>NC_057862.1:504546594-506040215 GCF_019393635.1 Dromiciops gliroides
GTGTTATATAAATATGAACTACTATAATTATGAAACATATGATCCATTTATTTCTGGATGAAATGTTTTAAATCCAGGTAGAATTAATTTGAAATAAGATAGCATTAATAACCTGGGTTACTTAAACAGGAATTATAGTACTTCTTATTAAATATTAAGAGATTCAGAGAACACAGACTCCAGATTTCATCATGATGTATACCTCCTCTACAGAATGTTTAAAGAAAGATATAGATATGAACTGTGTAGTATGAGAGACTGTGGAAAGATTCTGAGTGGTCCTACTGGAGGAGTACCCATAGATCCCCCCTGAAGCAGGAGCAATTTTGCTATAGTAAGCATATTCTGTTCTGTGATTCATGTATATTCCTGACAGTGTGCTTTTCTAATGCTGAGAAATCAGTATTAGTAGAAACCAGTTATCAGCAACCTTAGCACACAAAAAATGAAAAATGGCAGGTAAAAATTGCTGCCACTTGGGCCAGCCCTCAGAAGCTTTTTAAAATAAAGTAAGTCTCTGGGCACACCTAACATGCCTTTGGGTTCCTGCTCAAAAGAAGCAATATACTATAGTAAGAGAAAGAGTATTAAAGTGATAGCTTGAATACTGAGTTTTCCTAGTCCTGGCTTATATATTAATTCGCTCCATGGCCAAAGGCTGATCACGAGATCTCAGGATTTCTAGAGCTGGAAAAGCCACTAGAGGTCATTTCCCACAGTCTCACTGCCCCATTTTAGAAATGAAGGAGCCCAAGACCAAAGTCAAAAAGGTAGCAAGTGGCTGTCAGAATTTAAACTCAGGTCTTTTAGCTCCAAATTAAATGATCTTTCCCCCTCATTGGGCAACACTTTCCTCTTTACAAACTGGGAGTTGAACTAGATGGATTCTGAGGGTCCTTTATGTCTCTAAATATTAAGAATGTCTGAAAAACATTGATGTTAAAGAATAAATAACCAAAAGCCAGCATCTCCTTTAATTCTCTCATGGGAGTATTCACATTATTTAAAGAGACCTGTTTATTCAGATGAATACTTTATGATAGAATACGTAGAGATGAAACTTCTGAGCACTGAGACCCTGAGTTTTCCCAGGGTCTGTTACCTACTCTAGTAAGTTTTCTTCATCTCTCCCAAATGCAAAATGTAAGTCAACACTTTGCCATTCCACTTTTGCAAGGCTGGCAACCTCTTGAAGAGACTGTCATGGGAAACAATGATTCATAATATAAGAAACTTAAATATGTGACATTTCATCAGGAAACTCTCAGGGATATATTTTCCAGACAATATGGATAAGTATTATAAATATTTTATTTTTTCTTTTTGGCTTTTTTTTAACCCCTAGTTCCCACAACAGTGATTCCATCAAGCCGGTACTTAATAATTATTTGATAAATTGAGACAATATGTGAGTTCAGCAAAGTTACAATATAGCGTGTAAGGATTTGTGATTGTGTAAGTCAAAGCAGTACACAATACTTTACTACTCTTTAGTGTTTTAGAGATTTGCCAGTGGCCCCTTGTGATTAAGTGACATACCCAGTGTCACACAACTAGTAAGCCTTAGAGACAGGATCTGAACTCTTTTCCTAAAATCAAGTCTAGCAAGTTATTAACTAGGCCATGAAGTCTCTAAAATATAACATAAACCCGCAAAAATCATTCAGTCTAATATGCCAGCAATAAAGATTTTAAAAAATCATTAAAAAGTCATTTACAACAGAAACATTAAATATTTAAAATTAAATCATCTAATTATTCAAATAAACTTTATAAAGACAATTATACAATTATGCTACCAGAAATAAAGAGGTGTAATAGAAAATAGATTGATTTAAAGTCAGGGTACTTAAGTTTGATTCTTAGCTCAGCTACTTGCTACTCATGTGGCCCTCAGAAAATAATTTCCCCAGTCAGGGCCTCAGCTCCCTTACATGTAAAATAAAGACTTTAGGGTAGTCAATCTCCAAGAATCCTTCAGCTCTAAATTCTATGAAAGTCTAAATTTAAATACTTTCCATTCAGAAGTGACATAATTAGTTATCACTTCCTCACCCTTAAATGCCTAGCTGCTGGATAGGAAGCTGCTTTTGCTAATCACTATTGTTACCTTGAACCTTTAATATTTCAAACCTTATTTAAAGTTGTGATCCAACCACCAGATGATGTTAAAAAGAAAATAGCAAAATCAATGCTGACATGCCTATAATGTTGATCTGCTCCACAAATAACATTTCATCTAACATTATTGTGATTGTGGTTTGTAAATGGTACAATTCCATTTTACTGACACTATCATCACTGAATATTATTCATTTATTATCTAAAAGTGACTATATTGAACTTAACTGCTTATCAAAACACAGCAGATGAGATATTCAACATGTGACTGGTAGACTGCCAATCTGACACTGTGTAGCAGTTTGAGTACTAGAATCAATTTTGAGAAGTTCCAGATGCAAAAGACAGAGAAAAAGAATACAATGAAGGCTAATGATGAAATTCTCAATTCTGTGTCTTCTAGAAATGCCAGTTTTAATAGTCATTTATCTAGTAAGTAAAAAGATACATTTATTTCTCCCTGATTCTCTTCCTGTCTAAAATATAAATAAAGTAACATAAAACACTGACAACTTAGACATCAGAAACTGTCTTCCAGAGTCATTTTTGTTGAAATCTCTGAAGGCAGTGCTACTGATGATCAGTATAATGTGGGAAAATCTGCAAGTGTAGCTAAGGTTAACAGAGTCCTGTGCATCTGTTTGTTAAGAGTCATCCAAGAAGGAAAGGAGAGGGTCTTCATTGCTAGGAGTGTTCACAGAATCAATTCCCCCTGTCATCACTCTCTGTCAAACCTTTTTAAGGAACACATTGCAGTAGCAATGACTTGGTGTTTTATTTGGTACAGAAAGAATAGTGGGGTAAATGAGGCCTCATATTCTTAATACTAGAAAATTTAAGAATCCTTATGGTCTAGGGTAAAGTGACATCTAGTGTTCACCTAACATAATCCAAAAATACATTATCCAGGTGACTTAATAATGAAGAAAAAATGAAACTGTTCAATAGGAATGTATAGATTCATAGAATGGTAGCACAGAAAGGAATCTATTACAGATGAGGAATTTATGAACTAAAGCAAGTAAATGACAATTGAAGTCACACAGCTGGATGAACTAGACCAAGTATTTGATTCATATATATATATATATATATATATATATATATATATATTGTTCTTTCCATAATGAAATTTAATATAATTTTTCTATGGGTTTTTTAAACAATCTTGAAACTCATATGTCCCAGGCTTTAAAAAATGCAACACACACACACACACACACACACACACACACACACACACACACGCTCGCCTAACTGTGAAAAATTGCCTGGATACGGAATCATGGAAGTGGAAATGAAGATATTTGAAGAAACCAATACTTAAGCAAATGTTGATTTTGTGTTCAGATCGTGTTATAATAAGGATTCTCCAGGACTTTGGGCATCTGAGATCCTAGACTAGAATTAACTCAATTCTAATTACCTTTACAATCTTTGTGAGATAATTGTATTTTAGGAGCATACTTATTTAATAGAAGATGAATATATATAGAAAAATGAATTATCTTCCACCTCTTTCTGAAGTTACAATAGCTCTATAAAAATAACTTGGACTAAAATAAACTTTTAAACTTTTTCATAGAATATATTCCATAGATTTTAGTTTGAAATATACCTCTATTTTGTTAACATTTCAAAATTTCTATGATAAGTAAGTTGATTTTCTGCACTAAAACCTGCTAGAAAATTTTTACCATTGATCTGTTTTCCCCCATCTGTTAGAACAGAATATTTTGCCCTTTCCAAAAATAAGTGTACTTGCTGTGTTTTATTTATGATGTCATGGCCATCATCAGAAATTCCACAGTTGAAATGAAAGATGAGTCAGCAAGGCTGAGATACACATAATGGAAGTATGAAAAGAATGATTAAGATTCTTTGGGAGATTAGGTGTTTAATTTACTGCATGTAATAATTCAACATCTAAAGAGATGGTTAAGTGGTTATATTGCAAAATGCACATTTCAAATGACCTAGCCTTTTCCCCATACCTTTCAATCTACAAACCCATCATGTGAAACAGATCATTATTGTCTCCCTCAGTCAAATGCTTCAAGCTTGGTAGACTGAAGTAGCATTGTTATTTAAAAAACAGAAAGTGTGCTGTAAATACTAATCAATAGCAGGAAACACATAGTACACTGTACTAATGGTTCACTGCAATGGGATTTTGTCATGTGAATACAAGTAGAATAAGAATCTGAGCTATAGGACTCTCTTAAATTGGAAAAAATAAGGGACAAATACTATAAATAGAATAAAAGGGAAAAATAAAATCAAGTAGTGAACACTCAGGACATCCTCATAAAATCTGTCACATTCACATGATTCTACAGAAGCTGTGAATACATCTCATACTATATACAGTATCTGCTCTAGGTTATAAGAAATGAATGTAACTTGTGTTAATTCCTGTTATATGCATTTTTAGAGTTTAATAAAAAAAACCTTGAGTTCTCCTTAAATAAAACCATTAAATATTATTGCAAATCATTGAGATTTGCACTTGTTAAATTTTAACACTTGTTAAAATTGTTTTTTCCCCAACATTGATTAACCTCTGGCTAAGCTTTTCATCATCTGTTCTAAGAGAAATTAAACAGCACTAAGTGGCTTGTGCTATATTACCTTTCAAAAGATGAATATTGCATATATTATCAGTAACCCACCATCACATTGAAAAAGTAAAGGATATATCACATATGATGAATCATCATCTAAAATATAAACAGATAATTGGGCAATGAAAGTGTATCATATTTCACCAGTTCTATGATAGGGATTATAGCATATATTCCACTATTTTTTAATGGATTTACTAAATCCTAGACTTCTTACTGTCAATCTCCTCTGACTCCAATTTTTAGTTTCCAACATTGCCATAAAGTTTCCTATGATATAACTCATTTGTCATTTCATATAATGAGGTTTCAAACTGCTATAAAATACACTCCTTGTGTTAATTTAGTTGTGGTAAATAACGTCCACCTCAAGAATATGTCTTTAAATGCTATGTATTTGTGACCAAATTCATTCAGTATTTTAAGGCAACAAATGGATTGACAAGTCATTAACATTCTGAAAAGTATTTGGAATAAATGTGACAGATTCATCTTTTATATTCTTTTCAAGAATTAAGTCATCAAGTGGCTCACACTGTCCAGAATTTCAGATCTATGTTAAAATTAATGGTTTTGAAGAGTATTTGGGTAAGACAAAAATACTTTAAAGCCTTCCACAGATAGACAAAGTATACAATGCATAACCTTTGGGGGGGCATAATTTATAAATTTAAACAATCATTTAAAAGGAAGTTTTTGGTTGTAGAACATACTTTTATGAAAATTATAATTACAAAGCTTATTATTTTGTCAAAGTTCATCTTATCATAAGAAAAGCTTTCATTATATAGTTCCTGCCACAAATTGCCAGGAATTTCCGTTTAAAATAAAGTACTTTTAATAAACATATCTTAAACTTAAGATCACTAGTAATATTTCAACATAGGACAATTCTCATCTATGATTGTTGTGCCTTTATAATGAGCATCTTCATTTTAGAACAATGCAAGTATAGATGCATTATCACATGGGAGACAGTTCAATCACTTTTTTTTCCCCCAAAGCCTTTTGGAACATCATTCAGCTATTCTTTAAAAAAGCTGGCTAAAAGTATTAATTGTTACACTGCTTTTAGTCATTGGTAGTGATGGTGAAGGGGGTGGGATAGGCAGGAAACTGTGTAATTTTAAGTAATTGGCTGTAACTTCATCTGTATGAATACAACCATTACAACCATGCCTCTTGTTCTGAAGCTGCTTGTGCCTGGTTGTAACCTGATGTGATGTTTCTAAGTCTCTGTTTCTCTCTGTCTCTGTCTCTGTCTTTGTCTCTGTCTCTGTCTCTGTCTCTGTCTCTGTCTCTGTCTCTGTCTCTCTCTCTTTGTCTCTCTATCTCTGTCTCTCTATCTCTGTGTCTCTCATTATATTGTGGAGGACAACTCATAAGGTGATGAAAAAGAACTTTTTCAATTGTGTGCACCATCTAAAACCACTAAAAGTTTGACAGAGTGGCCTGAGGGCGGGGTGGATAGAAGCTGGAGTGGACTCAGAGTAAGAATGAACCCTGGAAGAGCAGCTGACTGCTGAAGAGCTGCCAACTCAGATCAACTACTCGCCTAAGTTTACAGAGGTCCCCTAAAGCCCCTGCTGTCTATTGGTGTAGAGGGACAAGATAAGAAGATTGAAGACTGGAGATTGGAGGTGGGGGAAGGTGAAGAGACGTCTCTCTTATTATCTGGGGCAGAAGCCTACAGAAGAGCTGGACATAATCCTTAAATGCTCCTACTTTAGGGGGTGGGGGGGGCGGTGGGGGGGGCGTTAAGAGGCTCGTTCTCACCTCCTCACCTCGAACTAAAGTAACACCCCTGTAGTACTAATTCCTCCACGCCACTTCAAAATAAATAGAAGAGTAAAAGCCAACAAGTTCCTCTTAGAGTCAGAAATAAGAAGGGAACCAAGGAGAGTGAGTTACCACCATGCCTTGGCCAGGAAGGACTTTTCCTGGCGATCTGTTTGAGCTTCGTCCCAAGGGTGCCCCAAAGGAAAGCCCCCCCACCCCCCACCCCAGTCGTTGCTCTCTGCTCCTCCCTCTCCTGCGTAGGAAAGTTATACAGGAGGTGCGAAAGGGAACAGATGCAGCTGGATGGCCGCAAAAACAGCAGCTGAGAGGCGCAATGGAAGGAGCGCGGCGTACTTACCCAAGTGGGGACCAACAGGGTGACTGGGCGCTCACGCGGTGCGGGGGGTGGCTGCTTCTCCGCCACACTCATTTCCTCCCATGCAGCTCGGGTCCTCTCTGCGCGGTACTCGGCTCTGTCACTCCTTTATCAGGCATTGAATAATCCCAAAGCGGAGCGGGGGCAGCCGCGGGCTTAGCCCCAGCGCGGCGTCCCCGGCTCCGGGCTCAGCCACTGCTCGGGGCTCGTCAGTCCGTCAGTCAGTTGGTCCCTAGCTCACACCAGCAGGAGACAGGCGGTGGCGGCAGAGGCAGTGGCGGCGGCAGATCCCGGCCAGGCCATGAGCTCAGCTCCGCACTCCCAATGAGCAGCTCAAGAGCAGGGGCCACGACACGCTCCCTGCACAAGGGGGCTAGCGAAAGGGAGGGGCACTGAGCCAGGGAGGGGAACGAATGAACGCTGCGTCTCACCAGGTTGGGAGCTTTGAGGGAAAGCGATTAACAAATTCGAAGGGGAGAACAGCTGTAAGTTCAGTTTCCTCCTTCAATTGGCTCTGTGTACTGCTGTCTCCTTTCCACTCAGCCTTTTAGTCCACTCAGACCCCGCTGTTTCTCACAGTCATCTCGCCACCAATAGCTGTTACATTTCTGCCTTTTACCCATGAGTTTCCCCCCATCCTGCCACTCTTCAACACTACGAAAACGTTTCACATCCCTTGAACTACTTTTCAAAGGATAAAGATACTATGTTGCACATTGAAACATATTACAGCATCTGGCCCACGTCAAGGTTTATGACCATTTCCCCTCTATCCTTAAAAAACTATTTTATTCTGCCTTCCTGGTGTATAAATAGAGCTTCCATCTCTCCCTTGCAAAGTACTGAGTGCTCCCTAGATTCCATTCACTAGAGTTCCTACAATTTGCACCTGCTGGTCTTGGCCCTCTGCCTCTCCTTCCATTGCCTGGCAAACGATGGGCCAGGTTTTTGTGTTTTTCCCTCCTCTTCTTTGCTGGGGGCCTTTCTAACTCTTACTTATCTGATACCTTAATAAAAACAAAATAAAATAAATGTCTCTAAAATGCAGCATTTAGTGAGCACCTTTTGTCCATGAGTTATACAACACCTCACCTGAAACAAATCTTACAGAATCTGAGTTGGAAGAGAATCCTTGAATAATAAGATTTATAGCAGGAAAGGACCACCTACAACTCTTATTTTGCTGATGAGAAACTGAGGACCAGAGAGAAGCAGCAGTTTGCCTAAAGTCTCACAGGTGGTAGTAGTAGTAGTAGTAGTAGTAGTAGTAGTAGTAGTAGTAGTAGTAGTAGTAGTAGTAGTAGTAGTAGTAGTAGTAGTAGTAGTAGTAGTAGTAGTGTAGTAGTAAATAATAATAAAATACTCTTTATGTTTCCACTGGACACCTAGTCACAACAGTACATGAAAAGTCAAATTTTATGACATTCCAAACAAGTAGCCACCTGACCTCTTTCGAGAAAAAAAAAAAAAACTAGTAATGAGGAAGATATCACTGTTTCAAGCTTAAAACCACTAAAACTTTTGGAACACTCATTAGCTGAAATTTGCCCCTTTCATCATTACTCCTAATTCTGTTTGCTGGGGTAAAACAGAACAAACACAAATGCTCTACCACATGACAGATTTGTTAATCTTGAAGAGTAACATCCTGTCCCTTTTCTTTACAAGTGTAAATGTCTCCAATTTCTTCAACTTCACTTCATATCTTATCCCATTATTTTGGTCACCCTACAGAAAACTGTAACTAAAAATTGACTTTGTCCTAGATGGAATATGGATAAATGGGAGTTCATTTGAGATAGTAGAAAGAGCACTGAAGAGTACCTCACTGGTGAAGATTTATTTATGTATCTTTTTCAAAGAGAAACATACAGTATTCTCCTTTCTTTGCTTTCCTCTTCCCACACAAGATTTCATCACACATAAATTTATTTTCTCTTTTCTGAAGACTCTGGAAAAAGAAGTGAATCTAAGATCACTTGAGAGCTCACATATAGTTAGCTGTGTCTAACAAGAAATATTCCTACTTTTGACCAAAATTCTTCATGAGTATACCTATTTTAATGCGTAGATCCCAGAACAGTCATTCCAGCCAGATTCCATTTCCTGACATGTAAGAATCAGAAAAGAAGAAGAAAATGGTCACCAATATCAGCATTAATCAGATGTGTTTCCATTTTTTAAAAATTTGCCATGGGGGGAAGAATATTGAATTAAAAGTTTATTTGTAGTGAAATCAAGGAATCGAAGAGAAGAAAAGCTTAATTCGAGATTCAACAAAGTAGGAACTAAGATAATTAAAACCATAGTCTGTGATCAAGTAGTCAAAATTCAGGAAACAATATGTTTACCAAATGCTAATTAAATTTAGGATTAAAGATTTAATATTGGGAGAGACCTCCCTCTAAGTTCCTTATCAAACTGAAACCCGAAGGGATGAAATTATTTGCCCAAGGTTACTCAGCATAAAGTATCTCCAGTATTTAAACTCAGAACGCTTGAAGTGAAATCAAGCACCCTAGTCTCAGCATCATGATGCAAATCCCTTGGTCCAGCACATGGGCTCTAGATATTACTGAAAATCAAGTCAATATTCCAAGTGATGAATTAAGGCAGTTATGGTACAATGGAGTAATCACTAAATTAGGAATCTGGACACCAAGATTCAGTCACTCACTGAGCTACTACCAAACTATAGCAGTGGATAAATCTCTTCCCCTTCTGCTCCAATCTATAAAATGGGGGAATTAGATTAGGTGATTTCTAAAATCCTCATATCTTTCTCAATCCAAGTTTTTTTATGATTCTACTAGGTCACTTCATGACCTAAGTTAGTCACTGCACCAACCTGGGTAACTCTTTCCTCCTCTGTAAAATGAGGTTACTGGAATAGTTGATTTCTAAGGTCCCCTGATACTTTAAAAGTCTGTGGTTTCATGTTTAGTTCCAGTTTCAGGGGGTTCCAAGCATACCCAGGCTTCCTTTGGGTGAGTCATAATATTTATAATGGGCCCTCAAAACCAGTTGAGTGGTGATTTCTTTATGAAGTGATGCTTTTCTTTTCTTATATTGTAAACTATTTCAGACACTGTCATAAAAATTTTACTGATATTTTTCAGGAATTTTAATAAGTTAGTTTCTATGTGTTTCATTCCCCTAAAAATAAAAATAATCCTACTTCATTCTTGATTAATTTCTCAAAATTCCAAGACCATAGAATGTGATTTAGGGCTAGGTGGTATGCTGTATAGAGTGCTGGGCTAGTAGTCAGAAAGACCTGAGGTCAAAGTCAGCCAGAGAAATTAAATATGTGCTCTTGAGCACAGCACTTCACCTCTGTTTGCTTCAGTTCTTCTGCTGTGAAATGGGGATGATAATAATAGCATCTATCTTCTTGACTTATTATGAAGATGAAGTGAGATAAAACTTGTAAATCCCTTAAAACGGTGCCTTGCACATAGTAGGCATTATGTAAATGGTAGTTGTTATTATTTCAGAGATCATTTTGCACAATTTATATTTGAATAGTAATTCCCAGGAAAAGGAGCCATTCAGTCTTCTATTAGAGACTGTCAATAAGGAATTCATGGACTTCTAAGGGAGCTACTTTGGTTTTTGGATAGCTCTGATTATGGAAAAATGGTTTCATAATAATGAACTAAAAACTGTCTCTCTGTAACTTTGGAACATTTTGGCAACAAATAGAATAGGTATAATCCCTCTGATATATGGGTAATCTTCTGATTACTTGAAAACAACTGTAATGCTTTCCCAAGTCTTCTGTTATCATGACTAGAATTCTCACATTATCAATCAAAAATTAAGCTCCTACTATGTAATAGATACTGTTTTAGGTTCTAGGATATAAGAATGAATTAATTCCTACTCACAAGGAGTTTCCATTCCTATGAGAGAAGCAATAAGAATTATTCTACCTATTTGTAGAATTAATGTAAAGATAATAAACATTAATATATATGAATTAATTACAAGGTGGATTGGTAGGTATGATAACAACAGTTGGACAATCAGGAAAACTTCCATGATGATGTTATTGCCTATGATGCACAAAGGCTCCTATGAGGTAAAAAGGCAATGCATTTCCAACATAAGTGATTATGTCGAAAGTCAGATTGGAAAAAAAGCTAAGAAGAGAGTGAGAGGAAAGAAAGTAGAGACATATTTGTAGAAGGTCTTCTCAAAGAGCTTATAAAAAAGGAAGGAGGGATATAGAGCACAGAGTGAGTCTCAATAATGCCAATGGAATAAGCCTGAGAGACTAGAAGGATAGTGGTGTCTATAATCAAGAAAATGGGGAAATAGGGAAAATTGATGGAAGCAAGAGTTTAAAATGGAAAATAATGATTTCACTTTTGAACATAATGAGTTTTATGTGATTCCAGGACAACTGCCTAGGGATAACACAGAGCACTGGACTTGAGTCAGGAAAAATTTGAGTTTTAATCCAAACTATTTGAGCCTTAGAAAGTAATTAAATCTTCTTTTGCCCATTTCCTCTTCTATAAAATGGGGACAACACTAGCATCTAGCTCATAGGGCTGTTGAGAGCAACAAATAAGTTTAGTAAATGTAAAGTGCTTTGCAAACCTTAAAGTGTTGTATAAATATGAAATATCATGAATAGGTTTAAAATATGAAGCAGGCAATTAATGATGTGGTGTTTAAGCTCAGAGTAGAGACTGAATTTGCACATAAAAATTATAAATTATAATTAGCCCAATGGGAGTGGATGATGTTACTAAGACAGAAAAGGACTAGGACAGAACATTTGAAAGCACTCCTATGGATGATGAGCTACTAAGGGAGAAGGTGCAAGTGAAATAGATCAGGAAAGAAGTTTCATGAAAACAGAGCATACAGAATGAGAGGTTGGCCAATATTATCAAATTCAGGAGGTAAGTCAAGGGAAATTAAAAGTGAGAAAAGGCTATCAGATTCAGAAATTAAAAGATCACTGATAATTTTGGAGAACAATTTCAGGTGCATAATGAGGTAAAAAAACAGATTAAAAAAGACTGAAGAGGGGCAGCTAGTTGGTGCAGTGGATAGAACACCGGCCTTGGAGTCAGGAGTACCTGAGTTCAAATCCGGCCTCAGACACTTAACACTTACTAGCTGTGTGACCCTGGGCAAGTCACTTAACCCCAATTGTCTCACTAAAAAACAAAACAAACAAAAAAACAAACAAAACAAAACAAAACAAAGACCAAAACAAACAAATGAACAGAAGACTGAAGATTGAATGATGGGAGAGGAAAAAGCATGCATGAAGTAAAGAGAGCTTTAGCAAGATGTTTAGCTGAAGAGAGGAAGAGGAAATAGAGGTGGTAGCAAGTTAGGGCTTAGTGTATGTGTGTGTGTGTGTGTGTGTGTGTGTGTGTGTGTGTGTGTGTGTCTTTTTTTTTACTTTAAGGATGGGGGTGAATTGCACATGTTTAATGGCAATATGGAAAGAACCAGTAACAGGGACAGATTAAAGATTCAATGAGGTATTGCAAGGAAAGAACATGCAATCATGGAGGCATATCCAAGATGGGGGAGGAAAGGCAGTAAGTTCTCAGTAATTCACAACAAAATTGCTCCAAAAAACTTCCGAATAATGCCATAGAACATGAAATCTGGAAGGACAGCTTGGAAGGTCAGATGGAGGAAGCTGCTATGTGAAGACAGGAGTGGAGCCCAACCCCACAGTCACTCTGACACAGATCCAGTCCCAGGAAGGCCTCTCCAGAGAAAGAGACCCCCAGAGCCTCTGAATCAGCTGCAGTGCCAGTGTCATCTGGAACTAAGCTCACATTGTGGTGAGAGGGCTGAGGCCTTGACAGGGGGAGATTACAGGAGTCTATGCTGGTGCTGAGCCAGAACTTTGGTTTTTCACCCCTGCTGGGAACCAGGAGTTAGGCTTGAGTAACAGTGGTCCAGGTGGAGGAGGGGCACAAGGTTGTCGGAACTGACAACCACAACACGCAAAGCTGGTTGGTTAACAAGTTATTCTGGGGTCATCTGCAGACCAGGAAACAGGCCAGGTGAGTGAAGAACCTGTTCCTCCTTAAGTCATACCATGTGGGACTTTGGAAGCTTGGGATACTGCAGCCTGAAAACAGTGCCCCACTTTAAGGAACTAAAACTCAAGTAAAAGAAAGGCAAGATGAGCATACAGAGAAAGGTGAGTACCATAGAACATTTCTTTAGTGACAAGGAAGATCGAAGCACACTCACAGAGGAAAATATCGACATCAAGGCCCCTATATCTAAAGCTTCCGAGAAAAATATGAATTAGTCTCAAGCCATAGAAACATTCAAAAAGGACATTGAAGATAAAGTTAGAGAAGTAGAGGAGAGAATGGAAAGAGAAATGAGGGCAATGCAGGAAAGACATGAGAATAAGTCAACAGCTTGAAAAACCAAATTGGCCAAATGGAAAATGAGTTACAAAAGCTCTCTGACAAAAATAATTACCTAAGAATTAGGATTGAACAAATGGAAGGTAGTGATTTTATAAGAAACCAAGATACGATAAAGCAAATCCAAATGAATTAAAGAAAAATAGAAGGCAATGTGAAAAATCTTGGAAAAACTGCTGACCTGGAAAATAGGTCCAGGAGAGATCATTTGAAAATTATTGGACTACCTGAAAACCATGATCAAAGAAAGAGCTTAGACATCATCTTCTAAGAAAGTGTCAGGGAAAATTGCCCTGATATTCTAGAAGCAGAAGGTAAAATAGAAATTGCAAGAATCCACCCATCACCTCCTGAAAGAGATCCCAGAATGAAAACTTCCTGGAATATTATAGCTAAATTCCAGAGCTCTCAGGTCAGGGAGAAAATATTGCAAGCTGCCAAAAAGAAAGAATTCAAGTACTATCTAGCCCCAGGCAGGATAGCACAAGATCTAGCAACTTTTACATTAAAGGACAAGAGGACATGGAATATGATATTCCAGAGGGCAAAGGAATTGGAATTACAACCAAGAATTACCTACCCAGCAAAACTTATTATAATCTTTCAGAGAAAAAAATGGGACTTCAATGAAAAAGAGGGTTTTCAGGAATTCATGATGAAAAGACCTGAACTGAATGGAAAATTTGACTTTCAAATACAAGACCCTAGAGAACCATGTAAAATTGGAGTTGGGGGACATACCTGGGGTCATGCAGTGGGTAACTGTTTTGTGCCTGAGGCCAGGTTTTGGCTGGGATCCTCCTGGGTCCCGGGTGGATGCTTTGTCCACTGTGTCACCTAGCTTCCCCATGATGGCATCTTTAGTGCTAAATTGAGGGGTGAGGGGAATGCACTAGGAGAGAGGGAAGGGCAGAGGTAGCATGGGGTGAGATCCCATATGAAAGAATCAGGAAAGGGCTTATGGAGTGGGGGAAGAGATGGATGAGGAGCAGAACAGCAAATGACTTTTACACTAATCAGAATAGGCTCAAAGACCTTAAATTAAACTCATCAGAGTTGCCTCAAGGAGGGATTAAGACACACACCCAACTGGGTGGAATAATCTATTTAATCTGGGAAGTAAAAGGGCCTAACACTCATCAGAATTGGCTCAAAGACCTCAATCTCATCAGAATTGTCTCAAGGAGGGAATAACATACACACTCAATTGGGTGGAGTAATCTATCTAAACCTGCAGGAAAATAGGAGGGGAAGGGGATAAAAAGAGTGGAGCAAAAGAAGGGAGGGCAGATTAGGGGAGGGGACAGTCATAAGTAAATCCCCTTTGAAGAGGGATAGGGTGAAAAAAGATAGATAATAGAGTAAATAAAATGGGGAAGAGAATATGATAGAGGGAAACAGTTAACAGTAGTAATCATGAAAAAGAGAAAAGGGGGGGAAATTGCACAAAAAATATTTATAGCAACTCTTTGTGGTGGCTAAGAACTGGGAATCAAGGAAATGTCCATCAATTGAGGGATGACTGAAGAAGGTGTAGTATATGATTGTAGTGGATTGGTATTGTGCTATAGGAAATGGCAAACAGGATGATACCAGAAAAAACCTGGAAAAACTCATATGAACTGATGTATAGTGAAGTGAGCAGAACTGGGAGGACATTGTGCATAGTGATATTAGTGTTGTTCAGTGAGCAATTGTGAATGACTTAACTACTCTCAGCAATACAATGATCCAAGATAATCCCAAGGGACTAATGAGGAAGCATATTATCCACCCCCATAGAAAGAACTGATAAAAAGAACACTTGTGGATTGTACATATATAACATGGTTGATGTCTTGTGGAGGAGGGAGAAAGGGGAGGGAGGGAGAAAAATTTGGAACTCTAAATCTTATGAAAATGAATGTTGAAAACTACCCTTACATCTAACTAGAAAAAATAAAATAAATGTTTGTTGCAAAGACAAAGAAACATGCAATCTGGTTGGAGATGATGAGATAAAATTTAAAAGGGAAGCTTCTTTGTGAGAAACTGGGGAAAAGAAGGAGATATTGAAAATTATGTAGAGGGATTTTGAGGTGAATAGAATGGGAGAAGAAGGAGCTCACATTGAATGGATTTTTAATGAAAAGTTAAGAGGAAATCATGTATATCCCTCTCAAAATCCTGGTTGAAAATGGCCAGAGTAGGGGCAGCTAGGTGGTACAGTGGATAAAGCATTGGTCTTGGATTCAGAAGAACCTGAGTTCAAATCCAGCCTCAGACACTTGACACTTCCTATCTGTGTGACCTTGGGCAATTCACTTAACCCTCATTGCCCTGATGAGAGAGAGAGAAAGAAAGAAAATGCCCAGAGTACAAGTGATGTTTATGTGTTTCTACTGGTAGTTATATTGGTTATGGCTACTTAATGCTGAAATTTTGAGGTTTCCAATTAAGATCCTTTATGTATCTTAATAAAACCTACCAGTGCACTTGAAAGTAGAAGGCTTCTAGTATTCATACTTGGTCAGCTCAATTGTGAATTATCTAGGGGACAGCAAGGTGGTACAGCACAGAGAGTGCCCTGATTGGAGTCAGAAAGATTTATCTTCCTGAGTTCAATTCTGAGCCCAGATGCATACTAGTTGTATAACCTTTCACAAGTCATTTAACCATGTTTACCACAGTTTCCTCATCTGGAAAATGAGCTTTAGAAGAAAATGGCAGGCCACTTCAATATCTTTGCCAAAAACAAAACAAAACAAAACAAAAGAAACAAACAAAAAACCAAAAACCCAACAAATGGAGTCACAGAGAGTCAGGCACAACCAAACAACATTGAAATATCTTCTAGATCTGCTGGAAGAAAAAAAAATCTAAAGTTGAAAAGGAACTTTGATATACTCCAATGCTACTATTTTTTCCAAGAAGAAATTAACCCCAAGACGCCAAATAATTAATCCAAATACATGCTGGGATATCTCTATCTTTTTTAAACCCCCTTGTCTCCAACCAAAAAACAAAACAAAACTATTAAGCATAATGAGACTTGTCCAGTAAGATGTCAGATTTTACAACATAAAGACTATGTAAGCACAAGGCAAGCTAAACCAAAACAAACAAAAAAAAACAAACGACAACAAAAAGCCCCAACATTGGGTAGCTCTGTGGCACTTAGAATAAACTTAGAATCAGGAAGACTTGAGTTCAAATCCTGCCTCAGATTCTAAATGTTTAACCCTGGACATGTAACTTAACCCTGTTGGTCTTATTTTCCTCATCTGTAAAATATATTGGGAAGGGAAAAAATGCAAATCACTTCAGTGTCTTTGCTCAAATGGAGTCACAAATAATTGGACATGACTGAACATTGAGTCTAATCTAATAAAATGATACTTAACTCTGATAAAGCATCAGGTTTTACACAAAGCAACAGATTTAAAATTAAAAATGACCATCTAGGGCATCTAGTCCAAACTCTTCATTTGACAGATGAGTCAAAGAGCAGTTAAATCATGTGCCAAGATCACAAGGGAACTATTTTTTGAGCCAAAATTTGAGCACAGTTACTCTGACATAAATCCAGTGTTCTTTCTACTTTACCCCCAAATCTCTTTTACATGGAGTCAGAAGAATTCACTTCATGGGAAAAGATCTGGAGATTATAAAGGACCACAAATTAAGTAAGAATTTGGAGTAAATTAAGGCAGCCAAAAAAGATGATGTAATTTTATGCTACATTACGAAAGGAATTCTGTATGGAACATGGAAAATGATGACACAATTATGTTTTCCTGGTTCTTTAGAGCATACATAGATTCTTGTGATATGTTTGGGAGCCATATTTTATGATATATATGGTAGATTTTAGGTAGGAAATGTATAACCTAGAGAGTGTCCAGAGAAACATAACCAGGATAATGAAGGGCCTTAACATTATGGAATATCAGGATAGGTTATAGAAACTGTGGGTGTTTATCTCAGAAAAGAGAAGACTAAAGAGGTATCATGATAACTGTCTTCAAGTTTTGAAGAGCTGTCATCAGGAAGATAAATTAGAATTCCTTTGCTTGATCCCAGTGGGCAGCAGTAGGTGGAAGTTGCAGAAAAGTAGATTACAGCTTGATGTAAAGAGAAAAAAAAACCCCACAAAACAACAAAACCTTCCTGACATTAAGAGCTGTACAAAACTGGAATGGGCTGCCTCTAGAGGTAGTGGCTTCCTTCTCAATAATGGTATTCAATCAAATGGTGGATTACTACTTGCCAAAGATATTGGAGAGGGCCCTCTCAGCCAGGTAGAATTTGACTACATGGCCTCTGAGGATCTATCCAACTCAGAGATTTTTTGGCTTTTACTAGCTCTATTGAGCATGCAAGACATTTTAAAAAATGGAAGCAAATGGCCCAAGATACTTACAAAAGAATAAACATCCTTTTCCATAAAAATGATAATTTGAAAACTCTAAAACTTTTTAATATAGGTTCAGTTTTTTTATGCAAAGACAGTGAGCCATAGGCATTAGCACCACCAGTACAGTCAAATCCTGTAATCTAAATTCTTGTTTTATTTGCCTAAAGAGCAAGTTACTCTCATAAGAAAAAGTGAGTTGGATGGAAAGCATTACAAATTTTATCCACTGGAACACAACAGGCTACATTAAGGAAAATTCATGATGTCAATATTGTAAAGAATTAATTGTTATTTGAGGTTTTTATGACAAACACACACACACACACACACACATTCTTTTGTTTGTTTGTTTGTTTCCTATCTTCCAGTCAGTGTTAAGTCAAAATATCTGGAGAATTATGAGTGTTAAATGATTTCTAACTTGTAATACATCTGTAGCTATCTATATAGGGGAGTAAAAACCTAACCAATTACACATTTACCCAAACCAGCCATTTGTGTATGGGAAAGGAAAAGAAGTCTAGAATCCCCAGGTTGCACGAAAGAAAGGCAATAATACTTTTCTAAAGTTGTCATGGAAAAACATTCATAAAAGAAAGACAGTCATGGGACTGTAATCTTCATTTTGAGTACCATCATATTCGACAACAATTGAGTTGGAATGTGTGATACAGAATAAAGAAAAACATCATATTTTGCCTCTTAAAGGTTGGTATTTTATAGTGTTTTAAGGTTTGCAGTGTTTTATATATAGTATATCATTTGAGCTCCACAAGCTTGTGAGGTAGGTACTCCAGACATTATTATTTTCCATTGCACAGATGAAGCAACTGAGGCTGAGAGTAATTGTCAACACAGTTAAGAAATGTCACAGGAAGGATTCAAATGCATATGATTTCTTCAAAAGCAACATTCTTTAGACTACATAGTTATTAAACATGATCATTTCAATAAAATGTCTCTCTTTTTGTTTTTGTTTTTTTCTATTGTTCTACTCAACTAATTTTTAGCCCCTTCCCTCCCTATGACATTCTTTTTTTTTTTTTTTTTGCGAGGCAATGGGGGTTAAGTGACTTGCCCAGGGTCACACAGCTAGTAAGTGTCAAGTGTCTGAGTCCGGACTTGAACTCAAGTACTCCTGAATCCAGGGCCAGTGCTTTATCCACTGTGCCACCTAGCCGCCCCCTATGACATTCTTGAGATAGATTCCTGGCTTCTAGTTTTTTCTGTTGAAGTCCCTCCCATTATTTAAGGGCCAGATTAGATGTTACTTGATTACCCTACAGAACCCTCCCTTCCCTTACTTTCCAATGTTAAAGTGATCTCTCCTCCAAAATCTCATAGCACTTTATCTGGCTCTTCTTATCCCCAAACACATCCTACTTTGTTTCCTCCATATTTTTGCATATATAACATACCCTCTGCCTTTCCCCATGTCAGCCTGTAAGTTTCTTGAGGGTAGATATTTTGTCATTTTTTTATCTTTGTGTCCTGAACACTTAGGACAATTCCTTGTACATAGTGCATGCTTACTAAATCTTTCCAAATTGAATTATTCAATCAATCAACCTGGAAATATTTATTTCATGACTACTATATGCCAGACACTGGGAAGTGAAATATAAAGAATGAAACAATACCCATCCTCATTCTTCCTCTTATTATAATTCTCTTATTTCCATAATGTGAATGATAAAATGAGAGGTAGCATGGTATAGTGGCTAGAGAGCTGGAATTTGATGCCAAAAAGAGTTAGGTAAAGTACTAATTCTAAAACATGTAGGCTGTATGACTATAAACAAGTCATCAAATTCTCAATGCTCCATTTCTTTCAGACTATAAATTAAGATGAGTTGCCAAATCTGTAACAGTGCAGGAAGTGCTTACAAGGGGGAGTTTCCTACTTGAATGGAATTTCAGGTCTAGAATAAAGAAAAATGTTGCTAATGACAGTTTATATTATATAGTATTGTTGGCAACTCTCTAAGGCTATAAGGTGCAGATAAAGCATGAGCCTAGAGCAGTTATAGGTCAACAAAATTGCAAGTACAACCTCAATCCTTAATTATTAATCATGTAACAATGGTTAGATTTATAGAAATACATCAATTTTATTGTGATAAATAATTGGAATTAATAAACATTTTTTATGAATCCTTATATTCCATTATCATTTTTGAGAAAAATGCTTTATAATATGATACACAACTATGCATGTTAAGTTGCCTTTAATTAAATAAAACCAAAAAACCTCATATTTCTGTTTTCAATGTAATAATTGGGGAGTTTGTTGTTGTTGTTTTCCTACAAATGTTACTAAGAAGAAATATAATGGAGGAGTGAATAAAAAGCTAGCCTTGAGAGTTTGGAAAACCTGGCCTCATTCCCACCTTTGGTATATACTAGTCATTTGACCTAGGGCAAGTCCCTTAGCTTCTATACATCCCATTTGTCTCTCTAAGACCACAAGTTATAGGCATATCATAAACTTGTCTTACTTCAGAGACTTTTTATGCCAGAGTTTTCTCTACATGGATGAAATCACAAGTTAAAAGAAGGTTAAAAAAAAGCATTTCTGTCACAAGTGAAATTTAACAAAAACATAAACTGAGGCATATTTCTTCTAGAAAGATATCTCTTTATTAACAAGGACATGCAACCTGCCAATAAAAGGGTCGATGGATCTGTCTCTGGCCATAGACATCAAATCGAAGATGCAACTCACTTTTATAAGCATCAAAGAACAGAACAAAAATCATATAATTGGCTAACACCATGGGGGTGATGATCATGATTGGTTACATTTAGGAAAATGAACATGTGCATATGTGGGATGAAGACCACATTTCTTTCTCTAAGAAATGCTTTGCATGGATTTATGGGACACAACTGCATCCCTAAACCAATTATATGAACTCAGAGTAGTAGACTCATGGTCGCCTAGGTATAAGATGATGGCAACTTTAATTACCAAGGAAAAAGCTAACAATGAAACAAGGTCAGCTACTCTGCTTCTCAAGGACAACAACTAAATGCCACAAAGTTTCCCAAAGATTTGAGTTATGCAGGATGACAAACTTTCCTTGGCAAGAGTTATTTGCAGGTGTTGCTGAGATAACAATTCCCATAGAATTAGAATGTTTCATGAGAGAATTGTACTTCTAAACTCTAGCTCAGTTTCTCTTTAATTTAATAGTGATTAGAAAGAGAAAGGGATTTATAAACTTAATCCATTACAGGCCAATTGGATTCTGAAATAAATTCAGAGACAGAGACCCATGCCTTAAAGAATTACAGGACAAAAGGAGTTATAGGACAAAAAAATTAACTGTAAATAAGATGAATAAGAAAATGATACAGAATCAACCTTGACCATTTCCTTACTACTAATAATAGCTATATATGTATGTATAGATAGATATGTATTTGTGTACATGTACATATATGCATGCATGTATATATACATATATGTTTTCATGGTATGTACAATCTATATATATATATTATACACATATACATACATATTTATAAATTTCAGTCATTTTCAGTTGATACTCATTGTGACTCCATTTGTCATTTTTTCAGCAAAGGTATTGTAGTGGTTTACCATTTTATTCTCCAGCTCATTTTATAGATGAGGAAACTGTGGCAAATAGGGTTAAGTAAATTCTTCAAAGTTACACTGCAAATAAGTGTCTGAGGTTATATTTGAACTCAGGAAGATGAGTCTTCCTGACTCCCGGCCAGCAGTCTATCCAGTGAACTACCTAACAGAGAGTGTTTAGATAGATAACTATAACTATAACTATAACTATAACTATAACTATAACTATAACTATAACTATAAGTAACCATAACTCTATATGCATATGTGTATGCATGTGCATGTGTACATGTATATATTCATGTATATATACATACATAGTTACATACACACATGGCTGCACACATATGTATATACACATATGTGTGTATATATTGCTTTAGAGTTTGCAAAGTTCTTTTCTTGCAATATTCTAGTGAGATAGGTAAAACAAATGCTTTTATTCTCATATATTAATATCTTATGTCAGTTGAGAATAAAATTAAATCCAAAACCGGTTTTTAGAAAGAATTTTATTAAGTCATTAGACAGAGAGGAGAGATTGAAAAAGCAATAGTAGGCTGCTCCTTTATCTCTGTAAATTTTACATTACATAGAGTTCAGACAAGGATACAAGTACACAATCAGCTAAGTGGCCTGAATGTAGGGAGTTTTACAAAAGGTGCAGTTTCCAAATTAGACACGTAGGTTGATTGAGACATATACCAGTAGGCAAATCTAAACATTCAATAAAATTTGGACAATCCCCAAACACAAGCTTGGTAAGGTCCCAACAAAAGACCAGAGTATGGTCTACAATCTCTGGTTCCCAAGGAGGCTCACTGGTGTCAGCATGATCTACATATGCTGTACATTCTGGGTAGACAATATCTCACCAAATATAGCTAGGTTCAAATAACATTAATAAATAATAAGCTATTTACTCCACCTATCTTGAAAAACCAAACAAACAAATAAGATACACATCACTTAATAGGTAGATGATCTTTGCCTAGCACAATTATCTCTAAAGTGGGTACCAAAATATCCTGGGTTGGCATTGCCCAAACCCAGATGTCTGTAGCCTGATTTCAGAGGGTATATTATCAAATAATTAAAGGCTGAGAGGGTGGGTCTAATTCTACCCTCCCTAAAAGTTAGTTGTGGATTTTGCCTCCAACATAATCATACCTACCTTTGTCTTCCAATGCTATCTTATTGCTATTTCCCATGGCTATATACCGCATGACATACTTCACTTCATGAAGTTGGTCTCAGCTCTTCCTATAGTTATGAAGATTGTATTGCACAGTCATCCACAGAGGCAATTGTATAGGTGCTATTGAGGTAATTATCCACTAACTCCCTACTCTGTCACCATAACCTCCTAGCTGCAGTAGGAACTCCTTGAAGGGCAGCTTCTACTTTCCAGGGAATTAACTGGTGAAGAAAAGAACAATTCTGTTGTTGTTTTTAATTCATTTGTTTGTTTTAGGTGGGACAAAATGAGTCATACGTGATGAATAGACATGCATGGGTTGTAACCTATATTACATATCTCATTCATTATATTTTCTCTCAAACCCATCCCTCTTCCAAACCTCTCTTTTATTGTCTAGGGTAACACTACCCTTCCAGTGACCCAAGTTCACAACTACAGTATTATCTTCACTCTTTCCTCTCCCACTCCTCAAATATCCAATCAAAATTGTGTTCTTTCTACTTCTGTATTTTATGCCTAATACCCTAGTTCAGGTCATCAGTCTCTTTCACCTGAATTATTGAAATAGATTAGAATTGAGGTGGGGGAGTGGGAAGAGGGAGCAATTCCCTCCCCACCCGCCCCAAATAAGGGTGTCCAATTCTACAATATCTCTAAGCTTTGACTTCCTCAGTCTTCATACAGCTTAGCCATTTAAAGCCCAGAAAGGCATTACTTAATTTGTTTACTCTGTCAATCAAATTCTTCCCTTCTTTTCTCTATCAGCAAGGTATTTTTACATCCTAACAGGATTAGGCTAGAGATATGTATTACAGTGATTTTAATACATTGTGATTATAGTCTAGGATTTCTGACACTATCAGAGGCAGGTAGGTAGTTCAGTAGATACAATATTGGGTTTGGAGATTCTTGAAATACAGATTTTCTTCCAAACCTAAGCAAAATCTTGTAAATATAACTTTTGCTGATATCTTCAGCTGCTAGTGCCTAATACCTCAAATATCATTCTGTTAATTTTACATATAACATTTTGTTTCAGTAATTAGCTTATTTTAAATGTAGAAGTCATTATAATCACCTCTAAGGTCTACTTGTCTTTTCAACTTTAAGGAGTTTATTTTTCATAAAAAGTTCAACAGTCACAATTGCTTCAAAACCTAAGTTACAATACCAATAACTAATCAGAGGTCACAACTCTTTGCTGGACATTACACTTATATCTGCCTCAAGTTAATCCTTGGCCTCTTTGTTTTTGAAACAAAATTTAGTTTTATAAATTTAGTTTAATAAAACCCAAGGTATGATAAGGCATATTATATTACAGTATCTATAGACAGGCATGGAGTAGAGTTGGTTAGAAAGGAAATTTTCATATGGGACTTCGCTCACTTTGGTTCCTTCTTTTTGAGATGCCAATGACTCTCTTTAAAATATTTTTTGTGTGCCACAGCTAAGGTGTCCCTTTCCTTCATTTTTTTACTCTATCCAATCTAATACAGATGTTCAGAGTCTCTTTTTTCCATAATCTGAAGACAGATTCTGCCTTTAACACAACGGGGATAGGACATGACCCCATCTCTCACACAATAGCTTGCTCAATTGACACACAAACCTTATGGTTTTATTCAGTTTTTCTTTAAGTATGTGTACATAGTCAATACAAAAGAACCAAAGGAGATGCTTTTAATGTGCTTTTTACTTACGAATATATTGTTTCTCCTATTAAAATGTTAGATCCTTGAATAAAAAGGACCTTTTATAACCCCAGTGCCTATCTGGCAAAGAATGAGTATCTAATAAATGCTCACTGATGAATTAATTGAATCTAAAGACTATTTAAAAGTTTTCATTTGGAAAGTGATATGATTAAGTGATGGGTGTTAAAATGGACAGAGTGCTAGGCCTGGAATCAGGAAGACTCATCTCCCTAAGTTGAAATTTTGCCTCATACACTTACTAGCTGTGTGGTCCTCAATTCCTCATCTTTAAAATGAGCTAGAGAAGGAAAAGGCAAAGCACTTCAGTATCTTTGCTGAAAAGAATATCCAAATGGTTCAAGAAGAGTCAGATATAACTGCTATAACTCGACAACAACAACTAATGATTAAATGTACATAAAGATCAATTTAAAAGTATGCTAGTTGATGCAGACTATGACTAGGTATTGGTACCCCTCTCCTAGACAATAGTCTTTTCATTTATTTATTTTGCTATTTTTCTATCCATCTATTTATTTGTTTGTTTATCCATTTATCTATCTATCCATTAATTAATTTATTCATTTGTTCATTCATCTATTATTTATTTATTTAACCATTTATTTATCTATTTATTTGCTTACTTAGAATTTTCCTTCTTACATGTAAAAAATATATTTTTTCACATTGATTTTTATTGTATTCCAAATTTTCTTCCTCCCTCCCCACCCTAAGAAATCAAACAATTCAATATAAGTTATACATATGCAGTCATGCAAAAAATCTCCACATTAATCAGGTTCTGAAAGAAAACGGAAAAATGCCTTTAGAAAGAGGAACTAACAAAAAAAAATTATGTTTCAATTTGTATTCAGATACCATAAGTTCTTTCTCTCTAGATGGATTGCATTATCATAAGTGCTTCCAATAGCATCCTGTTCATTATTTCTTTCGCAGTCACTATTGCTAACTGTATTCCCTTCCATTCTATTCCATTCCCTTGATATTTACTCTATTTTCTATATTCTTTCACCCTATTTCTCCTCAAAAGTGTTTTGCTTTTTACTGCCCCCTTCTCCATTCTGCCCTTCCTTCCTTCACATCTCTCCCCCCAACCCCCTTATCCCCTTCCCCTCCCACTTTCCCTCAGGGCGAGATATATTACTATACCCACTTGATTGTGTATGTTATTCCCTCTTTGAGCCAATTCTGATGAGACTAAGGCTCACTCACTCCTCTGCTCCTTCCTCATCTTCTCCTCCATTCCATAAACTTTTTCTTGTTTCTGTTATTTGAGCTACTTTATCCCCTTCCAATTTTCCCTTTCCCTTTCTTCCAGTGCATTCTTCTTACCCCTTACCTTTAAAGATGTCATCATGGGGCAGCTAGGTGACATAGGGGACAAAGCACCTTCCCTGGACCCTGGAGACCCAGAGTCCAAATCTTCCCCTAGAATTAAGCCACCGCAACCTGCCTGGCCCACAAAAAAAAAAAAAAAAGAATAAACTAAAAGTAAATGATTTACAGATATCATCCCTTCATATGCATTTCACAGCTGCCCTAATATTGAAAAAGTTCTTATGAGTTAGAAATACTATCATCCCATGTAGGAATGTAAATAATTTAGCTTTTTAATATCCCTCATGATTTCTTTTTCCTGTTTACCATTTTATGCTTCTGTAGGGTCATGTATTTGAAAATCAAATTTTCTCTTCAGTTCAGTGCTTTTCATAAAGAAATGTCTGAAAGTCCTCTTATTCATTGAAGTCACATTGTTTCCCCTGAAAGATTATACACAGTTTGGCTGGGTAGGTGATTCTTGGTTGTAATCCCAGTTTCTTTGACCTCCAGAATATCATATTCCTTGCCCTCTGGTCCTTTAATGTAGAAGGTGCTAGATCTTGGGTTATACTGACTGTAACTCCACAGTACTAGTTTTTTTTTTTTAATTTTTAGCTGCTTGCAATATTTTATCCTTGTATACATATATACACACACATATATACATACAGACAAACATATATACACATATACATACATAACAACATTAAACATATTTCCTCATCAGTCATGCCATAAGAGAAGAGAATCAGAGCAAAAAGGAAAAACCTCAAAATAGAAAAACAACAGCACCAAAAACAAAGGAAATAGTAGGGTTCAATCAGCATCAATATTCCACAGTTCTTTACTTTTTTCTGGATTTGGAGAGCCTTTTCCATCATGAGTCCCCTGGAACTTTCTTGTACCATTGTATTGGTGAAAAGAATCCAGTCTATCACAGTTGATCAACACATAATTTAGATGATACTGTGTATAATGTTCTTCTGGTTCTGCTCATCTCACTCATCATCAGTTCTTGCAAGTCCTTCCAGGTTTTTTGGAACTTCTCCTGCTCATTGTTTCTTGAAGAACAATAGAATAACATTACATTCATATACCACAACTTGTTCAGCCATTCCCCAACTGATGGGCAACCCCTCAATTTCCAATTCCTTGCCAGCACAAAAACAAATGCTATAAATAAAATAGGAAAATAATTTATAGCTCTATCCTAATTCTTAGGCAATTATTTTTGTCAGAGAGCTTTTGTACCTCCTTTTCCATTTGGCCAATTTGGCTTTTCAAGCTGTTGACTTTTTTTTTCATGACCCTCCTTCATCACTCTCATTTCTCTTTCCATTTTTTCCTCTTCTGCTCTTAATTTTCCCTCTATCTCTCTTACTTTTTTCTTCAAAGTCCTTTTTGAGGACTTCCATGGCCTGAGACCACTTCATATTTTTCTTGGAAACTTTGGAAATATGAGCTTTGTCTTTTTTGTTATCTTCTTCTGAAGGTATATTTTGATCTACTTTGTCACCAAAGAAACTTTTGATGGTCCACTGCTTTGTCTGCTTGCTCATCTTGCCTGCCTATTTGTGGCTTTTAACTCCTTCTTATAGTGGGGCCCTGCTTCCAGAAAGCACTTTCTGAAGCTTCAGGGGGTCTCAGGTGGTATGGTTTAAGGAAATGCTTGTTCTCAGACTGCCTGGCCTGTAAATAATCATGGGCCTTCTTACTCTTTATGCCAGAAGGAGAAATCTGATTGAAATCTGATTCTTTGTGGTCTAAAAGTTTTGTGTGCCTGTGCCCCTCCCCTGCTGGGCCTCTGCCACTCAAGTCCACTTTCTGGGAAACATGTTCCACCTCTACTCCCACAGAGAATCCCATTATTTCCCTCCAGGCAACATCTGGTCCTCTTCACTCGTCTGTGAGCCAAGATTCAGAAGAAGCAGTTGATGCTGAAGATTTTGAGGCTCTGGAGGTGCAGCCTGCCTTGGGCTGGATTTGCACCATGTGCTGAGCTCCTCTCTCACCCCTGCATACCAGTGCCCTCCTGCAAAACTTCTAAGCCATCTTTGAATGTAAAATAATCTCACTCTTTTTTGTTTGTTTGTTTGTTTGTTTTGTGTGTGTGGGTTCTACTGCTCCAGGAGTTGTCTTATGACATTTTTTAGAAGTATGTGGATTTATCTGTTCCAAGATTCATAGCCTTTCCTCTGTCATCTTGGCTCTGCCCTTCACGCCCAACCCCCAGACATTACTCTTGCAACTGAAAATACTTTTGTTCTTTTCCAATTTAATCTCATACAACAAGTTCTTATTCAAAAGAAATTAGGTAAACTTTTGTTTAAAAAGGTGTGGTGAGCAAAGGTCTAATGATAAAGCATACAATCTGTATGCTTTACAATCAGTAAGAAAGGGATAATAAACTGTGCACTATCTACCCTAAAAACATTTTTGTATTGTTTTATTTGTTTTTTAATGAGAAAATTAGTTTGTAAAGTACATTCTGAAGCTAGGGCAGCTAGGTGGCACCATTCATAGATTGCTGAACTTGAAGTTTGTATGACACTGTGACCCTTGATAAGTCACTTAACTCATCTGTGCCAATTTCCTCACTGTAAAATATGTGTTAAAAATTCTTCCTCCCAGAGTTGTTTGACTCCTAGGGTTGTCAAATAATATGACATGTAAAGAATTTTGCACCCTTTTATTTTTTTTAAGTGAGGCAATTGGGGTTAAGTGACTTGCCCAGGTTCACACAGCTAGTAAGTGTTAAGTGTCTGAGGCCAGATTTGAACTCAGGTACTCCCGACTCCAGGGCCGGTGCTCTATCCACTGTGCCACCTAGCTGCCCCATTTTGTACCCTTTTAAAAACCACATAAGTGCTAATTATTGTTGTTAATCAGTCATTGTTAACCACAAAAGGAATAGCGCATAAGGTGACCATGAAAATTAATGCACTTATGCTCACTGTACAGCATATAAAATTGTTATATATTTTAAAATCTTTTCAGCCAATCATGTGAGATCTAACCCTTCAATAAACCATTGCATTATGGGGGGGGTGGTCATGAAAATGATCAAAATAAATAGTATCAACAATGTCCATGTCAGAAATCCAAATCTGGAGAAAGAATCACAACTCTAATTCTGTATGTCTTTGTTTTAGCTACACTATTTTCTTAGTCCATATTGATTCCTTGTTTACCTAATTCAATACTACACAATTCTGTTCTCTATGTTTGAACCTGTTTCAAGATTGATCTATTTTACTCGAATTCTCTTTTCCAAGTTTGCACAGAAGCTAAAGATTCAGTCACCAGTTTTATTTTTTTGGGTGGGGCTGGGAAAGAGGGTTAAGTGATCTGTCCAGGATCACATAGTTCATAAGTGTCAAGTGTCTGAGGCTGGATTTGAACTCAGGTCCTCCTGAGTCCAAGGCAGGTGCTTTATCCACTGTGCCACCTAGCTGCCCCTCTGTTACCTCTCTTAATATAAACTTTCTGTTATTCATTATGTTAGGGATATACTTTTTATTTTCTTTTAGTCAACTTACATTTTTGTTCTGCTGGACTTTTTGAAATTTTAAAAATGACTGGAACATTTTCCCTGATTCTTTATCCTCAAATTTCTTAGCTGCTCTATCTTCTATCATGTACTTTTGAATGCTGTGGTATTGTATATATTTTTGTATACCCTTGTTTGCCTCTGCATCTCCTTGGTCTTTTGTCATTTTGGTTTTATTTATTGATTAAAATAACAAGGCTTTCTAATTTGCTTTTGTTTTCTGGATTATATTCAACAAGTTGATTTTTATTTATCTTTAGATAGGCAATATTCATGTAAATTTCAATATCATTCTTCAGGTCTTTAATTGTTTCCTTACACCACTTCTGATACCTGGTACTATCTGATACCTACTCTATAGTATTCTTAGGCCATTAAGTGGCATTTTAGATAGAGCACTGGCCCTGAAATTGAAAGGACCTGGGTTCAGATCTGACCTCTGATACTTATTAGCTGTGTGACCCTGGGCAAATTACTTAACCCCACTTGCCTTAAACATTGAGGTCCATCTCTAGTCATTCTGATGTGTATCTTGCTACTGTATCCAGATTGCTCTGGAGGAGAGAGTGAGGTTGGTGACTTTGTGCAGCCCTCACTTACTTAAATTGAAATCACTGCAAGTCATGAGATCACCACAATGTCATGGTATACTTCAAGAAAGAAGGCAAAAAACAGGAAATGTAGTATTCCTAGATAGCCTCTACTTTACTCTTATGATCTTTATAATGGCAATAACTAAAGAATATAATTTTGTGGGTACGTCATTAAATGGCTTATTACACACTCTATCATTTGTAGTGAGATGACGTCTTATTTTTTTGTTTGCTTTTTGGAAGAGGAGGGAGACATTATGTGTCAGTAAAGGCTGCTTGGTGAGGCCTGACTAAAAAACCTTGAAGAGAGAAATTTCAACATGGAGAAATGTTCTTTGTTCTGAGTACTGTGAATAAATGTATAAAGAAAGGATACAATAGGGTAGGAACAGGGAATAGAGAGTAGTCCAATTTAGCTATAATGTAGACCATATTAGTGAATGAATTAAGAAGTTTTATTAAACCCTTGGAAGTAGTGTGACATAATGTTGGACAACTAGGATGGAGTCAAATTGTGGAGGACCCTAAATGGAAGATGTTTGGAAACAAAGAAACGGACATCTTAAGAGATGTAAGTAATAACTTTACTCCATAAAAACAGTATTAACTATCAGATGATGATAAGGAGACCAGAAGTCTTACTCTCATCATTTTACATGTTTTTCTGTATTTCTTTTCATTGCTCCTTGATAGTAGAATTCATGTTTTTTGTAGTTATCTTTTCAAAGGATATGACCATTATAAGAGTTGTTGAGTTGTTTGAATGTTGTCCCATGCTCCATAGCCCCATTTTGCATTTTCTTGGCAAAGATACTGGAGTGATTTGCCATTTCCTTCTCCAGCACATTTTACAGATGAAGAACTGAGACAAACAGGGTTAAGCGACTTGTCCAGGATCTCACAGCTAGCAAGTGTCTGAGAGCAGATTTGAACTTGGGTCCTCCTCACTCCAGGGCAGGTACTCTATCCACTGCACCCCTAGCTGCCTCAATATTGTATCCAACTCTTTGTTACCCCATTTGAGGTTTTCTTGGGTGAGAAACTGCAGTGGTTGGCCATTTCTTTCTTCAGCTCATCTTACAGATGAGGAAACCAAGACAAGCAAAATGCCAAAGGTCACACTGATAAAAAGTTTCTAAGGCCAAATTTGAGCTCATAAAGATGGTTCACACCTGGCATTCCATCAGCTAGCTACCCTTGCCACTAGCTGCCTGACTGTCTCAATACCAATTTATTAATAAGATATTTAAAGTTTTGGAAAGAATTGCAAATTTGTATTATTAGTTATTAGACTGAACATTGTATAAGTATAGAAAACACATCTTTTTGAGGGATCATATGACACAGCAATTGCATTTAGGGAGTCAGGGTTGACTTGGAGTCAGGGAGTCTTGGGTTGAAATATGATTATTGACCTTAGCTGTCTCTAGTAAGCAATTGTTGACACAAGATTGTAGTTCAGGGAGGAAAATAGAGCTACATAGATATCATACTTAATCTTTCATTACGTTATCAGTCAAACTCCTTGAAAAAGATGTCTACATTTGCTGCTTTCACTTCTCTCATTCAACCATTTAGAATCTGACTTCTAACCTTGTTACTCAAATAAGCTGTTCTATTCAAAGTTACCAATGACCTACTAAATGTTAAAAATTATAACATTCACTGAGTCCTAATCCTTCTGGGTCTATCTGGTGCCTTAAGCAATGCTGACTACTTTCTCCTCTTGGATACTTACTCTCTCTTCTCCAAGTTTCCATGGCACTACTTTCTCCTGCTTTGCTTCCTACCCATTTGATTATTTTAAGCCTTCTTTGCTAGGTCATTATCTCTACAACCCTATTTTACTGTGAATATTTTAAGGTGCTGTCCTGGCCTTTTGATAACTTCATTAACTCTAGGGACTTCTCCTATCATTTCTGTGCAGATAACTTCCATAACTTTATGTCCAGCTTCAACTTCCTCCACATTCTTCAGTCCAACATTATCAGTTGCTTGTTGGAGACTTCAAAAAGGATGTCCTAGTGACCTCTTAAATATGGCATGTCTAAAATGGAACTCATTGTCTTTCCCCCTGAACTCATCCCTTTTCCAACCTCCTTTTTCTTTTAGTGAGGCAATTGGGGTTAAGTGACTTGCCCAGGGTCACACAGCCAGTAAGTGTTAAGTGTCTGAGGCTGGATTTGAACTCAGGTCCTCCTGAATCCAGGGTCGGTGCTCTATCTACTGTGCCATCTAGCTGCCCCTCCAGTCTCCTTTTTTTACTATTGATGATGCTACATTCTCCTTTCAGCTTCCAGATTTATATCTGTGATGTTATGCTCGACTTTTCACTCTTCCTTACCACATATATTCAATCATTTGTTAAATCTTGCCTTTTCCATCTTCATAATATTTCCCATATGTAACCCTTTCTGTTGACTCACACTGCTAAACCCTTAATTCAGGCCTTCATCACTGACAAATTATTACATAAAAAATAAAAATGAGCAATCAAGGAAAAAAGAACATGACTGTTGATCTTTATTTTGGTGTAAAAGAAGATTTGGGTTCATTTTTTTGAGGACAGTCATATTCAAAGGAAGCTAGTGAGGTAAAAATTAAAATAAAAAAGTGACTCCTATCCTAAAGAGTAATGTCAAATGGTGACAAGACTAAAAACAAATCTTGGAAGAACTTTAAAAGGACTTAAAAATCAAAAAGATAGAATGAGGAAAAATGAGAAAAAAATAAAAGCAATTTGAGAAAATTATGAAAAGAGGGTTAACCAATCAGAAAAAGAGACATAAGTTATCTAAAGGAAGAAAATAACTACTTGGAAACTAGAATTTGGCAAGTGGAACAGAATGGTTATAAGACACCAAGATATAACACAACTGGAAAAAATAGCAGAGGGTCTCAAACATGTCCTTAGAAAAACAACTTATGTAGAGAACAGATCCAGGAAAGACAATACAAAAATCATCAGACTACCTGAATGTTATGATAAAAAAAAGAATCTGGACACCATGTTACAAGAAAGTATGAAGGAAAATAAGAAAGTAATGTAGAAAAAGAAAAAAAATCCAATGATCACTACCTAAAATATATCCTAGGAAGAAAATTATAGGAATGTTATAGGCAAGTTTCAACATTCCCAGGTTAAATTAAATATATTAGTAGCAACAAGAAAAATAAAAGAAATGTAAAAACTGTGGAAAAACAATTGTGATTTCACAAGACCTAGTAGTCTATGCACTAAAAGTCTTTAAGTCTTTGAATATTATATTTCAAAGAACAAATGATCTGGGGTTGCATTTAAGACTAACTACCTAGCAGAATTGAGCATAATTCTGAATGAAAAGATATTGGACATTAGATGAAATTAAAGACTTTCAGGTATTTGTAATAAAAAAGATAAGAACTGAATGGAAAATTTGATATAAAAGATCCAGAAGAAATATAAGCAAAACATTAAAGACTAATTATAACTTACTCATTAAGGTCAAACTATTTACTTATAATATATGGAACTTATTAATATTAGAAATTATTAGAAATATTATTCTTAAAACTTATCACTAAGGTAGTTTAAAGAAAAATTGGGGCTGAGTTGTATATGATGAGTTGATTCTGTTAAAATTTTGTAAGATAGAGTTAAAAGGAGAATTTAACTCATAAAAAACAAGTCAAGACAAATTCATTCAAAGGAAGTGGGTTGGGGTGGAGGGATGGTAACATTTGAACCTTACTCTCACCTGAATTGAAGAGGAAACAACATATATATGAAGGCTTAGAAGACTTCTGAATTTCTATAGACATAAGAAAACTAGGGTATAAGGTCAGGGAATAACTATTAAAGGGGTAGGTAAAATAAGGACTAAGAGGTAGGGGGAGAAGATAAGGTAACAGCATCAGGGTGAAAAGAAGATGAGCAGGATAATAGTGAGTAAAAATAAGATGGAGGGAAATTCACAAATAGTAAGACAACTTAGAAGGTTGTCAGGAAATGTCTGTTGTACCAGGATGAGACTGGAGTACAGCCCAGTACAGGCCATGCCATTACAGACCCAGCCCTAGCTCAGCCCAAGCACCAGCCACAGAAATTAATTTGCCAGGACGTTATAGGGATCTCTTTGCTAGCATTGAGGCAGGACTCTGTTGTTTTGCCCATTCTCACATCCAGGTCACAGTTTTGGGTGACTGTTCCTGATGGGGGAGGAAAATGAGAACACAAGAGCTTGCAGTCACAGTGGAAAAGGATACTGTTTATACTTCCAAGGCAGAAAATCAGGCCTGTGGTTGCTTACAGACCAGAGTACAAGCCAGGACAGTAGTAAATATACCTCTCCTTAATCATACTACTATGGAAGAACTACAAGCTTACAATTTCCTAGAAGTATCTCTGAAAACAGCTGCACAAATGCCCTGACACTTGGGACAGTGCACCCTCCATCCTGGAAGCAGTGACTCACCTTAACAAAGAGTTAAAAGTTGAGAAATAGGCTGGGAAAATGAGCAAACAGAAAAAAATGCTGATCCTGGAAAGTTTCTGTAGTGACAAAGAAGATCAAAATATACCCTGAGAAGAAGATAACAAAGTCAAAGTTCCTATATCCGAAGCCTCTGAGAAAGATATGAATTGGTCATAGGCCATAGAAGGGCTCAAAAAGGATTTTGAAAATTAAGAGAGGTAGAGGAAAAAATATAAAGAAACGTCAGAGTGATGCAAGAAAATTATGAAAAATGTCAACAGCTTGGTAAAGGAGACAAAAAATTTTGAGGAAAATTACACCTTATAAAAGAGACTGGGCCAAATAGTAAAAGAGGTGCAAAACACCAATGAGGTGAAGAATGCCTTGAAAAGCTGAATTGGCCACATGGACAAGGAATTACAAAACCTTTCTAAAGCAAATAACTCCTTAAAAGTTAGGATAGATCAAATGGAAGCTAATGACTTTATGAGAAATCAAGAAACAATAAAACAAAACCAAAAGATTAAAAAACTATTGAAGGCAAAGTGAACAATCTCATTGGAAAAAACAACTGATTTGGAAACTAGATCCAGGAGAGATAATTTGAAAATTATTGGACTACCTAAAAGCCATGATCAAAAAAGAGGCTAAATATCATCTTCCAAGAAATTGTAAGGGAAAATTGCCCTGATATTCTAGAATCAAAAGGTAAAATAGAAATTGAAAGAATCTACTGATTACCTCTTGAAGGAGATACCAAAATGAAAACTTCCAGGAGTATTATAGTCAAATTTTAGAGCTCCCAGGTCAAGAAGAAAATGTTGCAAGTAGCCAGAGAGAAACAATTCAAGTACTGTAGAGGCACAGTAAGGATAACACAAGATTTAGCATCTTCGACATTAAAGGCTTGTGGGGCTTTGAATATGATATTCTGAAAGGCAAAGCAACTGGGATTACAACCAAGAATCACCTCACCAGAAAAAATGAATATAATATTTCAGGAGAAAAATGTGAATTCAATGAAAGAGAGGACTTTCAGACATTCTTGATGAAAAGAAATGAGCTCAATAGAAAATTTGACTTTGAAATGCAACACTCTCAAGAAGTATAAAAAGGTAAATTGGAAAAAGAAATCATACGGTGTATTAAAAGGTTAAACTCTTTCCATTCCCACATGGGATGATGATACTTGTAACTCGTAAGAACTTTCTCATTATGAGGGCAGGTGGATGGAGTATATTTAGACAGAGGACACAGGTGTAAGTTGAATATGAAGGAATGCTATCTTTAAAAAATAAAATTAAGGTTTGAGAGAGGAATGCACTGGGAGAAATGGAGACGGAAAGGTGGAATGGGGTGAAGTATCTCAAATAAAAGAAGAAAGAAAAACTTATGGAGTGGAGGAGGAAATGGGGGAGGTGCTGGGGAGTCAGTCAACCTTACTCTCATCAAAATTGGCTCAAAGAAGGAATAACATACACACTCAATTGGGTACAGTAATCTACCTTGCCTGCAGGAAAGTAGGAGGGGAAGGGGATGAGGAGGAGAAGTGATAGAAGGGAGGGCAGATGGGGGAAGGGGCAATCAGATGCAAAAAGCCTTGGAGGAGGGAAAGGGTGAAAGGAGAAAGAGTAAATACCATAGGACAGGAGTAGGATGGAGGGAAATTCAGTTACCATTTACCAACTGTGAAAAGATTTTGAAGCAAGTTTGTCTGATAAAGGACTCATTTCTCAAACACATAGAGAACTGAGTCCAATTTAGTACAATAACAGTCATTCCCCAATTGATAAATGATGAAATGTTATGAACAGCTTTCAGATAAAATAATCAAAGCTCTCTATAGTAATATGAAAAAATAGCTCTAACTCACTATTGATTAGAAAAATGTAAGTCAGAAGAATCCCGGTGTACTACCTTATACCTATTGGATTGGATAATAGTACAACAGAGGAAAATGACAAATGTTGTAGGTGATATAGGGAAAATGAGACATTAATGCATGGTGGAGTTATAAAATGATTCAACCATTCTGTTAGAGCATTTTGGGACTATGGTCAAAGGGTTATAAATCCCTACATAATCTTTGACCTAGTAATACCACTACTATCTCAGTGTCCAAAAAGAGAAAAAAGACAAAATTTAGAGGGCCTATATGTACAAAAATATTTATGGCAGCCCTTTTTTGGTACAAAGAATCTGAAAATGAATAGATTCCCAACAATTAGGGAACAACTGAACAAACTGTGGGATGAGATCGTGATGGAACACTATTGTGTTATACAAAATGATGAGCAGTATGCTCTCAGAAAAATCTGGGAAGATTTACATGAGCTGATGCAAAGTGAGATGTACTATATACAAAGTAACAGAAATATTGCAAGATTAACAGCTGTGAGTGACTTGGCTATACTCAGCAATGCTATGACCCAAGACAACATTGAAGGACTTATGAAAAATGCAATCCATCTCCAAAGTAAGAATGGATGGTGTCTGAATACAAATTGAAACATTTTAAAAAGTTTCTTTTTCTTGTTTTTTTTTTGTTGGTTTTCTGTCACAACCTGACTAATGTGGAAATGTTTTACATAACTACACATGTATAACATATTGAATTGCATATTTTCTTAAGGGGGGGTGGGTAGGGAGGGAGAGAAGAAGAGAATTTGGAACACAAAGTTTTAAAAATGGATATTAACATAGTTTTACATGTAATTGGGGGAAAATAAAATTCTAAATTAAATAAAAACCCTTGAAAGTATATGTATAAGTGAATTTTTCCTTAAATCAATAATAACATTTATCTAACACCATTAGCAACCATTATTTGTAATAGGGATAAGATATCACAAATAACAATCTGTTTCATGGCCTTCCCCCATCATACCTGGAATCCATACCCCTTATCTCTAACTCAAAGAGCTCCTATCTTGAAGAGGTAGCAGAAACACCATCTTCTTCATGAAACCTTTACCATTCTCCCAAAATGCTCCCTTCCCTCTAAATATTCTTGTATTTAACTGTTTTGTATACAATTTATATATAGTACATAGAGTTATAGTCCTGGAATTGGGAACATCTGAGTTCAAGTCTAGCATTAGACACTAACTATGTGACTTTAGAGAAGTCACTTAAACTGACTTGGTTTACTCAACTGTAAAATAGGGGAAATAATAACACTTACCTTTCAGGTTTTTGGTGGAGATCCAATGACATAATACTTATGAAATACTTTGCACAGTGTTTGGCACATGATGAGAATTATATAAACGTTAGCTATTTTAATTATCATGTCATATGTACACAATCTTTAATATATCATACATATTTATTTTTTCATATTTTCTATATGTCTATTTATTAGCTTCATCTTTATGCTATTTGTACTTTTATATGTCCTTGTCTTTCATACTAGTATGTAATCTACTTGTGAGTAGGGATTGTTGCATTGTTTGTACTTCTTCAATAAATGTTATATCAAGGACCTAGCTAAAATTAAATAACATGAATTTATAATGCCCCCTCTTATCACAGTTCTGTGATCTTCTCTAACTCAATTTGGTAGCCGTGAGTAATCACTCAGGAAGCAGATGAGAGAATAACGCAAGTCAATGACTAACGGGCAAGGGATTCAAGGACAAAGGACTATATAAATTTGATAACATATGGACTATGTGACCCTGGACAAATCACTTAACCTCTCAATGTTTTAGTCAACGCTCTAAGAACATAAGTGTCAGAGAAGGAGATAATTTCCATTGGTAGTAATGGTCCCTCACCAAGGAGTTCCCTATACCAAAAATATGGTCAAGTTAAGACACCTCTCTATTTTTATGATTCCCCAAAGTGACTTTGTGAATTATGTCATGAAATTATTATTTCAATTTTATACATGAGGAAATTTAGGCTCAGGGAGTTTAATTGACTTTCCCATGATTTCACAATTTGTAAGGATAAGAAGTAAGACTTGAACACTGGTCTTCTAGTTCTAAGATCAATGCTTATGTCACAGTGGAAGAAAGCATTTGTCATGATATAATTAACTCAGTTGTTTATTATAGTCTTTTTTTTTCCTGGGGCAATGAGGATTAAGTGACTTGCCCAGGGTCACAGAGCTAGTAAATGTCAAGTGTCTGAGGCTGGTTTAGAACTTAAGGTTCTCCTAAATCCAAGGCTGATGCTTTATCCGGTGCCACCCAGCTGCCCCATTATAGTATTCGAACCAGCAAAATATACCAAAAGATTTCATGAAATATGCATGATGCAGAAGCCTTAAGGCTTGTACTAAGGTTGGTACATGGTAGCAATGTTGAATTTCTTAAGGTGTTAAAATGTTAACACATTCAGTTGGACTTCTTCTATGATACAGGTGGATTTAGGTAAGGTATTTCTTCTAGTAGGCAATACCCAAGAAAATCTAGAATCAGTGTTGACTACTCTGGAAAAATATACATAAAGCACTTCCTGATGTGGGTGACTTATATAAAACTGTATTTGTCAAAGTGGTAAAGAATACTTAATGCAGAGAGTTTTAGATTTTTAAAAAATTCCCAGCACAAAAACAAAAACAAAAAGAGTACTAGGCATATTATACAATAGACATTTAAAAAAGATTCTTAAAATATGTTGATTATTATTATACTTCATACTAAAGAAAACATTTGATTTATCTCTTGCATGATTTTTCATGTATAGTCATGCAAAACACTTCCATTATCATGTGGTGAAATCAGATTAAAAAAAACTTCAAGAAAAATAAAGTTAAAAAAATATGATTTAATCTGTATTCATACACCATCAGTTCTTTTTCTGGGGATGGATAACATTTTTCATCATAAGTTCTTCAGAGTTATTTTGCATCATTGTACTGCTGAGAATAGCTAAGTCATTCACAGCAGATGATCTTAAAATATTCCTGTTACTTTGTACCCTGTACATTTCACTTTGCATCAGCTCATACAAGTCTTTCCAGGTTTTTCTGAGAGCAACCAGCTCATCAGTGCTTATAGCACAATAGTATTCCATCATACTCACATGCCACAATTTGTTTGGCCATTCTCCAATTGATGGATATTCCAAAAATTTCTAGTTCTTTGCCACCAGTAAAGAGCTGCTATAAATATTTTTGTACCTATTGTTCCTATTCCTTTTTGCTTTTTTTATCTCCTTTTGGCTTTAGACCTAGGTCAAAGAGTATGTAAGATTTTATAACCTTTTGGGCATATTTGTAAATTGCTCGACAGAATGGTTGAAATAGTTTACAACTTCACTAACAGTGCATTAATGTCTCATTTCCCCACATTCCTTCTGATATTTGTCATTTTCCTCTTCTGTCCTATTAGCCAGTTTAATATGTATTAGTTAGTATCCCAGAATTGTCTTGATTTGCAACTCTCCATTCAATAGTGAATTAGAGAACTTTTTAAAACATGGCTGTAGGTAGTTTTTATTACTTCATCTGAAAACTTATTATCGTTAGAGTATCTATTTGGCAATAGGTCTTTTTTTATATAAGTCTGACTCAGTTCTTTATATGTTTGAGAAATGAGGCCTTTATCTGAGAAAGTTGCTTCAAAATTTTCTTGTTACTTTTGCTGACTGTATTTCCCTCCATCCTCTACCCTCCCTTCTGCTTATTCTATTCTCCCTTTCCTTTCACCTTCTCCCTCCTCAAAAGTTTTTTGATTCTGAATACCCCCTCTCACAATCTGTCCTCACTTCTATCACCATCCCCTCTTATCCTCTTACCCTCCTTTCCTGTAGAGTAAGGTAGATTTCTATACTAAATTAAGTGTGTATTTTATTCTGTCTTTGAGCCAATTATGATGAGAATAAGGTTTACATCACCTCCTCCAAATTCCCCTCCACTGTATAAGCTTTTTCTTGCTTCTTTTATGTGACTATTTACCCAATTCCACCTCCCCCTTTCCTTTTTCCCAATGCATTACTCTCACCCCTTAATTTATCTTTTAGATATCAGCCCTTAATATGCAACTCATACCTGTGCCATCTTTCTAGAATATCAGGACAGTTTTCCATGATAATTTCTTGAAAGTTGATGTCTAGGCTCTTTTTTTTTCAACCATGGCTTTCAGGTAGTCCAATATTTTAAAGTAATCTCTCCTGGATCTCTTTTCTAGGTCAGTTGTTTTTACAAAGAGTTATTTCATATTTTCTTCTATTTTTTCATTCTTTTTTATTATTATCTCTAAATTTATTATGTTATTAGTTTCCATTTACTCAATTCTAATTTTTAAGGAGTTATTTTCTTTAGTGAGACTTGGTACCTCCTTTTCCATTTGGCCAATTCTGCTTTTCAAGGCATTTTCCCTCATTGTCCTTTTGTACTTCTTTGACCATTTGGCCTAGTCTGTTTTTTATTAAGGTGTTATTTTCTTCAGTATTTTTGCATATCCTTTATCAACCTGTTGATTCTTTTTTCATGATTTTCTTGCATCACACTCATTTGTCTTTTCAATTTTTCCTCCATCTCTCTTAATTAATTTTCAAAAAATTTTTTGAGCCCTTCAATGGCCTAAGACCAATTCTTATTTTTCTCAGAGGCTTTGGATGTAGGAGCTTTGAATTTTTCTTCTTCTTCTGAGTGTGTTTTGATCTTCCTTGTCACCAGAATTGTTTCTATTGTTTGCTCATTTTCCAAGACTATTTCTTGACTATTTCCTCTTTGTTAAAGTAGGGCTCTTCTTCCAGGGTGGTGGGCACACTGGCCCAAGCCTCAGGAGTTTTGCATAACTTTTCTTGGAGATACTAGGGAGCTGTAAATATGCCATCCTTCCAAGGTTGTATGATCTAAGGAGAGGTGTATTTACTCCTCTCCTGGTCTGTTTTCTGATCTGTGATTGTCCACAAGCCCTCTTTTCTGCCCTGGAATTGTAAAGAGGGTCACTACTCCACTTTGGCCACAAGCTATTGTATACTAGTGCTCCTTCATGCCCTAAGACTGCCAGGTAGGACTGCAACCTGTATCCAGGTTGCAAACTTGCATCCAAGTTTGGGCAAAGCAACAGAGTACTGCCCCCCAGTGCCAGCAAAAATGCCTATAATCTCATTTTGACCACTTGTTTGATTGCCTTACTGTCTGAGGATTGAGAACTTCAGAAGCATCCACTGCTGCAAATTCAGTGGCCCCAACACCTGCTCCTGGTTTGCTGTTGTGCCATGCACTGGACTGTGCTCCACTCTTACCCAGGTAAGACAGAACTTTTCTGCCAACATTCTAAGTTGGCTTTGGCTGGAAAATTATTTCACTCTGTCTTTTTGTGGATTCTGCTGCTCCAGGAATTGTCTTATGGAATTATTTCAAGGTATTTAGAAGGGTTTTGGGGCAGAGCTCAGAAGAGTTGCTGTCTTTCTTGCACTATCTTGTCTCTGTCTCCTTGCATGATCTTTCAACAAAAATTTTCCCTATTTGCTAATACCAGTACAAAAGTAATGGTTTAAGCACCGGCCCTGGATTCAGGAGGACCTGAGTTCAAATCCGGTCTCAGATACTTGACACTTACTAGCTGTGTGACCCTGGATAAGTCAATTAACCCTCATTGCCCCACCAAAACAACAAAACAACAACAACAACAACAACAACAACAGGAATTGTTTTATTTTCCTCCACATTTTATTTACTTTGTAATATTCATCATATAATGAGGTTTGAGATTAGTTCAAAAGTTAATATAGTTAGTAAATGTAGTTACTAAATTGAGTTAGCTAAACATATATTCAGAGGGAATGGTAGCATGTACATATCTGTGGATTTAGAATCAGGAAGGTTTATATTCAGATCTAGTCTCTGACACCAACTAGTTATATAATTACCAGCAGGTTTTTTTATCCTCATTATTCTCATCTATAAAGTGTGAATAATAATACATATTTTTGCTACCTATGAGGACTATTAAGGGTAGGGGTTGGACCTATGATTTAATTAATGTAGTTCATTTTTGGCTGAGGATACTCTCCCTATACCAATAGGTTCTTTTTAAATGATAATTTTAGCGAGTTGTATAAGAGCATATAGAGCATATAAAGATTAGATGAATTTCCCAGGGTCATGAAGCTAGTAGGTCAGAGTTGAGACTTAAACACAGGTCTTCCTCTTTTAGGACCTGGTTTCCCATTCACAACATCACACAGCTTATTATAATAGCTTTTCAGGATTTATAAGGATTAAATAAGAAAATGCTTTGAAATCTTTAAAGTTCTCAACAAATGCAAGATGTTATTGTCACTATTATAGTTGAAATGAGTATAAATAAATGGAAATTAGACTTATTTCAGAACCAATTGAGCCCCATTTCTTGTTTTTCTCTTGCTGGCCAGTTATTGTTCTGACTTTTATTTTTTAACAGAAATTAAGTAGCCTTATTTTTATGACATATAAATATTGGCAACAAACTACATGCCATGAAAATATAGTAATTCAAATATTTTACATACCACATGAGGGAAGTGATTTCAAGCATATTTGAAAGAGGGAAAAGTGGAGTTGGGATGATCAATAACCATCTGCATTGAGAGGAATCTTGTGATACATTGTTTTTCATGCACTTTACAAATAACAAATACCTCCAATTTCTAGTTTAAATATTCCTTTGATCAAAGGTGGCTTTGTATAATGGATAGTGTGGTAATCATAGACATAGGAAGATGTGAGTATGAATCTTCTGATACTAGATATGTAAGGCAATTATTTAACTTCTTAGTTAAAGTTTCCTCATCTGTAAAATGGAGCTACAATACCAATCCATAGGTTTGTAGTAATGTGAGATTATGTATGCATGTGTATATGTATATATATATATATATATATACATATATATATATACATGTATATGTATATATGTGTACTTTGCAAACCTCATACAAGTATACATACACATACACACAGCATATTATAATTACTCTTCAACAACATCAATATAGAGAAATAAATCTAGATTCTCGAGAGTTATATCAGACCAGTGCTTTAGCAAGTTGTTACAACTTGTCAATGTGTAAAGGATGAAACTCTTGTTGAACTATGTATCTATTTTCCAAGTATGGGCCTATCCACATTTAAAGAGGCTCATTACTTGACTACAGAGCCATGTATTTTTCAACCACAGTAACTAATGAAGACCATTTATTAAATCAAAGAAGGATTATAACCTGCATTTAGACAGTAGGCCTGCTCACACTGCTAAAATTGTCCATTCTTGAAGGACTAAATTATGTCCAATTTATATACAGGCCAGTTGGTTTATAAAGCATTGTCCCAGATTATCAATCTTAAGGAATTATGAATCTTTATTTTGGAAATATAGGAATATTTCCCATTAGTAAAAGATTTTCTACAACAGGGCTTAATATTTAAGTATCAGGGAGTTAGGTATCAGGGTCACATGGGTGATAAGTATCAGAGGAAAAATGTGACTTGGGTCTCCTTTACTCTAAGCCCAACATACTATCCACATTATCTCTAAGACTACATGATTATTATTTCATACAGTAATTATAGAAATGACCTCATTATTTATGAATAAAAATAATTGATCACTTACTAGGTATCAATTACTGGGATTCACATACAAAACTAAGGTAGTTTCTGTGCTCAAGGAGTTTATAATCAATTAAGAGAGGCAGTACATAGGGGAATAGTTTCCAGGAATGTGGGTTTTGTTTGGGAAAAACTCAGGGATGCTTTTTAGATTCATTAAAAAATAATCGACACAACATTCTAACACCATACTCATCTTCTCATACCATTATTAGTATTGATTTGCCATTAGAGAATTGAGACAATGAGAAAAGATGTTATATCTAAGATGTAGCCATGTCAGAAGAAATTTTACTTTCTTTGTATTGGTACTTGTACTTTGTTGTGATGCAATATGACAAACATACTTGACAGAGGCTTTATAAAATTTGCTGTTGTCAAGTATAAGTTTTAGGTAATTTCTCTTCAGCCGTTTCAATTCTTTTTATCATCCTTTTTTCATGTTCTTTCAGAGTCTTCCCAAAGGCAATGATGTTATCAAAGTATACCAACACTTGCACATAATTCATGTCTCCAATTACTTTCTCTGTCCATCACTGGAAGATTGCAGTGTCTCCCAGAAGCTTTGAGAAACACATTTCAATCTGGTAAAATCTAGTCAGAGAGATGAAAGTTCTTGATTTTTCTCTACCATTGAAATCTCATAACTCCTGAATAAATATTTTTATGTTATACTGTACAATCATGTTAAACATATTTTTACATTAGTCTTGTTGTGAGAGAAGAATCAGAACAAAAAGGAAAAAAAACACAGGAAAGAAGAAAAAAACAGTAAAAAAGTGAAAATAGTTGCCTTTGATCTTCATTCAGAGGCCATAATTTTCCAACACGAGTCTTTTGGAATTGTCTTGGATAATTTTATTGCTGAGAAGAACTGTCTATCACAGTTGATCATCGCACAATGTTGCTGTTACTGTGTACAATGTTCTCCTGGTTCTGCTCACTTCACTTAGTATCAGTTCGTGAAAATCTTTCCAGGTTTTTTATGAAATCTGCCTGCTCATCATTTCTTACAAAACAATAGCAATACATTATATTCTTATAACACCACTTGTTCAGGAATTCCCCATTTGATGGGCATCCACTCAATTTACAATTTTTTGCCAACACAAAACAGCAGCTATAAATATTATGTAGATGTCATTCATTTTTCCTTTTTGTTATTGTTGCTTTTTTGTTTGTTTTTGCAGTGCAATGAGGGTTAAGTGCCTTTCCCAAGGTCACACAGCTAGTGCATGTCAAGTATCTGAGGCTAGGTTTGAACTCAGGTCCTCCTGAATCCAGGGCCAGTGCCTTATCCACTGCACCACCTAGCTGCCCCCCATTTTTCCTTTTTTATGATCTCTTTGGCATATAGTCCTAGTAGTGGTATTGCTGGGTCAAAGAATATGCACAATTTTATAGCCCTTTGGGCATGGTCTAGATTGCTTTACAGAATGGTTGGATCAGTTCACACATACACACAGCATGTTATAACTACTCCTCAATGACATCAATACAGAGAGATAAATCTAGGTTCTTGAGAGTTATATCAGATGAGGGTTTTCACAAGTTGTTACAATTTGGCAATGTGTAAAAGATGAAATTCTTGATGGACTATGTATATATTGTCCAAGTATGGGCCTATCCACATTTAAAGAGGCTCATTACTTAATTGGCTACAGAATCATGTACAGAGCCATCACCATTGCATTAGTGTTCAAATTTTCCAACATCTCCAACATTTATTTTTTTCCCTTTTTGTCAAATTAGCCAATCTGATTGATAGTTCTGAGGTGGTATTTCAGAGTTGTTTTAACTTGCATTTATCCAATCAATAGTGATGGAGAACATTTTTTTTTATATTACTATACATAGCTTTAATTTCTTCATCTGAAAACTGCCTTTTCATAGCCTTTGACCATTTCTCAATTAGGGAATGACATATTCTTATAAATTTGATTGAGCTCTCTATATATTTGCGAAATGAGGCCTTTATCAGAAACACTGGTTGTAAAAATTGTTTCCAAGATTTCTGCTTTCCTTCTAATCTCGCACGCATTGATTTTGTCTGTGCAAACCCTTTTTAATTTAATGTAATCAAAATTATCCATTTTGCATTTCATAATCATCTCTATATCATCTTTGGTAATAAATTCTCTCCACAGATCTGGCAGGTAAACTATTCCATCCTCTTCTAATTTGTCTATTGTATCACTCCTGATACCTAAATGATGTACCCATTTTCACCTTATTTTAGTGTAAGGTATAAGATTTAGCCCTATGCTTACTTTCTGTCATACCGTTTTCCAGTTTTCCCAGCTCTTTAGATCACATTTTATTTGTATGAAAGGTGGTTTGTAATTGTGTTTATATAGATTCTGAGTTTGTCTTGGCAGGTAGACTCCCAAATATTTTATATTGTCTATAGTTATTTTAAATGGAATTTCTCTTTCTAAGAATTGCTGCTGATTTTTATTGATCATATATAGAAATTCTGATGATTTATGTGGGTCTATTTTATATCTTGCAGCTTTGCTAAAGTTGTAAATTGTTTCAGGTTGTTTTTCATTTACTTCTTTAGAATTCTGTAGGTATACCTGCAAGGAGGGATAGTTTTGTTTACTCCTTGCCTATTCTAATTCCTTCAATTTATTTTTCTTCTCTAATTGCTAAAACTAACATATCTCATAAAATATTGAATAATCATTATGACAATGGACATTCTTTTTTTTCTCCCCTGATCTTATTGGGAATGCTTCTAACTTCTCTCAATTATACATAATGCTTGCCCATGGTTTTAGATAGATACTGCTGAGTCTTTTAAGGAAAACTCTATTTATTCCTGTTCTCTGGTATTTTTAATAGGAATGGGTGCTGTCTGAATAAATCTAATACAGAAAATCACTGGATGCATAGTGGACAATCAAGTGATTCTTGAACTGTGTATTAGTCTGGTGTTTTTCTTTTTGTTCAAAGTGTAGTTTATATACATCTATATGTTTCTGTTCCTTTCAGGTATCACCACTGTGGGCAAAACACATACACTATTTGTGATTAATCCATTCACTGACAGGTTTTTGAGATGATATATGAGGTCATTCATCACAGACAAAAGCATTCTTCTGGAACCATTAAGAGTTGCTAAGTTGGATATTGTATGTTTATCACCATGCATTTCCCATATCCAATTTATGCAGACAGAATACATCTGTCCTTTATCTGTATTTCTTCCTTAGTCACACCTTGAACTCTTATAATAGTAGGGAATTCCCAAATTCAAAAATATCATGGGCACTTCATTCATTAAGGAGTTTGCACTCTTAATAATGATCACCGTCACCACTGTTTAATTTTATTTCCTATATGCCTCCCTCTGTACAAGGTCCATGGGTATTTCAAAGTGTGTAGATATTAAGTCTCAACTTGTTTTTGCAGTATTATATTGATATTCTAACTAAAGTGGAATGGTTCCCAATGAGAGCTGATACTCTATTAACACATTATAGTCAAGACAAACTAGAGGCATAATGTCCATTGGCACAGTGGAATAGACACCTGGAGTCAGAAAGAACTAAGTTTGAGCTCAGTCTCAGAAACTAGTTTTATTTAAAAGAGAGGAAGAAAAAGGGGCAGCTAGGTGCGACAGTGGATAAAGTACCAGTCCTGAATGCAGAATGACCTAAGTTCAAATCTGTCCTCAGACACTTGACACTTACTAGCTGTGTGACCCTGGGCAAGTCACTTATTCTACATTGCCCTGTGAAATAGACAAACAAACTAACAAATATATAAATAAATAAATAGATGAAGGAGGAAAAAAGGAAAAGAGAAGGATGGAAAGGAAGAAAAGAAACTATCTGTGTAGTTAACATTTGTATGCCTCAGTTTGTTCACCTGCAAAGTGGAGATAAAAATAGCACCTATCTATCAGAGTTGTTGTGGGGGGAAAGAGATATAATAAAATGTCTTGCAATCCTTTAAAGCACTATGTGAATGCTACTTACTATAACTGTTGACACTAGCAACCCATTATTTTCACTCTATTCCAAAATTGGTAGTTTTTGTATTCCAACATTCCAAGGTAAGAATCTACAAAAAGCTAAAATCACATGTTCTTCAAATGTCTCTCAAAATGACTGAGATATGATGGTCACTTGAGATCCAGTGTCTGGGACCACAGTGAAGTCTACAATGCCAATCTTTACTTTTGTCTCTGTGTGAGTTCCTTTAAATCCAGGTGGAAAAGACCAAGGAGGAAGTGTTGATAAGGTAATTATTTCCTCAGGCCTCACTGTGTGAATCACAGGTCTGGAATGTGCTTCCAAGATGAAGAGATTTTGGAGGGATGGTAGAGAAAGTCCTATGTACAACCTGGAGAGGAAGGAGACTATTTGTTGTGCCAGACAAGCCTCCAACTCTGCACAGTTATATTTAGTTCATGACCTAAGTATCTTTCCTTGCCATTCTTTCACTGCTGATACATGATCAACATTGACCTCTCTTCTTTCTACAGAGTATTCAAGTCCTTGGACTTGCCCTATCCTTCTCAGGCTCTTTCTTCTGCAATCCTTCATTTTTGGCTTCATCTGTCTTGGTTAGTATACCAATTTATAGGCAATAGTATTTAGCACTGGCAGAATCCAACAAAAATGATATTTTTTCTTGAGAAAAATATAAAAGTTCAGAAACCAAATAAAAATAATTTTAATGAAGTAGAAAATATCTTAGGGTAGTGATGCTAGTTGGCCAGGAAATAGCCAAAGAAAATGAGAAGAACTATATATTCCAATGGTACCTTTGCTAATAAAGGCTACAAAAGAAAATGTGATAAGCACATACAAGTGAAACAAAATTCTACAAGAGATGAGAGGAGGAAATAATGTGTCATGATGGGGTTTGTGGCCAAGGGAGGTTTTATGGAGAAGGTGCCATTTGAGTAGACCTTGAGAGATGAATAGGATATTCATGTGTGAAGATTTAAAGCAGAGTGAGGTAGGAAGAAGGCATTCCAGCAGAAATTATCTTTAACTTGTTCTGAATAAACATTTTAGATTGAGTAAGTTTACTATTTGGGTGATAACAAATTCCATGCCCACTAGTATAGTGTCTTTGCCAGAAACAGAACAAGGAAAAAAATAACCTTCCTAGTCCAGGCTCTATCTTTCTTACTGGGGTTCTGGAGCGCTCAGCCAGAACCCGGTACTAAATATTCTTTTAGTTATGAGTGGTTTTATTCTTCCCCAATTTTCATGTATGTGTTTATCTGTTTAACTGTTTTATCTCCTCGGCAAACTTCTTTGGAGAAGGAATCTTGTTTCTTGTTTTGTGTCTGATTCCCAAATCTTACCACAGTATATTGCACATAAGCAACACTTAATAAATGCTTCTTGGAGGAGAGGAGAATCATTTCAGATTCCCTCTTCAGTCTCCTTCTAAGGTTCCATTACAAGCATGTGTAGGAGGAACTTATTTGAGTCTTCTTTGAAGTGAAATTGGTCACTGATTCAGAGGAACCCTTTTGGGATTTTTATGAAATACTGATTCATAATTTTATACTTTCATGTACTATTAGAAATGTTGATATTAATTCAGAAATGGATTTTTACAAAATACCAGCCATAAAACATTTTTCATTATAAATGGTTCCCTTCTATTCTAAACACTGATTCCTATCAAATACTTTTACAATACTGATTGTCCTCCTTAACTTTCATTTGATCATGACACACACATTTAGTTTGCTGATCTTTCTTCAGAAATCCATTTCTACTTGTCTCTTACACTTAATTACATTTTGAACTCTCTCCCTATCTTCCCCTTGGTATGGAAAATTAAATTCAAGGTTTATTCTCTACATAGAAGGATATATATATATATATAAACCAAAACATAATCTCCCTAATTCACGAACAGACATCAAAATGCATTATCGGCCTTGCATATTAATTTGATCACTGAAAATACCAACAAATTGACATTTCAAATTTCTCCATCCTCTTTCATATCTATCTATTTTTTCTTTTACTGGTTTATATTTCATATTTCTCATTTAGGCCTGTAGATTCATTCCCTGTAAATAGAACATTCTCAGAAGCCATTTGGATTATTCTTCTATTTTTTCCTATAAATTCCTTTGGTATCAATACCCCTGATAATTTCACATTATGATCTTTTTGATCATTTAATGAAGTTGAAATAAATGAAATGGGATAGAAAGCACTTTGTAAATTAAGAGCATGATCCCATCAGGAAAGAGTACTCATTTGGGAGAGTTGTGATCATTCTTTCAGGTTACTGGTATAGTATCTCCTAGCACCTCCCTTTAAAAAAAATGGCGGGGCGGGGGCAGGTAGATGGCACAGTGGATAGTGCACTGGCTCTGGAGTCAGGAGTACCTGAGTTCAAATCCGGCCTCAGACACTTAACACTTACTAGCTGTGTGACCCTGGGCAAGTCACTTAACCCCAATTGCCTCACTAAAAAAATTTAAAAATTTAAAAAATGGCGGGGCACTAAAGGTTAAGTAACTTGCCCGGGTTCATACAGCTAGTAAGTATCAAGTATCTAAGGCTTGAGTTGAACTCAGGTCCTTCTGAATCCATGGCTGGTGCTTTATCCATTGTGCCACTTAGCTGCCCCCCACACCTCCCTTAATTCACACATTTATTCCCTTTCTACAAAGACTGTTTGAAGTCCAACATTCCTATGTTTTAAGAAAATTCTATATCTTTTATTTCTTCTGTTCAGAAAAATAGAAATTCCCTTTATTTATACAGATCTGCAACTGCTCTGTAACGTAAAGTCTTAGAGACTGGGGCACTGAAAAATTAAGTCTTGCCTAGGGTCACACACTCAATGTATTTCAGAGACAGGATATGAACTTATGTCCGTTTTTACTCTGAGATTGGCTTCCTGTCCTCTATGCAAAATTATCTTTTATTATTATATGATTATGTATACTAATCCCACTATTCAGACTGTTTCCCCATCATTTGCACCTACCTTCTTCATAAAGGCTTACTTCTTTTATCAGTACAAATGGATGAGATTGCTGTCTCCTTTATATTCCCATAGCATGTGATATCTCTTTTATTACATTTGACATATTCTGTCTTGAATTATTACTACCTGTGAACATAGCGTGGGGATGTTATTCTATTTAACTACTTGATTGAAAACAAGAATAGTGGTTTATTCATTTTTTGCTCCACAATGATGGACACAGTTCCATGCATATAACTCAAAATATTTAATTAATGAGAAGAATAATGTAATGGAAATAATATTCCATGTTTGGGATCATATATAGTTCTATAAAGTTCTTTATTGCATGGATCTGACTTCTTCTGTTGTCTCATAAAGAATCATCCCTCTAGGGAATGACACTCATGTCCTTGAGAGGCATGTTCTTGCTTCTTGGGTTGTATCATTTGCTGTATCCATTCATCCTGTAGTTACTTCTACCGGTATTCAAGGGCAACTATCTGATACAAACAATTCAAGTTTACAGAGGTAGTACACCTTCTATTGGAAGCCCAAGGCTCTCAGCTGCATTGTTGTATAACAAAAATCCAGCTTGTTTTCAATCTTAGATAATTTTTAGTCAGTATGTGGGTATCAGCATATATCCAGACTTCTGTACCCTACTGAGAAGAGTATCTGCGCCTACACTTTTTTGGTGACCTACAATGCATACAGAACTCATAGTTTTCTAATGCTTCTGAATACCATTGATAAGTGGTATCCAGATTAAAGGTCAAAGGTAAGTCAGTGGGTTGTTCTTAGCCTATATTCGAAATTGAGCTTCATAAACATAGCTTCTCAACTTCTCAATGATGACATTTTTAAACCAAGAATTATTAGAAAATGAGTCTTAAGGTCTGCAAGCTACCTACTCACAAATTGGTTCCTGTTGACCACAACTCATACAAACCTGGTCCCATAACTTCTTGGCCAGGATCCTTGTGTAGGATATATAATTTTATTAGGACATAAAGTTTGATTGGATCTCCATAAAAATACACGGGCATGGATGTAAATGAAGTTGGCCAAGTCCTTAAAAATTTGTTCATACTTCTTATCCCAATGATCTACACATAATTTGATGGAACCAGGAGAGGTTAACTTTTCTTGCCATTCAGTTTTTGCCCTAATTATATACATATCCATGAGTCAGAGTAAATAGCAATTTCAAATAATTATTTATAAATATTATGTATGTCCAATAAATTCTAAAAAATGTCTTTACTTCATAAAATTCTCTAGATATGGCCATGTTGTAAGTATTTCTACAGTATATCTCTAAGTCATTCTTCACTACCTATTGAATCATGATGTTTCCCATGTAATGGAAGGAAGCTCTGTTTTACACTTGTCAGGTGATAGCTTCAGAGCACCTTCTAACAAATTTAATAATTCCATTAATTTTCTCTCATGTTCCTCTAAAGTCTTCCTAAATACCATTAGATCATCAAGGCATCATTCCAGATTATACTACAAAATGGTTAGATCAGTTAACAATTTGTCACTTTCCCCTTCAATCACTTGAGCTAATATGATAGGTTTAAAATGATATCTCAAGGTAATTTTAATTTGCATTTCTATAATCATTAATGATTTAGAGCATTTCTTTTCATATGACTATAAATCATTAGGTTTCTTCATTGGAAAATTGCCTGATCATGTCCTTTCACCATTTATCTATTGGGGAATTACTCATATTCTTATAGATTTGACAAAATTCTGTTTATGTCTGAGAAACTGTCTATAAGTTCCCCCTACCCTTAATTTTCTACTTTCATTCTGAGCTTGGCTCTATTTGTTTTGTCTGTACAAAACCTTTTAATTTAATGCAATCAAAATTATCCATTTTGCACATCACTCTACTCTATCTCTAGTTTATTCAAATATGGTTTGCCTATCCATAAATCTGACAAGTAGTATGTTCCATCTTCATTTTTTGGTAATATCTCTATTTATAAGGTAATGTGTCCATTTTGATTTTATCTTGGTAAATAGGGGCAACTAGGTGGTACAGTGGATAAAGTGCTGTCAGTAAAGTCAAGAGGACATGAGTTAAAATCTCACCTCAGACACTTACTACTAGTTGTGTGAACATGGGCAAGTCACTTAAATCCAATTGCCTTAAATATCCAAGGTCTTCTCCTGTAAACCCGATATATTTATATATCTTGCCAAAGGACCCAGAAGACTCTGGAAGAGAGAGAGTGAGGTTGGTTGAACTTGGACAGCCCTCCGTCACTTAAATGTAATTCACTGAAAGTCATGACATAAGCCTAATGTCATGGTCCACTTCAAGAACAAAAGACAAACACAACGATCTTAGGTACATGGTGTAAAATATTGGTCCAGAACAAATTTCTTTCAGACTGTTTTTCAGTTTTCCCAACAATTGTAACCAAATAACGAATTATTTTCATAAGTATTTATACTTGTCAAATACAATGTTGCTCTATTTGTTTGCTGCTGTAAATTGTATGTATATTCTGTTCTATTTATCTATCTTTCTATTTCTTAGTAATACATAATTTTGATACTTACTGTCATATATAGTCTAAGATTTGGTACTGCTAAATTTCCTTTCTTTCCTTTTTTCATTAGTTCCTTTGACATTCTTGACTTTTTGTTCTTCCAAATAGATGTTATTATTTTCTAATTCAGTAAAAATAAATTTTGTAATTTAATTGGAATAGCATTGAGTATATAGTTTGTTTAAAATTGTCATTTTCATTATACTCTCCTTGAATACTCATGACCAATTAATATTTCTCAAATCTTTTAAATCTGATATTATTTATACAATTTATATTTTTGTTCTAAAGTTTCTTCCTCCCTCCCTCCTCAACCCTCCCTGTCAAATCAATCAATTCAATATAAGTCATACATATGCAGTTGTGCAAAACATCTTCACAGTAGTCAGGTTGTGAAAGAAAATCTACAAAAAAAAATTAGAAAAAGGAACTAACGAATAAAATTATACTTCAATCTGTATTCAGATACCATCAGTTCTTCCTCTATTCATGGTTCACATTTTTTCATATGTCCTTATATCATCCTGCTCATCATTTCTTTCACAATTACTATTGCTAACAGCATTACCCTCCATCCTATTCCATCCTCTTGATATTTACCCTATTTTCGATCTTCCTTCACCCTATCCCTCCTTTTGCTTTTTACTTCCTCCTCCCCTAATCTGGCCTCTCTTCCTTCACCTCTCTCCCCACCCCCTATCCCCTTCCCCTCCCACTTTCCCTAAGGGCAAAATACATTATTATACACACTTGAGTGTGTATGTTATTCCCTCTTTGAGCCATTTTTTTTTGTAGTTAAGGCAATTAGGGTTAAGTGACTTGCCCAGGATCACACAGCTGGTAAAGTGGTAAGTGTCTGAGGGCAGATTTGAACTCAGGTTTCCTGAATCCATGGCCAGTGCTTTATCCACTGTACCACCTGGCTGCCCCTCTTTGAGCCAATTCTGATGAGTGTAAGTTTCGCTCACTTCCCCGCTCATTCCCCATCTCCCCCTCTATTCCACAAGCTTTTCCTTGTTTCTTTTATGGGAGCTACTTTTCTTCACTCCACCTCTTAATTTCCCTTTCTTCCAGTGCATTCCTTATACCCCTTAACTTTATTTTAAAGATGTCATTAAGGTTCAGCTAGGTGACAAATTGGAAAAAGCACCAGGCTTGGACCCAGGAGACCCCAAACCCAAATCCAGCCCTCGACATAAGCCACCCCACCCTGCCTGTCCCACAAAAAACAAGAATAAACAAAAAAAATGCTTTACAGATATCATCCCTTCATATTCATTTAATTCCTGTGCCCTCTGTTTAAATATATTCCTTTCAGGTGCCCTAATACTGAGAAAATTCTTAAGAGTTAGAAGTAGTATCTTCCCATGTGGGAAAACAAACAGTTTAACCTTATCATATCCCTGTTCTTTTTCCTGTTTACTTTTTTATGCTTCTCTAGGGTCTTATATTTCAAAGACCAATTTTCTATTCAGTTCAGGTCTTTTTTATCATGAATTCCTAAAAGTCCTCTTTTTCATTGAAGTCCCATTTTCCCCCTCAAAGATTATATGCACTTTTGCTGGGTAGTTGATGTTTGGCTGTAGCCCCAGTTCCTTTGTCCTCTGGAATATCATATTCCATGCCCTCTGGTCCTTTTATATAGATGTTGCTAGATTTTTTTTTATCCTTATTGTAGCTCCACAGTATTTGAATTCCTTTTGTTCTAGCTGATTGCTATATGTTCTCCTTGACCTTGCAGCTCTGAAATTTGGCTATAATATTCCTGGAGGTTTTGTTTTGGGATCTCTTTCAGGAAGTGATTGGTGGATCCTTTTGATTTCTATTTTACCTTTTCCTTCTACAATATCAGGGCAATTTTTCCTGATAATTTCTTGGAAGATGATATTTAAACTCTTATTTTGGTCATGGTTTTCAGGTAGTCCAATGATTTTCAAATTATCTCTCCTGAATCTATTTTCCAGGTCAACTGTTTTTCCAAAGAGATATTTCATATTGCACTATATATTTTTAAATTCATTTAGATTTGCTTTAGTGTGTCTCTGTTTCTCATAAAGTCACCAGCTACAATTTGTCAAATCCAATTCTTAGGCAATTTTTGTCTTGAGAGAGCTTTTGTATCTCCTTTCGCATTTGGCTTTTCAAGTTGTTGACTTTTTTTCTCATTACTCTCCTGTATCACTCTCATTTCTCTTTCCATTCTTTCCTCCTTCTCTCTAAACCTTCCTTCTATCTCTCCTACTTTCTCTTCAAAGTCCCTTTTGATTGCTTCCATGGCCTGAGGCCAATCCATATTTTTTTTGGAAGCTTTGGATGTTGGAGCTTTGACTTTGTTATTATCTTCATCTGAGGGTGTATTCTTGTCTCTTTCCCCCAAAGAAGCACTCTATGGTCTGCTGTTTTCTCTGCTTAATCACTTCAACTTGGAAGCAGGTATCTGATTGAAATCTGATACTCTATGGTCTGAAGCTTTGCATACTTGTGTCCCTTCCTCACTTGGCTTCTGCAGCTACTTCACACAGGCCAACCACTAAACACTCTCAGTGGTCTGTGAGATGAGCCTCAGAAGAAGCAGCTGGCACTGAAGACCCTGAGACCCTGGAAGCAGTCTCTCCTGGACCGAACTGAGCTCTTCTCTCAGCCTGAAGAAGAGGTGATCCCAGTTGTCCAATTAAGCCAACTTTGACTGGAAAATAGTCTCACTCTGTTATTTTGTGGGTTAGGCTCCTCTTGGAGTTGTCTTATGGCATTATTTTTGGAAGTGTGTGGACGGGTTGTTGGGAGCTTGGGGGAGTCACAGCCTTTCATCTGCCATCTGGGCTCTGCCCCCCAAGTGTAACTTTTAAAAATAGAAATGAGGTGTTATACTTTGTGAAAAGCTTTCTCTGTGTCTATTGATATTATGATTTTTAAACTCTTATTATAGATATAGTCAATTATGTCAAAGCTTTCCTTATCTTAAATTATCCCTGCATTGCTGGTATAAATAGCACTTGGTCACAATATATAAATTTTATAATATTTTGCTAGACTCTTTTGTGTATTATTTTATTTAGGATTTGCATATATATATATATATATATATATATATATATATATATATATATATATATATATGTATCTTCATTAAATCTACAGTGTTATTACCATACCATTTTCAAGCAATGCTGAAGCCATCGATAATTAGCCTCAGGCTGTAATCAGTTCCTGCCTAGCTGAACCTTCAAATGAAAAAGAGTTACTTAATGTTATTAAGCTCATCTTGAGTGGCAAAGCTCCTGGCACTGATTCCATTGCAGTAGAGTTTTACAAAACAGCATGTCCTTTGCTCAGACAGAAGCTAAATGAAATCTTCTAGATTATTGGGTAAAAGGAAGTCATCCCACAGGAGCTAAAGGATGCCTCCATTATCCATGAGGAAGTGGGCTGTTATGTGACAACCACAGGGGACCTCTCTCCTAAACATTCCTGCTAAGATCCTTACAAGAGTCCTCCTTAATTGCCTGATTAATATTATGGAAGATGGTCACCTGCCTGAGAGTGAGTGTGGCTGTAGAAAGGGCCGAGGACAAGATGGTTGAGGAAAGGGAGTAAGCTCTTGGAATTCATGACATGATATCTCCCCAAAACCTCCAAATAATGCCATAGGAAAATTCCTGAAGCAGCAGAACCCATAAAAGAATGGACTGAGGTAATTTTCCAGCCAAAGACAGACTAGAAAGTCAGCAGGAGGGGGCTGCAATGCCAAGACGAGAGTGGAAACCACCCCCAAGAATATGCTGACACAGATCCAGTCCCAGGCAGGCCAAGCCAGAGAAAGAGACCCTCAACACCTCTGAATCAGCTGCAGCACCAGTGTCATCATGAAATAAGCTCACAGTTTGGTGAGAGGGCTGAGCAGTTGACCAGGGGGAGATTACAGGGTTTTCTGATGGCACTGAGGAAGAACATGGGTGTTTTAAATCTTCTGGGAAAGAGGAAGTAGGTTTGAGTGGCAGTAACCCAGGTAGGGGAGGGGAGCAGGAATGTTGGAGCTAACAACTACAGAACACAAAGTTTTGCTGCCTTGTTAATTAGCAATGTGGTCTGGAGTTAAAATACTGAACAGAGAACAAGCCAGGTGAGTGAAGAACCTGCCCCTCCTTAAATATTACTACCTTAGACCTCCTGAAGCTTGGGACAGTACATCCTGGACATTGTGCCCCACTTTAAGAAGGAGTTAAGTCAAGTAAAAGAGAGGCAAAATGAGCAGACAGAGAAAGACACAGATAATGGAAAGTTTCTTCAGTGACAAAGAAGTTTGAGATACCCATTCAGAAGATGATAGCAACATCAGTGTTCCTGCATTCAAAGCTTCCAAGAAAAATATGAATTGGTCTCAGGCCACAGAAACACTCAAAAAGGACTTTGAAAATAAAATAAGAGAGATAGAGGGAAAAGTAAGAGAGGTAGAGGGAAAATGGAAAGAGAAATAAGAGTGATGAAGGAGGATCATGAGAAAAAAGTCACCAGCGGGAAAAGCCAAATTGGCCAAATGGAAAAGGAGGTACAAAAGCTTTCTGAAGAAAATCATTGTGTAAAAATTAGGATTGAGCAAATAGAAGCAAATGAATTTATGAGAAATCAAGAGAGAATAAAGTAAATCCAAATGAATAAAAAACAGAGGGCAATATGAAATATCTCATTGGAAAAACAGCTGACCTAGAAAATAGGTCCAGGAGAAATAATTTGAAAATTATTTGACTACCTGAAAACCATGACCAAAAAAGAGCTTAGACAACATCTCCCAGGAAATTGTCAGGGAAAAATTTGCTGATATTCTAGAAGTAGAAGGTAAAGTAGAAATTGAAAGAATTCACCAATCACCTCCTGAAAGAGATTCCAAAATAAAACCTTCTAGGAATATTATGGCCAAATTATAGAGCTCCCAGGTCAAGGATAAAATATTGAAAGCAACCAGAAAGAAATAATTCAAGTATTGTGGAGCCAGTCAAAATAGCACAAGATCGAGCAACTTCTAAATTAAAGGATTACATGGCATGGGATATGATATTCCAGCAGGCAAATGATTGGGATTGCAACCAAAAAATTACCTACCCAGCAAAACTGAGTATAATCTTTCTGGTGAAAAAATGGCACTTCAATGAAAAAGAGGACAATCAGGTATTCCTAATGAAAAGACCTGAACTGAATGGAAAATTTCATTTTCAAATACAAGAGCCTAGAGAAGCATAAAATAGGTAAACAGAAAAAAGAAATGGAGAGGTATGTTTAAAGGTTAAACTGTTTACCTTCCTACATGGGAAGATGATAAGTCTAACCCATAAGAAAGTTTTCAGTATTAGGGCAGATGATAGAAATAAATTTATACAGAGGGCACAGGTGGAAATTGATTATGAAGGGAAGATATCTGTAAAGCTTTTATTTTTTGTTTATATTATTTGTGGGGTGTTCAGCATTGGGTGATGTGCCCAGGGTTCAGCAGTTGGTAGGTGTCTTTGGACTGGGTCTGGATTTGGGCTTGGGTCCTCCTGGGTCCAGGGAAGGTGCTTTGTCCACTATGTCACCTGGCTTCCATATCATAACATCTTTAGGGTAAAATGTATGGGTGGGGGCGGCTAGGTGGCACAGTGGATAAAGCACCGGCCCTGGATTCAGGAGTACCTGAATTCAAATCTGGCCTCAGACACTTGACACTTAATAGCTGTGTGACACTGTGCAAGTCACTTAACCCCCATTGCCCTGTGCAAAAAAAACAAAAAACAAAACAAAAAAATTGATGGGTGAGAGGATTGCACTGGAGGAAAGGGAAGAGGAGATATAGAATGGGGTGACATACCACATGAAAAAATAGGAAAGGGCTTATAGAGTATGGGGTTAGTTGAGGGAGGAGCTGAACAATGAATGAGCCTTACCCTAATCAGAATTGTCTCAAAAACCCTAATCTCATCAGAGTTGTCTCAAGGAGGGAATAACATACCCATTCAAATGGGTGGAGTAATCTATCTAACCCTGCAGGATAGTAGGAGGGGAAGGGGATAAGGAGGGAGGGGTGAAAGAAGGGAGGACAGATTGGGAGAGGGGACAGTCTGAAACAAATCCCCTTTGAGGAGGGATAAGGTGAAAGAAAATAGATAATAGAGTAAATATTATGGGGAAGTCATTAGGATGGCAGAAAACAGTTAACAATTGTAACTGTGAAAAAGAGAAAAGGAAAAAAATGTAAAAAATATTTATAGCAACACTTTTTGGTGGGTAAGAATTTGAATTCAAAGGAATGTTGATCCAATGGGGAATGACTAACCAAGCTGTGGTATATAATTGTAATATAATATTATTTTGCTATTAGAAATGACAAGCAGCATGATTTCAGAAAAACCTGGAAAGACTTATATGTGCATATAAGTCTTGATCTATAGTGAAGTGAGCAGAACCAGGAGAACATTGTGCACAATGACAGCATTATTGTTCTATAAGCAATTGTGAATGACTTAACTACTTTCAGCATTACAATGATCCAAGACAATCCCAAAGGACTGATAAAGCATACTGTCCTCTTCCAGAGAAAGAACTGATATTGCTTGAACACAGACTGAAGCATAGTATTATGTGTTTTCTTTTTTTTGTTTGTTTTACTTGAGTCTTTATATAAAATGCCCAATATGGTAATTTTTACATAATTGCACATGTGTAACCTATATCTGATTGCTTACCACATCAGGAAGGGAGGAGGGCAAGGAGGGAGGGAATGAGAGAGGGATAGAATTTGGAACTCAGAACTTTAAATAAATAAATAAAACAAAGTGCCAAGGAATGATTGATATGGTGTTTCTTGCTCAACACTCCAAAAGAAAAGCCAAGAGTAGCATAAAGGTCTGTACAAAATGTTTTACAACCTGACAAAGGCTGTTGATAGTCAATTGTGAGAGCCTGTGGAAGATCATGGTAAAATTGGGTTGCCTGGGGATGTTCATCAGCAGTGTACACCAATTTCGTGATAAAAGTCTCATATGTGTTCTGAATGATATATGATACTCTCATATTTTCCCAATTACCAATGGAATGAAGCAGAGTTATGTGTTTGCTCCCATGTTCATCAGACATATTCAGTGAGGGTAAAACCAACATCAAAAACAGTTTCCAAGGTGATGGTAAACTATTTAACTTGAAAAAAACTATAGACCAACTCCAAATTGGAAGGAGAGGTATTGCATGATTTTTTTGTTCACAGATGATTGCATACTCAATGTAGGCTCTGAGCCCAAGATGCAACAGAGCATAAATCAGTTCTCTGCTATCTGTACTATTTGACAATCAACACCCAGAAAATAGGGGTTTTCCACCAGTCAGTAACACAATTTCTATATGTAGAACCATTGGCTCTACATTACTTTAGTAAATGGAAGAAAAAAAAACATTTAATGCTGTGGATAAATTCAATTACCTTAGCAGCACACTATCCAGGGCTAACCATGTAGCTGATGAGCTTGATACACATATTATCAGAGCTAGCTCAGCTTTTAGGATGCTTCAAAAGAAAATGTGGGAGAGAAGAGTTGTCAGGCTGCTTGCCAAACTGAAAATCCACAGAACAATTATTCTGACTACCCTGTTATATGCCTTTGAAATCTGGACAGATTATCAGCACTACTATGCCAGAAAACTGAAATGCTTCCATCTGAATTTTCTAAAGAAGATCCCCAAAATTACCTGGTAAGACAATATATAAGACACTGAAGTTCTCTCTGGTGCATAACTCTAGGTCATTCAAATTATATTGGAGAGAACAGAACTCTGATGGTCTGTCCACGTAGTTCAAATGCCCAACCCAGGCATACTCAAATGGATATTTTATAGAAAACCACACAAAGCAAGTACTCACATGGTGGTCAGAAAAAGCAGTATAAGGACACCCTCAAGGTTTCTCTAAAGAGCTTTAATATTGAATCTGAGAAATGGGAAACATTGGTACAGGATCTTCCAGCATGGTATACCCACATTAAATGTCCTGTACTCCATGAGCAAAGTAGGATCAGAGAAGCACAAAGGAAATGTAAACTGTGCAAATCCAGAGAAATTTCTACTCTAAATGATCTAATGGATTATCTGTGCTCAGTCTGTGGTAGCACCTTCCAAACTTATATTGTTCTGATTGGTCACAGACAACCATGATATATCCTGAATATCCTGAATCCAACATTGTGAGGTCTTTAGTTTTCTTCAAAAAGGAGGGACAAATCACACCAACTCTTGACACCTCCTTCCCTTTCCATCTCTTACTATGGGAATAGTGATCTTTAAAAAAACTACCATTGATTCTGCCCTATGACTTCACTTTCCATCTTAGGACTTCACCCTTTTAAGGTCACTCTTCCTCTATAGGTTCAAACTTCCTTGCATGTACATGTAAGGGGCTAAAATTCTAGCTATACCATCTAAAATATAATGAGTGGTCGCCAATAAATTGTAAGCTTTAGCAAGAGTATTTAAGTGTTTAAGTATTTATTAAAGAGCATTAGGATCATAGAGAAAGGTAAAAATCTAACTATTTTTAAGAGACCCTATCATCTGACCCACCATGGCAAGGTCAGGAACCAAAAGAGACAGCACCCCTTCACCCGCATCTGCTTCCTACTTCGTGTCCTCTTCCCAGAAATGGGAGGCTCCTCAAGTTGATTAGCTGGTAGCCTTGATAGACAGTACCCATGAGCAAACATCACTTCCTGATGCTAAGGACCTTGACCACATGGCTTGCCCTCAGTGGCCTTTTCCTCATGGCAGAGCTTTGCTACAGTAAGTCTCCAGCAGCTGGTGTCATTCCAATCATTACATACATAAGAAGTGTTTTTTGATTGATTCATTAATTTATAAATTCATTCACTTTCACATAGTATCTTGTTCCAAGTCCCAGCTTGAAATATTCTGCAAATATCTCTAATAATATGGTGTTAGTCCCAACCAATGCTAACAAACAAGATATATTTGCTAAATTTTGAAATAACACAACCAAAGTGTCAATATTCTTATTGAAGCTCATGATAGCATTAGTTGGTTATGGAGAAACCAAACTCACACTAATTCAAAGCTCACATATATGTGATATGTAGTCCCTTCCACTCAGTCCAGTTTCCTACCCTTGCATGGACTCTAAACATATATTTTTAAAAATGTATTTTATATACCAGCTGGAATACAATGGTCACCTAAGGTCTCCTGTGTACCTTTGCAAGATACTCTTTCAACTCTCACGGCCAATTTTGTAATATATCCTATTAATCCTATCCTATTAATAAGATCTATCTTAGAGTCTGGGGTTTCAGATGATATCTATCCTTGAAACCACCACTGTTTATCAATAGTGGGCTTGTGGTTGAGTCATTCAGTTGTGTCTAACTTTGTGGCTCGATATACCATAGCATGTTAATACAATCCTTGATGTTTTCTTGGCAAAGATACTTGAGTTGTCTGTTATTTCTTCTCTGGTGGATTAAGGCAAAGAGAGGTTAAGTGACTTGTCCAGGTTCATACACGTACTAAGTATCATAAGATGGATATGAATTCAGGTCTTTCTGACTCCAGGATCAATACTATCACTGGGCCTCCTAGGTGTCTCCCTTTCAGTAATAGTTGGTTAGTGGATAACAATTTCTACATAACCAAATCTGGATTGCCATGTTGAATGCATCCAATTTGCAGATAACAAGCTTGTTGTAACAGACCATAGACTATCATTTTTTGGGTATCAGTTATTGTTATTTTTACATCAGGATTCTATGACTTATCCCACTAAGAGTATTAATTCTATTCAGTATTTAATTTCTGTGGAGACTTTAGCTCTTTAATTTAGAAATGGATAGCCAGAGATGGTATCTGGCTTCATTCTGTATCCCACACATTAAAATATATTTTAGGTAGCAGAGCTAGGTGACTCAGTAGATAAAGCACTAGTCCTGGATTCAGGAGGACATGGGCTCAAATCCAGCCAAAACACTTGACACTTACAAACTGTGATCTTTGGCAAGTCATTTAAGCCTCATTGCCCTGCCCCCCCAAAATATATATGTATGTGTGTATATGTATATATGTGTATATATATATATGTGTGTGTGTGTGGATGTACATGTATGTATATATATTTAGACGTGTGCATGTATATGCATGTCTATGTATATATAAATAATACATTTGTATATATGTATGTATGTGTGTACACATGACTAATATATGCATACATATATACAAATAGAAACATATATCTCTATCTATGTATCTATAAGGAGATATTTAAGTGCTCTTTCAAAGTTCTTATCCTAGAGTTCGCAAAAGGCCCAAGGAGTCCATAACCTGATTTCTGAGGGTCTTTTAGGGGGTGCGTCTTTATTTTCATTCAAGTCAAATCAACCAGCATTTATTAAGCTCTTGTGTGTTGTACATAGTGCTAAGCAATGTAGATACAAAAGAAGGGGAAAAATATTTTTCCTCAGGGAACACACAACTTAATGGAAAAGACATATACATAGGCATAATCTGCCTATAATTATATCTATACCTATCAATATCTAATAACTTAGAAGCAATCTCAAAAAGAAGACACAGCATTAAGGATGACTGGGAAGGGCTTCTTACAAAAGATGGGATTTTAGGGGGTGGAGCTAAGATGGCAGAGGAAAGGCAGTGACTTGCATGAGCTCAACCCAAGACCTCGCCAAAAACTTTTAAATAATATCATAAGACAACTCCTGGAGCAGCATAAGACACACACACACACACACACACACACACACACAAACCAGGTTAAAGTAATTTTCCAACCAAAGACAACTTGGATGGTTGACAGGAAAGCACTGTTGTACCAGAGTTAGAGTACAGGTCAGTACATCACCAGCCACACCAGCACAGCCCCAGTCTCAGCCCCAGAAAACCAGAGCAGGCCCCTGGAGCCTCCAAATCAGCAGCAGCAATGACTGCATCTGAAACTCAGACCACAGAGAGTAAGAGGGTCAAACAATAGTGCATAAGATTACAGGGATCTATTTGTTAGCACTGAGGTAGGACTCTGCTGTTTTGCCCATACTCAGGTAGAGGTCACAGTCTTGGGTGGTGGTTCTGGGCAAGGGACACCAAAGTTTGCAGCTACAGGGAAGCAGGATTCTTTTCATAGTTCCAGGGCAGAAAAGCAGGCCTATGGTTGGTTGCAGACTAAAGCATAAGCCAGGAGAGTACTAAACCTACCTCTCTTGAAATCAAAGCACCTTGAAAGAAATAAAAACTTATAAATTACTAAAAGTATTTCAGAAACCAGCTGAACAAAGAACCTGAAGTTTGGGATAGTGCACCCTCCATGCTGGAAGCAGTTCCCCTCACTTTAACAAAGACTTAAATAGAAAGAAATAGGCTGAGAAAATGAGTAAACAGAAAAAAATGCTAACCCTAGAAAGTGTCTATGGTGAAAAGGAAGTTCAAAATACACTCTTAGGAGAAGATAACAAAGTCAAAGATCCTACATCCAAAACTTCCAAGAAAAATATGAATTAGTCTCAGGTCATAAAAATAAAAAAAAGCAATATAAAAATATAGTAAGAGGGGTAGAGGAAAAAATAGAAAGAGAAATGAGAGTGATGCAAGGAAATCATGAAAAAAAAAGTCAACAGCTGCGTAAAGGAAGACCAAAAATACTGAAGAAAATAACACTTTAAAAAATAGACTAGGGGGCAGCTATGTGGCACAGTGGATAGAGCACCAGCCCTGGAGTCAGGAGTACCTGAGTTCAAATCTGGCCTCAGACACTTAACATTTACTAGCTGTGTGACCCTGGGCAAATCACTTAATCCCAATTGCCTCACTTAAAAAAAAAAAGTTAAAAAAAATAGCCTAGGTCAAATGGTAAAAGGCATACAAAAAGCCAATGAGGAAAATAATGCCTTCAAAAGCTGAATTGGCCAAATGGAAAAGAGTTATGAAAGCTCTCTGAAGAAAATAATTCCTTAAAAATTAAGATTGAGTAAATGGAAACTAATAACTTTATGAGAAATCAAGAAAAAATAATGCAAAAGCAAAAGAATGAAAAAATAGAAGGCAAAGTAAAATATCTCATTGGAAAAATAACTGACTTGGATACTATATCTAAGTGAGATAACTTCAAAATTAGTGGACAACCTGAAAGCCACGATAAAAAAAAAAGAACTTAGACATTATCTTCCAATAAGTTGTCAGGGAAAATTGCCCTGATTTTCTAGAATCAGAAAGTAAAATAGAAATTGGAAGAATCCACTGATCACCTCTGAAAGGAATCCTAAAATGAAAGGTCCCAGGAATACTACTGCCAAATTCCAGAGCTCCCAGATCAAGGAGAAAATATTGCAAGCAGCTTGACAGAAACAATTCAAGTATTGTGGAGCCACAGTAAGGATAACAAAGGATTTAGCTGCTTCTGCATTAAAATATAGGAGGGCTTTGAATATGATATTCTGAAGGGCAAAGGAACTGGGATTACAACCAAGAATCACCTACCCAGCAAAACTAAGTGTAATCCTTCTGGGGAAAATTTGGGAATTCAATGAAAGAAAGGACTTTTAGGCATTCTTGATGAAAGACCTGGGATAATTAGAAAATTTGACTTTCAAATACAAGATATTAGTGAATCATAAAAAGGTCAACAGGAAAAGGAAATCACAAGGGATATTAAAGATTAAACTGTTTACATTCCTATATGGGAAGATGATCCTTGTTAACTTATAAAAAATTTCTTATTATTAGGACAGGTGAATGGAATATATTTAGATAGAGGGCACAGGTGTGAGTTGAATATAAAAGCATAATATCTTTGAAAAAATAAAGTGAATGTGTGAGAGAGGATTGAACTGGGAGAAAGGGAAAGTAAGACATGGTATGTGATAAAGTGCCTCACATATAAGAAGCAAGAAAAATATTATACAGTGGAGGGAAAGATAGGGGAGGTGCTGGGGAGTGAGGGAACCTTACCTTCATCATAATTGGCTCAAAGATGGAATAACATACACATTTAATTGGATAAAATAATATATCTTACACTACAGCAAAGTAGGAGGGGAAGGTGACAAGTGTGGGAGGAAGGTGATAGAAGAGAGGGAAGATTGGGAGAAGGGGCATTCAGAAGCAAAAAACCCTGGAGGAGGGAAAGGTTGAAAGTAGATGGAGAATAGAGTAAATGACATGGGGAGGGAGAAGGATTAAGGGAATTTCAGTTATCAATAGTAATTGTGAAAAAATTTTAAAGCAAGTTCGTCTTATAAAGGTCTCATTTCTCAAACTATGAGGTTTTTTTTGAACTGAGTCAAAATTGTTAAAATAAGAGCCATTCCCTAATAGATAAATGATTAAAAGATATGAAGAGTTTTCAGATGAAATAATCAAAGCTATCTATAACCTGTTGAAGAAAAATGCTCTACCTCATTCTTGATTAGAAAGAATCAAGTCAAAACAATTCCGCGGTATTACCTCATGCCTTTTGGATTGAATAATTGGACAGCAGAGGAAGTTGACAAATGCTGTAGGAGATATGGGGGAAATGAGACATATATGCACTCTTGGTAGACTTGTAAACTGATTCAACCATTTTATAGAGCAATTTGGAATTATGGCCAAAGGGTTATAAAACATCCATACTCTTTGACATAGTAATTCTACTACTCTGTCAGTATCCAAAAAGAGATAAAACCAAAAAATAAAGTTAAATGACTTATTCATACAAAAAATATTTATGGCAGCCCTTTTATGGTGCAAAGAATCTGCAAGTGAGAAGCCCATCAATTGGGGAATAGCTGAACAAATTGTGGGATAAGATTTTGATGGAATAATTTTGTGCTATAAGAAATGATGAGCAAGAAGCTATCTGAACAAGGTAGAAAGACTTACATTAGCTGATGCAAAGCGAGATGTACTGTATACAAAGTAACACCATTACTGTAAGATGATCAGCTGTGAGTGACTTGGCTATTTTCAGCAATGTAATTAACCAAGACAAGTATGAAGGACTTATGAAAAAATACAATCCATCTCCAGAGAAAGAACTGATGGTGTCTCAATACAGATTGAAGCATATTTTTTAGATTATTTTTCTTTTTCTTTTTCTTTTTTTTTCAGGGCAATGGGGGTTAAGTGACTTGCCCAGGGTCACACAGCTAGTAAGTGTCAAGTGTCTGAGGCCAGATTTGATCTCAGGTACTCCTGAATCCAGGGCCGGTGCTCTATCCACTGCGCCACCTAGCCCCCCCAAGATTCTTTTTCTTGTTTTTTTTTTTTTTTCTGTTTTCTTTCACAACCCAATGTGGAAATATTTTTCATGACTATACATGTATAGCTTATAGTGAATTGTTTTCATTCTTAAGGGGCCAGAGGTGGGGTTGGCGGGGGGAGGGAGGAAGAGCATTTGGACCGCAAAGTTTTAAAAATTGATGTTAAATTGTTTTTACATGTAATTTGGGAGAAAATATAATTCTAAATAAATTAAAATGTACAAATACAAAAAAGATAGTGTTTTAGCTGAGTTTTGAAGGAACCCTGGGTCTAGTTTGAGGATGGAGAACATTCTAGGCATGAAGGAAAGCCAGGGAAATTGTACAAAATCAGGGCATAATGTACAGTGACTGATAAATTATATGGTCAGTGTCATTGGTTCAATCATAGAGTACATATTGTGAAGTGTAAGAAGACATTAGAAGTAAGAAGTGGCCAGGTTATGAAGGGCTTTATGAATTGAGCAGAAGATTTCATATTTGATTTTGTCACCAACAGGTTTTTTCACTGACGTTTTATGGAAATTTAGCATTTCTGTTAATTATGAATGAAAAATTATATTCTGAGTAGAACTTAGACTGCTTAAATAACTATATAATCTTTTGTTTTGAGGTTTTTTATCTTAATGTAGGAGTACACAGCAGGTTTCTTGCCACCTAGATGTGATAACTTATATGAAAAGGGACATAACTTGGCAAAATGAACACCCTGCTTTGGCTTTATTTACCTTGCTTGGCATCTCTGTCAGTTTTCTCTCTTTTTCCCCCAGTGAGGCAATTGTTGTTAAGTGACTTGCCTAGGGTCACACAGCTAGTAACTGTCAAGTGTCTGAGGCTGGATTTGAACTCAGGTTCTCCTGAATCCAGAGACAGTACTTTAACCACTGTGTCACCTAGCTGCTGCAGTTTTCTCTTTATAAATGCACTGAACATCTTCAAAGATGCCTCTCCTTTTCAGGGGTGTCTATACTTTTAATATTTTTTTCCTCGGTGACAGAACTAATGACTAATTTCCAAGTATGTTCTCTGAATGATTTCAGGTTGTTAGAATAAACTCCTGATGCAGATAGTTTGCAGAATATAAGAAGGGCTCTTTCTGCAGCTAGGTGGCATAGTGAATAAAGCACTAAATCTTGAGTCAGGAAGACAGGAGTTCAAATCCAGAATCAGACACTTACAAACTCTGTAACCTGAAGCAAGTTACTTAATCTCAGTTTGTCTCAGTTTTCTTTGCACACTTCATTTATTTATCCTTCTGTAACTCTGTCTGAAGGGCCAAGATGAATTTGTACTATCAAAAGTCCTTTGTGGAAATTCAGCCCAAAAAAAACAAAAAAGAGAAAATTCAACTCAAAATCTTTATGTCAATACAGAAAGTTTTTAATATACTAATATTAATTTTAGCACAAAGTATGTTAAATGTACATAGCAATACAGAAATTAAGAGTAAGTACACAATACATAATTATGTAGCTGTTGTAAATATCTTAAATTCAAGTCCAAAAATGATCTCATTATCTTTTCCCCTGAATCTTTCCTTCTTCTAAACTTTTCCATTACTATTAAGGGTAGTATCATACTCCACACCCAGTTACCCAGGCTCCAAATCTACACTTCACTTTCAAATATTCATTCTTTCTCCCTTCTCCATGACCTACTAATAGGTAGAAGGTATTGAGAGAAACTGTATCATCAGCAAGAATAACACGTATCTTGAAATCTATAGCGTTGCCAGAAAATATGTAAACTTTAGCTCAGTATATTTGAGAAGAAAAAATGTGGTCTATTCTATCTAAAAAAAAAGTTTTGTGTGTTACTATGGGAGAATTACTCCATTATGTTAAAATCATGCTATTATAGGTTAAGGAAAAGTAGCAAACTCAAGGAGGAAGTGGGGCATTGCAGTAAGGTGGTAATTGGGAACTGCTTGGGCAAAACCATATCAAACCATACTACTAGATGACAATTTAGCATAGGCACCCAAAGGAATTGGGAAAATGGAATGGTGTCCTCTCTCTAAAAATTATACAGAGTTTGAATTTTCCTAGTACTTCTGTTTGCGTGTTAGAACACTGTCACTTCCAGGAGGAACTTCCCCTCCAAAGCCTGAGGCCTCATGTTGAACAGGAACACAATAATGGTTCATGGTCAGAGATAAATCCTATGATTCTACAACTAAGTCCATCTGCACAAAATCTCTGAACCAGCATCTGTATCTGAACAAGAATCTTCTTGACATTATCCCTAACAAAGGCTTATCCTTTTTTCACCCTAAGACTCATTTTGACGGAAAACTCCCAACTCCTAACTATATCTTCCTGAAAATAAGATAAATCTTGTTATATATAGCCGGTTCTTATTATGTGATTCCATGCATTTTCACAGATTGTATCCCATGTCTGGAATTATCTTTCTCCTTCACCCTATCTCTTGGATTCCCTGGCTTCCTTCAAGTCCCAACTAAAACTCTCCTTTCTACAATATTTTTTTTGTGTTGTCCCTTAATATGACAACTTTCTCCCTATTGAATATCTCCAGTTTATCTTGTGTCCATCTTGTTTGCATGTAATTGGTTGCATTTTCTCTCCATCACTGGACTTTTAAGTCCTTGAGAATATTCTTCTTTGCCTTTCTTTATATCTCCCACAGTTATCACAGTTCCTAGAACATAGGATCTTAATAAATGTTTGTCGATCTGATTTAAGTCCCCATTATGTCCAGGGGTAGGGGACATAAAATAAATTTAAGTCATAGTCCCTTCCATCAATAACTTTGACATCTAGTAGTGAAGAATAAGACATAAAGCATGGTTAAAAGTGAATAAAGGAGCATTTATTATACATTTGCTTTATGCCAGGCAATAGGAATACAAAACCTGTTTAAAGGAGGAAGGCAATACAAAAAGGGGATCTTGAAAAGGTGGGGGACATATAATGATAATAATTGCTATCATAGTTGTTGCTGTTGTTATTATAGCCATCAACTATATAACACTCATTATGTGCCTGCAATTGTTCTAAGTGCTATAAAATTATTTCCCTTGTGGCATGATCTGGAAGTGGCCAAGAAGAGGTGTGGTAGAGTAGTTCTGGGCAAGATATTTCAAAAGCTCTGCTGTATGAACCTAGCATCCTAGGTACAAAGTCTGAATACTGGGGGTGGGGGATGGGGAGGAGGAGATTGTATAAAGTTCATATCACATCATTTAGTAATAACTGAGGAGTGGATGGTGGGCACACCAAGAAAGTTTCAAAGGACAAGGGTTCATTTCTGGTTGTGGGATAAATCTGGAAAGGCCTTGCAAATGACGTGACAGGATTTGTTATATATTCAGTAGATCTGATATATATTGTTTTTACTCTATAAGTATTTGTTAGCAATACCGCTGATAGCATCATGGTGCAATATGAATAATAGTTATAATATGGTAAAAGAGTGCAGCATAACATAATATATAACAACACAACATAAACATCATAATGTATTTTCTTGATGCTTTAATGGGACCATCATCTGATCAATGTTGGATCTCACTCCACCAGTGAAGATTTGAACTCATCCATGCCTTCATATCCTTTGAAATTTTTATCCCTTTCCTTTCATATATACTCCATAAATTACCTATATTGCATTAAGGGATAATCCTCTTATGCATTTTAAATGAATTCTGTTATTTCTTTGTTGTAGATAAATACATTGGTATAAATAAAATAAATATTTATTGAACTGAATTTTAGAGAGAGCTCAGTGAGGAACTTCCTCTACCAGTTCATATATGCATGTTAAATGCAACATATTGCCTAAAAGTGTTGTCTGGGGGCACTGAGAGTTGAAGTGATTTGCCCTGGACCACATAGACAGTGTCAGAGAGGAGCTTTGAATATACATCTTCCTGACTTGGAGACCAACTCTTTATCACTTTCTGATGCTGCTTTTCCTTCCTTGTATTATTATAGTAACATAACCCAATGGAATAGAATAGAATCATAGATTTAGATCTAAAAGGGAATTTACATGTTACCTAGGCTGATCTTCTAATTACAGAGATGAGGAAAGTAAGGCTCAGATAGTTTAAGGTACTTGCCCAAAGTCACACAGGGTAAATGATAGAGCAGTGATTCAAACCCAGACCTGATTTGCACTGCCTTTATTCCATACAATGGAATTATTTTTGAATTTTATGTTTGAAAATTACTTTTACCAATATCCAGTGTTTTTAAACATTCTATTTTGCTTTTATGTGCCATTCATTTCTCACTACAAGTACAGTAATTCTGCTAATTTGCACTTTAGTAAACCACAATGTGAAAATTCTATATAAAAATGCCTCTTATTAGATTACAAATTAGCCACTGGCTTATACAAATACACCTAGGAAAATATCTATTTAGTATGATATTCAATCTTAAAGTAACTCAAAAAGCATTTAAGCCCTTGGTATTAAATCTGGATGTAGTTTATTAAAAATAAATCTTCCACTGCATAGTTAGTTTTATACCTTGAACTTCCCTTTTTGTTATATTTCCTACAAATCTGTCAAATTTACTAATTATATGCTCCCTCCCCTGCACACTCAGTCCCCAAATTTAATAATTAAAAACCTATTGTATAACAATCTTTTGATGTCTGTTGGCAAAAAGCAATCTTTGGAAGGTCTCCTAAAGGAATTGTGTGGAGGGCAAAGGTGGTAGAGCCAGCTGATACTAACCACAGCCCTTATTGTTTTCAAAAGTTTCTTAGTGACTTAAGCTATAAATGCTTATGCCAGAAGGTATGAACATGTTTTATATCAGGAATTTTCATGACTTCTCAGGGGTGTTCAAAACTTGTGAGAGAATAGTTTGGTACAAAGGACACTGAATTTAGAGTCAGTAATATCTAGGTTAGAGTCCTGGCTCTGCCACTTAACTGTGACCTCAGGTATTACACTTCTGGTCTTTTGATTCCACAGATCTCATCTGTAAAATGAAAGGCATGGATGAGATGAGTTCTGGAGTGCCTTTCAGACCAAGATTTTTGATCTACGTACAAGTGACTCATGCACAAGGGTTACACACTATAACAGTAGTCTCCACATGGTTCATATAATAAGCTCTTATCTTTCAATATCTTTTCATATCAATTTTCAGTACTCTATGCAACCCTTATAAGCTTATGGAGGCCAGTTGACTTGACCTATCTGTCCCCATCTCTACTAAAGTTTTTCTCTGACCCTTAGTTATAGTATAAAGGTGATAGTTTAGTGATGGATTCTATTTCTGTTCATTTGAAAAAGGGTTATTACCATTGAAACTTATGAATACAAGCTAAGAAAAAGCTTCATGGGGTAGATAGAATGTTAGGCAATCTCTGATTGTCAGGATGGGAAGAGACTTCAGGGTTTGTATGGTTTATTTTACAAGCATCACCTCTATAATCTACCAGAGGAAGACATAATTTCAAGTGTAAGTTCTTCCCCTTTCTTAGGGTCACAGGCACAGGAACTTATAGAATTAGAAGATAGACTGGGCTTGTGTTCTAGATTTCAGAATTTTTAGTGGTAAGAGGCTGATCAAGTGGCCTAACTTCTCTGGCTTTTATTTCTCTCACCTGTAAAATTGGGACATAAAAATTGTACTACTTATGACACAAGATTATCAGAGGAAAGTGCTTTGTAAACCTTCAATTGCTATAGAAAAGTGAGCTCTTACAATATCATATTCCCAATTGTTTTTCATAGCATATTACATATCTACAAAATGATATTCATTTATGTTTAAATGACAGTTTACTAAAATAATATACTTATAACAGGTCAATATATGATAACACTGAATATACTAGACTAAATACCAATTTCATGCATTTATATCACACTATCACATAAAAGATTTTTATACACTAACATGATCTATCACTTGAATCTTTTCAGTTTGATTGGACTTGCTAGAGCTTTTGTTCTGTTTTCATAACCACTAACATTGAAGCACTGAAGCAAGTCTTTAGTGGAGGAGAAAATGTGAATGCACAATTAGTGTAATTCCTACTTCCATTGTCCCTATCTATTGTCCTATGGATCATGGAAGCATTGTCTTCCCTAATTAACTAAATTCCTTGAAAATACTAAGCAAAATAGGTACTTGTACTTTGTTCTAATTCACTTCTTAACCTCATATCATCTGGTTTCTGACCTCATCATTCCACCAAAACTGGTCTCTCCAAAGTTACCAATGTTGTCTTAATGGCCAAATTCAGTGGCATGCCCTAAAACCTCATTCTTTTTTGACCACTGTGAAGCTTCTGATATCATTCATTACACTTTTCTCCTTGATTCTCTTTTCTCTTTAGAATTTTGGGACACCAATCTCTATGGTTCTCTTCCTAACTTTCTGACTACTCTTTTTCCTTTGCTAGACCTTAATTCATGTTATGTCATCTAACTTTAGGTGTCACAGGTATCTGTCCTCAGCCCTCTTCCCTTTTCCCTCAAGACTACTTCAGATCATGATCTCATCACTTCCTAGGCATTTCTTATCTTACTACTTGAGATTCTCAAATATACCTGTTTTACTTTCACCTCTCTGCTCATCTGTCATCTCCAATTGTCTTTCAGAAATCTCAAACTAGATATTCCATAGACAGAAGGGAGAAGTATTAACTATTGAGAAAACCCATATATCCTATAGTTAACTATATAATGTGAAAAGGATGAGAGGATGACTTCTGAGTACTGGTTGACACCCTAGGCCATCTCTTTTGGGATTGCATGTAAAAGATTTGCCAAAAATGCACTGGCTTCATTAGATTGTGATCCTCAATGATATAGTAAGTACTTACATTGATGGGATGTCTTATCCATTGGAATATTGTGATCATGATTTTCTACCTCTGCTGGTAACAAATAGAAAAAAACAAAAAAACCTGAAAGTTTCATTTCTGTGAATCTTTCCTGTCAACTCCCATTCTCTCTCCCTCAAAGAAAATAAAAATAAACTCATGTAATTTCTTTATTTGGGTATTGAAGGGACAAAACCATAGATCAATAAGTGAGTTTTGTAATAGTTACCTATTGCAGTTGGATATAAATAAAATTGGCTACCAAAGTTTGCCATACTTTTCTCCTCCTCCCTTTCCCTACTCCTAAAAATTTGGATCCCTGTTGTGTACTAACTCTTGGATTAAGTAGGAAGAAGAGTGGAATAGGGGCAGCTAGGTGGCACAGTGGATAGAGCACCGACCCTAGATTCAGGAGGACCTGAGTTCAAATACGGCCTCAGACACTTAACACTTACTAGCTGTGTGACCCTAGGCAAGTCACTTAACCCCAATTAACTCACCAAAAAAAAAAAAAGAAGAAGAGTGGAATAGTCATTGAGAAGAGATGAGTCTCAAAGTTCCCTAGACTGTTGGCAGGTATAAAAAAAAAATCCTAAACAGTAGCTATGAATCAAAGTCAAATATTGTCCTTGGCTTATAAACTTAGGTACCCATTGTAACATGAGGTATATACTAACAACTGTCTTTTAAGATTAAATAACAAAATAAAGTTCAGATTAATCCTTTTAACATTTTGTGAAAGGTGTGATGATTTAAATAACCCATGTTTATTGATATGGGCCCCAGTTTAATAGATAATTCCTTTATCTCAGCTATAAAATCCTAGGATATGTCTTTTAAATTGATATCAGGGAACATAACATACTATTTAATTGAAGCTGAAGTCAGATTGCATATGTAATTATAACCCATGCTTGGAAATACTTGGTACTTGCCTTGAATATCTATCCATTTTAAATGTAGGAGTAACTGTGTATTTTTCCAGCATATGTTTAAATGCTTTCTTCCCTTAAGAATGAAGTAATAAGTTTGTTTCCATTCTTGCTTACCAAAATCCACCACAATATTTATCGGTACTACTACAAGATAAGGCATATTGGTGTTAGCAATGTGGGTGACTGAAGATCTTTGCAATATTGTTATTTGAAATGTTTGTATTCTTAAATGGACAGCAGCATCTATATTACTCAAAGCCATTCATTTATTTAATAGTAATGAACTCTTCATTCTTCATGTGAAGTCCTCTCCTAATGACTCACTGTGGTTTAAAGGTTACATGGAATTCTCAAAAATTTTGTCAACAGAAAAAAAGTCCTTGGAGGGGGTGCTGATTTTGAAAGGATTGAGAAAGTTTTGTGATGGACAATAAGTCTGTCCTTTAAACATCAAGACATTAAATGCACAGAGTTCCTGATATAATCACCCCCAAAACAGCAATAAAAGAACCCCTGGAGTGAATATCATTTTAAGTAATTTTGGAGACACTCGTTAGCAAAAATTTGGACAGTAAGAGAGATATTTTTTTTCAACCTGGCTAACTTATAAAGATTGCTCAATAAACAATAGACTGGTTCAAATCTGCATGAGTGAACATGAAATAAAAGTTATTATATTTAAATATATAAGAATACTGGATTCTAAATGAGAGAAATTTAGTTTTAAATCCTGCTTCTGTCACTTACTACTTGTAGGATCTTGGACTAGTTCTTGCCCATCTCTGGTATTTGTTTTCTTATTTGTCAAATGTATGGCTTATAACATAGGATATAGAAGATCCTCTTCAACTTTAAAATCTCATGTTTTATTTTATGTTTTATAATTTGATTATCTCAAATATCCAACTATTTATGTCATTAAATTTGCTACAAGTCTAAGTCTTTTATTGTACTCATTGTACAAAAGCAAATTAGTTCCATGCTCTTCAGAATGCTTTAAGGCTACTTGAACTAGGTGTGCTTCCCATAATTTTGAGATTCACATATATGTATAAAAGAAGGAAATGCAAATTGGTGCAACAAAGGAAGACACTACAAATCACCAGGTCATGTATGACTTGTTCTTGCTGGTGACCTAAAACTTTATTAATGTATCGTTCACTCTGGGGTATCTACATGAGTATTTATTTAATGAAAAGAATTAAAATGTCACTGGGTCTTCTGAAAATTAGCCCATGTTTGATATTTTCTATCTTAATATTCACTGAAAATGATATTTCATTAGACCCTATTGATTTATTTACTATTATGTACTCACCTGGTTTATAGGAAAATACATTTATGCAAAAGTATAGTAAATTAAATAAGAAGAAATAATTTTTCTATGTACATGTGGCCTATACTCTTTGAGAGGTAAAATCACTGATAGTACAGGGTATACATAGGGAATACATTTGACCAGAGTAAATAAATATCATATAAAGATGGGGGATATTCATGGATGAAGTAACTCAGGCTGCTGAATTGTGAATGTTCTCTGGTGTTCCTGTCATTGTTTTCTACCAAGTGTTGTGACACATATCCTGAATCTCTACTCTCCAGTCCCTGATGTTTCTCTCTTCTGTTCACTTAATTGCTCAACTAGTGTATTATATGATCACTTCCTCTTTAGGCTCTTTACGCTTATCTGATATTCTCTACCACCATTTTTGGGAGGATAAAGTGACTAGTACACAAGGATGTGTTAGAATCAGTTCATGTTGCCTCCAGAGAGCCCACTGATAAATTTTCAGTGTGAGCACTTATACTTTGGTTATGGACAAATGCTAGACATTAGGACTTGATTTCCTCTTCTTTTGACTTCTAAACTTGAGAAAATTCTAATAATTCAGATTAAACTTAAAAATTATGCCTGGTGTCTTTTTTTTTCTTTGAGAGCCATTCTTTAAATATTTACCAGCACATTTATTTTACTGTTTCTTTCTGGCAAAGGTGAATTTCACATAACTCAGGACTTTAAGCCATTGTACCTAGTCAGGCAGTTGATAATATTCAGCAGAATGTCTCCAACTAAGATGAAATCTAATATTTTGTACCTTTTCCACTTTTCTTAATTCAATATTTTTGATTAAAGATAACCAAAAGTGCCACAGAAAGTATCAGAGCTAAGGATCAATCACATAGAAAACAAAAGGAAGGATGGTTTTAAACAATTCCAAGATAACATTGGGAGGAAAAGGGAGCCAAGATGGCAGAGAGAAGCTAGGAACTTGGCTGAGCTTTCCCATATCTCCCTCAAAAACAACATTAAATCAAACCTCTAAATAGATTCTGAAACTACAGAACCAACAAAAATACAGAGAGACACAATCTTCCTACATGAGATAATTCAGAAGATGGCAGGAAAAAGACTGGGTGAAAGGGGAGGGCAGCTCAGCACTACTCATCTCAGCTGGCAGCTCACTTCAGCAAAGCTCAGCTCAATGGGCAGCTCACTCAGCACAGGGCAGCTCAGGAGGAAGCTCAACACTGCTGCAACTTGACACAGCTGAGAATGGGGCAGCTGAGAGCAGCAAGAAGTTCGCAACCGTTAACCCTGTGCCCTAGGAGCAGACTTAAACTTAATAAGTTTAAAAATAGGCTACTACATGAGCAAGAAAAAAAGAAGGAACCTTACCATTGACAACTTCTATGGTTAAAGAGAAGACCAAAACTTAAGCTCAGATGAGTTGGTCAAAATGCCTACAAGTGAAAAGTCAAATAGGAAGATGATCTTGTCTCAAGACCAAAAAGCCTTCTTTGAAGAGCTCAAAAAGGCTTTTAAAAACCAAATGAGAGAGGTAGAATAAAAAATGGAAAAAGAAATGAGAGAAATGAGAGGTACACTGCAAAAAGGAGCACAAAGAATGAGGAAAACAATTCTTTAAAAAGTACATTTGGCCGGGGGGCAGCTAGGTGGTGCAATGGCTAAAGTGCTGGCCCTGGATTCAGAAGTACCTCAGGTTAAATCCAGCCTCAGACACTTGATACTTATTAGCTGTGTGACCCTGGGCAAGTCACTTAGCCCCCATTGCCCTGTCCCTGAAAAAAATACAATTGGCCAAATGAGAGAAAAAAGAAAAGTTGGCCAAATGGAAAAAGAAGTGCAAGAGCTTACTGTGGAAAATAAGGCCTTAAAAATTAAAATTGAGCAGATGGAAGCTGACAACTCCATGAGACACCAAGAATCTGCCAAGCAGAATCAAAAGACTGAAAAAATAAAAGAAAATGTGAAATACTTCATTGGAAAAATGACTGAACTGGAAAATAGATCCAGGAGTGATAATCTGAGAATTATTGGACTACCTGAAAGCCATGATCAAGAAAAGAGTCCAGACACCATATTCCAGGAAATGATCAAGGAGAACTGCCCTGAAATTGTAGAATCAGAGGATAAAATCATCATTGAAAGAATCCACCAATCATCTCATTAAAGAGACCCCAAAAGTAACACTTCAAGGAATACTGTAGCTAACCTACAGAATTATCAGGTGAAAGAGAAAATACTCCAAGCAGCCAGAAAGAAATCATTTAAATATCATGGAGTCACAGTCAGGATTGCACAGAACCTGGCAGCTTCATATCACAGGGCTTGGAATATGATATTCAGGAAGGCAAAAAAGCTTGTATTACAACCTATGATCAACTACCCAGCAAAACTGAGTATTCTCTTTTGGAGGAAAAGATGGACATTCAATGAATTATTGGACTTCCAAGGTTTCCTGAGAAAAAGACCAGAACTGAACAGAAAATTTGATGTCCAAATACAAGACTCTAGAGAAATAAAAAGAGGTAAACAAAGTGGGCAGGGGGGAAAGTTGTTCAATGTTGTTAAACTGCTTGTGTCCCTATGAGGGAAGATAATACTTTTAACTCTTGGGAACTGTAACTCTGTTAAGGTATTGTTATTAAATCAACTTTGATGTGATGATATAAATAAATTTAATGGGCAGAATAAAAGAAGACTGGGGTGCGGGGAGAGGAAGGGAGAGGTGGAATGGGGTTAATTACATCATATGAAGAGGCACAAAAAGAACCATTTAGAAAAGAGGAAAAAAAGGGAGGTGGTGGGCATTGTTTCAACCTTACTCTCATCTGATTTGGTTCAGGAAGGGAATAAAATACATTCCCATTTGTATAAAGAAACTTATCTTACTCTTTAAGGAAACAAAAAGGGAAGGGGGAAAAAAGGGTCGTATTGATAGAAGGTAGGGCACAAGTTGGGGAAAAGGGGGCAAGAAAAAGAAGGGCAGCTGATCAAAGGGAGGGCAGATTGAGGGAAGCAGTAGTCAGAAGCAAAACACTGGTCAAGTGGAATAGGGTGAAAGAAGGGAAAAAAGTACAAATAAAGGGGAAAAGAAGATGGAGGGAAATAAACACTTACTAATTTTAACTGTGAATGTGAATGGGATGAACTCTCCCATAAAAGGGAAGCCAATAGCAGACTGGATTAAAAATCAAAATCCTACAATATGTTGTTTACAAGAAACACATTTGAAACAGAGAGCCACACAGAATAAAGGTAAAAGGTTAGAGCAAAATCTATTATGCTTCAGCTGACGTCAAAAAAGCAGGGGTAGCAATCCTTATCTCGGACAAAGCAAAAGAAAAATAGATCTAATTAAAAGAGATAAGGAAGGAAACTACATCTTGCTAAAATGTATTATAAATAATGAAATAATATCAATATTAAACATGTATGCACCAAGTGGTATAGCATCCCAATTCTTAGGGGAGAAGTTAAATGAGTTAAAAGAGTGAATAGACAGCAAAACTATACTAGTTGGGGATCTGAATGTTCCCCTCTCAGATTTAGATAAATATAACTGCAAAATAAATAAGAAAGAAGTGAAAGAGGTGAAAACAATATAAGAAAATTTAGATATAGGTGCAGCTAGGTGGCACATTGGATAGAGCACCAGCCCTGGCGTCAGGAGTACCTCAGTTCAAATCCAGCCTCAGATACTTAACACTTACTAGCTGTGTGACCCTGGGCAAGTCACTTAACCCCAATTGCCTCACTAAAAAAAAGTTAGATATGATAGATATCTGGAGAAAACAGAATGGGGATAGAAAGGAATATAACATCTTCTCAGCAGTACATGGCACATACTGAAAAATTGACCATGGATTAGGGCACAAAAACCTCATAGTCAAATGGAGAAAGGTGGAAATAGTAAATGCATCATTCTCAGATCATGATGCAATAAAAATTACATGTAATAAAGAGCCAGGGGAAAGTAGAATGAAAATCAATTGGAAACTAACCAATCTCATCCAAAAAATTAAGTGGGTGAGTGGGCAGCTAGGTGGATAAAGCACTGGCCCTGGATTCAGGAGGACCTAAGTTCAAATCCAGCCTCAGACACTTGACACTAACTGTGTGACCCTGGGCAAGTCATGTAACCCTCATTGCCCTGCTAAAAAAAAATTATGAGTGGGTCAAACAACAAATTACTATACAAACAATCAATAACTTAATCGAAGACAATGACAATAATGAGACAACATACCAAAATGTATGGGATGCAGCCAAAGCAGTGCTTAGGGGAAATTTTATACCTCTAAAATGCTTATATGCATAAAAAAGAGAAAGAGGGGATCAATAAATTAGGCATGCTACTAAAAAAAGCTAGAAAAAGAACAAATTAAATATCTCCAACTAAATACTAAATTAGAAATCCTGAAAATCAAAGGAGAAATTAATAAAATTGAAAGCAAGAAAACTATAGAACTAATCAATAAAACTAAGAGCTAGTTCTATGAAAAAAAAAGAAATAGATAAGCCTATGGTTAAGTTGATTAAATAAAAGAAGATGAAAGCCAAATTACCAGTATCAAAAATGAAAGGGCTGATTTCCCCACCAATGAAGTGGAAATTAAAGCAATAATTAGGAACTATTTTGCCCAACTATGTGCCAATAAATTTGACAATGTAAATGAAATGGATGAATATTTACAAGAACACAAATTGCCCAAGTTAACTGAAGAGGAAATAAAATCCCTAAATAGACCCATTTCAGAAAAAGAAATTGAACAAATCATCACTGAATTCCCTAAGAAAAAATCTCCAGAGCCAGATGGGTTTACAACTGAATTCTACCAAGCATTTAAATAACAATTAATTCCAATACTATACAAACTATTTGGAAAAACAGGTGAAGAAGGAGTTCAACAAAACTCCTTTTATGACACAAATATTGTGTTGATACCTAAACTAGGCAGAGTCAAAACAGAGAAAGAAAATTACAGACCAATTTCCCTAACGAATATTGATGCAAAAATCATAAATAACATATTAGGAAGGAGATTACAGCAAGTGATAACCAGGATAATATTGTAAAGAATTAATGGTTATTTGAGGTTTTTATGACCCCATCTTTTGGCTAGAATTAAAAAAAAAACCTCAGCCCACACACTGGCCTGGGGCTCCGCAAATGGCATGGTGCTCCACCCAATGGTTGTAGCCATCACCATGGCGCTGGCACCTCACATCATCACCACTCACTGGCACCTACATGGGCCTGTTCAAAATTATAATGATTGGAAGGGCAGTCATGTGACTGTCAGAGTAGCCAGCAATTGCCTGGGCGCTGTGTGTGGGCAGCCTGGGGCCTGCTGGGAAGAAGGGAGGTTTTTCACCATTCTAGCTTGAAGCTGGAAGGTGACAGGACACTGCTGTGTGTTCTCAGCTGATTCCTGGGCAATGGTATGATTCAGGTTGTATTACTTCCCCTTCCCCATTTTATTTCCTTTCCCTTAATCCTACAGATCCTGTTTGTGTTTTTTTTTTTTAAGTTCGTTCTTTTAAAATAAATCCAGCTCTGTCTTGAGGGAGGCTGTCAGTCTCCTGTCTCTTTCCTTGCCCCAATATCGCAGCTCACCACCTAGCTCACACTCCCCAATTAAAAATTTGTCCCTACAATACACTATGAACAGGAGGGATTTATAGTAGGAATGCAAGGCTGGTTTGACATTAGAAAAACTATTAATATAATCAACCATATCAATAACAAAACTAACCAACATCATATGATTATCTCAATAGATGCAGAGAAAGCATTTGATAAAATACAACGCTCTTTCCTATTAAAACACTAGAGAGCATAGGAATAGGTGGAGCTTTCCTTAAAATAATAAGCAGTATCTACCTAAAACCATCAGCAAACATTATATGTAATGGGGATAAGTTAGAGGCATTTCCAATAAGATCAGGGGTGAAACAGGGATGTCCTTTATCACCTCTATTATTTAATATTGTATTAGAAATGTTAGCTTTAGCAATAAGAGAAGAAAAAGTAATTAAAGGAATTAGAATAGGCAAGGAGGAAACAAAACTTTCACTCTTTGCAGATGATATGATGGTATACTTAGAGAATCCTGAAGAATGAACTAAAGAAATGCTTGAAACTATTAAAAACTTTAGCAAAGTTGCAGGATATAAAATAAACCCACATAAATTATCAGCATTTCTATATATGACCAACAAAGCTCAGCAACAAGAGATAGAAAGAGAAATTCCACTTAAAATAATGGTACACACAATAAAATACTTGGGCATCTATGTACCAAGACAAAGCCAGGAACTCTATGAACACAATTACAAATATTTTTCACACAAATCAAATCATGTCTAAATAATTAGAAAAATATAAATTGCTCATGGATAGGCCAAGTTCAAAAGAAAAATGGCAATTCAACCTAAATTAATTTACTTATGCAATGCTGTACCAAAATAAATAATATGTATTTTATAGAGCTAGAAAAATAATAAAAAAATTCATCTGGAAAAACAAAAAAATCAAGAATATCAAGGGAATTAATGAAAAAATGCACAGGAAGGTGGGCTAGCCATACCAAATTTGAAGATATATTATAAAGTTGCAGTCATCAAAATTATGTAGTACTGTCTAAGAAATAGAGTGGTGGATCAATGGAATAGGTTAGGCGCAGGAGACACAGTTGTAAATGACTATAGTAATCTACTGTTTGATAAACCCAAAGATTCTCACTTCTGAGATAGGGAAATAGTATTTGACAAAAACTGCTGGGAAAACTAGAAGAGAATATGGCAGAGACTAGGAATAGACCGACATCTTACACCTTATACAAAAATAAGGTAAAAATGGGTTTAAGATTTAGACATAATTGGTGATACCATAGATAAATTAGGAGAGGAAGAGATAGTTTACTTCTCATATCTATGGAGATGAAAACAATTTATGTCCAAACAATAGATAGAGAATATTATGAAAAGCAAGATGGAAGACTTTGATTACGTTAAATTAAAAGCTTTTATACAAACAGAAGCAATGCAGCCAAAATTAGAAGGGAGACAGAAAAATGGGAAACACTTTTTACAGCCAGCATTTCTGATAAATGCCTCATTTCAGAACTATATCAGGCACTAAATCAAATTTATAAGAATCCAAGTCATTCTTCAATTGAGAAATGGCCAAAGGATATGAACTGGCAATTTTCTGATGAAGAAGTCAAAGCTATCTATTGCCATATGAAAAAATGCTCTAAATCACTATTGATCAGAGAAGTACAAATTAAAACAATTTTAGGTACCAACTCACACCTATCAGATTGGCTAATATGACAAAAAAAAGAAAATAATAAATGTTGGAGAAGCTGTGGAAAAATTGGTACACTAATGCATCATAAAAAAGGCAAAAGGACAAACATATACAAAAATATTTATAGTTGCTCTTTTTGTGGTGGCAAGGAATTGGAAATTGAGGGGATGCCCATCAATTAGGGAATGGCTGAACAAGTTATGTTATATGGATGCAATGGAATATTATTGTCGTGTAAGAAACAATGAGCAGGAGGTGTTCAGAGAAACCTGGAAGGACTTACATCAAATGATGCTGACTGAGAGGAACAGAACCAGGGAAACATTGTAGACAGTATCTGCAACATTGTGTGTTGATCAACTGTGATAGACTTGACTCTTCTCAGCAATACTATGGTCTAAGTTCCAAAGGACTCATGATGGAAAAGGCTCTCTGAATCCAGAAAAAAAGAACCGTGGAAACTAAATGCAGATTGAACCATACTATTTCTATTTTTTTCTTGTTTGATGTTTTGCCTTTTTGCTCTGATTCTCCTTACACAGCATGACTAATGCAGAAATATGGTTAATGTGATTGTACATTTATAACCTGTATCAGATTGCTTGCTGTCTTGGGGAGGGCCTAGGGAGGGGAGGGAGGGACAAAAAATTGAAACTAGAAATCATATAAAAACAAATGTTGAAAACTATCTCTACATGTAACTGGAAAAATAATAAAATACTTATGGAAAAAAAAGAGGGGCTGAGAGGTTTCTCCAGCTATAGATAGAATTCAGGGGGCTGTGCTGGGCCACGAATAAAGCCTATCCCCGCAATTGGGCCTACACACCAGACACCTGCCAGAGGAATTTGCCCCAGTGCCTCTGAATCGGCTGCAGCACCTGGGTCTTCCAGAACCAAGGGCGCGGTCAGACTGAACAGCTGGCCTGGGGTGGGGGGGGAGGGGGGAGAGGGGGGGGGTAAGTGCAGGGGTACCAGTGGATTGGGGGGAAGGATTTGACTGTCCCACCACCAGCTGGCAACCAGGAAGAAATCTTGAGTGGCAAAAGACCCAGGTGGGGGAGGGGAGCAGGGGAGCAGTCTTATCGGAACTGAGTACCACACCACAGAAAGCTTTGCTGGTTGGTTTCTTAGTAAATAGACCTGAGGTTATCTCCGGACCTGAGAATAGGCCAGGTGAGATTAAAGCCTGCCCCCCCAACCCAAAACACTTGGGACCCTCTGAAGCTGAGAAGCAGCCCCCCACCCCCAAGTGGAGAGTTTAAAATCAAACAAAAGCGAGGCCAGGCAGGCTGTGAAGAAGCCCAACCATCCCCCAGACCATGCTGTAGCTTGAACAGTGTGTCCTGGAAGCAGCACCACAGTTAAAGAAGGAGTTAAAAGACAAGAAATAGTAAGCCAGGATGAGCAGGGAGAGATTGCAGAAGACCATCGAAAACTTCTTTGGGGGTAAGGTAGACCACAATAAAACCTCAGAAGAAGAAGATAATAACAGGGTCAAAGCTCCAACATCCAAAGCTTCCAAGAAAAAATATGAACTGGTCTCAGGCCATGGAAGCTCTCAAAAGGGACTTTGAAGAGAAAGTAGGAGAAATAGAAAGAAAATGTAGAGAAAAAGAGGAAAGAATGGAGAGGGAAATGAGAGCAATGCAGGAGAGTCATGAGAAAAAAGTCAACAGTTTGAAAAGCCAAATGAAAAAGGAGATTAAAAAACTGTCTGATAAAAATAACTGAATAAGAATTAGGATTGAACAAATGGAAGCTAGTGACTTTATGAGAAACCATGACACAGTAAAGCAAATCCAATTGAATGAAAAAATAGAGAGCAGTGTGAAATATCTCCTTGGAAAAACAGCTGACCTAGAAAATAAATCTAGGAGAGATAATGTGAAAATCATTGGACTACCTGAAAACCATGACCAAAACAAAAGCTTAGACACCATCCTCCAAGAGATTGTGAGGGAAAATTGCCCTGATATTCTAGAAGCAGAAGCTAAAATAGAAATTGAAAGAATTCACCAATCACCTCCTGAAAGAGATCCGAAAAGGAAAACCTCCAGGAATATTATAGCCAAATTCCAGAACTCCCAGGTCAAGGAGAAAATACTGCAAGCAGCTAGAAAAAAGGAATTCAAATACTGTGGAGCTCCAATAAGGATAAAGCAAGATCTAGCAGCTTCTACATTAAAGGACTGAAGGGCATGGAATATGATATTCCATAGGGCAAAGGAACTGGGACTTCAGCCAAAAATCACATACCCAGCAAAACTGAGTATACTTTTTCAGAGGCAAAAATGGGATTTCAATGAGAAAGAGGTCTTTCAAGCATTTGTGATGAAAAGACCTGAACTGAATAGAAAATTTGACTTTCAAATACAAGATCCTGGAGAAGCATAAAACGTTAAACAGGAAAAAGACTTCATGAGGGTTATTAAAACATCAAACTGTTTAAATTCCTACATGGGAAGATAATACTTTGAAATCATAAGGACTATCTCAGTAAGAAATTCAGGGGCAGCTGGGTGGAGCGCCGGCCCTGGACTCAGGAGAACCTGGGTTCAGGTGTGACCTTGGACACTTGACAGTGGTGTGAAACTGGGCAACTTGCTTGGCCCCTGTTGCCTCACCAAAAAACAAAACAAACCAAATATTCTTCACAAGCAATTCACAGAAGACATGGCTGAACTGAATATGAAGGGATGATATATGTAAAGCTTTTATGTTTTGTTCTTTGTAGGGCAGACAGGGAGGGGTGTCTTATGTCTGGGGTTGAATTTGTGCTTGGGGGGCCTCCTGGGTCCAGGGCTGGTGCTTTGTCCACTGTGCCACTTAGCTAATCCATAATGACATCATTAAAATAGGGTTGAGGTGTAGGAGGAATAAACTGGGGGAGGGAGAAGGAGAGAGATGGTCTGGGGAGAGGTATTTCACATGAAGGAAACAAGAAGAAAGCTTATGGAGGAGAATAGAAGAGGGGGAAGGAGTTGGGGAGTGAGTGAACCTTAATATCATCAGAATTGGCTCAAAGGACTAACATACATACTCAAGTAGGTATAGTAATATACTTTTGCCCTGGGGGGGGAGGGAGGAAAGGGCAGATTGGGGGAGAGAGCAGTAAAAAGCAAAACACTTTCAAGGAAGATGAAGATGTTCTGTATTACTGCACCAGTATGATATATTGAATTGCTTGATCTGATAGGGAGCGTTGAGGAGGGAGGGAGGAAGAAAAATTTAGAACACAGAATTAGCTCAGGGACCCTAATCTCATTGGAGTGGGCTCATGGAGGGAATAGCTTTCATACTCAATTGGGAGGAGCAATCTATTTAACCCTGCAGGAAAATAGGAGGGGAAGAGAAGGAAGGAAGGGTGAAAAAAGGGAGTGCAGAGTGAGGGAGAGGATAGTCAGAAGTAAGGCACCTCTGAGGAGGAACAGGTAAAAACAAGATAGAATAACTGTCATGGGAAGGGAGTGGGATGGAGGGAAATAGTTATGATGATTGATTATAATGGCAAAATGTATGGTACCTACTTTGCTGGGCTTTTGTGAAGAAGATTCCCTGTCAAGCTTAAGGTACTATATAGAGGTTGTGATGAACAGGATGCTATCAGGAAAACCTGGAGAGACCTACATGAGCTGAAGCAGAGTGAAATGTACTGTATACAAAATAACAGCAATAGTGGGGGATGATCTGCTGGGAAGCATGTGGTTGTTTTAAGCAAGGCAATGATCCAATGTAACCCTGAGGGACTTATGAAGATTGCAGCCCATCTGCAGAGAAAGAACTGATAGTATCTGAAAACAGAGGGAAACACATTTAAATTTTTTTTTTCCATTTTCTCTTTGACCATTCCTTAATCAGAAGTTTTGGGTTTTTTGACTGTTTTCTCTCACAACTAGCTAACATGGGAATTTTTCCATAACTACTCATGTATATCTTATTTTGAATTGATTGAGTTCTTGTGGGTGAGGGGTGGGAATGAAGGGGGGAAGAGAAGTTGGAACACAAAGTTTTCTTAAAAATTGATGTTAAAATTTTGTTTTGTATAGATATTTTGCAAAATAAAATTCTATTCAGAATAAAACAATTAATATGAAAAAAAGAATTATAGGGCTTATAATATAATACAACAGAAGTCAAAGGAATTAGGTTTACAACCAAGACTCACCTACCCAGTAAAATTGAATATATTCTTTCAGAGCAAAAAATGAACATTTGATTAAATATAGAATCATCAAGCTTTTCTGATTAAAGGCCACAGTTGAATAAAAAATTTGACCTTCATATACAAGACTCAACAGAAAAATAATAAGGTAAAAAACAACCAAGAAAGAAAAATTGTAAAGAATTTAATAAGGTTAAACTGTTTCTTGCTTTATGTCATAAGATAATATTTGTAAGTCTTAATAATTTTATAAGAGCAATTGTTAGAGCAATTAGAAATATATATTTAAAGAGGATGTGGTAATAAGTTAATATTGAAGGGATGATAATATTTGTAAGTTTTAACAAATTTAATATAAGAATAATTATGAGTATATATACACAGATGATGTTGTCATAGGGTGACATTGATGTAACGACACCCCAGAAAACAAAATAAAGGGTTAATAAGAAATTACATGGAAGAAGTGGAAAAATTGAATGGGCAAAGATTAAACCTCACTCTCATCGAAGTTGGATTAAAGGGGGAAAAACAAACACATTCAGTTGCATGTAGAAATCTTACTCTATGAGGAAGTTTAAAAAGGGACATTGATAATTGAAGGGGGGACTGATAAAAGGGAAGGGATATTGAGGAAGATGGTGATCATAAGTAAAACACATGTGAGAAGGGAGAGGGTGGGGAGTCACGGTGGGGGTAATAAACAGGTGAAACAGCATGGAGAGAAATAAACAATTATTCATTATAACTATAAATGTAAATGTGATAAATTCAACCATTAAACAGAAGCATATAGCAGAATGGCTTAAAAATCAAAATCCTACAATATGTTATTTATAAGATACCCATTTAAAGAAAAGAGATACACAGAGGGTACAAGTAAAGGGCCAAAACAGAATCTATTATGCTTCAGTTGAACCAAAGAAAGTGTTAACAATTATTATTTCTAACAAAGTAAAAGCAAAAAATAGATCTAATTAAAATATATAATGAAATAAATTATATCTTGCTAAAAAACATTGTAGAGAATAAAGTAATATCAATACTTAACATATATGCACCAAATGGTATAGCATCAATATTTTTGAAGGCGTCACTTCCTGACGCCAAAGAAAAGATGCATGGTCTTGCCCTCAGAGACCTTCACCTCATGGCAGGGCTTTTCGACAGGAAGTCTCCAGCAGGTGGCATCATTAAAATTGTTACAGCAACTATATGAACAGAACTACAAATATGTTTCACTAAAATAAAGTCAAATCTAAATAATTGGAAAAATATTAATTGCTCATGGGTAGGCAGAGCCAATATAATAAAAATGAGAATTGTAGTTGTTATTTTGTTTATTTAGTGATATACCAATCAAACTCTCTAAAACATATTATATTGAGCTAGAAAAAAATAACAAAATTCATCTGGAAAAAACAAAAGTTCAAAGATATCATGGAAATTGATTTAACAATAACATGAAATAAGGTGATCTGGCAGTACCAGATTTCAAACTATATTATAAAGTGGTAATTGTCAAAACAATCTGGTACTAGCTAAGAAATAGAGAGGCAGATGAGTGGACTAGAATAGATAGAAATTACACTATGGTAAATGATTAAAGAAATCTAGCATATAATAAACCCAAAGATCCCAGCTTTTGGAACAAAAACTCATTATTTAACAAAAATTGCTGGGAAAAGTGAAAAATGGTATGGCAGAAACTATGTATATATAGATCAACATCTCACACCATACACTAAAATAAGGTCAAAATGGGTACATGATTTACACATAAAGGATTTACACATAAACAAATTAATGGAGTATGGAATTTTTTATCTGTCATATTTATTGGCAGAGGAAGAATTTAGGACCAAAGAAGATATAGAGAATAACATCATATGTAAAAGAGATTATTTTGATTACATAAAATTAAAAAGTTTATGCTCAAACAAAACTAATGTAACCAAAATTACAAGGAAAGTAGAAAACTGGGAAAGAATGTTAGAAACATATATCTCTGATAAAGGACTCATTTCTCAAATATATAGAGAACTGAGTCAAATTTATAAAAATACAAGTCATTTTCCAATTGATAAATGGTCAAAGGATTTGAACAGGCAGTTTTCAGAAATGAAATCAAAGCTATTTATAACCATATGAAAAAATATCCTAGATAATTATTGATCTGAGAAATCTATAACAATATGAAAAAATGTTCTAGATCATTATCGATCTGAGAACTGCAAATTAAAACAACTCTGAGGTATCACCTTACACGTATCAGAGTGTCAAATATAACAAATTGGAAAATATTGGAACTTGGAGGGGATGTGGGAAAGCTATGATCCTAAGGCACTTTTGGTGGAGTTTTGAAAAGATATGATCATTCTGAAAAGCAATTTGAAACTATGCCCCAAAGGCTATAGAACTGTATATACCTTTTGATCCAGCACTACCAATGCTAGGTTTGTATCCTAAAGATATCTCCCAAAAGAGAAAAAAACCCCTTATTTTTACAATATATAGCAGTTCTTTTTTGCGGTGGCTAAACATTGGAAATCAAAGGAATTACCATCAACTGGGGATTGACTAAACAAACTGTGGTATAAAATGGTGATGGAATATTATTGTGCTATGAGAAATGACAAGCAGGATGACTTAAGAAAGGCCTGGAAAGACATGTATGAAATGATGTATTATGAAGTGAGCAAAACCAAGAGAACATTGTACACAGAGATAGCAATATTATTTGATGAAGAACTGTGATTGACTTGACTATTCTCAACAATACAATGATCCAAGACAATCCCAAAGGACTATTGAAACACATTATCCACTTCCAAAGAAAGAACTGGTATTGATGGAACAGACTGAAGCCTGCTATTTTTCACTCTTTCATTTTTTTCTTTTAATCAAGTTTGCTTGTACAAAATGACAAATATGGTAATAATTTACATAACCATACATGTATAATCCATATCTGATTGTTAGCCACCTCAGGGAGGGGTAGGGGAGAGAGGGAAAGAGGGAGAAAAATTGGAACCCAAAAGTATAATTAAAATATTTATTATTTTTTAAAAATAAAATATATTTATTTCTTAACAGAATAAATATGAATAAAACATCCCTTATTTATATGTGTCAAAAGTGTGATATGAGGAACATTTTGAAGATATATATTTTTTAAATACAAAAATTCAGTAGAATATATATAAATTCTCAAAGGAAAGATTCCAGTGCATTGTATAGTTCCTTTGGGAAAAAAATGTGGAAAGTTAAAAACATAAATTATATAAATGGGTAAGTACAGAAGCCTTTGAGTCAATAATGGTGGAAGGTGTTCTCATAAATGTTATGTCATTCATATATGTAAGCATTAACATAATTAGGCTTATAAATTAAGAAAAGTGAAAATCAGGAAAGAATACTATTATGTTTCCCTTTTTTGTTGGCACTGGGATTGTGAATGCTAAAGAAATTAAAACAGAAGTGTCAGAGATTGAATGTAGGTCTGCAGCATGTAGATTGAAAGGAAACAAGCGAGTAAGATGTATTGGTTTTGATGTTGATTTTTTAAAAAAATGTACCTGGGAAGTGGAGCCAAAATGGTGGAGGAAAGGCAATGACTTTCCTGAGTTCTCCCCAAGACTCCTTCAAATGCCTTCAAATAATGCCATAACACAATTTATGGGGGAGCAGAACCTACAAAAGGACAGGGTGAAGTAATTATCCAGCCAAAGACAATATGGAAAGGTCAGTTCTTTTGGGGGAGCGTGGAGCGCAGTTGAGTGCAGGCCATGCCAACACAGATTTAGCCCCCAAAACCAGGAGCATATTTTGGAAGCTTCTGAATCATCATCATCATCAGCAGCAACTGCTTCTGGAACTCTTAGACCATAGATGGAAAGGGGGTCAAATAATTGTCCAAAAGGAGATTAATGGGGTCTCTTTGCTAGCACTGAGGCAGGAATCTGTTGTTGCCCTTATTTGGATCCAGATCCCAGTCTTAAGTAGGGATCCCAGGCCAGAGAGGAGCAAAATAACAAGAAAGTTTGGAGCCACAGTGGAGCAGGAATCTATAAATAGTTCCAGGCCAGAAAAGTAGGTTTATGGTTGCTTGCAGACTAGAGCACAGAATAAGAGAGTCATAAACATACCTCTCCTTAAATCTTATCACCCTGGAAGAACTAAAACTTCCAAATCCCTTGAGTTATCTCTGAAAACACCTGCACAAACTCACTGAAACTTGGGACACTCCACCCTCCACCCTGGAAGCAGTGGATCAAATAGATAAAAGTCAAGAAATATGCTGGAAAAAATGAGCAAGCAGAAAAAAAATATTGACCCTAGAAAGTTTATATGGTGACAAGAAAAATCAAAATACACTGTCAAAATATACAAAATCAAAGCTCCTACATCCAAAGCTTCAAAGAAATAAATTAATTCATCTTAGTCCATAGAAGTGCTCAAAAAGGACTTTGAAAATAAAGAGAAGTGGAGGAAAAATGTGAAAGAGAAATGAGGATGATGCAAGAAAATTATGAAAAACAAGTCAGCAGAGTGGTAAAGGATGCACAAAAATTACTAAAGAAAGCAAAACTTAAAAAAAAAAACCAGACTAGGTCAATTGGTCAAAGAGGAACAAAAAGCAAATGAGGATAATGTCTTGAAAAGCTGAATTGGCCAAATGGAAAAAGGAGTTACAAAATCTCTCTGAAGAAAATAATTCTTTACAAATTAGGATTGTAGGGGGCAGCTAGGTGGTGCAGTGGATAAAGCACTGGCCTTGGATTTAGGAGGACCTGAGTTCAAATCCAGCCTCAGACACTTGACACTTAACTAGCTGTGTGACCCTGGGCAAGGCACTTAACCCTCATTGCCCTGAAAAAACAAAACGAAACAAAACAAATTAGGATTGTGTAAATGGAAGCTAATAATTTTATGGGAAATCAAAAAACAATAAAGTAAAACCAAAAGAATGAAAAAAATAGGAGGTAATGTGAAAGATAGCATTTAAAAAACAACTGACTTGAGGGGCAGCTAGGTGGCACAGTGGATAGAGCACCCGCCCTGGAGTCAGGAGTACCTGAGTTCAAATCCAGCCTCAGACACTTAACATTTACGAGCTGTGTGACCCTGGGCAAGTCACTTAACCCCAATTGCCTTACTAAGAAACAAAACAAAACAAAACAAAAAAACCAACTGACTTGAAAAATATATCCAGAAGAGATAATTTGAAAATTATTGGACTACCTGAAAGCCACGATCAAAAAGAGGCTAGACATCATCGTCCATGAAATTGTCAGTGAAAATTGCCCTGATATTCTAGTACCATAGGCAAAAACAGAAATTGAAAGAATCCACTCATCACCTCCTGAATGACATCCCAAAATAAAATCAACTAAGAATATTATAACCAAACTCTAGAGTTCTCAGGTCAAGGATAAAATATTACAAGCATCCAGAAAGAAACAATTCAAGTACTGTGGAATCACAGTCAGGATAACACAAGATTTAGCAGCTTCTACATTAAAGTATCAAAGGACTTGAAATACAAAATTCTGGAGGGCAAACGAAGTGGGATTACAATCAAGAATCATTTGACTTTCATATACAAAATTCAAGAGAAGCATAAAAGTTAAACAGGAAAAAAGAAATTATAATGGATATTAAAAAGTTAAATTGTATAAATTCCTAAATGGGAAGTTGTTACTTATAAGAACTTTCTCATTATTAGGAGAGGTGGGTATATATTTCGACAGAGGGCACAGGGGTGAGTTGGATATAAAACGATAATACCTTTAAAAAAATAAAATAATGTGGTGAGAGTGGAATGCACTGGGAGAAAGGGAAAGGGAGAGGAGTAATGGGGTAAAGTATCTTAAACAAAAGAATCAATAAAAAGCTTATATAGTGGAGGGGAAGAAGGGGGGGGTGTCAAGGAGTGAGTAAACCTTACTCTAATCAGAATTGACTTGAACTGAATAGAAGTATCCCCTTTCTACCCTCTCCCTTCTTGAGTACATTTTGCATCTGTGTTCTCTGATCCACTCTGTTTTATCAACACCCACCCTTCTCATTTCCTCATACCTTCCTACTTTCCTGTTGGGTAAGACAGATGTCTATACTGAATTTAGTGGCTTCCCTCTTTGAACCAATTCTAGTGAGAATGAGGTTCAAGCATTGCCTGTTCACACTCATTTTCTACTCTACTATAAAAACTCTATCTTTCTTGCTTCTCTTGGTTGATATATTTTTCCTCATTATTCCTTTGCCTTCCACAGTGTATCTCTCTTTCTTAGCCATTCATTTTTTTTGAGATAATCTCAAAATAATCATCTCACAGCCATGTCATCTCTCTTTCTCAACACGTTCTGATTGCCTAATAATGATAAATTTCTTATGAGGTACAAGTATCATTTTCTTATGTAAGAATATAAACAGTTTAACCTTATTGAATTCCTTATGATTTATTTTTCCTGTTTGCCTGTTGATATTTCTCTTGAATCCTGTGTTTTAACGTCAGATTTCCTATTTGACTTTATCTTTTAATGCTTTTTAGTTGTAATAAAAAATAAAAATAAAAAGAACTGAATAATTTGAAAAATTAGGAAACCAAAAAATTCATGATCCCCCAAATCCAAAAGGGATATTTTTGACAATTAAGAGTATCAAATAAAATTAAAAATCAAGTTAATTAATTGAAAAAATGAGGGTTTCTTTGGAAGTACTTATAGTATTGAAAAGGCATTAGTTAATTTTATAAGGGTGAAGATAAAGAGGAACCAAATTTGCAAAACAAAAATAAATGATGAAAAGTTTAAATATTCAAGACTATCAGGCCAATCATATTTTGAATCATTTTAATATTTAAATGAAATATTTAAAGATCTATAAGACACAAAACCCCAAATTAAACAAAGAGAAACTTTAAAATCTGAGTAGTCCAGTTTCAGAAATAAAAATTAAAGAAATTACAAATGAATTTATATAGAAATAACTTCAATACAAAACAAATTCAGAAGTCAATTTGACCAAACATGTAAATAATAAATTATCTCCAGCATATATAAACTGCTTAAAAAACAATAGAAAGGGTGTTCTTGAAGAACTACATTGTAATTTTAAAAAATGGCCCAGATATGAGAAAGTACCTAGACATGGAATTTATTTTCCAAATGGAGGTTATTATTATTATTATGAAATGTATACTCTGAGTTTTAATTGCCCAGTTTCATATAACCAGTATATATCAGAGGTAGGACTTGAACCCAGTTCTTTCTGACTCCAAAACCTACTCACTTGCACAGGATCAATGTATCATAGAACTAGTGCGGAAAGGGATTTAAAAGACACCATGATTAGTCCCTTCATTTTTTAAATTAGTAAACTGGTCCTTAGAGAATTGATTTTTCCATTGTCACACAGGTAGTAACAAAAGAATGATTTGAATTCAGATCCATTGATTCCAAATATGGGGCTGTTTCCATGGAAATATATTTCTCATTTGAAAACAAAAGGTAATGGATGTAAAAACAATTCAATATTGACTTAATAAAAGTCACTTTAGGGGTAGCTACCTGGTGCAGTGGATAAAGCACTGGCCTTGGATTCAGGAGGACCTGAGTTCAAATCCAGCCCCAGACACTTGACACTTACCCATAATTGCCCTGAAAAAAAAGAAAAGAAAAGAAAAGAAAGGAAAAGAAAAAGAAAAAGAAAAAAAGTCACTTTAGTTCAAGTCTGTTGTAACTGTAAATTGGTTCAACCTTGTTGGAAACCAATATGAAGTTGTCCTAGAAATAGTATAGAACTGATTATAAATTTCGGCACAAGGATCAAAATCTGAGGTTTATACTTCAAGCTTGTAATTAAAAGGAGAAAAAGGCCTATCTAAACAAAAAATATTCTTGGCTACACTATTTATAACAACAAAAAGTTGGAAACAAATCACATGTCCAATTATTAGAGAACAGCTGTACAAATTGTGGTACCTGAATGAAATGTAATATGATTATGCTATAAGTAAAGATGGATGTGAATAATTCAAAGACAGTTATCTGAACTGAAGAAGGCAGATTAAAAAGGAAATACACATACACATACATACTATCAACCTAAAATCATTTATTAAATACTTGCTGTATGAAAATTGACTACAATCATGTAAATAAAGGTAGCATTTTATAGTAGTTTATTAATAAATCTTTTAAAAATACCTACTATGTGTCATATATTATGCTAATTACTAGGGATTGAAAGACCAAAAACAGCTCTAACTTTCCTCAAGGAGCTTATATAAATTAATGCACATAAAATTTGTTTAGGAATACAGAAATCCAAGATAATTTTTGAGATGAAGTACCCGTGTTTAGGAAAGATAAATCTGGAAAAGCCTGTTATCAAAGGTAATGTTTGACCTGAACTTTGAAGAAACCTAAATCTTCTGAAAGATGGGTCAGGATTGAATATATCTGAGGGGTAGAGATGCTAGACATGACCCAAACTAGGATCCTGGTTGTGTGAATAAAGACAGAAAAGAGAGATTTTGTGAAAATATTAATGACAAGTCTTGGCAACTGAATGGATATGTGAGGTGAGTGAAATTGACCAGACAAGTGTAACACCAAACAGTAACTGAGAAATTAGAAAGATTAGAAGGTATTTTTTTGAGTGGGGGGGGAATAAGTGAGTTCTGTTTTGAGCATCTTGAGTTTGAGATGTCTACAGGTGAATGTGGGACTCAATGAATGGCTGCATAAACATATATGAGTGTCGTTTGCAAAGAGATGATATTTAAACACATCTGAATTGATGAGATAACTTGGAACATACAGAGAAAGTCAAGAGCATTGGAAAACAGGCACAATGTGGAAGAACAATATGGCTAAAGCTCTAGTATCCCCATTATTATTATTATTTTTTTTTTTTGCGGGGCAATGGGGGTTAAGTGACTTGCCTAGGGTCACACAGCTAGTAAGTGTCAAGTGTCTGAGGCCAGATTTGAACTCAGGTACTCCTGAATCCAGGGCTGGTGCTTTATCCACTGTGCCACCCAGACGCCCCCCCCCCCCTCAATAAATTTTTATGCCTGTGGCTCACCTCTCTGGTTAGATGTATCCTCTAAGAACCTACATATAAGAAGCACACATAGGCCAATCAAATCTTTATTTTTCCTGAGGTCACATTCAAGACTTTTTTTGTGAGGCAATTGGGGTTAAGTGACTTGCCCAGGGTCACACAGCTAGTAAGTGTTAAGTGTCTGAGACCAGATTTGAACTCAGGCCCTCCTGACTCCAGGGCTGGTGCCACCTAGGTGTCCCCATTCAAGACTTTTTCTACTTATACTTCCCATGTCAGGTACTTTTGTGTCCTCCTATCCCTTTCAACTTCCTTTTTCCTGTTGTCTGTCCTCTTTAGAATGTAAACTCCTTGAGTATAGGGCCTATTTTACTGCTAGCATTTTCCTAGAGCTTAGAACACTGTCTGGCACATAGTTACCCATTAATAAATGCCTATTGGCTCATTGTAGCAATTAAAGACTGAGAACAAGCTGCGAGATAGGAAACCAAATGAAGCCTTGTGTCACAATATTCAATAAAAGAGAGTATCAGAAAAAGAAAAGGTAGGCAACAGTGAAAAATGCTACAGAGAAGTAAAGAAGAATGAGGAATAAAAAAGACAATTAGATTACAGGATGATTTATAGGATGCTAAATAAGAGATCATAGGTGATGTTGACAAGAAAAAAATCATGATTGAAAAAGTCTTCTCAGAGTATAAGGGTTTGAGAAAAGAGTGAGAGGGGAGGAAATGAGAATACAGAGAGAACACAGAAGTATGTTTCCCTAGGAATTTGGCTGAGAAAGGAATGGAAATAAATGATCATAGTTTGAAGGAAAATAGGATGAAGTGTGGATTTTCTAAGGATGAGAAGAGATTGAGAATGATGGAAGGAATGGGATCAAGTGGAAATATTCAGTTATTGCTTTACATAAATTCACATTATGCAAATTTGACTTTAACAATTCTGAATGAGTATTCTGAATGAGGATTTAATTGAGCTACAAAGAGTGCAAAAAAAAAAAACAAAAAACAAAGGGACCCTCTGGAAATCACAGTTGAACCAAAAAGGTCCAAAATGAAAGTGAGCAGAAGCATTTCATTATTTGAGTTATGTGGTTTTTTTTTTCTTGTATTCAAAAGATGGATCCACAACCATCATAGAGAACAGTTTGGAACTATGACCAAAGGGCTATAAAAATGTTATTATCCTTTGATGTAGTAATATACCTACTAGGTCTGTATTCCAAATAGATTGTAAAAAGTGGAAAAGGACCCACTCGTATAAAAAATATTTATAGCAGCACTTTTTGGGGTGGCAAAGAATTGAAATTGAGGGAATAGCCATCAACTGGGGAATGGATGAACAAGTAGTGGTATATGAATGTAATGAAATACTATTGTGCTATTAAAAAATGATGAGCAGGCAGATTTCAGAAGAAAAAAAAACTGGAAAGATGCTGAGTGAGGTGAGTAGAACCAGCAGAACATTGTACACAGTAATAGCAACATTGTGTGAAGATCAAGTATGATGGGCTTAGCTCTTCACAGCAGTACAAATGATCAAAGAAAATTCCAAAAGATTTATCATGGAAAATGCCATCCACATTTAGAGAAAGAATTATGAAATCTGAATAAAGATAGAAGCATGCTATTTTCACTTTTTTTGGTTTTTTGTTCTTTTCTTTCTTGTTTTTCTCTTTTGTTCTTATTCTTCTATCACAACATGATTAATGTAGAAATTTGTTTCACATGATTTTGCAGGTATAACCTATATCAAAGTGCTTGTTGTCTTATGGAGGGAGGTAGGAGAAAAATTTGGAACTCGAAATCTTATAAGATCAAAACTGAAAACTATCTTTACATGCAATTGGAAAAAATACAATACTGTTTAGTTTTTAAAAAAAGAAGAAAATGGATAAAAACACTTCAAGATTTTTAAACATTCAAAGACCAGTTGAAAATAATATTGCTTGTTATGGTCAGATATGAGTCAAAAAAGAGAACTACTGCCCAAACATCTCTCGATAATTTTAGCTACTGCTCATAAAGTCTAGGTGCAGTGAATGTGGAAAAGGCAACATACTGGACACCTATGTTAACTTTATTATACAGTACTGTGCATACTTTATCATTAACTTTACCTTTTATTTCATAATTCTTTTTATTATCATGATAAAGTATTTATTATGTCTGCATTTTAATACATTTTCTGACTTCTATAAAGATATTATTTTAGGTATGCCTCTGTTATTTATGTGAAGTGAAATGGGTGGTTGGATCAGATTCTGTAATAGTCTTCTGAATGGGCCAATTAGGTAAAATGAGAAATGTGTGTAGTTGAATTGGCCTTCATAAGAAGAAGACAGTTCTTTGTCACATACTAGAGTAAAGAAGGAGGGAATCACAATTTTATGCAGGAGCTTCTCAAAGTTTTTCTAATTTGGTCATTGTTTTGATATTTGTGCCAACTATTTAATAGTGTAACGGTACATAGATCTATAATTTGTAAATGATTCTCACATTGGTAAACTATTGTTTCCTCTGCAGTAAAATGTGTTTGACAAAAATAATGTACTTTCTTTCCTAAGTGTCATATTGCAATTATTCACTATTGCCCTGTCCAGAACCATCAAAGTCACCTTTCAAAGAAAGTATTCATGTTAAACAGGTATAAGATTTTTGAACACTGAAGACCACTGGCATATTAAATGTTTCAATATTTTTTGTGTGTTCATACCTTATGCTATCAATTTTTGAGGTCCCTGAGAAATATATAGATGTTTGTATTCCATTGGTTTAGATGATGTTGTCAGGTTTATCAAAGAAGTTATCTATTTTTTCACCTTTTTTATAGTTATTTGTGTATAAGCTGCAATTATCTTCATGATGGTACTTTCGTTTCTACTTACTTTTATCCCTGTAACCTTAAATTTTATTTTCTGTTGTCTTTGTGCACACAATGAAACTAACATAGCTAGTTCTTTTACCTATTTCCCTGAAGAGAGCCTATGAGCTCTCAATCTTTTTAATCACATTTTCTTTTTGTTTTCTAGTTTTATTTAAATTGCCAATGTTAATATTGATGTGTTTCTGTCTATGAAATAGTATGTCCACTCATTGGTCATTGGAAAAGGATTACATACTTAGCGTATCACCAATTAAATTAAAATTTATACACTTAGAAATTATCTCTTTTTTGCCTCTATATAGATGTAACTAAAGAGATGCACATAGGTCATAAAGATTTAGGAATATATTGAATTTTTCTTTACTTCACAGTATGGACTACTTCCAAAATTATATTATGAATTTCAAAATATATTATAAGGCTAATTGTCTATTTCCACATACATTCCCCACCTTTAAAAATAATCACATATTTTGGAGAAAGATTTGTGGACTCTGACTTAAATTATTCTCCTCGATGAGTTTAAACTCTAGAAACTATAAAGTGTCAAGGAATATAATAATGAAGTAATTTTAGGCCCCATTTTATTCATCTAACCCTGTATGTTTATGTAGATGATAGGTTTGACCAGCTAGAATTTGATCCTTTCTCTCTTTCTTGCTGGATATGAATATGGCTGAATATTTTCCAGGCACTTCCTGTCCTAGTTAGGGTACTATAGTTTAGGACATGAGTTTTTCTCTGGTCTTTGCCCTGTCCTCCCTACTTCCTTTCATTCTGGAAGTGGAATCAACCACATTTTGTTGCCATAATTAGTTTGTACTTATGGGGCAAATGTAATTATCCAAAGTACCAAATGTTCTCCTCTTTGGCTATTTTATAGGGTTTATAGCAGAAGAATAGTCAGTAGTACAATCACATTAGCTCAGAACTTCCAGTTAGGAAGGCATAGGTTTAGCTCTTTGTCCTAATTTATTTTTTGTTTATTTCTATTTAACCTCTCACCTCTTTATTTTTGAGGCAAAAAATATTAGGTAAAAAAAATGAGCAGAGTATATTATAATGTCTGTTAAATAAAAGTTATGGGTGGGAGGAAGGATAAGGGAAAGAGCAGGTCATTTTTGGAACTTGTCTCAGTCCTTGAAGATGTAGGTACAACTAAGAAATATCGGCAGCCTGAGTCTTCTGTTCTTAGATATCTATATGAGACTGATGGCTCTTCTCAATCTGTTCCTTCCCTTTTAACACAGCCCTTCTTTCACTTTCTATTTTCAGGCTTTTCCTTCAGTTTCTCCTTTTGCTTGTTTCCCTTGTACTGCCAATTCTTTGTAGCTTGGCCTATAAAGTGCTTCTTCTTAGCTTTTGATGTCCTTTCTCTTTCCTGGAAGTTTATCTCTTATAGGCTCTATGTGTCTCTTTAGAACTCCTGGACAGGGCAGCTAGGTGGCGCAGTGGATAAAGCACTGTCCTTGGATTCAGGAGGACCTGAATTCAAATATGACTCAGATATTTGACACTTACTAGCTGTGTGACCTTGGGCAAGTCACTTAACCCCCATTGCCCTACACCATAAAAAAAAAGAACTCCTAGGAATAATTTAAGTCTAATTTCTGCCTTAAATATCATAACAGTCTCAAATCTTTCCCAGGGTTGAGAGGGAACACATGTTCCTCCCAATTCTATAGTGTTGCATACTAGTCAGTTCTCGAACCTTTTTAATATTACAAACTGAACAAGGGGGAAAAGACCAATTAATTTAATTTTCATATGTAACTCAATTTTATGTGTTAGAATCATGGAATGTTAGAGCTCAGTGTAACATTGGAAATCATCTAATCAGATAGCTTCTTTTTATGGATGTGAAAACCAAGGATAAAGAAGGGAAAATGACTGATCCAATTCCATTAATGGCATAAAGAAAGAAATAAAGTTCATATCTTTAATCTGATTGATTTTCTTACTTGAATAAATTATTGGGAAAGTATAGAAGAAAGGCTACTCATTATTTAAAGCCCAACTCAATGACAACTCAAGTTTATGTAGCCTCTTTTGCTAACTTTTTCTCTTGGACATCATCTTTCTTATATACTTTTCATTCAATATCATGTGTTACATTAATGATATGCAATATTATATATTATGTAATTATGTGTGTAACAGATTTAGCTGTGCATTGAAGTTGTTCTTGTGCAGTTTTACTCCACATAAGACTTGAATAAGACCAAGTATCATTGTACTTTCCTCTGATTACTATTATAGTTCTCTGACACAGTAGATGCTTTAGAAAGATTTATTGTACTGGTGGTAGAAAGAATTGTCTTTATCTCTAGATGGGAGTGCAGAGGTTTTCCTTCATGGTTCTTCTGCTCCTATCACATTTGAGCAATAAAAGAATTTGTACATGCTACAGAAAATATACTAGGGTAGAAGAGCAGCCTCTTAGAGCACCTATTCCAATATATTTTTTAACTTCTTTTACTGATATCCAGAAGAATAGTATAAACAAAATGTATATAGGTCAGGTAGGTAATACAGGGGATAAAGGACGTGGTCTGGAAATAGGGAAATGTGAGTTCAAAACTGGCCTCAGACATTTACTAGCTCTGTGACTTTGGGCAAGCCACTTAATATGTCTTTGCTATTTCAGTTTCCTCATCTGCAAAATTGGCATAATAATAGTATCGACTTTCTTGAGTAATTGTGAACATGGAATGAAGTAAAGTCCATAAAGTAAGCGATGAATAAATGTTACCTATTTGCCTTTCATTTAAGGTCCCCATGTGCATGGATTCTCTTAAAGAGGCCAAATAGTGGGTTCATTCCATGAAGAAAATCTTGGAGTGACCAAGAATAGTTATTTTTCCCTCTATATTTCCAGAAATCCAAAATATCGTTTGTTGTATTCTTTTGGAATGAGAAATGGAAACTCCATAAAAATAGGAATTTAGATTTAGATCTGAAAGGATTTTAAGAGCACATCTAGATCATCCCCTTGATTTTGTAGAGGAAGAAATTAAAGTCTAGAGAAAGAAAGGGACTTACTTTATCTTAAATAGAAAGTATATAGCAGAGATGAGAATAAGTATCCTTCCAATTGTAAATTTACTATTGAAAGGAAAAAAGAGGGCAGTTAGGTGGCACAGTAGCTAAAACAGTGGACCTGGATTCAGGAGGACCTGAGTTCAAATGCGACCTCAGACACTTGACACTTACTAGCTGTGTGACCCTGGGCAAGTCTCTAATCGCTCCTTGTCCCCCCCCCCAAAAAAAAATAGAAAAAGAAAAAGAAGAAAAACAACAGTATTGAATATAACTTTGAAGTGGATCAAAGGCATAAAGATGAAAATGATACTGATTTTTCAGCATTCATTTAAGTGTAGGTCAAACAAGTACAGAATAAAAAAAAATATTAGGGTTATGTCGCTTTAAGAGATGATTTGAGATCAGAACCATGATTTGAGATCAGAAAAGGGACATAGGGCTGGACAATAATATTATGTCAGTCTACAAGTTGAGCATTCATACTAAATAAAAGGCTAACTCAGGATAGACTCTTTACAAAAGCTTTTAAATTATTCAAGTTCCTAAAAATGGGTGCCTAGATATGGACACTCCCAAATTGACAGGCTTTGTAACAAAAGCCTGTTTGTTGTTCTTCAAACAAGGCACTCCATTTCTGGCCTCTAAGCATTTTCACAATGTGTGAAATTATCTTCCTTCTCATCTCTGCCTCTTGATTCCCCCAGTTTTCATTAAGTTCTTGCTAAGATCTCACCTTCTACAGGAAATGTCTCATGATCTCCCTAAATTCCAATGCCTTCTCTCTAGGGATTATTTACAATTTATCTCATATATAGCTTGCTTGTATATAGTCCTTTACATGTTGTCTACCACTTTAGAATGTAAGTTCTTTGAGAACAGGTTCTATCTTTTGCCTTCCTTTGTATCCCTAGCACTCAGAACATTATCTGGCATACAGTAAACATTTAATAAATGTTGATTGACTGGCTGATTTGGATATGTAGGTTGAAGGAGAATGAGGAGTTCAGTACAATCCCAAAATTGAAAACTTAGGCTAATGAAAATTTGATGTTAGTTTCAACCCTTGAGTGGGAAAGGAAAAGGATAAATATTCCAGGCCCCATAGACCTAGTGATAGTTTATTCTTTTACTTGGGACTTGAGTAATCCTAGAGCAAAGGGGTTCCTTTCTAAACCTTAATCATTTACTGCTCATTGACATTTAGGTTAAAGTCCACTAAAACTCTATTATGTTCTTTCAGAGAAACAGCTTTCTCACCTATATTCTATCTTGTACAGTTGAGTTTTAAAAACTTAAATATTAATGCTTTCTTTTTATCATTATCTTATTGCATGCAATTGTATTTAGCTCAACATTCTAGTCCAGCAATGTCTTTACTCTATCATTTAATGTGCTGGCTATCTCTCCCTCCTTTGTGTCACCTAAGAATTAGATAAATATCCCATCTATTCCTATATCAAGTTATTTATAAAAATGATAAACAGAACAGAGCCAAGTAGTGATTCACAGATCACTCCATTACACACTTCCTTCCTAGTTGACATTAGATCATTAATGACTATTCCTTGGGTTCACCCATTCAACCACTTCTGAATCTCCTTCATTGTACTATCATTTTGCTCTTATCTTTTCATCTTTTTTCCATAAGAATCACATGAGAAAATTTATTAAATATGTTCCAAAATTGACTTGAACATTATCTTAAGCATTTTTAAACTTAGTATAGTTACTGTCATTTTATATGTAAAAAAATTATGTATTGGAATGGTAAAGTTGACTTCTACATGATCTCATATTTAGTGGAAGTCTTGAACATATGTTTTCAGATACTATGGACAATTATCTTACTACTACAATAAGAGGTCTAATTTTGTGATAGGAAACAGATGAAATAAATAAAATTAATATCATTTATTTAAAAAAAGAAACAAAGATATCCTCTTTGATTATCAGAGAAAACAAGGGTCATTTAAACTTCATACTCTCATCAAATAGATTGACCTTAGCAGTCTATAAACAAGTATAGGAATTACTTTGAATTACTGATATGACAGAGTTGACCTGACAGACCCAGTAGAGAGCAGAATTGTAATATGACCTTGAATTGATGTTTCATATTCACCTCCAAAAACCCTTTCTTCAAAATGGTACAGCAAAAATCAAAGTAAGTTAATCAATTAAAATTTTGTATTTTAAGTCTACCTCTTTTATATTTACTAGCTATGTAGTCCTAGACAAGTTATTTAACTTATACAATTCTCAGTTTCCTTACTTGTAAAATGGAATAATAGCAGCTATCTCACAGGTTTGGTATAAAGGCTAAATAGGTGTACTATATATGAAGTGCTTTGCAAAACTTAAAGCATTACATGTTGTTTACTATTCTAGCATCTGTAATAATCATTTGAGGAAAACTGAATGGCAAAAGGAATGGTTTATCTTTTTCTAATACCTACACCCCAAAGTAGTAATAATGCTCCAAATGACACAAATAAAGGCATCATAAATTGTACATCTTTAGTAAGGAAATCCAAGAGTTATTGAATAGCCAGAATAGTGTTGTCACTCTGGGTAAATTCTCACTCCACATCCAACCATTTGGAAAATGGTGGTCACTGATGTGGAAAATACATTTCAGCCATTTGGAAAATTGTGTTCATTGTACCCTCTAATCAAGAAAGCTTCCTCCACAGAAGTTCAGGGCAATGTCATAAAGGTAGCACTTTGGAGCGTCCCATTTTTGTTAATATGTCAATATTTCAAAGCATGATTTCTGCCTTGGTGCCTGGCTAGCTCTAATTTCAGTAGGCACTACTAAGCAATAACAAATGCTAAAAGAGGATGCTCAACTTGTAATATGAAATCATTTTTTAGTATTAGTCTGGATTTATTGTAATGATTCTTTGGAATGGCCATGTCCTTTTTTCAAGGTGTTTAAACATGATTTTTCATACAATTGGAAGAAGAAACCTTATTCAATAAGTTATTTGTGAAATCACACTCAAAATTAGAAGGCCATGTTCCCTGTTTGAATGGCAAAACCCAATGTCAATTTAGTGATAATTACTGTCATGTATTTAGACTTGTAAAAGGACCTTTGAGTGCTTTTCCAACTGCTTTTACATATGAGGATACTGAGGCCTAGAAATGTTTTTAACTTGTTCAAGATCACATACTTATTAACTAGCAAAGATGGATTGTAAAGTCAGCTCCAATGAATCCAAATTCAGTATTGTTTCTACTGGATTATACTGCTTCTGAAGATATTAGAAGCATAATATAGCAGGAGGTCTCTAGTGGAGTATTCTAAACATATTTGGCTTGGTCCTCTGCTATTAAATATTTTGAATCAGTGACTTAGAAAAAGACATAGATGGTATGCTGATGCAGTTTATAGATGGTACAAAGCTGTGATGGATAGAAAATCATACCATTTTTGGAAGAATGGGGATTTACAAATATGTTGACTAGAGTATTGAGTCTAGAGTATTGAACTGAATCTAATGATGAAATTCAATAGGGACAAATGTAAACAATTATATTTAGGTTCAAAATATCAACTTAACAAATACATGATGGAGGAAACTAGGTAGGAGTTTATCTGGGGAAAAAACATACAACTCTCCTACTGAACTCAGGGAAGATTTCAGACAACCTTCAATGACCTCAGGCTAATCTTTTTTATACTTCACACCAGTGGTTACATAAATCCCCATTCAGAATTTAGGGAAAGAGTAAACTCCAGTTGTTTCCACAAAAGTTCCTTAAGCCTATCAAAAACCCCAAACAGTTTTTTAAACTCTCCTCAGTATCACCTCTTCCAGATAATTTCCCTTGATTTTTTCTTTGGTAAGGTCCTTCTGCTTCAGATCTCAAATAACACTTCTTTAATCCTTCTTTAATTAATTTATCGGGCACTATTGTCTATTATAGTTATCTGTGTTGATGACTTATTCCACTAGTAAAATGTCAGCTGTAAGGGGCCACTAGGTGCTGCAGTGGATAGAGCACCAGCCCTGGAGTCAGGAGTACCTGAGTTCAAATCCAGCCTCAGACACTTAACACTTACTAGCTGTGTGACCCTGGACAAGTCACAACCCCAACTGCCTAACTAAAAAAAAAATTGGGGGGCAGCTAGGTGGCACAGTGGATAGAGTACCAGCCCTGGAGTCAGGAGGACCTGAGTTCAAATCCAGCCTCAGACACTTAACACTTACTAGCTGTGTGACCCTGGGCAAGTCACTTAAACCCAATTGCCTCACTATTAAAAAAAACATGTTAGCTATATGATATAAGTAGGCACTGTGATCCATTTAAACTCTTTCTCCTTCAGCATCTAATGAAGTGCCCTATACACAACAGGAAATAAGTTTTTTTTATTGCATGTGACTAGTTTTATTTTGGGGGGAAGAGTGATAGGATGAAAGAGGGAAAAGAGAGAAACAGAAAGAGAAAGACAGAGATAGAGAATAAGGGAGACTTTTACTAAGACTTTCAGTCATGTCTATGGCTATTGTATTGAAATTATTCATTGTATTGTTCACTTTTTTATAGTAAACACTCAGAATATAACAAAAAGTAGCTTATTTTTATCTGGAGAAAAAAGTAATGATGAAAAGTACAAACAGAAATTAAACATCAGAAGGTCATGACTTGAGCAAAATTGGATTTAAGTGAGGAAGGGCTGTGCAAAGTCAACAACCTTGCTCTCTCCTCCAGTATTCTGGGTCCAGTGGCAAGATAAATATCAGGATAACTGGAGATGGCCTCAGGTGTTTTTAAGGCAATTGGGGTTAAGTGACTTGCATAGGGTCACATAGCTATTAAGTGTCTAAGGTGAGATTTGAACTCATGTCTCCACAACTTCAGGGTCAGTGTTTTATCCACTGCACTATGCAGCTGGCCCCTGACATGAAGGAGGGAATTTATGTATGCAATAGTAGAATCAATATTATTCTGGTATTTCAACCCTAGGGGTATTTTCATCACAGCAAAATGGTCTACTGTCTATGTGCTCTGCTTTCATATGTCTTTTCTCTGACAAAATCATGGTCATTCCTGCATTCGGATAATACATTATGTTGTTCTTATCCATCAAATTTGGGAAGGTAAATAAGGTAAGTCCTCTATGTCTCTTAAACACCCCCACCATTTTCTAATAGAGCAGGTTAAAGACTATGTTGACTAAATTGAAGACTAAACTCTCCATAAAAAGGAAAAGTGTGACACCTTCTTTCGCAAAAAGAAATATCAAATATAATTTGGCCAATTGTCCTGAAGAGCTAACAAAGATTTCATCTTACTTGTCTCTTGTATTGTTTTCATAATGAATGAAGTGGTGTCTGAGTTTCAAAAGTGTCTTATTTGCAGAATATTTTGTCCTGAAAGACTACATTTACTTGAAGAACAAATTTGTAGTGAGTCAAGGTACAAAAAGTCTTTATTGGGAGTTCTCACTAGAAAATAAAAAGAAAAGACTCATTTTGTCATGTTTCATAAGAAAATTTATTGTGCTTTGCTAAAATATGCAAAAATATATTTTCCCAACTATTGCTGATTCTCTTTTTTTAAAACTGCTGTCATAATGTATAAGAAGCTGTGATTTTATTTTTAAATAAAGCAGACATTCCTGGTCACATGACAACATAAGATAAAGTTTCTCTTTTACTATAAGTTAAAACTGAAGTTATATCTAATTCAAACTAAAACTAAGAAGAGTCATTAACCCTGCATATGCTCTGTTAGTGAACTTTAACAAGTCTTTTTTAAAATTTTAATTTGATAGATGTTCTTTCTGATAACATACGACTAACAATGCTTTGGAGATATGATTTGATCTTTGTAAAATATTCTGAAAAGCATTGTTCTTTCAGAATTAAATCTGAACTGTGGACTCTACCACAGATACTTAACTCTTCATTTACCATTACCTTTGATAAATAGGAGCCTTTAAATATAGATCATACATTGTTAAAGCTTCAGGACACCTTAAAGTGATATAATTTAGTAGAACTTCTTCATTGCACAGAGCAAGAGTACCTAGTCATTCACTAAAACCCTGATATTCTGCCCCCATTCTAGGCAATTTTTCACTTATATTATGGATAATATTCTTTTAAAATGACAACCATACTCTGAAATTTTAAGATGTTTATTTTAGTGCTATAAATACAAATAAATCAATATTTACTATTTGTTTTTGACAAGCAACATCTGTAGAGGAGTCTGGTTTGTAAAACCTAATTTGTGTAAATAGCAATCAATACATTCTTTCATGGTACAACTGATTTTTATTGGATTGCATGAAACAGGTAAATCCCAAGCCAATAAGCAAAGCTCCATAAGGGATATTTGTGCTTGCATATTATACACAGATACATATATGCATATATACATAAATATACACAAATACATTTACATGCAAACACATCTAAAGATTATACGTGTAAATGTGTATACACATATTTATGAGCTACAAAAGAAATTAGTATAAATCACTTCTATCATAAAATTTACATCATAGGTATAAAAAGTCTTGCATGAAGTTTTAACATGTTTGGTAACTTCTACAAGTAAAGAATATTGACCTTTGACTTTAGTAGGTACTTAGTAAAAATCTTGACTGAATCTAATTTATACATTCTTGTTAGAGTGGACACAGTATGTTAGTGTCTACCCTGGCTGCTGCCTCAGAGGAAGTTATAGAATTATAGAGTTTTAGAGGTATACTGGCACATCAAAAGTATATTAAAACACATATTAAAGTCCAAGTCCCTTCTTGATTCAGGAATTTCATCTCCAGTGTTACATACAAGTTGTTATCTTACTTTTGCCGAAGACCTCCAGGGATAGGAAACGTTCTAGTTCATAAGGTATTAAATAATTTTAATGGTGTTGACATTTTTCTTTATATAATGATTTTCACATATGATCTTATATTTATGTAATACTTTTTTGCTACAAAATGCTTCACTTTCATAATCTCAGTTATTCTGTGGGAGTTGTAATAAAAATATAATAAGGTTTAACAGGCTGGACACAGAGCTTGTCTTCTTTTCTGATTCCATCTGACTATATGTACTACTTCAGTGGTTGGATGCTTTGAAGACAATGAATTCTCTGGCCATCTCCAGGAACTCAGTATGGAAATACCCTTTGGGGACAGCATAGTCAGGAGCAGTATGGAAATGAATTAGAGAGCTTTAAAAGAGGGAGTAATTTTCCCCACATACTCTCTGCCTTCCTGGCACTTTATTAGTCCCAGCATGCAATTCTTTCATTTCCTATGATGATTGAAAGAAGGGCAGCTAACCCTTTCCCCCACCCCAGTTGCCAACACATGGGCAGTATGGCAGCAAAAGCCCTTTTTCCTGCTTAGGTAAGCCTGATCTTGGATTTGGGGCTAACACTTTTATTTAACCTTTCCTGCATTTAGGTGAATAAATATAAATTTTGAGGTGGATTTATCAATCTGGACTTGTATTCCATATTGTTAGTTTAAGAGATCTGATAATGGTTAGGTAAATGAAGGAGCTCAGAAATGACTACACTCTTGGAATTTTTAGGATTGTTTCTCATTAAGTCATATCCTGTTCATTTCTCCAAATTGATCACAGTAGTACATTATTAACTTTATTTATTAATTTTTACTGAGAAGGTGAGGTCACAAAAACATTCCCCAAAGTGGGAGTATATTATCCCTTCTGCATTACTTGGTTCTTGAGGATAGTGGACTCAAACTGAGAGCACAGGTGTAGTGATGCATAGATGTAGAGAATGAGAGGATAAGAGATGTCTTGTGGATCCTGGCCCTGGGAGACCTTTTCTCCCTTCAAGTCCTTACCATGTTTAATTCATTCTGCAATATCATTGGAGGATGAACCAATTCCCTGCTCTGAGGGGCTGGCTTTTGGAGGGGCTCAGTGTTTAAGCTGACAAGTCAGTCCTTCCATGGGCTTGATTAAGCCAGTTGTTTGGCTGTTGTGCTGGTTCCTCAATGGACGTGGGTACCTCTACTATTGTCTTAGGTTTGTAGTCAAACATTTGTGATGGCTCTTATGGATCTCCCAAACTTATCAGTCATTGAGCTATTTCCACAAAAGATATATATTCATGTTTATTGATAATGTTGGCTATGTGCAAGGATTGGACAGTTGCTGCCCATATCTCTACCCGGCTACACACAGCAATTTCTTCTTACTCCTCAACTAACTAGAAAACTCTTCTTCACCACACTACCAACTCCATAATAACTCTTGGCTGGAAATAAGCTCACCAAGGATCCACACATTCAAACAACACATGGAGGAAAATATTGTGCATTCTCTGTATAATCTACTAGGAAGGGGAAAATATGATTATGCTCAAAGAGTTGTTCCCTTATTTACCAGTTGTCCCATCACAGAGAAGGCAACCTCTGATAAAAGAAGTCAAATCCTTGGCTTGGCTTGCTAGGAGGCAATAATTGCTTGGACCATACAGAGCCTCTACTATTATTCAGCTATATTGAATCATTACGCTTTAACAAAACCAATATCCCCTTTATTATAGGCGTGTTAAAGTGTTTGTGAATTTTTATGTCACTCCCCACTGCCCAAAATTTACTCACCCAGCAGGCAACCTCATAATGAAACATTCCACCTGGGATTGGCTGATCTTTGGAGGATAGACCCAAAGTCTGTAACCAGTCTTATATTCTAAGTTGTTATGGTTTAGTTGGAATAGGTTAGGCACAGGAGACCCAGTAGTAAATGACTATAGTAATCTACTGTTTGATAAACCAAAAGACTTCAGCTTCTGGGAGAGGAACTGAGTATTTGACAAAAACTTCTGGGAAACCTGGAAGATAGTATAGCAAAACCTAGACATAGACAAACATCTTATACCGTATATCAAAATAAGGTCAAAATAGGTACAAGATTGAGACATAAAAGGTGATACCATAGATAAATTAGGAGAAGGAGTAGTTTACTTCTCAGATCTATGGGGAGGAACACAATTTATGTCCAAACAAGAGATAGAGAATATTACAAAATGCAAAATGGATGACTTTGATTACATTAAGTTAAAAAGGTTTTGTACAAACAGAAGCAATGCAGCCAAAATTAGAAGGCAAGCAGAAAGCTGGGAAACAACTTTTACATTCATATTTCTGAAAAAAGTCTCATTTTAAAAATATATAGGGAACTAAATCACATTTATCAGAATGTAAGTCATTCCCAAATTGAAAAAGATCAAAGGATATGGACAGGCAGTTTTCAGATGAAGAGATCAAAGCTATCTATAGACTTATGAAAAAATGCTCTAAATCATTATTGATTAGAGAAATGCCTATTAAAACAACTCTGAGGTACCACCTCACACCTATCAGATTAGCTAATATGATAAAAAAGAAAATAACAAATGTTGGAGAAGCCGTGGAAAAATTGAACACTAATGCATTGTTGGTGGAACTGTGAAGTGATCCAACCATTCTGGAGAGCAATTTGGAACTATGCCCAAATGGCTATGGGACTGTCCATACCTTTTGACCCAATGGTTCCACTGCTAGGTCTGTATCCCAAAAGAGAACATAGAAGATGGGAACGGACCCAAATGTGCAAAAATATCTATAGCTGATTACTTTGTGTTGGCAAATTATTGGAAATCGAAGGAATGCCCATCGATAGAGGAATGGCTAAACAAGTTGTGGTATATTAATATAATGGAATATTGTTGTGCTCTAAGAAATGATGAGCAGGAGGATTTCAGAGAAAGCTGGAAGGACTTACATGAACTGATGCTGGTGGAGAGGAGCAGAACCAAGTGACATTGTACACAGTAATAGCAACATTGTGTGATGAACAACTGTGATAGACTAGGCCCCTTTCAGTAATGCAAAGATACAAAGAATTCATGACAGAAAATGATCTCAACATGCAGAAAAAAGAACTGTGGATTATGAATGCAGATTGAACAATACTGTCCCTACTTTTGAGCTGTTTTTTTTTCCTCCTTTTTTGAGTTTTTCCCTTGTGGTCTGATTCTTCTTTTAAAATATGACTAATGCGGCAATATGTTTAATGTGATTTTACAAATATAACATATAAAACTGCTTTCTATCATGGGGAGGAAGGAGGGAAGGGAGGGTGGGAGAAAAATTTGGAATGAAAAATCCTATGAAAACAAACATCAATAACTATCCTTATATGTAACTGGAAAATAATAAAATACTATTATTAAAAAACAAAACAATAACAACAACAACAAAAACTTTCTGTACTTTCTCTTTCCTTCATTTCCCACACCCATATTCAATAATTTTAGAAATGAGGATTGGCCTAGAAGCCCCAGGGGTAATTTCACCAACAGTCTTTAAATGTCAATCTGGACAGCATTGCATTAGCATCAACTTTAGAGCAAATGGTGAAATGGGCCTACTGGCTACTTGGACTTCCTATTTTGTACAGGTTTTTTTTTCTTCCCCTCTCTCTCTAGCTCAAACTTCAGGCATATTAGGAAAAAAAAAAACTTTTAAAAATTGGACCTGAGATTTCAAATGGAACTGTCCTATCAATGAAGATTGGCATTTGCTCTGTAATTTTTTTTTTTTTTTAACAATTACCTGGGAACTTAAGTGACTTGTCCAGGATAGCAAATCTAATATTAGTGTGAGGGGTCTTGAATCCATGTCTACTTAAATCATACTGGCTCTTCATCTACCAGGACTTGAAAGTCTTGAGGAAATATGTAATTTCTATTGTTATTGTTGATCAGTTGTTTCTGTTGTGTCCCACTCTTTGTAACACTATGGGGGGGGCAGCGCAGTTCTTGGCAAGGATACTGGTTTGCCATTTCCTTCTTCAGCTCATTTTACACATGAGGAAAGTGAGGTAAACCATGTTAAGTGAAATGTATTTGGTCACTCTGTAAATGTCTGAGGCCAAATTTGAACTCAGGAATGAGTTCCTGATACCAGGCCTAGCACTCTATCCACTGCATCACTGAGATGCTCTAAGAAATTCACTAATTGACCTTAATGTTTAAAATAAATCATAGTTTTATATCAATGAAAACAAAAACTCAAATATTTTTGGTGGTGGGGCAATGAAGGTTAAGTGACTTGCCCAAGGTCACACAGCTAATAAGTTTCAAGTGTCTGAGGTCAGATTTGAACTCAGGTCCTCCTGAATCCAGACCCAGTGATTTATTCTCTGCAACACTTACTTTCCCCCCAAATACTTAAATCTTTAAAATTATGTTATATAATTTTAATGTAGCATTTATTTTAAATCATAGGAATTGAAATATAGGAATAAAAATAATTTTCATTTGGTTAAAAATCAATTTGTCTAGCTAAAACTAAAAACTGGCATTTTTTGTAATGGATAAACTATAGAAATTTTCCTGGTAAGATCAAGAGTAAATCAAAGATGCCTTTTGACTTCCTATTTAGCATATCAACAGGCATTTACAAAGTGCCTACTATGTGCCAAGCACTTTGGTAATAGTCCAGGATGCAAATGCAAAGAAATAAACTATCTCTACACATAAGGTATTCATATTATAAATAGGAACACTAATATACATAGGTATATACAAGACAAATATAAAGAGAATACATAAATATAAATATTTCATATACTGGTCAAATACTAGCTATAGCAAAGATAAGCCTCCCCCCCCCAAAAAGAAGAACCCAACAAATTGAAAAATTAAAAATAGGCAAAGTAGAGGCAAAAATATCAATTTGTCAACACTTTGTATAGCACAAGGTTTAATTTTTCTTTATATAGAATTCATTTGTAAATCCAACTTTACCCATCTTTTTTTTGAGGGGGTAGAGTTATTTGGCTTCCCTAGTTCTTCTTGAGGTTGTTTACATTCTCTATTTTTGTTCTGATGATCTAAATAGTTTCTATTTTATAAATATTTTTCCAGTTTTAGAAGGTTTCAGTTGTGTTATAATGTAATTGGGCATAATAACTTGAAATAATTGTATTTCCTCTTTATTTCCTGTAAATTTCTCTTCCTTTTAAAAAAAATTTCACAGAGAATCACTCATATAGAATTTCAAAATTGGAAGAAATTTCCATCCAGCTTCTCTTTGGGTATTTTCCCTCCCTCATCTTTAAAGTTTCCTAGATACATTATCTTCCCCTATTACTGTATAAGCTCTTTGAGGACTGGAGCTGTCTTTTTTTTCTTTTTGCATGTATTTGTATTCCCAGCATTTATTGTAGTATCTAACATATAAGTGCTTATGAAATACTTATTGAATTGACTTGATCATTTGTAATTCTGCATTCTAGGGTCAAAAAAAGTCATGTTCCAAGTGGCAGCTCTTCAAATATTTGAAGCCAGTTATGTTGTTCTCATTTTACATATTTAATACCTAATCTAGAAACTCCCAGGTTCTTCAATGGCCTTTCCTATGCTATGATCTGGAAAATAATACCCCCAATTACTATGAAAAAAATTATGTTAAATGCTAGCAGAGGATTATTAAAATATCCAACATGATCCCGTTGGATTCATATTTGTGATATAAGGATAGTTTAACATTAGGAAAACTACAGTGAACACAAATCATATTAACAGAAATGGTAAAACCACATTATTTTTGACTTAGACAAAAATCAGCATTCATCTATGTTAAAACACTAAAAAAGGTGTAAAAGAACTTTAATAAGTATCTATATCTATATCTATATAATGATAATAATGAAAAAAGTATGTGAGTTTTCCTAATGAGAGAAGCAAAGCAAGGATGCCTGCTGTCTCCCTTATTATTCAATGCACTGCTAGATGAGCTAAATATAACAAAAAGACAAGAAAAAATAAATTCAGAGAATAGGCATAAGCAGAGAATGAGGGAAATGATCTAGATTAGAAAATGATATGAGAGTTCTCTTAGCAAACACTAGAAATTCAATGAAAAGGATTAATCAAAACAACCATCAGCCTTTCTGTATATTATTAACACAATCTTGGTAGAAAAGACAGAAAGCAAAATTCCATTAAAAGTAACCACAAAATGTATAAAATACCTGGGAATTTATCCAACTAGAAACACATAAATACAACTACACAATACTCACTCAGTTTGCGGGGTTGGAAAATATTCTTTTGCTTTCCTGTACTAGACGGAGAAAAAATAATGGGGCTAGAATCTTGGACCCTTAAACAGGAAATGGGGAAATAGGATTGCCAGAATGTTAAAGTAACTTCTTTGCAACTGGCAGGATTTTAGTTTCCATCTTTAGTTTAATACCTAAGGAGAGCCTTGATGGAGATCTCTTACTGCTGAGGAAAAATAATATCATGCTGTGTCATTTAATGACCAATACAACTCTGCGATGAATCCTTTCCCTCATTTTGTCAGACTCCACTTCTAAAAGGCAAGAAGTTTCTGAAGGGCATGATCCACTAATGTGATCAGTCTTAGCCCCCAAGGCATCTGCTCTTTTACAAGCTTGGGCTATGTCCTCTCCAGGTGACAGGTCTCTTGTCCTTGCCTTTCCTTTATCAAAATTAGAGGCAGACCAAATTGGTAGTGGCAGTGTAGAATCTCATTGAGATGATTTTTTGTTTTTCTAGCCAAATTGCTGGGGACAACTGAGTCTCATAAAAGTAACTAGCATTACTTAAGTGTCAGAGAGGAGCTTAATTAGCTACATCTGAAGCCAATTCACTTTCCCCAGATGCAAACTAATCCTATCACATGAGGATTCCTCCCCCCTCACTCCCTCCAACGATACAGTAATAGAGAGGAATTGAAAACTTTTAACCCACCTTTTGTATATGTCTACCAATTGGGATAGCCTCACTTCTAAAAATTACAAAGATGTACTTTGTTTAAAAAGCCCTGTTGGCTCTTCCTTTGTGACTTTTGATATAAATGGAGGCAAGCCATTGACCCCATTATTATCAGATTGAATGCACCTGTTAAAAACAATGTTTCACTCAAAGAATTGATTCAGTTTACCCTTTTGGTAAATCTTATTTGTGACAGAGCTATAATTCCATATGTGATGTTCTGTGAACTTTACGAAAACAAAAAGAGGAAAAGGAATTTACAGGGAATTAAAATGTGAAACTCATCACAGATGATCGTGCCCAATTATATTGCAACATGAATAAAATCTGAAAAACGGATGAATATTTATAAAATATAACTATTTATGACCCATTTTTCAGGAGACCTTAGTGTTCAAGAGACAAGGAGCACAAGGTGTCTGAGCCAAACAGGAGCAACCATGATGGAAACTACTTTTCTAATAATAACTTCAAACTACTTGGGATCATGAAAACTTTGGAATAAGGGAGTTACGTTTTCACTTCCTAGATCTTATCATTCTTGAAAGGACCTAGAATTTTTCTACCCAGTAAGAGTTAAAAATGTTTATAAATGGTTAAACAGGATTGATAGGTGGTTAACCTTAATCAGGGACTTATCCTGTGATACAGGTCAAAGAAGAACAAAGGCATGAAAGTGAGAAATTGCTAGCCAACTTTTCTTAGGCGAAGATTGGTATGCAAATTAATGGGAAAAGTAAAATAATTTATTGACAAGCAATAATGTTCATAATTTTCTCCATCTAAAACCTTTCAATATGCTCTCCTTTTGCTGAAATTACTAATATAACAGCATCATATTCACAAAATGTTAATGCATATTTTAAATTATTCATCATGAAACCATACTTAACACAGATATTGAAGGAGAAATAAAAGATCACTAACTACAGAAGATCAAGGTAAAGTAAATGGTCTCATCTACTGTTCTAAAATTAATTTGTTTGACTTGGATAAGAGACACCTATACCTATACCTTGATCACCTTAACCCTGGCTGTCTTAGATGAAAAGAACTTTTTCAACATTTGCAACATATTTGATAATTTCCAATTTTTTATTCTTTCCCTTATGTTTTCATATTCTTAAAACAAATCCTCTCAATTGCATTCCAAATATTCCACCAGAAAATTCTATTACATTTATCCCTATTTTATTTCCTCTTTCCTTTACTTGTCCTTCTTAAAAAAAGTTACTTCTTTCCCCTTAATTGCCTGTTAACTGACTGAAAATTACTCTGAAGGATTTTGCTTATTTGCTGAGAAGGAATTAATCCATTTTTCAGTAATAGTTTGTCATTTCTTTCCATTTTTTTTCATTTTTGAGGCTTTCTTTTTCATTTTGGTGGAACTGATCTTGATTCAATATGGTTTTAAATGGTACTTTAAATGTTTGACATCTCCCTACCAGTACATGCTTAAATATCTCTCAGTCTTTGAGTGTCTTCAAGATATAATAGTATTTTCTTTTGAATGATCATGAATCTGTACTTAAATTGACATTGGTCTAACTAAGAAGATGGAACCAACTAGTTTCTCTACCTTTAGTTTATTCTCTGCAAATCAGTGCTAAATATAACATCATGCACAATTTTCATTGCTATTTTGTTCTGTGTGCTTTTTTAAAATTGTTTGTCCCAAGTAATTCATATATAACCATATATTAAAGCCACAAGTAAAAACAAAACAAAAACAAACAAACAAAAATGGGGGCAGCTAGGTGGCTCAGTGGATAAAATACCAGCCCTGGATTCAGGAGGATCTGAGTTCAAATCTGGCCTCAAACACTTGACAGTTACTAGCTGTGTGACCCTGGGTAAGTCACTTAGCCCTCATTGTCCCACAAAAACAAAACAAAACAAAAACAAACAAAGCCACAAGTATCCATATGTGTGACACCATCAATCAATGAGTACAGTAAGAAGAAAACTGACGGAATTACACCAAGGAGTGAAGGACAGAGTCAGATCATTACATTGATTGTGATTTATAAGTATTTCATCTCTATGGCTAAGATTTGGGAAATTTAAGGGGCGACTGCTTTCAAGCATTGTGCTGCCTTGCAGGGAAAGTTTTAAAAAAATGGTTGCTGCCATTAAGAGGGGAAAGAAGCTCAGGCTTTCTCAAGCATGTAATAACTCCTAGTGGCAATTTATTGTTATTAAAATTTGTAAAACATTCCGTCAAACATGTGACACACTAGAAAAATTCATGAAGACGGCCACCTGATAGATAAGTCAAACTACTTTGCTTTACTTTAATTTTTGTGTGACATTAAACCAAAATCACAAATCCACGTCCCATTTAATGAGTTAGAAAAAAAGATCTAAAATTGGTAATGATCAATAGAGGGAAGACATTATTATTGAGATGGCTCAGGAAAGGCTTCCTGTAAGTGGATTTTAGCTGGTATTCAAGGGAAGTTAGGGAAGAACGGAGGTAGAAATGAGGAAGTAGAGCATTCTATATAGGAAGGACAACCAATGAAGATTGCTGCAGATCAGAATTGGAATATCTTGTTTGAGGAACAGCAAGGAGGCCAATGTCACAATGGAAATGTGTGTGTGTGTGTTTGTGTGTGAGAGAGAATAGAAGGTATATAAGGTCTTAGAAGACTGGAAAAGTAGTGGGGCATCCAGTTTTAAAAGACTTTAAATGTCAAACTGAGGATTTTCCATTTCATTCTGGAGGTGATAGCCACTCAAGTTAATCAACTAGAGGGTGGGATATGCTTTAGGAAGACCACCTTGACAGCAGAATGAACTGGAATAGGGAGAAACTAATGTTAAGGACACTAACCAGCAGGGTGTAGATATAGTTTGAGCATGAGATTGTGAGAGGTTTTACCAGGGTGGTAGGAGAGTCAGAGTTGAGAAGGATGTCTATATAAAGTAACAAAGGTAACGCTGACAGTCCTTGGCAACAGCCTGGATATGGGGAATTAGAGATAGTGAGGATTCCTGAATGATATGTAGATTGTGAGTCTGGGTGATTGGAAGGATTTTGAGGCCCTGAATAATAAGGAAATTTGGAAGGGAGGGTTTAGGAGAGAGACAAAGAATTCAGTTTTGGAAATATTGAGTTAAAATGTCTATAGGATATCCAGCTTGAGATGTCTAATAGACAGTTAGAAATATAAGCCTAGAGGTCAAAAGAGAGGTTAGGGCCAAGATAAATAGACTTAAGAATAATCAGGGTAGAGCTGATAATTGAACTCCGAGGAACAGTCACTATTCAAAAAGAAATTTTAGAAATACTGAAAGCACTATGTCAAAAGATAGATTGTCCTACATCTAACACAGTACACAGCAAGACCCCAAATGTATTTGTGAATTAAGTACAATATCACACAAAAAGCACAAATGAGGTTATAATGTTAAGAAAAACTAGGAAGTACTTCAAATGTCTATGTATGGCTGAGGGAGAACTCAAATCAAAGGACTGTGAGAAAAATAATGGGGTTTGGGGGGTCAGAGCCAAGATGGTGGAGGAAAGGCTGTGACTTTCCCCACTTCTGACAAATCTGTCCACACACCTCCAACAATAATGCCATAGCATTAGAGAACCATAATCCACCTAAGAACAGAGTGAGACTCTTCCAGCCAAAGACAGCTTAATTAGGTGACTGGGATCACCTGCTTCAACCACAAGCTGCTCGAGAAAACTGAGTGTGGAAGATTTTTATAGGTCTGGAGCAGAGGTAGTCCTTACACAGTGTTTCAACCTGACTGGTTAGCATCATCTAAATCCATTGGTTCATTGGACTTGAAAGTAGTCTCATGTTGCATTCAAAGTCCTTAGCTGCTGAGAGCAATACCTTCTTAAGGGTTAGCAAGATGTGGTTACAATCTAATAACTTTAAGTAGGCTAATCAGCAGTCAATCACTCTCACTTAATTCAATCAGTTTATATTATTCTCCAGGTGGGGCCTTTGAATATCTGCCAAATCCTATTATTTTTCTCACAGGATTAAAGGTAGATAAGAATACATGCTCAGAAGATAATAACAAAGTTAAACCTCCTGCATCCAAAGCTTCCAAATATATATATATATATATGTATGTATATATACATATATATATGTATGTATATATACATATATATGTATATACACATATATATATGTATGTATATATGTATGTATATATACATATATGTATGTATATATACATATATATGTATATATACATATATATGTATATATATATATATATATATATGAATTGGAAGCACTCATAAAAGTCTTTGAAGAGAAGGTAAGAGACATAGAGGAAAGATTTAGAGAGGTAGAAGAAAAAAATGGGGATATGAGAGTGATGCAGGAGAGTCATAAGAAAAAAATCAACAGCTTGTAAAGTCAAATGAGAAAGGAGATACAAAAGCTCTCCGAAGAAAATAATTGCCTAAGAATCAGTATTGAACAAATGGAAGCTCATGACTTTATTTTATTTTATTTTTTGAGGCAATTGGGGTTAAGTGACTTGCCCAGGGTCACACAGCTAGCTATTGTTAAGTGTCTGAGGCTGGATTTGAACTTAAGTCCTCCTCTATCCACTGCACCACCTCTCTGCCCCAGCTCATGACTTTATAAGAAACCAAGACACAATAAATCAAGTCCTAATGAATAAAAAAATAGAGGGCAATATGAAATATATCCTTGGAAAACAGCTGATCTGGAAAATGGAACCAGAAGAGATAATGTGAAAATCATTGGACTGCCTGAAAAACATGATTAAAAAAACCGCTTAGACATCATCTTACAAGAAATTATCAGGGAAAATTGCCCTGACATTCTAGAAGCAGAAAGTAAAATATAAATGAAAGAATCCACCAATCACCTGTAAAAGAGATGTCAAAAAAAACAAAACTTCCAGCAATATTACAGCCAAATTCCAGAGATCCCATGTAAATGTGAAAATATTTCAAGAAGCTAGAAAAAAAAATTCAAATACTGTGGAGTCACAGTCCAGATAACAGAAGATCAAGCAGTTTCTACCTTAAAGGACCAGAGGGCTTGGAAGATGATATTCCAGAGGGCAAAGGAACTGGGACTACAACCTAAAATCACCTACCCAGAAAAACTGAGTCTAATCTTTCAGGAGGAAAAATGGGACTTCAAATGAAAAAGAGGACTTTCAGCCATTTGTGATGAAAAACCTGAACTGAATATAAAATTTGACTTTCATATACAAGACCCTAAAGAATCATAAAAATGTAAACAGTAAAAAGAAATCATGAGGGGCATCAAAAGGTTAAACTTTTTACCTTCCTACATGGGAAGATAATATTTCTAACTCATAAGAACTTTATCAGTATTAGGGAAGCTGAAAGGAATATAGTTAGATAGAGGGTACCTGTATAAATTGAATATGAAGGGATGATATCTTTAAAACATTTATCCTTGTTTTTTGTGGGGTGGTTTATGTCTGGGGCTGGATTTGAACTTCCGGCCTCCTGGGTCCAGGGCTGGTGCTTTGTCCATTGTGTCACCTAGCTTACCCATGATGACAACTTTAATATAAAGTTAAGGGGTAAGAAGAATGCACTGGAAGAAAGGGAAAGGGGGAGGTGGAAGGGTGTAAAGTAGTTCACATAAAAGAAACAAGAAAAAGTTTATGGAGTGGAGGGCAAGATGGGGAAGGAGCAGGGGAGTGAGTGAGCCTTACTTTCATCAGAATTGGCTCAAAGAGGGAATAACATAAACACTCAAGTGGGTATAGAAATATATTTTGCCCGGAGGGAAACTGGGAGGAGAAGGAGAAAAGGTGGGGGAGAGGTGAAGGAAACAAGGACAGATTGGGGGAGGGGGAAGTAAAAAGCAAAACACTTTTGAGAGGGGAAAAGGTGAAAGAAGATAGAAAATAGAGTAAATATCAAGGGGAGGTAATAGGATGGAGGATACTACAGTTAGCAATAGTAACTCTGAAAGAAATGATGAACCTGATGCTATCAAAAGGATGTATGAAAAATACAAACCATGAACAGAGGAAGAACTGATGGCATCTGAAGACAAATTGAAGTATAATTTTATTTGCTGGTTACTCTTTCTAAAGTTATTCTGTCTATTTTCTTTCACAACTTGACTAATATGAAGATGTTTGGCACAACTGCATGTTCATGACTTATATTGAATTGCTTGATTCCATAGGGAAGGTTGAGCAGGGAGAGAGGAAGAAACTTTAGAACAAAAAGTTTTCAAAAAATCAATGTAAAAATTATTTTCGTTCTTTTTCTTTTGGTTTTTACATGTAACTTGGGGATAATTCTAAATAAAAAATAATCAAGCCAAGAAGGCAGAGAGGAATCAGCAAGCTGCCTGAGCTCTCCTTCTGTTCCTTCAAAAAGAACATTAAATCAAGCCTCTGGACAGATTCTGAAACTACAGAACCTGCAAAGAGACAGAGAGACACAGTCTTCTAACCAGAGATAATTTAGAATACTTCAGGAAAAGGTCGGTCTGACTCGCGCAAAAGGGAGGCGCAGCGCAGGGCAGCAGCCCAGCACTAAGGGGGTCGGGGCAAGTCAGCAGGAAGCTGTGGGCCACAGCGGAACAACAGAGGCCCCTGGAACCTGGCTCAAAAATCTGGTGGCCCAGTAGGACAGTGGAAAAATCTACCTGCACCAGGTGAGAGCGCAAGTTGCCAATTGTAGGGCCACAACAGGACAGACGCCACTAGGCCCTCTGATATAGCGCGCTCAGACAGAAAGTGCAGGGAGGCAAACTGCACACACTATAAAGGCGTCAGAGTAAAAAGCTGGTCACACAGCACCTATACCCCTGCACAAGAAGTCCAAAACAGGGGCAGACCTCAATTTTAAAAATTAATAAATAAGCTGAAATAATGAGTAAGAAGCAAAAAAGAGCCCTCTCCATTGAGAGATTCTGTATTAATAGGGAAGAAGCAAACACAAACTCAGATGAGCACAATACCCTCAAATTGCCTACATGTGAAGCCTCCCCAGGGAAGGTGAACTGGTCTCAAGAACAAAAAGCCTTCCTGGAAGAGCTTAAAAAGGATTTCAAAAATCAATTGAGAGAGGTAGAAGAAAAAATGGGGAGAGAAATGAAAGCAAAACAAGAAAACTATGAAAAAAGAATCAACAGCTTGGAAAAAGAAGCACAAAGATGGACTGCAGAAAACAATTCCTTAAAAACTTCATTGGGCCAAATGGAAAAAAAGATGCATAATTTCACTGAAGAAAACAATGCCTTAAAAAATTCATTTGGTGAAATGGAAAAAAAGTGCATAATCTCATTGAAGAAAACAATGCCTTAAAAAATTAATCTGGCCAAATGAAAAAAAAGATGCATAATCTCATTGAAGAAAACAATGCCTTAAAGATTAAAATTGGACAGTTGGAAGATAAGGAATCCATGAGCCACCAGGAATCAGTCAAGCAGAATCAAAAGAATGAAAAAATAGAAGAAAATGTGAAATACCTCATTGGAAAGACAACTGATCTGGAAAATAGATCCAGGAGAGACAATTTGAGAATCATTGGATTGCCTGAAAGCCAAGACCCATGACCAGAAAAAGAATCTAGACACCATATTCCAGGAAATTATTAAGGAGAACTGCCCTGATATCATAGAATCAGAGGATAAAATCATCAATGAAAGAATCCACCGATCACCTCCTGAAAGAGACCCCAAAAAGAAAACTCCAAGGAATATTGTAGCCAAGTTCCAGAATTATCAGGTGAAGGAGAAAATACTCAAAGCAGCCAGAAAGAAGCAATTTAAATATAATGGAGCCAGTCAGGATTGCTCAGGACCTGGCAGCTTCAACATTAAAGGACCACAAGGCTTGGGATATGATATTCCGGAAGGCAAAGGAGCTTGGATTGCAGCCAAGAATCTATTACCCAGCAAAAGTGAGCATTCTCTTTCAGGGGAAATGATGGACATTCAATGACGTTAGGGAATTTCAAGGTTTCCTGATGAAAAGACCAGAACTGAATAGAAAATTTGATCTCAACATACAAGATTCAAGAGAAGTTTAAAAAGGTAAACAGAGGGAAAAAAAGTTGCTCAATTAGTTTAAACTGTTTAAATCCCTATGTGGGAAGATAAAACTCATAACTCTTAAGAACTGTAATTGTATTTGGACTTTACACAGAGGGTATAAATATAAATTGTCTTTGATGTGATGATACAAAGAAAATTAAGGGGCTAAAAAAGTAGTTTATGGGGATAAAGAAACTTATCTCATTCTTTAGGGAAGCAAAAGGGGAAGGGAAAGGGGGGACTGATAGAAAGGAGGACAAAAGCAGGGGAGAAAAGGGTAAAGAAAAGAGAGGGGGTGATAAAAAGGGAGGGCAGATTGGGGGAGACAGGGGTAAGAAGTAAAACATCAGTGAGGAGGAATAGGGTGAAAGAAGGAGGAAAAAGTACAAAGGGGGTAAATAGAATGGAGGGGAATACACAGTTAGTAATAATAACTGTGAATGGGAATGAGATGAACTCTGTTATAAAATGGAAGCAAATTTCAGAGGAGATTAAAAACCAGAATCCTACAATATGCTATTTATGAGAAACACATTTGAAGCAGAGAGATACACATAGAGTAAAGGTAAAAGGCTGGCACAGAATATATTATGCTTCAGCTAAAGTAAAAAAAGCAGGGCTAGCAATCCTTATCTCAGACAAAGCACAGGCAAAAATAGATCTCATTAAAAGAGATAAGGAAGGAAACTACATCTTGCTAAAAGGCACTATAATAATGCAGCAATATCAATGTTAAATATGTATTCGCCAAGTGGTATAGCATCCAAATTCTTAGAGGAGAAATTAAATGAGTTACAAGAGGAATTAGATAGTAATACTATACTAGTGGGTGATCTGAATCTTCCCCTCTCAGAATTAGATAAATCTAGCCAAAAAATAAATAAGAAAGAAGCGAAAGAGGTGAATAGTTAACTAGAAAAATTAGATTTTTTTTTTTACAATATTTACAAAAATACAAATTGCCCAGGTTAACTGAAGAGGAAATAAAATCCTTCAATAAACCCATATTAGAAAAAGAAATTGAACAAGCCATTAATGAACTTCCTAAGAAAAAACCCCCAGGGCCAGATGGGTTTATGGGTGAATTTTACCAAACAATTAAAGAACAATTAATTCTAATATTATACAAATTATTTGGAAAAATAGGTGAAGAAGGAGTTCTACCAAATTCATTTTATGACACAAATATGGTGGTGATACCAAAACCAGGCAAAGCAAAAACAGAGAAAGAAAATTATAGACCAATTCCTCTAATGAATAATAATGCTAAAATCTAAAATAAGAGATTATCAAGGAGAATATAGCAAGTGATCACTAGGATAATACACTACGGCCAGGTGTCATTAATACCAGGAATGCAGGGCTGGTTCAACATTAGGAAAACTATTAACATAATCAACCACATCAATAAGAAAACCAACCAAAATCATATGATTATCTCAATAGATGCAGAAAAAGTTTTTGACAAAATACAGCACCCATTCCTAATAAAAATACTAGAGAGCTTAGGAATAGGTGGAGCTTTCCTTAAAATAATAAACTGCATCTACCTAAAACCATCAGCAAGTATTATATTTAATGGGGATAAGTTAGAGGCCTTCCTAATAAGATCAGGGGTGAAACAGGGATGTCCATTATCACCCCTATTATTTAATATTGTCCTAGAAATGTTAGCTTTAGCAATCAGAGAAGAGAAAGGAATTAAAGGAATTAGAATAGGCAAGGAGGAAACAAAACTATCACTCTTTGCAGATGATATGATGGTATACTTAAAGAATTCTAGAGAATCAACTCAAAAATTACTTGAAACAATTAACAACTTTAGCAAAGTAGCAGGATATAAAATAAATCCACATAAATCATCAGCATTTCTATACATGACCAACAAAGTCCAGCAGCAAGAGATAGAAAGAGAAATTCCATTTAAAGTAACAGTACATAATATAAAATACTTGGGAATCTACCTGCCAAAACAAACCCAGGAACTCTATGAACACAACTACCAAACTCTCTTCACACAAATCAAATCAGATTTAAATAATTGGAAAGATATCAATTGCCTATGCAGAGGTAATATAGTAAAAATGACAATACTACCTAAATTAATTTACTTATTCAGTGCCATACCAATCAGACTACCTAAAAATTATTTTATAGAGCTAGAAAAAATAACAACAAAATTCATCTGGAAAAACAAAAAATCAAGAATATCCAGGGAAATAATGAAAAAAATTCATAGGAAGGTGGGTTAGCGGTACCAAACCTGAAGCTTTACTATAAAGTGACAGTCATCAAAACTATCTGGTACTGGCTAAGAAATAGAGTGGGGGATCAATGGAATAGGCTAGGCTCAGGAAATGCATTAGTAAATGACACTAGTAATGTAGTGTTTGATAAACCCAAAAACTCCAGCTTCTGGGATAGGAACTCAGTGTTTGACAAAAACTGCTGGGAAAACTGGAAGATAGTATGGCAGAAATTAGGCATAGACCAACATCTTACACCTTATACTAAAATAAGGTCAAAATGTATACATGATTTAGAGGTGATACCATAGGTAAATTAGGATTGAAAGGAATAGTCTACCTTTCAGATCTTTGGAAAGGAAAACAGTTTATGACCAAAAAAGAGGTAGAGAATATTATAAAATGCAAAATGGATGATTTTGATTACAGTAAATTAAAAAAAAATTTGTACAAACAGAAGCAATGCATCCAAAATTAGAAGGGAGGCAGAAAGCTGGGAAATAATTTTTATGGCCAGTACTTCTGATAAAGGCCTCATTTCTAAAATATATAGGGGACTAAATCAAATTTATAAGAGTCCAATTCATTCCCCAATTGAAAAATGGTCAAAGGATATGAAGAGGCAGTTTTCTGATGAAGAACCCAAAGCTATCTATTCCCATATGAAAAAATGCTCTAAATCTCTAATGATTAGAGAGATGCAAATTAAAACAACTCTGAGGTACCACCTGACACCTATCAGATTGGCTAAAATGACAAAAAAGAGAAAATAATAAATGTTGGAAAAACTGTGGAAAAAATGGAACACTAATGCATTATTGGTGGAGCTGTGAACTGATCCAACCATTCTGGAGAGCAATTTGGAATTATGCCCAAAGGACTATAAAGCTGTGCATACCCTTTCACCCAGCAATACCACTTTTGGGTCTTTTTCCCAACGAGTTCATGGAAAGGGAAGAGGGACCTACATGTACCAAAATATTTATAGCTGCTCTGTTCGTGGTGGCCAGGAATTGGAAGCTGAGGGGATGCTCATCAATTGGGGAATGGCTGGACAAGTTGTGGTATATGAATGCAATGGAATACTATTGTGCTGTAAGAAACAATGAGCAGGAGGAGTTCAGAGAAACCTGGAGGGTCTTGTGTGGGCAGAACCAGAAAAACATTGTACACAGTATCATCAACATTGTTTGTTGATCTACTGTGATGGACTATTTTCTTCTCACCAATGCAATGGTACAGAAGAGTTCCAGGGAACTCATGATAGAAGAACTCCAAATCCAGGGAAAAAAAGGAACTGTGGAGTACAGATGCTGAATGATCCATACTATTCTTTTGTTTTTGGTGCTGTTGTTTTTCTATTTTGAGGTTTTTCGTCATTGCTCTGATTTTTCTCTTATAACATGACTGATGCAGAAATATGTTTAATGTTATTATGTGTATATATATAACCTATATCAGATTGCCTGCTGTCTAGGGGAGGGGGGAAGGGAGGGGAGGGAAGGAGAAAAATCAGAAATTGGAAAATTTGTATAAGCAAATGTTGAGAACTATCTTTACATGTAATGGGAAAAAATAAAATAATTTATTTAAAAAAAACAATCAGGGGAAAATTGGGGTTTGAGGGACCCCCCCCCCACTGAAGGGATCCTTGCCTGACCCCTGTTAAGGCCATCCCAGATTCAGTAAGGATGGATCTTAGACTCTGAATAGAACCAGTAGAGATTAGAAACACACCTTCCTGAAAGCTTTACCCTTGGAATCTCTGTCTTTCAGACCCTGAGCAGCAGGGCACTACTCATTTTGATACAGACCACCCTCAAGTCATGCCAATTAATGGACTTGAATGTTACTGACCAATTAGCTTAGGTCAAGGTTCAGTGTCCCACCTCTATATGAGAGAGGATAAAATCCTTGGGGAGAGGGTAGGTCTCTCTCTCCTCCTCCATCTCTCACTATCTCTTTCTCTTGGCCTGGGATGCTGGAGGGGGCAGCCATGCATCCTGTCTCTCCTAGGTAACATAGGGCTTCTGAACTTTGGTGCCATGTGCTTTCTTTTTACTAACATTTAATATGATTTAATAAATTCTTAATGCCAAAGACTGGTGCTATAGTCTGTAATTTATAAGTAGTCATATATTAGAAACCCCAGCTAAGTCCCCTATAACTTAGGACAGGGATAGGCAACACCAATATATTTCAATTGACTCAGGATATAGAAGAACAGAAAAGCAAGTTGGATACTTTTCATTTCATAATATTTATGATATTTTATACAAATGAATTCAATGCCACTCTTAAAAGAAGTGAGTGGAAAAATATTTTTACCAAATATATTTGATAAATTTCTGTATGTATAGTACATATGTATATATAGTACACATATACACATACATAACCAAGAAGCATTTACTAATAGGTAAATAGTCCAAGACTGTGAACAAATAGTTTCCAAAAGAAGAAATGAAATTTATGAACAAGGTGGAAAAATATATTGCAAATAACTAATAGTAAAGGAAATGAAAATTAAAACAACCCTGAGATTCAATTCATAGCCATCAAAGTTACATAGATGACACAAGATATAATGTTCAAGAAGTTTCAGCAAAACAGATTCACAAATGCCCTGAGCAGACCTGTGAATTGGTCCAAAATATATTGGAAATTTAAGGATTTTGTGCTAAAAACAATTTCTCAAGTCTTCATAATTTTTGGAGCTAATGATCCCACATTTGGTTGCACAACCCTGGGAGATCATATAGAATGAATGGAGCCATATGTACCAAAATATTAATGGTATTAATCTTATACTTGGGGAAATCTATGAAAATATAGTAGGTGTTCATTAACTGGGGATTGCTGAACAATTGTGGCATATGAATTTAGTGGAATATTTCATCACTAAAATGAATATAGAGAATTAAAAGAAACATGAGAGCATGTATGAACTAAAACTGAATGAAAACAAAAAAAGTAAGAGGGGCAGCTAGATGGCACAGTGGATAAAGCACTGACCTTGGATTCAGGAGAACCTGAGTTCAATTCCAGCCCCAGATACCTGACACTTGTTAGCTGTATGACCCTGGGCAAATTACTTAACCCTCATTGCCCTGCCCCGCCCCCAAAAAAAGTAAGACCAGGAGAATGGTATATTCAATGATACCAATAATGTAAATGAGAGTAACACTAAAAGAAAAACTTAGATTGCATTCAGTGCTCATTATTGGTTCTAAAGGGCAAACAATTACATATTGCTCTATTCTTGCTAGATAGTAGATTATAGATAGAAAAAAGGGTCATTTTTAGCATTTTAATCCACTTCATTTTTTTTCTCTTTATATGATACTAGGATGTTCCCTTTTTAATGGTCATGGATTAAATACTGCCTGTAATTTTAAAAATAATTTTACTCTAAAAAGAAAACAAAGCAATAGGTTCAAAATTTCTCTAGAACTGTGAGGTAGAGAAGTAGCTACAGATTGTTCAAATCTTCTAGTGAGGAGTGGATGGGGTGACCAGGAGTTCTACTTGATGGGCCTCATACTGCAAAAGCACTGAGATGTTTTCCTCAGTTTGTTTGTGGGATGTCAGATAGTACATGTTTGTGGTGGTGGTGTTTGGGGGTGAGACTGGACTATCCAGAGAGGGCAGAAGTAAGTAGAGATGTCCTCATTGGAGGTTGGCTGCTGAGAATGTTTATACTGTCTTTGTATCTTCTTTTCTGTCCCAATTCAATGATTTATCTGATTCTGTTGTTTGCCTATTTCTATTTGCACAGTGATAACTGAGTATCTAGACTTGAGTTGACATTACAGGTCCTCTATTTTATAATGGTATAGGAACTTGAGCCATGGAGGATGTCCTTAGCAGAAAATGACTCCCCAAAACATAACCTGAGGTCCATGAAGGTCTCATGCTGGCTGACCCATGGGTGGTGCAATAAATATTAATGATTGATTCTTCCAACAGATGCTTTATCTTATGGTGTTGGAGCTGTGTTTACTCACCAAATGCCAGATGACACTGTGGAAGCAATTGCTCAGTGCTTAATAAAAATGTCACCTAAAGAATTGAATGAGGCCAAAATGGACAAATCAGTCATTACAATGATTGCTGAAGTTAAGAAGTTTTACAACTCCCTTGATAGCTGTGACTATAATTTTCACCGATCACAGTCCTTTTCTGTGATTTGCTTGTAAGAGTTATCCCACATATGGAATTACCAAGTATACCAAGTTACCAAGAATGCAGTGTTGGAATCTTTTGCTTATGCTTATGAAAACACATTGGTCTTAAAGAGCCATATAAAATTCTCAGATTTCCCAGTTACTGATTCAAGAAATCATTGACAAAAATTGTTGGGAAAACTGGACAGTCATCTGACAGAAAGGATGCATGGACGGGGGCAGCTAGGTGGTGCAGTGGATAAAGCATTGGCCTTGGATTCAGGAGTACCTGAGTTCAAATCCAGCCTCAGATACTTGACAGTTACTAGCTGTGTGACCCTGTACAAGTCACCTAATCCTCATTGCCCTCCAGAGGAAAAAAATGAAAGGAAACATGGAGAAGCATATCACATGCAACATAAGCTCAAAATGGGCAGAGGATTTGGACATCAAGGATGATATCATAATCAAATTAGTGGAGCATGGAAGAGATTATCTGTCAGATTTATGAATAGAGGAAGAATTCACAATCAAATAAGAGAATTATTCATGGGAGGAAAAATGGGTAACATAAAATTAAAAGAAAACAGTTTTCACAAATAAGACCAATGCAACTGAAATGAGAAGAAATGCAGGAAATATTAGGGAAAAGCCTTGGCAGCAAGTTCCTCTGATAAAAGTCTCATCTCTCAAATATATGAAACTGAGCCATTTTTCAATTGAGTAATAGTCAAGGGATATGAGAAGGTACTTTTCAGATGAAAGAATTAGGGTATCAGAAGAGATTAAAATGATTTAAACAACTACTAATTTGAGAAATTATAATTAAGCAACTCTGAAATACCACCTCAAAAAAGAAAGTGACAATTGCTGCAGTGGATATGTGAAAAAAAGATGAAGACTAATGTATTATTGGGATAGATAAGTGTCACAGTGGATAGAGCACTAGGTCTGGCAATAGGAAGACCTGAATTTAAATGTGGCTTCAGACAATTACCAGCTGTGTGATCCTGGGCAGGTCAGTTAACTATGTTTGCCTCAGTTTCTTCATCTGTAAAATGAGCTGGAGAAAGAAATGGCAAACCACTCCAACATACTTGCCAAGACCACCCCCAAATGGGGGTCATGAAGAATTGAACATCCAACCCTTCTGGAAAACAGTTTGGAAATATTTCTTTTATTTTCTTTTAAAAATTTTATTTAGAATTTTATTTTTTTCAAATTACATGTAAAAATATTTTTGTGGGGCAATGAGGGTTGAGTGACTTGCCCAGGGTCACACAGCTAGTAAGTTTCAAGTCTTTGAGGCTGGATTTGAACTCAAGTTCAAATTTTGAACTCTATCCACTGTGCTACCTAGATGCCCCCTAAAAACAAATTTTAACATATCTTTTTAAAATTTTGTCTTCCAAATTCTCTTCTTCCCTTCCTCTCCACCCTCCCCTTAAGAACTCAAGTATTCAATATGAGTTATACATATGTGGTCATGCAAAACATTTCTGCATTAGTCAAGTTCTGAAATAAAACAGACAAAAAATCTTTAGAAAAATTAACTAACAAAAATTATGCTTTAATCTGTATTCAGATAAAATCCATTCTTTCTCTGTAGATGCATTTCATTTTTCATAAGTCCTTCAGAATTGTCTTGGATCATTTTATTGTTGAAAATAACAGTCATTCACAGCAGATCATCTTAAAATATTGCTGTTATTTTGTATATAGTACATTTTGCTTTACATCAGCTCATGTATGCATTTCCATGTCTTTCTGATAGCATACTGCTCATCATTTCTTATGATGTTCCATCATAATCTCATCCCGCAATTTGTCCAGCTATTTCCCAATTGGTGGGCATCTCCTCAATTTTGATTTCAACTTTTATTTAAATCTCTTTTAGGATACCAACCTAGTAATGGTATTACTAGGTTGAAGAGTATGCATGGTTTTATAGTCCTTTGGCTATAGTTCCAAATTGCTCTACAGAATATTTGAATCAGTTTACAACTTTGGCAGGAGTGTATTAGTGTCTCATTTTCACCATATCCCCTACAATCTTTGTCATTTTCTTTTGCTGTCCTATTATGCAATTGAGTAGGTATGAAGTGGTATGCAGAATTTTTTTGACCTGAATCTCTCCAAATCAATAGTGAGTTAGAGAACTTTTATATGACTATAGGTAGCTTTGATTATTTAATTTGAAAACTTCATTACTTTTGATTATCTATCAATTAGAGAATGGCTCTTATTTTAACAAATTTGACTTAGTTCCCTATGTATTTGAGAACTGACACCTATCAGACAAACTTGCTTCAATTTTTTTTCAAAGTTACTATTGCTAACTGTAATTCCTTTCCATCCTATTCCCTACCCTTGATATTTACTCTATTTTCTATCTTCATTCACCCTATCCATCCTCAAAAGCATTTGGCTTCTGACTGCCCCTCTCCCAATCTGTCCTTCCTCTTTTCACCCCTCTCCCCTTATTAGTTTCCCCTTGTACTTTCCTGAAGGGTAAGATAGATTAATGAACCCATCTGAGTGCGTGTTATTCCCTCTTTGAATCAATTCTGATAAGAGTAAGATTCACTCACTCTCCTGCACTTCCCCCATCTTCCTCACTACTCCATAAGCTTTTTCTTGCTTCTTTTATGTGAGATATTTTACCTCGAGCCACCTCTCCCTTTCCCTTTCTCCCAGTGCTTCTTCTCACCCCTTAAATTTATTTTTTACAGATATCATCCCTTCATATACAACTCACAGCTGTGCCCTCTGTCTAATTATACTCCATGAAGCTGTCCTAATAATGAGAAAGTTCTTATGAGTTACAAGTATCATCTTCTAATGTAGGAATGTAAACAGTTTAACCTTTTAATATCCCTTATTATAGCTTTTTCTTGTTTGCCTTTTTATGATTCTCTAGAGTCTTGTATTTTGAAGTGAAATTTTCTATTCAATTCAGGTCTTTTCATCAAGAATGCCTGAAAGTCCTCTTTTTAATTGAATATCCCTTTTTCCTTGAGAAATATTATAGTCAGCTTTGCTAGGTAAGTGATTCTTGATTGTAATCCCAGTCATTTTGCCCTCTGGAATATCATCTTCCAAGCACTCTGGTCCTTTAAGGTAGAAGCTGCTAAATCTTCTGTTATCCTGACTGTGGCTCCACAATACTTGAATTGTTTCTTTCTGGCTGCTTGCAATATTTTCTCCTTGACCTAAGAACTCTGGAATTTGGCTATAATATTCTTGAAAGTTTTCTTTTGGGGATCTCTTTCAGGAGGTGATTAATAGATTCTTTCAATTTCTATGTTACCTTCTGCTTCTATAATGTCAGGGTAATTTTCCCTGATAACTTGTTGGAAGATGATGTCTAAACTCTTTTTTGATCATGGTTTTCAGGTAGTTCAATAATTTTCAAATTATCTCTCCTGGATATATTTTTCAAATCAGTGTTTTTTCCAAAGAGGTATTTTACATTTCCTTCTATATTTTCATTCTTCATTGTTTCTTGATGTCTCATAAAGTCATTAGCTTCCATTTGCTATTTTGTACCTCCTTTTCCATTTGGCCAATTCAGCTAATCAAGCTGTTGATATTTTTTCATGATTTTCTTGCATCACTCTCATTTCTCCTTCCATTTTTTCTTCTACCTCTCTTACTTTATTTTCATAGTCATTTTTGAGTAATTCTCTGGCTTGAGACCAATTCATATTTTTCTTGGAAGCTTTGGATATAGGAGGTTTGACTTTTTTATATTCTTCTAAGGGTGTATTTTGAATTTCCTTGTCACAAAAGAAACTTTCTTGGATCAGTATTTTTTCCATTTTTGTTCATTTTCCAAGGCTATTTCTTGATTTTTAATTCCTTCTTAAAATGGGGCACTGCTTCCCGACTGCACTGTCCCAAACTTTGGGGGTAAAAGGTGGTACTATTTAAGAAGAGGCACATTTACCCCTTCCCTGGCTTGTGCTCTGGTCTGCAAGCAACCACAGGCCTGCTTGCCCTTTAACCCTGAACAGAATCCTATTTCACTGTGGCTTCAAGCTCTGGTATGCCTGTGCCCTCCCTTGCCTGGGCCACCAGCCTATACTATGACCTGGATCTGAGCATGGGCAAAACAACAGAGTCCAGACTCAGTGCCAGCAGAGACCCTTGTAATCTGCCCCCGGTCAACTGATTGACCCCCTCTCAGTCTGTACATTGATTTCCAGAATCAACCACTACTGCAGCTGAATGAGAGCCTCCCAAGACATAATTCTCTGTGGTGGCATGGCCTATACAGGGCTGTGCTCCACTCTCACCCCAGTACAATAGAACTTTCCTGCTGAACTTCTAAGCTCTTTGACTGGAAAATGATCTCAACCTATCCTGTTGTGGGTTCTGCTGCTCCAGGAATTGTCTTATGACATTATTTGAAGATATTTGGAGGGGTCTTTGGGAGAGCTCAGGTAAGTCATTGCCGTTCCTCCACCATCTTGTCTCTGCCTCCTTGGAACTATTTTCTAAGAGTTATTAAACTGTACACACACTTCAATCTAGTAATATTGCTATTAAATATTTTCCCCAAGAGATAAAAGAGAAATGAAAAGGATCCACATATAAACAAAGATTTAAAGAAACTCTTTGTTGTGTTGTCAAAGAATTTAAATTGAGGGGATACCTAACAATTGGGGTATGGCTGAACAAGTTATGGTACATGAATGTGATTGAACACTCTTGTTCCATAATAATGATGAAGGGGATGATTTTAGAAAAACCTGAAAATATTTATATGAACTGATAATTTACTCAGGAACAACAATAATGTAAAGATAACCAACTGTGAAAGACCCTGAAGAAAACAAATGATGACCCATAAAAGTTCCAAAGAACTCATGATGAAAAATAATGGACCCAGAGTGCAAATAGAAGAGTTAGTTATTTCTCTTTGTTTTTCATATTTTTTTTTCTTTTTGGACACTTGCGAACATGGAAATCTATTTTGCATGACTTCATATTTATCATGCATATTATATTACTTTCTCAAAGGGTAGGAGAGAAAGAAAATTTGGAGATGAAAATAAAAATAAAATTGAATAATAAAAAATGTTCAACTCCATTGCAAACATCAGTTCCCATTACTTCTGGAAATTTCAGTGTTAGAAAATCTCTTTGGCTCTTTTCTTCAAGTTGATGAAATTTCATAGTTAACATATTAGTTACCTGAATGGTCTCTCCTATGAATTGGGATGGGTTACAACAAGAGAGAATCCTTTGAATTTTTGAAATTAAAGATAAAAATCTTACCTTATATAACACATACATGGAATTCCTACTAACTTACTCTGTCACCTTATGAATGTCACTCCTCCTTTCTTCAACCTCAATTTCTCATCTGCAAAATGACTTTGATCATCTGACCTCTTTGCATCCTTTCAACTCTAAAATATAATGCTAAGAAATATGTGTTATAAAGGATACCTTTGTTGGCAAATCACCATATAACCTTGATCATATAACATGCGCAATATTTATCTACATTTACATGAAAATCATTTGTTACAAGATATTGAAAATGATTTTTCTATATATACCAAATTCCTTGAGTAGCTTAGGAAAAAATCTACTTTTACATGGGAACTTAATGCAAAGTCTTAGATTAAAAATATGTTAAATTTATAAGACCATATTCAAGGGAAAACTTACAGGTTTCTGTGGAAAAGAAGCCTGGTATCAGGGAAAGAAGAGTAGAATTTAAGTAACATTTGAATTCTTCTGATACTTTTTTGGTGACTGCATCTTTTTATTCTGAGGTACAGCTAGGTGGCACAGTGAATAGGGTTCTGGGCTTGTAGTGAGAAAATCTGGCCTCATGCACTTACTAGCTGTGTGACTCTGGGCAAGTTACTTAACCCTGTTTCCCTCAGTTCTTCATCTGTAATATGAGTGAGAGAAGAAAATGGCAAACCATTCAGGTATCTGTGCCAAGAAAATTCCAATGAGGTCACAAAGAATCAGATATGATTGAAATGACTGAAAAATAAAAACTTCCTTATCCTGCTGAGACTAGAAGTTCAATAGCCACTCATAGACCCAATGAAATTACCAATCAGTTTGGCCACTTTAACCTACTCAATCCCTAACATAGGCAAGTTCACTCCTCTTTTATAAGCATGGCCCCCCTCCCCCCACCCAGGTTTTTCAAATTATATCCAGATTTAATGGTGACATCCAATTGCCTTAGTCAGATATCCTATTAGTTTAATTCAGAACTCCCATGCTCAAATAAACCACCAAGTTCATCCTACCCAGTAGTAAGGAATAAAGGCATATACCAGGATAACCAATTGGTTGTGATACTTAATAATTTTGCAGCTTTGTTAAAATTATTTAGGTTTATTTAGTTTATTTAGTTTTGTCATTTGCAAAATGCAAATAATATACGACCTATCAGACAGGGTTACTGTGAGGAAATGGCTTTGTAAAACTCAACTGGTAAGAGAAATGTGGATTATTATTAGGAATCATTATTCAGAAACTTAATAGCTATGTGATGCTGGGCAAGTCGAGTAGCCTTTACCTGCCTCAGTTCCACATTTGTAAAATGAGCTAGAAAATGAAATGGCAAAACACTCCAGTATCTGCCAAGAAAACTGTAAATGGAGTCATTCGGAGTTGGACATGACTAAACAACCAAAATTCTCAAGACATTTTTGGAGGATCCAAGTTACACTTCAAACCTCTCTTTTTGCCCTTCTCTACAACTCCAGTATTTGCTGACTTCCAAAATAGTAATTTTTTGTAGACAAAGTAACAGAGATGTTACTGATTCTAACATGGTGCTCTTTACTATCATCAATGCATATGTTCCCACCATGATAAAACTTGATGAGCTCAAAGAAGAAAAATATGATGACTTGAAGACCTTCATCACCAATGTTCCAAAAGATAACAGGCTTATAATTCTGAGTTTCATTGAAGAGTAGACACAGACTACCAGATGTGGCAGGAAGTCCTTGGAAAGAATAGAGTCAGAAACAGAAACAGTAATGGTCACTTAATACTGAAGACTTGTGTAACTCATGACCTCATTACCAACACTGTCTTCCATTTACTTAATGCAATAAAACTTTGGGGAAGCCTGCTCACAGCAAAGATTGGCATTTCTTAGACTATGTCATTGTAAGGAGAGGAAATTGGATGTGAGTGATGAACATAATGTGGAGCTCAGAGTACTGGACTAATCATAAGCTCATCTTTTCCAAGCTAAATAATTGTATTCAATAAAACAGCAGCCCTCAAAGCAAGATGACTATCAGATGAAAATGTCAATAGATTAGGGCACTTCTCTGAGCAGGAACAGTTCTTTGCTAACTTGGAGGTAAAGCTGAAACAATAAACAGTTGGCAACAGTGGAGCAGAAAATGAGTGGGTAGTTTTCATAGATTTGGTGTACAGCACTGGATTTACTCACCTGGGACAGAACACTTGCAAACATTAAGATTGGTTTGACAAAAACAATGGAGGAATTCAGAGGCTGCTAAGTTAAAATATATATATATATATATATATATATATATATATATATATATAGAGAGAGAGAGAGAGAGAGAGAGAGAGAGAGACAGAGAGACAGAGAGACAGAGACAGAGACAGAGAGACAGAGACAGAGACAGAGAATGAACACAACAGAGTTTACTAGGAAGATAATTCACTCATCTCTAAGAAGGTAGCATTTAACTCTATCAAAAGTAAAGTTCAAGTGAAGCTTAGAAAGATGCAGGACTATTATCTCAGTAAGAAGGCAGATGAAATTGTTTTACACTGATAGTTACAATCCAAAGAATTCTTATGATACCCTGAAGGCTATTTACAAACAAAAGACCTATGGTGCATCACAACTACTCAGTGTTGATTGACCCACAGTAATTAATAATAAGGACATGATCCTGAAGAGATCAGCTTAATATTTCCATAGTGTTCTCAACAGACCATCATCAATCAATGCGAAAGCCATTGACCTAATATCTCAGGTTGAAGTCAATCCCTGTCTAGCCAAATTTCTAACTGAAGGTTTGAATATCATTAAACTCATCTCATGGGGCAAAGCACCTGGTGCTAATTCTTTTCTAGCTGAACTTTACAAGCCAAGGGGTTTCACTGCTGATGCAAAAGCTGACCAAAATTTTTCAGGTTATATGGCAAGAGAAGTTCAAGGATCACACCATTGCCCATCTCTGTAAAGGTAAAATAAATAGATTCCTTTGACAATCATGTCAGTGTGGGGAGGGTATATCTCTCTCTCTCTTAGTCAATGATGGAAAGCTCCTTACCAGAGTCCTCCTTAATAGGCTGATCCTTCACCTGGAAGATGGTCATCTATCTGGGAGCCAGGGTGGGTTCAGAAAAAGGAGAAGAAATAGTTGATACAGTGTATGCTGCCAGACAACTGAAGCAGCAATGTGAGGATCAGAAATAGTTCTGCACACAATGTTGGTTGATCTTACTAAGTACTTTGATACTGTCAATCATGAGGGCTTTTGGAAAATTATGTCAAAATCTGAGTGCCCAGAGAAGTTCATTATTATTGTATGCCAGTTCCATGACAGAATGCTTCCATGAGTTCTGGATAATGCACTATATTCTTACCCTTTCCCAGCTAACAATGGAGTGAAGCAGAGCTGTGTGCTTGCTCCCATGCGTTTTATCATGGTCCCTCCACCTCCCACAATGTTGTCAGATGTCTTCAAAGAGAATGAAAACATCAAGGTCAGCTAATGAACTGATGGAAAATTATTTAGCTCGAAAAGGTTATAAGCCAAGATTAAAATGGAGTAAAAGTTGGTGTATGATTTTTTTGTTTGCAGATGATTGTGCACTCTATGCAGCCTCTGAAGCTGAGATTTGATGAAGTGTTGATTTTCGCTGCTTGTGCTAAGTTTCGCCTAACAATTAACACCAAGAAATCACAGGTTCTTTACCAGTCAGGACCACATTATTCATACATGGAACCAACAATTAGTACATATGGAAAAATTCTGAATACTGTGGATGTTTTCTTACCTTGGCAGTATACATTCCATGGATGTACACACAGATGGTGAGATTGATACATGGATCGATACTCTGAGCTAGCTCAGTGTTTGAGAATCTTGAAAGGAAAGTGTCAAAAAGAAGAGGTATTAAACTGCCTACCAAACTGAAACTCTACAGAGCCATTGTCCTGATTTCATTGTTATATGCCTGTGAAATGGGGAAAATCTACCACTGCCATGCCAGGAAATTGGATCACTTCCATTTATTTATCTTAGGAAGATTCTGAAGATCACCTGGGAAAATATGGAACCATACACTTAGGTTCTTTCTTAAGCTAAACTGCCAAGCATTCGAACTCTACTACAAAGTGCACATTTCAGATGGGTTGGTCACATTGTTAGAGTGGAAAACATGTGTTTGCCTAAAAGATTATTTTATGGAGAACTCACAGAAGGCAAATGCTCACATAGAAATCAAAAGAATCAGTACGAGGCCACTCTCGAGGTCTCTCTGAAGAACTCTGGAATTGATTTGTGACATGGGAGACCCTGTCAAAGGACCACATAGAATGGTGTGCTTGCCTCAAAGAATGTGCTGTTCTTTATTAGTGAAGCAGAATTGCAGTACCTCAAAACAAACAGGAGATGCACACATTTAGAGACATCTCCTTTACATGGGCTACTTGTGCCTGACATGTGGTAGAGCTTTCTGAGTTCCTATTGGCCTGATCAGCCATAGTCAGACATGCTGTACCTTATTTGCAACATAGTCATGACATTTTGGTCCTCTTTAAGAATGATAGACAACCACTACTACCATTAGGTTAAGTTTTTTTTTTTTTTAAGTGAGGCAATTGGGGTTAAGTGACTTGCCCAGGGTCACACAGCTAGTAAGTGTTAAGTGTCTGAGGCCGGATTTGAACTCAGGTACTCCTGACTCCAGGGCCGGTGCTCTATCCATTGTGCCACCTAGCTGCCCCCTATTAGGTTAAGTTTTAAACTTCATCCTCAACATCTTATTCTTTCACATTTATTTGGTATTTTGCATTTTTCTCTCTGTCCTGTTAGGAAGGATGCATAGGCATAATAATTATTCTTAGAAGGAAACTGAGTTACAGAGAGGTGTCCTAAATTGTTACTGTTCACATAGCAAGTGGGTAGAGTTGTTGGTAAATGAAACTAGTTCTTCTGGCTTTAAATCCAAGATCTTTCTACTTTCCTTTCTCTTTTTATCTGTTTTCATCTAAAGGAAAACAAGAGAACTGACCTTTATTTTCCCTCTTCTCTCACAGTTTGTTAGTTTCTGTGGATGGTAAAGGAGAAAAATCAGTAAGAGAAGCATTAAAATGTGAAATAAACAGCATGGCAGATTGAAAATGGATATAATGCCATAGGTTTCGATTGAAGTGCCATTTTCCTGCTACCTAGCAGGTATTTTTCCATGGCAGTACATTGACTTTCTATCATAGATTCATCTATCTTGTTTGCATCCTGGTATTTATTGAGTTTTACATGGTGATAGCTGAAAGAGAGGCAATGTCAAGGAAGGGCAACACAAGGACAGTTTAAGGAAAAGATAAGAGAAAATGGACACTTGTTTGCTAAAGTGGCACTTTGACCCTTATACTTGCCTAATGGTAAAGGCAGAGGGAGATAAAGTTGGAGGAGAATATCTTAGAGAGATGAAGATCTGCTAATGGAGTCATCTTCCCTGACTTGCCTGAAAAATTTAAACTGATATTTTGGAAGAACCCATAGTGTCAACCAACTTCCTAATTCAACACAATAGACAGTCCTCTGCCTTGTTGTAGATCTTTTGCTATGAGAAGAATCACTTTAGACATTTGTCTTTGTTGGCATCCTATTAGGAGTAATTAATGGAAGTGATTTTTTTCTTTTTGGAATTTAGGGGCACTGAGTACTGATACCTTGTTTGAGGACTTCCCCAGCATGATATAGCAGAATGAGTATAAGATTTAGAGACAGAGAATCTGGTTTAAATTCTGGTTCTTTCACTTACTCTCTTTGTGACCTCAGATAAGTAACCTTACCTATCTAGTCTTCCATTTCCTCATCTATAAGATGGTGAGGATATATAAGATGAATTGATAGAACTCCAAACCCTAAACTCTATTCATTAAATCATGTCACATTTGTCCAGTACTAAATCTGTGGCACTTTAATCCTTCTGAGTATAATGAAGTTATTTGGTTGTATTTATTTACAAAAGTTTAATTAAATATCTGTATACAATCATTTTTGTAATAATGTAATGATTGGAATGACGCCACCTGCTGGAGACTTACTGTAGAAAAGCTCTTCAATGAGGTGAAGGTCTCTGAGGGTAAGACCATGAATCTTTTCTTTGGTGTCAGGAAGTGAAGTTTGCTTGTGGGAGGAAGAAGGGGGAGGCTGGCGCACTGACTCTCTCTCTCTTTCGTGTGTACTCTGGTGGAGAGGGGAGCTAGGAATGTTCTCTCCCTTTAATATATAGAAGAATCTAGGGCTTTTACTCTCTCTTTACCAAATTCTTATTCTCCTTAATAAATGCATAAAAGTCTAACCCTTGATAAGGCTTATAATTTATTGGCGACCACTCATTAGATATTTTAGACAGACTAGCTAGAATTTTAGCCCCCCTTACAATAAGAATCTACATAGTGCTTTAAGGTTTGCAAAATGCTTGATATACTATTTCATTTGATCCTCATAACCCTGGGAGGTAGGTCCTATTCTTATCCCCATTTTACAGATAAGGAAACTGAGGCAAAGAGAGGTTAAGAGATTTACTTAAGGTCACACAGCTAGTTTGTGTCTGAAGCAGGATTTCGCTCAGATCTTCCTAATTCCTAGACCAGTATTTTATGAACTGTGCCACTTATGATCTCAAATAAAATGCCATAGGGAATAAATGAAAGGGAAGAATTTCCCTAAATGCAAAGAGGGTTGAGGGATATGATCTGATTTAATAATTCACAGTAATCCTAGACCAATATAACAATAAGTAATGCTCATTACAAAATGGGTTGGAGCTGATAGCCAAGTCAAAACAGCTGCCTGAAAAACTGAGAAAGACTTGGTAGTTATGCTTGATTTTCCAGAATGGCTTTTGGTATTGAGTGGTACGCATTACAGGTGGTCAAAGAATAGTAAGGGAACTAAAAAAGGACTATTCAGATTGATCATAGCACCCTTTCCCTATTACATATTGCAGCTCTTTTTTTTTTTTTTTGGTGAGGTAATTGGGGTTAAGTGACTTGCCTAGGGTCACACAGCTAGTACGTGTCAAGTGTCTGAGGCTGGATTTGAACTCAGGTCTTCCTGACTCCAGGGCCATTGCTCTATTCACTGTGCCACCTAGCTGCCCTTTCAGCTCTTTTAATAAAGTTCTTCATCACCCCTTTGAAAAATGTGTTTCATAAAATCAATGGTATTATGAAAAAACAGAACAAAACAAAACTTTTTTTTTTCTTTTAATAGATCTTGAAATATGTCCCTTCTTGCTCTTCTTGGAATATTATCACACCTAGGGAGTCATAACTGGGAAAAAAATACCACATCTTGTTTCAAGTATTTTTTTCCTGGAGATGAAACTGTACTTACCCACTGAGGAAAAATATACAGGTGCAACTTCCAACATTTTCCCTGATGCCTGTTTTTTTTTTTTGTTTCCTTGACTACTAAAACATTGAAATTTGCCAGTTCTCTCCTGACTCTCATGCTTTTCTTAACAAGAAAAAATAATTTTGTGAACTTAACATTCATGAATTATAGACATTTAAATATGCAAAGTACAAGAAAAAGCATTGTATAAAAATAAAAATTCTGTTATGTAAACATTTAAAGGAAATTTTATATGTGTGTGTATATGTATATATATATATATATATATACACACACATATATATATATATATATATATAAAATTTAATAAGACAGTAGCAAAAATGTTTTTTTGGATAATCTTTTGGCCCCCCATTCTGTATTTTTAAAAAAAGTTTCTCCGTCAGAACCTTCCCTAGGGGAATAACAACAACAACAACAACAAAAAAAAAAACAACCTGAAATACAGATTTGTGTACTTCCTGAAAAAAATGCAGCAGCAATTCCAATGAAAAAATTCCAGTTATCACTGCCCCATAATTTGCATTCATGGGACTGCTAGCTCCAGGATTATTGAAAACAACTCACAAAATTTCTGAGTTGAAAAGTACTTCAGAGGCCACCTAACCTAATCTACTAGAATACTTTAAGTGATACTGAAATCATAACCTATGAACCAATCCTTTATATTTTGAGATTATTCAAATTATCCAGTAGTTCTTAGGGTGAGGTGAAATTTGCTTCCAGATTAATTTATCTCCATGAGGTCTAACTTTGGAATTCAAGAAATAGCAGTTAAATTCTTTCATTTCCATCTCAATGAACAAACATTTCTTAGGTTTTACTAAGTACAATACTTTATGTTAGCCTCTAGGCATACAATGACAAAAGTTTAACAGTGCCAACTTGAAAGAAATTCATATTATATTGGGGGAAGAGGGTAGAACATTTAAGTAGATAAATAATTATAATATAATTGTAGGAAGCACAAAGCTAAAATCTACAGAGATCAAGAAAGGCATTGCATAGAAGGTGATCATCAGAACAAGCTAGGGATTTGAAGAATTGGAGGTGAGAAGAATGGTGGGGAACTATTTAAGGGTAGGCAAAAGGGAGATGTAATGTTTAATCTGATGAATAATTTAACTCAAATATAGAGTATGTGAAGGTGAGTAATAGAAATGTGAGAAAATTGGATAATAGATACAGAACTTGCTGGCACTCCAAAGTATATCAAGTATATTCCCATTACTTTACACATTAGGAAACTGAGACACAAAGAAAATAAGTAACTTTGCCATGGTTATTCAATTAGCAAGTATCTTAATTAGGATTCAAACCAATAACTTCTGATTATACATTCTTGCTTATATATGTCTCCCATGTTGAGCAAAGTGATGGAAACAATAGGATTCCACTCAATTTCTGTATATATAAATAATCTTAAAAGAACTATATTTGGGGAATTATAACTTGGAAGCTGTGTAAAGAATGAATATTAGAGGGGAAATTTGGGAAATAGGAATAGATTTGAAAGTATTGCCCATGTAAGAAATGAGAAGGGGGAGGGAGGGAGAAAAATCTGAAATTGTAAAGCTTGTATAAACAAAAGTTGAGAACTATCTTTACATGTAATGGAAAAAATAAAATACCTTATACATAAAAAAAAGAAATGAGAAGGATGAGAGAAATATTGTGGATAAAAAAAATCAACAAAGATTGACTACTGCTTGGCTATAGGGGATAGGATGGGTAGAAAAAAAAAGTTAAGGATGACTGGAAGATTATCTACTACATCTAATATCATCTACAACAGCTATAATCCTGGGTGCCTAAAATGATAGTTGTGCCCTCAACTGAAATAGGGAATTTTGAAGGAGAGGGTAGTTTAGGAGAAAAGAGAATGAGTTCTATTTTAGGCATGTTGAGTTTGAGATACTCATAAAATATTTAAATAGAAACGTTCAGAAGAAATCAATGAAATATTAGGAAGTTTAGGGAGAAATTAATGATGGATCTTTTAATTGGGTTGGCAAAAGTTTAGAGATAATTGTACACATAAGAATGAGAGAGAAAAAAGTTAACTTTATGTCATGCAACATATATTCATATATATACATATACATATATACACATGTATATATGTATAAGTATGTGTGTATGTTTGTATATAAATGTGTGTGTATACACACTCATACACACAGAGTTTGATCCTTATAATGAATATGTGAGTTCTATGATATTATCACATTTTTATAGATGAAGAAGATGCACTAAGTCAGATTGCTTTTAACATCTGTCTTTGAATCCCATCACAAATACTAGCTTCTGACACTGGAAAAAATAATTTCAATTCTATGGAACTCACTTTCCTTATATGGATAATAATAGTAAAATTTGTGTGCTAGTAAGTGTGGTGGGTATCAATGAAATAAAGACAAAAAGCAAAATATTACCTGTCCCTGAGAAATATGGATATATGTAAAGTAAAAAAAAATAATTTTACAGTATAGGCATTTGAACCTCAGGATTTCAGGAAAGAATTCATCTAAGAGGTGATGCTTAATATGAAATTTTAAAGAAGTCAGGGATTTATACAGGCTGAGTTAGAGAATTATCTCACAAAATGCATGGGGATGGGGGAAGCTAGGTGGCATTGTGGATAAAGCACTGGACCTGGATTCAGGAGCACCTGAGTTCAAATACAGCCTCAGATACTTGACACTTACTAGCTGTGTGACCCTGGGCAAGTCACTTAACTCTCATTGCCCCACAAAAAATAAATGCACGGGGACAATTGTGAAAAGTCACAGAGATGGGAGATGGAATGCCATTTGGGATATACATTGAATAGACCAGTTAGACTGGATTATAGCATTGTGAAGGAGAATGATACGTGATAAGCCTGAAAAGTAGGCTGGAGCTATATTGTTAGAGGCTAAATAGTCCAAATAGAGGCATTTTCATTTGATATTAGAAGTAGGGGGGCAACTAGGTGGCACAGTGGATAAAGCATTGGCCCTGGATTCAGAAGGACCTGAGTTCCAACCTGGACTCAGATACTTGAAACTCTGCTCTGTGACCCTGGGCAAGTCACTTAACCCTTATTGCCCTGAAAAAAAGAAAGAAAGAAAAAAAAAGTAGGGGAGTGACATGTCCAGAACTCATGTTAGTTTGTGGGGAAGTGGCCTGTGGGGCAAGTTTAGGACTAGGGATGTGATAATACAGCTGTACTCTTTTCTAGTTGAGTCACATGTGAAGTGGTGTGTTCAATCATGTATTTACTATTAAGAAAAAATATTGGGTGGCAGCTATGTGGCACAGTGGATAAAACACTGGCCTTGAATTCAGGAGTACCTGAGTTCAAATCTGGCCTCACACACTTGACACTTACTAGCTGTGTGACCCTGGGCAATTACTTAACCCCCATTGCCTTGCAAAAAACAAAAACAAAAACAAAAAAAGAAGAAAAAAAAATCGATGAGTTGGCGATCTTTGTCCCTGCTACTTCCTACTACTTAACTCAGACAAGTCAGTAGAATCATTGCTTCCAATTTTTCACAACACATTCACTTTCTGTCAATCCAACCATTCTATTTAAAATATTTTCCAAGTCAGTAATGATCAAATCCAATGTGTTTTATTTAGCTCTCTTTTCTTTGACCTTTCTGCTGATTTTTATTATTATTATTATTATCACTAGCTTGCAAGGTATGAAGAGACCTTCCATCTTGATAATCTCTTCTCTCTTGATCTCTCTGAACTCTACCCTTGTATCTCCTTTGAAACATGTATTTCTGATTTTGTCCATTTCTGAATTTGTCTTCTTCCCTAACTGCAGACATGTATGAAGGCTTTATGTACTTAAAGCTGCTTCTCAAATCTCTTTTCTCCCTTAGTCATGTCACTAATTTTGATGAAATTTCTTATTTTTTCCAAGAAGACACCTCTTAAATCTATATCTTCTGCCCTAGCTCCTGAGTTAAATTGGCTTTTATTTTCATCTGCTTTGTGGACAAACCCACCTAGATTCCCTGTTAATATTTCAAACCTAATCTTCCCCAAACTGAATTTATAATATTACTGTATAAACCTGTTCTTCACCTAACTTTCCTAGCTTTGATTTTAACACCATCATTACCCAGTAATTCTGGCTCAAAATATCAATCATCTGTGATTCTTATCTCTGGCTAATTCCCCAAATTCAAAGAGTTCTAAAATTTTTTCAGTTCTATATTTGCAACTTTATCTCATGTACTTTGCTCTTTTCCCTTCCCTTTCCTGCCTCAAGGCAGGAATTAAAGGGGCTATTCATGAACCTGATCCTGCTGCTGATTGTCATGGAACTGTTGACCTACTCCATTTCTAACTTAAGCACTTGAATCCTCCTTAAGTTGCCTCAGAATGCCTGTTTTGGGAAGCACATGATATTGGTGCTGGATTTAAAGAGGACACAATCAATTTAGCCTTACTAAATCTCAGAGCTACTTAGCTCAAGTGATACAGCAGTATTACCCCACCAGCAGTAGGTACTTTTGGCATATGTGGACCCTGGCTCTTCTTTCTATATGTATGGACAAAATCCTGTTTCAGACCCTGGTTATCTCTCTTTGGGACTATTGTAAAAGCCTTCTGTTTTACAGCCAGTGTTTCTGATAAAGGTACCATATCTAAAATATATGGAGAACTGAATCAAATATATAAGAATATAAGTGATTCCTCATTTGAGAAATGGTCAATGGAAATAAATAGGCATTTTTCAGATGAAGAAATTAAAGCTATCTACAGCCATATTAGAAAAAGTTCTCAATAACTACTGATTAGAGAAATGCAAATTAAAACTATGCTGAGGTACCACTTCATATCTATTCTTTTGGCTAATATGGCAAAAAAGGAAAATGATGAATGTTGGAGAAGATGTGGGAAAATTGGATAACTAATGCACTGTTGGTAGAGTTGTGAACTGATCCAACCATTCTGGAGAGCAATTTGGAACCATGCACAAAAGGCTATAAAACTATGCCTGAGCAACACCACTACTAGGTCTATATCTCAAAGAAATCATTAAAAAGGGGAAAGGACCCACATGTAGAAAAATATTTATAGCTGCTCTTTTTGTGGTAGCAAAGAACTGGAAATTGAGGGGGTGCCCATCAACTGGGGAATGTAATGGAATATTAGTGTGATCTAAGAAATGATAAGCAGATGGATTTCAGAAATACTTGGAAAGACATGAATTGATGCTGAGTGAAATGAGCAGAACCAAGAGAACATTGTACACACTATCAACTGTGATAGACTTAACTCTTCTTAGCAATATAATGATCCAAGAAAATGCCAAAAGACTCATGGTGGAAAATGCTCTGCACATTGAGAAAAAGAACTATGGAGTCTGAATGCAGATTTAAGCATACTATTTATATTTTTGTTTTTGCTTTTCTGTTATTGTTGTTTATTCTTCAGTTTTTCCCCTTTTGTTCTGATTCTTCTCTTACAATGTGATTAATGTTGAAATATGTTTAACATGATTATAATGTATAACCTATATTAGATTGCTTGTCAGTTTTTGGAGGAGAGTGAAGAGAGGGTGGACAAAAATTTTGAACTCAAAAATATAACTTTCCATGTAAGTGGAAAAAATTAAAAATCAATACTTTTTTTTAAAAAGCCTTCTGCTTGATTTTTCCAACCCTATTTTTTCTCTCTCTCTCTCTCTCTCTCTTTCTCTCTCTCATTTATCTTTCACACCTTGCATAAGAAAGCTTTAATGGCCTATCTTACATGTCTAAAATGAAATATCTTTATTTCTCTCTTGAACTTTTTTACCTTCAAAACTCCATTTTGGAAACATTTCATCCACAAAACTTTCCCTGATACTTCCATCAAAATGTGTTTAAATTTATTTTCCTCTTTACCTATTCCACATTGAATTTTCATTGCAATTCTTTCTTTCTTTTTTCTTTTTTTTGTGGGACAATTAGGATTAAGTGACTTGCCCATGGTCACACACAGCTAGTAAGTGTAAAGTGTCTGTGGCCAGATTTGAAGTCAGGTCCTCCTGAGTCCAGAGCCAGTGCTTTATCCATTGCATCACCTACCTGCCCCCATTGCAATGATTTCTGTACTAGTAATAATCCCTGATAATGTCTTTTGGGTAGAAAGTAATATTTTTATCACCCCCCTCTCTTTTCTTTACCCTTTTCTCCCTTGCGTTTGTCCTCCCTTCTATCAGTCCCCCCCTTTCCCTTCCCCTTTTGTTTCCCTAAAGAATGAGTTAAGTTTCTTTATCCCAATGAACGTATATGTTATTCCCTCTTTGAGTCAAATCTAATGATAATAGGGTTGAAACCATGTTTCCCCCTCCTTTCTTTCCCTCTATTGTAATAGGTTTTTTCCACCTCTTCATGTAATATAATTCATCCCATTCCACCTCCCCTTTCCTCTCCTCCCCATAGACTCCCTTTTTAACCCCTTAATTCTTTTGTATCATCACATCAAAGACAATTTATATTTATACCCTCTATGTAAAGTCCTTCTTTCTGCCCAAATACATTTACAGTTCTTAAGAGTTATGAGTATTATTTTCCTGTGTAGGGATATAAACAGTTTAACCTAATAGGGTAACTTTTTTTTTTCCCCCTCTGTTTACCTTTTTAAACTTCTCTTGAGTCTTGTATGTTGAGATCAAATTTTCTATTCAGTTCTGGTCTTTTCACCAGGAAAGATTGAAAGTCCCCAATGTCATTAAATGTCCATCTTTTCCCCTGAAAGAAAATGCACATTTTTGCTGGGTAATAGATTCTCGGCTGCAATCCAAGCTCCTTTGCCTTCCGGAATAACTTATTCCAAGCCTTGCGGTCCTTTAATGTTGAAGCTGCCAGGTCCTGAGCAATCCTGACTGTGGCTCCATGATATTTAAATTGCTTCTTTCTGGCTGCTTGGAGTATTTTCTCCTTCACCTGATAATTCTGGAATTTGGCTACAATATTCCTTGGAGTTTTCCTTTTGGGGTCTCTTTCAGGAGGTGATCGGTGGATTCTTTCAATGATGATTTTATCCTCTGATTCTATGATATCAGGGCAGTTCTCCTTAATAATTTCCTGGAATATGGTGTCTAGATTCTTTTTCTGGTCATGGCTTTCAAACAGTCCAATGATCCTCAAATTGTCTCTCCTCGATCTGTTTTCCAGATCAGTGGTCTTTCCAATGAGGTATTTCACATTTTCTTCTATTTTTTCATTTTTTTTATTCTGCTTGACTGATTCCTGGTGTCTCATGGATTCCTTATCTTCCAACTGTCCCAACTTTAATTTTTAAGGCATTGTTTTCTTCAGTGAGATTATGCACCTTTTTTTCCATTTGGCTAAGTGAATTTTTTAAGGTATTGTTTTCTTCAGTGAGATTATGTAGCTTTTTTTCCATTTGGCCAAATGAATTTTTTAAGGCTTTGTTTTCTTCAGCTTCCTTTTCCAAGCTGCTGATTCTTTTTTCATAGTTTTTTTGTTTTGCTTTCATTTCTCTCCTCATTTTTTCTTCTACCTCTTGCAATTGATTTTTAAAATCCTTTTTGAGCTCTTCCAGGAAGGCTTTTTGTTCTTGAGACCAATTCACCTTCCCTTGTGAGGCTTCAGATGTAGGCAATTTGAGGCTATTGTCCTCATCTGAGTTTGTGTTGGCTTCTTCCCTATTGATACAGAAGCTCTCAATGGAGAGGGCTCTTTTTTGCTTCTTACTCATTATTGCAGGTTATTTATTTATTCTTTAAGTTGAGGTCTGCTCTGGGGGCACCAGGGTCCCTGTTTTGGGCTTCTTGTGCAGGGGTATAGGTGCTGTGTGACCCGGCTTTTACTCTGAGGCCTTTATGGTGTGTGGAGATCGCCTGCCCTGCACTTCCTGTCTGATTGTGCTTGGCCAGCCAGGCGCCAGACCCCGGCGTCTGATCCCGCCATTCGTGGCCCTCTCGGCCGGTGCAGGTAGATTTTTCCACTGTCCTTCTTGGCCACCAGATTTTTGAACCAGGTTCTGGGAGCCTCAGTTGTTCGGCTATGGCCCGCAGCTCCTGCTGACTTGCCCCGACCCCCTTGGCGCTGGGCTGCTGCCCTGCGCTGGGCCTCCCCTTTGCCCGAGTCAGACCGACCTTTTCCTGAAGTCTTCTAAATTATCTCTGGTTGGAGGACTGTGTCTCTCTGTCTCTTTGCAGGTTCTGTAGTTTCAGAATCCGTCCAGAGGCTTGATTTAATGTTCGTTTTGAGGGAACAGAAGGAGAGCTCAGGCAGCTTGCTGCTTCCTCTCTGCCATCTTGGCTCCGCCCCCCGAAAGTAATATTTTTGAAATCTAGGTATTCTTAGTTCTTAGCACTGTACTTTTTACAGAGTAGGTGTTTAATAGATGTGTATTGAATTAAGGTGAATTGGATGTCCCCTTAAATCTTCTTGTTCCTTAATTGAAGATCCTCAGATCTTTAATATCATATTCATGAGGGGATATCCATCAATTGGAGAATGGGTCAACCAGTTTTGATATATGATTATAATAAAATCCTTTTGTGACAAGCAGAATAATTTTGGAAAAACCTGGATAGACTTACATGAATTCAGGCAAAATGAAATGAGCAGAACCAGAACACTGTACGAAGTAACTGCAATGTTGACCAATGATCAACTGTGAATGACTTGATTATTATTAGCAATATAATGATCCAAGACAATTCCAAAGGATTTATAATGAAAAATGCTATACACCTCCAGAGAAGGAACTGATAGTCTGAAGGTAGATTGAATCATATTGTTTTTTACTTTTTTTTTATTTTTGTGATATTTTTGTTCTGTTTTCTTTCACAGTATAACTAATATACAAATATGCTTTCTATGATAGTACATATGTCATCTATTTCTAATTGGGTTCCATTTCAAGGTTCATAGAGGAGAGTGATGGACCAAGGAAGGGAGAGAATTTAAAACCAAATTAAGAAATATTAAAATTATTTTACATGTAATTGGGAAAAATAAAATATTCAAAAATCTTTTATATTAAAAACATTCATATGGAATGATTTTGAGTTTCTTCACTATCCTTTTATTGAATAAATTAAAATAAATGCAAAAGCTTAAGGAAACTCTTTATAACACTCAACTAAATATGTAATTATATGTAGGTTCCCTCGACAAGAGGAAACTACAAATCCACAATGAGAAAAGCATCCCACTCTTAAAAAGTGACTGACTACATAAGCTGTAGATGCTCAATTATGTTAACACCACAGACATCATATTTCAAAAGGAAGTTTTCTAGGCTTATCAATTTGTTCCTACTTTCTGGTTCTGACACAAGACAGAAACATTCTAGTAAACCTGTAAAATTAGCATACATTAATTAATTAATTTTATCAGAGGGAAAGTGATTTTTCATTGCAAATATTTCCACTCAAGAACATTGCATAATTTTGTCACAATCCCAAATTACAAATTGAAATCTTAGTTGCAAGATTCCAATTTAAACATCGTAAATATTAGAGATATCCATTATGTTTCTGATGTTTTTTGATAGGTTCTTAGGAGCCAATAATAATAATGGAAAGAAAAAAAAAAGCAAAAATAATTTTAAAAAATCATCTGTTTTACTGATTTAAAAAATTACAGGATGAAGAGGCAGCTAGGTGGTGTAGTAGATAAAACACCGGCCCTAGATTCAGGAGTACTTGAGTTCAAATCTGGCCTCAAACACTTGACTCTTACTAACTGTGTGACCCTGGGCAAGTCACTTAATCCTCACTGTTCTGCCAAAAAAAAAATTACAGGATGAATATATTTTGTATACTGTCTAGTAGACTGGGTCTACAAGGTGATTTAAAAATATTTGGAGCAAAGAAAAAATGGTAAAATCAAAATAGGATTTTTAGTTCATTGTCATCCTATTTATAGGAGGGTCATATGTTATTCAGGATAATATGTGCCTTCAATTTTCAGGATTATTCTTAAAGTTTCGATTTTCATTATATATGAGTAATATTTTATTATCATTCAGTTCTAGTTCCCACAACATAGCAAAGACATCGGAAGGATACCAGAGGAGGACAAACAAGATGGTGAAAATGCTTGATTACATTTGATTGAATGATTACTGAACATACGAATTTTAGGGTAGAGCCAAGATGGCAGAGGAAAGGTAGTGATATGCCTGAGCTCTCCCCAAGATTCCTCTAAATACCTACAAATAATACCATAAGACAACTCCTGAAGCAGCAGAACCCACAAAAAGAGGGGGAAAGTACTTTCCAGCCAAAGACAACATAGAAAGTTGCCAGTAAAGGTCTGTTGTGCAAGGGTGAGAATCGAGAGCATCTCAGTTCAGGCTGCATAGGCACAGATGGAAATCCAGGATAGACCCAGCCCTAGTCACAGCATACCAGGATTAGGCCTTGGGAGCCTCTGAATCAGCAGCTGTTGGAACTGCTTCTGTGGGCTGGGCTCCACAGACCTTAAGGAGGTTGAAAAATTGGTTAGAAGCACTGGGGCAGGACTCTGTCTTTTTGCCCATACTTGGATCCAGATCATAGTCTTGGGTGGAAGTCCCATGCAGTGGAGGAGCACAAGCACCCCAGAGTTTGCAACCACAGTGGAGCAGGATTCTGTTAATAGTTCCAGAGCAAAAAAGCATACCTGTGATTGCAGACCAGAGCACAGACCAGGAGAGTGGTAAACATAACTCTCCTTAAATCATATTACCTTGGAAGAAGGTATCTCTGAAAATAGCTGAAAAAAACCCTGAAGCTTGGGGAAGTGCATCCTCCACCCTGGAAGCAGTGCCCAACATTACCAAAGTGTTAGAAGTGAAGAAATAGGCTGGAAAAACAGGAAAAAAATGCTGATCCTAGAGTGTTTCTATGTTGAAAATGAAGATCAAAGTACACCTTCAGAAGAAGTTGAAGTTAAAGATCCTACATCTAAAGCTTCCAAGAAAAATATGAATTGGTCTCAGGTCATAGAAGTGTTCAAAAAGGATTTTGAAAATAAAGTAAGAGAGGGAGAGGAAAAAAAGGGAAAGCAAAATGAGAGTCACACAAGAAAATCATAAAAAAAAGTCAACAGCTTGGTAAAAGAGACACAAAAAAATTGAAGAAAATAACACTTTAACGAATGGATTAGGTACAAAAATACAAACTGCCAAGGTTAACTGAAGAAGAAATAAAATCCCTAAATAAACCCATATTAGAAAAAGAAATTGAACAAGCCATTAATGAACTCCCTAAGAAAAAATCCCCAGGGCCAGATGGGTTTACGGGTGAATTTTACCAAACATTTAAAGAACAATTAATTCCAATATTATACAAATTATTTGGAAAAATAGGTGAAGAAGGAGTTCTACCAAATTTGTTTTATGACACAAATATGGTGGTGATACCAAACCCAGGCAAAGCAAAAACAGAGAAAGAAAATTATAGACCAATTTCCCTAATAAATATTGATGCTAAAATCTTAAATAAGATATTAGCAAGGAGATTACAGCAAGTGATCACCAGGATAATACACTATGACCAGGTGGGATTTATACCAGGAATGCAGGGCTGGTTTAACATTAAAAAAAAAAACTATTAACATAATCAACCATATCAATAAGAAAACCAACCAAAATCATGTGATTATCTCAATAGATGCAGAAAAAGTTTTTGACAAAGTACAACACCCATTCCTAATAAAAACACTAGAGAGTTTAGGAATAGGTGGAGCTTTCCTTAGAATAATAAACAGTATCTACTTAAAGCCATCAGCAAGTATTATATGCAATGGAGATAAATTAGAGGCCTTCCCAAAAAGATCAGGGGTGAAACAGGGATGTCCATTATCACCCCTATTATTTAATATTGTCCTAGAAATGTTAGCTTTAGCAATCAGAGAAGAGAAAGGAATTAAAGGAATTAGAATAGGCAAGGAGGAAACAAAACTATCACTCTTTGCAGATGATATGATGGTATACTTAAAGAATCCTAGAGAATCAACTCAAAAATTACTTGAAACAATTAACAACTTTAGCAAAGTAGCAGGATATAAAATAAAGCCACATAAATCATCAGCATTTCTATACATGACCAACAAAGTCCAGCAGCAAGAGATAGAGAAATTCCATTTAAAGTAACAGTAGATAATATAAACTACTTGGGAGTCTACTTGACAAGACAAACCCAGGAACTCTATGAACATAACTACCAAACACTCTTCACACAAATCAAATCAGATCTAAATTGGAAAGATATCAATTGCTCATGGATAGGCAGAGCTAATATAGTAAAAATGACAATACTGCCTAAATTAATTTACTTATTCAGTGCCATACCAATCAAACTACCTAAAAATTATGTTATACAGCTAGAAAAAATAATAACAAAATTCATCTGGAAAAACAAAAAATCAAGAATATCCAGGAAAATAATGAAAAAAAAATTCACAGGAAGGTGGGTTAGCGGTACCAAACCTGGAGCTTTACTATAAAGTGGCAGTCATCAAAACTATCTGGTACTGGCTAAAAAATAGAGTGGTAGATCAATGGAATAGGCTAGGCTCAGGAAATGCATTAGTAAATGACACTAGTAATGTAGTGTTTGATAAACCCAAAGACTCCAGCTTCTGGGATAGGAACTCAGTATTTGACAAAAACTGCTGGGAAAACTGGAAGATAGTATGGCAGAAATTAGGCACAGACCAACATCTTACACCTTATACTAAAATAAGGTCAAAATGGATACATGATTTAGACATAAGAGGTGATACCATAGGTAAATTAGGAGAGAAAGGAATAGTCTACCTATCAGATCTTTGGAAAGGAAAACAGTTTTTGACCAAACAAGAGATAGAGTATATTATAAAATGCAAAATGGATGATTTTGATTATATTAAATTTAAAAAATTCTGTACAAACAGAAGCAATGCATCCAAAATTAGAAGGGAGGCAGAAAGCTGGGAAACAATTTTTGAGGCCAGTACTTCTGATAAAAGCCTCATCTCTAAAATATATAGGGAACTAAATCAAATTTATAAGAATCCAAGTCATTCCCCAATTGAGAAATGGTCAAAGGATATGAACAGGCAGTTTTCTGATGAAGAAACCAAAGCTATCTATTCCCATATGAAAAAATGCTCTAAATCTCTAATGATTAGAGAGATGCAAATTAAAACAACTCTGAGATACCACCTGACACCTATCAGATTGGCTAAAATGACAAAAAAAGAATATAATAAATGTTGGAGAAGCTGTGGGAAAATTGGAACACTAATTCATTGTTGGTGGAGCTGTGAACTGATCCAACCATTCTGGAGAGCAATTTGGAATTATGCCCAAAGGGCGATAAAGCTGTGGATACCCTTTGACCCAGCAATACCACTTTTGGGTCTTTTTCCCAAAGAGATCATGGAAGGGGGAAAGGGACCCACATGTACAAAAGTATTTATAGCTGCTCTTTACGTGGTAGCAAGGAATTGGAAGTTGAGGGGATGCCCATCAATTGGGGAATGGCTGGACAATTTGAGGTATATGAATACAATGGAATACTATTGTGCTGTAAGAAATGATGAGCAGGAGGAGTTCAGAGAAACCTGGAGGGTCTTATGTGAGCTGATAATGAGTGAGATGAGCAGAACCAGAAGAACATTGTACACAGTATCATCAACATTGAGTGTTGACCTACTGTGATGGACTATATTCTTCTCACCAATGCAATGGTACAGAAGAGTTCCAGGGAACTCATGATAGAAGAAGATCTCCAAATCCAAGGGAAAAAAAAAAAGAACTGTGGATTATAGATGCTGATTGAACCATACTATTTCTTTTGTTTTGGGCGCTATTTTTTTTCTATTTTGAGGTTCTGTATTACTGCTCTGATTTTTTCTCTTATAACAGGATTAATGCAGAAATAGGATTAATGTTATTATGTGTATATATATCTATATCTATACAGATATGGATATATAAATATATAGATATAACCTATATCAGATTACCTGCTGTTTAGGGGAGGGGGGAGGGAGGGGAGGCTGAAAAATCTGAAATTGTAAAGCTTGTATAAACAAAAGTTGAGAACTATTTTTACATGTAACAGAAAAAATTAAATACCTTATATGTAATAAAAAATAAATTAATTAAAAAAATGGATTAGGCCAAATCATAAAAGAGGTACAAAAAGTCAATTAGGAAAAGAATGCCTCAAAAAGTCAAATTGACCAAATGGAAAAGGAGGTACAAAAGCTCTATGAAGAAAATAACTGCTTAAAATTAGGATTGAGTGACTTTATGGGAAATCAACAAACAATAAAGCAAAACAAAAAAAGAATGAAAAAATAGAAGGCAATGTGAAACATTTCATTGGAAAAACAACTGACTTGGAAAATAGATCCAGGAGAGATAATATAAAAGTTATTAGACTACCTGAAAACTATGATCAAAAAGAACCTAGATATCATCTTCCAATAAATTTTCAGAGGAAATTATCCTGATATTCTAGAACCTGAACGTAAAATAGAAATAGAAGGAATTCACTGATCACCTCCTGAAAGACATCGTAAAATGAAAACCTGCAGGAATATTATAGCCAACTACCAGAGCTCATAAGTAAAGGATAAAATATTGCAAGCAACCAGAAATAAACAATTCAAGTTTTGTGGAGCCACGGTCAGGATAACACAAGATTTAGCTGCTTCTACAATAAAGAATTGAAGGGCCTGGGATATGCTATTCCAGAGAGCAAAGGAATCGACATAAAAACCAAGAATCACCTACCTAGCAAAACTGTGTATAACCCTTCAGGTGGAAAATGGGAATTCAGTAAAAGAGAGGACTTTCAGGCATTCTTTTTTTTTAAATTAATAAAGTATTTTAATTTTTTCCCATTACATGTAAAGATAGTTCTCAACTTTTGTTTATACAAGCTTTCCAATTTCAGATTTTTCTCCCTCCCTCCCCTCCCTCCTCCCTCCCCTAGACAGCAGGTAATCTGATATAGGTTATATATATATATATATATATATATATATATATATATATATATATATATATATATATATATATATATATATATATATATATATATATATATATATATATATATATATATATATATATATATATATATATATATATATATATATATATATATACACACACACATATATATACATATACATATATACATATATGTATATATATGTGTATATATATATATATACACACACATAAAACATTAATGCTATTTCTGCATTAGTCATATTATAAGAGAAAATCAGAGCAATGATGAAAAACCTCAAAATAGAAAAAACAACAGCACTAAAAACAAAAGAAATACTATGGTTCATTCAGCATCTATACTCCACAGTTTTTTTTTTTTTCTTGGATTTGGAGATCCTCTTCTATCATGAGTTCCCTGGAACTCTTCTGTACCATTGCATTGGTGAGAAGAATATAGTCCATCACAGTAGATCAACACTCAATGTTGATGATACTGAGTACAATGTTCTTCTGATTCTGCTCATCTCACACATCATCAGCCCATGCAAGACCCTCCAGGTTTCTCTGAACTCCTCCTGCTCATCGTTTCTTACAGCATAGTAATATTCCATTGTATTCATATACCTCAAATTGTCCAGCCATTCCCCAATTGATGGGCATCCCCTCAAATTCCAATTCCTTGCCACCACATAAAGAGCAGCTATAAATATTTTTGTACATGTGGGTCCCTTTCCCCTTTCCATGATTTCTTTGGGAAAAAGACCCAAAAGTTCTATTGCTGGGTCAAAGGGTATGGACAGCTTTATCGCCCTTTGGGCATAATTCCAAATAGCATGTTGTAGGATTCTGGTTTTTAATCCACTCTGCAATTCTCTTCCGTTTTATAGCAGAGTTCATCCCATTTCCATTCATAGTTATTATTACTAACTGTGTATTCCCCTCCATTCTATTTACCCCCTTTGTACTTTTTCCTCCTTCTTTCACCCTATTCCTCCTCACCAATGTTTTACTTCTTACCCCTGCCTCCCCCAATCTGCCCTCCCTTTTTATCACCCCTCTCTCTTTTCTTTACCCTTTTCTCCCTTGCTTTTGTCGTCCCTTCTATCAGTCCCCCCTTTCCCTTCCCCTTTTGCTTCCCTAAAGAATGAGATAAGTTTCTTTATCCCCATAGACTACCTTTTTAGACCCTTAATTTTCTTTGTATCATCAAATCAAAGACAATTTATATTTATACCCTCTGTGTAAAGTCCAAATACAATTATAGTTCTTAAGAGTTATGAGTATTATCTTCCCATGTAAGGATATAAACAATTTAACCTAATTGAGTAACCTCTTTTTTTTTCCCCTCTTTTTACCTTTTTAAACTTCTCTTGAGTCTTGTATGTTAAGATTGAATTTTCTATTCAGTTCTGGTCTTTTCATCAGGAATGACTGAAAGTCCCCAATGTCATTAAATGTCCATCTTTTCCCCTGAAAGAGAACGATCACTTTTTCTCTGTAATAGATTCTTGGCTGCAATCCAAGCTCCTTTTCCTTCCAGAATATCATATTCCAAGTCTTGCGGTCCTTTAATGTTGAAGCTGCCAGGTTGTGAGCAGTCCTGACTGTGGCTCCATGATATTTAAATTGCTTCTTTCTGGCTGCTTGGAGTATTTTCTCCTTCACCTGATAATCCTGGAATTTGGCTACAATATTCCTTGGAGTTTTCCTTTTGGGGTCTCTTTCAGGAGTTGATCAGTGGATTCTTTCAAAGATGATTTTATCCTCTGATTCTATGATATCAGGGCAGTTCTCCTTAATAATTTCCTGGAATATGGTATCTAGATTCTTTTTCTGGTCATGGCTTTCAGGCAGTCCAGTGATTCTCAAATTATCTTTCCTGGATCTGTTTTCCAGATCAGTTGTCTTTCCAATGAGGTATTTCACATTTTCTTCTATTTTTTCATTCTTTTGATTCTACTTGACTGATTCCTGGTGTCTCATGGATTCCTTATCTTCCATCTGTCCAATATTAATTTTTTTTTTCTTTTTTGGTGAGGCAATTCGGGTTAAGTGACTTGCCGAGGGTCACACAGCTAGTAAGTGTTAAGTGTCTGAGGCCGGATTTGAACTCAGGTACTCCTGACTCCAGGGCTAGTGCTGTATCCACTGTGCCACCTAGCTGCCCCCAATTTTAATTTTTAAGGAATTGTTTTCTTCAGTGAGATTATGCACCTTTTTTTCTATTTGGCCAAATGAACTTTTTAAGGTATTGTTTTCTTCAGTGAAATTATGCACTTTTTTTTCCATTTGGCCAGATGAATATTTTAAGGAATTGTTTTCTGCAGTCTATCTTTGTGCTTCCTTTTCCAAGCTGCTGATTCTTTTTTCATAGTTTTCTTGTTTTGCTTTCATTTCTTTCCCCATTTTTTCTTCTACTTCTCTCAATTGATTTTTAAAGTCCTTTTCAAGCTCTTCCAGGAAGGCTTTTTGTTCTTGAGATCAATTCACCTTCCCTCAGGAGGCTTCACATGTAGGCTATTTGAGGGTATTGTCCTCATCTGAGTTTATGTTGGCTTCTTCCCTATTGATACAGGGGCTCTCAATGGAAAGGGCTCTTTTTTGCTTCTTACTCATTATTGCATCTTATTTATTTATTTTTTAAGTTGAGGTCTGCTCTGGGGGCACCAAGCTCCCTGTTTTGGGCTTCTTGTGCAGGGGTTTGGGTGCTGTGTTACCAGCTTTTTACTCTGAGGCCTTTATAGTGTGTACAGTTCGCCCCCCTGCACTTCCTGTCTAAGTGCGCGTCTGTGTGCCTGGTGGGGCCTATCCTTTTCATGGCCCTACCTCTGGCAACTTGCCCTCTCGGCTGGTGCAGGTAGGGTTTTCCATTGTCCTTCTTGGCCACCAGATTTTTTGAGCCAGGTTCCAGGGGCCTCAGTTGTTCGGCAGCTCCTGCTGCCTGCCCCAACCCCCTCGGCGCTGGGCTGCTGCCCTGCATTGGGCCTCCTTTTTGCCCGAGTCAGACCAACCTTTTCCTGAAGTCTTCTAAATTATCTCTGGTTGGAAGACTGTTTCTCTCTGTCTCTTTGCAGGTTCTGTAGTTTCAGAGTCCATCCAGAGGCTTGATTTAATGTTTTTTTTGAGGGAACAGAAGGAGAGCTCAGGCAGCTTGCTGTTTCCTCTCTGCCATCTTGGCTCTGCCTCAACTTTCAGGCATTCTTGATGAAAAGACCTGAGCTGAATAGAAAATATGACTTTCAAACACAAGACTCTAGAGAAGCAAAAAAGGTAAACAGCAAAAAGAAACCATCAGGGATATTAAAAGCTAAAACTGTTTACATTCCTACATGGGAAGATGATATTTGTAACTCATATTAACTTTCTCATTATAAGGGCAGGTGAATGAAGCATAGTTAGATAGATGGCACAGGTGTGAGTTGAGTATGAAGGGATGATATCTTAAAAACAATAAAATTAAGGGTTGAGTGAGGAATGCACTGGGAGAAAGGGAAAGGGAGAGGTGGAATTGGGTAAAGTATCTCACATAAAAGAAGCAATTAAAAGCTTATACAATGGGAGAGAAGATGGGAAAGTTCTGGGTAGTTTGTGAACCTTACTCTCATCAAAATTGGCTCAAAGAGGGAATAACATACACTGAATTGGGTATAGTAATCTGTCTTATCCTGCAATAAAATAGGAGGGGAAGGGGGGGGGGGAGGTGATAGAAGGGAAGACAGATTGCAGAGGATACAGTCAGAAAGAAAATATTTTTTTTCTCCATAAAATATTTTATTATTTTCCAGTTACATGTAGAGATAGTTTTTAACATTTGTTTTTATAAGATTTCTGGTTTCAAATTTTTCTCCCTCCCACCCCTCCGTCCCCCCTCCCCAAGACAGCAAGTAATCTGATATAGGTTATATATATACAGTCACATTAAATATATTTCTGCATTAGTCGTGCTATGAAAGTAGAATCAGTGCAAAAAGGAAAAAAAACCTCAAAAAAGAAAAACAACAACAACAACAAAAACAATAGAAATAGTATGATTCAATCTGCATTTAGATTCTAGAGTTCTCTCTTTTTTTTCTGTATTTGGAGAGCATTTTCCACCATGAGTATTTTGGCATTTTCTTGGATCATTGTATTGCTGAGAAGAGTTAAATCTATCACAGTTGATCATGCAATATTGTTGATAGTGTATGAAATGTTCTCTTGGTTCTGCTCATTTCACTCAGTATCAATTCATGTTTTTCCAGGTTTTTCTGAAATCCATCTGCTTATCATTTCTTAGAGAACAATAATATCCCATTACATTCACATACCACAACTTGTTTAGCCATTCCCACAATTGATGGGCAACCCTTCAATTTCCAATTTCTTGCCACTACAAAAAAGAGTAGCTATAAATATTTATGTACATGTGAGTCATTTTCTCTTTTTTAGGATCTCTTTGGGAAAAAAAGACCTAATAGTGATTTTGCTGGGTCCAAGGGTATGTACAGCTTTATAGCCCATTGGGCATAATTCCAAATTGCTCTCCAGAATGGTTGGATCATTTCACAGCTCTACCAACAATGCATTAGTGTCAGAAGGAAAACATATTTGGGGAGGGAATGGGTGTAAGGAGATAGAAAATAGAGGAAATGACAAGGACAGGGAGTAGGATGGAGGGAAAAACCTGGAAAGACTTACATAAGCTGATGCAAAATGAGATGTACTGTATACAAAATAACAGCAATATTGGAAGATCATCTGCTGTGAATGACTTGACTTTTCTCAGCAGTACAGTGATGCAAGCCAACTCTGAAGAACTTTTTAAAAAATGTGATCCATCTTCAGAGAAAGAAATGATAGTGCCTGAATACAGATTGAAGTATTTTTTTGTTAGTTCCCTTATCTGAATTTTTATTTTTGTCTGTTTTCTTTTACAACCCAGATACTGTGTAGATGTTTTACATGACTACTCATGTATAACTTATATTGAATTGCTTGAGTTCTTAGCGGGGAGGGAGGTAGGTAGGAAGAGAATTTGGAACACCAAGTTTTTTTTTTTTAATGATGTCAAAATTTGTTTTTACATATAATTTCGGAAAGTAAAGATTCTAAATAAAAATCTTGTCTCTTTTCTTTTACAGCATGACTAATGTGGAAATGTTTTGCATGATTACACATATATAAATTATTATTGAATTGATTGCATTTTTAAGGTGCTAGGATGGAGAGAGGAAATCAAGTTGGAACACAAAGTTTTAAAAATGAATGTTAAAAATATTTTTACATCTAATTGGGGGAAAATAAAATTCTAAATAAATGGGAAAATATAACACAAGAATTATAGCATTAGAAGAGACCGTAACAGCCATCTAGTCCAACCCATAACAAAAAAAAATAAAATAAATAAACCCCCTTACTATATATTTGACAATTTTTCACTATAGCTTTGTCTTCTGTTTTTTACATCTTCATAATTATCACCAGCATCCTTCCCAATCCCCCTTTCAAGGAACCATCCTATGTTACAAATAGTAATAATTAAAGGAGACCTATCAAATTCTTTTTATGACAAAGATATAGTATTAACACCTAATCCAGCGAGAGCACAAACAGAGAAATAAAATTATAGACCAATTTCCCTAATGAATATTTAGGCAAAAAATATAAAATACTAGTAAACTGTTTACTGCAATCTATCACAAACTCATACACTATCACCAGTGAGATTTATACCAAGAATACATGGCTGCTTCAATATTAGGGGAAAAAAGCTATTACAATCATTGACCATATCAATAGCAATAACAATAAAAATTATGTAAACATATCAATAAATACAGAGAAAGCTTTTGACAAACTATCACATCTATTCCTTTTATAAATACTTGAAAGCATAGGAAAATTAGCACATTTCTTAAAATGATAAGTACTATCTATATAAAACCAAGAGCAAACATTATCTGCAATGAATATAAATTCAAATCCATCCAAATGAGATAAGAAGTAAAGCATGAATGTCCATTGTCACTATTATTATTCTATATTGTTACAAGAAATGCTAACTATTGCAATAAGGCAAGAAAAAAAATGAAAAAATAAGAATAAACAATGAGGAAACAAAACTCTTACTCTTTATAGATGATATGGTGATATTTTTAGAGAACCCAAGAAAACCAACCAAAAAACTAATTGAAACAATTTATCATGTTAAAAAAGTTTCAGGATATAAAATAATGCCCACATTTATCATTAGCATGTCTATATGTTACCAACAAAACCCAGCAAGAAGAGATAGAAGGAGAAATTTAATTTTAAATAATTTCACACTATATAAAATACATGGGAGTCTACTGGCCAAAACAACCCAGCAACTGTATGTAAAAAATGATAAAACACTTTTCACAAAAAAATAAAGATAGATCTAAACAATTGGGGGAAAATTAATTCCTCATGGGTAGACGAAAGGCAGTATGATAAAAGATTACACTTTTACCTAAATTGATTTAATTATTCAGAAAAACTACCAAAAAAATTTTGTAGAGCTAGGAAGAGCAGAAAGCCAAGTATATCAAGGAACTCAATTTAAAAATAAAAACAACAAAAACTGGTACATCATAGCAATGTAGTGTTTGATAAACCCAAATATCTAGGATTTGCGGACAAGAAATCAGTGACAAAAATTGCTTGGAATACTTGAAAACAATCTTGTAGAAAGTAGGCATAGACTAATACCTCACATCACATGTGAAGATAATGTCAAAATGGGTATATGCTTTAGATACAAAAGGTGATATCAGTAAATTAGGGGAACATGGAATATATTACCTGTCGGATCTATGGTTAAAATTTTTTTTGAACAAAGAAGGGATAGGGAGGATCAAAAGAGACAAATTTTGATTTTATGAAATTAAAAAGGTTTTACAAAAAAAAAATGAAACAAAAATAGAAAGAAAGCAAGAAACTAGGAAGGGGAAATTAAAGCAATTTTCTCTGATAAAGCTCTCATATCTCAAAAGTATATGGGACTTATCCAAAATTGTAAAATTCAGATTCATTTCCCAATTGATAAATTGTCAAAGACATGGACAAGCCATATTCAGAAGAAGAAATCAAAGGTATTAACAGTCATATGAAAAATGCTCTAAATCTCCAATAATTAAAGAAAATTAAATTAAAAGAACTCTGAGGCAACACCTTACAATAATCAGATTGACATAACAGAGAAAAAATTAAAAAAAACATTGAAGGGGATATGGGAAAAAAAGCATTGGTAATGGAATTGTGAACTGATTCAACCATTGTGGAGAACAATTTAGGCTTTAAAATTGTTCCCTTTAACTCACTAATTCCCTTTAACTCAGCAATACTAGTAGAGCTGTATGCCAAAAAGATCAAAGAAAAGGAGAAAAGATTTACATATATAAAAATACTTATGGCAGTGCTTCTTGTGGTAGCAAAGAATTGGAAATTAAGGATATGTTTGTCAATTGGGGAATTACTGAATAAGTTATGGAATATGGTTGTCGTATACTATGGTGTCATAAAACATGATTAGGAGGATGGTTTCAGGAAAACCTGAAAAAACTTATATGAACTGATACAAAGTGAAGTGAGCAGAACCAGTAAAACTTTGTATGCAGTAACAAATATTGTAATGATGATTTACTTTGAAAGATCTAGCCATTATGATCAATAGAATGCTCCAAGACATTTTCAAAAGAGTCAAGATGAAAAATGATATCCATTTCTAGAGAGTAGTGACATAGTCTGAGTGCAGATAGAAATAAATTATTTGTTACTTTACTTTTTGCCTTAAATATATTGTAACACAGGAGCAGCTTGGTGGCACAGTAAAACACCAGCCCTGGATTCAGGAGGACCTGAGTTTATATCTGGCATCAAACACTTGACATTACTAGCTGTGTGATCCTGGGCAAGTCACTTAACATTCATTGCCCCACCCCCACCCCCGATAGATAGATAGATAGATAGATAGATAGATAGATAGATAGACAGACAGACAGACAGACAGACAGACAGACAGACAGATAGATAGATAGATAGATAGATAGATAGATAGATAGATAGATAGATAGATAGATAGATAGATAGACATAGATATAGATATAGATGTAGATATATATAGAGAGAGAGAGCAAGAGAGCTAATATACAAATATGTTCTGTATCACTTCACATATATAATTGGTATTATATTGCTTTTTCATTGGTTAGGGAGGGACTCAAGGAAGAGAATTTGAAATTCAAAATTAAAAAATACATGTTAGAATAAACTTTTAAAATTATGTTATGTTAGACTTATTTTTCCTCCATTTTTCTACTGTTTTTTTTAAAATCAAGCTACTATTCTTTCCCTCTTCCATTGTAACCACAATATGATGTCTATTTAATTACTTTAGCTTAATTGTTTTCAAAGGTTAGCTTATTCCATTAGCTCTCTTCCCCTTTATTCCTAATCTCCACTCCCATTTGTCACTCCGTTCCCTTTAGAGTTTTTTTATTAGTACTTGTTTCTTGCTTACTTGTATCTTGTCCATTTCTTTTCTTTCTTCCTCACAGTCAAGCAGTTCTCAATATCTCTTCTTCCTTTCACATAGTCCCGTTCATTAGTTTTTTTTAAATTATATTGTTTTTCACTTTTTTTTCCCAAAGAGGATATCTATTATTCATTCTCTTCATTTTCTATCTTCTTTTTGTTCTTCACTAGATTCTTTTTTTTTTCCTCTGGTTCATGATCCCTGTACAAATCTCTTCACTGTAATTACTCATGGAGCCAAAACTTCTAAGGTATCCATTCTGGGCTATTCTCTTCTAGGCAGTTTCTGACACTACTTAATAGATTTTGATCCAGATACTCCTTTTTACATTGTGCATGATTCCCAGAAACATAACAATTCCTACATGTGACAAAAGAAGAAATTATCCACAGGAAGAACCTCCTGTCTCATCCCATACCCCTAATAATAAGCAGCCTAATTCTGAACTATACCCTCTCCTTGTCAACTTCCTTCCCCATTAGCTTCAAAATATAATCCACAGTTCCATGTCCTCTCACTTCCCCAAATGGCATTTCCCTGAAGAGTTTTATCTCTTCTCTCAAAAAAAGACAAGTGGTATTTTCAAGTACTAAACTTCCCAAAAAATACTCAGCAAATATTTTCATTATTTCTTCACAGAATTATCTTTTTTTTTATTCATAGAAACATTCATGAGTAAATCTCCACTCCCAACAAAAAACAAAACCTCTCTTTTTCCTACATTTTTTTTTGTTTTTTTTTTCAGGGCAATGAGGGTTAAATGACTTGCCCAGGGTCACACAGCTAGTAAGTGTCAAATGTCTGAGACCAGATTTGAACTCAGGTCCTCCTGAACCCAGGGCCGCTGCTTTATCCACTGCGCCACCTAGCTGCCCCCTTTCCTACAATTTTTTATCCTTCCCCTTCCCTATAATCTTATCATCTGCTTCTCTGTGGGCCCTTCTCTTCTTGGGAGACCATAAGGATCACTTTCCCTTTATTTCTAGGCCTTAATTTGATCTTGGCACATCAGGAACTCTATCTTCCTCATTGTTTACCATTTTATGATGTAGTTCCACAAAAGACATTGATTCATCCATATGGTTTTTTTGTAAGGTTCTTCCCATAATACCCTAGGTCTGTTTCCCCACCATTTCTTCCACCTGACTTTTCCCTTAGTCTTTATCTCCTTGTGTATTTTCGTACAAATCCCTATGCTGTTATGCTGCTTCTGTTGCTGTCCTTAGGTTCTGCATTTATTCACCTCTCTTGCATTTCTGTTGTCTAGGCACTTTTAGAAGCAAATAATCTACTCAGCTATGGTGTAATTTCTAAGAATGTTTTGTAAATCTCTATATTATTTTTCATTTACAGTTAAACTCCCATTTGCAGGGTAGGTTGCCCTGGGCCAAATCCTGAGCTGATTATTCTTCAGAACACTTCATACCTTTCTCACCTTCATTTTGTGCTAGGTAGAGAATAGTGTTGTATCATTCAAACTTCCTTTCTTGTGTATTTGAATTTCTTTTTCATTATTTGCAGAAACTGTTATTTCTTAATGGAAATATGAAACTTAACTGTTATTTGTCTTATAGTTTATAGCCCCTCTTTATTTTTTTCTGGATAAAAGTTACACATTCTTTCAATTAGCATTTTCTTTTCTTTTTTCAGAAATTCTAAGTAGTTCTCATGCTATTTCTTTTATTATGATGTTCAGCTTTTTAAAAAAAAAATTGCCATGTTCTTCTGCGCGACCTATTATACCTTGATTATTTCTATGTATTGTGTCTTCAAAAGCACTGTTTTGTTTGAAATGAAAGCATGTTTTACTTTAATGTTATTGAATTTTTGCTTTACTTCTAGATTGCCCTCACTTTTGAGTATTTACATTCCAAATAATTTGTTCTCTCTTTTATTTCTGTGATGAGACTTTCCCTTGAAGATTCAATTTTTTCCCCCTAATCTTCCATTTCTGTTGTGGAGTCAATATTTTTTTTTTCTTATTTCATTTCTTTTTCAATCCACTCAGGAATATATCATGTTATGGTTCCATGTTCTCTTTAGTTTCCATAGGCTCTTCTGACTTACTAAGTACTGTTGTTTTCTTTTTGTAGCATTTATTCATAGTGGGAGGCCTGAACTAATTTACTTGATCTTTAGGCTACTTTCCTTCTACTGTTAATGTTTTTCCTGTTAATTTACCTGATTATGATCAAGATCTTTGAATGTTCTTTCTCCTGAGATATTTGGTAATTTTAATCCCCTCACCTCTTTAGTGTCTCCTACTACATACTTTCTAATTCCCTCTTCTCTGACAGTGGTTTCCTTGAGAGCTGGTTCTCAAAGCATCTCAGTCTCTTTCCAAAGTGGGAAATTCACAGTTTGCCAGATTAAGTCTTTTCGATAAATAACTTTTGGAGAACAAAATTGGTCCCATATGAATGCGTTCTTTGGCTCAGAATTAGTGGAGTGTGATACATCCCTACATAGTCTCTCTCTCCCCTAGAATGGTCTATTCCATTCCCTCTATTCCTTAGTTCTGTATCCCTGCAGTATAGGGCTCTCCAACAATGATTTTATTGCAGTGAGATTTGATTTCTCTCATTTGGCTTTTGGATGAAGGAGAATTCAGGGTATGAGTTTGAGCTCTAGTTTTAGCCCAGAAACATGTTGTGCCATTTTCCTCTATTCCTTTGCTCTGCTGCAGAGATATTTTGCAATGCAGAGCCCTGTGCTGTAGTACTTACTGTTGAGGCTTCAACAAACTTCCACAGTCTGGAGCTTGCATATACAAAAACTGGATAGAGGGAGGGGGTAGCCAGATGTGTAGTTGAATTCTGTTGCAAGTTCGTTGGTTGGGTGACTTTTGAAGCCTCTCTACATGTAGCATGTGGTTGGTGAGGGAGAAGGTATAAAGTGAACTTAAGGAAGATGATAGTTCATTTTTAAAAACATTCTTTAGGATTCTAGGTTTCCTTGACCATTTTCTGTTTGCATATAGATAAGCACACATGTGTATGGTAAATATACAGATAAATGTAGATATATGCACATATGTGATATAAACAAATGTGTAATCTCACACATTCATTACCAATTTTCAACAGCAATAACTTTCAAATTAGTCACATTTTATCTTAAGGCTGTATGCATTTTTTCTTTTTTAAACACTTTATTTTATCCAAATATAATGTAAAAACAATTTTAACATGCATTTTAAAAAAAATTTTGACTTCCAAATTCTCTCCATTTCTCTGTCCCCTCCACCATCCCTGAAAAAGTAAGCAATTTCATCTAGTGTACACAAGTTATTTTATCTTTTCCACGTTTGAAAAATCATCTTTGTATTCATGTTCCATACAGAATTATTACAAACTTCCCTTTGCTTTCCATTTTTATTGCTAGTTTTTAGCCTTTTTTCTCTACATACCTGGTTGTCACTTTTCTTTTTATACTTTTACATTTGTTAAATCACCTCTTTATACTTCTATGGTATTTTGTCACTTCTTACCACCTTGTAGTCAAATCTAGATTCCTTGCTCTTCTTTCAATAAACAATTCTTATCTCAAAGATTTTTTCCTCCTTACTTTATTTTACCGACTACCTTTTGGTTCTGAGATTTTTATTCTTTGGAACATAAACACATTTTTCTTTGGAAAAATAATTTTTCTTCACTAAACATTATTCCCTTTCTCAATCCTCTAATATGTTATAATTTCTACCACACTCCTATCAGAGTATTCTCTCTTCTGACTTGTATATCTACTTGAAACTGAAAGACTCTATCATAAACCAGTAATGTAATTTTAAATGATTAATATGATTCTTGGAGTTTCTAATATTCAACGAAGCATGATGACTTCATTAGGCCACTTAAGGGAAGAAACAAACTGCTTGACTACACAGGGATCAAAATTTAGGGTCAAGGACTGGAGAAATAATAGGATCAGTGAGATATTTGAGGTTTACTCACACCCACCCCCTTCTGATTATCTGATGGCTACATTATTCCAAGGTGTCTCCTGATCACCTCCCAATGTTATCCTCTATGTATTCCTGAACTTCACTTCATAACCTGTCTTCAGAGCTCTTGATATTCTCCTTCCATCTCTGATTTACTTTATTTCTGATCTTGACTTCTAATTGCTGTAACTGACTTTGCCCAAATACTTATCTTTTACTTTTTGATCACAATCTGACATCTTTAGCATGACTCCTCTGTGACAACTTTTCCTGTGTGTGTGTGTTTGTGTATGTTTGGCTGTGGCTGTGTGTATTTACCTTGGACTCTCTTTCTTGACTCTCCATTAGGCCCATATGGAAACTTAGCAGGAAAATGCTGATAATCAATGCCTTTTGTCTTACAGAAATTGTCATCTTTTATTCAAAGAATCATAGAGTTATAATTATACCTTCTAATTTCTATTATCCTTAGTAATCCAAGACGATTCTTGACCCCATTTTCTTTGAATTCTTGAGACAGGTTAGATTATAATTAGCACTCAAATACTATTTGAGGATATTGCATATCTTCACATAGGAACATTATCAACATTTGTTTTCAATTTTGTTCTATTTTAATACAAAACTTAATTATATTTAATGCATTATTCCAATTAAACGCCTCTATGATTATGTTAAGATTAGATCATTTTTATCCTTTAAAACATATGGGGGAGGGCAGCTATGTGGCGCAGTGGATAAAGCACCAGCCCTGAATTCAGGAGGACCTGATTTCAAATCTGGCCTTACACACTTGACACTTACCAGCTGTGTGACCCTGGGCAAGTCACTTAACCCTCACTGCCCTGCAAAAAACAAATAAACAAATACATATGGGGAACCCCCCTCCAGATATATTAAAATACCTTCTTTTATATTATGCTTTCACTTTCCTTATCCTACTAATATCCTGAGAAATAAATTCTCTTTGACTTTCCTTGTTTTATTTTAACTTTATGTCCTTTGTCTTTGTTCTGCTTTATTTTACTATGTTCAGTTTTTATTAGTAATATATCTTTTCCAAGTTGTTCAGGCCTGGCTTAGAAGGCCTTCATGTTCTCATGAAATGGGAGAGTTGATGTGATATATTCTAGGTGATGGCAATCACAGCTATCTGTGCTTACCTTTGCACAGATAAATGCATCTCAATGAGAAGAAACCGTCACCTTTTTTTATTTCTTACATGTAATTTTGCTGTTTCCCTTAAGTTAAATAACTTTTTTCACCAGAACATTAGAGATTGTCAAAGGTTTAGAATGCTTTTGAATAAAAAGCACCACAGTGCTTGGCCCATAGAAAGCACTTATAAATCCTTATGGACTGATAAACATATGATTCAAAGATTTAATCTAGATATACTTTACTATGACAAATATTGAAAACAACATAAGCTTAATCCAATGTTTTTAGTCTTTCTGAGCATTGTTTCACATAATAATATGGAAGTGATGACAAGCTTTCTTTGCTTCACATAAAAGATGAACCTGGGCACAATTATCAGAGAGAGGTCAAGTGTGTTTCTTGAAACTAATGCAAGGTTCCATCACATGATATAAAATATCTTCATGTACTCTGATCTGTAAAACTAAAGTAAAAATAGAGGAAAGAAATATTAATCTCTTACTGTATTGATATGATGGAAGGAAATACAAAATAGTAATTCCCCTTGGGATCTTGATAGTAATAGTCACATAATCTGTTGACTAGAAGTAACAAATATTTGATAGAGAGGTACTTAAAAGCTTGAGAGGTAAAGAACTCAGAAATCACTAACTATAATCAATTTTTAAGTTCTGTACAAATAATCTACTTAGTAGAAGAAATGGGAAACCTATAAAAAGAAAGAAAATGATAATGAGAAGCACAAGAGTGATTCTGATAATAAACATTCACTTTCTTAGCCTATTTCAACTCACTATAAGGATTTGGTTTTTTTGTGTTTTTGGTTTTTTGGTTTTTTTGGAGAGGCAGTTGGGGTTAAGTGACTTGCCCAGGGTCAAACACCTAGTAAGTGTTAAGTGACTGATAAAGAAAAAAAAATACACTAATCTTAGAAGTTGCAATACATAACAGAGTCTATTTCTGTTCCTAAAGAGAGACAGCAATGAGTTGTTGGTAAAGTTGTGAGATGATCCAACCATTCTGAGAGCAATTTGGAACTATATGCAAAGTATTATAAAATTGTGCTTACCCTTTGATCCAGTAATACTGCTACAAGTTATGTATCCCTAAGAAATCATAAAAAGGAAAAAGGCCCCACATGTACAAAAATATTTATAGCAGCTCTTTTTATAATGGCAAAGAAATGGAAATCGAGGGGCTGTCCATCAATTGGGGAATGGCTGAACAACTCATGGTGTACGAATATAATGGAATACTATTGTTCTGTAAGAAATGATGAGCAGGCAGATTTCAGAAAAATCTGGAAAGATTTACATGAACTGATGCTGAGTGAAGTCAGTAGAACCAGGAGAACATTATACACAGTAACAGCAACATTGTCCATTGATCAGCTGTGATAGAATTAACTCTTCTCAGCAATGCAATGAGTCAAAACAATTCCAAAAGCCTTATGATAGAAAATGCTCTACACAACCATAAAAATAACTGGAATCTGAATGCAGATTGAAGCATACTATTTTCATGTTTTGTGATTTTCCCCTTTTGTTCTGATTATTTTTTCACATCACTCATGTGGAAATATATTTAACATGATAGTATATGTATATATACATATACGTATATATATATATACATATACGTATATATATACGTATATATGTATATGTGTGTGTGTGTGTGTATGTATATATATATATATATATATATATATATATATATATAAACCTAAAAGAGAGCCAGAGAGTGAGAGTGAAAGTGAGCAAGTGAGTGAGAGACTTTTTAGTAATGATGATATTTGGTTGAACAGTGTATAAGGTTTTAAAAAGAGTGTTTCTGAATTTCGAGGACACAGTCACCATTTTAAAGCTATTTAAATCTCTACTAGAGATATAGGTGAAGTATAGTTGACTATCTTTGTAAAGTAAGGGTTTAAAAGTTCAGCTTAATAAATGGCCCATAAATGTACAGAACTAAGATATTTTCTTATTGTCTCAATGTAGTGTTTGAATCATAAAGTTATTAAATTAAGAATGAATGAAAATTACATGACAGGGAACACTACAACCAGTACCTTATCCTCTTCAGTTGCCACAATGAGTTTAAGGTGTCAACTAAGCACTTAGCTTCATATGTCATGTGTATTTAGTATCACATGAGGGCACTTAGAAGTAATAACCAAGATCCTCTTGCCACTCAGAGTTGGTTGCTACCCTTAGCTGTGTCCCTTTTAATTTGTCTAGTTAATAGCTAAGATATATAGCTATATATAGCAAAGCTCCTGACTGAGGAACCTATCATATTGTCCCAACGTAAAATCATGGATTAGTGCTGAAAAGTACTTTGAGGTCATCTACACCAACCTCATTTTATAGACCAGAAACCTGAGGTCCATTAAGTGACTTGATGAAGGATATAAAGGTAGTGAATAACAGAGGTGGGATTTGGACCTAGATTTTCTAAATCTGAAACTCAGGCTTTTTTCTACTGTGTCATTTAAATAGTGAAGATAGTGAAAGCTCATTTTCTCTGTATATGTAGTCCCTTGGTATTCTGCACAGTACCTTGGCTACTGCCTTACATAGTAAGGTCTTGACATTCATTTGAGCATGGGAAGCAAGGGAATGGGATGTTAACTGAAGTCCCTTCTTTGGTTAACCAACATGATGACTTGATTTATTTTTCCTTCAATTCATTTTTAAAAATTCTTAGTGAATTTATTGAATTGACCTTGTGCATTGTCTTTTATTAATTCCAACATAACTACATATCGTGTTCATACCATCATAGTATGTGATAGGGGCTTGCATTCAAATGCAAAAAAAAAAAAAAGAATTTTTCTTCACTCAAGGAGCTTTCATTATATGAGGAAAATGCTTCATAGAAGAGATGGCATCTGAATTGGGCCTTGAAGTAAGACAGTTTCTAAAGGGTAGAGATAATGGTATATGTGTTTTTGATATGGAAAGTGGCTTATAAGTTTACATAGCAACTGAAGTAGAGCACAGAGCTCTAATAATCCATTTTGGCTAAAACTTCCATTAATGAATCCTTTGTACACTCTTTATACAGCATGGCCCAAAAGTCGCAATGTTTTAATAAATTTTTGAAAATTATTTTTTATTTATTTTTTTGTTATTTCTGAGATTTTATTTTTCACACATAATGTAAATATATATACTGCTTATGATGCAATGGTATTGTAAATCACAAACAAAAAATAAAGGAGTTATTAAATATTGGAAGCCCTTTGTGACTTTTGGCTCACCCTAACTTTACTACCTCTATAACTTATTCATGTTGTTCCCTACACCTTCCATTAACTAATATATCTCATTCAGCTATCATCTCAAACTACATAATTTGCCACTGTGAACAACACTATCCTTTCAGATATTCTTTCCTTTATTTATTACCTGACTTATCATAATCATAGTTTTCAGAGCTAGAAGAAATACCTTGAATAATCTCAAAATAGGAAACATCTTAGTATAGGGTATAAGGATGCTGGTCTTGGTGAAACACAGAGAGAGAAATATTACTGTTTCTCAGAGATGATGCCTTCTTCCTTATTCAGTCAATGGATAGATGCCAATTTGATACTGCTCATTAGAAAAAATGTTGCAGTGAAACTCCATATTAATATTTTGTTTGTTTCAGAAACAGATTCCTTTTTGCAGTCTCTCCACTTCCCCACCTTGAGGACACATTTAACTTTTTTCTTTTAATAAATTACTTCTGGGGCCATCTAGGTGGCACAGTGCATAGAGTACTGGCCCTGGAGTCAGGAGGGCCTGAGTTCAAATCTGGCCTCAGGCACTTGACACTTACTAGCTGTGTGACCCTGGGCAAGTCACTTAACCCCAGTTGATTCACCAAAATAATTAAATAAATAGATAAATGAAATAAAATAAATTACTTCTGGTTTTCATAATGAGTTCTTATATTTAATTAGATATATATAAGATGACAACACAATGTAACAGTGGTGTCAAAATATAAGTACATCTTTCTTATCCAGTAATGATATTATAAACAATAACAAAAATCACTTGTAAAAATTATTTACAAGGTTGAGAGAAAAAGAAAATTGACAGTATTGAAATAGCTACAGATTAATCATGAAAACAGTTTCTACTACTGGCTAAGCTCAGGGCCCAGAGACATCAAGGGAGCCAATAAAATGATGTGGGACAGGGGCAGCTAGGTGGCACAGTGGATGGAGCACTGGCCCTAGAGTCAGGAGTACCTGAGTTCAAATCCAGCCTCAGATATTTGACACTTACTAGCTGTGTGACCCTGGGAAAGTCACTTAACCCCAATGGCCTAACTAAAAAAAATAAATAAATAAGTGGCACAGAAAATTAAAAGCCACAAAGCAAATTAATATACTCAGACTCTCTGTTCTAGATCATCTCATGTTCTTCAACCCCTTGACAGAAGTCTTAATAATAGTTCAGTTAGGAGGTCATCTGGAAAACTAGAGAATGACAATATCCAGCTTTTGCATGATATCTCAGTGTGAATCACCACAGGAGTTAAATGACTGTGTGAGAAATTATATTCTGGGGGAAAAAAGAAAACTTTTATTTTTACTGCAGACATGATATTTGCCCTTATGAGATCACTTCCTGGTCTTTCTACATGTGAAATTATTTTAACTAGCTAATCAACAACAATTCTGTCCTGTACTATCAACCATTATGTACCTATTTGCTCACTCTAAAATAAGTTTAGACTTGTTGTCCTTGAAAGTTCCTCCCAGTTATATATTTGTAATCCTATAACCTTATATCTTTTATATATTATAACCTTAAACCTGGGCTATTTTTCCCTGTTTTCTCATTTCCTTATTAATTTTATAGGCACTAAAATGAATCTCAAGTTTTGGAAAATCAAAGTACCCTCAGGGACAAATTAAGGGCTTATTGGAAGCTATTAAACATGCTGATGGAACACAATTTATCAAATGAACATTAATTGGGGAATTCCCAAAAATTTCTAACCTTTAGTCAAATTAAGAATTGTGATAGAGACCCTGCCATTGTTAAGGAATAAGTTAGAGGTGGTTGGAGATTTTTCTGAATCCCCAAAAGTTTGGATTTTGGAAAGAATAATCTTTTGAAAAGTGAATGTCATTTATATCCAAGACTCTGTGAATAGCCATATCCTCCTTAGGAAATCTGGGGCAATAGTCCCTGGAACAAGTTACATGTCTAAATCTAATGTCTGGTGATGAGAGAGGACCAAGGTTTTGTTGTGGAGTATCAAGGCATGTAACCCTAACCTAGTTCTATAATGAAAGGGCTTCAAAACTCCTGAAAGCAGACTAGCTTTAGAACTCTACTTTTGATACACAAGGAATACATATCTGAGTCCTGGGTTTTAGGAGAAAGTCAAGAAAGAATAGCACACCAAATAGGCACTAACAGTATTGCTATCTAGGAGGGTGAATGGTGGTGCCATATATTCTCTGACTGGATGTGAACCTGGAATATCATCCGGACTCTGCCTGGGTGTTGGCTCTTCATACTAAGAGTTAAGATTCATGTGAAGTGCCTCACTCTTTCCTCAGAGTTTGCATGAGTGTTCTGAGACTGAATCACCCTATCCCCGGGCATAGGAAAAGGGAAAAGACAGCTCAGAGAGAAAAACAGGTTAAGAGGTTTAGGAGAAGGGGGCAGCTAGATGGCACAGTGCATAGAGCACTGGCCCTGCAGTCAGGAGGACCTGAGTTCAAACCTGGCCTCAGACACTTAACACTTACTGGCTGTGTGACCTTGGGCAAGTCACAACCCCAATTGCCTCACAAAAAAAGGAGAAGAAGAAGAGGTTTAGGAGAAAACACCCTGTTAAAGTATTTCATACTTCTTAAAGAGGACTCAATTGTAGTTAGATGCTCTCAGTTATGGAACTTCAGAATGGGAAATAACATTATAAATTATAAGATCTTTGAATTTGGAGCTAGAAGCAGCCTTAGAACATGTCTTATACAAACCCTTCATTTTATATTAAAAGAAATTGAGGTTGAGAGAAATAACATATCTTGTATCATATATCTAGCATAATGTTACATGTAAAGGAAACATTTATTAATACTTTTGTAGCAGAGTAGAATATATACATATGTATGTATATGTGTATATATGTGTATTATATACATACATATATGTGTGTTTATACATACACACACACACATATTGCATTTTAGTTAGAATTCCTGGTATATATCCCCTCTCTTATGCTTGTTTTCTCTGTAGCCTTGGGTACAACCTCCCTGGGCTTCCATTTCCTTAACTATACAATGAGGATATTTGACTGGATAACCTCTGAGCTCCATACTTGTGATCCTATGAGATGAGTGGATCTGAATAGTAAGTGACTGACACTCCTTCTTTAACACAGAGAAGTGATATCTTCTCTCTGCTTCTGAAGTTCCTACTGAATATGAACTCATACCATTAAATCACAGTACAAAACTTACTGAACTGCAGCAGGCATCAATTTTCTAAGGTAGGTCATTTCATCAATTCTCTTCAGCCCATCTGTTTGATTTGCAAGATATCTGCCTTTTATTCATGGACAGGAGTTCAGCACTCAGGAAGCTCATTATCCTTTCTTCTCCGACTATGACTAGGTTCATCTTCTTTTCTGGTTATACATATTCTTGGTTATGTTATTTTATGTCATATTTACCACAAAAATTATCTCTGGTAATATGCTACAGCCTACCTGCACCCTACGTTTATCCTTTGGGTTGCCTAAAATATGTAGCCATGCAGAATTTTTTGAACAAGATTGAATCCAGCCCACACTATTTGTCATACTAAATAGTGGGATGATTAATGGTTTTCTTTAGCTCTCCACAATATATATTAAATGGCATATCATAATATGGACAATGCACATATTTCATGTATTTTTTCCTGTATGGTTGCTATTGTTTTGAGTTACCACAAATGTAACTGATTCAAATCTATAGTCCTAAATGGCTAAATGTAATTAGTACAATATCAGAGGCAGTGTGGTACAGTGAAAAGAAATGTATTTAGAGTCAGAAGAAATGAGTTTAAATCCTAACTTTATTATTTGGTAGCACAGTGGATATAGTGCTGGGCTTGAAGTCAGGAAGACTCATCTTCCTAAGTTCAAACCTGACCTCAGACACTTATTAGCTGTGTGACCCTGGAAAAGTCATTTAAGTCAGGTTGCCTCAGTTTCTTCAAATGTAAAATAAGCTGTAGAATAATATGGCAAACCAATTTAGTATTTCTTGCCAAGAAAATGACATATGGAGTCATGAAGAGTCAGATGCAACTGAACAACAACATCCTTTATATCTTTGACTAAGTCATTTAACTTTTCTGGGCTTCTAGTACCTCATTTATGAAATAAAGGAGAACAGACATGTTGCCTAAAAAGGTACCTTCTAGACCTAAATCAATAATCTTATGAATCTTTCATATTGGACTCAGTGGAAAAGTCCAGTGTGACTACATTATGGCTAAAATAGCAATGACTGATGACAAGATTGTTAAAGGCCTACCACTTCTGATTTCTTATATATTTACTCAGAATAAAGGAAAACATTATAATTAGAATCATATTGTGTATATCAAGATTATGGCTTTGCTTTCAAGATTCAAACCATCTGTATAAAAATGGAAAAATTCACTAAAAATTCAGATCTTGAAAAATATCTGGGTGTTTGACAATAAGTAGACAAGCCATCAGTGATCTTTAGATTTTTTTCACACTTTGTCTGCATATCTGGCAGTGAAGAGATACCCTACTCAACAATACTATTTTATCGTATTGGCATTCCCCCTTTTCTGTATTCCTATTCATTCTTTCTGTCACATAAAACTTAACATCTTTTTAAATACCATTTTGTTTTCTAATTGATTCATATCTATAAATAATATCTCTCCAACAAGATGGTAAGCTTCTTATTCAATCAAACATTTATTCATTTTTATTTTAAACATCAAAATCAAGAGGCAAAGCCAAGATGGTGGAGAAAAGGCAGGGATTTGCCTGAACTCTCTCCAAAAATCTTTTGGAGCAACATTAAATAAGGCCTCACATAGAAAAGGACAGGGTGAAATAATTTTCTCACTTAAGACAACTTAAAATGTCAGCAGAAGAGGTCTGTTGCACTGGTGTGAGAAGGGAATACATTTCAGCACAGGCTGTGCCCAGTCCAGTGGATGCTAAACACCAACAAACCAGCAGTAGGTCTTGGGGACAAGAAAATCAGTCACGGCAGTGCCAGTTTCCAGAACTCTTAGCCCACAGCTGGTTAGGCAGTCAAACAACTAGTCATAAAGAGATTACAGGGGTCCCTTAGCTGGCATCAGAGGTAGGATTCTATTGCATTGCCATTTGTTGGATTTGGGTGGTAGTATCAGGGCAAGGAGGACCACTAGCACAACAAAGCTTGCAGCTTCAGGGGTGCTGAAACCCTATTCACAGTTCCATGGTGGGAAAGACTGCTTGTGGTCACTCATAGACCAGAGGACAGGCCAGGATAGTAGTTCTTAGATTATACTAACTTAGAAGAATAAAAACTTCCAAGTCCCCATACCACTTCCTCTTAGATCATACTACCTTAGAATAATAATAATAAATTAAAAAAAAAACCCTTACAAGTCCTCAGAATTATATCTGAAAGGAGCTGCACAAAACCCCTGAAAATTAGGACAGTTGCCCCTCCATCCTGGAGGTAGAATCCCACATTAACATAGAGTTAAAGTCAAGAAATAGGCTGGGAAAATAAGCCAACAGCAGAAAAATCCTGATTATAGAAAGTTCCTATGGTGATGGGGATAATAAAAACACAAACTCAGAAGAAAACAAGGCCAAAACAGCTATAGTCAAAGCCTCAAAGAAAAATATGAATTGGTCTCAGGTCATGGAAGAGCTCAAAATGATTTTTAAAATCAGGTAGGGATGAAAAGAAAAGTGTGCAGAAAAAAATGAGAGTGACAGTAGAAAATCATAAAAAAAGGCAACAGCTTGGTAAAAGAGACATAAAAATACTGATGAAAATAACACCTTTAAAAACAGGATAGGACATATGGCAAAAATGACAAAATTTAATGAAGAAAAGAATGCCTTGAAAAAGAAATTTTAAAAATATATATTTACATACAAAATTTCACTGAAGAACTCTTTAAAAAGTAAAATTGGACAAATGGAAAAGGAGGTACAAAAGCTCCCTAAGAAAATAATTCCTTAAAAATTATAATTGGACAAATGGAAGCTAATGACTTACTGAGACTTCAAGAAACAATAAAACAAAATCAAAAGAATGAAAAAAAAAGATAATGCGAAATATCTCATTGAAAAAATAACTGACCTGGAAAATAGATTCCAGGAGAGATAATTTCAGAATAATTGGACTACCTGAAAGCCAATGTCAAAAAAAGAGCATAGACATCATCTTTCAAGGAGTTATCAAGGAAATCTGCCCTGATATTCTAGAGCTAGAGGGTAAAAGAGAAATTGAAAAAATCTACTGATTTCCTCCTAAAAGAGATCCTAAAATGAAAACTACCAGGAATATTATAGCCAAATTCCAGAAGTCCTGATTTAAGGAGAAAATATCGCAAGCAGCAAAAAAAGAGACATTTCAGATATCATGGAACCACAGTTAAGACAACACAAAATTTAGCAGTTTCTATATTAAAGGATTAGAGCACTTGGAATATGATGTTCCAAAAGCAAAAAAACTAGGATTACAACCAAAAATCATCTACTCAGAAAAGCCAATTATAATCCTCAGGAGAAAATTCATACACTCAGTGAAATAGAAGACTTTCTGGCATTCATGATGTAAAGACCAGAGCTGAGTAGAAAATTTGACTTTCAAAATCAAGACTCAGGAGAAGCATAAAAAGATAAACATTAAATAAATACCATAAAAGATTAAATAAGGTTAAACTGTTTATATTTTACATGGGAAAATGATACTTGTGACTCAACTCATAAAAAATTCATTATTAGGGCAGTTAGAATCAGTATACCTAGACAGAAAACATGGGTATGAGTTTAATATGATAAAGAAATTATATAAAAAAGTAAAATTAAGGGGTGAGAAAAAGGAATGGAGGAGGAATGAGAAGTAAAATGGTATAAATTATCTAGCATAAATGAGGTTTGAAAGAGATTTTACAATGGAGGAGAAGATATGGTAAGTCAGGGGTGGGGTGTGGACCTTACTCTCATGGGAATTGGCTCAAAGAGGGAACAAATACAAACTCAGTTGGTTTTAGAAATCTACCTTACCCTACAGGAAAGAAGAGGGGGAGGGGAAAAGAGAAGGGGGAGCTGAAAGAAGGCAGGACAGGTTGGGGGAGGTAAAAGTCAAAAGCACAACACTTTTGATAATGGACAGGGTGACAGGAGTGAGAGATAGGATAAATGGGGGGAAATGAGATGGGAGGAAACACATAGTAATCCTAATAGGGGTGGGAAACTACAATGAGTTTCTCTGATAAAGACCTAATTTCTCAAATATAGAGAGAACTGAATCAAATTTCTAGAAATAGGAACTATTTCTCAATTGATATATGCTCAAAGGACATGAACAGGCAGTTTTCAGATGAAGTAATCAAAATTATCTGTAGTCATATAAAAATGCTCTACATCACTATTTATTAGAGAAATGCAAAATAAAACATCTATGAGCTTCCACCACACGCCTATCATATTGGCTCATATGACAGAAAAGGAAAATGATAAATGTTGAAGGGAATGTGGAAAAGTTGAAACACTAATGCAATGTTGGTGAAGTGGTATACTGATTCAACCATCTTGTAGAACAATTTAGAACTATAGCCAAAGGACTTTAAACCTTTGACCAAGCAATATAACTACTAGTCTATAACCCAAAGAGATAAAAAAACAAAAGAAAAATAAGAAAGGACCTATGTGTACAAAAACATTATAGCTGCTCTTTTTGTGCTGGTAAAGAATTAGAAATTGAGGGGATGGGGGCAGCTAGGTGGCGCAGTGGATAGAGCACCGGCCCTGGATTCAGGAGTACCTGAGTTCAAATCCGGCCTTAGACACTTAACACTTATTAGCTGTGTGACCCTACGCAAGTCACTTAACCCCAATTGCCTCACTAAAAAAAAAAAAAAAAAAAAAAGAAATTGAGGGGATGTTCATCATTTGGGGAATGACTGAACAAGTTGTTGTAAATAATTATAATGGATTACTATTTTCTTTAAAAAATGATGATCAGGATGCTAAGAAAAACCTGGAAAGACTTACATGAATTGATGTTGAATGAAGTGAGCAGAACCAAGAGAACACTGTATACAGTATCAGAAATATTGTATTGTGATCAACTGTGAATGACTTCGCTATTCCCAGCAACAAAAAGATCCAAGACACTTCTGAATGATTTATGATGAAAAATGCTATCGATCTCTAGAGGAAGAAATCATGGTGTCTGAATATAGATTGGAGTATACTTTTTTCTTTACTTTCTTTATTTTTCTTGTTTTTTAATGTGTTTTCTTTCACAACATGACTAAAATTTAAATGTTTTTCATGACTACACATGTACAACCTATATCAAGTTGCTTTCCTTCTCAATGTGAGGGTAGGAAGATCAGGGAGGGAGGGGGGGAAATTAGAATTCAAAAAAAAAACCACCTCAAAACACCTGAAATGTTAAAAATTGTTTTTACAAGTAATTGGAAGAAAATAAAATATTAAATTAAAAAAGAAAAAAATAATATTCCCTTGATATATTTTTATTGTATCACTTCATTTTAAGTATAATTTTCTCCCATTTCTTATTTGGTAAGGAAATTAATATTATACTGTATCATTTGATAATTAATATTACTCTGTAATCCATTGTTATGTTTATTTTATCAAATCCACATTTCTTAATTTGGTTCATAAGGCAGTCTCTAATGGTGTGATCATCCCTTTCCCCTAGGGCACTTAATAACTAACCAGTTTAAGTGGAACCCTTGTTTTTTATTTACAGATAAACAAAGAAACATCTTGAGCTAGGACTTTCTCTGGGGATCCTCCTGTACTTCTGCTTTGTCAAAATTAGGAAGATGTGGTCTCCAAGAAGGAAGCCAAATGGGGGTGGGGGATCTGATTCGGTGGTTCTGTTTTTCTAGCTTAGATTACTAGAAGTGATGTAGGAGGCAAGTTTTATTGCAATACTGTGGGTGACCACAGGGAGAGAACCAGAAACGTGGAAAGGTATCTCTTCAGTACTTGCATTACTGGCTTAACCATCCAAACAATTATACTTGAATTCAAACCTCAAAACAATATAAATTACAGTCCCCAAATATTTTTATCTTAAATAGCAAACCTCTACTCTCATGAAATTGCAATGAGCAAAAAAGATGTACCAGGACACACACATATGTTGCTTGATTTTTCCTTTCTTCTTCTCAGGTTTAAACTTTATTCTGGTATAAAGATCAATCATTAGAAATTGCTTCTATACAATTAGCAACCTTATAAATCCTCAGTAAAACCATTCCTTGTAACCAGCTCTTTTCTGGCAAGTTTACAAATTTTTTAAAAAGTCTAGAAAGTTTTTTTTCTGTGTAATGATTTACCAGCTTCCAATGCTTTCCTCTGTCTTAGAAGAAACAACTAATGTACCTATTTTTGTTAAAACCATCAATTGCTTTTTTCCAATAATTTAAACACAATTACAAATTTAAAACAATTTTAACACATATACATCAATTTAAAAATAACTTTAAAACTTAGCAGTATTATTTGGTTTCTTCCAGAATTCACAAACCTTGAAAAGGCAGGTGAACACTTCAAGTGGCAGTGTACCTTAAATATACTCCCCCCCCTTTTTTTTCAAGATTCCAAATTCTTTGAACAGTCACTAGAAAACAGCACAGTTTTCTTTCTATCTGTTTTTGCCAATAATTTAAAATACTCTGGGCATTTTCTTAAGATTTTCTAAACATTCTCTCACCCACCACTGCTCTGGTGCTGCGCAGCCAGCCAGCACCTTAGGTGGGGGGTGGGGGGGGTAGGCAGCAGCACAAGTCATACTCGACTAGAGATCAATTTTCATAACAACGTTTACACATTACAAAGAGTTCCTGATTTTTTTTAACCATTCCACTACAAAAGATTTCAAAGTAGCAGCATTTTCAAACCAGCTTTTACAATGTTCTTCTAAGGCTATGAATGCCTAGCAAAGAAGTTACATCCCAATTCCAAATTCAAAACTCTTAAGTAAACACACACCTGTACAGAAGTCAAAGACTTCCCTTCTCCTACCTTCAGAGCCTGGCCATTGCTCTGAAAGTATATGGGGATACAACCAAAAATTCCCCACAGATTGTACAACACAATTACAACATTTGACAGACATAAATTCACAAGACAACAAGCAGGCTAGCAGCTGCACACAGACAAGCAAGCAGCGATACCTGAAATCTTACTCTTGCAAATAAGTCCTTTTTACCCATGTCCAACTTTCCCCCCCCCCTTTTTTCCCCCAAATTTGTAAGGATACACCTGAGGGGTTATGCAGAATGTTTTCTCTCCCTGTCCCTTTAAGGTAGGTTGGGCTAAGACCGCACTTGTGAAAAATCCTACCTCAGACCTTGGGGGCCCACCCAATGTGACCGAGGTTTGTTCTGAGGCAACAGAGGGGAAAAACACAATGCACACTCCATCTCAGGGAACCCAAGAGCCGAATGAGGTCGTTGCTGTGGCCAGACAGTATTGCAATAAAACACCACCCATTTTCTTTTCCAGGTCAGTGCTATCAGACTTGTCCCAATTTTTCAAGATACAACCCAATGGGGAGTCATTACGGATGCTAGCCTCCTGACCCATCTGTAACCTCCCGGGGTTACCCATAACACCCCTGCGTCCACGTGGGTGTCTCAAAACAGCAAAGAACCCAATCCAAGGCGTCTCCCAGACAGCTGGGTCTTGCCAACAGGGCAATTCCTTTCTTCCCTTTTCAGGAAAAAAAGGAAACCCCTCAGGGTAAATCGCTTGATCCCAGACCAATGAGAAATACCCCCACTCCCTTTGGTGTGCTGGACACACTCCCAAATGAGCCAAAAACCTGGGTGCAGGAGTTAAAGGCAGATCCCAAACTTACCTTAATGAGATCTCACCCCACTGCTTTCAAAAAAGGAAAAAGAATTTGAGTCTGGGACTTGAAGTCACATGGGGCACCAAATGATGTGGGATGGAAATTTGGGGTCCAATTGATTGTGAGTTGTCCCAAAAGAATTACAAGACTCAGTGACTCAGTTTCCTAAGTTTTATTGCAATACTGTGGATGACCACAGGGAGAGAACCAGAATATTGGAAAGGTATCTCTCAAATAAGGAAAGGAAAGACAGTTATATTTATAGTATGGATACAGGGGAGGGCCTGTCCTACTCATTATAATATTCTCTACCTAGGGGTGTTTTAGGGGAGGGTTTATCCTAATTTGGAATTCCTGGGGTCCTAAGCCAAGTACCTTTTTCAGTGGAGGTGTGTTTTGGGGGTTTACATGTCAAAGGGCGAATCTGGGGACAAATTTGGCCTTTTCTGCGCATGTCTCTTTCTGATTCCCATGGCTAGTTTCAAAATATAATAATTTTCATTAGAATTTCTAGGGGGCGGCTAGATAGCACAGTGGTAAAGCACCAGTCCTGGATTCAGGAGTACCTGAGTTCAAATCCGACCTCAGACACTTAACACTTACCAGCTGTGTGACCCTAGGCAAGTCACTTAACCCCCATTGCCCCGCAAAAAAAAAAAATTCCATAGGTTGTCTTTTTCCTTTATTGTTCTTTTGACCTGACCCATTCTGGTCCTTTGTCGATGTTGATCACTATGGGTAAGAGAACCTAACATAAGTTATTAATTAACTGGGATCTGACTCCCTTTTAGAGCTAATATCTATATTACAGCTTGGGTCTTGGGCTTTTCTATTAACCCCTTTTTGCCTCCTACATCATGGGCAAGTCACTTAACCCTCATTGCCCTGAAAAAAAATAAAAATTAAAAAAAAAAGCCTGTTAGCCCTTACTTGTGGATTTTTGGTCATTGAGAGAGTCCATTGAACCAATTATTGGTTATTTCTAGCCTAACTAAAAATAATGATCATGCTCGGAGTTCCCTTGCTTTTTAGCTAAAATGACCAGCATTACCCACTTTACTTACATTTTCCCCATAACTGTTCAGAAATTTTTATTTTGCCCTGGAGAAAACTGTGTCTCAGCCTGCCTTTGTTATAATATAAGTCACCACACCAGTGAATCACCCTTTATAGCAACTATTGTTTTAATGTTGTTTTTTTAATTATTGCACTAAACTAACAAATAAGTGATTAATATTTATATATTAATTGCTATTGCACCAGTTTTGGCAGTAAGCATTTATTATTAATTAATATCATATATACCAGTAAAGAATTGACTGGGTTGCAGTTAGCACAAGCAGGAAAAAAGCCCAAGACCCATGTTGTCTTTCAGAAAGACATCATGTGATCTCAAGGAGAATTCAGAAGCCCTACAAAACCTACATTGTCCTAAGAGAAAGAACACAAACCAAGAGACAGTATCCTGAGCCAAGAGAACAGGTTCAGGGAGCCAAGAGAGAAGCCTCTCTTGGTAAAACATTTTATCCTCTTTTGATAGAGGTGGGTCATTATACATAGATAAAACTAATTTGGTTAGGATGGTTCAATTCCATTGTTTGACGTGATTTGAGGGAGGTCCAAATTAAAATCAACTCTACCAACTACCTAAGGGAAGAGGAACCCCCCTCCCCCAAGGGCAAAAGTGAAGTTCAATATCTAGCTGTGGTTTAATCCCATCAGTTCTCTCAGCTAGACAAAAGAATCAATCTCCATTTCTCTTGCTCCCTTGGGCTTGTCAGAAACAAGATTTGCTGAAGTTCCTTGACTTTTGGAGTGTGAGTGGGGAGGAGAAGGGACTGAAACTGATCTCTGAGTCCCCAGAAGAGATTCATTATCAATAATTATTTTATCAAAATGTACAAAAAGCAGTTCAGCAAAACCAATCTACATATTGATGTGGGATTGATCATGAGTTGTCCCAAAAGAATTACAAGACTCAGTGACTCAGTTTACCAAGTTTTATTGCAATACTGTAACTGAACACAGGGAAAGAACCAGAAAAATGGAAAGGTATCTCTTGAATAGGTAAAGAAAAGAGTTATATTTATAGTATGAATAAATTGATTATCACCCTCATTATAATAATCTCCACCTTAAGGAGGTACAAGAGAGGGCTTATCCTAATTTGGAGTTCCTGGGGTCTTGAGCCAACCCCTGAGGTGGGTACCTTTTTCCGTGCAGGTATGTTTTCGGTGTTTATATGTCACAAGGTGAATCTGGGGATAAATTTGCCCTTTTCTGTGCATGTCATCTTTTCATTCCAATACCTGGCTTCAAAATATTTTCATTTCTCAGTTAGAATTTCTATACTGTTTGGGACAAAATTGCCTCAGTTTACCCAAATAATTAGAGGAAACCACCAAGTCAAACAGAATCAGATTTATTACATCCTCATGAAAATGGGCGACCCCATGCAAGGGATGAGGAGCACTATAATGGGCTCATGAATTTGGTTTTGACGGGGTGGGGGGTTCCCTCATGCACAGGGTGAGTTCACAATCTAACATCCAATCCTGTCTCACCCAGTATGTGTGTTTAGTTGCATGATAAGGGTATGGATGCATGCTCAGCTATGTTCGAGATCTGGGGGGAAAGGGGAAGGGGAAAGGGTGAAACCATGGGAGGGGGAAAGGGTGAAGCCACTCCACCCATGTAAGGAGGGCCAAGGGGGAAGAAGGCAGAGATGGTACCAGGAGCTGAGCTGTGGCTTAGGAATGCAAGAAGGGAGAGCAGGAGACAGCTTTCCTGCTTGGTCATAGAACAAGGGGGGAGTAGTAGGTGTGTTATAGCAATGGAATGGCTAACAACAACATGGGGGCTTTGAAATGTAGGCAAGGAAGGTGGGGTTGGTACCAGGATACATCAAGTTCAGCAAAACAAAATACATGATTCCTGTTTTTAGCACTGGAATGAAACTTGAACAGAATAATCCAACAATAACAGGGACTGGGGGCTGGGTACTTTCCAGACCCCATCCTCAGAATCTGAACTGACTGAAGTCCACCTATGCAACACATATACCCTGTCTGTGTATCATTGTTATAGTTAAGGTCTCTATGATCTGCCTATTTATGTTCTTGCTATGAATGTTGATTAATGCCAGTAACAAGAACCTAGGCCCTGACTTGTTTCCCAAGTTTTAAGTTATCCATTAATCCGTTTCACAGCTGGGTTCTGCAAGTTATAGCCCTTCTTGGAGCTCAGCTCTAAACTAGAGTTTGGGTCTTATAAGCAAACTTTTATTTAGCAGACTCTGGATTCAAATTTAAAGAATTTAACAATCCCCGTGCTAAAGAAGCTTTCATTTAATCAGGAGAGATACCAAATGCATCTATAAGTTGTTTTTCAGTAATGTTGGACTCTTTGTAAACCCATTTGGGGTTTTCTTGTTAAAGATACTTCTCCAGCTCATTTTATAGATGAGGAATCTGAGGCAAACAGTGTTAAGTGACTTATGTAGGGTCATACAGCTAAGAAGTGTCTGAGACCAGATTTAAACTAAGAGATGTCATCTGGACTCAAGGATCAGTAGTCTATCTACTGCATCATCTAGTTTTAACCCACCATGCCATAAGTATATAAAGAATAAATATAAAGAAAATAAACACAAAAAATACAAGATTATTAAAGAAAAGGTATTTGGGAAGGAGAACACTAGAACTTGGGAATAGCAAAAATGTCTTCATGCATAAGTTGGTACCAGGCTTCTTCTGGAAGGAAAAGGGATATTCTGTTAGGTAGAATTGAGGAAGGAATTCATTTTAGTCATGACAGAACAAAGGTAGAGAAAGAAGACAGAACATTATGTGGGAATAATAGAAATAAGGCCAATTTGTCTGGGTTGCAGAATATGGGAAGAGGAGTAATATCCAGAAAAAAATAAAAATTAGGTTGGTCCAGTTTGTCAGGAATTTTGAAAGCTAAATGAAGTATGTTATATGTACCCCAGAAGTAATAGGAAGTCACTGAACTGGATATAATAGAGGAGTGGTGTGGTTATATTTGTTTTAAGGAAAATACCTTTGTAGTTGTATATGGGCTAGAAAGGAATGAAGAGAGACTTGAGACAGAGAAATTAAAAGACTATTGAAATTATTTAGGAGAGAGGGGTTTTAAAAATTAATTTAATTTTAAATTCTTAATTCTCTACTTATTATCTTGCCCTCTCCAACTCATTGAGAAAGCAAGAAAAACAAAACTTCTTTTAAATATGTATAGGCAAGCAAAACAAATTCCTGCATTGGGCATGTCCAAATACTATAAATATCTCTGTCTATTTATCATTATGTACAATACATACTCTCTGTCTCTCTCTGTCTCTGTCTCTGTCTCTTTCTCTCTCTGCTTCTATAATTCAATTTCCATTCTAAGTCCATCACCTCTCTATCTGGAGGTAGGTAGCATGATTCATCATGAATTCTCTAGGAATATTAGTTTTATGGTGTTGATACAAGTTCCTAAGTTGTTTAAATTTGTTTGTTTTAATATATTATGGTTATTATATAAATTGTTCTCCTGATTCTGCTCACTTCATTTTGTATCAGTTCATACTAACCTTTCCAAGTTTTTCTAAAACCATCTCCTCAATCATTAAAACAACATATTAGTATTCCATCACATATGTATATCATGATTTAGTGAGATGTTTCCCAATTTATGGGTACTCCCTCATTTTCCATGCAAAGAGCTGATATATATATATATACACACACACACACACACACACACACACACACACACACACACATATAGGTGCATGTGATTCCTTTTCCTCTTTCTTTGACCTCTTAGGGAAAGAGACCTAGTAGTGATATTATTGGGTCAAAGGGTATGAATACTTTCATAGTGTTTTAGGTATAGCTCCAAATTGTCTTCCAGAATGGCTAAACCAATTCACAGTTCCACAAATAGCTGGTTGTTTTTATAGCAATAAATTCATGGTGTCCTATTTACATGACAAATCAGACACCAGAAACACCATAAGTGTTATAAAACTCAACAACTTTCTGAGAGAAATTATTACATGGTACTTTGGTTGGATGGTTTGATGAATATGTGGTTTCATTGATGTAGGTGGAAGGTCCCTTCAGTTATAATTAAAACCCATTGTCTTTTACTCTGTTGGATTCTTGCTTGTATCTTACAGTGGAAAATATTTTCTTTTAAAAATACACAAGTATTTCTATTTAGTCTTTAAATGATATCAGCCCACTTGTAAAAGTCTGTGTCAACTTTAACAGAAGGAAAAGTGCTAAATACATTTTTACTTCACGATGAGCCTTCTTTACTGTGATATATCTAAAAAGTAGAATGCAAATACAACCTCTTGTCACTGAGTATGATGCCTCAATTACTAGAGCTGCAAAATCCAGCTAAAGATATTGTCATAAAAAGCTACAATCTTGTTTGAGAGATGCTTCACCAGATGATTCAATTTTTTTATCTACAAAGATGAATGTCATACCACCCTAAAAGAAAACAAATATGTAGATTATTCATATTTATAAGACTTTTTTGCCCCCAGATCATAAAACCTTTTTTAACTGCTATTATGAGTCATGTAGGATTCACTATAGTTTCTGTAATTAGAAACTGTAGACAGAAATAGTTGTTCCCAGATTGTATTGCATATTTTTCATGAGATATTGCTGGTTTTATAATACAAAAGGAAGTTTCTGAGCATATTGTGAAATATGCATGTTGCTATGGGTAGGGATAAATGAAAGGTTAATCATATTGATTTCCACAAGCATTGATAAAATAAAGTAATCTTCAGGGTGGCTTTTGAGGTAAATTAATTATTGACTTGTCATGATCTATATAATCCAACATTGCTTGAAGAATCTCTGGAATAAAGATAGGGCAAAGAAAAAAGCTACACTGAAAAAAATTTTGGAGAAAGTAATGCCTAAGTTGCAGAAATCCTGTCTTCTTGTAAGAATCAGTCACTGTCCTTTTCCTTTGTCTAATCAAACACTTTCCAGTTCTAAGAGTCATGGTTCCTAATTAGTTTTTACAGCAATACCCAAAGACTCATATAAAAGATCATTTCATATTTTCAGTCTCAATTAATAATCATCTTTTCACACTAGTGATAACTTACATTTATGTAGTTCGTTAAGAATTCCAACACACTTTACACACATTATCCTATTTGACCGCAACTGTCTTCCTCCCAAAGCCTTAGCACCAAAATTAGAGTGTTTAGCTACATCAATGTGGCTCTCACTAAATGGCATTCATATATCTTTTCATAATTAGGTTGCCATGCCATTCTAAGAGTAGACAGTGATGAGAAATAACAGTAGCATGCATTTGGAGACTGCTTTAAGCTTTACAAAGTACTTTACATGCATTATCTCATTTGATTTTCCAAATAAGCTTAGAAGGTAGTCAGAGGATCATGAATTTAGAGTTGGATAAGACAGTAGGGGCCATTTAGTCTAGTTTCCTCATCTTCCAAATGAGGAAATAGAGGCCCAAAGAGGTCAGTTGACTGCCTACAGTCACACAGATAGTAAATATTCAGAGCAGAGTTTTGACCCTTGGTTCTATTTTATTGATCTTTTGAGATTATTCTGTCCAATGCCTTGATTTTATTGAAAGGGAAAATGATGACAATGTTTTAAGGTCACACAACTAGTGAAGGACATAGTCAGTATTCCAGACCATATTCCCCTTTTCCCTTTAGTTGTTATTTGTTTCATTTTTTAATACTTGAAATCCAGTATTCTACTAAATGACAGTTGCTATTTTTTTTAAACCAAGTGTCCTCAGAATGCTCTCCCTTTGGCCTAGGATGTAAATCTTATTCCACTGATAAACTAAATTGATATATCTGCACATTAGAATCCAACCTATCTACCAATGTATTATTGATTCTTCTTTATCACATTGTCTCTTCATGATGGCATTTGCCTTTTCTGTTCAATGTCATCCATTAGTCTGTCTCAAGTTCTGCTGGTTCAAAGCATATTCCTAGCTCGACTATATCAATTTTTAAGGTAAATTATGTAGATAGAACAGCATATTTTTATGGTTGTTTTACTGATTTGTAAACATCTATGTTAACCAATTGGGTTGTACAAAGTGACATGGAAAAGGATGGGGGACAGGCAACTTAATTCCTCTGGCATTCAGTTTCCTTATCTATAAAATAATGCCATTCATCTTGATAACCTCTCATAACCCTTTCAGTTCTAAATCTAAATGTCATTAATGATAGTAGATTAAGGAGACTTTTGGATCAATTATCCAGATATGTCAAATGAAATTATTTTCATTGAATAATTTGGATAATCCCTGCATTCTCCATGTCATTTTTTTTTGTATACCAATAATGATTTTCAAGTGTCCATTACTATGAAAGTGGAAGGGCATATTATTGATTTGCTGTAAATATTATGTTGGACTTTTATTAAAGTATAATACTTTTGAGGGGATTGACTTATGTACTTTTTAAAGGAAAAGAAATAACCATACTTCAGTGAGAAAACATGAAATATGTTATAATTATATGAATTCAAATTTTTAGATGGGCCTTTTATTATTTTTATAAGTTCAGAACTAAAATTCCAAATAGAGTTCCTATTCAAGTCCTTTTGATTCTCCATGGAAAGAATAACTCTTGCCTGTTATAATATTCAAAGATTACAGCCCTACAGGAAACACAACACATAAGCAAATATAAAATATAAAAGAAAAAAAAAACATTCCAATTCTGATACTTATGAAATTTCGACATATACAAAGATGATACTTCTAAAGAGGCATCTTGAGATGAATCCTGGAAAGAGAGACTACTTTCTTTGAAAGGTAAAGGGTTATTCATCCCAAATTTCCAGAAATTTCTAGGGCCCAGACAAGCTTTCCTATATTTTCTATACTTAGTCATCATGCCACTGTTATGATACCTTCAAACTGTAAGAATTGTAATGACACCCCCTGCTTCCCATGAGAAGAAACCATGTGACATTAGCGTCTGGAAGTTACCTTTTCTGGGGTTTCAAAGGTCAGTTCAGCATCAGGAAGTGATGTTTGCTTGTGGGTCCTGTCAATCAGTGTTACCAGCTAATTATCTTGGAGCTGTGTGTGTGTGTGTGTGTGTGTATGGCTCTTTTTCCTGTTTCACAAGAGGTTCTGGAAGTAGCCGCTGAAGTGATGGCCTCTTGGGTTCCTGACCTCGGCTTGGGGGGTTGGATGCTGGCGTCTATTGAGATAGTTAGAGGAAGTTTGCCTTTTACCTCTCTCTGTCCTCACCAACTTCTGACTGCACTTTAAAAAATACTTAAAAGTCTAAACTCTTGCTAAAGCTTCTAATTTAAGGCAACCACTCATTAGATTTTAGTAGATTTTAGACATCATAGCTAGGATTTTAGCCCCTTACAGGATTATGAGATTCAGTGGGTCCCTAAATACTAGATTAGGGAAGAGTAGTGTAAGCAGCCAGAAGACCAAAAAGAAATCAGGAAGGCCCAGAGATGAAAGGTCCTTACAAAGAGCAAATTGCTTCTTTGGGTATTCAAGAAAGATGCTTAAAAAGTTCAAGCAAATAATTATTAAATGAGAGATTCATTAGAATTATGTTGGAGTAAGGAGAGCACATTCACAGAACCAGAATCCATGAAAGACCCTTGAACTGGGACTGCAGTTGACAACTCATCTGTTTTTATCCCTTTATCTCTGATCAGAACCACAAGGTGACACTGAAAAATACTGCCTGAGGATTCTTAAACTCGCTTTGGAAGTTAAAAAATGATTTGCTGATATAGAACTTCTGAGTCATTGCTGGGTTCCTTATGGTTACCAAAGAGTCAATAACTTTCAATTCCTCAATGCTGTCTTTTTGTTACTGGGTAGAGCTACCCATAGTCTAGTTGCTAGTGAGTTTGCTTATCTAACCAATTAAAATTACCTCTGAACATCTCTATCCAATGGCTACTCTTGCCTCCTTTTGAACTGTAATATTTCAAGTTCTAGTCACATGATCTTGATACATCTTTTGTTTGTTTGATTGATTGTTTTTTCCTGAGAAGCAGACAGATATAGAAAGTTTATATGAGGTGTTTTGTTTCTTTTTTTTTTTTTGCTCAACATAAAATTTGATACATAAATATAATACAAACATGGAAAACAATGACTAATAAGACATAGAACTCTACAAATGAAGTAACAAATGTAAATGTATACTAAGAGGTAGTAGGATCACTGCTCTCTTAATCTTCAGTCATTCCTCCAGAAATAGCATTTATCCCAAGGATTCTAGAATATACTGAATGATCCCTGTAGTAGATAAAGCAATGGAAACACAAGATGTTTGTCATACTTTTCACTGGAGAGGTCATCAAGTGTTAATGCAGGAACTATGACCTTAGGGTAACAACTTAATTAAGGCACTGGAACTCGTTTGCAGTCAATTCTCAAAAGGAAATCAGGAGCATTATTAGTCTTATGGATGACCTGTGATAAATTAAAAATCAGGTGGCTTGGTGCTTTGTCTAGAACTAGGAGAGGACTTGTGACCTATTTTGGCTGCAATGAACCACTCATAGATCTTGGTAAGTATCATTGGCAAACAGTCGAGGCAAGGAATGAAGGTGTCATCTTTTCATCTCTCCCTTGAGCACAGAGCCCAACTTTGCTCTCTTTCTATGCTTTCCCTCTCCTTACTTCCTGTCATAAACTCCAGTCCTAAATGCAACATGTCAGCAAGAAAGTAGGAGGGTAGGGAAAACAGAATTAAGTGTGAAAGGATATAGGAGAAAAATATAGGCCAGACAATAGGGAGGAATGAAACTTATTAGTTAGAAAATCAACTGTGAATGTCTCTGTTGATTAGGAAAAATACCTTTGGGGGCAGCTAGGTGGCGCAGTGGATAGAGCACCGGCCCTGGAGTCAGGAGTACCTGAGTTCAAATCCGGCCTCAGACACTTAACACTTACTAGCTGTGTGACCCTGGGAAAGTCACTTAACCCCAATTGCCTCACTATAAAAACAAAACAAAACAAAACAAGAGGAAAAATAGCTTTACAATTCTTTTCCCCCGAAAATAGATACATAAAATTACTATGTAACATGAATTATTTTTGCTATACTTTGTCACTTATTTTGAAAAAAGATAATTCAAAGGGATCATTCAGAAAACAAATGAGTTCATAGAAGGCCATATAAACCCTTTTCTCTGAAATTATAAATAAGTTATTAATGTTTTATTTTTTCTCTCTCATGGCTGTAAGGTTAAATTGTATCTGTTAGAAAGGGCTTTTGACAATGAGCTACACTGAAACCTCTTAATAATGGCAATCAATCAATAGTTATTTAAATATCTATTTGGTTTCAGAAATTATTATAAACTATATCATATAAATATGCATATACACACATGTGTATATGTATATGTATATATGCATGCATGTATGCATACATGCATGCATGTATGTATGTGTATATATACCTTTAAGTGCTTCTGAACTTCAGAAAACGATGGTTGGTTGATAAGTGGTTCATATTTAAGAGATTAAGAGTATGATTAAGCAAAAATTGATAACACTGAAGACAAGTGAGGTATTTATGCTGTTCTAAATTAATTTGTCATTATATAATATTATTTTTATTTGTTTTTATTGAACTACTTAATAAAAATAATCTTATCTTCATGCTTTTAAAAAAGAACACAGTGAGAAAGTGTTATTGTTTCTGACTTAGTTATACATATGCAGATCCAAGTATTCAAATCATGACTATCAAAATAACAGCTGACACTTATGTAGTGGTTTAATGTAAGCAAAGTGCTTTCCATGACCTCATTGGTGTTTCAAAACAACGATGTGAGATAACCTAGTTATAGAAAAACTGAGACAGAGAGGTATCAGATATGGAATTATATATCTAAGCATGAATGAAACTTCTGAGGTCATCTGGTATAGGTATGTGTCACAGCGGATACAGCCCTGGACCTGGAGTAAAGAATATCTGAATTGAAACCTAGCCTGAGATACTTATTAGCACTGGGCAGGTCACTTAATTGATCTCTGCCTCAGTTTCCTTACCTGTAAAATGGGGATATTAATAAGCACTACCACCTAGGGTTGTTGTAAAGATAATATCATATTTTAAGGCATTTTGTAAGTCTTAATGTGCTATATAAATACCAGCCATTATTTTAGAGATAAAGAAACAAAGGCCCCGGAAGGGTTAAAGTGACTTGTCCCTGGCCATATAGTGTCTACGGTTTAAGGTGACTACTTTCTCCTTCCTTACTCCATATCTGTTTGGCAGCAGCTACCTGAATTTTGAACTTAACACCTATGAAGAAACCAAACAACCTTGGAGAAATCACTTATAAATTAAAATGTTAAAAAAGGACATCAAACATTGCAAAAAGTGGCTAAGGGAAGGCAACATTGGCTCCCATCTAAAATAGCTAATTGCTTATTAATTTCTTAATTATTAATTTCTTAATTAGAAAAAGGTTTTGTTTTACAGTAGGCATAATATATCTACCCCTACCATGTTGTTCCTGAAGCTTATTCTTGATCAGATACTTAATTACAAATGCCTTCCCTTGATCAATAGATCTGCTTATCTCTCTCCTATATAAATTTGAATTCATACTACATAGCCTCTTAGACTCAGTGATTCAGCCATAGCAAATGCAGCATGAAAATGAGATCTTTAGTATGTCCTTTCAAGGGAGTTTCAGTAAATCTTCATTAGAGAAAAGAAGGTATTCCAAGCGAAGTCACAATATTTCTAAAATGCTCAGCATTAAATTCTTGCCCAGGGATGCAATAAAAGAAATCTGATGCAGATTAAATTTTTATTTTGTTTTCTCTTTCCCTTATAGGTAATGACTGAAATGGGACAAGATAATGGGAAAGGAGGAGAAGGAGGAAAGGAATGAGGAGGAGGAGAAGCTTTATTTGCCATAGGTAACATTTTCACCAGTCACTGTGTTGTACTCAGAGTACTGAAAGCCTGGATAGTGTCTTGGATCACACGCTGGGCTTGGAATCAAAAACACCTGTGACTTAATCAATGCTTCTGACATTTATGATAACTTTATAATTATGAACAAGTTGCTTAACTTCTCTGGGCCTTGGTTTCCAGAACTGTAAATTTCAGGGGTCAGATTAATGGACCTTGAAGTTGTCTTCCATTTCTAAAACTTTAAATGTAAGGCAGCTAGGTGAAAGAGTGAATAGAGCAAATGACCTTAATTCAAGAATACTTCAGTTCAAATACTAATTCAGGTGCTTATTAAGCTGTATGAACTAGAGCAAGACCCTTAAACACTCAGTCTCAGTTTCCTCATCAGTAAAATAAAGATAATAATAGCACCTACCTCATGGGATTGTTGGGAGGACCTAATAAATTCACATAGATAAAATGTTCTACAGACCTTAATGTGGTATATGAATGCTAGCCATTATTATAAAGATTCTGTTCTCTGACTCTTTCCTCATTGATTACTTCTCACATTGGAAGTACTTGCTGTCCCTGCAGCCTCTCCCTCATATTGGCTGATTCCTCTGGGAACTTCCAGTTTCAGGAGGAATTTTGCACCAACTGTGTCTTTGTGTGGCTTCAGGCTGCACATGCTGATTCATCTCTTCAGGATTTTCTGTACCATGACCCTACACTGAAAGTTTTCACTTTTCCCTACCCCCGCCCCTTTTATGTTATCTTCCCCCATTAGAATACAAGCTATTTTAAGGCAAAGATTCTTTCTACTTGTATTTGTATTCCTGTCATTTAGCACAGTGCCTTGTACATACTAAATTCCTTTTAACTTAATGTCTTGTGTCCTAGATAAAACTATACTTGTAGCACCCACCTCATAAAGTTTTTATGAAGATCAAATGAGGTCAAATGTATGAAGTTCTCTGCAAACCTCATTATGCTGTGTGTGTGTGAATATATGTATGTATATATGTATGTATATGCAGGCACATATATACACATTATAGGCATGCATAAATTATAGTGTATCTATTTATGTATATATACATGCATATGTATTTGTATGTATATGTATATGTGTATATATATATATATATATCTTATTAGGTCTACTTGATCCATTTTTGCCTTTGGTTTATATTTATTTTATTTTTGAATTATATAATATTTTAGGTTCTGGTATTTAGCAAAAATGCTATAATAATCATGTTGGACAAAAGTTATAGGTGGGAAAATGTTAAGAAACACTGCTCAACAATCAGAGCTTTCAAAATTGCAATGGGTTGACTCAGGAGGTGGTGAGTTCACCCTCTCTGGAGGCTTTAAAGTTGAAGGGAGATAATCACTTGGTGATGCAGAAACTAAGGTTTAGATTCTTATACCATTTACTGATTGGATTAAATTGCCTCTGTGGTCCTTTCCATTCGTAAATAATTATCTTTTTTCATTTCTATGTTACCAGGCCCTTACTCTATCATATTCAATAAACCTGTTAGGTTATCTCATTTATAAACCCATTCTAAAATAGTTTTAATTACTAATTGATTATTGTTTTCCCATTGGAATGAGGGTTAAAACTTGCAGGGCTCTTTTCATTGTTCTCTTTCTCTTTCTTTCCTTCCTTTCCTTTTTCTCTTTCTATTTCCTTCTTTCTTCCCTTCCTTTCTCTCTATTTTCCCTTTCTAAAAGTGGAAGCAAATATGTTCAACTTTTCTGATCCAAACATTCTGAAGAGCATTTCAGATCTATGCCCAAAGGGCTATAAAGCTGTGCATACCCTTTGATCCAGCAATACCACTCTTAGGTCTTTTTCCCAAAGAGATCATAAAAAAGGGAGAAGGACCTACATGTACAAAATATTTATAGCTGCTCTTTTTGTGGTGGCAAGGAATTGGAAATAGAGAAGATGCTCATCAATTGGGGAATGGCTGAACAAGTTGGGATATATGAATGTAATGGAATACTGTTGTACTGTAAGAAATGATGAGCAGGTAGGTTTCAGAGAAACGTGGAAGGACTTAGATGAACTGATGCTGAGTGAGATGAGCAGAACCAGGAGAACATTGTATGCAATATCAGCAACATTTTGTGTTGATCAATTGTGACAGACTTGACTCTTCTTAGCAATACAATGTTCCAAGATAATTCCAAAGGATTCGTGATGGAAAATGCTCTCCAAATCTAGAAAAACAACAGTGGAATCTAGATGCAGATTGAAAGATACTATTTCTACTTTTTTGTGTGTTTTTTTGAGGTTTTTCCCTTTTGCTCTGATTCTTCTTTCACAGCATGACTAATGCAGAAATATACTTTATGTGATTGTACATATATAAGCTATGTCAGATTGCTTGCTGTTTTGTGGAGGGGAGAGAAAAATTTGAAACTAGAAATTTTATGAAAACATATGTTGAAAACCATCTCTACATGTAACTAGAAAAAATATTTTTCCGATAAAAAAGAATGTTTAACTTTTAATGGACCCATAAGATTTTGAAGACCCAACACAATATTTGACATGCTTGAGAAGCTAGAAGGTTATGACAAAGCAGAGTGGTGTGGATTGAAATGCTAAATTTGGAAAACGGCAAGTAGACTAGCTTGTTTGCTATATGAAATCCATGAAGGGGAAAGTGATGGAAGTCTGGACAGGTATTCTGGAGCAAGATTATTAGGAACTTTAATACATATAAAGTTCAAAAGTTTATATTGCATCCTAGAGTCAATTTGTAAGTTTTTGAGTAGGAGAGTTTGATCTATAGTTTAAAAGGAATAGTTTGACAATTGTGCAAAGGGTGGTTTGGGGAGACAGACTGAAATCTAGGAGGATAATCATGCAGCCAAGAGATTATGAGGGCCTGAACAAAGGTAATGACTATCTAAGTGGGACAAAGGATTTTAGAAATGCTATGAAGATAAAATCAACATGACTTGGCAGTGCATTTGGGTATTTGTAGAGGGAAGATTCAAGGATCCATAACTCAATAAGGAAATGTTAATTAAACACTTTGTGTCAGAAACTCTGCTAAGTTCTGGGAATACAAAGAGGCAAAAGAAAGTCCCTGAAGGAGTTCATGATCTAATCAGGTAGTCAATATGCAAAGCAATATGTAAAAACAAGCTATATACAGAATAATTAGAAAATAATTTTAAAAGGCAAAACACTGCAATTAAGAGGGGTTGCAAAGACTTGATGTATAAAGAGATATTTTGGTTAGGACTTAAAAGAAGCCAGGGAGGTCAGTAATCAGAATGGAGGAAGTGGAGCTGTCCAAGTATATGGGGACACAGAGGAGCTGAAAGATATAATGCCTTGTTCATGGAATAGCCAAGAGTCCAGTTTCCTTAGCTTGAAGAGTACATGTTGAAGAGTCTATATAAAAAAGGTGGAAAGGTAGGAAGTGCTAAGTTATAAAGGATTTGAATATCAAACAGAGGATTTTCTATTACCTCCTGGAGACAAAAGAATACCATTGAAGTTTATTGAGTGGGTGTGAAATGAAATAGAAAATAGAACATAGCCATTTATTCCTTATAAGAAATATATTTAAAAGACTACAAATTTATATGAAAAATAGAATGCCTGGAATAAAATATGTTCTTCAAGGATATCATTATTTATTTATTTTTTGGCAGGGCAATGAGGGTTAAGTGACTTGCCCAGGGTCACACAGCTAGTATGTGTCAAGTGTCTGAAGCCAGATTTGAACTCAGGTCCTCCTGAATCCAGGGCTGGTGTTTTATCCACTTTGCCACCTAGCTGCCCCCCAAGTATATAATTACCAATAAAAATACTGACAAAAGGAAACTATGTTATGATAAAAAGACACTATGTGAAATGAATTCACATACATAATAAGTATATATGTGAACCAAATAACTAAAGAATTAAGTTCTTAAAGAAAAAAAAACTGATTTAGAAAAGATCTATATAGTAAAACATTTCTTTCTTTTTCTTTCTCTCTTTTCTGATTTTAACATCTTATTAGAATATACAAATTCAACTGACTTATAAACTAAAAGGAAATGAAAAACTTGAGTAAAGGAGACATGTAACCTTAATTTTCATAGGTTTATATAGACTTCTGAATGGGAATCTTAGAGCATAGACATATATTCCCATGAGACTTTCTAAAAAATAATGTACTTTTGCACAAAGAATATATGAATAAAGGCTGAAGAAACAAAAAGTCAAGTACATCCTTCAAAAAGCATGATGCACTACCTAGCAAAAGTGATCTTTATATTTCAGGGGAAAAGATTGACATTCAATGAAATAGGGGACTTTCATGATTTCCTGATGGAAAGACCAGAACTGAACAGAAAATTTGATCTTCAATTAAAAGATTAAAGAGAAGTATAAAAAAAATAGGAAAAAAGTTATTCAATAAGGTTTACATCCCTACAGGGGAATATAACACTTATATCTCTATTTGGGCAGATAGAAGGAGTATACATAGAGCATACACGTATAAATTGACTTTTATATGATGATATATAAAAAAATGAAGGGCTGACAAAAGGAGTATATGAGAAGAGTAAAGGGGAGGTAGGATGGAGTTAATTACATCATATGAAAAAGCATAATGCAATAAAAATGTAATTAATAAAGGAGAAAAATAAAGAACTAAAGGGGCAATGAGATTTCAAGTTATATCTTCATTTGTACAAGTAATAAAGACCAAATTTCAAGACCAAAAGTTCATTGGTAAATAGATGGCATAATTATCTCCTTGTGTATATGAAGTGAAATTTACTTAGAAAATATTAGAAAATAAAAAAATTGGGGCAGCTAGGTGGCGCAGTGGATAGAGCACCGGTCCTGGAGTCAGGAGTACCTGAGTTCAAATCCGGCCTCAGACACTTAACACTTTCTAGCTGTGTGACCCTTGGCAAGTCTCCTAACCCCAATTGCCTCACTAAAAAAAAAAGAAAAGAAAAGAAAGAAAGAAAATAAAAAAATGTATTGCTTCAACATATTACCAAGCCACAAAAGAAACCCACAAAATCATTAGCATTTCCATATATTTCAAAAATAGGAAAAAGATACATGTATACATGCATTTGTAATATCTTTATGTATGGGTATACAAATATAATCAGAAACACATACATTTACATACCATTTAATAAATGGATTAAACATCTTGAGATTAACCTGTCAAAACATGCACACAGGGGCAGCTAGATGGTGCAGTGGATAGAGCACTGGCCCTGGAGTCAGGAGTACCTGAGTTCAAATCCAGTCTCAGACACTTAATACTTAACTAGCTGTGTGACCCTGGGCAAGTCACTTAACCCCAATTGCTTCACTAAAAAGAAACAAACAAAAAAAAAAACATGCACACAATATTTACAGAAATCAAAGTACAATTTTAATAAAAATTAAGGCCTATATAATTGCAGAGGTCACATTTTGTTTAGACTATGCTGCAATTAAAAAGTTATTAGACTACCTAAATTAATTTCCAGATAAACTATCCCATTCAACCTGCTACTGTTGATGACATAATTAGGTTGCAAAACAGATAAATAATTTCAAGAAAAATGGTGCAAAAAGTGGGAATTAATGGGCTTTCACATCACCACACCTTAAATTATATCATGATTTAGTAAATATTCAAATATCTGCACGGGGAAAAAAAAAAACAGAAGAATTTATCAATATAACTTTGTAGCTAAACAAGACCTTAAAGGAAATTCATATGACAGAGGCTATAAAACACAAGAACACTAACTACCAAATTTTGATAGGTTTATGGGGAATTCTTTATTCTCATTAAAATGTGTTTATTCAGTGAGATCTTCTGGGGTAGCTGTGTAAGAGTTTGGTGAAGAATAGGTTGAACCAGATATCTTACATCCTCTAAAGTAATTTCCAAATAAAAAATAATATATATATTTTTAAAGTATACCTTTAAAGAGTTAAGAGAAAATGGATAATAATACTTATCAGTTGTAAATTGAGGAGAATTAATATGCAGTGGCAGGATAAAGGAAACTATGAGAGACAGATTTGGCTATATTTAAAGTAATTTTAAAAAATTTTGAAACATTTACACAAAATTATTGCCATGGGAATGAGAAGTAATAGGCTGGGGTCATGGGGAGTTAGACAGAAATGAAACAACTCAATAAGAACAACAACAATGTAACTGAAAGATATGGGTTTGTTCACAGATGGAATGTTGGCCAGCTGCTTCCAAAAGTTTAATGGTCTCCTTTCTGTTTCCAGTGGCAGAGTCTTTATTTTATATGTGGCAATTCATTTTTAGGTATTTGTTCTAGAAGGGAATTAGAAAGACAGAGGCATAGAGACAGAGAAAGAGAGGAGACAGAGAAAGCCTGTGGATGTGTGACTAATATTTTTTGTATGTTATCTCCCTCCTATGCTATAAATCTCCATGAGGGAAGGAACCATATTGTACAAAAGTTATATCTTCCCTAATATCTTGCAGATTAGAAACAATAAATATTTGTGGAACAATGAGTAAACAAAAGAATATATGTGTGTGTGTGTGTATAATGTCTTCACAATTGTGTGATTCTTTTACATGTGAAAAGAGCTTATACATGTAGAGTGTAGAGTTTGGAGGAAAGAGTACCTTTAAGTCTGTTATTCTCTTTTTTGTAACATGACACCAAAAATAATTTCAGAAGGACCATTTTGATTCCTGCACCAGTAAAATTAATGAAAGCTTATTTTCATTATTGAAGAAATATGTATATTTGAAATAGATCCAGTTGGTTAAACCTCCACATTGATTGCTCTTCCTTTTTTCTTAAGCCTCTCCTAATCCAAAGTATTTCAGGGGAGAAAGGGGATTTATTTCTCCTATGTAATGTAATTATTTATGGTTTTCTAAATTTGGCAGACTAAAACATGGTGCACAATTTATGAGAAACCCAAAGGAAATTTAAGTTCCCCAAACTACTTATCATCATGAAGGAAAGTATTTTAATGTGATTTTTCAGACTTTTTCATTTAAAAAGTGATAAAAAGCCTTGCAGGTATATATTTGATTATTTTTATAATGTTAAATTTCTAATCTCAAAATAATGTGCTATTTCTTTTTTTCTTTAAGACTTTGACATCTTGATAGTATAAAGGTACTTTCTTTAAAATCTTTTGGTAGGCAAAATGATCCACTGACTAGGTCTTAACACATCTGAGAGGTGCAAAATGTGAAACATTTTTAAATATTAGTTTTTACAAATACACATAGGCTTAATGCCAGATGCTTATGCTCTAAGTTCAAAATCTTGGAGTCACCTTCAACACTTTGCTCTCCTCCAATCTATATAACTAATCAGCAGCCAGTTCTTTTAAATTTTACTTTCATAGTATCTCTCAGAATTATCTCATTCTCTTCAAGTATACAATTTCTACCCTAGTTCAGGTCCACATCACCTCTTCCCTGGGGTATTCTATTAGTTTCCTAATTATGTCTGATTCTAACCTTTAATGTCTGCAGATTATCCTCAACACATTTGGCAAATTGATATTCCTAAAATGCTACTCTGACTAGGTCAATCCTCTGCTCAAAATGGGTAATAAAGAAATTTCAGGCAGACTGAGTGCTGATGACAGGTGGCAGTAAGAGGCACAGAGACCAGGGAATTCCACTCCCTAGAAGAACTCTTAGACTACAAGAAAAACCCTAGTCTCAGAGAAATTGCATGTCAGACTTAGAACTAAGGCAGATACTTATAACCATAGAATTACAGAATTTCGGAGTTGGAAGGAATTTCACTGGATATATAGCCAGTACGTCAAAAAATGGATCCCTGCTTAAGAACAAACAACAACAAAAACCAAAGCACAAAATAAACCCAAAAAACATGGGACAAGCACCTTTATGAAGTCCTCTAGCGAGGGAGTGACCTCTACCTTCTGAGATTTGCACCTCATTCATTTATTTGGATGCATTTTGTAATATTAAGTCTAAATTTGTCTTTCTTCAACTTCTGCCCTCTGGGGCCAAACAGTCAGTTGTTAAGTGCTTATTAATTACTTAATATATGCCAAGCAGAACAGGCAAAATTCCTCTTTACACAATTTATGTGTGTACCCCAGAATCTTCCTTTCTTTGGACTAAAGATACCCATTTCCTTCAATTGATCTTCATGTGGTACAAATTTAAGACTCTTGAAAGATAGGAATTTGGTTAAAACTAGAAATAGGATGCCAGATAGGGGTACAATTTCAGGAGAACATGTAAACGGAAAGCTTACTGTTAATGGAATGAAAAGTTAAAGTGGGGCAAGTGCAAGACTGTATCACTACTAAATTAGATAGCTTCTGTACTAGAGCACTTTCCAGAATCCTGATTAGGTTCTGGACATACGCCTGAGACTGGGGAAAGGTTGAACCAGGTAAGTGGTCCTAGCTGTAAATGCTAGTGCTCTGTTAGGTGAAGAAAATAGAGGAGGCTTAGCATGAAATATGGACAAAAGATTCCCAGGGTAAGAGGACTGAATACTAGGAGGGACTCTAGAGTTTATCCAATCCAACTCTCTTATTTCACAGATGGGAAAGCTGAATCTAAGAGAAGTTTGGGGACTTGCCCAAGGTCAATTAAGTAGGAAAAAAGAAACTGTATTGGAACCTAGCTTTATTCACTCTGAATTCAGAGACTTTGTAATCATACAGCTCTGTGTATCGTTAGGTTTGTTCAGAGATGGAATTTTGGCCAGCTGCTTCCAAAAGTTTACTGGGGTCCTTTCTCTTTCCAATGGCAGTATCATTTCTGCTTCCCCATATAGCAATCAACAATCAATTAATTAATTAGCTTTTATTAAGCACCTCTTATGTGTCAGGCACTGTCCTAAGACCTAGGCATATAAAAAGAGGCAAAGGAAAATACCTGCTCTCAAGGAGCTTACAAATTACATGATTAGTGGTTTTCAAAAAATCACTACACTGTCACATGGAAGAAATTTCTGATTTGCCTTTCTTGGTCCTACAGTGTTGATCTAAAATCCATGGATGGAAGTTGTAGAGACAACTTCAGGTTCCACATGTGGTAAAACTTCCTAACAATTAGAGCTAATTGAATGGGTTATCTCTAAAGTTGTAAGATTCCCATCACTGAAAGTCTTTACTTGGAAGAAGCTTTGTTCTATAGCAGATTGTTGTTCAAGTAGTATTTGAACTTCTGAGATCCTTAATATTTCTCTTGAGAAAAATCACAGAAATCAAGACAAGAGATATACATATTGTTCAATATTCTTTACACAAAATCATTTCACATTTGCAATCACTGAAGAGTTTTTTTTTTTAATCTAGCAAGACGTTAGAGTAGTCATAGATTTAGAGGTAGAAATACCTTAGAGATCATTTAGTGCAGTTCTCAAGATAGCCACTGTTGATATTGTTGTTCATCCTTCATTGTCAAAGAGGACCAATGACATCACAAGAGTGATGACTTGACTTGTGAATGATGTTGTGTTTAAATGAGGGAAAGCTGAGAAAAGGCAGGTGGCTCAGTAGATAGAATGCTGGGCCTGGAGTCAGGAAGACTAATTTTCCTGGGTTCAAATGTGCCCATAGACACTTATCAACTATGTGTCCCTTTTTATCTTAGTTTCCTCATATGCAATATGAGCTAGAAAAGGAAATAGCAAGATAATCCAGTATCTTTGCCAAGAAAATCCAAAATGGGGTCTTAAGGAGTTGGACACAACTGAAAAATGACTGAACAACAACAAGTACAGTTCTCTTATCTTATGGATGAGAAAACAGAGAGATTGAAAATCTAGTTTGAACAACATCAAACACATAGAAGCAGGTACAGGATTTGAAACCATGTCCCCTGACCACAAATTAAGAGTGTTATATCTCCGTGACTTTATGATTCAAAACCAGTTTGTGTTGTATCAGGAATGTTATTTACAAGATTTGGAAGAAAATTAGTAATAGTATGGCTATATAGAAGGCTTGGGAAGTATAATGTTGTCCTAATGCCCTTACATTCCCTCAGTGTCCCTAGGTCCCAGGATGCTACTTTCCTAGTTGGTGATTGCTGTTCCAGCTCTACAATAGAAGGGATAAAGTTTAAATGAGCTCAGTTTAATAGAATTTCTACAAAGGGTTTGATGAAAGAGATCAGATTATCTGTCTTTCAACTAGCCTCTCTTCCCCTAAGTGGCTAAATATCCATTGATAATATCCTTATATAAAAGAAGAATGGATTCATCTTTCACGGTGTAATCCCACTTCATTCATCATACATCTTTTTTAATTGGTGAGCATTTCTCAGATATCTCCCAAAGACACATTTGGAGCTAGTGCATTTATGTCTGTGTTTTATCTAGATAGCTTATGTAGGCACAATACCCACTAACTGCACAATATTTATTTCTAATTGTTGCAAGCTATGGCAAAATCATAAAAAAAACCATCATAGTAAGGAAGAAGACAGTGTGAGTTGCTTATTTCACTTCACTAAAGTAGTTCAACGTAATTTTGTGCCCATCAAATGATAAATGTGACGTTAAACTAGTAGTTGTTTCATTATACTGGTTTAGAATCCCTGCCCTCCTCCCCCCACCCCCCCCCACATCTTATATTCTTCATGAGTGGTGAAGGGGGAAAAATGTATTGTTCTCACTTTGCTGATTCTTCCACCCTGAAATTACCCACTTCATTTTTGGTCTTCAGAAAGAATTATTCATCAGAAATGTTCATTGAAATATAATGCCTAGCTGGCTCTATCTGGTTGACTATCCCATATAACAATAACTAACCCTCCACTTTTATTGATACCTTCTTTAGTAGCTGTTAAGAAGTACTATGTTGCAAATTCTATAAAAAATCTATAAATGCCACAAGATATCCAAGAAACATTTATTATGTTCCTACTGTTTGAAAAGTTCTGGGTGCAGAGGCTACTATCATTTGTGACTTCATTGGTGTGCATATTTTCTCTGATAAAGCAAATTATGACACATCCATACCTGACTTCCTATCCTAGTGTGAATACTATCGATGTCATTCCATGAATTTATGGGAGGCTACCCAATATAATTATGGTTTTCCTCAAAGCCTTTGAAGAGTGAAGCAAAAATTACAGTTGATACAATCTCTGTTCCTAAGGAATCTAAATTTTACTGATGTGACAGGATTAGGAAGTTATAGCATGAATATAGTTAAATATAACAAGGTGGTGGGGGATGAATAGATAAAGAAGAAATCCAGACAGAATTCTCTAAATAAATTTGAGGATGAAAACATATGTTTCATTAGGAGTTCAAGGAAAGTTTCAAGGAGTGAGTGACACTCTATATGTTCTCTGAAAGAAAATAATTTGAAAAGGAAAGATATGAGGAGTGAGAACATTCCATATATAGGATGGTTTGGATGAATGTATGGGGGTTAAGATATAGCATGTTGTGTTCAGGGAACAACTAGTAATGCAATTCAGACAGACTATAGAGTATACAAAGAGGAATTAATTATGTGAAATAAGGCAGGAAAGAAAGATTAGAGCTAGATTGTGAATGGCCTAAAATTCCAGGCTAAGGAGTTTGTACTTTATTCTTGAATTATAAAAGATAATAGGGCCACTGAACATTTTTGAGAAGGGAAACATAGTAAGACTTATGCCTTAGTAAGATTATTTTAATATTGAATTGTATTGGATCATAATAGATTGGAAAAAGAAGAGATTAGAGGCATGGAAAGCAGATGGTATGTTTTGACAGTGATTCAGGAAGGTTTTGAACTGGGATTATGACTGTGAATGGAGAGCAGTGTCCAGATGAGAGATATTGTGGAGGCTCAATAAACAGAACTGGGTTATAGATTTGACACAAAGAATAAAGAAAGGAAAGGAGTAAAAAAAATACTTGCTATTGAATTGATATATCAAGAATGCATTTTCCAATTTCCTTCCCTGCCTTACCTAAGAACTAAAAAAACTAATCCTGAACACTTTATTACTTAAAATTTTAATCAAACATTAATTTTTTAAAGGATATACCTATTCTCTCCTCTGTTAAAGACCATAATATCAAAAAGTTATACATTTTATTATTAACCTTAATTTAATATACTAAATTATCTACCTCCTTTACGCATACACATTTTGAAAAGCTGAATGCTGACCTCTTACATGGCATGCTGGATGCTGTGACAAAGGCCATACATGATATTGAACTAGAGAATTCAAATATGTATAACAGCAGCTTGATGTATAGTTAAACTCAAATCTCCCAAATCCAGAAGCTTCTGCAATACTTCTTCAATATTTTTCTTATCTTTTTCTTTCTTTTTTTTTTTTTTAGTGAGGCAATTGGGGTTAAGTGACTTGCCCAGGCTCACATGGCTAGTAAGTGTCAAGTTTCTGATGTTGGATTTGAACTCAGGTCTTCCTGAATCTAGAGCCAGTGCTTTATCCACTGCACCACCTAGTTGTCCCAACTTCTTCAATTTCAATGAAGTCAATGAAGGTATTAGCTACGGTGCAGCCATACAGGTTGTCATATTGTCTCATGAAAAATTTCAGAATGATCAGGACTTGCTGCTGTTGGACATCACTCCTTTTACCATGAAATTGAAAGTGCTGGTGGAATTATGATAATTTTGATCAAATGCAATAATACCATCTTCACCAAGCAGATACAGACCTTTATTGACAACTCAGAAAACCAGGCTAGCTTTTTCAGGCTTATGAAGGGGACAGCTCATTGACAAAGGATAACAACTTGTTTGGCAAGTATGTGCTCACAAGAATCCCCCCTCCCAATCCCAGGAGTGTTTGTCATATTGAAGTAACCTTTGACCTTGATACTGTGAGAAAATAATGGGATTTGGCAGATACTCAAAGGCTCACCTGGAGATTAATCTAAACTGATTGAATTAAGTGAGAGCGATTGCTGATTAGCCTACTTCATGTTAACTAGATTGTAAGCACACCTGGCTAGCCCTTAAGAATGTATTGTTCTCAGAAGCTAAGGCCTTTGAACTCAATTCGAGACCACCTTCAAGTCCACTGAATCAATGGATTTGGATGATGCCTACCAATCAGCTTGAAGAGTGTGTAAGGACTGCCTCTGCTCCAGACCTATAAAAAGCTTCCACACTGAGTTTGTGGAGGGAGTTCATTGTTGAAGCAGGCTCGTGGTGGAGGACTTGAGGAAGAACCTGATCAGGCTGGAACTCTAGGCTATATAGGCCTTTTCTTAACTTCTGAACTCCACATGAATACCTGGTATGCTTTAATAAATGCTTAATGCCCAAAGACTGGTGCTAAAGCTTCTAATTTTTTTTTTCTTTTTCTTTTTCTTTCTTTTTTTTTTTTAGTGAGGCAATTGGGGTTAAGTGATTTGCCCAGGGTCACACAGCTAGTAAGTGTTAAGTGTCTGAGGCCGGATTTGAACTCAGGTACTCCTGAATCCAGGACCAGTGCTCTATCCACTGCGCCACCTAGCTGCCCCAAGCTTCTAATTTAAGGCGACCACACATTTAGATTTTAAACATCACAATGCAGATGCCAATCTCTATGTGTCTGCTTTGGATCAAAGCACAGGCAAGGAGAATAAGAGCATAATCACCAATGATAAAGGTCATCTGAGCAAAGAAGATATTGAGTACATGGTCCAAGGGGATAGGAAATGAGAAGCAGAGAGACAAGACCTCTTCCAAAAATTCCCTTGAATCTTATGCTTTCAACATGAAGGTTACTATAGAGAATGAGAAACTCCAAAGCAAAATTGTTGAATAAGACAAAGAGAAGAGCCTTGGCAAATGTAATGAAATAATCAACTGACTGGATAATAACACTTATGAGAAGGAAGAATTTGAACATCAGCAGAAAGAATGGAAGAAACTCTGCAACCCCATCATTATTAAAGCTGTGCCAGAGTACAAGGGCATGCCAAGAGATACGGGTTCCCAGGGTGAACAAGGATTTCTTCTCCAATGACTGTCACACTGAAATTAAACCTCTAATACATAGCTATTGAGTGTTAACTTAACAATACAAAATGAAAGAGATAACAGATATATGCTTAGTGTATGCAACTATCTCCCAAAAAGTAGAGCTGCTCCAAAGGGGATTGGGTTACCTAGTGTCTCTAATACTAGGAGTTATCCAGCAAGTGTATAGCTACTTGTCAAGGAATGTTGTAAAGAATATTTCTGCACAGTTTAACATTGAACTAGAAGTTCTCAGTTTTTACTTCTGACTTTCATAATCTATGATACTGAGACTGTAAAACCAGATCTATTTTCCTTATACCATATTAAAAAATGCCCATTAGCCTTATCTACATGCCATCTTTTATTTAAACTTTATCATAATCAAACCATACATTTCTTTGACAAAGTTAACTTTCAATAAACTCTTACCAAGTTTTGCTAAGATGAGTTACTTGAAGAAATGATATACATTCTGGGAAAATCATTACTAGGTTCAAATTATGGAGGTCCCATGAGTAGAAATCAAAAAATAAAACAACCTCAAACTTAAAAAAAGATATTTTATCATTTGTTTTTGTTATGTCGCTATCACATCCCAATACTTAGCTCCAATAGAATCCTACTTTGTAACAAAGTACAGTTAAGAAAAAAGGCAGGTATTTCAGAGAATATTTGCCTTATTCTGCACTGGTAGTGCACCATCTTTCTAATAAAACAAAGAGTGGCTGGAGAGAATATGCTCCATTGCTAATCTTCTGGACTCAAGATTAGTTATAGTATTTATCTAGATTCTCTTGCCTTTCAGTGCCTGTAATTTGGGCATCACTCTATTAGACTGAGCTTGTATGTGCTATCCTACAGATACTATACTGTACTATGACTATCCTTTTGGTCCATGTCCTGAGAGATGCATTCTAGATCATAGCAAGTAGCAATGCTAATACTGGATTGAGTGTCATCCTAAGAAAGGAACTTGCCCCATTGTTTGAAGACTTGAGAGAAGTTGTAGAAAGTTCTTAACCTGACTTTGGCCTAACCCTGGCCATGTTGTTGTGATCCCAGTGAACCCAGTCCAGCAACATTGACTTCATGAAATAGCATGACTCAACATACTCAGAAATGACAACTTCCCCCAACTTAGACTGAAGAAGATTAAATGTAATATTTCTAAATTGATGGACTATTATGTTGGTTTTTAGAATCAATTGTTCTACAGTATAATTTCTGGGGAGACCACTAAAATGATTCAGTATCTATTCCAGCTCCCATGGAATTTAGCTAATCCACCAATGAGGGATGATGTTCTTATCCACTGGATGAGAATCAAAATGTCCATATGTTCCTTCCATATGAGCCAGCTATAGCTCCTCTGTTGTGTACAATGCATATAGGCATGAAATAGGTAGTCTCTGTTCTGTATATGTTATGGCTTTATTAGAAATAATAGTGAACTTATTATTGTGTGTGCCATCTTTTATGTCTGTACTGAGAGGAATATAACCCCTAACAGCGGTAATAAACCAGTACAATCACTAACTACCCCCTGTTTATATGATTATGAGGTAGAGATTTAAGAAAGCATTACTAATTGGTATTTATTTTTAAAGTGTTATATGTCTAAAACGAAATCTGTAGCTTTGAATTTACTTTTACACTCAGCTATCTATAATCAATGTATATTTTGATGTTTTTTGCTTTGTACAATTTAAGTGTAAAAATCAATGTCGAAGCTTTGGTTTGTTACATTTATATGAATACCATAATACAATAATTATTTTTCCTTTTCCTAAATAAGGTTCTAAATAAAAGTTGGGTGTTTTTGTTTGTTTTTTAATTTAAGGAGCTGAACTGAGAACCAGGAAAACTTGATTTGTGATCCCAGCTCTACTAACTAGTTGTGTGACCTTGAAAAATTCATTTCTTCTTTATAAGCCTCAATTTCCTCCTTGGGTTGGACCATCTCTAAGTTTCCAGCTCTAAAACTCTGATTCTATTCCCATATCAACTCTGAGCCAGGCAAAATAGCCTTGATAAAGTTGGTCCTCTTTGTGCTTTTGAAATTGACTATGCCTGATGCCACATATGTTCTTCCTTTTCACTTCTACCATTTAAAATCCTTAGTTACTCAGCTCAAATTCCATATTCTATATGAAGAATTTTCTGATAGTCCTATTGGACTTAGTGTTTCTTTTAGTATAACAAATTGTTTTATATTTTGTATATATAAAATACATACCTGTATATGCACATGTCTTTCTGGGCTAAATTGAAAGTTCCTTAGGAAGGAGCATTTTCATTTTTTTTCCTTCATATCATCAAAATTTAGCACTGTAACTAACATGAAGCAGATAAGGAATGTTTATAGATTGATGGATGTATTGATAATGAACTTAAGGTATTATTGGTGAATTGCCAATTTTTGGTTAAGATAGGATTAAATTTATAAAGTATTTTATAACTCTTATCTTATTTGATCCTCACAATTATCTTGTGAGGGTAGTGCAATAATAATTACTCTCAAATAATTAGGAAGTATTGATTAAGCCCTGAATATGTGCCTGATACTATGATAAGTTTGGAGCATGAAAAGACTAAAGCAGAAACAATTCCTTCTTTCTAGAAGTTTATATTTTAATAAGCAAGTGACATGATGCATTTATGTGTTCACATGCACATGTATTTGTGTAAACAAACACACATATATACTATGCATATATTCATGTATGTACATACACATAGGTGTGTATATACATACATATATGTGTATGTGTATATATATGAGATACAGATGAACTAAATTCTAGATAACCTTATAGGGTTAAAGATGACAAGCTGGGGAACTGGGAATGGCCATCTGAGTAAAAACTGTCCTGAGTCTAAACAAGAAATTTAAAGAGGTAGAGATGAGGAAGGAGAATATTTTAATGAATAAAACTGATGGTCACTTCAAAGGCAGAAATGGGACATAAAGCATCTTGTATCCCGAGACTTTAGAGTGGTAGGAGTAATGTGTAAGAAAGCTGGAATGAATGAAAGAGCTTAGTTTCTGAAGGGCTTTAAATGCCTCCAAAGAGCAGTTTATATTTGATTCTGAAGGTAACACAGACCCACTGGAGTATATTAAGTAGAAAAGAGGCATGGCCAGATTTATGTTTTAGGAAAATCACTGTGGCAACTATGAGGAAGATGGATTGAAGGACGGAAAGACTTCAGGCAGAGAGATTGATTAGAAGTCCTTTTCAGTAATTCAAGTGAGAAGGGATGAACATTTGAACTAAGGTAGTGGTTGTAGTAAAAAGGGGGAGCCAACATAAGAGATGCTTTAGAAGTAGAAATAGCAAGATTTTTCAACCTACTGTGTATTTGTGCAGAAGGAGATTTAGGATAATGTGAAGTTACAAACTTGGAAGAATGGAAAAATGTTGGTGCCTTCAAGAAAAATAGGAAAATTTGGAAGAGGGATGAGAGTTTTCAGGAAAGCTGATGAATTCTATTTTAGACATGTAGAATGTAAGGTGTTTCTAATTTATGAAGAAGTAAAAGGTTTGTTGGCCTATAGTGGGGGCCTAGGTGAGAATAGTGGACTTGATCACTGGTCCAATGGCTTAACCTAGCTCCATTCAGCATTACATGAGTAGGTATGAAGTAAATGGACATTGGGAGTAATTCAGGGATTTATTTTGACAATGTGTGATTAGTGATAAAGAGAAAGGGCTTTGAGAGTATGGGGTTATTTAGATGGGCTTGACACTAGAGCTAGGATTAAGAAGGTAGAGAAGAATGTAACTAGAGTAGAGTTGATGGCCTTGAAAAATAATAAGGATTAGAGGAAATATAGGTCACAGTGAGGACAAAGAATAGATGTAGGAATTGTAACAGATGGTATAAGTAAGAGATGGGATGATAAAATATTTTGATGAGATGGTAGAATTTAAGAGTTGCAGGAATAGATGTGGAACAATCGTGAGTGATTGCAAGATCGAAATAGTGTTTGTATGTGTGTGTGTGCATGAGTGTGTGTGTGTGTATGCTGCATAGCTAAAATGGAGAATTGCTAGTGGGTGTTGAGTACATTAAGGAATTGGAAAGTTAAGGTATATAAGGGAACATCAACCTGTCTATTAATGTCCCCTACCATGAATGATAGAGGTTGAAGAGGAGAGGGAGACTATGAAGTAGATATTGACCTCATTGAGAAAGATAAAAAGAATCTACTGGTGTTTTGTATACAACAACTAACAGAATCTAGGATACAAAATAAATGATGATAGAGGAGAGGTAGTTGATTGATAGTGGTAGAGGGATAATTTGGAAATGGCAAATGGCAGTTGCTATTATGATTTTCCCACTAGGATCAATGTATTGCACATATCAGAATAGGTAAAACCGATACTTGGAAAAGATGTCCAGGGTGCAGTGCGATTCAGTAGAACCAGGTCTCAGGGGAGAGCTAGAATATAAAAGGACCATTAAAGGAAAAGGTCTAAATGAAAGGGAAGGTATTCATTCTAGGTTGGGAAGTCAGAAAGATAAAGAGAAGGATATTATTGGGGTTGGTTTATGTTTATGTTGAGGAGTGAAATGAAAAAGTGGATGACGGGTTGTGGAGAGGAATTTATTTTTCAGCATTCAGAGGTACACTTTCACTGTACCCATTATTCTGCTTGGGTAACTTTCCTGATATTTTAGCATCATTATCACTATTCTTACTCCATAACTCTTCTCTCTGGTGACACTGAGAGTATCTTTAAGGATTCTAAACACTGGGGAACCTGTCCAGTGTAAAGCCTAAAATTCTAGCTGTGATGTTTAAAATCTAATGTGTGTTCACCTGAACTGACCCCAGTGTGGGGGAGAAAATAGCTAAGATTTACTGATAAATTCAGCAAGAGTTTAGGCTTCTAAGTATTTATTGAAGTGTATTAGAAGTTAGTGAAGAGAGAGAGAGGTTGAGAACAGATCCCTTATAGCATGGAAAATCCCAACTTAGATCTTTTTTGGTCTAGCCAGAGAGAAAACCTTCTTTTCCTAGCAGCCCAAATGAAGTCCTGACACCATTCAAAAGTCTGGATGAAAAGAGATTGATCTTCTGCAGCTTCCCCCAGAAGGCCTCTGTGAAACAGGAAGCAGGGACACACACACACACACACACACACACACACACACACACACACACACACACCTCCAAGCTAATTGGCTGGTAGCTTTGATTGACATGACTAAAGGCAGTTCTATAGAAGTAACTTCTGAATGTCAGGCCACATGCTTTCTCCTCAGGGTGGAGCTCTGATTCTCACACTCCCATCTGGTCTTCATGTGAAGAAACATTGTTCCCTTACATGAAGCAATAACATTGCAGACACTTATGACTAACAAAGTAAAGGGAATGAAAAGAGAGAAAAAGAAATCCAGTGATGCATTAACAAGGCTAAAGGGGACACTCCCCTTTTAGCAAGTGGACATTACAAACAGAGAAAAACTAAAGAGGACACTCCCCTTTAGTAATTAGACATTATAAACAGTGTATCCAATGTGTAAAAGGAAAACAGGAAAATGTCCATTTAAGTCTTTGGAAGTCTTTTCTCAGATGATTCTTGGGATGTACTCAGGATGTAGTTGTGGAATGGAAGTCTTTCAGGTGTTTCAGATTCTGGTAAACAGCCAGGAAATTTTCCTAAAAAACTGAGCTTAACACAACATTAAATAGCTTTGCCAATAATCAAATCAAACAATGAGAGTTCTCAGAAAAACATGTCTAAGGAAATTCAGAATCTTAGTTGTTACACATGAAACATAACAAAAACGATTGAAACATTCTCAAAAAACTTAATATTACTGCACTCCGCCCTGTGGAGAATAAATTGAGAAGACAATTGTGATATTAATTTAGAAAATAATTGTTAATCTTTGTTTCATCACTTTTTGCATCATCTGCCTAATTATCCACATGCCATTATGAGAAATTAAAGAGTTTCATATAATTGGTAGCAGATGTCAAGGCCAAATCACACATTGTATTTATCGTGACACCTGAGATATTTATGGGGGTTACCATAAAAGAACAGAGAAATAACTGAGTCAGGCTTAATCAGATGCATAGTATTGAGATATCAATTAAATCAGGCATATAGGAAGGGGAATTGAAATCAGGTGTCGAATGAGATGGCATAGCCCAGCCACCTGGTGCCATATGGAGGAAAATTAAACCAAGAAAATCCAACCTTGACTCTTGCCAATAGCAGTTTTCTTGCCCTTTCCCAAAGCAGTGCAGTACCTGGACTTTGTGCGTATCTCTCCTTTTGTAACAGTTCAATGTCTGCTCTTGTATGTATTCTTGTGATTGGATGGCATCTTGGCTAAATGGCATTTGATAACTCAGAATGAAAGTAATTAATGTCTTAAATGATAAATTCCCATAATCCAAGTCTCATAGGGATATAAAAGTTGAAGATAATAATGATCACAAAAAATGTGAATGTGACTAGATTCAGAATAAAATATACAATTATGCAATAATTCCAAGTAATATCTTTTTTACTAAGTATACAATTTTGTGAAAAATCAGAACATATTTTAATGCAAGTTAAAACACAATCTTAAAAGAATAAGAATCTCTACAAAAATAAACCCATACTATTGAATTCAAAATGTAGTTGCAATAGCATAAAAAAGAAACCCTTATGGAACATTTGAACTAACTTTTTTCAATTATTTTTTTTCTTAAGTCTGGAACATTTTAAAAATTTTGATATCTAAAATACCCAAATCACATATTATTTTATTACACAATATGTCCCTATTTATGGCAATAATAAATTTTATTACATGAATACGAAAAATATTTGCAAATATTCCCCTCATTCTTCTTATGCTTATCAAGAATAATACTTCTAGAATTAATTTACACTTGCCATGGCAAACAATTTGCCAGGGAAATGCTTTATAGAATTTGATCAAAGAATCAGTTGGAAAAAATTAGAATATGGGAGCACAATACTCCCAGAATTAATATTGTATTATGAAATCAAAACCATCTTGTAGTGGATAGAGCACTGGAATCAGGAGTACCTGAGTTCAAATCCTTCCTCAGACACTTAACACTTACTAGCTGTGTGACCCTGGGCAAGTCACTTGACCCCAATTGCCTCACTAAAAAAACCCAAAAAACCAAAACAAAACACACACACACACACACAAACACACACAAAACAACCTTATAAAACCATCTTGTATTGGTTCACAATTGTAGAGATAGATGAATAGAATAAGATACACATGGAAGAGTAAGAGACAAAGAAATTCAATGGTCTACATGTGCTGGTACCAGTTTTACATGGGAGCAATGTATCCATGAGTCCTTCTCTCCGATTTTGATGGTAGTTGGAGTTGTTAGCAATACTTGGCAAGGACCTTCCCAAACTGGATGGGTCCCACTAGTCTGCTGAAAATTTTTTATATATACACTGTCTCCTGGTCTCAAATCATGTAAGGAGAAGTCCAAGGGGCCCGCCTGTACTGCTGCTCCTGCTGTGTGGAGTTCATGTAGCTTGGCTTGTAATTCCTGTACATAGGAAGCAACAGAGTTATCTTCCCCCACCAATGATGTATATACTGGGGAACAAAGGTTTTGTTTGGATAGGAGGCTGGCCAAAAAACATCTCATAAGGTAATATATGTAGTTCTCCTCTTGGCCAGTTGTGCAAATAGAACAATGCCAATTGTAGACTTTCAGGCCACTTCAAATGAGTTTCAGTGCACAATTTGCCAATCATGCTTCTAAGCTCTTTATTCATACATTCCACCTGGCCTTAGCTTTGTGGGTGGTAGGGTGTATGGAACTTTGGAGTTACTCCCAGGCAAGTGTAAATTTGGGATAAAACAGAATCAGTAAGATGTGTGCCTTTGGGGACAGCTTGGTGGCACAGTGGATAGAGCACTGGCCCTGCATTCAGGAGGACCTGAGTTCAAATCCAGGGTCAGACCCTTGACATTTACTTGCTGTGTGACTCTAGGCAAGTCACTTAACGCCAACTGCCTCACCAAAAATAAAGAAATAAAAATGTGTGCCTTTGTCAGAATCAATGCAGGCTGGTGGGCTAAAGCAAAGGGACTGTTTATTTAAGGAGGGTTTTGGCAACAAAGGCAGCTGTGGCTCAGGAATGTAGAAAAGCTTCTACCCACTGAGTGAGTTCATAAACCATAACAAGACAAAACTTATAACTTCCTGCCTTAGGCATTGTGATATAATAAATTTGTAAATGCTCAAAATGTGTATATGCTAAAGGATGTGCTCCATAAGCACATGCCTGGAAAGCATTATGGGGGTTTTAAGGCAGACAGGATGTGAAAAAAGCCTGTTTCCTATGATGTAGTAAGAGGGACTCATCTTCATGAGGGCACTGCATGATTAGAGGGTTACCTAAGACCAGACCAGAGGCTTCTTCTACCAAAAGGGCTGTAGCCACAACCACCCTAAGGCAAGGTGGCGCCCCAGTGGCTACCAAATCAAGCTGGATGGAATAATAAGTTATTGGGCTCTGGACAGGTCTTAATTTTTGGGTCTGGACCCTAGAAGCCACTCCCTTCTATTTATGCACAAAAAGAGTAAAAAAATTACTGTAGTCTGGCAGGTGCTGATAACAATACCCTTTTTAATTTTGTTATAGCTAAAAGATGCTGGGAATATAACTGTAAAGGTTCTGGGTCAGAATTTTTGGTTAGAAATATAAGGCAATTCAAGATGGCAGAGAGGGAGCAGCAAACTGCCTGAGCTCTCCTTCTGTTCCCTCAAAAAGAACATTAAATCAAGCCTCTGGACGGATTCTGAAACTACAGAACCTGCAAAAGGACAGAGAGACACAGTTCTCCAACCAGAGATAATTTAGAAGACTTCAGAAAAAGGTCGGTCTGACTCAGGCAAAAGGGAGGCCCAGCGCAGGGCAGCAACCCAGCGCCGAGGGGGTCAGGGCAAGTCAGCAGGAGCTGCGGGCCACAGCCAAACAACTGAGGCCCCTGGAACTTGGTTCAAAAATCTGGTGGCCAAGAAGGACAGTGGAAAAACCTACCTGCACCGGGCGGGAGGGCGACAAATGGGTCAGGTGGGAACAGACACCAGGACCGGGCGCCTGACTGGCCCAGCGCACCTAGACAGGAAGTGCAGGGCAGGGGATGTCCACACACCATAAAGGCCTCAGAGTAAAAAGCTGGTCACACAGCACCTATACCCCTGCACAAGAAGTCCAAAACAGGGACTCTGGTGCCCCAAGAGCAGACCTCAACTTAAAAAAATAAATAAATAAGCTGCAATAATGAGTAAGAAGCAAAAAAGAGCCCTCTCCATTGAGAGCTTCTGTATCAATAGGGAAAAAGCTAACACAAACTCAGATGAGGACAATAGCCTCAAATTGCCTACATGTGAAGCCTCACGAGGGAAGGTGAATTGGTCTTAGGAACAAAAAGCCTTCCTGGAGGAGCTCGAAAAGGATTTTAAAAATCAATTGAGAGAGGTAGAAGAAAAAATGGGGAGAGAAATGAAAGCAAAACAAGAAAACTATGAAAAAAAGAATCAGCAGCTTGGAAAAGGAAGCACAAAGATTGACTGGCCAAATGGGAAAAAAAAGTGCATAATTTCACTGAAGAAAACAATGCCTTAAAAAATTCATCATGCCAAATGGAAAAAAAAAAGGTGCATAATCTTACTGAAGAAAACAATGCTTTAAAAATTAATATTGGACAGTTGGAAGATAAGGAATCCATGAGACACCAGGAATCAGTCAAGCAAAATCAAAAGAATGAAAAAATAGAAGAAAATGTGAAATACCTCACTGGAAAGACAACTGATCTGGAAAACAGATCGAGGAGAGACAATTTGAGAATCATTGGACTGCCTGAAAGCCATGACCAGAAAAAGAATCTAGACACCATATTCCAGGAAATTATTAAGGAGAACTGCCCTGATATCATAGAATCAGAGGATAAAATCATCATTGAAAGAATCCACCGATCACCTCCTGAAAGCGACCCCAAAAGGAAAACTCCAAGAAATATTGTAGCCAAATTCCAGAATTATCAGGTGAAGGAGAAAGTACTCCAAGCAGCCAGAAAGAAGCAATTTAAATATCATGGAGCCACAGTCAGGATTGCTCAGGACCTGGCAGCTTCAACATTAAAGGACCGCAAGGCTTGGAATAAGATATTCCGGAAGGCAAAGGAGCTTGGATTGCAGCCAAGAATCTATTACCCAGCAAAAATGTGCATTTTCTTTCAGGGGAAAAGATGGACATTTAATGACATTGGGGACTTTCAATCTTTCCTGGTGAAAAGACCAGAACTGAATAGAAAATTTGATCTCAACATGCACGACTCAAGAGAAGTTTAAAAAGGTAAACAGAGGGGGAGAAAAAAAAAAAGGTTACCCTATTAGGTTAAACTGTTTATATCCCTACATGGGAAGATAATACTCATAACTTTTAAGAATTGTAAATGTATTTGGGCAGAGAGAAGGACTGTACACAGAGGGTATAAATATAAATTGTCTTTGATGTGATGATACAAAAAAAAAATTTAAGGGGTTAAAAAGGGAGTCTATGGGGAGGGAGGAAAGGGGAGGTGGAAGGGGATGAATTATATCATATGAAGAGGTGAAAAAAAACCTATTACAAGAGAGGGAAAGAAAGGAGGGGTGAACATTGTTTCAACCATATTCTCATTAGATTTGATTCAAAGAGGGAATAACATATACATTTATTGGGATAAAGAAACTTAACTCATTCTTTAGGGAATCAAAAGGGGAAGGGAAAGGGGGGACTGATAGAAGGGAGGACAAAAGCAAGGGAGAAAAGGGTAAAGAAAAGAAAGGGGGGTGATAAAAAGGGAGGGCAGATTGGGGGAGGCAGAGGTAAGAAGTAAAACGTCGGTGAGGAGGAATAGGGTGAGATAAAGGGGGGAAGTACAAAGGGGGTAAATAGAATGGAGGGGAATAGACAGTCATTAATAATAACTGTGAATGTGAATGGGGTGAACTCTGCTATAAAACGGAAGCAAATTGCAGAGTGGATTAAAAACCAGAATCCTACAATAGGCTGTTTACAAGAAACACATTTGAAGCAGAGAGATATACACAGAGTAAAGGTAAAAGGCTGGAGTAGAATATATTATGCTTCAGCTAAAGTAAAAAAAGCAGGGGTAGCAATCCTTATCTCAGACAAAGTGCAGGCAAAAATAGATCTCATTAAAAGAGATAAGGAAGGAAATTACATCTTGCTTAAAGGTACTATAGATAATGAAGTAATATCAATATTGAATATGTATGCGCCAAGTGGTATAGCATCCAAGTTCTTAAAGGAGAAGTTAAATGAGTTACAAGAGGAATTAGACAGTAATACTATACTAGTGGGGGATCTGAATCTCCCCCTCCCAGAATTAGATAAATCTAGCCTAAAAATAAATAAGAAAGAAGTGAAAAAGGTGAATAGATTACTAGAAAAGTTAGACATGATAGATGTCTGGAGAAAATTGAATGGGGATAGAAAGGAATATACCTTTTTCTCCACAGTACAAGGCACATTTTCAAAAATTGACCATGTATTAGGGCACAAAAACATCATAGGTAAATGTAGAAAGGCAGAAATAGTAAATGCATCCTTTTCAGATCATGATGCAATAAAAATTACATGTAAGAAAGAGCCAGGGAAAAGTGGAATGAAAATCAATTGGAAACTAAATAATTTCATTTTAAAGAATGAATGGGCCAAACAAGAAATCATAGAAACAATCAATAACTATATCCACAAAAATGACAATAAGGAGCCAACATACCAAAATCTATGGGATGCAGCCAAAGCAGTGCTTAGGGGAAAATTTATAGCTCTAAATGCTTACATGAATAAAAAAGAGAAAGAGGAGATTAATGAATTGGGCATGCAACTTAAAAAGCTAGAAAAAGAACAAATTAGAAATCCCCAATTAAATACTAAATTAGAGATCCTGAAAATCAAAGGAGAAATTAATAAGATTGAAAGCAAAAAAACTATAGAATTAATTAATAAAACTAAGAGCTGGTTTTATGAAAAAACCAATAAAATAGATAAAATATTGGTTAATTTGATTAAAAAAAGAAAGAAGAAAACAAAATTACCAGTATCAAAAATGAAAAAGGGGATGTTACCACCAATGAAGTGGAAATTAAATCAATAATTAGTAATTATTTTGCTGAACTGTATGCCAATAAATTTGACAATCTAAATGAAATGGATGAATATTTACAAAAATACAAACTGCCCAGCTTAACTGAAGAGGAAATAAAATCCTTAAATAAACCCATATTAGAAAAAGAAATTGAACAAGCCATTAATGTACTCCCTAAGAAAAAATCCCCAGGGCCAGATGGGTTTATGGGTGAATTTTACCAAACATTTAAAGAACAATTAATTCCAATATTATATAAATTATTTGGAAAAATAGGTGAAGAAGGAGTTCTACCAAATTCATTTTATGACACAAATATGGTGGTGATACCAAAACCAGGCAAAGCAAAAACAGAGAAAGAAAATTATAGACCAATTTCCCTAATGAATATTGATGCTAAAATCTTAAATAAGATATTAGCAAGGAGATTACAGCAAGTGATCACCAGGATAATACACTATGACTAGGTGGGATTTATACCAGGAATGCAGGGCTGGTTCAACATTAGGAAAACTATTAACATAATCAACCACATCAATAAGAAAACCAACCAAAATCATATGATTATCTCAATAGATGCAGAGAAAGCTTTTGACAAAATACAGTACCCATTCCTAATAAAAACACTGGAGAGTTTAGGAACAGGGGGACCTTTCCTTAAAATAATAAACAGTATCTACCTAAAGCCATCAGTAAGTATTATATGCAATGGAGATAAATTAGAGGCCTTCCCAATAAGATCAGGGGTGAAACAGGGATGTCCATTATCACCCCTGTTATTTAATATTGTCCTAGAAATGTTAGCGTTAGCAATCAGAGAAGAGAAAAGAATTAAAGGATATGAACAGGCAGTTTTCTGATGAAGAATCCAAAGCTATCTATTCCCATATGAAAAAATGCTCTAAATGTCTAATGATTAGAGAGATGGAAATAAAAACAACTCTGAGGTACCACCTGACACCTATCAGATTGTCTAAAATGACAAAAAAGGAAGATAATAAATGTTGGAGAAGCTGTGGGACAATTGGAACAGTAATCCATTGTTGGTGGAGCTGTGAACTGATCCAACCATTCTGGAGAGCAATTTGGAATTATGCCCAAAGGGCCATAAAGCTGTGCATACCCTTTGACCCAGCAATACCACTTTTGGGTCTTTTTCCCAAAGAGATCATGGAAGGGGGAAAGGGACCCACATGTACAAAAATATTTATAGCTGCTCTTTATGTGGTGGCAAAGAATTGGAAGTTGAGGAGGTGCTCATCAATTGGGGAATGGCTGGACAAGTTGTGGTATATGAATACAATGGAATACTATTGTGCTATAAGAAACGATGAGCAGGAGGAGTTCAGAGAAACCTGGAGGGTCTTGCGTGGGCTGATGATGAGTGAGATGAGCAGAACTAGAAGAACATTGTACACAGTAACATCAACAATGAGTGTTGATCTACTGTGATGGACTATATTCTTCTCACCAATGCAATGGCACAGAAGTGTTCCAGGGAACTCATGATGGAAGAGGATCTCCAAATCCAGGAAAAAAAAAGAACTGCGGAGTATAGATGCTAAATGAACCATACTATTTCTTTTGCTTTTGATGCTGTTGTTTTCCATCATTGCTCTGATTTTTTTTCTCTTGTAACATGACTAATGCAGAAATAGGATTAATGTTATTATGTGTGTGTGTGTGTATATATATATATATATATATATATATATAAAATCTATATCAGATTACCTGACGTCTAGGGTAGGGGGGAGGGAGGGAGAGAAATCTGAAATTGTAAAGCTTGTATAAACAAAGGTTGAGAACTATCTTTACATGTAACAGAAAAAAATACTTTAATAATTAAAAAAAGAAGAAATATAAGGCAATTAATAATTTCACCATTGTCTGCAATATCCAGCTGCTCCCTGAATAGCCCTTAGATGCTTCTTAGTAGAAGGAAATGATAGTAGCAGGGATGGGTACTATTGGATGTCTAGGTATAACATAGGAATTAATTGCTGGCAGATCTTGTACAAAATAAAATGGTAAACAGGCTTGCCATCTGGCTCAGGGTTGGGTTTTTATCTGACAAAATAGGACTGTTGCATGGGAATAAGGGCATGGGATAATTATGCCTTTGTTTATCAAAGCCTTGATTATAGGAGAAATTCCCTCAATGGCTTCTCTAGATAAGGGATGTTGTGGAATGGATGGTGCTGGGCCATCTTTGATCTTAATGATAACAGGAACAGCAGATTTAAGGAGACCTACATCAGTAGAGGAGGAAGCCCATAGGGACTCAGGAATATAAGAAGGGATTTCAAATGTATTCTCCACTGTTTCTTGAATGTCTGAGATCAAAATTGGCAGTAAGTGGACAGTAACCTCTGGTACTTCCAGGGAAATGCTACGATCTGGATAACAAGATATGGTTGTTCTAAGTTTACAAAGCAGGTCATGACCTAATAGGTTTGCAGGAGAGTCAGGTATAAATAGGAATGAATGTTCTACTGTTAATGGGCCCAGATTCACTAAGTAAGGGGTTAATTTTGCAACTGATTGGGCTTTTCCTGAAATGCCATCTACATTTAGAGTTCCAATAGGTGTACATTCAGGGTAAGGTTTGCTCACTAGGACTGATCTTGAGGCTCCTGTATCTAATAACCTATCATAATAAGTATCTCAACCCCTAAGGGTTACATGGGGTTCATTACTTTGGGGAGGGGAATGGACTGGCCCATGAGGGCTAAAAATTTCATGGTGTGGAAAGGGAAAACCTTTAGATTCCACTGTCCTTTCCTCCCCACCTGCCATACACCATCAATACTCTATATGTCTCTGATCTGTACCCATTTGAGAGAGCCTGTAACTGTTTTCATTCTGCTCACCTATATCTATCTGAAAGGGTCTGTTTTGACTCTGTCTGTCTGTACCCCCCCTGAAAACATCTATCTCTATGTTGGCTCTGCCTCTCTGTATTCCTCTGAGAGAAATTAAATCTATTTTGGTCCTGCCTCTCTGTACTCCTCTGAGAGAAACTATATCTGTCTCGGTTCTGTTCTCTCTTCATAGTCCTACAATATCGCATTAAATGTCCTTGCTTATTGTAGTAACAGCAAAATCTAGGGGATTGATAGTGGTTCTCACCTGCCAAGCCTCACTGCCTTGTTGTTTCCTGTACTGTAGCTAAAATGCCTTGTCTGTTCCTTTCCTCTCATTTCCTTCATAAAAATATATTGCTATTTTAAGTCTGTCAGGAATCAGACTACTCCAGCCTGGACTCTGCCTTTCAAAATATTTCCGTATTTCTGGTAAGGACTGGTGTATAAAATGAGAACAGATAAGAAGGGCATTTCTAGGATCTAATAGGTCTAGTCTAGCATATTGCCCGGGATGCTTACACAGCCTGTAATAGAATATATTAGGTCACTCATAAAGTCCCTGAATTGTATCTATAAATTTTTGCCAGTTATCAGTCTTTCTAGCACAGGATTCCATTGTCTTCAACAATGTTTCCCTTGTACCCTTCAAAATATCAAAATGTTTAAGGATATTGGGGTGCCAGTCAGGGTCTTCTAAAGGCCATCCAATATCAACTTTTCCCATTGCTTCCAATGAGTTTGCTGCAGCTATTGTATCAGCTCTTTCCCCTGGGGATAATATAATTTCCATGAGATCATTAACATTATTACAAGTGGGCTGATATCCTTTGAAAATTGCCCTTAGACTGGCTGATAACTGCTGAGGTATCCTCCTCAAATTTAGGAATTTCTTGTTTCCATAAACTTAAATCTTTGGGGCCAAAAGGTATATAGCACCTGAGCTTTAGTACAATACCCATTTTATCATGGGTGGGGTCCTCTTGAAGGGGAAGAATTTTTATCTTCTCTGACTCCTCTACAGGTGAATTTTTTTCTTTTTTCCTTGGTTGGTGTTTAAGCCTGAGAGACAGGATTTCATTCAAGCTTGGGCTTGGATTCCCCCTCTTTTTCCCCCTTTTTGGTCAATTCCTTTCTTTCTGCATTCCAGAGCTTCCAATAAGTTAAATCTTTGGGGGACTCAAAGTGTAGGATCATTTGTAGAGTTTTCATTGTTAAGTGGTCAAAAGATCCATTCTCTAACCATTTGTTTTCCAGTAAGCTAAAATATTTTTTATGCCACATAAAACAAAGTTTGATAAGGCTTGCTCTTTTCATGCTTGGCTGAATTGGTAGCTTATAAAAGTCCAATGCTGCAAATATTTTCTCAAGCGGGGACCCCTGAATTATGTGGTATGTTGTATCATCAGTCCCCTTTTTGTAATTCAAAAATTTCCTCACTATAACACAAAGAAAAGTAAGAATAAAAATAAAAATAGGAATAGAACATTTGAATTCATAAAGACCAAGTATAAACACGAGGTGAATCCTGGCCTGGGTGAACAACCAGGAAAAGAAGCTTAAGATGCTAAAACTCAGGAGGCTTTTTTGATCTATTAGAAAAAAGGTAAAGGGAAAAACATGTGGAAATAGGAGGCTAAAATTAGAAAGAGGGCACTTGGGCAGCTAGGTGGCACAGTGGATAAAGCACCGGCCCTGGATTCAGGAGTACCTGAGTTCAAATCTGGCCTAAGACACTTGACACTTACTAGCTGTGTGACCCTAGGCAAGTCACTTAACCCCCCATTGCCCCGCAAAAAAAAAAAAAAAGAAAAAAAAAGGAAAAAAAAGAAAGAGGGCACTTAAGAGGTAAAGTATATACTTAGATGGTAAGAGAAACCCAATTGAAAATTTAAAGGGACAGACACATATAGAAATGGGGAAAATTCCTTACCCAGCTGGAAGATCAGAAGATCGTAGGGTTCAGCATTCTCCTTTGTGGTCAGCCAAAACTGAAAAGCCTAAAATTCTAGCTGTAATGTTTAAAATTTAATGTGTGGTAGCCTGACCTGACCCAAGTGTGGGGAAGAAAGTAGCTAAGATTTACTGATAAATTCAGCAAGAGTTTAGGCTTTTCAATATTTATTAAAGTGTATTATAAGTTAGTGAAGAGAGAGAGGTTGAGAACAGATCCCTTATAGCATGGAAAACCCCAGCTTAGATCTTTTTGGTCTAGCCAGAGAGAAAAACCTTCATTTCCTAGCAGCCCACATGAAGTCCTGCCACCATGCCAAAGTCTGAACGAAAAGAGAATGATCTTCTGCAGCTTCCCCCAGAAGCGCTCTGTGAAACATGAAACAGGGATATCCACACACACAGCTCCAAGCTAATTGACTGGTAGCTTTGATTGACATGACTACAGGTGGTTCTATAGATGTGACTCCTGGATGCCAGGGCACATGCTTTCTCCTCAGGGCAGAGCTCTGATTTTCACACTAGGCAGACTATCAGTGGATGGGAAGGGCTTGTGTGATGAAGGCATGTGAACAGAAGATTCTTCTGAGTAGCACACCAATAGATTAGCTGTCAGTATTTTGGGGTCCTAAAATTTGGGAGAAGTGGTTCATGAAGTACAGCTAGGAGAAAGGTAGTAATTTAGCTATATGGAAAGTGTAGGCAAAGCCTGGTGATTCTAAACTCTGAAGGCCTCCAGTATCCTGAACAGAAAGTGGAAGCTACTGTTTTATCAGTGACTACATGAGCTCAGGTCATCTCAGTATAAATCCAGGGACCTTTCTTTTTAAAAAATTTTTTGTTTGGTTGTTTTTTTTGTTTTATTTTGTATTTAATAGTCTTTTTCCAGTTGCATGGAAAGATAGTTTTCAACATTCATTTTTGTTTGTTTGTTTGTTTGTTTGTTTGTTTTTGTTTTTTTTTTTTTTCCATGAAACAATTGGGGTTAAGTGACTGGCCCAGGGTTACACAGCTGGTAATTGTCAAGTGTCTGAGGCAGGATCTGAACTCAGGTATTCCTGATTCCAGAGTCAGTGCTCTATCCACTGTGTCACCTAGCTGCCCCTATAAATATTCCTTTTCTTTTCTTTCTTTCCTTCTTTTTTTGTTTGTTTGTTCGATTGTTTCTCTTTTTCGTGGGGCAATGAAGGTTAAGTGACTTGCCTAAGGTCACACAGCTAGTAAGTGGCAAGTTTCTGAGGTTGGATTTGAACTTTGCTCCTTTTGAATCTGGGGCTGGTGCTTCATCCACTGTGCCACCCAGCTGCCCCTCAAAATTCATTTTTATGACTTTAAGTTCCAAATTTTTCTCCTTCCTTCCCTTCTCCCCTTCCTGAGACAGCAAGCAATCTAATATGGGTTATATATGTATAATCATGTTAAATAAATTATTCCATTAGTCATGTTGTGAAAGAAGAATCAAAGCAAAAGGGAAAACCACAAAAAAGAAAAAAAAACACAAAACCACAAAAAACCTGAAAATACTATGTTTCGATCAGAATACAGACTCCATAGTTCTTTCTCTGGATATGGAGAGCATTTTCCATTATGAGTCTGTTGGAATTGTCTTGGATAATTGTTTGCTGAGAAGAGCTAAATCTATCACAGTTGAACATCACACGATGTTGCCATTACTGTGTACAATGTTCTCCTGGTTTTGCTAACTTCACTCAGTATCAGTTCATGTAAATATTTAATACAGGGATCTTTCTACTCCACCATGTTTTTCATGCCTATTATATGTTTGGTAATTACTGACTATAAATTATAAAAATGCTTGGCCATCTGATACTGTAGTATAGACCTATACTACCTACTTACCTTATAGATTATATTCCTTTAAAAAAGTCAGGCTTTTGCTTCATAGGCATATGTTGCAAGATATGGGATCTGCCTTAACTGCTGTCTATGTGAGAAGCAAAGTTATGCTCCCATTGAAAACAAAAAATAACTTCTTATAAAAGGAGTTCAAGTAACAACTTAAGGACATAGAAAAGCAGCAGAGTCTAAGATTTCACCCTTAGCTATAAAATGTTCATGGACCTAGATCTTAATATATTTCCATAATGCGAGATATACTGGTAAACCTAGTTAATAATAATAACAATATGAGAGATAATTATTAATGATCAAGACCTTGGGAGACCCAGAGTTCTCTCCTTTTTTCTTAGTCCTCTATTTCCTCTACCCAAATGCAAGGTCTCCTTGAGAGTTTTCATCAAATCTTTTCACCTGGGTGAAGCCCAAACCAAACTCAGAAAAGGAGCCTTGGATTGAAACAGATTCTTTTGCCTAGATAAACTGAAGAACTTTACTGATGAGATCTGGCCTGCATGATCCAAGACTAGGTGGGAACCATTGTGTCCCCATAAGCTTGAGTGGGAGTCTCTACAGTTTGCCTTGATGTCATCTTTACTTGAGTCATGTATCCCCTGACTTCATTTTAATATAACCAACCTCCAATCATGTCATCAAATTAGATTTGAATGGTGCTAAACAATTAGATTTGATTGCTGTGTGTTGGATCTCCTACAGTTGGAAGGGTGTATGAACTGAGACCCCCACTGCCATGGGGAGGGATCTTTGGTCTGAGACTGCCATAGACCTCTTAATTAATTAATTAATAACCTGCCAACTCTATTAATAAAATGGTTATATTACCCAGAAACTATGTCTTATGTTTTTAATCATCACAAATAAGAACAGGAATAACAATAAAAAATAAACATATAGTTATTTAATGTTTACAAAGTTCTTTACATACATAATCACACTTGATCCTTCTAATAGTCCTAATTCATATGCACTAAAACATTTTTTTAAATAATTTTAATTGTTATATTTCCTTTTTATATCATCTTTAATTTTATATGTGTGTATTGTTCCCTCCCACTTCCAAACTCCAAGAGTCATCTCTTATAACAAAAGATGAATCAGAAAGAGGCGAGAAAATTATCAGCAGAACTAAATTGCACATCATCAAGGCTAACAATGCATGCAATTTTTAATGCTCATAATTTCCCACCTCTGCAAAGAATGGAGAAAGGAAAATTTTCTTAGCCTTACTTCTGAGCTAAGCTCAGTCATTGTAATTATACAGGGTTCAGGGTTTTTTGTTTGTTCTGTTCACTTATCTTGTCACTACAGCTATTTCCATCTTACAAAGGAAGAAACTGAGGTTCAGAAACTTAACGAAGATTTATTGTATAGTTATTCAGTTGTGTCTAACTTTTTATGATCCCATAGATCATAGAACACTATTACTGTACATGGGGTTTTCTTGTCAAAGATACTGGAGTGATTTGACACTTCCTTCTCCAGTGTTTTAAGGCAAACAGTAACTTCCCTAGTGTCAAAGCTAGTAAATGTCTGAGGCCAAATTTGAACTAAGGTCTTCCTGACTCCAGGCCCAGAGGCTTATCCACTTAACCACCCAGCAGCCTCATAGGCAAAAAGAAGTTAAGTGACTTGCCCAGGTTCACAAATAGTAAGTGTCTGAGGTTGGATTTGAACTAACTTCTTGACTACAGGTCTACTGTTTTATCTGCTGAGCCATGTAGCTGCCTGAAGTTTGTATCTATGTATATAGGATCATGTAGATATTTTTTTTATGTATAAGGTATTTTATTTTTTCCGTTACATGTAAAGATAGTTCTCAACTTTTGTTTATACAAGCTTTCCAATTTCAGATTTTTCTCCCTCCCTCCCCTCCCTCCCCCCTCCGCTAGACAGCAGGTAATCTGATATAGGTTATATCTATATATCTCTATACATATAGATATAGATATACACACACACATATATATACACATAATAACATTAATCCTATTTCTGCATTAATCCTGTTACAAGAGAAAAAGTCAGAGCAGTGATGCAAAGCCTCAAAATAGAAAAAAAAAAAAACACAACAGCACCCAAAACAAAAGAAATAATATAGTTCAATCAGCATCTATACTCCACAGTTCTTTCTTTCCTTTTTTTTTCTTGGATTTGGAGATCCTCTTCCATCACGAGTTCCCTGGAACTCTTCTGTACCATTGCATTGGTGAGAAGAATATAGTCCATCACAGTAGGTCAACACTCAATGTTGATGATACTGTGTACAATGTTCTTCTGGTTCTGCTCATCTCACTCATCATCAGCTCACGTAAGACCCTCCAGGTTTCTCTGAACTCTTCCTGCTCATCATTTCTTACAGCACAATAGTATTCCATTGTATTCATATACCACAACTTGTCCAGCCATTCCCCAATTGATGAGCACCCCCTCAACTTCCAATTCTTTGCCACCACATAAAGAGCAGCTATAAATATTTTTGTACATGTGGGTCCCTTTCCCCCTTCCATGATCTCTTTGGGAAAAAGACCCAAAAGTGGTATTGCTGGGTCAAAGGGTATGCACAGCTTTATGGCCCTTTGGGCATAATTCCAAATTGCTCTCCAGAATGGTTGGATCAGCTCACAGCTCCACCAACAATGCATTAGTGTTCCAATTTTCCCACAGCTTCTCCAACATTTATTATCTTCCTTTTTTGTCATTTTAGCCAATCTGATAGGTGTCAGGTGGTTCCTCAGAGTTGTTTTAATTTGCATCTCTCTAATCATTAGAGATTTAGAACATTTTTTCATATGGGAATAGATAGCTTTGGTTTCTTCATCAGAAAACTGCCTGTTCATATCCTTTGACCATTTTTCAATTGGGGAATGACTTGGATTCTTATAAATTTGATTTAATTCCCTATATATTTTAGAGATGAGGCCTTTATCAGAAGCACTGGCCTCAAAAATTGTTTCCCAGTTTTCTGCCTCCCTTCCAATTTTGTATGCATTGCTTCTGTTTGTACAAAATTTTTTTTAATTTAATATAATCAAAATCATCCATTTTGCATTTTATAATATACTCTATCTCTTGTTTGGTCAAAAACTGTTTTCCTTTCCAAAGATCTGATAGGTAGACTATTCCTTTCTCTCCTAATTTACCTATGGTATCACCTCTTATGTCAAAATCATGTATCCATTTTGACCTTATTTTAGTATAAGGTGTAAGATGTTGGTCTATGCCTAATTTCTGCCATACTATCTTCCAGTTTTCCCAGCAGTTTTTGTCAAATACTGAGTTCCTATCCCAGAAGCTGGAGTCTTTGGGTTTATCAAACACTGCATTACTAGTGTCATTTACTACTGCATTTCCTGAGCCTAGCCTATTCCATTGATCTACCACTTTATTTTTTAGCCAGTACCAGATGGTTTTGATGATTGCCACTTTATAGTAGAGCTCCAGGTTTGGTACCACTAACCCACCTTCCTGTGAATTTTTTTTCATTATTTCCCTGGATATTCTTGATTTTTTGTTTTTCCAGATGAATTTTGTTATTATTTTTTCTAGCTGTATAAAATAATTTTAGGTAGTCTGATTGGTATGGCACTGAATAAGTAAATTAATTTAGGCAGTATTGTCATTTTTACTATATTAGCTCTGCCTATCCATGAGCAATTGATATCTTTCCAATTATTTAGATCTGATTTGATTTGTGTGAAAAGTGTTTGGTAGTTGTGTTCATAGAGTTCCTGGGTTTGCCTTGGCAAGTAGACTCCCAAGTATTTTATATTATCTACTGTTACTTTAAATGGAATTTCTCTTTCTATCTCTTGCTGCTGGACTTTGTTGGTCATGTATAGAAATGCTGATGATTTCTGTGGATTTATTTTATATCCTGCTACTTTGCTAAAGTTGTTAATTGTTTCGAGTAATTTTTGACTTGATTCTCGAGGATTCCTTAAGTATACCATCATATCATCTGCAAAGAGTGATAGTTTTGTTTCCTCCTTGCCTATTCTAATTCCTTTAATTCCTTTCTCTTCTCTGATTGCTAAAGCTAACATTTCTAGGACAATATTAAATAATAGGGGTGATAATGGACATCCCTGTTTCACCCCTGATCTTATTGGGAAGGCCTCTAATTTATCTCCATTGCATATAATACTTGCTGATGGCTTTAGGTAGATACTGTTTATTATTCTAAGGAAAGCTCCCCCTATTCCTAAACTCTCTAGTGTTTTTATTAGGAATGGGTGCTGTACTTTGTCAAAAGCTTGCTCTGCATCTATTGAGATAATCATATGATTTTGGTTGGTTTTCTTAGTGATGTGGTTGATTATGTTAATAGTTTTCCTAATGTTGAACCAGCCCTGAATTCCTGGTATAAATCCCACCTGGTCATAGTGTATTATCCTGGTGATCACTTGCTGTAATCTCCTTGCTAATATCTTATTTAAGATTTTAGCATCAATATTCATTAGGGAAATTGGTCTATAATTTTCTTTCTCTGTTTTTGCTTTGCCTGGGTTTGGTATCACCACCATATTTGTGTCATAAAACGAATTTGGTAGAACTCCTTCTTCACCTATTTTTCCAAATAATTTGTATAATATTGGAATTCATTGTTCTTTAAATGTTTGGTAAAATTCACCCATAAACCCATCTGGCCCTGGGGATTTTTTCTTAGGGAGTTCATTAATAGCTTGTTCAATTTCTTTTTCTAATATGGGTTTATTGAAGGATTTTATTTCCTCTTCAGTTAACCTGGGCAGTTTGTATTTTTGTAAATATTCATCCATTTCATTTAGATTGTCAAATTTATTGGCATACAGTTGGGTAAAATCATTCCTAATTATTGACTTAATTTCCACTTCATTGGTGGTAACATCACCCTTTTCATTTTTGATACTGGTAATTTGGTTTGGATTGTGTAGATATTAACATGAGAGGTGGGGTTTGATCCAGCCCTTCCCTGCTTTTAAACCAAGCACTATTTCTAACAATTTCTCTAATGATGGGATGACATAACAAAAACATAAAACAAACACAAACACAAACTTATTTATCGCAAAAACTGAATAGTCATCTCCAAACCAATTAGAAAATATCTTAGAAGTAGTGGCAACATTCTGGTAGCTATGTGGTGCAGTGCATAGAGCCCACAGCCTGGAGTTAGGAAGACCTGAATTCAAATGTGACCTAAGAAACTTACCAACTATGTGACCCTGGGCACTTCACATAACGCTGTTTGCCTGAGTTTCTTAATTTGTAAAATGAGCTGGAGAAGCAAATTGTAAAACACTCCAGCATCTTTTCCAAGAGAATCCCAAATGGGATCACCAAGAGTTGGACACATCTGAAATGAATGAACAAGAGAGGCAACATTGAATAATGAGTTTGTATGAATACTACTGGAAATGTTCTAATATAATAAAAGAAAACAAGAATTCCAAATGAAATTCTGGTTACTATATTAAAGAATATGCATGCAAATTAAAGTATAAATATTCGAAATTAAAGCAGACTATTTGAACTTAACACTTATATAAACGCAGTTTTTGGTAATGGATGCTCTATCAGTAATTAACTATTAACTGAGCATGCAATATTGCAGTAGATGCTAAATTGGACACCCAAAAATTTGAGACATGTTTCCTGCCCTCAAAACGCTTATAGTCTCACAGAATCATAAAATTTGAAGGTTAGAAGAACAATGTGATAATCACCTAGTCCACCCTATAAATGAAAACAATCTTCACTATAACACACCAGACAAGTGGTAATTCAGCTTCTGTTTGAAGACCTCCAAGGAAGGTTTCTTTTAGAAGAAGAAAATGGCAATTTTTGGCAGCTCTTATTGATTGGAAGCTTTTCTTTACATGTGTTTAAACTTGCTTTTTTGCAACTTCCACATAATGCCCCTGATTTTGCCTTCTAAGACTAAATAGAAAAGTCTAATTTTTTTTATTCCAATACAATCTAATCTAATCATCCATTATTAAAATCCTGGGCAAGTCACTTAACCATGTTTGCCTCAGTTTCCTTATATGTAAAAGGAGCTGGAGAAGGAAATGGCAAATCACTCAAGTATCTTTGAAAAGAAAACTACACATAAGGACACAAAGAGTGAGACATAAGTGAAATTACTAAATACCAACATAATGTGCCAGGCACTGTACTAAACTACACTAAGTTCTGGGAATACAATTAATAAAAAGAAAGACAGTCCCTGTCCAAAATGAGCTTTTAATAAAAAGGAAGAAACAACATATAAACAAAGGCAGGAGAGGGGAGGTGGGAGGGGGCTGGGACACCAAGGCACACCCAACGTGGTAGTGTCATACTGTGGAGATGATACTAGGCAGGGAAAGAGATGCAAAGTGGAGTGAGCTAAGAATTCACTTTCTTCCCACTATAAAGGAAAGCATTTGGAAGAGGTTTCTACTTGACCCTCTAGTTCTTCCAAGGGGAGAGGAGGCTGAGAGAAATGCAATCAAGACTTTGAATTAGCTGCATGGTGGTGAGTTTTAAAATTATGAGTTTATCCTGGGAGGGGCATCTTATTCCGTGAAGTTGAAACCTGGCAGATGATGCGTGAAAAACTTTCAAATGTGTGAAGATAGCTATGCTCTCATCCTTAGTCTCTTCTGCAAGTTAAATATGACCTATTATTTCAAGTAATACTCATACCATGAATTAAAATCACTATATTGTTAGCCCCCTCCTGCATACTCTTCATCTTATTAGTATTTCTTAAACCACAGCACTTAAAACTGAATATAATACTTCATGTGAGTTCTGATGAAGTCAGAGAATGGTATACTCAAAGCAATGCCATTGGTGATGAAGCATGAAATTTCATTAGGATTTTTTTTTTTACCCCTAACTTCTACATCATTCCATTTCCCCCAAGTCTTTTTTCAGGACAACTGTTTTCTAATCATGCCTCTCCAATCTTGTACTGGTGAAGATGAAATTTTTAGCTGTGTAAAACTTTCTATTGGTATTTTATCTTACTAGATTTAGCCCAGTACTCTAGTATGCCCAGATCCTTTTGTCTCCCAACTCTAACATTCATTGTGTTATCTATCCCTTCTAGTTTTATTTCACCTGATAATTTGGTGCATTTATTCAATTCAACAGTAAAAATATTAAATAGCATTGAACCTCCTGAAATATTAATTGTTTAAAAAAAAAACCAACAACCATAAAGTGTGTTGTGCAACATATACTCTTTTTTTTCTAACAGCAAATTTGATATAACTGCACTACTTTGTCAACCTGTTTAGTTTTAATTGACTCAATTTCATGCTATTGTTGATATGTACCATGCAAAATACTTAAAAGAGGAATTGCTCTACAGTGAACCTCTGGGGGATATTGTAGCAACAAAATAATGTGGCATCAAAGGACACTTTTATCATTTGGGGTTCAGAAATCTATGCCAGATTCTTCGTACTTCATGGATATTTTTTTTTCTAAACTATTGCAAATGAGCCCCAGTAAAGCAGATAACACATTCACTTTCCTGAATGAAATTTAGATGAAATTCAATAGTAAACTTAAAAAAAAAACACTAAATAGTAAATATGGGAGTTTGTGTTTGAATCCTTGTGTCTTTATTCTTTCATTTTTTTTTTTTTTTAGTGAGGCAATTGGGGTTAAGTGACTTGCCCAGGGTCACACAGCTATTAAGTGTTAAGTGTCTGAGACTGGATTTGAACTCAGGTCCTCCTGACTCCAGGGCTGGTGCTCTATCCAATGTGCCACCTAACTGCCTCTCTTTATCCTTTCTAACAAAGCCTTCTACTTCTCTCACTGGGAAGAAAATCTTCCCCACTTATAACAAGTAGTGTTAAAGTGAAGTTCCAACATATTTCTAATTGAGATTTGCTTCATTTCCCAGAATTTAAATTTTAAATGTTAAAAAAGCTTTATCAATGACCCTAAAAGAAGGAGAGTTCCAGCTTAATAATGATTGAGCCATTTAAAAAATACTTTCTATGTTAGAGTCATTGTGTGAATATGAATTTGCATAAAGGAAAGATACATTAGGAAATTGCATATGGAAAAGAAAAGATGGAAGCATACATTATGAAGGTGTGACTTGTTCCTTAGCCCTATTAGAATTTCTGATTTATAGGGTCCATTAATCATCATTAATACACAGAAAGGACATCAATAAAAGTGATGATGAGTGTATTATTACTATGTATTTGTTGCTGTTGATTCATTTTTCAGTCATGTCCGAGTATTTGTGTTACCCCATTTGGAACTTTCTTGTTGGAGTGGTTTGCCCTTTTTATCTCTGGCTCACTTTACAGATGAGGAAACTGAGGCAAACACGGTTAAGTGACTCATCCAGAATCACATACCTAGCAAGTATCTGAGGCCAGATTTGAACTCATAAAGATCATTCTTCCTGATTCCAGGCCTCATACTCTATCCACTGGATCACCTAGCTACATATACATATGCATATTCATATGTACACACACACATACACATACATATACACATAGCACATATATGTCATACATACTGTGGTAAAAATTATTTGTGGTAAAGATTAATATTTCCATTTTTTGCTAACTCATTTGGGAGGGGCCACACTTGGCCCACCCCAAGGTTACAAAGGCAGCTTTTGAATGACCTCCCCTTTTGGGGGGACAGGAGATTGAACATTCCCAGAAGGGAGGTGGGCTACTTCCAGTATGCGAGCTCTCTCTCCTTCTTTCTGCTTGGGCCCTTGTGGTGGCCCGTGCTGTTTCTCGGTCTGGCAGGCTGTTCAGGCTTGGGTGAGTTAATGACAGAAAACCCTAAATTCCTTTGAACTAGCTAAATTGGAAATCAGTCTGGGGTTGCAGAGGTAAAGTTTAGAGTTAATAATAGTCATCTGTATTTCCATTTTCCTATTTCCTTATCTTTGATTTTTTATTAGTTTCACCTTTGTTGTTTAATTAATTCCCAAGTAATAAAATCTGATCCTTTTGTGAACTAAAGCTTAGAGGCCCCTTTCTTATTGGCCTGGGAGAAATATCTAAAAAGGAAAATTCAGAGGGGAGGTTTAAACCTAAAAAGTCCCTCATATTTCTGAGACCCCAATATTAAGGTGAGTCACCCAAATAACGCTCTATATATCAAATTTTGGCCCTCACATACATATACATATGTATATACATATACACTTATGTATGAACACACACATATACATATATAACACATATGACATATTATATATATATATATCCTGTTATTTATTTATATCTACTTAAAAATATCACCACTTCCATTTTTAATCCATTGTACAACTTGCATTTCAATAAGGTATGGTGTTTTAAATTACTTTTTACTAAGATAAATCCCATAGATATATTGTTTTTCTATGGTTTTGTTTTTACAAAAATGGCAATTTCATTAATTCTTGTTTTATGAAAAGGTGTTTGCTAATAACAATCAAGGTGTTCTTTTCAGAGACCAAGTGGAAGGAGTCCCTCCAGATGCTGTGGTTTGGAAATTGCTTAGTGTACAGGGCCTCCTCAGTGAGATCTATGGCCATTCTGTGCAACTCTAGAGAGAAACTTTTAGAGTTAATTATCATCTCTATGTAGATGACTCCCAGATCTGTATACCTGATTCCATTTTCTCTCCTGAAGTACAGCTCTGCCTCTCCATCTGCTGTTTGCACACCTCTCACTGAAAGGCCCATAAGCAGTTCAAATTCAACACATTCACCAAAGAACTAAATATCTTTAATCCCCAAGCTTTAGTCTTTTCAAAGCTTCTCTATTACTGTCAATACTATAACTACCCTTCCTGTCATCAGGTGCACAGCCCTAGTGTAATCTCCAACTTTTCACCTTCACTTTGTCCTACATATTTAATTTGTTGCCAAATCTTGTCATTTCTACCTTCACAACATCAAATATATACGTGTGTGTGTGCATGTATACACATGTGTATATATGTTTTGTATATTTACATGTATATATGTATGCATATATGTATCTGTGCAAGTAGGAATGCATGTATTCACAAATATCCTTCTCAATCATATAGCTACCACTCTTGTTTTGGGTCTCATTATTTTTTACCTTCCTATTGAAAATTTTGTTGTTGTTAGTCATTTTAGTCATGTCTGACACTTTGTGACCTCATTTGGGGTTTTCTTGGCAAAGATACTGGAGTGGTTTGCCACTACCGTCTCTAGGGCTATCATAATAACTTTTTAATTAATTGTTCTACCTGTGTTGAAATCTCTCCCATCCACTTAGCTGATAAAGTGATTTTTCTAAAGTATAAGACTGATCCTGTCATGTCTCTCCTAAGTAAATTCAAGCAGCTCTCTATCTCTATTATATTCAATTTCCCAAGATCAAATATACTGTCACGTGCTTTACATTTAAAGCTTTTCATAACTTGGCCCATTTCTACTTTTCTAGTCTTCTTCTTCTTCTTTGTTTTTTTGGTGAGGCAATTGGGGTTAAGTGACTTGCCCAGGGTCACACAGCTATTAAGTGTTAAGTGTCTGAGGCCGGATTTGAACTCAGGTACTCCTGAATCCAGGGCTGGTGCTTTATCCACTGTGCCACCTAGCTTCCCCTTTCTAGTCTTCTTACATCTCTTATTCTTCCTATATTTTAGTGCCTTTGCTTCTGAGATTACATTCCCACATATATTGTTTATTTATCATATATATATATATATATATATATAGGTGTTTATATATTGTATCTACTATTAGATGGCGAATTCCTTGAGGACATGTTTAGTTATGCTTTTCTATCAGCAGCAGTCAGCACATTGCATAGTATAGATAAGCCCTTCGAAAAATAGTTATTGATTTGAAAGTACCTGGGTTCAAATTTCATCTCTGACACATACTGGCTGTTTGACCCTAGGCCAGTCATTTAGTTTCATAGTGTCCCAGGTTATTTTAAGATATGTGTAAAAAACAAGTACAGATTAGGTAGAGAGATTTTCTTTTCCAGAGACGTTCCTAGATCTATCAAATCAAAGGTCTAACAAAATTTTAAAAAGGCTTATGGTGATGCTATGCAGTTGTTAATTATGGTATTCTGCAATTTCTGAAAAACAAAATGTTACTTTCTGAGGAATGATTCCAAAATATTTTCCACAATATATAGCTCTGGCAGTACCAGAATAATATTTCTATTATCTCTTGGTATCTCCAACAATTGTCATTATCCTTATTTGTCACCTATTCCAAACTTATGGGCATGGTATGAAAACTCAGATTTATTTAACTTTTATTTTAAAAAATCATTTCTTATTTGTATTGCCTTTTTCATATGGCACCCAATAATTTGTAAAAAAAAATACCTTTTTATAGCCTTTGTCCACTTATTGATGCAGGGGTTGCATTCTTACATATTTGTATAAGTTCCTTAAGTCTTCAATCTTAAACGTTTATCAGATACATTTTCCATGATGATTTTACCCCAATTATTTATTCTCCTTCTAAAAACATTGAATCTCCTTGTGTAATTTATATACTTGAAAATGTCTACCTTTTATGATCACCTCTTATCATTTAAGTAGTCTCCCTTTAGCTCTTATTGAGAAAACATCTACTTTCCTTCTCCTCTGTCCTCTTGAAATGACCTTTGATATTCAGTTCATTCACCACTTTGAAGTTTATGCTGTAAATTGTACAGGAGAATCAAAATGACATATGCATTTGCAGACATGGCCAAAATTTTGATGTGCTTTGCTTATACCTAGATTTTCATATTTATTACAAAATAAGGCTTCTGTGGAAGCTGGGCAGTACAGTGGATAAAGCGCTTGCCCTGGATTCAGGAGGACCTGAGTTCAAATTCGGCTTCAGACACTTGACATTTACTAGCTGTATGACCCTGGGCAAGTCACTTAACACCCACTGCCCCCCCAAAGTGTACACACACACACATACACACACATGTATATATGTATATACATACATATGTATATATACATAGATAGAGATATCTATAGATATCTTTATATCTATCATCTCTATATCATTTATATCTATATCTATACACACACACACAAATAAAAGAACTATGGACAAAAAAAGGCTTTTTCTTGAGGAGGTGGGATTTATTAGATCTTAAAATAAAAAGAAATAGTTAGAACCCTAGTTTCCTAAACTTTAAAATAAATTTTTAAACTGTCCTTTGTTAAGGACTCAACTAGTTAAACTCTAAAATACTCTCCAGGTTTAGATATATCTTCCTAAAATAAGATTCTATCTCACAAACACACACACACACACACACACAAATACACATTTATTTAAATACAGAAAACAAAAAAAGGAGGTAGAAAGGACACAAAAAGAACAGCTTTGTTTATCTAGGAACACACATTTTTAATTACAAGGGACATATGTAAGTAAGTTATTCAGATTCTCTCATTTTACAGATGTGGAACCTGAGACCTAGAGATTTTAAGTAGCTTGCCTGAGGTCATGAAGGTAATAGCTAGTATTTGAACCCAGATCAAATATAAGGTGGTTTTTGTTGTTGTTGTTGTTTTTTTGGGGGGCAATGAAGGTTAAATGACTTGCCCAGAGTCAAACAGCTAGTTAAGTGTCAAATGTCTGGGGCCAAATATGAACTCAGGTCCTTCTGAATCCAGGGCCTGTGCTTTATCCACTGCACCACCTAGCTGCCCCTAAATATAGTTTTAAAAACACAAGAAAAAACTCCCCTCAATAACTATATGCAGCACATTTTCAGTTTCTTATTGCACTCACTGTAATTTCTGAAGTTTGTTATTCCAACTCAAAAATTCACTGATGAGACAGGTTTTCAGAGATAGGATAGCTACACCTCCTCCTCAGAAGTCTAGGGGTGCCCCAATAGTCATATGCACGCTATCAGTTTGAACCTCCAACAATGTGCTTCCACAAAAAATTATCAGTTCTGAATCCTTTCAGTTATCCAGCTTTAAGTAGCTTTTAGCAAGGTACATTTAATATGATTCTGCAGTAATCAGTTAGTTGGTACAAAACATCCCTCCAAATATCTGTGGAATACTCTCCCACAAGTTCATATAAAGTCCAGGATGAAATATGCTTGGACTTAGCATATGTAACAAAGGTTTAATTCTTAACTCCTGTTTACTGGAAATAGTCTTCCCCCAAGAATGGGATGCTCAAGAACTTCCGCTTAAAATGCAGTGAATCTGTATCCATCTGTCCCTTGATTTTTTTTTTTTTTTTGCAGGGCAATGGGGGTTAAGTGACTTGCCCAGGGTCACACAGCTAGTAAGTGTCAAGTGACTGAAGCCGAATTTGAACTCAGGTACTCCTGAATCCAGGGCCAGTGCTTTATCCACTGTGCCACCTAGCCGCCCCCTGTCCCTTGATTTTAATGTATATACTGTTGACAGATGATCCAGGGATTCTACAGGAATAGGAAGAGGGGAAGCCCAAGATCTTGCAGATCTCCTCTGGCCAAAGACAGAGATAGGAATGGGGAGTGTGTTTGGGTGCACACACCACTGGATGTGTATGAGTGTATAAGGAAGACCAGCCAAAGTCAGAGAACTGCCCCTATCCTAGCCATAGGCTCCTCAGGAATGCTCCAGAAAGCCACACAGTCAAATTTCTGGAATTTAAAATTTTCAGAATTTTTCTTTCTGAGATAGTTTCTTCCCTTTTATACAAACTCCTTAGGAAATGACCAAGTCTCTCATATAATGGCTTACAGGATTGCAGGAGCTGTATATGCCCTATTAACACTCAGTTCTGATTGAGTCAATCAAGAAATGGTAAAGAAAGTAATTACTTTTAAGTAGGTGTTAAAATCAATGGAAGCTCAATTTTATATTATACAAACTTATTTCTACATCTTCTTTGTATATTATAATATTGGTATTTATTTAAAACCAGCTAGAATATTAAATAGAATCAGCCTTTGAGCCAATAAGATTTGAGTTAAAATACTATCTCTAATACATTCTGGCTATGTAACTCTTGGTAAGTTACCTAGCTTCCTGCTATTTTAGTTAACTTACTAAAATTATAATTGTCAGTAAAAATGTCAAAACACATTGATAAAAGCTGTTTCCTCTCTTGGGAGTTCCCTATACCAATGAAAATACAGATTCAGTTCCTATACTGTCCCTAAAATGTTAATTTCACAAGAAAAAGAAAATTGACCATAAAAAATAGAAATTTGTCTCTTCTGGACTCATCATAAAGTTTCATAGCAACCTTTGATGGAAAAATTCAAAAGGAGTGATCTAAAAAAAATAAATAAAACGCCAAAAGCAATTTCTCAATACAAGTGGCCAAAGGATATGAACAATAATTCTCAAAAGAAGTGAAAACTATTAATAATCATGTGAAAAAAATTTAAATCATTAGTTATAAGAGAAATGTAAATTAAAACAATCTTATCTTTTCACTTCAAAAAATGTAAAGGGATAAACATGACAAAAGGAAGGAATAGTACAGTTTGGTTTTGTTATTAGTTGATTGATATATAATTAGTAGAGCTATGAATCAGTAGAAATATTTTTTTGGAAAGTAATTTGAAATTATGCAAGTAAAGTGAGTAAAATATCCATATTCTTTGATCCAGAGATCTCATTACTAGGCTTATACACCAAGGAAGTGATTGATAAATAGAAAGTTCCCATATATAATAAAGTATTTATAAAAATAGTTTTCATGAGAGCAAAGAATTTAAAAAATAAGTAAATGCTCATTCACTGGGGAATTGCTAAACAAAATTTCCAGGAATGTAATGGAATGTTACTGTAATATAAGAAAATAGAAATGTTATGGAAAGATCTACATGAAGTAATACAAAGTGAAGTAAGCAGATCCAAGAAAATAACATAAAAATGATTAGAACAATGTTCTTTTGGCAATGGAAATTATAACCACACACACATAAACAAAAATGAATGGTATTATAAGTTATAAAGAACAAGTATGGCTTGAAAGGAAAAAAAATAACATACTTTCACCTCACCACTTTGAAGATTTGAGAGGTCATAAGTGTGATACATAGCACAAATTTTTAGGCATTTGCAAAATAACAGCATTATGCTAATTATTTCTTCTTTCTTCTTCCTTCCTTCCTTTCTTCCGTCCTTCCTTCCTTCCATCCTTCCTTCTTTTCTTTCTTTCTTTCTTATGCATTTATTATATTTCATGGTTCACTAGGAGGGAAAGAGGAATAGATACTTGGCATAAAATTATGAGCATATTAAAATAAGAGACATATATAAAAACTTTTTTTAGAAAAGAGAAAGTCAAATTGAAGATGCAGAAATCTTTATGTAATTATGTCTAAGAGAATGCTGTTTGCTGCTCTTCTTTTCCCCCATTTTGATACGTTGTATAAAACTGAGAGTCATTGGTATTTATTTTATATATGTTTGTGTGTGTACATATTTATAGATGTATGCATGTATATATTATATGTGTATATATAATGTATATGTGTTTATGTATATGTTCATGTGTGTGTATAGATATAGATCTATCTATCTATCTATCTATCTATCTATCTATCTATCTATCTATCTATCTATCTATCTATCTATCTATCCCAGGCAATGGGTGTCAAGTGTCTGAGGCCAAATTTGAACTCACATCCTGCAGAATCCAGGGCCAGTGTTTTATCCACTGTGTCACCTAGCTTCCCCCCATTTATTATATTTTCAAAGAGGAAATTTATTTTTTCTGCACCCTGGCTAGTTCCACAGGATTGAAGATTTGAGACCCTACGTCCAGCACCTTCTCTTTCCTCATTCACTGCAGGCAGCTTTGTGAGCCAGTAGATAAAACACTAGTCCTATAGTTAAGAATACCCAAGTTCAAATCCAGCATCAGACACTTAGCATCTGTGTGACCTTGAGCAAGTCACTTGACTGCAGTTTGCCTTAGTTCTGTCAATTGTAAAATAGGGATAATAATAGAGCCTATCTTTCATCATTGTTGTGTGTATTGACTGAGATAACATTTGTAAAGCACATAGTACCATATCTGGCACAAAGTAGGCATTTAGTAAAGGCTTTTTTCCTTCCTTCAAGGGTTCTCTGATGTTCTCGCATTTCAGTCACTTGGAACTGTAATAGAATTTGGGTGTCACAAATTTGTGAGAAGAAAATTTTTTATTCAGATCGTTGGAAGTGACCTTCTCAATTAGTTCTTGATCCCTGTCTGGGAGACTGAGGGAAAAATAGTTTTAATCTCACAAAATATTATTAACTTGTGATAGGCCTGGGGATGCAATACAATGTATGATCTTGTCAAGGCTCCATCCTGATTCAATCCTCTGCTTTATTTTTACTTTGAGTTAGTATGACTAAATGCTTTTTAGGATATGTCCTGGAGTTAGAAGTTAATCAGTGAAGTAAAACAGCAGGAAAGGAGACATGGAGAAATTTTTCCAAGTGGGATGGTATGGGGAGGGAGGTAATTAGAAACAAAAGAAATCTGTTTGGATAAATACATCTTCCAAGGCTACCTCCCCCCCCCCCCCCCCCCGCAAAAGTCTAGACCTTCATCCACTAGGGGAAGAACCAAAGGGTTCAGACACAGAAACTGCCAGAGACAATGAAAAAAATTCCTGGGAGCTTTGTCTGAAAACCCTATGGCAATCCCTTTCTGAATAGTGCAAGGGACACCAGATTTGAACTCGTGTTATCATTTATGCCTGGATTTTTCTATTGAATTGGATCAGGCAGGTCCTACAGTATCCCTACCTCCACCTCCATCATAGTTCCAATTGGCAGGAGTAATATATAATATCTAAATAAAATGAAAAACCTAAAATTCTCTCTTGGTAGCTTTCATATAGTCTGAAATGCTTTCCAAAATTTTGCTTTTTACAAAGGTAAATAAACCTTGATTAAGCCTCGATTAAAGATAAATTCTAGCAGATTTTAATAAAAGGATGGGGGGTAGCTAGGTGGCACAGTAGATAAAGCCCCTGCCTTGGATTCAGAAGGATCTGAGTTCAAATGAGGCCTCAGATACTTGACACTTACTAGCTGTGTGACCCTTAGTAAGTCACTTCACCATCATTGCCCTGCAAAAAAAAAAAAATAGGATCACTCCCTTCCTCCTCCAGTCTATATTTCTACCCAACTCCTTCATATTGTTGGCCAATAGTAAGACAAGTCTCTAAAGAGCATGTTTATGTTGTAAAATTCTGAGTGATCATATTAAAACACATATACATAATTTAAAATGCTAGTCACAAGTACTAAAATTCCTATACTATACAGTACAGTTACTTTCCTAAATAAAGGAAAAGGTAGATTTGAATAGATGGGTGTTTCTTTGGTCCTGGTGTCCCTCCCTTCTTTATGAATGCACCATGGTTGCCTATTATGCAATCACATACCATTTACTCATGGAATTAGAGATGTAAATTGATAATAAATAGCCCATAGCACATCTCTGCTCAATATAAGCTCTTTGAACAAAAGGGAAAATATCTCATTCATCTTTGTATATGAATAGTGTATCCAAGTACAGGATGACCACCCTTCTTTGCATATAACAGATACTTAATGTATTTTGTGTTTCTGGCACAATTCACCTTCTATAAAATGATACAGTTAGAAGAGATTATAGGTTCTTAACCTGGGGTCAATGAATTTGATTTTTAAATTATTTTAAGAACTGAATTTCTATATACTTGGTGTCCATTTTTGTCTTGTATTTTATTTATGCATTTGTAAACACTAATCTGAGAAGTCCTTAGGCTTTACAAGAGTTTGAGAATCATTCCTGACAAAAATATTAGGGACTCCTGTAATAGATATCTCCATGGTTTTGCCAAGCCTACCAATCTATTACTAGAACCATTATTGAGGCAGATAGGCAATAAAGTGGTTATTGTACTGGGTCCAGAGTCTGGAAGACCTTAGTTCAAATCCAGCCTCAGACACTAGTCAAGTGATGGTGTTTAGTAAAGTACTTGGAAGAGAGAAGGAGCTTGATATATATTGATTGATTGAAAGACTGACCTTGGATAAGTTATTGAATTCCTTTTGGTCTTAGTTTCCTCAACTGTAAAAAGGAGGAAATACTAGCACCTACCGCCCAGATTTGTGAGGATAAAATGATAATACTATTTGTTTTGTTTTTTTGGCTTTTGTTTTTTTAAAGCTTTGAGTTCAAAATTTTATCCCTTTCATTCCCTCTCTCCCTTCCCTCCCCCCTCCCTGAGGTGTTAAGCAATCATATATAGGTTATACATGTGCAATTATGTAAAACATTTCCATCTTAGTCATTTTATATAAAAAGACTCAAGTAAGAAAAAAAAAAAGAAAACACAAAATAGCATGCATCCCTCTGTGTTCAATCAATATCAGTTCTTTCTCTGGAGGCAGATAGCATGCTTTATCACTAGGCCTTTGGGATTGTCTTGGATCATTGTATTGTTGAGCGTAGTTAAGTCATTCATAATTGCTCATAAAACATAAATATTGTCACTGTGCACAATGTTCTGGTTCTGCTCACTTCACTATACATCAGTTCACATAAGTCCAGGTTTTTCTGAAATCATGCTTCTTGTCATTTCTTATAGCACAATAATATTCCATTATAATCATATACTACAGCTTGTTTAGTCATTCCCCATTTGATGGGCATTCCTTTGATTTCCAATTCTTACGTACCACAAAGAGTTGTTATAATATTTTTTTTATAATTTTTTCCTTTTCTCTTTTTCACAGTTACTGTTGTTAATTGTTTTCCTCCATCCTATTCCCTTACCCATGATATTACTCTATTATTTATCTTTTTTCACCCTATCCCTCCTCAAAGGGGATTTGCATCTGACTGCCCCATCACCCAATCTACACTACCATCTTTCAACCCTCCCTCCTTATTCCCTTCTCCTCCTACTTTCCTGCAAGGTTAGATAGATTACTTCACCCAATTGAATGTCTTTGTTAATCCCTCCTTGAGCCAATTCTTATGAGAGTAAGGTCTTTGAGCCAATTCTAATGAGTGTAAGGGTCATTCACTGTCCAACTCCTCTCCTATCTCTCCTCCTACTCCATAAGCCCTTTCCTGTTTCTTTCATGTGGGATTTCACCCCATTCTACCTCTCCACTTTCCCTTCCTCCAGTGCATTCCTCTCACCCCTCAATTTTACCCTAAAGATGTCGTCACAGGGCAGCTAGGTGACACAGTGGACAAATCACCCACCCAGGACCTAGAAGGACCCAAGCCTAAATGCAGTGCCAGTCAGAAAACACTCACCTACAGCTCAACCCCAGGCATGTCACCCAACTCAGACCACCCCACACAAAAAAGATTAAAAAATGCTTTACAAATATCATCCCTTCATAATCAATTCCCACCTGTACCTTCTGTCTAAATTTATTTCTATCATCTGCCCTAATACTGAAAAATTTCTTATGAATTAGTCATATCATCTTCCTATGTAGGAATGTAAACAGTTTATCATATAATATCCCTCTTAATTTCTTTTTCCTGTTTACCTTTTTATGTTTACCTAGGTCTTGTATTTGAAAATCAAATTTTCCATTCAGTTCAGGTCTTTCCATCAGAAATACCTGAAAGTCCTCTTTTTCATTGAAGTCCCATTTTCCCCCTAAAAGTTTATAGTAAGTTTTGCTGGTTAGGTGATTTTTGGTTGTAAACCCAGTTCCTTTACCCTCCAGAATATCATGTTCCATGCCCTCAGATCCTTTAATGTCCTAACTTTGCCTCCACAGTACTTGACTTGTTCCGTTCTGGCTGTTTGAAATATGTTTTCCTTGACCTGGGAGCTCTGGAATTTGGCTATAATATTCACGGGAGTTTTCATTTTGAAATATCTTTCAGGAGGTGATTGGTGGATTCTTTCAATTTCTATTTTACCTTCTGCTTCTAGAATATCAGGGCAATTTTCCCTGACAATTTCTTGGAAGATGATGTCTAAGCTCATTTCTTGTTCACGGTTTTCCGGTAGTCCAATAATTTTTAAATTATTTCTCTTGGATCTATTTTCCAGGTAAGATGTTTTTCCAAGGACATATTTCATACTGCCCTCTATTTTTTTTTATTCATTTGGATTTGCTTTATTTTGTCTTGAAGTTTCATAAAGTCATTTGCTTCTATTTTTTCTTTCTTAATTTTTAAGTAATGATTTTTCTTCAGAGAGATTTTTTTTAATCTCCTTTTCCATTTGGTCAATTTGGCTTTTCAAGCTGTTGACTTTTTTATCATGACTTTCCTGTATAGCTCTCATTTCTCTTTCCATTTTTTCCTCTACCTCTCTTCCTTTTCACTCTACCTCTTTTACTTTATGCTCAAAGTCCTTTTTGAGTGGTTCTATGGCCTGAGGCCAATTCATATTTTTCTTAGAAGTATTGGATGTAGGAGCCATGACACTGCTATCCTCTTCTGAGAGTGTATTTCAATCTTCTTTGTCACTAAAGAAACTTTCTATGGTCCACATCTTTCTCTGCTCATCTTACCCCTCTTTTACTTGACTTTTAACTCCTTCTTACAGTGGGGTACTGCTCCTAGGATGTACTGTCCCAAGCTACAGGGGTCTAAGGTGGTATGATTTAAGACAAGGCTGGTTCTTCACTTTCCTGGACTGTTCTCTGGTCTGGAGATAACCCCAGGCCAACTTGCTACTTGCTAATTAACTAGGTAGCAAAACTTGGTATGCTATGGTTGTTAGCTCCCCCCGAGCCTGTTCCTCTCCCCTACCTGGGCCACCACCATTCAAGTTCCTAGCAGGGGTAAAACACCCAATCTCTGCCTCAGCACCAGCTGAGACCTCTGTAATCTTCCCCTGGCCACCCGCTCCTTCCTCTTACCAGAATGTGAGCTTAATTCCAAAGGACATCAATGCTGCAGCTGATTCGGAGTCTCTGGGGTTCTCTTTCTCTGGTGAGGTCTGCTTGGGACTGTATTTATGTCAGCATGACCTCTAGGTTGGCCTCAAATCCCACCCCAACAAAGCCGCCCCCTTATAATCTCAGGCTATACTTTTTGGGTTCTGCTGCTCCAGGAATTGTCCTATGGCATTATTTGGAGGGTTTTTGGAGCTATCATATTGTGAGTTCCAAGAGCTTACTACCTTCCTGATAATCATATTTGTAAAGCACTTAGCAAAATATCTGGAATATGTGAGGTGTTATATAAATGCTAGATATTATTATCATAAGCATTTATTTTCAAATTGTCAATGCCATGGGACTGTTTGTTATGTGAGAATTAGAGTTCCACCACCCTGCTGAGAAAGACATTGTGAGAACCAGGGCAGCTCCACCCTGAGGAGAAAGCATGAGGTGACCTTTCTGGGGTTTTGAAAGTTGGATTGGGGTCCGGAAGTTATGCCTACTGCCTGTAGGTTGTGTCAATCAATGGACCAGCCAATTAGCCTGAAGCTTTGTGTGAGGACAGCCCTGCTTCCTGTTTCACAGGAAGCTGCTTCTTGCTTTTGGTTCAAAAACAAGCTGTTGGTGGCAGACAGATTCTCTTAGATAGCTAGGTGAAGGTGGCTTTTCCTCTATCTCTTGGCTAACCCCTAATACACTTTAATAAATGCTTATTGCCCAAAGACTGGTGCTAAAGCTTCTAATTTAAGGTGACCACACATTAGATTTTTAAAAACCACAGAATTTTTAAGCTTCACAGTCATCACACTTGATATTGTCTTTTTCAGGAAAAACACACACATACATATATACATATGTAAACCCACATATGTGTGTATATATGTATAATGTATTTTAATTATAAAATACAAGTGTATGCATGTGTGTGCATATGCATGTCTGTGCACCTGTGTATATGTAGGAAAGTCTGGATCCTGGGAGATGGAAATGAGTAAACAGAATCAGAAAGTCTTCTCTTCTTAATTCTTTACAAGCAATATTGGTAGCTTTTATGGCTTATATAGGAGATTATAGTCTTTGTAAAGGAAGGAGATGGATTCACTAAACACAACACATTCAAGATAAATGTTTCACATGTGAGGAAAAATATTCAACACATAAAACTGATTCGTTCAAATTCAGCAGTTAACAGCACTTCAGAGTAGGCACCAAGCTTTGTTCTTTTGTTCAGGTGGTAAGGGATAAGTATAATAGAAACATGCAGGTGTGACTGCTCTAAGGAAGACACAGGTTCTTGAACAGGAACTGAAACAAATTGCCTTCATTAGGGTACCAGTCTTTAAATCTGCAGAATCCCTGGGTTTGTGTTCACCATGTTAGGCTGGTCTTTTCTAAAACTTTCACTGAACCAGGATTTGAACCAAGGTTCTTTAACACTAAACTCTTCCCACTATAAGGTACCTCACTTTTAAACTCTGAATCCCAATCAATATCAAGTTTTTAGTCTTTTGAAGGATGGGAGTAGTCATAAGTGATTACTATAGAGACTCAATTTTCACAAAACCTGAGGTATAGAATAACCATTAACTATAATTGAATGGACCCTAAAGCATTATGTCAATTCATAAAAATTACACATTAGAGGAAACACACACACACACACACACCCCTCTTGGTAGTTTTCCTTAGAAATGGATTTACCATCAGGACACAAAGGATAGATACCCAGAAATTTCAAAATACCAAAGCTATGCTGACACTTCCCTAACTCCTCTTTCCTTTTTTATTACAGATATTTTTATACGTTTAGATCTATTTTCTTTTTTTTCCCCACATTTAAAAGATTATATTTAATTTATGTTTTATTTTGTTAATCACAAATATAGGTAACAAAGGTGAGAGGCAAACTGTAATGGTCAGGGTGCTTCTTTTAGAGGTAGAAGAACTGAATGGAATTTCTAATTCACATATTTACTAACTAGATGATGTTGGATAAGTAACTTCACCTCTCTGTATTTCAGTAGCTTTATTTTTAAAATGAGAATGATAATCCTGGCACTATATATATAGATTGTATCACTGGAATTTAAAAATGAATAAAATGTAATAAAAAGCTGATATGATTCTGATACGAACCTCTTTTCTCTGTCAATAGCAGTGGAGTTGCCACCTTTGGGATCAAAACCAAGTCATTGTTGATCTACATGAGGAAGTAGAAATTACACTAAAGAAAACCAAGATGAGAAGAGCAGCTGAACTAGAACAGGAGAGGAATAATTAGTCTTTTTTTTTCAAACCTGGAAAAAAAGAAGACAAAAAAGGACACAGTTGAGGCATCCCTGCCTGCAACCTGCTCTGGTATCTGAAATAACTTTATGTAGATGGTGACCAAAGCTGAAGACATTTGGTGGGGGTGGGGGGTTCATATTCCTGTTTTCTCTATAGATGTGAAGTGGGGAAAGAAGGCTCTGAGAAGTGATTTTATAGCTCAAGAGGTACCTGATGATGGAGCAGATTTTCAGAGATGGATCCTATAAGGAAGAAAAATTGGATTGGTTTCAGGATAGAATATACTGCTATGGACTGGGACTTTCTTATCAGGAATATGGCAGTTTAAAGGTATCTCATAAAATAGTCCCTAGGAACTTCCATAACAGAGGTCAGGGTTCTCCGAGAAAATAGAGTATTTTCTTTGATTAGGGTTCCTATCTAAGGCTACATGGAACTCCAGGAGTTTGGGCACTGGTTGGTCTGGGAAGGAAGAGTGGGGTATCAACTGACCTAATGTTCACTGGTTAAAATGAGGTACGTGGACACTTGATCCCTACCTGATACTTTTCTCTTATAGGTCATTTATTGAGAGAGAAGTCCACTTGTTTCTTCCTTTTTTCCCCTTGTCTTTCTCTACTCTGTGAACTTCTCAAGTATGTCCACTCTCCTTCCCAAATCCTTTGGGATGCAAATTTGTGGAAGATTGTGAGGTGTTAGGATATTCCAAGAGTGGATAGTGCCCTCCTGAACATAGACCCTGGAGACAAATTCTCAACTTTTTTGTTCTAGTTATAACTTTGAGACTAAATATAAATAGATAATGTACACCTACAGGCAACATAGATTTAAAGGCCTTTAAAAAAAATCAACTCTCAAGGTCTGAAAAAGGTGACAATATAGCATTCTTCAAAAAAATCATAGAACATGGAGGCAGCTAGGTGGTGCAGTGGATAAAACACTGGCCCTGGTTTCAGGAGGACCTGAATTCAAATTTGGCCTCAGACACGTGACACTTAGTAGCTGTATGACCCTGGGAAAGTTACTTAACCCTCACTGCCCTGCCCCCCCAAAAAAATCATACAATTTAATGTTACCCAAAAGGTGGCTGAGCAAATATCAACCCATACATTTATTTTCCTGTCCCGTGAGAATTAATTTACGAGTGTCTTTTATAAAGGTATGAGAAAAAATATGTAAAATGTCACAAATGATATTCAACAGCATATCCTTATATTCAGGCAACTGAATGAATGGTACAGAGAATGCAAAGTCACACAGGGTTTCTTTCTTTTTATTGCCTATGGGTGGAAAACACATTTGATTTGTTAGGATATAGATTAGGTCTATTCCAAAAAGATATGTCTCATAACTGTATCAAAATCTTACAAGAATCCTTGATATATATATGGAAAAAATAATTCAATATAGATGGGTTTCTCCATAATCTTGTTTATGGATTATATTGTCTCAATTGCTTTAAGGTACATAATGTTGCGTATACCTCTAAATGATACCTATATTCAACCAAAAGCATTTGGCCTGACTATACACAAAGGAAACCATATAGGTAAAGTAGATTTATTATGCAAATTTAATTTTAAAGTGTAAAAGCAATTATTAGATCACAAAGATGTTGTGGTTTGTCATTTTCTTCTGTAACTTATTTTACAGCTGAGAAACTGAGGAAAATAGGGGTAAGGTCACACAGCTACTGTCTGAGGCCAGATTTGATCTCAGGAAAATGAGTCTTCCTGACTTCAAACCTGATGCTCTGGTGCTGCCCTCAGGGGATACAAATACAAATTTAAAACATAGACAGTTCCTGTCTTCAAGGAGCTCATAATCTAATGGTGGAAGACAAAAAGCAAAATGAAGCTGAAAGGAGGGGAATGGGACCAGGAAGAAGAAGGTGCCTAGATCAGAGGTATGATGGAAAATTCCAGAGAAGTCCAAAAGCAGTATCCCTGGTGGGAAAAGGAGCCAGTTTGGGATTACAAAAAGAGTTAAGAGATAGTTAGTTTCTGCCCCCAGGAGGTCACAATCTAACGATGGAGATGCAAACAAATATGTAGTGATGAACTATGTAAAGGAAAAACAGAAAACAATTAAAAATGAAAAATCACTCAAATTTACAGATATTGAGAACAGTGTCTTGTTGAAGACTCTGTAACCATATTAGATATTTATCATATTTCCTTTTGTATGATAAGTACTTATGGACATCTTACCTTCCCTTACTATATGAACGTTCCTTGAGTATAAGGACAGGGCATTACTTTTTTCACTATCAGAGGCTAGTACAATGTGCTAAACATAATAAGAACTGAATATGTATACATGTTGAACAATTCTACCTAATTATCAGTTAAACTTAGAAACTGAATTTGTAAAGCTACTGCACAGAACAAAAATCAATGAGAGAAGAGAGAGAAAGAAGGCAGTGGGATCAGGAAGGTCATTACTGCTGCAACAATGTAACTCATAATAGTAGAAATAATTTCAATACATAAAAGCATATTATTGTATCTTTGCATAATAAATAGCCTGTAGAATTTTAAAAGATAAATCCACAGTAACAGAATATAATGATTTGCTTGATATAACAACCATTATTTTTAAAGTACTTAAAGTCTAACAACTTAATAGCTATAATTTGTTTTTCTTATTAGAAATTTGAGTTGAACTTTGCTAATTTTTGCTAAAAATACTGTTGTTTGTAGGTTTGATATCATCTTTAACATCTTGCATGATTCTTTTTTCTGATAAATGAGCCATTCTTCAATCTCACATGTGACCAGGTAGCCACATTTTCCCTATATTCTTACCTAATGAATTATGCTTGGTCACAAGTATCTTATTTAAGACAGAATACTTCTTGTGAAGAAAAGTTTTGTTAACTGTTTTCTAAAATCACCGAGCTTCTGAACTAGAAGGGAACTTAAAAGGCCATGTAGTCTGACTCATATACTGAAAAAGTATCATTTCTTTAATATACTTGAGAAATTGCTACCTAGCTTCTGTTTGAAGACCTCCAGAAAAGGGGATCAAGGTAGAATTATTAAGAAGTTACCACAGAATCTCAAGGCTGTAATGAACAGCATAAAGAATCTAGTTCAATATATACCTGATGAGAAAGTCTAGCAATGGGGAATTTACTACCAATTGAGGCAGTCCATTTCATTTAATTTTTGGATAACTGAAATTGTAAAGATTTTTCCTTCTTATATCAAATCTAAATCTTATTCTTTGTAACTTCTCACCCATTGCTTCTACTTCTATGAAAAAGTAGAAAATAAAGGGAAAAAAAAACCCAACTAATTAATCTTTGGGAAAATAAGCATCGTATGAAGCATCTTCTTTTCTTATCTCCTATCATGCACTCATGCAGCTACATGCTGCAGTGCATAAAATGCCAGGCCAAGAAAATTCACAATGGGGTTGTAAAGAGTCAGATATGTCTGTAAATGATTGAACAATAACAAAATATACAGTCAACTGAAGCATTTCATATTAGAAAATTAACAATGATTCATTCTACACATAGTAACCATCATGTAGTGATCACTCTTAATCCTTTAAAGGACAACAAAAACAAGCAAACAAAAACAATTTTCTTGGTGGTGAGGAAACACAAGGTGAAGTCTCAACAAAAGAATAGGGGATTTGGAAACAATTCCTTGGTTTTAGTCCTAGCTTGGCTGTTAGGTAATGGGCAACCTTGGAAAAGTAATTTCAATTCCCCAAATCTACAGTGACTCCCTTGGTAAAATAATAAGGTTGAAGTAGATGAATTCTGAAGATTTCTAATACTAAATTTTTGTGATTTTACATTACCTTTTGTGTTTGAACAAAATAAAAAAGATAATCTATTTTAAATTTTTTATCTTATTTTATCGAATCAATTTACAAATACTCCATCTACTCTCCACTATACAGTGGGCCATTATTTGTAACAAAATTTTAAAAGAAGTATAAAACATAAAAAGTATGGCCAAGTACATGTATTGCATCTGATAGGATATGTAATATCTCTTGCCCATAATTCTTTATCTCTTTCAGTGAAAAAAGTGAAATTCATTTTAGCTTCTTTCCCTGTCTGCCTCTCTGTCTCTGTCTTTGTTTCTGTTTCTCTCTCTTTCAATTTTCTCATCTGTAAAACGGGTGTGGGATTAGTCTTATTCCAAGATGTGTAAGATCCTTTCTATCTCCAAATCAATTACCTTATGATACTAGGTAAATATCATTGAAAGACAAATGGTTGTTCTGTAGGAGGATAGCTCTATTCATTCATTAATTTATTAAATAATCAGTGAAATTTTTGTGCAAGTCCTTGTGCTACATACTATTGGTGGGGGCAAGGCAAACAAATAACTCTCTTACAGTGTTTACTTTTTTCTTGTGCTCAATTTGTGAGTGAGCTTTTCCCCACTCCTTAAATATAAGAGATTTAATTGTGATAGCAACCAGTATTATAGACTGCAAATGGTGATTTCTTCTAAATTAAGTGTTCTTTGATTACTTATAGCATAGAGCATAGATGTTAAGTAATTATTCTTTATATACTCTTAGTAACTTAAGCTCATGCAGTAATGTGTTTTCAGGTATCAATGAATTGTGAACTTGCTCTTGTTCTGAATAATTAAATCCCTTTTACTGTATTCATTGTGGGACCATGTGGTTAGCCACAACTTCTAAAGATAGTATTCCTCAAGCTGAAGAAGACCAATCAGTGCATTTGACCAGAACACTTCATTCTCAAGCTGATGTCCTAGATGGCCAACCAATCAGCTGAAAGGAAATAACCTTTGTGTCCAAAAGCGAGAATCTCCCTGTCTGTTAACAGTTAAAAGAACATATGTAAGAATTTCAGAATCTCAAATGAAAGTATGAACTGTACCATTTGACCTTGTGATATAGATAAAATAGAAGCCTCATAGAAGATAGCCAGTAATCAGGCCGTTGGATCCTAGCAAAAGAAGTTTGGGACAGTGTCCCCTGTGCACCAGGAATAGAACTTAACTGGAAAAGGCATGAAAAGATCTAAAATATGAGTAAGAAATGGAAAATAACCCTTACAATAGAAAGCTACTATGGTGACTGAGAAGACCAAAACATAAATTGAGAAGAAGAAAACACTATCAAAATGCCTACATATGAAGCCTCAAAGGGGAAGATACATTGGTTTCAAGACCAAAAATACCTTCTTGCAAGAGCTCAAAAATTATGTTATAAATCAAGTAAGATTTGTAGAAGAAAAAATGGTGGAAAATAATGAGAGTTATATAAGAGTGCATCAAGAGTTTGGAAAGAGAAGGACAATAATTGACTGAGGAAAACAATTGCTTAAATACAATTGGCCAAATGGAAAAAGAGGTATAAAAGCTGACTGAAGAAAATAACTCCTTAAAAATTAGAATTGGGCAATTGGAAGCTAATGATTCCATAAGGTAATAGGAATAAATCATATGGAATGAAAATAATATAAAAAGAGAATGAAATTTAAAATATCTCATCAGAAAAATGACTAACCCAGAAAAGAGATCCAGGAGCGACAATTTAAGAATTACTGGACTACCTAAAAGTCATGATCAAAAAACAAGAGGCTGGATAGCACATTTCAGGAAATTATGATGGAAAATTTCCATGATATCCTGGAACCAGAGGGTAAAATAGTAATTGAAAGAATCTACCAATAATCTTCTGAAAGAGACTTGAAAATGAAAACCCCAAGGAATATTATAGCCAAATTCCAGAATTATCAGATGAAGGAAGAAAAGACTGCAATCAGCCAGAAAGAAACAGTTTAAATATCAAGGACCCACAGTCAGGATTAAACCAGACCTGTAAGCTCTAATATTAAAGTATCAGAGGGCTTGGAACATGATATTCTGGAAGGCAAAATAGCTTGGAATACAACCAAGAATCAACTACCCTGCAAAATTTTCAGGGGAAAAGATGGGCATTCAATTAAATGGGGGACTTTAAAACTTTCCTGATGAAAAGACCAGAACTGAACAGAGAATTTGATCTTCAAATACAAGACTCAAGAGAAGCATAAAAAGATAAAATGGGGAAAAATAAAACATGTCATTCCATAAAGTTAAAATGTTTATATACCTATAAGAGCAGATAGAGGGAGCAAACATATACAGAGGGTGTGGGGATAATTTGTGATATGATTATGGGAAGTCAATTTTGATCTGATGACATAAAAAACATAAGGGGTGAAAAAAGGAAAGGATAGGCAGAATGGGGAAAGTTACATCACAAGAAAAGTCACAAGAGGGAAGGGGGTGATTATTTTTTACCTTACTCTCATTAAATTTGGCTCAAAGAGAGAATAATACACCTTCAGTTAGGTAGAGAAATTTATTTTATCGTATAGGGAAGTAGGAGGGGAAAGGGAAAAAAAAGGCTGTGCGCTGATAGAAGGCAGGACAGAAGAGGGGAAAGATGAAAGAAAAGGGAAGGGGCTGAAAGAAGTGAGGTCACATTAGGGGGTAAGTGGTCAGAAATAAAACACTTGTGAGAAGGCACAAGGTGAAAGGAGGGAGAAAAGTATAAACAAGGATGAATAGGATGGAGAAAAACACAGTTATTAATCAACTATGAATGTGAATGGGATGAATCTCCCATAAAATACAAGCAGATAATAGAGTGGATTAAAAACACAAATCCCACAATATGTTGTTTACAAGATACATATTTGAAACAGAGAGATACGCACAGAGTAAAGTTAAAAGGTTGAGCAGAATATATTATACTTCAGCTGAAGTAAAAAACAAAACCAAAAAATAGGGATAGCAATCCTTATCTCAGACAAAGCAAAAGTAAAAAATAAATGTAATAAAAAGAGATGAGGAAGGAAACTATATCTTTCTAAAAGGTTATAATAGACATTGAAGTCATATAAATACTAAACATATATGCATGAAGTGGTATATTATCTAAATTCTAAGAGAAGTCAGTTAAAGGAAGAAATCTACAGCAAAACTATACTAGTAGGATTGTGCTGTAAGAAATGATGAGCAGGAGTTCAGAGAAACCTGGAGTGTCTTTCATGGGCTGATGATGAGTGAGATGAACAGAACCAGGAGAACACTGTGCACAGTATCATCAACATTGTGTGTTGACCAACTGTGATAGACTAGATTCTTCTCACCAATCGAACGGCACAAGAAACTTCCAAAGGACTCATGATGGAAAAGGCTCTCTAAATCCAGAAAAAAACAAAAACAAAAAACAAAAAACAAAAAACAAAAAAAACAAAACAAAAAACAAAGGAACTGTGGAATATGGACACTGATTGGACCAAAGAAATAGTTCTTTTGTTTTCCGTGCTGTTGTTTTTCTTTTATTGAGGTTTTTCCTTCTTGCTCTGATTCTTCTTGTATAACATGACTAATGCAGAAATATGTTAAATGTTAAATATCAGATTACCTGCTGTCTAGGGGAGGGTGGGAGGGAGGCAGAAAAATTTGAAATTGAAAAACTTATCTAAACAGGTTGAAAACTTAAATCAATTAATTAATTAATTTTTAAAAACTATACTAGTAGGGGGCCTCAACCTCCTCCTCTCAGAATAAGATAAATCTAACCACAAAATAAATCAGAAAGAAGTTAAGGAGGTGAGTAGAACACTGAATGGAGAAAACTGGAGAAAACTGAATGGGGATAGAAAGGAATATAACTTTTTATCAATGGTACATAGCACCTATTTATCATGTATAAAGGCACAAAAACCTCACAGTCAAATGGAGAAATGCAGAAACAGGAAATACATACTTTTCAGATCATGATGCAATAAAAATTGTATGTAATAAAGGGTCATGGAAAAATAGACTAAAAATTAATTGGAAACTAAATGATATCATCTGAAAGAATCAGTGTGTCAAACAGCAAATAAGAGAAGCAATAAATGATTTCATCAAAGAGAATTACAATAATGAGAAAACATATCAAATTTATGTATTGTAGCCAGATCATTTCTTAGGTGAAATTCTATATCTCTAAATGCTTACATGAATAAAAAACAGAAAGAGGAAATCAATGATTTGGGCATCCCCCTACAAAAGCTGGCAAATGAACAAATTAAAAATTCCCAATTAGACAACAAATTAGAAATTCTGAAAAATCAAATGAGAGATTAATAAAATTGAATGTAAGAAAACTGTAGAATTAAGAAATAAAACTGGGGCAGTTAGGTGGCGCAGTGGATATAGAGCACCAGCCCTGGATACAGGAGGGCCTGAGCTCGAATCCAGCCTCAGACACTTGACGCTTACTAGTTATGTGACCCTGGGCAAGTCACTTAACCCCAATTGCCTCACCAAAGGAAAAAAAATTATTAAAAAACAAACAAACAAACACACACTAGGAAGCTTAGGAATAAATAAAACTTTACTTAAAATTATAAACACTAGCTATATAAACCCAACAGTAAACATTGTATGTAATGGAAACAAGTTAGAAGCTTTCCCAACAAGATCAAAGGTGAAAAAAGGATGTCCATTATCACCACTAGTATTCAACATTGTATTAGAAATGCTAGCTTTAACAATAAGAGAAGAAAATGAAATTAAAGAAATAACAGTAGGCAAGGAAGTAACAAAACTATCACTCTGTAGATAATTTGATTGTCTACTTAGAAAATCCTAAAGAACCGATTAAAGCTACTTAAAATAGGTTTTACCCCTTTCTCTGCGGAATCACCATGGCGGCCGAGACTCTGTACACGTACCCTGAAAACTGGCGGGCCTTCAAGGCCCTCATTGCTGCACAGTACAGTGGGGCCCAGATCCGCGTGTTGTTTGCACATCCCCAATTCCATTTTGGCCAGACCAACCGCACCCCCGAATTTCTCCGCAAATTTCCTGGGGGCAAGGTCCCAGCATTCGAGGGGGATGATGGGTTCTGTGTGTTTGAGAGCAACGCCATTGCACATTATGTGAGCAATGATGAGCTTCGGGGTTCTACTCCAGAGGCAGCTGCCCAGGTCATTCAGTGGGTGAGCTTTGCTGACAGTGACACTGTTCCTCCAGCCAGTACCTGGGTGTTCCCCACACTGGGCATCATGCACCACAACAAACAGGCCACAGAGAACGGCAAAGAGGAGGTGAGGCGAGTTCTTGGGTTCCTGGACACGGATCTGAAGACTCAGACTTTCCTAGTGGGGGATCGTGTGACTCTGGCTGACATCACCGTTGTATGCACCCTTTTGTGGCTCTATAAGCAGGTCCTAGAGCCATCCTTCCGGCAAGCCTTTCCCAACACCAACCGCTGGTTCCTCACCTGCATTCACTAGCCCCAGTTTCGGGCGATCTTGGGAGAGGTGAAGCTCTGTGAGAAGATGGTGCAGTTTGATGCTAAAAGTTTGCCAAGAGTCAGCCCAAGAATGAGGTCCCAAGAAAAGAGAAGGGACAGCGAGAAGAGAAGCAGAAGGCCCAGGCAGAGCAGAAGGAAGAGAAGAAGGTGGCCGCATCCCCCAGCCCCGCGGAGGAGATGGACGAGTGTGAGCAGGCTCTGGCTGCGGAGCCCAAGGCCAAGGATCCCTTTGCTCAGCTGCCCAAGAGTACCTTTGTGTTGCATGAGTTTAAACGAAAATACTCCAATGAGGACATGCTGACAGTGGCCCTGCCGTACTTCTGGGAGCACTTCGACCAACGGCTGGTCCCTGTGGTACGCCGAGTATCACTTCCCCCAGGAACTCTGCCAGACCTTCATGAGCTGCAACCTCATCACTGACTGGCATGTTCCAGCGCCTGGACAAGCTGAAGAACGCCTTCGCCAGCGTCATCCTCTTCGGCACCAACAATAACAGCGCCATTTCTGGAGTCTGGGTTTTCCGGGGCCAGGAGCTTGCCTTCCCGCTAAACCCAGATTGGCAGGTGGACTATGAGTCCTACACGTGGCACAAGCTGGATCCCGGCAGTGAGGAAGCACAGACGACTCTCAAAGAGTACTTCTCCTGGGAGGGGGCCTTCCAGCACGTGGGCAAACCCTTCAATCAGGGCAAGATCTTCAAGTGAACACGCCCTGCTGCCGCCACCTAGCGGCCTGCTTCCTCCTCTGCAGGGAGGGCGAATCATTAAACGAAACTGATCACAATCCCCTCCTCCCCCCAAACAAAAAATTTTACCACAGTTTCAGCATATAAAATAAACCCTCATAAATCATCAGCATTTCTACATATTGAACAATAAAACCCAGCAACAAAAGATAGAAAGAGAAATTCCATTTAAAATAACTGTAGACAATATAAAATATTTGGGAATCTGTCAACACAAACCGAGGAACACAATTGCAAAACACTTTTCATAGAAATGAAATCAGATCTAAACAATTGGAACAATATCATTTGTTCATGGGCAAGCTAAGCCAATATAATAAAAATGAAAATTGTACCTAAATCAATGTACTAATTCAGTGCCATACCAATCAAACTACCAAAAATATTTTATAGAGCTAGAAAAAAAAATAACAAAATTTATATGGGAGACAGCTAGGTGGTATGGTGGATAAAGCATCGGCCCCAGATTCAGGAAGACCTGAGTTCAATTCTGGCCTCAAACACTAGACATTTACTAGCTGTGTGACCTTGGCAAATCACTTAACTCTCATCTGGAAGAAGAAAAAGTCAAGAATGTCAAGGGAATTAATGAAAAAAAAAATGCAAAGGAAGGTGGCCTACCTGTACCATATCTAAAACTGTATTATAAAGTGGCAATCATCAAAAGCAACTTGGTATTGCCTAAGAAATAGAGTGGTGGATCAATGGGATAGGTTAAGTACACAGGGACAATAGTAAATGACTCTAGCAATCTACTGTTTGATAAACCCAGAGTCCAGCTTCTGGTATAAGAACTCACAGCTGGGAAAACTAGAAAAAACAGTATGGTGGAAACTAAGTAAAGACCAGCACCTTACACTGTATACCAAAATGAGGTCAAAATGGGTAGATGATTTAGACATAGTGGATGATATCATGGGCAAATTAGGAGAGGAAGGAATAGTTTACCTGTAAGATCTATGGTGAGGGTAAGAATTTATGACCAAAGAGATAGAGAACATTATGAAATGCAAAATGGATCTTTTTTATTAGATTAAATTAAAAAAAGACTTTGCACAAACAAAACCAATGCAAATAACATTTAAATGAAAACAGAAAGCTGGGAAACAATTTTTTAGCCAGTGTTTTAGATAAAGGTCTCATTTCTCAAATATACAGAGAACAGGATCAAATTTATAAGAATACAAATCATTCCACAATTGAGGAATGTTCAAAGGATATGAACAAGTAATTTTCAGATGAAGAAATTAAAGCTATCTATAGTAATATAAAAATATTCGTAATCAGTATTAATTAGAGAAATGCAAATTAAAACTACTGTGAGGTACCACCTCTCACTTATCAGATTACATAATATAACAAAAAAAGGAAAGAAGATAAGAATTGGAGATGTGGGAAAACTGGAACACTGATACATTAATGTTGGTCTTGTGAATTGGTCCAACCATTCTAGAGAATAATTTGGTACTACATCCAAAGGTCTATAAAAGTGTACCAAGCAATAGGACTACTAGGTCTATATCTCAAAGAGATCATACAAAAGGGAAAAGGACCCCCATGTATGAACACATTTATAGCAGCTTTTTTTGTGGTGGCAAAAAATTGGAAATTGAAGGAATGTCCATCAATTGGGGAATGGCTGAAGAAGTTGTGGAATATGAATATAATGGAATACTAGTTTGCTATAAAAAAGGATGAGCAGGAAGATTTCAGAAAAAACACTGGAAAGATTTAAATGGACTGATGCTGAGTAAAGAAGTGAGCAGAACCAGGAGAATGTTGTGCACAATAATCATAACATTATTCAGTGAAGAACTCTGAATGACAACCATTTTTTTCTTTTCTTTTTTTTTTTTTTGTGCAGTGCAATGAGGGTTAAGTGACTTGCCCAGGGTCACACAGCTAGTGTCAAGTGTCTGAGGCCGGATTTGAACTCAAGTCCTCTTGAATCCAATGCCGGTGTTTTATGCACTGCTCCACCTAGCTGCCCCCAGATCACCATTCTTTTATTTTTTTAAATTTTTTTTGGTGGGGTGGAATGGGGGTTAAGTAACTTGCCCAGGGTCACACAGCTAGTAAGTGTCAAGGGTCTGAGGCCAGATTTGAACTCAGGTACTCCTGAATCCAGGGCTGGTGCTCTATCCACTGCATGACCTATCTTACTGATACAATTTTCCAAGAAAACTCCAAAAGACACATGATGGAAAATGTTCTCCATATTAAGAAAAAAGAACTATGAAGTCTAAATGAAGATAAAAGCATACTATTTTCACTTTTTTTTTCTTTTTGTTTCTTCTTTCTTTTGATTTTTCCATTTTGTTCTCATTCTTCTTTAACAATATGACTAATGTGGAAATATGTTTAACATGATTATACTGTATAACCTATATCAGATTGCTTGCTATCTTTGGGAGGAGTGAGGGGGGAATGGAGGGAGGGAGAAAAAATTGGAATTCAGAATCTTACAAAATGAACATAAAAAAGTATCTTTATGTGTAATTGGATAAATAAAATACTATTAAGAAAAAAAACTTCCAGGCATGGGGTGATGAGTACCTGAACCAGAATGGTGTCTGCGTCCAAGGAGAAATGAAGATGTATGCAAGAGATATTTCAATGGTAGAATCAAGAGGTCTTGGCAACAGATTGGCTATGGGATATGAAAGATGAGAGTAAAGGATGGCAAAGTGTGTCTAGGGTATACTGGGAAGACAGTGGTACTTTTCCCAGTAACAGGGGAAAGGTTGGAAGTAGAGAGTGGTTAGGGGGATTGATGAGTTCAATTTTTCACATGCTGACTTTAAAATGTCTATGGGAGGGTCAGCTACGTGGTGTAGTGGACAAAGCACCGACCCTGGATTCAGGAGTACCTGAGTTCAAATCCGGCCTCAGATACTTGACACTTACTAGCTGTGTGACCCTGGGTAAGTCACTTAACCCCAATTGCCTCCAAAAAAAAATGTCTATGGGATATCCAGTTTATATGTACAAAAGAAATGGAAATGCAAGAGTGGAGATCAGCAAAAAATTTAGGGCAGGACAAGGAGATTTGGGAATCATCACCTTAGAGATGATAGTTAAATCCCTGGGAGCTGATGAGATCACCAAGTGAAATTGTACAGAGGGAGGAGAGGACTGAGGGCAGAGCCCTGTGGAACATCTAGTGGTTTTGTTTGTTGTTGTTTTTTGTTTTTAAAGAGGACCAAAATGAAATCACTAAATTAGTAACAAGGTACAGTGTGTCCAACTGTGGCTGATCAGTCCAGATGAGCTGAGAAGGCTCTACCACTTGTCAGGGACAAATATCCTATGGGAACTTTTGGAGTGGAGATTTGTCCAAATTTGTACATCTCATGTTTCTTTTGAGCTACTTCAATTCTGCTTCACTCATAGACCACAGTGCCTTCTTTGATGAGGGAACACCATACTAGTTGGTCCTTTGCCAGTGTCTCATGTCACACAATCAGAAAGACCCTTGATAGTGTACTTGTATCACTTCTTCTGATCTCCAGATGAGCTCTTGCCATTCTAAACTCTAAAACATTCTAAACTCTTCAAATTTGACCTATACTGCCAGCATTTTTGTATGTCCATTGGTTTTTGTCTTTCTCAGTCCCTATTTCTTAAGTTTTCATTTGGTGATAAATATTCAGTTTTTATGGTGGAATGCCTTCCTTCTGGTTGTGCCCAGTGTGACATTCTCCTCCAGAACTCCTGGGTCTGTCATAGGGCCTTCAGTTTATTTTCTGCAATTATCCTCTGGTATCTCCTCAAATACCTACTTATTTTGGTGAGATAATACCTGAAATAGCAAAATCTCTTTTGGACCATTAAGAAGAGCAAGGCCAAGGAATACACTAAGATAGCAGATTTTGATTTCCATTTTGTATAAAGGTCCAAGACTAAAAGGGACCATAGAAACCCCAAGTTCAACCCCCCCATTTTATAGATAAGAAAACTGAGTCATTATGTTTCCATAGAGAAATAGTTGATTTTAGTTTAACTGAAATTCTTATTAAATATTCTTTTTTTTGGGGGGGGGGCGGCAATGGGGATTAAGTGACTTGCCCAGGGTCACACAGCTAGTAAGTGTCAAGTGTCTGAGTCTGGATTTGAACTCAGGTACTCCTGAATCCAGGGCTGGTGCTTTATCCACTGCACCACCTAACTGTACTTACTAAATATTCTTACCCAGAAAATTAGTCATATCATCATATAGGATATTTAGAACTTAAATTTGCCTGTCTCTGTCTGATTTTGTTGATGGGGACAGCTTGCATTTACTCATATACTAGGAGGTAGGGAGGAAGACATTATTTTCAAATGATTTGCAATGTGTCATAGTCACATCAAGGTTATCAAAACCCTAGTTAAATCCAGAGTATGCATGCATGCATGCATGTATGTACGTATATGAATGTACATACACACATGCATACATACCACCCATCTCCCTTGACTACATACAATCCCAGGTTTGCTATATGTTTTAGGTGTAATTAGCCTATTGACCAACTGCAGAAATTCTCATCTAATCACAAAATGCCTTCATAGCTGCCTGAAGCACACCATTAAATAAAAGGAGCCAGAGGTGCTATGTACCTCAGTGAGGGGTGGAGAGAGGGCATGTATCCTCTTTTCTACTTGTCATCTTAGTCAATAGAGGCTTCATATTACTTTCTAGGGCCAAAAGTGAGAAATTCAAGTTTATCACAGAAAATGCCACATTTAATAGCTGGGAACTGCCAGCTACATCTATTTCCTTGGCCTTAACCTAAAACAAAACAAAAATCCTTCTCCTAATCCAAATAAGATAACATCCTCTAATCCAGCCCAATTCCTACATTTTATTTTATTTTTTATTTTTCATGAGGCAATTGGGGTTAAGTGATTTGCCCAGGGTCATACAGCTAGTACGTGTTAAGTGTCTGAGGTCGGATTTGAACTCAGGTCCTCCTGAATCCAGGGCCGCTGCTTTATCCACTGCACCACCTAGCTGCCCCAATTCCTACATTTTATATGAGAAAAAGTGAACCATGAAAGATGTACTTTTCCCAAACTCACAATAGAGTTTTGATAGAGATATTCATATTAAGACATTGAATTGTTTCATAAGCATGAACACCTCTTTTGGAATAATGAGTAAGAGGGAAGGAGAAAATTCCAGCAGGAAAAAAATAATTTATTTATCCATACCATCCATTTATTTTCTATGAATAAATGGAACATGTACATCTTCCATTAAATGAATGTCTTGAGCATTGGATATGATCATTTTGATATATAAAAATGCTCATTTTATCCTTATTTTCAAGAAATAAAGTAATGGGGGCAGTTAGGTGGTGCAGTGGATAGAGCACTGGCCCTGGAATCAAGAGGACCTGAGTTAAAATCCGGTGTGACCCTAGGCAAATCATTTAACACAAATTGCCTCACAGAAAAAAGGAAGAAAGGAAGAAAGAAAGAAAGAAAGAAAGAAAGAAAGAAAGAAAGAAAGAAAGAAAGAAAGAAAGAAAGAAAGAAAGAAAGGAAGGAAGGAAGGAAGGAAGGAAGGAAGGAAGGAAGGAAGGAAGGAAGGAAGGAAGGAAGGAAGGAAGGAAGGAAGAAAGAAAGAAAGAAAGAAAGAAAGAAAGAAAGAAAGAAAGAAAGAAAGAAAGAAAGAAAGAAAGAAAGAAAGAAAGAAAGAAAGAAAGAAAGAAATGATCCTGATCTTTTAGAGACTCAAATTCACAAATTTTTCCTCTGCCTTCATTTTATTCAACTCATTGTATAGTAGTAGAGAGGAGGCAAAAAGAAGACTGATTCAAGGCCCACAAAACAAACAGAAATATTAAGAGAATTACAATGTTTGACTCAATTCATGCACATGAATGACAAGGTGGGAGGACAGAAGTCCGGGTCTCAATTTCATTAATTAGTAAGCAACAAAGTGCTTTTGGGGAGAAACAGATCTATTCACTGATGAAGGAAAAGTATTTAGGTCACCTGTGTAAATGCAGAAATCCACTGGGATGCTGCTGAGCTTTTCTATCCTGTCTTATCTCTACTTTGAAAACTGTATTACAAAGTCCAGTGAAGTGAATTATGGGATATACCTTGTATGTAAGATTTCTAATATAACATAAAAACTCTTCATCCAGAAAACTGAGCTGTTTCTTTCAGAAGAGCAACATTATAATACTACTATGTATGATGAGATGGGGACCAGAGGGAGAATAACACCCCCCCCACCCCTGGTTTTTCCTTTACTCACTGATCTGTTATATGTGATGAGCAACTTTGATTGATTTGGAAAGCTGACTCTGAGTGTTAGGTGGTAGTAGCTGTTCTTTCCATTTTACAGAGGGAGTTGCTGACATAAAAAGTTGGAGCAAGACCCTCAGTGTATAAAGGGTAGACTTGGAAATGGAAAAGATTTCTCCTGATATATTATGAATCATGCTTGCTACTGTTGCACATAGTAACTTCTGTAATGTCCAATAGTCCCCATTCAATCTATCATTAAATCTAGCTTTCCAGATTAAATGAGAACACAGGAATGGACTAACTCAAAGGTTTATAAATGATGGTGTGTATCATAGCAGAAAGTTAAATATTTTCCAGCAAGTGAATGGTGATAAGAATGTAAAGAGCCTGGAGCCTATCTGTGGTTTGTGTAGAGTGGTTTCATTTATGACCCTGACTCTTATATTCTTCCTAGGGAAAAAAATAAACAAAATGTCTCATATCCTTAGAGATGAAAGGAACTTTGGGGTTTTCATGTAGTTGAACCTCCTCAGTTTATCAGTGAAGAAACTGAGTCTCAAAGACCTTGTTCTTGGATTCCAGTTAGGCAGAATCTATCATTTTCTAACGTCATACATTCTAGGATTGTGTAACTGATGTTAAGAAGCTGCTTCCCTTATCTAATAACAGACTTCCCAAAAGTACCCAGGGTTTTGATGATCATGGGGTAGAATTCTTTTTTAACCCACAGGTCATAAATCCCAATTAGTATATTTATTTTTAGTATTTAGGGCAGAAATAATGTAGACAACATGATTTGTTAGCTAGAACACATATGCTTGTCTTATTACATACTTTCCTAAAATGATAAATTTTGAAAGAGTTTTAGACTAGCAAAGTGTGTAATTCTTAATATTTCTAGGACAAATTCAAAAAGAAGTTTTAAATATATTTCCACATACATTTCCAGACAAATTTCTTATTATTATCCTTATGAATTCTTATAAAATTGACTTATTTACTTTTCTCTATCCACATTGCAGGCTGCCTTCCCAAATCTAGAAGGGGTTTCTTGCTTACTTTTGCCCTATAGAATTTACAATTTCCTTTAAAGCTCAACTCAAGTTTCACTTCCAAAAGAGAGCTAATCTTCAATTTCTGATGTATTATTATCTTTTCTCTGGAAATGAATTTACATATACTTTTTATGTGTCTTATATGTAATGTTGTGTGAACCCATTTTTTTCCTAAACAGAATATAGACTCTTTGTGGCCAAGTTTTTTCATTTTTGTCTATATGCCCATCATCTACCATATTGCCTTATACACAGTATAGCTTGAAAAATATTTGCTGATTGAATTAATTTATTCCTGAGACACTCCACTAGAGACATCTCTTTTGTCAGTTATTAATCCATTAATCAGGACCTATTACTTCCAGTCATTCAACAAGGTCCAAATGCACCTAATTCTGCTGTAATCTTGCAAACTTCTCATTAAGTCTTTAAGGACACTTTAAGTTTCTGTCAAATAACTCTCTGAAGTCAAACTAAACTATATGTAAAACATTTTCTTGATCTACCAGCATAGAATCATTGTCAACAAAGAAATTAATCCAGAATAATCTGACATAATTTATTCTTGAATCCTGAAGGTATTTTACTCCCATTGTTCACTGATTCACTTTCTAAATACCCACTCATTTTATTAATTACATATTCTACACATTTTCATATTCTACTCTCTCTAGGAACTCGTTGAAATCTTATGATCAAGAATGGTGGGCAACTTTTGTTTGTATTGGCACTTTGGAAAGGAATCTATGAATTGTTGGTAAAATATATTAAAAGAGACAGTAATACTCAGAGGACTATTTTCTTATAAAGATGAAATTACTTGAGCTGAATCCCTCAACTAAGTAAATAAGCATGATAAAAAGGTTTGCCCAAGATTAATTCTCTTGTCCATGTCCAGTTAACCCTTAGCACAATAACCTAATGTGCCATGACAAGTAGAATCTTTCTTGCAAAACTATTTAATAACAAAAATAGTAATAATGAATAATTGCAATAGTAATAGCTTACATTTACATAATGCTTACTATGTATCAGGCATTATGCTAAGTACTTTATAATTATTATCTCATTCGATTTGTACAAAACCTTTGTGGGATAGGTGCTATTATTATTCCCATTTTATAGATGAGGAAACTGAGACAGGAGGTTAAATCACTTGCCCAAGGTCACACAACTAATAAGTGTCTGAGCTCAGATTTGATTTCAGGTTTTTCTGATTGCAACCCATGCATTCTATCCCCAGCTTTCTTTAGTTTTTTCATTTATCAGACCACGAACTCTTCCTTTGTTTTTTTTTTTCTTTTCTTTTCTTTCCTTCCCTTCCCTTTCCTTCTTTTCCTTTCTTTCTTTTGTTTTCTCTTCTCTCTTCTTTTTTTCTTTCCTCTTTTCTTCTCTCTTTCTTCTTTTCTTTTCTTTTTCTTTTTGATTTTCACTTCAGACCTGCTATTTCACAATTACATAATGCTCTTAGTGAATTAAGATGTACCAACCGTACAGCATCATATAGTTTGGTAGTTGCCTATAACACTAGTGTATAACAGAGATGAAACTTTAACTCAGGAGAAAGAGCACTGGAATTGGAGATAGAGGACCTAGATATGAATCCTAGAAATACCAATCCTTACCTGTATTACCTTGAGTAAGTCTCTTTGAGCCTCAGTATCTTCACTTATACACCTTGGACTAGATAACATCTAAGATTTCTTCTAGCTCTGAATTCTATCAGCCTATGATCTCTATCTACTCTAATAAATTGTGACATTTTAATTACAAATTCTATTTTATCAAAAGATTTTATGATATTGATGATATACAACACTTTTCATTGAATTAAATGCTATTAAAGGGAAAAGGACCCACATGTACAAAAATATTTACAGCTGCTTTTTTTTTTTTTGTGGTGGCAAGGAATTTGAAATTGAGGGGATGCCCATTAATTGGGGAAGGCTGAAAAAGTTATGGTATATGAATGTAATGGAATTCTGTTGTGCTATAAGAAATGATGAGCAGGAGGACTTCAGAGAAACGTGGAAGGACTTGCATGAACTGATGATGAGTGAGATGAGCAGAACCAGAAGAATATTATATGCAGTATCATCAACATTATGTGTTGACCAACTGTGATAGACTACATTCTTCTCACCAATTCAACTGTACAAGAAAGTTCCAAAGGACTCATGATGGAAAAGGCTCTCCAAATCCAGAAAAAAAAAAAAAGCCAACAACCCAGGAACTGTGGAATATGGATGCTGAGTGGACCATACTATTTCTTTTGTTTTTGGTGCTGTTGTTTTTATTTTTTGAGGTTTTTCCTTTTTGCTCTGATTCTTCTCTTATAATATGACTAATGCAGAAATATGTTTAATATTATTATATATAACCTATATCAGACTACCTGCTGTCTTGGGGAGGAGGGTGGGAGAAAAATTTGAAATTGGAAATCTTATCTAAACAAATGTTGAAAACTTAAAAAAAGAAATCAATAAATTTAAAAAAAGAATTAAATGTCATTGGTAATTATCTTGCTAAGAAATGTGATTATTGAGTTCAAATCTATTGAGTATTTTCCAATATTATAGTCAATAGTATGATATGCATATTTTAAATTATACATGGGAGAATCTGAATTTTTGTGTTATTAATAATTTCTTCTCATGCCTCTGTAACGATTGGAATAACGCCACCTGCTGGATACTTACTGTAGAAGAGTTCTGCCCATGAAGGGAAGGTCTTTGAGGGCAAGACCAGGAGTCAGGAAGTGACGCGGGCTAGTGGGAGGAGGAAGGAAGATACTGGCGCTCAGGCTCGCTCTCTTTCCTGGGGACGCTGGCAGAGAAGGGAGCTAAAAATGTGCTCTCCCTTTAATAGATAGAAATCTAGGCCTTTCTCTCTCTCTTTACCAAATTCTTATTCTCCTTAATAAATGCTTAAAAGTCTAACTCTTGCTAAAGCTTATAATTTATTGGCGACCACTCATTAGATATTTTAGACAGTTTAGCTAGAATTTTACCCCTTAACACCTCCAAATTATGAATTGTATTGCAAAAATATAGTATCTATACAATATAATAGGAAACACAGGTAGGAGTTTAAATATATAGTAATGTTGATTATTCTTTGAATTTAAAAAGCACATCAAATTACTAATTTCCTATCCTCCACTATATAGATCCCTTAAATTTTTTAATTTTTTAAAATTCGAAATGAATGTTGCCCTGTGTGCCATTTAATAATGATGGATTTAGATTTAATGGAAAGGATTAGAAAACAGAGAATAAATTATTTTCCTTTTTTGAATATTACAATGCTGAATTATGCATACCCACTAATTGCTTTGGAAATTGGATCTGAAATAATATCACTTGAATAAGAGACTCAAGTTTGGATGCAGCAGTATAAGTATTAAAAGCCATGTGTAAATTTTCAAATTATTGGTAGAATTGTTAGAGTTCACTTATTGGTCTAATTAAGCTATAGATTGTTAATGAGATATACATCATAACAGAGAGAGAAAAAATAAAGTAATTCCAGGATCACATAATTTTGGACAGGGAAAACCTCAACTGTGCTTGCTTGTGAATTGAAGTTTTATTAATTTTTCTCAGCAAACCTTTCAATTTAAAATTTGAGGAGGTATGTACTATGTTCTAAGCCCTGAGAATATTTTATAAAAATTAAATAATGGCAACCTTCAAAAAGTTCACATTCTACTAGGTTTGGGAGGATGCAATGTCTATAAAAAGTAAAGTAATATTAAACAGCTATACTTCACATTATGCAACATGTAAATTTTATATTCTGGACTAACTTTCCTCCTTTTCTGAACTCAGAAATTAATTATCTGACTTTTCAACATTGGAGACTATCTCCTAAGTTTGGAGAGCACTCTCTCTATTTAGAATCCCTAGCATACTTCCAGACTCTACTCATAAGTCACTCCCTGTGAGAAATATCCTGATTTTCTTAGTTTTTAGTTCTTTCTTCAGGACTTTGCTGGAGTCAGCCTTTAACCAACTGTGAAAAGCCAATGATTATATTTTCAGCATTTACACCTTAGAAATTGGAAAACTGTAAATCAGAGCTTGATTTATTATCTTGATGATTGCATAAGCTTGAGAAAGTGATGGATAAAATGTTAATAATATAGATTAAACCTTTTTTAAAAATTTTTGATTGCCAGTAGTTAAACATTTACCAGTATACCATTGATTTTCTCCCTCCTTAAATTGTAATATCACTGTATCCTTTAAACTTTGAAGTAAACTCAGATTACTGGAGGACCTGGCTGACATCTTTGGAAAGAATAAATGCATACTATAAACTTCAGCAGTATATCCAATGGAGAAAAGACAGTTTTATTCCTTGAGACATAAAGTTTGGCAAGGATTTCTATAGTGATAACAACATGTTCTTATAGAAATACTCTACATAACACATCTAAAGAAGATAAATAAGCATAGGATAACTTTATATTTGATATTCGATCATTTAATATTCACAATGACTTTGTAAAATAATCAGGAAAGTTATCATCAATTCTATTTTACAGATGGGACAGCTTATTTCGTGGGTTCTTCTCATATTTCTTGCAGCTGAAACCACTGATGCATATTTTCTTCACCTATAGGATAATGTCTCTGAAGGAATGAACTTTCTTGTCTAGTTTCATCCATAGATTTAAGCACAGGGTTTTGTATATAGGAAGTATTCACATGCTCATTTATTCATTCATTCATTTCTTCAAATAGGGGCTTAATTTTTTTATTTAGAATTTTATTTTCCAGGGGCAGCTAGGTGGAGCAGTGGATAAAGCACTGGTCCTGGATTCAGGAGGACCTGAGTTCAAATCCGGCCTCAGTCACTTGACACTTACTAGCTGTGTGACGCTGGGCAAGTCACTTAACCCTCATTGCCTTGCAAAAAATTAAAATTAAAAACAATAAAATTTTATTTTCCAAATTACAGGTAAAAACAAATTTTGACATAATTTTTTTAAACTTTGTGTTCCAATTTCTCTTCCTCTCTTACTTCCCAACCCCCAAACCCAAGAACTCAAGTAATTAATATAAGTTATACATGAGTGGTCATAGAAAACATCTCTACATTATCTAGGTTGTGAGAGGAAACAGATAAAGACAAAAGTTCATATTAAGGAACTGTCAAAAAATACACTTCAATCTGTTTTCAGATACCATCAGTTCTTTCCCTGTGGATGGATTGCAATTTTCATAAGTCCTTCAGAGTTATATTGGATCCTTGCATTTCTGAAAATAACTACGTGCTTCCCAACAGATCATCTTATACTATTGCTGTTATTTTGTATATAGTAAATTTCACTCTGCTTCAGTTAATGTAGGTCTTTCCAGGATGTTCTGATAGCATCCTGTTCCTCATAACTTTTATATAGTACCTTAAACTTGGCAAAGAATTTTCTTCCCAATAGTCCAGCAAAGTAGGTACCATACATTTTGCCGTTATGCTCAATCATCATAACTACTTCCTTCCATCCTATTCCCTTCCCATGATATTCACTCTACTTTCTATCTTCTTTTACCCTATTCCTCCTCAAAAGTGTTTTGCTTCTGACTGCCCCCTCCCCTACTCTGCTTTCTCTTCTTCCACCCTTCCCTCCTTTTCCTCTTCCCCTCCTACTTTCCTATAGGGTAAAATAGATTACTTCTCCAAATTGGGTGTTCATGTTATTCCTTCCTTTAACCCACTCTGATGAGATTAAGGTCTTTGAGCTAATTCTGTGTTCTAAATTTTTCTTCCTCCCTCCCTCCTCAACCCTTCTTATGAAATCAAGGAGTTCAATATGTCATATATGTGCAGTTATGCAGGACATCTTCACTTTCCTTGAAAGTGTTTTGCTTTTTACTGCTCCCTCCCCCAATCTGCCCTTCCCTGCTTCCCCTCTTCTCCCCCCTTATCTCCTTCCCCTCCCACTTTCCCTCAGGGTAAAAGCACCAGCCCTGTCCTAGACATAAGCCACCCCACCCTGCCTTCCCTACAAAATACAAGAAAAAACAAGAAAATGCTTTACAGATATTATCCCTTCATATTCAGGTCAGACTTTTGTCCTCTATCTAAGTGTATTCCTTTCAGGTGCTCTAAAACTAAGAAAGTTCTTATGAGTTAGAAGTAAACAGTTTAATATTTTAATATCCCTCATGATTTATTTTTCCTGTTTTTTATGCTTCTCTAGGGTCTTGTATTTAAAAAACAAATTTTCTATTCAAGTATTTTCATCACAAATCCCTGAAAGTCCTCTTTTACATTGAACTCCCATTTTTTCCTCTGAAAGATTATACAAAGTTTTGCTGGGTGGGTGATACTTAGCTGTAGTCCCAGTTTCTTTGCCCTTTGGAACAGCATGTACTTTAATGTAGAATCCGCTAGATCTTGTTTTATCCTTACTGTAGATCCACAGCATTTAAATTCCTTTTTTTTCTAGATGTTTATAATATATTCTCCTTGACATGGGAGCTCCAGAATTTGGCTATAATATTCCTGGAGGTTTTCCTTTTTGGATCTCTTTCAGAAGGTGATTGGAGGATTATTTCAATTTCTATTTTACCTTCTGCTTCTAGAATATCAAGGCAAATTTCCCTGATAATTTCTTGGAAGATGATATCTAAGCTCTTTCCTTGTTCACAGTTTTCAGGTAGTCCAATAATTTTCAAATTATCTCTCCTGGATCTATTTTCCAGGTCAGGTGTTTTTTCAAGGAAATATTTCATATTGCCCTCTGTTTCTTATTCTTTTGGATTTACTTTAGTCTGTCTTGATTTCTCATAAATTCATTTGCTTCTATTTGTCCAATCTTAATTCTTAGACAATTATTTTCTTATGAGAGCTTTTGTATCTCCTTTTCCATTTTGCTTTTCAAGCTGTTGACTTCTTTTTCTCATGACAATCCTACATCTTTTTCATTTCTCATTCCATTCTTTCCTCCACCTTGCTAAATATTCCTTTTATCTCTCCTACACTCTCTTCAAAGTTCATCTTGGCTCCACCCCCAGAAGTCCAGGGGCTTAACTTTTTAAAAACATTTTTATGTACTGGAGCTAAAACCTAGGATTACAAAGAAAGGCAAGAAGCATGGCTCCTGCTCTCAAGGAGGTAGTTGGCTTGTAACAATTAAAGATGTAAATGTTATATACACAGTAGACAGAAAATAATTTGAGAGAAGGAAAGGAATTGGCAACTGGCAGTTAAGGGAATGAAGGTAGGAAAAAAATTTATAAAGGAGTTTGTGTGATTTAAACTGAATTTTAGAAGTTTAAATGTGTTAGTGAAGTGATAAAGACACTGAACCATGTACAATGTCATGAAGGCAAGACATGGTGTATAGTGTTCAAGAAACAGAAAGTAAACTGCAAGTAGGCAACTGAAATTGAGATTTGTTAAGTGACTTGTCCATGAATACAGAGCAAATGAATGTTTGACCCAGTTGTTTCTGAATCCTGTTCCAGCAGTCCATCCACTCAGAACTTTTATAAATTGGTACTGAATATTGAGCAATCCTATGCTTTCCAAATACACTTTTTGAAATCACTCATAGTGGTTATAGAGTATAACGAAGAATAGATTTAATGCATATAGAGTTGTCCTTTTACTTTCCTCCTCTTTCCACATTATTTCCATTCTTCATTCTCTTATGAACTGTCCAGTTTCCCTTCTCATTTCAGATTCTTTAGTTTCCCTCACTGAATATTTGCTCTCCTCCTCCTCCTCCTCCTCCTCCTCCTCCTCCTTCTTCTTCTTCATCTTCAGAAGCAATTAATTGGCCATGATAATCTGAAGTATGGAGAGGAATTATTTGAGTCATTTTATCCTCTCTTCTAAAAAAGGAACCAATTTACACTTTGAACATTGCTTGTGGGCACTTTGAAATTGTGGATACAAATATCACATAAATAACAAGGTTTTAAACCCTATTTTTCAAATTTATTTTGAGTTTTTACAACATCCCTATAAGTATCTCATTCTAACTATTACAGTATTATAACCTCTTAACCACTTGAGAGCCATGCCTCTTTCTCTTTCCTCAGTCTCAGCAAATTCATAACCTAACCTTGACTTGCCTTGTTCCTTAATCCCACCTCCTACCTAATTTACAAAATTTTTCCATTCATTTATCTACTTTATGAATTTGCTTTATGTACAAATTGTTTTACCTATGTTTTCTTACTTACCTTGAGTCCCCAATCCTCATTAATCTTTCTCCTCCTTCTATCTGTTCTCACAGAAGACAGAAACAAAATCTGGACATAAAAAGTGTTCTTCACATTTTGCTCAACTTGTTAATTATTTTTTCCTTCCAAAACTAAATCTCTTTCCTCTTCCTAAGTCCACATCTCCCCCAATTGTATTCACCACACCCTTCTCTTTTATATTCATCCTATTTTCTCTCATATTTATTCCTTGATCCTTACACATGTAGCACACGTGCTCTCTCATGACCATGATCACCTTTTTCCACTCTGGTATTGTGAACCAGAACTGAGCAACAGGCAACAAAGTTACCAGATGGCACCTATTTCTGTATCAGTGTTACTTCATGTGTGCCTCAAGATCTCGTTCTGCCAAGGGTTTAGTCCTCTTACTAACCTGAACCACTGCCACTGCTGCTACCACTACAGTCTGCTATGACCATTTTCACCTGTCTGTGCTCCCATCCAGTCCCAACCCTGTTGTCTACAGAATTCTCTTTCTATTGTTCTAAGCTTCCCTGGGCTTGATAAAAAAAGACTCACTACAATTCCTTCTTCGTTTTCCTCATCAAGATTTCCTCATCAAGTCATTGTGGATAATGCTGCAAATATACTAATAGAAAATTGTTACATCTCACTGTGCCATCATTACTGTCCCTCCTTGTTGCTGGTGTGTCATAAAAGAGAGACTGAATGAAGAAATGATGGCTATTGCCTAAATTTTAATGTGGAGTTGCATGGGAAATACACCAACATGTATTTCTAGGCATAGAATTAAATAAAAGGAAATCTTACTGGCTTACATTTGGAAAACTGTCCAATCAGTCTTTTTAACCATTTCAAGATGCTTTCAGATGTCAAAGCAAATCTTTTAAACAAAAATAATTTTTCCAAACCTCCATTTAAAGAGGGAACCTAGCTCAGAACATGTCCTTATATATCATTTGGATGCACTTCTTTGAGACTTCTCTAACTTCCACCCCATGCCCATGAGTTGGGTATCTTTCCTTTCCCCACAACACTCCCTGCTTTTCAGATTCTTTTTTATGTTGTCTTCCCCCATTACAATGTAAGCTCTTTGAGAACAAGGACTTTTTTTGTATTTATATCCTAAGCACTAAGCATAGTACCTGGGATATAGTACATGTTTAATAAATGTTTTTTGATTTATTGATGATGATGTCGCATGGTTGAAAATCATGGAAATCCCAAATCTTGGAAGAATTCTACATTCAAGTTACCTAAAGGATAAAAACATAATACATGGTAGATTTAAGTAGACATATTATTCATAATGAATTATACATAAGAGGTCATTTAAAAGAATCAGTGATCTGAAAAAGAGGTGGGTCAGTAATGCAGTAAGAATAAAGTATAATAACCAGCTAGCCTTAATTAACCAGTAGTTTCCATAAAATATGGAAGAATTTCAAGGAAAATTATGAGTATATAGGATAGATTCTCTATGAAATAATTAATGAAAAGCAGGGACAAGAGACACGAATTATATAGTCTGAGAAGACATAATTGCCTTTTAATCTTTATCAAAACCAAAGCATTAGTCCATTGAGGTATAAGCAACCCATATTTGCATAGAGCTTTTATAAGGTTCATATATCTTCCCTAACAACAACACTATGGGGGGGGGGTCAGTTCTCATAGTAGCATGCTCATTTTATGGGTGACAAATTTGAAGCTTGGGAAGATGATGTGATTTGCCCAAGCTCACACAAGTGTAATAAGTGTTAGAGATTATATTTCAAACCCAAGCCATCTGAATCTAAATCAAATGTATTATCCACCATGCTACATTTTACTTCAACTGCATTATCTTGATTTAGATGGATATCCACTAACTTATTTTCTTTTACTTCAATTGGTTTGCATTACCCTTTAATAAATATTATTATTTAATTATAAAGTTCCTTCAAATTGGCAGAGTACACTTTCTTATTAAGTTTAAATGGACTTAATCTTCAATATCCCCTCTATTAAAAAGTAATGAATTAATACCAAAAGAATGAAATGCAGATACATTTTTTTCCACAGGAATAAACTGATTGAGCCAACTCAAATCTTTTTCATGGATATAATTTTTAGAAAAAAAATATATGAAGTGAAGGTCAATATATTAGATTATTTCCTGAGATGCCCAATTTTCTGTCATTGGCCTTACCTTTTTCCCCTTAAAATAATACTGCATAATGATTCAATTTTTTATTAATATATTGCAAGCATTCATTGTCACATTTTTTATTGACATGAAGTTTACTCATGGTGAGTTCAACAGTTAGCCTCAATGTGAGAATAAATAGATTGGAGGTCTAAGCAATTGAAGAGTATCTAGATATGTAGAAGAATTAAGTGGATCTGACATTTTTTAAAATATGGACCAAGTGATTATATATTAAACTAGAATTTGCCACTATTACAAATGAATGGAGTTAAATAAATATTGTACAGACCTTTTTGCATTGGTTGTTTCAACAGAGGACTTCTCTTGGGAGTCACATTAGTCCCTTGCTTCCCAATGGGTTTGCATATCACACTTTTAGCAACACTGTTATTAGGAGGGACTTGGTGATATTTCCTCAGGGAAATAACCCTTAGGGGTTTTCATAAGTGGCAAATAAGATATTTGCCTAACTGACACATATGGAACAGAGAGGTGATTTTGAGAGAGACAGGGATACACACACACACATTAAAAATTTTGAAGCACATTGACATAAAAGATATTTTCCAGATCAGCACAAACAAGCAAATCCAACAAAAAATAGTGGTATATATTGAGGCTATTAATTCTTAACTGTAAACCTAAGGACACAGAGATGTAAGCATCCAGCAACTGGATGCAATTAGTTGAATACTCTTGGGCCCTAGCTCACATGAGGTGATGAAAATGTAAATAAATAAATAAATGTTCAGACTTCTAACCTGATTTTACTGATTTCTTGCTAACTGAGAATAAAAAGTTTGAAGTGCAGAAAAGCAATACTGTGCACCCACATCATTCTTCCCACCATCTTTTGTGACAAGTCAACTTTCTAATGTGTAAAGTGTTCATACTTTGTTTCTTGGCTACCTCTGAAGGAAGGCTGAAGGCAAGATTGCAATTTATGCCTTTCAGACTTTAAGCCAGATATGAAGTATGTTTAAATGGACAGACTAATTTTGAATTGAGAGACAACAATCCTTGCCCGGGGGTGGGGTGGGGTGGGGTGGGGGTGGGGTGGAGAGAGAAAGCTTTATCTTCCATACATTGACATCACATTGCTATTCCACTTTTTTTTTTTTTTTTTTTTTTTGCAGGGCAATGAGGGTCAAGTCACTTGCCCAGGGTAACACAGCTATTATGTGTCAAGTGTCCGAGGTCATTTTTTGAACTCAGTTCCTCCTGAATCCAGTGCTGGTGCTTTATCCACTGCGCCACCTAGTTGCCCCTGGTACTCCACTTTTAAAGACCATCTGTTGTAGTTGAATAGGGGAACCATTAATTCTTCCTTATTTTTAATAAAAATACCCATAAGATAAGGTGATATATGTCTAACAATTTACATAAATAATATTTATATAATGTTTTTAAGGCCTACAAATGATTTAATAAATACCATCACATGTTTTCCTATTAGTAAAACTGGGAGGAAAATGTTATTATCTCTAATTTTTAGATAATTGAAGTGAGGCAGATAGAGGTTAAATGATTTGCCCAGGGTCATACAACTGGTAAATGTCTGAGGCAAGATTTGAACTTGGATCATCCTGACTCCTGGTTCAGTACTCTGTCCATTATACTACCTACCTTTCTATTTATATATCTGAGTATGACACCTATGAAGGCATTTGTCTTCATTAAACCTTACATTTTGCATCTATCTTTGCTATTTAAAATATATACATAGGGGCAGCTAGGTGGTGCAGTGGATAGAGCACCGGCCCTGGAGTCAATAGGACCTGAGTTCAAATCTGGCCTCAGACACTTAACACTTAACTAGCTGTGTGACCCTAGGCAAGTCACTTAACCCCCATTGCCTCACACAAAAACAAAAAAACAAAAAAACCCAAACAAATAAAATATATACATAGTTAAGACTCCCATATAGGAAGAAATGTTTCAATTTACTTCAATTCAGGAGGCATTTACTTAATGTCCACTATGTGCAAGGTATCTGTAGGTTCTTTCCTTCAAGTAACTTTTATTCCACTGTATGTTGAATTTGATACATTTATGAGACATTCATGAAGATATGCTCAAAATGCAAGGGGTTATACAGTATTTGGTGATCAGCAAAGAGGTGCCATCTGGAGTCATATGCTTAGAGTTGATCATTAAACCTAGGGAAACAGATAAGGACATCAAGAAAGAATTTAGGGAGAGGAGATAAAGGACCTAGGACAGAACCCTTGAGTATACTATTCAAAATACCTTAGCACATGGATGATAAGCCAATGAAGGAGACCAATAATAAATGGTCATATATACAGAAGGTAAATTAGCAATATAATATTGCAAAAACTTGGAGGGAGAGAATACGTTGGAAGAAGTAGTAGTTAACAGTTTCAAAAAATGCAGAAAGGTCAACAACAATGATTTCTGAAAAGGAAAAATGGGTATTGAATTTACTAGTTAAAGATTATTGTTAACCTTGGAGAAAGAAGTTCAGTTGAGTGGTAGAGTTGACAGAAAAATTGCAAGGGTTGAGAAGTGAGTGAAAAGCCAGGACATAGAGGCATCAAGGATAGATAGTGGTCTTTTGGTCTTTTTCTGGGAGATTGTGGGTGAGATAGTAAAATATCAAGAGGAGGTTATTTGAGGGTGAGGAGGAGATCTGGAAATATTTATATTAAGTATGTATGGATAGAGACAGAGAGAGTGACATAAAGAGACAAAGACACACAAAGAGAATGATAAAGGGGCAAGCTTCCAGAGAAGATGAGAAATGTTAGGAACTAAAGCACAGATAAAGAAGTTGAACTCATATAGAAAAAGGATTAACTCTTTCCCAGAGATGGGAGCAAAGGATAAAAGAATGGGGATGATGGGGACCTGAGTTATATAAAAGGGGAGAAGAGAGGACTCCTGGCAGACACTTTAAAGGGTGTGGGGGGGGCGCTTTTTGTAAGTGGCTTGATGAAAAAATATCTTGGAATAGGTGTTCTATGACATGTAATGAAGATAAAAACAGAAGACGAGACTTTTTACACAGATATGAAAGTCAATTTGCAATTAAGGAGAGAGACTGTGTCTATGGTTTCATTGTCAAAGGGATCATCTAGGTGAGGAAATAGTCTCTACCAATGCAGTTTGGCAACATCCCTGTCATCTATAGTCATAGAGCAATGAGAGGTTGCATGAATTCCTCAGGGTCTCACAGTATGTCAAAGGTGTGATGATCCCAGATTTTCTTCGTTTTCTACTTTATCATACCACATCTCTATAGGTTGATATACCAATGCTTCATTTGAATTTATTGTATATGATATAACTGCAAAAGTTATTTATTATTTAGATTAATTTTGATTTGACTCTGGAGTTGTCTAAGTATGCAGCCATACAATCTGCAAAAAGTAATAATTCAATGTCTTCTTTGCATATAAATAAATTGAGATTAGATTATATACATTTACAGTGAATTAAATCATAATGCCTGTGAGATCTCTTCCATTAGCATTCTGTTGCCTCTCACCACCCCTTACCCTAAGGAGATAATAAGGATAATAAAGGTCATTCAAATCTAAGTGATTGGTATGGAGTTAAAGTATTAAAAGGTAGAAGACAGCAAAAAATTAAGTTGATTTGATATAATCAAAGTTTTTAAGGGTGAAAACCAAGGCTGGAGAAGTATAGAAAGTAGTAAAAGGTAGGTCAAATTAAAGTTGCAGAACAGATGGAAAATAGTTCCAGGAGGGCTGATACATAAGGAGAGTTGGAGAAATAAAATGTTATAGTCAGAGACAAAAGTTTCATAGTGCTGGAACATGAAATTTGTTAAGATATAGTATATTTTTCCCTGTGAGACTGAGGTAGAGTGAAAGTGCAAGCCATTAGAGTCTAGGTTGATGAACTGGAAAGCCAATCTTCATCTTAGAGATAAAAGAACTTCAGTGGGAAAATCAAAGTTCCAAAGTATGAGAGAAGAGGTTGGGCAGAAGTGGAAGACTGAAATAGGTAACAAATTTCCTCAGAAAAGAAAGTTATTGACATGGGAAATTGTTATATAACTGCCACCACTGTTTTGATGTGGTGATATATCTGAAAGGAGTAAATCTAGAAGGGAAGTGATGAGAAAGGTAGGCCTGAAAATAGCAAAGGCAGGGAGTAGGCTTTTCCCTTTTGCTGTCTCTGTGTGTTATGGGGCATGGGAAAGTGAGCATCCAACAGCACTGGCAAGCATGGGCAAGGGTACAGATTATTCAGGGAGCAGAAAGGTTAGTAGGATAACAAGAAGATAGAAGGAGGGGGAGAAGAAAATAATGAAAAGGACATATTGTTCATAATAGAAGGCAGGTCCAGAGGGCACACACAGTCAAAGGGAAGGACTGGGAATAGAGGTGGAGTAGGGTTGCAGTTGCAAATGGGGCACCAAGAGGGATGCAATTGTAAATGGAGAATGAAGAAGGGCAGGGAGTTTTCACCTGAATAGCCCTTTTGGATTTAAAAGCATATTGACTAGAAAGGATTTGTTAACCATTCACAACAGTCACATTTTTCTCAGTAAGCTGTATTAAGTGAGACCCAGATCTCAGCTGGCGAATTTCTTTGGCTAACTATCTGGGCAGGAATTGTGGGAGAGAAGCACATTCTGAGGCTCTGGATAGCTGTGGTGTTCAGGAGACCTCTTGGTATATAAACTATTTATAAGCAATAGATTTTTTTACTTCACCATTGCCCTGCCAGAAAGAACATCCCCACCAGGAGGACCAACCCTGCTGTTTAACAGCATAAAGGCCTAGAAAATTATGTATGTATGTATATGTTATGTATGTATTTGTGTATGTATGCATGTATGGATACACATACATACGTGTGTGTGTCTGTGTGTGTGTGTATACACACAAAACCTTTGTGCCCAAGATGATATAAGGGTACAATGGAAGAAGACAGGGTTCTGGAAATAAGCAAGGGACAAGAAGCCATATTTTCCTTTATGTGAACATGTACACACTTCTCCCCTCAGAATTTTAAGCAACACACCTTGTATAAAATAACAGAAATAATAATTAAAAATCCATTCAGAATGCCTGATCAGGAAAGAAAGCATTTGAATTATGACTACGTATTGTTCAGACTTACAGTGTATAATCACTTGAATATTAAATACTACATGATTCAGTGCTTAGTTTTTGAACATGTTAAAACTGCTTTTACTGGTGTGGCCCCAACTCTCTAGGAGGCCAAGGCTAGAAAAACCCAGAAACTGAGCATTAGTCCACTCTCAGCCTCTTTCTGGATTGGCATCCCATACTTTCCTCTCTCCTCATTCCTTATTAGACAGTCTAGAAAATACCCTCATTCCACAGGTCCCTACTATACTACAATCTCCCCCACTGGATGGCATAATAATCTTCTATTGGTGCCAACCAATTGTCTAAAATATTGATTAAGTTTGAGTCCCAAAGGCTTCTGGGCCTTTGACCAAATGGAGTATCAAAGCTGTTTGGAAGTTCTATGTCAGGAAGTCATCCTTCTATTTGTTGTTCTCCATTGCCAGTAATGGGGGAAACATACATAAATACTTCTTTTTGACACCTGTTATCTTGTAAGTAGTAAAAGAGTTTTGTTAACTGTTATCTTTGCATGGCTCTACTGCTCTTCATCCAAATTCTTCACTAAAATGGCTCCCAGTCTGTTCACTGTAGTTTCCTGAGGGGTCCTAGAACTATTACGATGGCTCTACATCATTAAATTGACTCAGTGTAATTAATGAGAAAATATACCTAGTATAGACTGAATAAACAATAATAGCTAACATTTTTATCACACTGTAAGATTTGGTAAATTGCTTTTTATTCTCACCTGCTACTTATAAGAACCTTATCAGAGGGATTTTATTATCCATAGATATTACATTTGAAAACAACAACAACAACTCTGAGAAATAATTAAAGCTGGGATTGAAGTCAGGTCTTTCTAAGTTTACATATTGAACTCTATATATTATACCATGTTGCCAATAAATTCTCAAATAGTGTATAAGTGTGTGTATGTATATGTGTGTATACATACATAAATGTGTGGATATATACATATAGGTGCATGTATGCACATATTAATAAATGAATTGTGTAAATATCTCTTTTACAAATTATTGTATGTGCTTTTGATCAATAAAATATAAATTAATTTAAAGTCATTACATAATTAATAGTAGCTTAAAAACAAAAACAAACAAAAAAATCCAACCCTTCATGCTTCTGAGTAAGAAACTACAAATTTGGGAGGCTTTTCTCAGTCATGTGAGTGGGAGATTCCATTTTACCTTGTTCATATAATTAGGGTTCTTTTAGACACAGCTGATCATAGCAAGGAAGAAGGTGGAATATTCCTAGTGTATGAAGTCTCATAACTTCATACCCCCTTAGATGAACAAGAGAAGAAACTGCCAGCCAGAAAACATGGAGTTAGAGATTGTAAGACTATCTGCTCACTGAGAATTTTAGTGAAGTTTGCAATATTCCAGAATCCTCTCTGAAGTCTCCTGTAGCACACTGCTATGTACTCTAAGTGTGTGACTGCCTTGGGTTTGCTTCTTATAATGAACAATAGCAGACTAGTGGTTATAATTGTCGCTTGGTGGTTAAGGTGTAGGTGCAATTATTATTACATTTTCATATCTGAACTTCTTTTTCACATAAGGGTTTTGATTCTTTTAAAAAGTTAGGACTCATCAGAGAACTTGGCAAAGCCATGGGTTTAGAGTAACAATATCTGAGATAGAATTCTATTTCTGTTATGTACTGCTACTTACTGATTAAATATGACCTTGAATAAGTTCCCTCCTTTGTAAAAGAAGGCTATGGGACCAGATGATCTTTAAAGTTCCTTATATCTTTAAATCAAAAATTCTCAAAATCATCTCATGATATTCTTGTAGTCCAAAGTACTTAAACATTCCACATTTTTCTCAATTAACTAATATTTATTACATACCATCAAAAGCACAAAATACTGAGATTTAAATCCCCAACTTACTAATATCTATCCATATCAATGGCTTTACACTGGGGATAGAGATAAGCATTCAAGGGTCCTAAGTCTCTGGAAAAAATCTTCCCTGAACCTTTCTATTTTCTACTAATTTAGTAATGAGACTGTTACTAATATTTCACTAAATCTTTAGTTAAATTGATCTTTTTGGAAGATGGACTGGTAACCTAGCCTTCATTTCTAAAGCTGTTCCTATGGGGAGACAGCATGCTTCAAACAACATGAACTTTTGTCACATAAACACTATACCTGTGAGTCACTGCTTATATCAAAAGGTTGAGTCTTTTTTTTTTTATTTCTTTTTATTTAACATAAGTAAGAATTGTTGGCAGTTTACATTTGTGGAACTACAAATGGCGAAAGCTGCACGGTAGGAATCGAATATTTACAAAACCATCACTAGTCATCACACATAGCAGGCAGGCTATTGCCTGAACTTAAGCTCCATAGAATTTCCTTTCTCAAATCCTGTTCAACCTTGCAAAAGATATTAGACAATATCATCTTCCCATTGTTCAATTTTCGTTTGGCTTCCTGCATTCTGTACCTTCAGTGGAGGATTTCATAATGTTTACTTTAAAACACTGGCATTTCATTTTGTAGAGAAAAAAAAAATAAAGTCCCTCCCTTTGGGAGAAATGAGCTAATGTTTCCTCAAGGGAAGAATAGGAAAACTTTCCTAAAAGCATTTAAAGCTTTCTAAAAACTTGACAAAACCATCTTTTGGTTTTGACAGCTGTTATTCCAAAATTGTAAACATTATTGGAGGGACTCTTTGTTAGGGGATATTTCTTTTCGTTTCCTCTCAAGGATGAGATGATCCAAGGCTGTTCTTGTGGTTCTATTCTTTGCAAGAAACTATCAGCTCTTTTGGTTCGGAAGGTCTCTGGGGCAATCTTCTTCATTCTCCTCCAAGCAGGACAAGTTTAGCGCACTCGTCACAGGGTGGATCCATGATGTGGTCTGTGTTACATGATTGATAAAGTATTTGATTCCATCTGCTGTGTAAGCTTCCTCCCATCCATACGGTAGACGGTCCACATCCAGAAGGGCACGGACAGATTTAGCAAGCTCCCTGGATTCCTGGACTAGATTGGCCGTCACATTGCGTCCATTCCTTCCAAGCTGTGGGAACAGTATTTGAGAACCCAACACTGATCGTCGGTCGCTTAAATTTGACAAGGAAGCTTACAATTTTTTTTTTTTTGCCTTTCTGGATTAATAATGAGGATGGTACTATTTTCTTTTGAAAATTCAAAATTCAAATTCTTATCTCATGAGACATATACAAAATATATTATTTCACTTAACTATTACTTTTCGTCTGCTACTCCTAAATTAGGGGAGGTAGAGAAGATGAATTAAGACTTTTGTAGAAATATATTTGTCCATATATCACCAGGCAGTAAAAACATCACTGGAAAATTAAAGATTGTAATTTAGTCTAGCTTTATTACTAATGCATGAGAGATGCAGTTTAACCAATTTAAATTAATAGTGTAAGTGTTACAAAGATAAAAGAGTAAAGGACTTTTTCCAAGTCAAATAAATACTATTTGTAATGGAATATCTTTTTGTAGCATTAATAAAAAATAACTTTAAATATTACTTTGTACCAAATCGGGAAATATATCCTGATTACATGAAAACAGTTTTTTTTTTTCAGTCAAGTTCCATATTTCCAGTTTTTTTTTCTTGCAAGTACTCTTACAAATATACTTCAATACTTCTGAAATATCAACAGGATTGATTATACCTTCAGTATTATGTATTGCATATACTGTATTCAATTAAGTAAATGCAAAGCAGTACATAAGCCTTAGAAAGGCATACAAATCTTAGATATCATCACCATCAGTATTATTATTAAAAATATCCAAAATCCGTTATTGCAAAAAAAATTACCTTGTGACCAACCTGTTGATAATTTTTTCTTCTGGATTTAACTGGCTTAGTCATTTGGAATATAGACATAGGCATGCCTCTAGATAAGAATTCTACAACTCCCTGCTATCTCCCATAGTTACCCTCCTCTACAATAACCTTTAAGAACCCAGTGTCACTTCCATGATGAAGTCAAAGTAGGCATTTAGAGAAGGACTTTTTTAGATCATGAGGTAGTTTGAAATGTGGGTATTTCACTTTCCTGTGTAATTTAAAGGGGACATTCTCCTGGGCAGGGAGAAGAAATGAACGTACAGTTTTCATTTTTCTTGGTAACTTGGCAATCTTTAACGGTGAAAGCTAATTTGAATTTATTGGAGAGAAGGGATTTCTCAGAAAGACAAAGTTTTATATATGTATATATATATATATATATATATATATGTGTGTGTGTGTGTGTGTGTGTATGTGTGTATACATATACATATACATATATATATATATATATATTTCAATTCAGTTAGGAATAATCTGATCTACTTACATAATTGTAGCTCAGTACATAGCCTAACATAAAAAAAAAAACAACTTTCTATATCCTCATTGATACCAGAAAACTAGACTAAATAACTTTTGGAATAGTAATAACTACATTATTATTGTTGCTGTAAAAATTTTTGGATAAGTTCTCCTCATATGAAGAATAGCTAGGTGATAATCACTCTCTTAATATGTTACTATGTAATGATCATTGCTCCCCAAAAGGAGCTGCTTTAGAGGCGTCTCATAGATTTTCTTTTTCATGGGAATCATGAACTCTTAATGATATTTTAATTTTTTTTTAATGAGGCAATGAGGGTTAAGTGACTTGCCCAAGGTCACACAGCTAGTAAGTGTTGAGTGTCTGAGGCTGGATTTGAACTCAGATCCTCCTGAATCCAAGGCCGGTGCTCTATCCACTGTGTCATTTAGCTGCCCCCTCTTCATGATATTTAAAAAAAAAAATCGAATAAAATCTCATCCATTTAGAGGTACTTTTTCAAGCATTTCAAGGATATACCTTTATTGCATTTGTGTGTGTGTGTGTGTGTGTGTGTGTATGTATCATGTCTGTATTACAAATGTGTATACATCTCTTTAATCTGCTCATTTTCCTATTAATTTTCATCCCAGATTCTAATATGATCAAGTGGTAAGTTTGAATATGTCCTTATTATTTTCTAGAATTGCAACTTTTTAATTAAATAAATAGCTTTGAGCTCCCACTTTGGTTCATATTTATTTTGCTGTTTATGTTTTGAGGCTAGATTTTCCTATATTACTCAGGCTGAACGAGTAGCTATCACACTTTGTTTCTCCATCCTGATCTGGTTTACCTAACCTAAGGTATGCTAGTGACCCTCTGTTTACTGGAGCTCACCATACTGGTACATTAACCTCAATGCAGCTCAGAATTCCTGAACTCAAGGGTCTACCAACCTCAGCCTTCCCCAATAGCAAGGGTGATAAACATAAACCAGCACATGCAGACCCTACCTACTTTATTGAATATTATTGATTTAAGCAATCAGAGAAATCTCTTTCCCATAAGATTTTGTTCATATCTCTGTGGTAAAACTTATTTGTGGTAAATATTAATATTGCAGTTTTTTAGCTGACTCATTTGGGAAGGGCCACACCTGGCCCACCCTGAGGTTATGTATGCTACTGAGGTCAGGAGAACTCTCCATAGGCAGTTTTTGAAGGACCTCCCCTTTTGGGGGAGGAAAGATTGAATGCTCCCTGAAGGGAGGCGAGGGTTCTTCTGGGACACTAGGCTGCTTCTGGAATGTTAGGTGTCTTCCGGAAGTGGCTCTTGCTCTTCTGCCCTTCTGGTAGCTGCGCGTTCTCTCACTCTCTCTGTCTCAGGACTCCCCTTGAGGTGGCATGAGTTCACTCTGTCTTGGGCAATGCTGTTCTGGTGGTGTGGGCAACTGCAGACTGTGCTGGTTTTGGTGAGTTAATTACGGGAAAACCCTAAATTCCTTTGAACTAGTTCAATTGGAAACAGTCTGGGGTTGCATAGGTTAAGCTTAGAGTTAAGAGCATTTATCTGTATTTCTATTTTCCTATTTCCTTATCTTTGATTTTTATTAATTTCACCTTTGTTGTTTAATTAATTCCCAAGTAATAAAATTTGATCCTTTTGTGAACTAAGGTGTAGAGGCTCCTTTCTTATTAGCCTGAGAGAAATATCTAAAAAGGGCAGTTCAGAGGGGAGGGTGAACCTAAAAGGGTCCCTCATATTTCTGGGACCCCAATATTAAGGTGAGTCACCCAAATAAAGATCCGTATATCAAATTTTGGCCCTCACATCTCTCTGCTTTTCAAATCCCCCTCATAATTTAGATTAAATAAGCATCAAGATAACTGACCATATAGTACTTTTCAACAGTGCAACAAATTAAAAAACGGATATAATATTTATGCATCATCTGTGAGATTGATCATGGTCAAAGTTATCTTTAATCATCATTGTAACAGGTGACCACATATTGGGAAATGCAGTCTCACTATTCATTTTTTTCAGGATACCAACTAACATCCTTTCTCGGTCATTTTCATCATTATACTTCAAAAGATATTGATTAAACTCAGTTATCTCAAACAATAGCTTCGGCGAGTACTCTGTCTTCTATGGACATGTAACTCTCTCTCCAGATGGACAGTTATAACTTTCAGTCTTCTTATGGAATCCTCAGAGAATGACAGTTAATCTGTTAACTTCCCAAATTCCATTGGTTCTTCATGATACTATAGCAACATCCATAATCTCCTTTGAAGATGATATTAAAGTTTACATTACATTACAATCATCAAATATTACATCATCATTAATTATGAAGAAAATAGAGTAATTGATGTTTACAAAGGATTTGTCCAAAATTTATAGAAAAGAGTAAATAAAATTTGCAGAGTGATTTGAAATTTGCAGCACCCTTTACATGAATTCAGAGTTATTCTTGTCCTTTTATAATCGCTACTGCCTTTGTTAGGGTAAAATGATAACATTTGAATTCATCGAAATGAGAATGTGGTCTTTTCTCCTTGTTCATAAGGAAAAAATGCTTTTCCTATAAAAGCATTTCTAATTTAATACAGGAATATAGTCTATGGAGTTTTAACTTCTCACTTGATTATGACATTTGTTCTTTAACAAAAATGTTTTTCTAATGCTAAAAAGACATTGTGCTGGCACTTATATAATAGTTTTGACTTGGAAGGCACATTAAACCTATCATTTCATTTGATTCTTACAACAGCCTTTTGAGATGGATAGGGAAAGGGAAGGGAAGGGAATAAGTATTTCTATAGTATGATCTAAGTACCAGCCACTGTTAAGCCCTTTTTTTTCAAATATTATCTCATTTGCTCCTCACAAAAATCCTTTGGGTCAGGTGGTATTTCCATTTTACAGGTGAAGAAATTGAGGCAAGCAGAAATTAAGTGACTTGCCCAAGGTCAAACAACTACTGAGTATCAGAAATTAGATTTGAGCTCAGGTTGTCTTGACTCTAGGCCCAGTTCTTTATCTAAAGTCACTAAAGATCTATATCAGAATCTAAGTGTCTGTTCACATTTAGTTCAGCAATTTTTCTGCTACATCAAACTAAGGTTATAATATATCTGAAATTACATTTCAAACAAACTTTGCAAAGTATAGCATAGGCAGATGCCTGCACAATGCTTTGTAAAGTCACTCCCAAATTTTGACATTCAAATAGCAGAGGACTTTTATTTATGTTCTCTCAAATACCTTCAGATACAGGAATTTACAAAGAAAAAGATTTGCATGATGCTTCAACCTAATTCTGAAAAAAAAAGTAAATAATTTCCAATTATTCATTTTCATTTTATCTCCTGTCTATTTAGAAGCATATAATTTAGAACTGGAAGCAATCCTTCAGATACTCTAGGGCAATTATTTAATTTTAAAACTGAGGAAACCTTGTCTAAGAGATGAGATTATTTCCATGGGTCTCACATTATTTAACTATAAATGAGAAGGATGAACAAGAAGGCCTTTGAATTCTCATCGAGTTCTAAAGCAATGTTTTTTTTTTTTCTTTTCTTTTCTTTTCTTTTTTGGTGAGGTAATTAGGGTTAAGTGACTTGCCCAGGGTCACACAGCTAGTATGTGTCAAGTGTCTGAGGCCAGATTTGAACTCAGGTCCTCCTGAGTCCAGGGCCAGTACTTTATCCACTGTGCCACTTAGCTGCCCCTAAAGCAGTGAGTTTTGTTCCATTGACTCAAAGGTCTTTTTGATTCCACGAGACTGGAAAATCCTTGAGATAAGAGATTTTTCATTTACATCTTCATATTCCCAGTGTATAGCAGAGTCTGACACCTAAAAGATGCATAATAATTATTTGTTGATTGCTTCTGAATCCCTGTCCAATATTCAAAACACTATTCCATGACCATTTCCTGCCTCACGGTTTCTCTTCTCCATGAAACAGAAATAAAATAATAGCCACCATGATAGGTCAAATTCTTTTGTTCATTAGGTTCAGCAACTTTGGAATTGGGGTAGGAAACTTACAAGAAGAACCTATTTAATGAGATTTCAAGATTAATGCTCAGACCAGAGGATTAGACAAACAATTACATATTCAGAAGTTTAAATAGAACTTTTGTAAATTCATTCATCTTTGGTTTTGAAGCATTTTCCTTTGCCCTTGGTAGGAAACAGAGTAAAGGAACCTCATTTAGGCCCTAATAGAAAAGAAAACTTCTGACCAAGAGCAACTTTTTGATGGGAGTGGCAAAAGAAAAATTGAGTTCCAAGTAACCAACAAAAGGGTCATGAGCTTTTAAACAGATCCTTGGAGACACCCATAAAGTTTGATTAAGGACTATATTCTTTCTTAAAGGAATGATGGAAAATTGAATTCTTTCCCAAATATTCCTTTTTCAATGTTACTGAAAGGATTAAATTATGAACACTTTCTCCACCATGATGGTATAGTGGCTAGAGTGATGGCCTTGGAGTCGGGAACACCCGAGTTTAAGCCCTACCCATGATACATATTGGATTTTGACTTTAAGCAACTTAGTGGCTCCAGACTACTCTAACACTATAAACTAGAAATTGTGTTCAATGATTTCTTTTGATAGAGAGAGTGCCCCTGGTATATCCTTTTACCAAGAAATCACAAGAGAAAGGGAAGAAGGAAGAGGGGAAGGAGGAGCAGGAAAAAAAAAAGAAGGAAGAAGGAAGGAAGGAAGGAAGGAAGGAAGGAAGGAAGGAAGGAAGGAAGGAAGGAAGGAAGGAAGGAAGGAAGGAAGGAAGGAAGGAAGGAAGGAGGGAGAAAAAGAGGAAGGGAGAAAGGGAGAAAGGGAAGTATGGATGGAGAAATAAAAGGGATCTTTGAATCTTTGAGGCTCCATTCCTGTCCTTTAAGGACAATTTAATAACTGATGAATTATTCAGATAAGGGAATATTGTCAATAAGAGAAGGAAAACATCTGACAACTAGAATATACAACTTCACTTGAGCTCATGCCATTGTAAACTTTTCAAAACTTAGTGTACAAGTTTAAAATTTCCCCCACTTATTATTCACTTGAATGTTTCCTGATTTCCACTGGCATAGCCAGTTAATAAATACTAGGAAAGAAGTTATCTCCTCATATTTAGCATTTGGGAACAAAAATGTCAAGAGTTTCTTTTCTGAAGAATCCCATTATTTCTTAGTTTTATTCAGTGTTCCCGACAGTATCCTCTGTAACATGAAAAATAAACACTTTCCACTTTCTCCAAATGGGTGGATTCTTAATCTTTTCCAGAAATACTTAGTTTACCAAGGAAACAACTTTGTTCCAATTCCCAGCCTACAAAGATGTTTCTCTTTTTCTTCTCAACTCCTTCAAAACACATTGTCATGGCTACTTATGTCAGCATTTAAATTTGTAGTCTCATAGAGCTTAAAAGACCATTAAAGTCCATCTACTCATCATTTTACAGAGGAGGCAAATGAAAATCAGAAGTAAGTGATTTGCTCAAGGACACATAGATAGTTGAAAAGTCCCAACTGGACCTAAGTTTCCTGTCTCCAGGTTCAGTGTTCTTTCTGTTCTACAACACTGCATGCATATATATGTGTACATATACAGATGTGCTTATATGTGTACACAAACATGTGTTTGCATCTAGGTATTATGGTGGATAGAGCACTGGGCCCGGAGTCAGGAACATCAGAGTACAAATATAGCCTCAGGCAGTAGATTGTGTGGCAGTTTATTTTTATTTTGGGACCCTGCTTTTGGGCAGAGTTTAAAAAGCCTTAGGCTCTCAGGGTTTTTTTCTGTGTAAGAGGGGCTGGTGCCCCTCCCCCTCCACTTCATCTCAGCCAAAAAAGCCCCATGGACTTTTCAGGATGCCAGGTCAGAAGGCTGGGGGGAAAAAAAGCCCCAGCTCCCTATGCCCTGAGGGGAGCTGCCCTGGAGATCCCGGGCTTGTCCTGCAAGGCCCTAGCATAGGCCGTTCAGAGGTCCCAGGTGCACAGCACAGGGCACAGGCCCCGTGAACCCCACTGGGCACAGCCCTAGTGTGGCCAGGGGATTAGCTTGGCTTGTGTGGGGGCACAGGGAGCCCAAGGTTTGAGGGGAGAGAAAGAATATATATACAGGGGAGAAAACAGTGAAGGAGCATTAAGAAGACAGTAAGGGAGAAATGGACAGAAAGGAGGCTGCTACAGGGACACTAAGGAGACTGAGGCTGACAGAGATGGAGACAGAGAAAAAACTAAGAGCAAGGAGGCTGGAGGACACTGGAGCACTAGAATGCAAGGAGGTTTGTGAGAGAGAGACATAGGGGTTCAGCGTGGCAGGGAAGAGAAAAAAGTTAGACAGTAAGGGGGGTCGACAAAGTGAAAGTGGCTTGGAGTTAGAAGAAAGCAGCTGACCAGTGAAAGCACAGGGAAGCTGAAATGAAGGAGAAAAAGAGTGAAAGTTGAAGAAAGTTGGAGCATACCCTAAGGCAAGAGGCGGCAATGGCCCTTATTATATTAAAAGCAGACAGGTTGTATTATTTGCATTTCTTAACTCTTATCGTTTACATTGATTTTTATAAATAAATTCTGCCTTTATTATTTAATTAAGAGGCTTCGTAATCTTTTGCTTATTAATTTGGGAGCAGAGCAGTGTGGAGAAATTTTATAAATGGCCCATTTAAATTAATAGTAGTCAGATAACCAGCCAGTCAAAAGTCCCCAGATTGATCACCCAGCCATATTAGTCCTGCAGATAGATTAGTCCCCCCAAGTTAGTAAAAATATTCTTACATTTAAATGGCTACCCAAATGGGACTTATGGCCCAATTATAATTGTTCTAAAGTTATAATTTTTCATATAATTATAATGTTCATATAATTATAATTTTCATATAAGTATAATTATAAATTTGTCAGAGTAGATTAGCTAGTTAATACTTTTTTTTTTACAATTGTGACCCTGGGCAAGTCACTTGACCTCTGTTTGCTCTAGTTTCCTTAATGTAAAATGAGTTTAATAATAGCACCTACTTTCCAGGGTTGTTGTAAGTATCAAATAAGAAAATATTTGTAACATGCTTACCATAATCCCTGGAACAAAGTAGGTACTATATAAATGTTCGCTATTATGAATAGTATCATTAGTTAATATTGTTGTTTATGTTAATATACAGACATATATGTATACATTCATGTATATTTCCATGCATGAAGAAACTGAAGCTAGGAGAGATTATGTGATTTGTCTAGTCATAGAGCTAGTAGGTGTATGATGCCAGATTTCAAATCAGAACTTTTTAACCCCAGGTCCATTCCATTATAACTCATACCCTTTTGGTGTACTTCACCTCTAGCCCAAAGTTGTGAACTAGAAATTTGACTCCCATTCTCATTTACTATCTGTTCTTTTCCTCTGAATTCACCCACATCTAAGTAGCAGTAGTAATTAAAATATCACTTTTGAATAAGCTTCATTTTCTAATTCTAATATCATATTCAATATTTCTAGGCTTCTTCATTTTGTTTCATTGGTTTTTACAAAAATTGTATACACACATTTACACAATACACATATGTCTGAAGCTGGATTTGTACTAAGATGTTCCTAATTCTAGGCCCAGGGCTCTAACCACCATGACACCTAGCTACCTCTGGGGATAGATAGATAGATAGATAGATAGATAGATAGATAGATAGATAGATAGATAGATAGATAGATAGATAGACAAATGATAGATAACCATATATAGAAATATGTACATATGTATGTGTATATGCACTCACACATATATACATATGTAGAAATGTCTGTATATACATGTAATATTATAGAAAACAGGAAAACAGCTCCAATCAGGGCTTTTTTACTAACTAGCTATGTGACCTCAATCAGATCACTCCCTTAATCTCAGTTACATTTGCCTCCTTCATAAAATGATGAGTAAGTGAACTTTAATGGCCTTTTCACCTTTTGTGAGTCTACAATTGTATATACATGCATGTGCATGGGTATTCCATTTGTAAATCACTGTGCTACAATTTGGGGAAAATACAAAGGTCAGGTAATGCATATCTATTATTCTCACTAACTTTATATTCTACTGAGACATATGATATATATATATATATATACACATATATATACATATATATATGTATATACACACACACACAGAGAGAAAACTGTAGCATAAATTTATGTAGCATCAATTAAAAAGTCTATCTGTAGAATAAATAAGGGAGGGCTTCATGGAGAATACAATATTTTATTTTAGCTTTAAATTATGTGAGAATGTTTAATGAAATTGAAAGGCATGGGACTTCTGGGATGGAGCCAAGATGGCAGAGGAAAGGCAATGAACTCTCAAACTCATAACAATTCCTCCAAAAAATATACAAATAATGCCATAGGACAATGCCTGGATAAGTAAAACCCACAGAAGAATGTGCTGATATAATCTTCTAACCTAGAACAGCTTGGAAGATCAGAAGGAGGGAGCTGCTGTGCTGAGATAGTATTGGAGCCCAACCCCACAGTCACCCTGACATAGATCCAGTCCCAGGAAGGCCTCACCAGAGAAGGAGACCCCCAGAGCCTCTGAATCAGCAGAAGCATCAGTGTCAACTGGAACTAAGCTCACAGTCTGGTGAGAAGACTAAGCCCTTGGTGGGGGGAATAATACAGGGGTCTATGCTGCTGCTGAGACTGAACTTGGGTTTTTCACCCCTGCTGGGAACCAGGAGGCAGGTTTGAGTAGCAGTGGTCCAGGTGGGGGAGAGGCACAGGCTCATCAGAGCTGACAACCACAACACACAAAGCTGGTTGATTAGCAAGTTGGTTTGGGGTCATCTATGGACCAGGGAATAGGCCAGGAGAGTGGAAGAACCTGATCCTCCATAAATCATACCACCTGGGACTTCTGAAGCTTTGGATACTGCAGCCCGGAAACAGTGCCCCAATTTAAGCAGCTAAAAGTCAAGTGAAAGAAAGGCAAGATGAGCAGACAGAGAAAGGGGAGGACCATAGAAAGTTTCTTCAGGTGTACCCTTAGAGGAAGATGTCAACGTCAGGATTCCTATATCTAAAGCTTCCAAGAAAAATATTAATTGGTCTCAGGGCATAGAGGTGCTCAAAAAGGAGAACCTAGGCTCCACTAGATTAGCAAAAGTATTCATGACACAACAAAGGCTAAGAACATTGGGAATAAATACTGAAAACATGAGAAAAAAAGACATTAAACTTAAAAAAAGATAGAAGATGGAAATTTTGGGGGGAGAGGGGAAAAACTAAAAATTAAAATTAAAACAGGATGGTTAGTCAGTCAACAAACATTTATTTATAACTTTCTATGTGTCAGGGACTGAGTTAAACACTAGGGAAATAATGTGAAACACACTGCCTACCCTTACAAAGTTCAAATATTAATGGGAGGTGGAGTTTATGGATGTATATATAATTTTGTATCTAAATGGCGAATACATAATGTATGGGAAGCATTCTGGGAGGAGGCATTAGCCTGAGAGAGTAAGTAGCGCAGGAAAGGTTTTGCATAGCAGGTTGGATCTATGTAGTCTTGTTTCTATCTTAATAGTATTTTATTTTTTTCCAGTTTTATGTAAATAGAATTTTCAACATTCCTTTTTATAAGACTTTGAGTTCCAAATTTTTCTACCTTCCCTTCCCCTTCTCCAAGAAGGCAAGCAATCTGATGTAAGTTACATATGTACAATCACATGAAATATATTTGCACATTAGTCATGTTGTGAAAGAAGAATCAAAACAAAAGGGGAAAACCTCAGAAACTCCACAAAAAGTAAAAATAGTATGGGTTCAATCTGCATTCAGATCCCACAGTTCTTTTTCTGGATGTGTTGAACATTTTCCATCATTAGTCATTTGGAATCGTCTTGGATCAGTGTATTCCTGAAAAGAGCTAAGTATACCACAGCTGATATTGCTGTTACTGTGTAAAATATTCTCCTGGTTCTGCTCACTTTACTCAGCAGCAATACACTTAAGTCTTCCCAGGTTTTTCTGAAATCTGTCTGCTCATCATTTTTTACAGCACAATAGTATTCCATTACATTCATATACCACAACTTGTTCATTCATTCCCCAATTGATTGGCATCCCCTCAATTTCCAATTCTTTGCTACCACAAAGAGAGGGGCTGGAAATATTTTTGTACGTGTGGGTCCTTTTCCCATTTTTATGATCTCTTTGGGATAGAGGCCTAGTAATGGTATTACTGGGTTAAAGGGTGTGCCCTTCAGACATATTTTGAGCTGAGTCTTAAATAAGGCCAGGGAAACTGAAACCTAAGTGAGGGAATAGGGATTTCTCCAGGAGTGGGGACTGCCAGTTGTAAATTCATAGAGGTAGGAGATTAAATGTATTTTTGAGGAACTGGAAGGAAGCTAATGTTTCTGAAATGTCCTGTGCATAGATGGGCATAAGCATAAGGAGACTTTCAGGGCTCTAAAACAGACCTAGCTTTGATTATGTATTTGTAGACAAGGGGAAACAAAAACTAGCCTAAAGTACACAAATTTGCATTCTGTTTGTAAAATGAAACTCCTAAGTATGGAATTGAATTAAATTGAGTTGAATTGTTTCAAATATCTTAAACTGTTATATTGGAAAGGAATTTAAAGACTGTCTATTTTAACTCCATTTTATAGAAGAGGAAAACCAAGACAGGCATATAAAAACAGGACTATATACTTCTTTCCTCACAAAATGTCTATTGATTCAGAAAAGTACAAAGATATATCAATTTAGAATGAACATAATGACTAATCTTGACCAAAGTGAGATGAGAACCACAGAGCCACAACTGGGTACAGTTATCTTGAGGAAATGACTGGATATAGTTATCTTTTGGTTCTCAGAAACAATATTCCTTAAATAAAAAAAATAGTTTTCTATTTTCTCCCCAATAATATAATTCCCAATGTATTTTCGGCACATGCACTGCAGCTGTGTTTTCATGCTGGGCTATTGAATAGAATTCTGTTAAATGATAGATATAGATCAGAAATTGGTAGCATTGTCAGAATAGCCCCACTTTCCCCTATCCAAGAGGAACTCCTGGCTTGGAATTTCAATGGAGAATAGTAATGGGTTGATGGAATTCTCCTTTTGATGTCCTTGAAGATAGCCCCTGTGAAGACAATATTTCTTTCACCATGGAATTTGTCACAACATTTCCATCTCTCTTAGTGTTGGAATGTAGTCAAGAAAACTGAGTGGCCTGAAATCTTTGATGTATGACCCAGGAGGATGGACACATTTTTGATCTAGGGATTTTCTTTTCCTTGCAAATGATCAAAAATCTACTTTAAGTGCAGAATGTAATATCAAAGCCAGCAAAAGCTAGATTTAACTAGCTGCCATTAAATTTATTCTGTGGTAGGCCTAATGCTTCTATGTCCCTTTGCTAGACCCTTTTATCTTCTATCTCAAAGGAAATGCTGGACTTTAGGGATCACACAGGGCAATGATTACTTCTATTTTACTCAACACTGGGTTCTAGGAAAGAGAAAGCATGTGTGATCTCTTCTCTTCTATACCTATTTCAGGTGGTGTTTATCTTCCTGTAAGGAAAGGCAAGCTTGAAACAAAAATATGAAATTTGTTTGTTGCCTCCTTCATTAGATTGTGAGCTTCTTAGGGACAATGATTTTTTGTTGTTTATTTTGCTTTTTGTTGATTTTTTTTATCTCCAGGGAAGGATCTTAAAAAATATTTATTGACTAACTGACTGACTAGCTTTAGGAACCTTTGCTCCTTTCTGGATAATTTCCAAGGAAGCCCAGAAATCATTTTGCAGCTCCTTATTCTTTTGGGTAATCAGAACACTATTATCAACCTGTCCTTTGCACTGTCTTATTTTTGAATTAATCTTTTATCCTATCAATGTAGGTATGCCATTCACTGGTACAAATTGCATCCTTGATTTTCTAAAACCTATGGTTCTTCATCTAAATCCTCTTTAGAGGATTGACTCATGGGACTGTAGGCCTTCCTCTGGTTCTTTGGAATCCAGCATGGTAGTAGCAGTAAGACTTGTAACACATTTGTTAAATACTTGACAATTTAGAAAGCTCATGATTTCATTTGATCTTCCTGAACAAGCCTCAAATTAAGCAGGCATGTTTTCTTCTCTTTGAAGTGGAGCTCGAACAAGATGATGATTAAGGTCCCTTTAAACTCTCAAGTTCTATTATTTTCATTTTTTAAAGGAGATAAATGAGGTTCAAAGAGATTCCTTTTCCCAAGACCATATGACTAAAAAGTGGCATAGGTGTATCTCACATCCATGTTTTTTTTTATTTGAAATTCTTTCCACAAGACTACAGATCTCTTTCAACTTAATATTTTAATTAAATATTTATTTTGCAGGATCAAGGAGCTTACAATCTAATGGAGGAAGAAAACACACAAAAGGAAGCTAGAAAGGTTGGATATGAGGGGGAATCTGTTGAATGGGGTATCATGTCCTGTGCTGTTCCAACCAAAAAGAGCTGATGCCCAACGGACACTACTGTCTCCTAAGGTTATAATAGCATTAAAGTATATTTTCCTATTGATATATCTCTTTAAAGCTTATAAACATTTTCCTCTTAAGAATTTTGTAAAGTAGGTATTGTGAATGTTATTCCCATTATTTCGATGAGGAAACTGAGACTGAGAGGTAAATTACTCATCAGAAGGTGTTGGGGAAGAAATTCAAACTACTGGCCTTTGACTCTAAATCCTGGTTTCTTTCTACAACCCAATTGCATTTTCCATTTCCATTTCCTTTATATCTTACCCCAAACTTTCTACAACAATCAATCCAATGGCTTGATTTTAAAGGTAAGAATCTCAGGCAGTCTAAGGGTCAAACCTTCTATATATCTCTGGCTAAAGAGGAGAAGCACTAGGGATTGTGACTAGATTATCCTAAGGAATCCATGAGGGACACAGGACCAAATTATATATAGGAAAGGGAGAACTTGTCATCCTCCATCCCCACCTGTATTTCATTTCCTTGAGGTCAGAGAGCTTCCACTGATACAAACTCAATTATTTTCTTACTTGAATTTCAGCCTGTGTTGCATTGTTAAATAAGTACATCTACATCTCAACTCCATTTTCATTGAAGAATCTAATGTTTCCATTTTTGTTTCAATAATTGGAAAGATTAAATCCTAAGATTATGGTAAATACTTTCTAACTCTTATGTGTTATTAATTCAATTAGAATGCATGTCTCTCTCTGCTATATTCACCACCCTGAATAACCTAGGTATTCCAGTTCTTTGTTTTGAAAGATGTTTCTGCAATTGGCTTTCTATTACCTCCAGGATTAAATATAAAATCTTCTCTTTGGCATTCAGACTTACATAACCTTCCCCCTTGCACCTTTCCAGTCTTCTTACAACTTATGCTCCCTTCATTCTCCCATACAATTTTTAAAAATAACATTTTATTTTATTTTTCTGATTACATGTAAAGGTAATTTTATTTTATTTTGGCAGGGCAATGAGGGTTAAGTGATTTGCCCAGGGTCACACAGCTAGTAAGTGTCAAGTGTCTGAGGCCCAGTTTTGAACTCAGGTCCTCCTGAATCCAGGGCTGTACTTTATCCACTGTGCCACCTTGATGCCCATGTAAAGTTAATTTTAATATTCATTTTTGTAAGATTTTGAGTTCCAAAATTTTCTCCCTCCCCAACGCAGCAAGCAATCTGATATAGGTTAAACATATAGTCATGTTAAACATATTTATACATTAGTCATGTTATGAAAGAAGAATCACAATAAAAGGTTAAAACCATAAGAAAAAACAAAAAAGCAACCAAAAAAGGTAAAAATTGTATGTTTCGCTTTGCATTCGAACCCCATAGTTCTTTTTCTGAATGTGGAGAGCATTTGGCCTCATAAATCTTTTGGAATTGCTTTAGATCATTGTATTGCTGAGAAGAGCTAAGTCTATCACAGTTGATCATCACACAATGTTGCTGTTACTGTGTCCAGTACTCTACTGTTTTTGCTCATTTCACTCAGCATCAGTTCAAGTATGTCTTTCCAGGTTTTTTCTGAAATCCACCTGCTCATCATTTCTTATAGCCCAATAATATTCTGTTCCATACATTTCTGTGCAGTGACACTGGCCTCATTGCTGTTCCATAAATAATTTACTCCATTTCCTACCTCCAGGCATTTTCGTTGACTTTCTCCTATGTTTGGAATGATGTTGCTCTTCACTTCCACTTCCTGGGTTTCCTGGCTTTGTTGGAAATTCAGCTAAAATAAATCCTTCTACCCTTCCTGGTCCCTGTTAAGTCTAGTGTCTTTCATCTGTTGATTTTATTTGTGATTTACCCCTTTAGTTTGCTTGTGTGAAAAATTATTCATTTGGCCCCTACTCTATTCCAATCAGTAATAATGATTTTGATATGATTCTATAGGGGTAGCGATAAGTTCTGATATGCGGCTCCAGAACTGTGAGCTTCAGAATAGAAGTTTAATTACTTAATCATAGGAAGCTACTAGAGGTCCTCCACCCCTGTTTTTTTTTTTTTAATTATAATTATTATGGTGACCAAATTCAGCATGGTAGAAGTAACTCAATTACAAGAAAACTCCCCGACTTATTTTTGTAGCTTTGGAATGCTCTTTCTTGTACAACAAGATCAGGTGACCATCTTCTGACCACTCAGTCAGGGGAGATATCCCATGCATTTCCCAAATTGAGAACCCTCCCCTCCCCTCAATTTGGTCTTTCAACCAAAGAGATTCTGTACTTTGTTTAGACCCTTTCGAATATTCAAGTATCAAATCTGGTATCAAACCTTATAAAACTAAGGCCCTAGAAGAAGGGGGAATCTCAGGTGTCATAAGCACAGAGCTCTACCTCAGTCTTTTTTATTGTAAATTGGACAATTTTACAATCCACAATTGTATAGAGTAGTTTGTCTCCCTCATTCAATTGTAAGCTCCTTAAAATAAAGGACTGTCTTATGGCTTACTTTGTCTCCCTAGAACTTACAGCAATGTCTGATGTAGAGTAAGTATTTAATAATTGCTTATTGATTGACTCACTGTGGGTATCCATGTTGGATACTTCCTCATGAACTTGCAAGGTAGCCAACCCTTTTTTTGCTGCTCTTTCAGGTAGACTATTTGCATTTGCAGTAGCAGCTCACATGTCCCTTGTGGGGCTTATATATCTTTACAACTCTCACAATACTTGGCGTAGAACCTTAAAGTATTAGATCCTCAGTTAACATTTCCTTTTCATTTGCTTGTGACTTTGGAGCTCTGGTATCTAATTCCAGTTCTGTCACTGAATACCCATATGGCTCTCTTAAAGACTTTACTATCTTAAGTCTCACTGTCCTCGTGTATAACATGACTACATTGGAGGAAGTGATCTCTGAGGTGTTTCTCAGCCTTGACAGCTTCTGATACAATATTGTCACTTTTTTGGTTGTTATTCTTAATTTTTCCTTTCATTTTACAAATACTAGAAGTCATTTTCCCTTTTATGTACAATGAGAGGGAGCTGAAGGACCTTTAACATGCCCTCCACTTCTAGAATACCTAGGAACTTAGGGTCATATAGTTTATATGTGTTGCCAGCTATTGGACTTGAACTCAGACCTTCTAGAATTTAAGCCCAACACCTTATCCATTACACTGTGATTAACTTTATCCATCTATCTGAAACTATTGCACTGACATACATCAACATAGTGTGGAGGAATTAATATAAAGCATAGGAGGCAGGAAACTTCCTGTCTAGTCCTAGTTCTGTCACTCTTTAGCTGTCTGATTTCTTATATGATCTTAACTATTTAGTCCTCAGTTTCCTCAACTGTAAAATGTAAAATTTGCCTAAAGGATTTCTAAGTCTCTTATGGCTTAAAAAATGAAATGAATCTCAATAGAAAACCAGTGTAACTGAAATGGTTGTGTGCTATTATATGCTCTCACCTACCTTTGAAGAGGCTTCTCTAAGAAAGTGTTCTTACTATGTATTAGAAAAACCCCAAGACTTTGGTAAATTATTTTCTAGGGTTCAAAGTTTCCCCAGGTGTTTCATGACATTCTGAATGACAGTCACCCTCCCAAGCAAGCTCCTTTCCCATGCACCCAAGTTGTTCTCCATATATAATAAGTCCTCAGCTTCACTCTGTGCAGTATTTTATAGGGGGCTCAGCTTATCTTTATATACCTCAGCTTTCAAATCACCAGCTTCATAAATAAATAGGTATTTATTTCCCTTGAGTCTTGAACTTTTGAATTTTGTTTCTGAGTCAAGAAAATTCACTTAGGAAGAACTAGTTCTCAAGGTAAAGGGGAAATTCTAGGGCATGACACATAATACATTTATTTGAAGAATAATTCCATGGAATAGGTGATCAGATTTCATGGATAGAAACATGCTCTGGCTCATTGTGAAAGTCTTATTTTTCAAAATAATGGGAGCCAACTCAAAAAATGTGCATGATGATGGACCTTAAATATGGTCTCTTATCTAAGTACCTGTGATATGAAAGATTCCTGCTAGGTCTCTCTGGTCCCTTTCCCAATGTTCTATTATGGTAACTGAACAGGAAATGTTGCCCACTACTTAGCCATAAAAGAAGATACTTCTCTCCTTAATTCCTTTCTTTCAAGCATGTTGTTTAGGATTCTGATCGCTCTACTTCATATTTCCAGAAAATGGAGGTGAGGAAGAGGGATGGCTCTCCCTACCACCCTGCTCAACAACATTATGATTTCTGCACACACACACACACACACACACACACACACACACACACACACACACACACACAATGGCAGTGAGTACTTGTGCTTGCCTCAGATTATCTGAAGTACCTAGCTGTGTTTTCATGTGTGTTTGTTTTTCTGTGTGTGTATGCATGTCTCTGTGCATAGGTGACTGAAGAGTAATCATGAAATGGACTTTCCAGCCTTGGTGTTTCATTTGTGGTATCAAAAGGTAAAAAATGCTGAAGAGTATCAAGAGACTTGAAGGAAGAGGTGCTTTCTACAACTATGCCCCTTCCTTAAGTAGATGACCACTAAAGTAAGAATGAGCCACACAAATTTTATTGGCATGATGATAAGGAATTTGAGTGACTTGTTTGGACAATTCAAATCCTTGTTAATGAAATGAATGTTTAGCAACCCCCAAATCTCCTGGGAATTTTTACAGTCTGGGAAAATATATAAGGAATTATAGATTACTTTCATTTTAAAAAAAGGTATTTGTGACTGATTTATTTTTCTTCCTAGTATTCCTTTTGTCGCAAAGGAAATGTCACTATTCTATACCTTATATCTACTGATTTGTACATTGAATAACTTTCCTACAAGTAGAAACTTGTTCATCCTTAAAACCATTCAGTCATTCATTCGGTCAATTTAGTCAGTTTATGAATGATATAAATAGCTTTATTTGGTTATTTTAATAGCCTGGAGGCTTTCCCTACAGGTTGAGGCATAAGGAACATTGGAGATTAAAACCAAAACAAACCAAAACAAATAAACCAAAACACTTGTCACCTTTCTTTTGGATCAGTCTCTGCAAATACTAAAATCAGACTGCTTGAGTCCCTAAACAGGACCCTTTAGTCCCATTTCATGTCTTATGAATATAATATATTCATTGGTCCCATCATATTTTGTTCATTTAGGAATTCTGTGAAATGTATCAACTATCATTATTTGTTCCTTGCTATATTCTTAGTTCAAAATGGGTACTCTCCCTCCCTATCCTGTGGTGGTCAGACACAAAAACATGAAATTTCTATATTTACACAAGAAAAATATTTTTGTCATAAACACTTATTTTCAGCTTGTTCAATTTTGTGGAAAACATGTTTTTGGATGAGTATATTATACATACACATTCACATATGTACATATTCTGCATGTAATATATACATATCATATATGTATATGTAACACAAACATATAACACACAGCCAGATTATATGTATGCGTATGTAGACATTTGAACATATATACGTATGTCTACATGTATAACCCACCAATTGATCCATGCATGCATGTGTACACACATACACACATATGAATAAATTGGAATAGGCAAACTTTAGGGACAGAATGTTAAACACCAGTGAGGTACTGCAACAACCAATAAATAAACCTTTATTAAGTACTTACTGTGTGCCAGATAATGTGCTAAATTCTGGGAATACAAAAAGAGGCAAAAATCCCTTGCCTCCAAAAGGCACACAATCTAACAGGGAAGGAAAAAATGCAAATACATATATACAAAGCAAGCTATATACAGGATGAGTAGAAAATAATTAATAGAGGGAAGGCAATAGAATGCTAATTTAGGCACAATAAGGTGGCATTTCTGTGGGACTATAATTTTACCTGTGCTTAAATGGGGGCCTTTCTTTTCAGGACAGAGCTATGCCTTTAGTTCCTTTCCTATTTTTTACCCCTGACAATTTACATGTGATCATTAAGGCCAGCCCAAAAAGAATTATGAAAGAGACAAAATATGACATTAGTTCACCTATCTATGGGTGCCCTCTCCTCACTTAAGTGACACATGTAGCTGATCCTTCTACTAAAATTTGCTTTCTGACACAGGAGCTGAGGAAGACTTTAAAATTAGATTTAGGGGCAACAAGGTGGCACAGTGTACAAAGCACTGGCCCTGGATTCAGGAGGACCTGAGTTCAAATCCAGCCTCAGACACTTGACACTAGCTATGTGACCCTGGGCAAGTCACTTAACCCTCATTGCCCTGGGGAAATTGGGTCTTAAAGAAATCCAGGAAAGTAAGTAGGCAGAACTGAGGGAGAGTTTCTATGCCTAGGGTCACAGATGAGAGATTTGAACTCAGATTTCCTGATTCCACTTTTTCTACACAATGCTCCACCTAGCTGTCTGCCTGGTAGGGAGATAACCTAGCTCACCGATAAAGGAAGAAAATTTCATATTGCTTATTTCTTAGCATTTCATATCTGATTTATAGGCAGTAGAGAACAAAAAGGCCTAGGTTCAAATTCTGCCTGTTCCAATTCCTACTTGTATGAACCTGTTACTTAATTTTTCTAAGCCCCAGCTTTCTTGTATATGAGAAGGAACGAAACACTCATTGCTTACCTTCTAAGGTGTTATGATACTTAAATGAGGTAATGCATGTAGAAGAACTGGTAAGTTTCAAATGCTAAATAACCATAAGGGATTATTTCACCAAAAAAAAAAAGTAGATAGGAAAATGTGCCAGTCAAAACTGATGACTTTGTAAGCTCCATGAGAGCTGTCTGTCTCAATTGTCTTGAATGTTCTAGCAGCATATTTTTTGCATGCTTTCATGGGAACTGTTGGATTTTATAGGCAGTTTCTAATCAAAGCCTAGCACAGCAAATTCTAAGAAGAAATAATATTTGCTTAATTGAACCTAGATATAACATCTTGAAGAATTTTTTTAACCTGGATATTGAAGAAAAAAGTCTGTCCCATATCTATCTCCTAAGGAGGGTCTGAAAATGGAACAAGTTTATTCTTCCTCCACATTGAAGCTCTTTTTTCCATATATGATGCTCAAAAAATTTGACGGCATCACTTTTTTTTGTTTGTTTTTTTTATTTTGTTTTGTTTTGGTTTTGGGTGGGGGCAATGGGCGTTTTGTGACTTGCGCAGGGTCACACAGCTAATAAGTGTCAAGTGTCTGAAGCTGGATTTGAACTCAGGTCCTCCTGAATCCAGGTCCCGTGCTTTATCCACTGTGCCACCTAGCTGCCCAGACTGCCTCACTTTCAAAGTCAATCAACGGTCAATTAACATTTATTAAATATCTCCTATGAACTAAATTCTATGCTAGGTGCTGTGTATATGTAGAAAAAATCAGGCACTCTCTTGTCTCAAGAAGCATCAGTCTATATTATATTATATTGATATCTGGTTATAAATGGTATGATTCCAGAGGATAAAAAGGGAAACTTAAAACCCATCCAGCTCCTTGCAGAAAGGCAATGTATGTTGAATGCAGAAAAAGATTATCTATTTTTTTTAATGTGGCCAATACGGGAATTTGTTTTGGCTGAACATACATATTTGTTTTGAGGTTGTTTATTCTTTTTTGCTCCCCTACTCCACGGAAAGGTGAGAGAAGGAAAATATATTTTTTAATTCAGAAAAATAATAATTTTAATTTGTAAATCGACAATCATTGTTTAAGTACCTTCAATGGTCCAGGCACTATGATAAGATTTAAATGGTAACTGGATTTAAATGTCTTCACATTTCAGGGAGCTGCTTCCCACTCAAATGTGTTTATTGCTCTTCTGTTGTTTTTTAGTCATGTCCAACTCTTTGTGACCCCATTTGAGGATTTCTTGGCAAAGATATTGGAGTGGTTTGGCATTTCCTTTTCCAGCTCATTTTACAGATTAGGACACAAGCACTGGGTTAAACAACTTGTTCAGAGTCATATAGCTATTAAGTATCTGAGGCCATATTTGAACTTTGGAAGATATTTTCCTGACTCCAGGACCAACACTATCTACGCTGCACCTAACTCCCTCACTTAAAGGCATACATGACATGAATTTTTATTTATCAAGTGCTTCTATTTCAGATTCCTACTGCATGTTTCAGAAAAGGAGAGGATGTTTTGTCATTTCTATTTTGGTTATTTTTTGTTTCTTTGATTTTTGCTTTGACCAGGGGGTCAAAATGCTCCTTCTCAAGTATTTCATTAATCTCCCAAGATATTATACAAAGTCCTTGTGACTTAATATCATGTCCTAAAACTCTTATTTTAACTTGTGAGAAAGGGAATACTCCATTGTAGTTTTCTAACATGAAATGGAATTATTTGCCCCACCCCACAAAAATAGTCTCTTTCAAAAACTACCCTGAGGACACTTGAAAGTTTCTTAGTGTGACCAAGTAATTAAGTCTGAATCCCACAGCCATTCACAGATGAAATGAACTTAAATTGGCCAAACCACTCCTTGGCTCAAGCTGCTGCACTAAGTGGATGGCATTTCTGTGGGACTGTAATTTTACCTGTGCTTAAATGGGGGCCTTTCTTTTCAGGGCAGAGCTATGCCTTTAGTTCCTTTCCTATTTTTTACCCCTGACAATTTACATGTGATCATTAAGGCCAGACCAAAAAGAATTATGAAAGAGACAAAATATGACATTAGTTCACCTATCTATGTGTGCCCTCTCCTCACTTAAGTGACACATGTAGCTGGTCCTTCTACTAAAATTTGCTTTCTGACACAGGCAATTTGCACCTTAACGTGAATGTAAATCATTATATTCCTTCTCCCAAAAGGATCTGCATTTATAGCAACTGATTCTCATAGTTATATGGATTTGTGATCTCATACATGTGGTTGCTTTCTCCATCAGTGAAAATTATCACCTATGTTTCCATTTTCATCTTTAAATATTGTCCACACCCTCCCATAAATTCTACCTAATTGATCTGCTCAGTAGGCTGGAGATGCTTCTCTTTTAATATTTTATCAATACTAGTAAAGCTGTAACTAGATGGAGAAACCAGGGCTTTGTATTAGGGTAGAGGTTGCTGAAAGTACTTGTAGGTCTTTCAGGAGCACAGAAACACCTGAATTTAATACCTAGTTAGGAAGAATAATTAGTTAAAATAGAAAGCTACCAGATGGCAGTTTTCTCTCAACCACCAAAGGGGCCATACACAAAAGGTGTTATTTTCCTTCCTCAACCCCAAACAGAATTGCTCCTGTGATGGGTTAAATCTGAAATAATCGAGGAAACAAAGATTTGAACTTATGAGTATATTGATTTATTAAGCAACGCATACCAATTGCATAACAAATCAGGACCAGATATCATCAGCTTGGCATTAGATCCTGAACACAAGGAGAGACAGATATTTTATGCATTAAAAGAAAACAATTAGTAGAATATAAACCAGGATACAAGATTAGGCAATCTAATTTCTAATTGAAAGAAAGATTATAATTGTGAGAAACCTCCTTGCATCAATATTTGGATCTGACTGGATTTCTGCATTTTACAAAGAAACAAGAACAGACAAAATGATAAGACAAACACATACTTACTATTCCCCTTATCTCCTACTGAAAATCTAATCTCAGAGTTTTTAATGCCAATAAATTTTTGACTTAATTATATTCTTATATATTTTAGGATAATTTGATATCTTTGTCTCCCCTACATTTCAGTAGGAGACATTCTAATTCAGTAAGAATTTTGTTAAAAGGGGTGTCAATTTAATAGTGCACAGTTCCCCTCATCTCATGCCAAAATAAATTATTCTAAGGAAGAATCCATCAGTACTTTTTTTATTACCAGAACCCATTGTTCACTTAAAGGGAGTATCTTTTCAGCATTTTACTATTGCTGGAGTTCTTTCTTCTCTTAAAAGGAGTATTTCTTCTCTAGAAGAGTGAGGGTAAACCATCCCAAGCAGTGTGGGGCTGAAGGTTCCCTTAACTTGGAAGAATTTGAAATTGGGGCACGAAGCAGCAAGGTAGTTGTATCTCAAAGTTAGTCTTTCACAGAGTCTAAGATGCTATCCTGGAGGTCAGAGTCCTTTCTCAATATGACTGGCTTCACAAAAATTATGATGGGTAGAATTTGAAATAACTGAGGAAATAAAAATTTGAGCTTCTAAGCATATTGATTTATTAAGCAATGCATGTCAATTGCATAACAAATCAGGATGAGGCCTCCTTCGCTTGGCATTAGACCCTGAATACAAGGGGAGATAGATTTTTATGCATTCAAAGAAAATAAAAGGGGTGGCTAGGTGGCACAGTAGATAAAACACCAGCCCTGGATTCAGGAGGACCTGAGTTCAAATCCGGCCTCAGACACTTGACACTTACTAGCTGTGAGACCCTGGGCAAGTGACTTAACCCCCATTGCCCCACAAAAAACAAAAACAAAAAGAATCCTATAAGTTAGGTATTAACATTTTCAGTTGTTTTTGACACTTTGCAACCCTATTTGGGGTTTTCTTAGCAAAGATATTGGAGTGATTTGTCATTTCCTTCTGTAGCTCATTTTACAGATGAGTAAACTGAGGCAAAGAGGATTATGTGAATTACCTAGAGTCACACAGCTAATAACTGTCTGAGGCCATATTTGAACTCAAGAAAATGAGTTTTGTTGAATTGAGGTCCAGCACTATATCAACTGAGACATATTGCTGCTTCATTATTTTTTTATTGTCCCCATTTCACAAATTTGGAAACTGAGACTTAGTAAGAAGCAAAATGGCTCACTTTATTATTATATAGATATAGTGTAAGAGCCCAGATTTAAACACAGATCTTTTGACTTTAACCTTGTGTTCATTCCAGTTAGCCACTTTGTTTTCTATTTTTTGTTTAGCATTTTATCATCCCCAATTACATGTAAAAACAATTTTTAACATTTATTTTTAAACCTTTGAGTTCCAAATTCTCTCCCTTTCTGCATGCCCCCCCCCATTGAGAAAACAAGCAATTAGACATAGGTAATACTTGTGTAGTCATGCAAAACGTTTATATATTAGTCCTGTTGTCGAGTTCAAGTTTGACCTGAGAATCTTACTGGTTGTTTGAATTTGGGAAAGTCACTTAACCTCTGTTGGCCTAAGTTTCTACAACTATAGAAATGAGAATTCTAATATTGTCTCCCTCACACGGTTTTTCTGAGGATCAAATGGAGTAGTAATTGTAAAGTGCTTAGCACAATGCTTGGCACATAGTAGGAGCTATATAAATGTTAGTTGTCAGCATCATCATCACCTGGTTCTTAAAGAGTATTGACTGAAATTTCAAGTGTATGCTACAAATATTCACTTGATGAAGTTCATTCCTAAAGAAAGCATAGTCACCTCTTTTACATCAGACCAAGGCATGGTACTCCAGGATGTTGATTTGAACTGCTGCTGGACTTGATCCAACAGTTCTATATTTAAAGCCTTACTGGTGCTTCACTAACCTTGGTCATGGACTCCCAGTCATTTGGCTTTTCAAGTCTTGCAAGGTCATTTCCTCCCTAATACTTTACCTTAGATCAAGAAACAAGAAACACAAGAAACACAGAGAGGCAGAGGAACGATGAGAGAGAGAGAGAGAGAGAGAGAGAGAGAGAGAGAGAGAGAGAGAGAGAGAGAGAGAGAGAGAGAGAGAGAGAGAGAGAGAGAGCATTTATTAATTACTTGATTTGTGTCAAGGACTCTGATAAGACCAAGGGAGACAAATGTAGATAAATACTTCCTGTCCTCAAGGAACTCACTTTCTAACAAGAAAGATCATACTTAAAGGGAAGAGGAGGAAGTCCTGGAAGTACTATAGAAATATACTTCTGAATGAGATAAGCCAAGGGATCACCTAGAAAAGTCCAAGATGGTTCCAGAGGTGGAGTCCAATATTTTTGTAGTGATAAAGTAAGGATGGCTGGAATGAAAGTGGCATTGTGGGGAGATATACTGGTAATGACATGGAGGCCTAGTTGTGGCCAAAACAGAGTGTAAGCTCATGTATTTCCAAGGTGGTTCCAGGGACAGAGTTCAATGTTCCTATTAGAACCCAGATGTGATTTCAGGGATGAAGGGCAAGGTTCCTGTGTAGAAGATACAGAGATGATGGTCAGAGTGGAGGAGGCATAGAGTACAGACAAATTGGCTTATAATCAAGGGTGATGACACCCTTACTTGTGCTTTACTAGATTGGTCCATGCAACACAGATATTGATAGTCTTTCTTAAAATCTGCTTCTTGCAGCCTGTCTAGGGATTTACTCAGGACTTGAGGTGCTATACTTATGAACCAATATGCTTTGAACATTTTGAGTTACAGTATGCAAACTCAGTGACAGGAATGCTTGCAAAAAGTACTGTACATCAATTAAATATGTCTCAGTTTGAGGCTTCTCATTAAAGAATATCTGTGGTAGTAGAGTTCTATTTCAGGAAGTAAAGGAAGAAAGGACATTTCTTTTCATTCTGTGGCAAAGTTATAGCCACATAGTGAGATACAAATTGATTTCCTTCCTTCTGTGTGAAAGCTTTCATCTGTTCTTCAGAAATATGGGCAGCCATTCACTGACATTCTCAAAAGACATGAAAGAGAAATGTTTAATCAAAGAAACTGCTATAAATACTGCTATCAAATAGCATTTAAGAATACAGCATTCTAACAGCTAAATGATTTGCAAACTCATTTTTTAAAATCTGGCAAGAAATAAATTTTTTGTGAGTGCCATTCTACATGTTCAGGCTTTCTTCCCCTGTATAAGACATTTCAAAGTGAAACTGTTCTCTTTTCTAATGTTGCTTAATGACCCTGACATAATTTTAAAACAACTAGGAAACCCATTACATTGCAAAATGAACATTTCATATTTTTTTGTTTTATATTAACTGGATCACATATTCTTCATTGTCCCAGAAGCTGAGAATCACAGAAGGGTAGTAGAGTTCAGAGGTCACCTGGTTCACGTCTTGCTTAAATAAGTGGTTATTCAAAGTTTGCTCGAAGACTTCAGGTGCTGGGGAAACCAATTCATTTGTAGACACTGTATTCTCCTTTTGAATAACTAAGATTATTAGAATGTTATTCCTGATACCACACAGAATTATTTTTCCCTCTTTGACCAAATATAATAACTTGAATGACTCCTCTGCATGGTAGCCATTTAAACCCTGAAAGAAGGCTATCATGCAGATATCCCATCCCCACCACCTCTTATCTTCTAACAATTTTTTTCTTCTTTAAATAAAATATGCCCATTTGTTATAATCTTTATATGCCATGATTGCAAGTCCCTTCACTAATTTGTTCACACTCTTCCAGATGGTTGTTTATCAAAATCCTCCTGAAAATGTGTCACCTGGATATAATAATGCAATATTCCAGATATAGTCAAACAAGAACAGATTATAGTAATATTCCATCTTCTCTAATATCCTAGGAATTATTCCAGTGTATACAACTGAAATTCTATTAGTTTTTTTCTTCTAGCCACACTGTTGATATATATATACATAATATTTGCCATTCACAACAAACCATAGACCTTTTTTTTTTTCCTTTTTTTGGGGGGGTGGGGCAATGAGGGTTAAGTGACTTGCCCAGGGTCACACAGATAGTGTCAAATGTCTGAGGTCAGATTTGAACTCAGGACCTCCTCAATCCAAGGCTGGTGCTTTATCCACTGCCCCACCTAGCTGCCCCCTATAGACCTTTTTTTCAAAGAAAATGCTAACTACCTTCCCTACCATAAGTTTTTGAAGTTGATTTTCTGATTCTAAGAATGAAACTTTGTATGTATCTCTACTGAAATTCATATTATTGGATTTGAATCCTTCAAATAAAAGGCATTATATTTAACCTTTGTGTTTGGTATTGGGTGCACAGACATATGCTGAGTTTCATTCTCTTAGATCTGTTACCACTCTGGTCAATGTCTAATTTTAGTGACTTAACAATAAGAATTTGTCTATTGATTCTTTGGCATTTATCTTTACTTTAATTAACTTTAGCCTTTAATTACATAATTTCTTATCCTAGTTGTTTTGCATAAGAATAATATTTATATAGTACTTTAATTTTTTCAAAATACTTTATAAAAGTTATCTCATTCTATTTGCACAACAACCCTGGTGTGATGTTTAAAATCTAAATTGTGGTTGCCTCAAATTAGAAGCTTTAACACCAGTCCTTGGACATTAAACATTTATTAAAGCATACAGATATTCCCATGGAGTTCAGAAAGTTAAGAAAAAAGCCTATTTAGCCTAGAGTTCCAGCCTAGTCTGGTTCTTCCTCAAGTCCTCTGCCACAAGCCTGCTTCAATCAGGAACTCTCTCCAGCAAACTGACTGTGGAAGCATTTTATCGGTCTGGAAAAGAGGTGGTCCTTACACACTGCTTCAAGCTGATTGGTTGGCATCATCCAAATCCACTGGTTCTGAAGGTGTTCTCAAGGTGTGATTACAATCCAGTTAACTTGAAGTAGGCTAATCAGCAGTTAGTCACTCTCACTTGATTCAATCAGTCTAGATTAATCTCCAGGTGGGTCTTTGTGTATCTGTTAAATCTCATTATTTCATCACACCTGGGAAGTAGTTGTGATTATTATGACTATCTTACAGATAAAGAAACTGCTGCAAGCAGAAGATAAATGATTTACCCAGGGTCATACATGTAGTAAGTATTTTAGGCCAAATTTGAAGTCATCTTACTGATTCAAATTTCAGAGCTCTATTTATAGTATCACTTAGTGGCCTGTGTGAATATCCTATTAGCCTAAATAACTCCTTAAAGCATGCACTTCATCTTAGTTATTTGTGCTTATTTTCCCCAGTTTCTGTGAGAATAAAGTGATGTAATATTTGTTTAGTCCTTTACAAACCTTGGAGTGTTATATGGAAGCTAGCATATTAATTAGCAGAAGTATTAGTATTATTTGCAATTCTACATGTGTAATTTCACACAACTTGTGAGATCACAGATTCAGAGTTTAAGGAAACCTTAGAGGCCATTTAGTCTAATCTCTTTGTCTTATAGATGAGGTGACTGAATTGCAGAGATACATTGCTACTTACCCAAGGCCATACAAATAGTAGGCATCAGAAAAGAGTTTTAGCACAGTTTTGACCCACTGACTCCAGAATCAGAATTATTTTCACTAGACCAAGTCAGTTTGTACACTGAGTACATAGTCAAGGTATTTGAATAGAGAACATAGAACAGAAGCAAATCTTATGGATAATCTATTTTAACACACTAATTTTAAAGGGAGGGAAATGAGGTTCAAAGGGGAAATGAGATAAAGCAATTTCACATAACTCAATATTACTAGGATTCAGAATAGATTTCCTGATTACTAGACCAAGGTAAATGACAAATCACCTTGATTAAATAATAAGTAATATTTATAGTGATTTAGTGAAGATGATTTACATTTACAATGACATTTGATCCTGACCTATCCTATGAAGTAGGCACTATTATTATCCCCATTTTGCAGGTAAAAAAACTGAAAGTTCAGAGAGATTTATATAGGGTCACATAGCTATTAAATACCTAACATGGGATTAAAACTCAGGTTTTCCTGAATCCAAGACTGGCACTCTACTTACTAAACCACACTGCCTCTCAAATGAGAGCTTTTTACTTCCTATTATTACATGGATATTTTTTCATCTCACCAGAAAGATATTCTTTGCAGAGCTCAACTAGGCAAGGTTTGATAGGCTTATATGATCTTTCTTTGGACAGAAGTAATAAGGGCTTTAGTTGATGTCACAATACACTAGTTCAGATTAAAAGCAGCTTGATTTCCTGTTCATTCCCTCCTGTAATCCTTTGTTAAGTATATGGAGAATGTGGGCCCTAAAGAAGTTTCTCTAGGGGCATTAGGGAGAAGAAGGCACAGGGTAGATAAAAGATCCTGCCAGCTCTCCAGCTGACATTATGTGTGGCATCATGTTAGAGAGGATCCTAGATTTCAATTTTTATTCTTTAGTTCTGACTGATTGTTCTGACATATTCTGTGTCCAGAATAGTGCAGGAATGCTGCTACTGGCTTTATTCTTCAGGAAGCAAAGGGAGCCAGACTAATTGGTCTGAGGAGAATTGATGTGCACATCACTTTTGATCACAGGTTCCCTGGAGGAAGAGGGTACTTGAGGTGAAGGAAGGGTATAAAAGAGAGGAGAGACTTGTTCCTTTCATTGGAGGTATAGATGTTTCCCAAACAGACCCTGTGATGTTTGGGGGAGATTGATTGAATTGATGACAAATCGTTCTCAGATAGTGGGCTACATACATTCAAACCTCACTACCTTAAACATGGAGAATTTGTTACACAGAAAAGCAACGGAAAAAGGGAGTCAACATGAAGTGAAAAAAAACAAAACACTAGGCACATTTTAACCCCAACTATAATGAAAACTTTTTAAGATCAGGGACTTTTCCATCTCACTTTTTATATTCCATATTCCTGAACACAGAGTAGGTTCTTAATTAAAGCTTATTGATGAATTGGTTGATTTTATATCTACCATGTGCAAGGACCTCTCCTAGGTACAACATGTGACTGAAAATCATGAAACTTTCATTTCATTAGAATCTATTCATTCATATAGATTATTCCTTAAATTAATCTTAATTAGTGAAATTTGAGTAAACACATACATACCTATATGGATGTATGTATTATACATATACATTCATACATGCATATGTTTGTATATGTGATCGTGTGAAAGTGCCATTTTAAATTCAAATAAATATTGTAAATCTGAGCCCCTTACAATTACAGGACAATAGGATTTCAGGATCTCCAGGTTGAAAGACACGAAGGTATGGGTATTCCACCCATACCTAACGAAGAACTACTTCTGCAACATTTTCATCAAGAGGACATCCATTCAGTTTGAAACTGAATATCTCCAAAACCCTCCAAATAATGCCATAGAATACCTGGAGCAGTCAAACCCACAAAAGGATGGGGTGAGATTATTTTCCAGCCAAAGACATCTTAGAAGGTTAGCAAGAGGGAGTTTCTGTGCAAGAGTAGAGCCCAACCCTGTGGTCACAATGACACAGATCTAGCTCCAGGCTGGCCACCCAGATTCCAGCCACACTGACACAGATCCAAAAACAGGAAGGCCACACCACAGAAAGAGATTCCTAGAGCTTCTGGATCAGCTATAGAACCAGAACTAAGCTCACCATCTGGTGAGAGGGCTGAGTGGTTGGTCAGGGGTAGATTGCAGGAGTCTCTGCTAGCACTGACCCATGCAGGGAAACAGAAAGCTGTCTTGATTGGTGGCAGCACCCCAAGTAGGGGAGGGGCAAAGGCTCACAGAGCTCTTTCAACCAAAGGGAAACTAGAGATTATTCCCTGGCTGAAGATCAAGCAAACCTGGACTTATTTACAGACCATAGAACAGGAAATGCATGTAAAGAACCTGCCTTTCCTTAAATTGATCCACCTGGGACCTCCTGAAGCTTGGAAGAGTACATCCTGGAAGCAGTGCCCCACTTTAAGAAGGAATTAAAAGTGAAGAAATAGCCTGGCAAGATTGTGCCTGTGCCACTCCCCAGGTGTGAGGATTCTGCATGATGGGACCCCCAGCTGGGCTAGCTCAGGCCCTGGGGGCAGGAGGGGGCCTCAGGACATGGGGAGTCTTGGATCTAGCTAGGGGAAGAGGAGTGGACAGATCACGCAGCCACCACACCATCATACCTCTCTCTGCAGGGCCAACTGATTAGCAGCAAGTTCCAAACCAACGTGGTCTGGGGTGATCCCCCTGATGGGCCCTGCAGCACCTTCAGGGAGGGTGCTGGGCCAAGGATGAGAATGTACCAGTGGGGCTGAGGTGCCTTCAGTCCCTGGGCCACCTGCCACCCCAACTGGCCCTGGACCACCCCCTCCCCAGCCCAACCCCCTGCATCTGGGACAAGAGCCAGCCAGGCCCCTGCCAGATTGGTGGGAGCAGCCAGCAGCCAGCAGCCAGAGGATGAACTGTAGGCCAAGGTCCTGGAGGTGTCCATGGAGTGGCAGCAGGTGGAGGAGGTCTTGCTGGACATGCTGCAAACCGTGCTTCTTCACCAAAGCACCAGCAAATTCTACTACAGGAAGGAGGACACCTTTTCCATTGGGACTATGGGCACCCAGGACATTGACTGTGACTTCATCAATTTCACCTACATGTAGGTCTCCTGCAACAAGCTGGACTGGGCCCTGCGAAAGGTGGTCAGCTTCAGAACTCGGGTGGTAAGGGGCTAGGGAAGATGACCTTGGAGTTCTACCAGAAAAAGTAGCCTGGTGGCCATTTTCTGATGAGCACATACTGTGGGAGGTGTGGATGGTCAAGGTCCACATGGTGGCCTTGGCCAAAAAGCAGGAGCAGCAGAGAGAAGGTGAGGGAGAAGCTCTGTGAGAAGGTTGTCAACATGGTGGAAGAGATGAACCAGCAAAATTACCTTCCCACGATGTCCACAGAGTCCAAGGAGGACAATGTCTTTGACACAGGACTTCAGGATGTGCAGCCCTACCCCTACAAGATCTCCTTCCAGATCACAGAAGCCTTGGGAACCTCAGTCACTACCACAATGTGCAGGCTCATCAAGGACATTCTAGCCCTCTAACTGTACTTGTTGAGACACTCTTAGTAGCCTTTTGAGTGGCTCTGTGGGCCTCACTGCACTCTTTTTTTCAATCTTCTTTTACCCCATTTGTTGTCAGTGTTTTGCTTCTCAATGCCTCCTTCCCCACTCTGTCCACCCTTCTTTCACCCTTCCCTCCTTATCCTCTTCCCTTCCTACTTTCCTGTAGGGTTAAATAGATTACTCCTCCAAATTGGGTGTGTATGGTACTCCCTTCTTGAGCCCACTCCAATGAGATTAAGGTCTTTGAGCTAATTCTGTGTTTTAAATTTTCTTCTTCCCTCCCTCCTCAACCTTCCATATGAAATCAAGCAATTCAATATAAGTCATACATGTGCAGTTATGCAGACCATCTTCACCTCCCTCAAAAGTGTTTTGAAATTGATATCTGGGTCTCCCAAGAAATCCATTGTTAATAATTATTTTCTCAGAGTAGGAAAAAACAAATTGACTTTATGAATCTAGAGAGGTAATGGAAATACCCACTTCATGTTCCTCATATATGTATGATAAATATTATATAATTTTAAAACTAAATTGTAAACAAGTTAGTTCACATATATATATATTTGTGAGTATGTGTAACTTTATTATTTATAACATGTTTTCTGCTAATAGTCTTTGAAGTAGGCTATATATTGTCTCCATTTTACAGATGGGGAAGAAAGGACCTCAGAGACAAAAGTCACACAGATAGCATTTGATAGAGGCAGAACTTAAATCTATAGTATAAAATGATAGTTTGCAAAGGTCAAGTGATCTTGAAAGTCATTCAGTCTACCACTTTCATTTTACAAATTAGTGAACCAAGGCCTAGAAATGTCAAGGGATTTCAGAGTCACAGAGGCAACTTCTTTAATTCCAAATTCATCAGAATTTCTTCTCTACCTTGCTACCTCTTCTGACTCTGTATAGGTAGCCTTTCATTACACCACATTACTTGTTTCTTCCTACAAAAGTTATTTCTATTATGCAAATAACCGTCTCTTTAGTCTTTCAATAAATTGGTCTAGGAAATTGAACTCTTTAAGTTGGGTTAATCAGATCGTAACATCATGGATTTAGAGAAAGAGATCCTCTAATCCAATTCTTTCTCTTTGCAGATGAGAAAATTGAGGCCTATGCACAGAGAAAGATTAAGTGTTTTGCCCAAAGTTAGGTGGTAAACAGAGGAACTAAGATTTGAACCTCTGACTCTAAATGCAGGGCAGTTTTCACTACACATAGAATCTCTGACATGAAATCCTGTGTATTTTCTACTATATTACATTACTTCTTTCTTTCTCTTAAAGTAACCTCTTCCTTACCAATAGACATAACATCTTAGTTTGAAATAAAAATAGACCCATGAGATTTAACTATTTATACTCTTATTTAAACAGATTCAACATTATCCTTTTCTTTTTAAAGCTACAAGGAAGAATTTTAAAGTAATGTTTTCCTATCATTTCAAGTTCTTCAATTTCATTTTGGTTATTTATAAAGCAAGCTGCTTTCAATTTAATTATATTTGGTTTACGGGTTAATTATCATATTGATAATATGAATATTTAATTCACCATTACTGCTGTTCATTGCAAGTACCTTGAAAATTAGTTGCTATATATCAGTAAGCCAATGTTAAAAATTTATATCCCTAAATGTGTGTTAACTTTCTTTTGAAACAACTAGTGGAAGAACTAAATGAATATTACTGGATATGCTAGCACTGGGAGATAGGAAAAGGGATTATTTGTTTATAAAAGCTACAAAAACAATAAGCTTGTTATGTATTGAAAATTCCATGTTTCTACCTGTGAAACTTTAAATTTGAAATTTTGGCATTTATAAAACTTTCTAAAAATGTTTTTGGATTCATATATTGCTGGGTATTACATTTACATCTGACATTTTATCAATGGTGGCACTATGTTCTTTACATTGAGTTCTCAGTAATGATTAATCACCACTAAGTAACCTACTTTTAGTGTTTATTTTCAGTGATATTTTAAACAGTGTTTCATCATAAAACTTAGTAGTTGCTAAGTGGAACAAGTGTCAGAACCTAGAGATACAAAGGCAAAGATGAAATAGTCCCTGCCCCTCAAAGAGATTATATGCTATTAGGAGGGGAAAAACTATTTATAATTAGACATATAATTAGATACAAAATACATACAGAGTAAATAGAACCTTCTTTAATAAGTATGGTGGAATAGGGGTCAGAAGATTAAGCTACTTTATTTCTCTGGGCCTCAGTTTTCTGTAAAACGAAAATGAAAATTTAGTGAACCACTTCAATGGTTTATCATAAAAATGACATTAGATGATGAATACAAACATCTTTGGATTATTTAAATGTGTGGCATTGGAAACTTGATATACTTGGAGAACTGTAAACTTTGGAGTCATAAGGTCATAGGTTTGGAGCTGGTAGGGACCTATGTAGTCATCTGGTCCAATTTCTAATTTATACATAAGGAAACTGAGACCCAGAGTGATAAAATTACTTCCTCGAAATTATATAAGGTATTAACTGCTCAGACCTATACAGCTCCTCTCAGTCCAAATCCAGCACTCTTTCTTTTATATCACAGTCCATGTTTTGAAATTAGACTCTTTTACAAACTATGTATATGCTTGAACACATCCTTCAGCCTCTTGGAGCCATATTTTCTAGATCTCTAAAAATGAGAAAACTAAATTAGGTGACTGCTAATGTCCATTACAACCTTTCATCTATGTTTTTACACTCCTTTTCTGCTTCAAAAAAAAATCATGCTTCTGCTTATATCAACCTGGTTATCACCTCAATACTTCAAAGATCCATGATCTCATCATTATGGATACTTCATTTACCAAGATATTTCAAAATTCTATCAAAATTGTAATTCATTTTTTGTAATACTATAAAATTTATAGAGCTCTTTGTGTATATTATCTCATTAATTTCTGAAAAAAGCCATGTGATTTGTCTAATATAGTTATTATTGTTGCCATTTACCATTGGCTTCCTCTTCTCTCCAACTTCTTCACTCACAACCCCTTCCCCCCATCAATATTTTCCCCATTACTAGTCTCTAATAAAAAGATGCCCATTCTCTATACCAAGGCATATGTCTCCTGATCTTATCTTCTCCCATATTCTTCAGCTGACGTTTCTAATATTTTTTCTGTCCCTAACCTTCAATATCTCCCTCTTGATTCTTTCCTTACTACTACAAACATTCCTATTTACCCCATTTAGAGAAACCCTAACTAGGTACTACTATTTTTTTTAGCTTCCATCCCATGTCTCAACTCCTTTCTCAGCTATTTTAAAAACTGGACCTATAATTTCATTTGAGTAGGGAATACCTTATGAGGAAATATCTCTACCAATGCAAGGTAGTACTACTTTCTTTTTAACTTAAAATCCTAGACAGTTGCCTGAAGTATGGGAAAATCAAGTGACTTACCCAGCATCACAGAGACAATATGGGGCAGAGGAAGGGCTGGAATCCAGGCTCTCCTTATTCATAGGCTTACCCTCTATCCATTCCACCACAAAGTCTCACCTCTGTAGTTTTTCATGACAATGTGTTCTCTTGGTTAACTACTCTCTATTTGACTTCTTTTCAATCTCCTTTTCTTGCTTTTCATGCATGCCATGCTTATTAAATATAACACATCCTAATGACTTTTTCCTGGACCTTCTTCTTGTTTGTCTCTATATTCTCATACTTGGTTACCTCATCTGCTTTTATGGGTTTGATTATCATCTTGATACTGATGACTTCCATATTTTTATACCCAGCCTCCTAAGTTAAAACCTGGGCTCAGACCCAAGGCAAGTTACTTAACCTGTGTCTGCTTCAGTTTCCACAATGATAAAATGGGCATAATTATAACATTTACCAACCTCCTAGATGTGTTGTGAAGATCAAATGAGATATTTAGAAAGTTCTTAGCACAGCCTGGAACAGAGTAGGCACTAAATAAATGTTTGTTTCTTTCGTAAATACTTGGTGATTGAATGAATGATTTTACAAATAAGTGAACTGACCTTCAAAAAAGTTAGATGACATGTCTATGGTCACTTAACGAAGTGTCACAGGTAAGATTTTGAAGACTTCTTGACAAAGTCCAGTAATTATACATAATTACAACCTAAAAAAACTTAACTAGACTGACCTTCTAACAGGCATACATTCCAATCTTAAGTTCAACCTTTATTCATTTTGTGAATAAAGAGAACTTCAAGAATATATGTTGTGTTGGCATAGCCGTAAAGAAATCCAATTCACTTTTACCACATGACAAAGCTACAAACTAGGACTTTAATGGTGGCTGAATTGTAATCTTTTGCAAGTTTACAAAGTTTATAGGGGAAAAAATTAACTTTCCTCAAAGAGTACAACTAAGCTCTCTTCATTTTAATAGTTCTACTGGAATAGTATTCTAAACTATGGAGCAATGTGATTTTAGGCAAAGCACTTTATCTCAGTCTGTTTCCTCACATGGAAAATGAAGGGACTGAATTAGAATGTTTTCTGAAAATTTTGCACTTGGTATATAAGTGACCTGAATATTTTATTATATAGTCAATTTAATCTCCATAAAATTGATCAATTAGTCAATCAATGAATTCCTTCTCACAATGCACATATAAAATATTTCATTCCCATCCATTTTGGGCACTTTTACATGTTTTCCCTTAATTTTGCTACAGAAGATTCATCCAAAATGCTAGAAGTCTTCCTCATTTTTTCTCACATATGAATGATATTAATGGAGAACTCTAGATATTCCCATATTTTCTTTTGACCTTGCCAGATGATCAGCCCAACTTCCTCTCCTTGATGACATTTCCTTGAAAAATTCTTTCTTTTAAAGTTCATAATTGGTTATATGTTGCAATTTAACTACTCTTATCATATGCCTCTATATGAGATTGTTTGATATTAATTTGTAATTCTTCAGACTTGTATTACATGTTTTGCTGACAGACAGCAAAACCAGAAGACAATTTTCCATAAAAAGATGATTTTAATGGTCTTAAAGGAACTTTGTATTCCCTCAAAAATCATTCAGCCCACTCTTCTATTTCTATTTTACTCTAGGCCCAGTTTGATGTTCATCTTCACCCTCTGTCCCAGATATGCATATTGACGATCAGATTCTATAGCTTATCCATTCAAAATACACATTGGATTCTAGTTAAGGGATATTCTTCTTCTCTTTGGCTTTTAAATTTCTAGACCTTTTTTTCTCCTCATCCAGAATAGATGTATTAGGGAACATGATGATTTCAGATCTGGAAACAACTAGCACAATATTATTTCAAAGCAGGTACATCTGAGAAACCTCACTTTTCATAGCAAATCACTTATTTGTTTGTACCTAGTTGGCTAGTCAACATGTATTTATTAAGTGCATACTATATTCTAGGCAAAGTGCTAAGGGCTATTGATACAAATAATGTTAAAAATATGTTTTCTGCCCCCTCAAGGAGCTCATGTTCTAATGAGAAAGGCCATTTTCTAATAAGTCTAGAGATAAAATAAATAAGGCAAATAGAAGGCCCTCTCAGGGAAGGTGCTAGTAGTATAGCAAGGAAATTGGAGAAGACTTTCTATAGAACACAGGATTTGACCAGAGTCTTGAAGGAGTCAAAATCTCCAGCAGAATCATGAAAATTCATTTATAGTCAAAATTTAAATGATTGTGGTAAAGAAGAATCAATGTCACCTATGTTTCAAGATAATGTTAAAGGATATTTACTCTATATTTATTCAACAAATCATTAACAATGATCACAAACCACATTCAAAGCAAGATGTATGAAGCCCATTTCAGTTGAGGGGGGTGCTAAGAGAAGCAGAGCAAGACTGTAAGCAAAGCATTGGAATAGGTATTGTTGGTTGGAGGAAGGGGAGAAAAAATTAATAATGCATAATTCTTAATATCAAAGTATCTATATTCTTAAAGAGAGGATAAGACACATGGTTAAGTTGCCATAATATTAAATATATTATTATCAATTCTTTGCAGAGTTAATATGTCATATGAGTTTAGAGAAGAGAAAAAATACTTCCAACTTATTGGAAAGTATGTCCTATGAGGACTTTATGAAGGAAACAGTATTATAGCTAAGGAAAGATGGATAAACTTATGACAAATGGTTCTGGATGGAATATTTCTTTCTATTGGCATAAGATTTACTTTGAGATACTTGCCATAATCCATTTTTTCTCTATATAGACTTATTTTCCTGGATATTATGCTTTCCTTTTAATTTCAAGATAAGGAATATAATTCATTAAGAGAGCCCAAAGGAATTAGAAATATTGTTATATGAAGAAAAAAGAAAAATATATTGGAATAAAAACCTGAAAACATATGACACAGTGACTGAGAAAATTTGAGAATAGATAAGCAAGAGACAGCCACTATTCTGTTAGGGTTTCATTATTAATTATTTTTATAATACATATAATCTTTAAAGTTGAAACAATATATTATGAAAAATTAATTTTATTCTATTTAAAAATATAAAGCTATTTAAAGAGTATGACCATTAAGTTGAGAATTCTGTAATTTGTTAAACAAATGCAACTTCTTGATAAGTATCCCAATAAATAAGAATAGCATTTGAAAGTTCTTGTTGACATATAAAAGTTTTTTTTTCTTTTCTATTAATATCACATAGCTATAATATTCTCACATTTATAGATAGAAGAAATATAGGAGGACTCATCGTACAAACTGTTCATTTTATGGAAGCAGAAACTGAGCCCCAGTGAGGTGAAATGATTTGCCTATGGTCATATGGATATCCATTAATATCAACAGGATTGGAATTCATGTGTTCTGACTTCAAAACATGGTGTGATTTTTTTTTAATTAAAGACCATTTGTTTGTGGAGTTTGCAATATTCCTCTTAAACCATCACCATCATCAGTATTGCTATTCCTATTATTCCATTTCACAAAGTATTCTAAAGTATGCAAAGAACTTCCTTCATCATGGTGACCTTAGTAGTTTCAAAATGATTTACAAATATTTACAAAAGAGAAATTAAATGATCATTACAAAGTGTGCATATACCCCAAATTAAAAGTGGGAACCAAAGCCAGATTTCCTGAATTGAAGACAAGGACTTTCCTCAGGGTACTACATCTCCCTATCTTACATAGATTTTTGTTGCTTGAAACATTATTTGAATATTTTAGATAGGAGATTCTTTACTAAAGGTGTACTTCTCATGAAGATTATCTTTTTCTCAGAAGATTAAAGTAAAAATTGGAGACTATAGAATATAGAGGAATTCATTGAAAACGAGAAGAAAATTCCTAAATTCACAATTTTGTCATTTGCTATGTGATTTTAGACAAGTAGACAAACTATTTTGGTTCTCCATTTCCTGATCAGCAAAATGAGAAATTCAGACAAGATGTCATATCTACTGATCCCAAATTTTATGTCATGAGTCCAAAAGTAGTATGATGCGATATAGGGTAAAGGTATATAAGAATAAGAGCCCTGGGGGCAGCTAGGTGGCAAAGTTGATAAAGCACTGACCCTGGATTCAGGAGGACCTGAAGTTCAAATATGACTTCAGACACTTAACACTTACTAACTGTGTGACCCTTGGCAAGTCACTTAACCCCAACTGCCCTGCAAAAAAAAAAAAAAAAGAAGAAGAAGAAGAAAGAAAGAAAGAATAAGATCCCTGAGCTTAGAGCCAGGCAGAGCCATAATTAGGAATTTGAGTACCCAGGGAAAGTATTACAAACCACATTCAGAGCAATTCATACCAAGCTGGGGCTAATGCTATGTATGACATTGCCTATAGGCTGAGACACAGAGATACTAGGAGATACAAGTTGTAAGGCCTCTTGGGGAGAGGCTTCCACATAGTGGGTTTTGGTAGGGGTGAGGGAACAAAAATAAGGCAAGAGAGGATCTTATCCCAGCCCACCATCTGGTAGCTTCCTATTTTAACTAATTATTATTGGCATGATACTAAGCTATTTTTTAACCATACCAAAGGATTGTAAATGCAGTTTCAGTATTTAAAAGATCCTTTCCTCTAAACTTGATTGTTGTTGTTTGTCCATCATTCTAGAAAAGGACCATAATATTGGGGTGATACCATGATGCAGCAAACTGTATTTGAGTGAGGGAGGGCTGTGCAAAGGCACCAGCCTCATGTTCTCCTCCAGAGCCATCTGGGTCCAATGCCAATCTATATATCAGGACGATTAGAGATGGTCCCAGATGTTTAAGGTGATTGGGGTAAAGTGACTTGCTCAGGGTCATTTGGCTAGTGTCTGAGGTAAGATTTGAACTCGGATCCTCCCAACTTTAGGGTCAGTGCTCTATCCACCATTCTAAATTTAATACACTGGGTTGGAAGATAGACATCCAGAAATGCCAGCACTAAGATATTTCTAAGGCTATTTATGCTGGAAAAAAACAGACAGAGAAGGAATACTAATTTTCTCTAAGTAGAAGAAAAAGTAGCATAGGATAGTGAATAGAATGCTAGATTTGGAGTTAGGCAGGAAGGTTCAAATACAGCTTCCATCACCACAGTCAAATCATTTAATTTAATCAGTTTCCTCATCAATAAAATTAGACTACTACTCTCTGTTGTATTATTACCTGAAAAAGTTGTTATGAGATTTAAATACATTAAACACTTCCTTAAAGTGCTACATAATCATCAGCTATTACAATAAATATTTAAAGGACCATCACAAGGATGTGTTTAGACTAATTCCTCTTGGCCTCACAGGGCATAACTAGGAGTAATGGTTGGAAGCTGATAGAGCATAATGTAAATAAAGACTTCTGTGAGGGAATATGTTTTCTCTCTCTGGAAATCTTCAAACAGATGTTAGATAACTGTCCTTTTGGAATATATTACAATTTATTCTTAGACTTACTGTATAATTTAGAAATATGAAGTCTTATTGTTAAATCAGATCTGGTTCATTAGAGCAAAGGCCAACTAGATAATTCAGTGGTTAGAGAACTAGGTCTGTTGTCAGGAAGATTCATCTTCCTGAGATCAAATCTTTCCTCAGACACTTACTAGCTGTGTGAGCCTGAATAAGTCATATCACCTTTATTTGCCTTAGCTCCTCATCTATAAAATGAGCTAGCCAAAGAAATGGCAAATCACATCTTTTCCCAGAAAGATAACATGGCTGGTTAGCCTGGGAACAGTTGTATTATGTAGTAGCCTGATGTTATGGGCCTAGCACCCCAGAAGTTCTCTGGTATGGGCCTGGCATCCCAAAAGTTCTCTGGGGCAAATCAAAGAAACTCTCCTTGAGAAACTAAACCAAAGGACAGACACATCTAAAGAGATAAGTGGCACCAGATCAGGACTGAGCTAGCTCCAGGACCATCACCCTTCATTCCAGTCTCTCCCACCCCTGGGAAGATAAGATTAGGTATGAGAGATGGCTTGAGAGATCCACAGCCACCCCTTACCCAACTCCCCCAGGCACCACCAGTGGGGGATGGTCCTCCCTCAATAAGGGAACTTTACACAGTCAGATGATCACCCCCATCAGTCTGTCCTCTGTAAAAGTATCTGCCTGTCTCATGCTCGAGGAGATAGGTATCTCAGAGCCACGCTCTGTGCCATGCCTTCTCCCCATAAGAAGTACTAGGATTTCTCTCTTGGTTTCCTTTCCCTAGCACCCTAAATAAACTATTATTTTATTTTAATTGGTTTTGTGTACAAGAGGGTGTAATTCTTTAAAGAGGAATTCCTAAGAGCCCTAACCCCTACCTCTACCCCAGCCCCCCACTCTATTTCCACATAACATAACTGATGCCCAAGTGGGGCATGGAAATTCCTCTTTTCTCTTGGCACACAAAACCCGGAGGTAGGAAACTCCCTTTTGGGTTTCTTTAATCCCTCTCTCACCTGACTTAACCTCCTGTTTGAATCACAGAGAGATAGAGATGGTCAGCTTTTGCATGCAATAGCAATGGGCAGCCTGAGTCTCCCTTCCTCACTAAAAGCTCGGCCAGACATCTGATCCATGCTCGGACCCTCGGACTCCATGTTTATGGGTAAGAAGTTTTGTGTTCATGTGTCTGTTCCTTGCCAGCACTTGCCTTTTCCATGTGACAGGAAACTGGCATTTTCCTCCCTTGAGAAAGCTCAACCTAATGTGTGAACCACATTCAGACCATTCTTCTTAGACAGGACAGTATCTGGGTATAGCCAAGGTGTAGAAAGGGAGTGTTCCAAAAGGTTCACTTCTGGGGTGCCAGGCACATAACACTGGGACTTTAATGTGCAATGTTGGCAGTTCTTATATAGTGGAAATATGCCCTCCAAAGAAGGAAATGTGAACCTTCCCCGGATATCAGCCTAGAAAGAGAAAATCCCAATCATTGCAAGCTATTTATGCCGCAAAGTGAAGTAATCACTGTTTTTTTGCATGTGTACACACACACTGTTTTTTTTGTTTGTTTGTTTTGTTTTTACACATTAAAACAAAACAAAACAAAAACAAAATGCAAAACTTTGGCCTATAGGGGAGGAAATTACTCCTACCTAACTGGTTCTCTCTCTCATCACATTAAGTCACAGTAATGTTCTAGACCTCTTCTTCTGCCCCCATCCATCCCACCCTACCCTCTGCACAGAGGACTTCAACTCATGCTTAACAGAGCAAATCAAAGATGCTTGGTGTGAGCTTCTTCTCCACTCCTCATTTCACAAGCCCTTGACTTTACCCCCAGCCATCTTGTCCTTTATGAAAAGATGGCCTTTCTACTTGCCAAAATTAAGCATGCTACAGGTGTATTTGTTCCTGTAGTGGGATGAAGGATCCCAAGAAATCCACAAGTCCCATAAACAACTCTGCCTCCTATCTCAGGTGGTGTAATGGCATACAAAGACCCTGGTCTGCAATGAACAAAGATGATATATTGACATGTATGGGTGCTATTCAAACTCGAGGCACTCTTTCCTACTTGTCTCCCTCATAATTGTTTTGCCCTTCCCACTTTCCATCCCATCCCAATTGTTTTGACAGATTTTGTCTATAAACATACAAAAAGACCAGCTTTTCTCTTACTCAAAAGGATTGTCTCCATAGTGATTCTTTCTCGACCATACATTCCTCTCTCCTAATAAATCTTTTTATTTTATAAGATTTGTGATGTGCCTTCAATTCTTTGAGTGAGCTACCCCCTATCCAGGTCAGAAGTCCCCTCAACAATCCCATAACCTCAATTTTCTCCAGTAAAGTGCAGGCACTCATACCTATCTCTCTCTGTTTCTTTCTCTTTATCTCTCTGTCTCTCTGTCTCTGTCTCTCTCTCTCTCTCTCTCTCTCTCTCTCTCTCTCTCTCACACACACACACACACACACACACACACACACACACACACACAGATACACATACACACACACATAAATCTTGTCCCTATCTATTGGTTCCCTCCCTGATGTTTACAAATCTACCCAATATTTTCATATTAAAAAAGGATAAAATAAACTCATTAGATCTTCCTAAAGCTATTAGCTATTGTCACATATTTCTTCTTCCTTTTTACTGTTTAGAATTTTATTTTCTAAATTACATGTAAAAACAAGTTTTAATATCAATTTTTTAAAACTTTGTGTTCCAACTTCTGTTCCTCCCCCCCTTCCCACCCCTCACCCTCAAGAACTCTAGCAATTCAATATAAGTTATACATGAATAGTCATTGAAAACATCTCCATGTTAGCTAGTTTGTGAGAGAAAACAGACAAAAACAAAACTTCATATTAAGGAACTATCAAAAAAGTATAGTTCAATCTGTTTTAAGATATCATCAGTTCTTTCTCTGTATAAGGATTGCAATTTTCATAAGTTCTTCAGAGTTATACTAGATCATTGCATTGCTGAATATAACCATGTCCTTTCCATCAGATCAAGTGTCTGAGGGTGGATTTGAATTCAGGTCCTCCTTTGTCCAGGGCCAGTGCTTTATCCACTCTGCTACCTAGCTGACCCCTACTTTGTATCTTATTAATTTCTATGGGCTATATTATCATCTTTATCCAAATGATTCCCAAAATGAGATATCTAGCCCTTTTCTCTTGTCTAATCTCAAGTCCCACATCTCTAACTGCCTCCTGCACATTTCAAAACAGATTTTGCCATAGGCATCTGAAATTCAACATAGTCAAATAGAATTTACCTTTTCCCCATGCTTCTTCTGAACTTCCCTATTACTGTTGAGGTTATTTGCCATCCTTTAAGCTACCCAGATTCATGACCTTGTTGTTACCCTTTGTGTTGAATTCTCACTCTAACTGACCCCACAATTCAATCCCTTGCCAAATAGTTATTTCTATCTACAATATTTCTGAAATCTATCCCATTTTATCCATTCACAACTCTCCCCCCACAACAATTCAGTCCTCCATTACCTTTTGCCTAGACTGTTTCAATACCCTCCCATTTTCTCTCATTGCCTCATATCTCTCCCCATGCTAATTTATCCTCTACACAGCTGCCAAGGTGATTTTCCTAAAGAGCCCCTCCTACTCAATAAACTCCAGTGGTTCCCAATTACAGCTAATATAAACTGCTTTGCTTGGCATTTAAAGCTTGTTTCAACCTATTTCTTTCTTACTTTCAAGTCTACTTTTCAACTGCTATCCTTCATATTCTTTACAGGTAAGATATATTTAGCTAATCTACTTTTCCTCATACAAGATACTCCATCAGTTTCATGGCCTTTATAGAAGCTGGCCCATGTTCTCCCTTCTTACCTTTGCCTACTTGAAATCCTAGTTCCTATCAAGACATAGCTCAAATTCCACCCACTAGAGGGTGGGGCTGGGGACCCTTCTCTGTCTGCCTTCCCCTCAAGCTGTTGGTGCCTCTCCTTTCAAGGTGACTTTGTATTTATTTTATTTACCCTTTACAATTCATTCAGTTTATGCTGATTTATGTTGTAGTCTCCCTAAATTGAAAATAAACTCCTAGAGAGGAGGTATTGTTTTCCTCTTGTTTTGTATCCTCAGGATATGGTCAATGAGTCAGTCAGTCAATAAACATAAAGTACTTCCTATGCTATACCAGGGTTGCCTGAAGTCAGGAAAATGCATCTTCTTGAGTTCAAATCTAATGTTAGATACTTACTAGCTGTGTTACTCTGGGCAAGTAACTTCACCCTGTTTGCCTCACTTTCTTCATCTATAAAAGGGGCTGGAGAAGGAAATGGCAAAACACTCCAGTCTCTTTGGCCCAAATGGGGTTATCAAGAGTACTACATGACTCAAAGGACTGAACAATAAACCACATAATGCATGGGAGATTAAAATAAAAAGGCAAAATACAGTCCCTGCTTTCAAGAAGCTCACAGGGTAAAGAGGGAAATAACATGAAAATAAACTTGTACAAAAAATTTATATTCAGCACAAATTGGAAATAACCAATAGGATGAAGATATTTGCATTAACTGGGATCCAGAAAAGCTTCTTGAAAAAGATAGAATTTTACATGAGACTTACACTAAGTGAGAGAAGTAAAGAGGATCAGTAATTTATCAGTTATCTATGACTGGGACTTGCCCTTGAACATGGTTCTTAAGTAAAGATAACATTTAGGGATGTTATTGGGATAATACAACTGTGAGGAAATGGGGGTTGGGCTCCTCTCAATGTGGAAAAAGTCTGCTTCTCCTCCCCCCAACCCCCACCAGCAAACAAAATCACATTATTCAGGGAAATCCTAGGCTGGTCACAATTAGATCTGCTGCTGAGTTGTGTCTGTGTGTGGGAGGAGTTGAAGAGTTGTCCCTGTATGGCCTCCCCCATTGACTAAGGAATACTGCATTCCAATTATCTAGTTTTTGGTAAGTGGATTGTAACCCTTGAGTAATTGGTGAAGAAAGGGAAGAGCCAGTCATGTTAGGAGATAAGAAGGTATGTGAGCCTCCATTTTGTTGTTCACTCCACTAGAGGGTGGCCCGTTCTTGTGAGAATGATAATAAATGAGCCTTTAACACATCACTAACACTGAGTTCCAGAAGTTAGTGGAGTGATATTTCTTATAGCAACTCAGTTGGGTTCATGTAAAGCTTTCAGGTAACTATTATTTTTCCTTTTCCACAACTTTTCATTTTTTTATGATATGATTTTAATTACAATATTTTGATATTCCCTTCCATTGTTGATTCTTTGTGACCCCGTGAACCAAACTGTCCATGAAGTTTTCTTGGCTAAGACACTGGAGTGGTTTGCTATATCGTCATCCATGGTGCTTTACAAATTAGTTTGTCTTCTAAATCATTGTTGTGTTAGGTTGCCATTTCTTTCTGCTTACCAAGGAGATCAGATATTTGCCAGTTAAAGCAGTTTATAGGAAATTGTGTTCTCTTCACTGTGATGACTTTCTTATTGGCTAAAGATTTCTTGAAAATAATAATAATTACAATCTATATTTTCCTTTTGGCATCTCCAACAACACATATACATTCTTTTTTTTTTTTTTTTTTTGGCGGGGCAATGGGGGTTAAGTGACTTGCCCGGGGTCGCACAGCTAGTAAGTGTCAAGTGTCTAAGGCCAGATTTGAACTCGGGTACTCCTGAATCCAGGGCCAGTGCTTTATCCACTGCGCCACATAGCTGCCCCATATACGTTCTTAAAAATTAATTAATGAAACTTAAAATGTTTAAAACTACCATAGGTTTTCACAGAAACTAGGTGGTAGAGTGGATAGTGCACTGGGCCTAGAATGAAGAAGGTCTGAGTTCAAATCTAGCCAGAGATGTGACCCTCAGGAAATCCCTTACCCTCTGTCTGCTTCACTTTCCTCACTTGTAAAATTAGTGTAATAATAGTATTGTGGGGACCAATTATTAATTGGGGAGTGTTAGCTAAGTGACTTGCCACAATACTGGGGCAAGGAAGGAGACCAGTAGCCTCCCTCAAAACAGAGCAGGATTCATTTTAACAAGAACGAACTTAAAAAAAAAAAAAACAACACAAACAAGATCAGTAGGATCAAGGGAAAGGAAATAAAATGGGGAAAGGGAAATTATACAACCTGAAAATGTACCACTGCCCAGGAATCAGGTGAGAATAAACAGTCCCCCTCCTGTTGCCTTCCAGCTTCTAGCTAGAATGGCAAATTCTCCTCCCCGATCCCAGCAAACCTCAGCAGCCCCCAACCAATTGGCTGGCCATTCTGACAGTCACATGACTGCCCTTACTAGGCTTCCAATCATTATAATTTTGCCAGGCTCATGTAGGCATCCTCGAGTGGTGATGACATGAGGTGCCAGCGCCATAGGGACAGCTACAGCCAGTGGGAGGAGCACCATGTGGTTTGTGGAGCCCCAGGCCCGTACAAACCGAGGTTTTTTTGTTGTTGTTGTTTTTAAAATTCTAGCCAAAAGATGGGGTCATAAAACCTCAAATAACAATTAATTCTTTACAATATCTACCTCTCTGGGTTGTTGTAAGAAAGAAATGAGATTATATTCGCAAAACTTAAGGTGTTATATACAGAACTAAGTTCACAGTTCATACAGACAGGCTATGTAACCTGAAGCAAGTGATTTAAATTTGGATTATAATAGTACATACCTCCCAGGGTTGTGAGGATCAAGTGAGATATTTGTAAAGTGCTTTGCATACTTCTTGGCACATAGTAGGTGCTATATAAATGCTAATTAATATTATTTAATCTTATTAGGTATTTGTATTATTACCAGTACTTAACACATGGTAGGCTCTTAATAAAAGTGTTATGATTGAATTTCTGATAATTTGATGTTTGTGGGGCAGCTAGGTGGCATGGTGTATAAAGCATTAGCCCTGGATTGAGGGAGACCTGAGTTCAAATCCAACTTCAGACACTTGACACTTACTAGCTGTGTGACCTTAGGCAAGTCACTTAACCCTCATTGCCCCACCCGCCAAAAATAATAATGTTTGTTTTGATTTTTTCTCTAAACTATTCCTTGGTCTGACTGTACAAAGAGAGCTGAGCCTGCTGCAATCCCCAATCAGAAAATGTAATTTCTCATACATTTCATTTCTTTTATTTCCCCCCTCATTTTCTGACTCTCTTATGTAGAAATTATTCATGCTATATAGGCATAAGTCTCCTGAGTGGCCAAAAGCCTAAGGCCCCTTCCATTTCTCATACTTTATATCAGAAACACACACACATACATACATATGTTTATTTATGTGTATATATTAATACACATACATTTATATTCTATATCATACAATACTCATGTATATCATATGTGTATTTACATGTGTGTATATACACATATATATCAATGGCAATGATACTAAAGCACACGCACTATCATATTGCTGCTCGAAATAAATGATATATGATGTTTTGTTTTAATTGAGTCATAAATTATTGGCTGGGGTTTCTAAAATATTTCTACTTATAAATTAATGGCTATTACACCCATTTTTGGCAGTAAGCATTTATTATTAAAGTATATTTAATGTTAGAGCATTGACTGCATGGCAGGTAACCCAAGGTGAACCCCCCCCCAACATCATATTTTTAAGAGAGAGAGAGAGAGCACATGTTCTCAATCCTCAATCTACCCTGTTCTAAGAGCAGAGCACTCAGCAACCAATAGCCTTTATTGCTTAGAATGCTAGCCCAGAATATCATTCACCTCCTGGTCTGTACTTTTCCTCTTCTGATAGAGGTGGCTCTTACACACTGATCAAATCTCATTGGCTAGCATCATTCAATTCCATTCGTTGACATGACCTGAAGGTGGTTCACATTAAAATGAGCTATTCTGTGCATGATGACATCAGGGTCTAGTGGAAGACAGCCCTACTGAGGGCAAACCTGTTTTCAGATAGGTGTGGTTTCACTGGCCTAGACACTATCTCCACTGTACCTTTGAGTTGACTCTGAAAGATATTAGCTAACATTTCTGAACTAAACTTTCTAAAGTGGGGTCCCTGGGTCTCCCCCAAAACCCATTATTAATAATTATGTTCTCACATATTGGAACATGAATACTTTGAAAGTATAGATGATCATATTTTCCTATTTATATCTCAAAAATTAGCCCAGTGCTTTGCACACAGTAAATGCTTAATACATGGATTTTTCTCCATTGTTTATTCATGAGACATTTTTTTTTACATTTTTGTTATCATTCTCCTTTATGTTCACCTGCACACTGAGCTCTCCAAATATCACAATATATTTTGATGTTTTACAGGAAATTGTCTAGTTCATCATTGTAGTCCTTCATAGATGCTCTTTACCTCCCAATTCCTGACAAAGTGCAATTTACTTCAGGTTGTTCTTTTTGTTTTACTTAACAAAGATATTGCAAAACAATATAGGCAAATGTTCCTTGAAATGTCACTTCTTATTGCATATTGGCTCACATTGAAACAAACTCCAGCAATGTCTTTGCCTCTTCAAGGAGTATTAAACCTTCCTTCCCATTAGCTACAATTTACTTGTATGTGAATGTATGTGTGTGTATATACACACACAGAAAACATACATATATATATACATGCATATACATATGTAAATATGGGTGTGTGCATAATACATACACGTGTAGGTGCACATGTACCACATAGATATGTGCATATACACATTTTTAATCTCACAATCCATACATCTATACCTGCATACATACATATAAATTCCACTAATTTTTATAATGATTTGTAAAATCACTGGTCATTGCACAGAGATCCTACGGTTAGAGTGCCAGTTTTAAACTGATTTTTTTTGAAGTTTAAAAACCATGTAATTCCAAGTATATTGCAGCCCTTTTCTGCCACTCTCCCACTATCATTGTGGAAGAATGTGAGGGCCATTTTCTTCTTTGTTTCATGGCTTCCCATGGTGAAAGTCTGTACCCCAAAATGATCAGTATACTAATGATGAGCTACTTCATGCTTAGCTAGGCTGGTCTTCAATCAATAAACAGTTATAAATTGCCTACTATGTTCTAATCAGGTAGCTAGGTGGCATGGTGGAGAGTGCAAGGCCTGGAATCAGAAGATATATCTTCTTTAGTTCAAATCTAAACTCAGATACTACCTATGTGACCCTGGGTAAGTCCCTTAAATCTTTTTGACTCAGTTTTATCATCTATAAAATGAACTGGACAAGGAGTTGGCAAACCACTCCTGTATCTTTGCCAAGACAACCCTAAATGGGGTCACCAAGAGTCAGACACAACTGAAGCGGCTGAACAACAAAAAATATTCTAATCACTTTGCTAAGGACTGAGGACACAAAAAGAGGCAAAATCAATCCCTGTCATCAAGAAGCTTACAATCTAATGGGGGAGATGACATGCAAAGAAATATATATGAAGTAAGATGTATGTAGGTGTGAGTGAGATTTTCCCCAACTCTACAATTAAGTGATTCAACTTCAATCAATCAGTTCTTTGACTAAAAGAATGTGATTTAATGTGCTTTACCTATTTCTTTAGTAGCTGAAATTAATAGCAATTCAACAAATTGGAATAGATATTATGTAATATATTCTTATGTATTGTGAACTTGTTCTATGACCATCATAACAAGTCCATTTGCAATTTAATTAAATAGTCAACAAGGTACTAAAAATAGTATCTCCTAAGATGAAAGTACCAACCAGCATTAGATAATGCTTGACCTTGAGAATTTGGTGAAGATCATGACTAAACCTCTAAACGGCTAGCTGCCAGACAATTTTGACCATGGATACATGACTTATTTGATGGTGACTATGTCCCAATGTTTCATATCTGTACCATATGAATCATGTTCTGTACCATTTTGAAATATGTTCAGAAGATACAATGGGAGATTCTATGGGGTATAAATACCATCTCCTGGCTCTGATTGTGGTCTTCAGTCCTTAGACCTAAAACCAGCTTTATTGTGAAACAGGATCCCCCTCTCAATAAACCTATCTTTCAATGGATTGAAGACTTCACTGTTTCTTTTCCTTTGTTGGATTCAAAAATTTTTGAGACACAGGATAAATAGGAAAACACTGAAATTAAGTAGGATTAGGAAAGACTTCTAGCAGTACTTGTTTGTCAAGAGGAATATAATCAAATCATTTCTAGCATTTCTAGCAGAAACTATCAATTAACTTATCAAATTCCAGTCTGAGACACTTACTAGTAATATGATATTGGGTTAGTCGCTTAATCTCAGTTTGTCTGTTTCATTTTCCATAAAATAGGGATAATAGTAATTATGAGTATCAAATCAGATAATAAATATAAAATTCTTATCATGATGTCTGGCACATAGTGAATAATATATAAATATTAGCTAGTAGTAGTAGTAGTAGTAGTAGTAGTAATAGTAGTTGTTGTTGTTGTTATTAATTTTTACCTATTTTACAAAAGGGTCTATTTTTAAAGTGAAGAAAAGAAGAATTGGCATTAATATTAATTATGGAGCAGGAATAAAAAAAAGGCACTCCCTTTGACTTCCATTTTCTAAAGCAAAGAAGAAAGGCATATTACCTATCACAAGAATACATGTTTAGCTGTGTGGCTTAAATGCTTTCCTTATGCAAATGTGTAATGGTCCCCTCCCTTACCTACTGGTTGGCACAGGGGAGGGTCTCATCTATATTGAATTTGGGATTCTGCTGAGACCAATTTCCTCTTCACTTGGGGTGAGCAAGACATATGGTTCACCTATTAAGCAATTGTTTCTGGGATACCTGTTGGTCTTAAATAATTTCTATGCCAAGCCATGCAGTAAATTAACACTGACAGTAGTAGATAACCTGTTTGTGGCATAATTATCCTCAGTGAAATCCACAAAGTTAATGGTAGGAAATGAGTTTTAGCTCGATCTGTGCAATGACACCTAATACATTTTAGGGGCCTGAGCCTATACATCTTTTCAATCTTTTATCTCTTGGAAAATGATATTAAAATCACCCCCCAAAATTGAATACATTTCATTTTAAAAAGCTGTTCACATTTAATACTTTAAAAAATCTTTCCACTGAGTAGCATTAAATGCATATTTAAATATGAAGTCTATCAGTCTATCATTAAAGTGAATAATGCTATTAAAATCTAGGAATAGAACATTGATAGGGACATTCAAAGTGCAAACCTGTTCTGCACTGCCATATCTATATAATCAGACCAACAGACCATATGTGAGTGTGTGAGTGAATGAGTGAGTGTGTGTGTGTGTGTGTGTGTTAAGGAGATTTGGGTTTAGAAACTACCCAAACTATACTAAAACATGAACCACACATTCTCTTCTATTTTTTTTTCTCTCACTATTTCAGTCTTGTTCTCCTGTTTGTATTTCATAGGGAATAAATGAATGTGAAGTGAATGGTTTTATAAAAATCCATCAACCCTTTTCTATCAACTTTCTCACCTTCCACTCACTTTTCAACTCCCTGAAATCTGACTACTTCTTGGTCATTATCCTTCAGATTTTGACAACAGCAACTTGGTGGAAGTATTATCTTCTGGTTTTCTTCTTACCTGCCTGACTGCTCCTTCTCAGTCTCCCTGTTGGATTATTATGTATTTCTCATTCCTTAACCTCAACTGAAGCTCTCTTCTTTCTCTTTACCTTCTTTTGGACATCTCATCAATAGCCATGGGTTCAACTGTCATCTCAATGAAGACAATTCTCAAGTCTCTTTTCCAGCCCCCAAATCTATCTCAAGTTCCATCCCAGGCCTACAATAAGAACTACATAATAGTTTTGACATAACATCTAAAATCAAATTTATTATAAAATTATATTTCTCCATAAACCTGCTGCTACTCTAAACTTCTCTATTTCTTTTCTTTTCTTTTCTTTTCTTTTTTTTTTGGTGAGGCAATTGGGGTTAAGTGACTTGCCCAGGGTCACACAGCTAGTAAGTGTCAAGGGTCTGAGGCCGGATTTGAACTCAGGTCCTTCTGAATCCAGGGCCGGTGCTCTATGCACTGTGTCACCTAGCTGCCCCTCTCTATTTCTTTTAAGGAAAATGGCACCCTTAAAATAACCCAAGTACACAAATTTAGAATACTATTATACCCTGAACTCTTCCTCCCTATATAACCTCAGGAAAATAAAAATTTCTCAACATCTTCCAGAATTGTCCATATGTAAAATTGGCAGAAGATCTGCTTATTTTGTTAGTATTTTCCTAACTGAGAAACCTGATACAAACTGAATGGCAGATCTTGGCACCAAAAAGGCAGGTGGGCTGGGGGGCGGGGGCGGGGGGGGGGGGAATGGAGCACAAACCAGTTAGTTGATTGTGGAACATTTTATTTTGTTTACTATGGTGTACACTCAAGCAATGTGATCCTTTACATAAAGAAGGAGAAAAATTATTTTTTTTAAATGATGGAAACTATAAGTGGGTAAAGAGGAGAACTAATAGCACTAACAATAGGGAGAGGAAATGATCAAATCTCTGAAGAGGAGGTTGGCTGTACAAAGTTGCCAGGATCATGAGTTTAATGTATCTAAAAGCCTCACTGAACTGGACAAGAGTTGAACTTTTGTTGTTGTGAAATTGAATTCTTTCTCTGTGAATTAGCTCTGCAAATTGATGGATGCAATAGGTAATAACCAGTGTTCCAAACTTTGGGAGTTTTACAGCATGTAAGAACAAATACAAGAATTGACCTGGCAATTGAGAGTGATAAAAAAAGAGTCTCATTGAAGAATAACGCAACACAAAAATATTTCTAGTATCTCTCTTTGTCGTGGCAAAGAATTGGAAATTGAGGAGATGCTCATCAATTGGGTAATGACTGAATAATTTGTGGTATATGAATGTAATGTAATACTATTGTGTTATAAGAAATGACAAGCAGGCAGATTTCAGAAAATACCTGGAAAAACTTACATGAACTGATGCTCAATGAAGTGAGCAGTAACAGCAACATTTTGTGATGATCAGTTGTGATAGACTTAGCTCTTCTCAGTACTACCATTGTATTGCTCCAATCCAAGACAATTCCAAAGGACAAATGGTGGAAAATGCTCACCACATCCAGACAAAGAACTTTGGGATCTGAATGCAGATTGAACCATGATATTTTTACTTTTTCTGGTTTTTTTAGAGGTTTTTCCATTTTGTTCTGATTCTTCTTTTACAACATGAATAATATGGAAATAGGTTTAATGTGATTGTACATATATAACCGATATCAGATTGCTAGCTGTCTTGGGAAGTGGAGAAAGAAAGGAGGAAATTAAAAAAAATAGAACATAAATCTTATAAAAATGAATGTCAAAAACTATCTTTACATGTAACTGGGAAAAAAATACTATTAAGATGAGAAAAAAAAAACCTCATTTGCGGTTAAAAAAATGCAAGACAATAAATTATCCAGTTAACTTCAGAGATAATATCAAAATAAGAAACTTATAATGATTCAAAAGAGAAATAGAACTTTTAAAAGCAAAATTTAGAATTAAAATTAGACCATCACTCAGAGCTCTCTTAAATATAATTGAGACAAATAAGAAAATAGACAACTTAGTAGCAGTGACAAATAATCCATCTACTATCATAGAAACCTTGTAAAAGATAAAGGTGGAACAGAAAAATATAGATGTGAAAGTAAATTTGACAGCATAGAGGTAAAACAACAACAACAACAACAACAACAACAACAACAACAACAATTTTTAAAAGACTTATTTTATAGAAGTTTCAGAGTAGTTGACTTAGAAGATAGGATGTACATACACAATTTAAGGACTGGAGGCCAGTAAGAAAAATATAATGTTTGTATAATTTAACGCAAAATTCAAAAATTTCTATTTTAGGATTGCAAAATAAACCAGAATTTTCCCCATAAATATTAAGAACCGAAAGCTAAGTTTTGATCAGTATAATACACAGGTAGCTGGTAAAAAGAAAATCCAAGACTAAGACTCCAAGGCATGTGATTAAATTTAATAATGCCAGAGTCAAACAACAAATATTGGCAGCAGTCAGTAGAAAGGCCTTTAGCTATGAGGGAGAAACATGTTATTCAGTACAGGACTATTCCTTATTTATGAGAACTAAAGGCAAAGTTAGAATATGATATGATGAAAGCAATGGTTATTATACCAAATTCTAAAATAATACATGTCATAAAACTGTTTAGACATCAATAGGAAAGATAGGGTATTTAAAAAAGACAGGATATTTAGGCATACCTAAATAAATTTCAGAAATGAGCAGAGTATTCCATTTACAAAATCTCTAAAGAAGAGAAAGATAAGAATGGAAATTATGTACACTTGGGAAAATTAGTTTAAGGAATGAAATTATTTCTCTCATGCTTCTAGGTTAACCCAAGACTATTGTTTAAAAAAATCCATGGAATGATAAAGAGTCAAGATGAATCATTGTTAGTAAAAATGATCCAAAGATTTAAGAGGGACTAAAAGAAACAGAAAATGGAAAGGAAACACAGCATTAATATGCTGTGGACCAAAACCCATGTTCCTCTATATGTGAATTGATATATCATCATTGTCGTCATCATCACCATCATCAGTATTTTTATGAGTAATTGTGCAAAGGAAAGTCATTTACCAGAAAAGAGGGGAGTCAAGAGAAAGAGAAACAAAGATACTCTACTACCTGGTCTAGTTGCAAGGAAAGAAAGAATACTAAATATCATCAATTTCTTAATAAGCATGAGAATTTGTGGAAGTGTAGAATGAATACAGTAGAGAGATGAACAAAAGTGGAGTAAGGAGAGCAGGAGGCTACTCTGAACAGAAAATAAGACATCAAAGAATGTTTTCAACTGTAGGATGATCGAGATTTTCATAATGGTTTTCATTGGGAGAAATTATAACTTTGCAAGGTTAGCTTCTATGCAAAAAAGTACTCTCAGATCTTCAAATATCTCTCATATGATTCTTATATTTGTAAGAAAATAATTTTTAATAATGAATTTCTTGGGGAATCCAGATTAGTTTCAGTCCCTTTCTTCCCCTCATTCCAGAAAGATCAGTTCTTGAGGAATTTCTGATCTTGTTTCAGGGCCAGCCCAAGGGTACAACAGAGATGGAGAATGAGTAGTTTGTCTAGCTAAATTGAGCTGATTGGATTATACCACACCTGGACTTCACCTTTACCCTTCAGAAATGGTCTTTTGTATGCTTCCCCATTATATCATGGGTAAAGTTCATTTTAAGTTGGACCATCTTCAAGTTATGTCAAGCAATGGAATTGAATAATGCTATTGGGTTAGGTTTGATCAGTATATAATAACCCGCCTCTATCAAAATAAGATAAAAAGCCTTGACTCTGCAAGGGTTGCCATTTTGGCTCCAACTTGGCTTCTTGGAACTGTTTTCTTCACTTAGTATGCTGTCTTTTGGTGTGTGCTCTTACTCTTAGGATGGTGTAGGTATTGTAGGGCTTCTGAACTCTCCTTGAGACCAGGTGTGTGGTCTCTCTGAGAGGCAGCATTGGTCTTCTGGGGTTTTTCTCCTGCTTGTGCTAACTCCCACTCAGTCAATTCTTTATTGGTATATTTGATATTAATTAATAATAAATGCTTACTGCCAAAATGGGTGCAATATCATTAACATATAAGTAGCAAATAATTTATAAATCACAGTTTAGCCACAATAATTTAAAAAATACATATTCAAGATATTTATACAGCAAATATATGCATACATGCATACACAGATATATACAAATATAGTCATTCCCCAACATATAACTGATTATGGAGTATGAACAATTCTCAAAGAATTAAAAATTAACAATAATTATATGAAAGCTTGTTACAATAATCATTACAAATTAACATAGCTCTTAGATTTTACCTAGCAGAAAGAAAATTGAGGATGGTGACAGAAAATAGAAATATCACATGTTTTCAATATTACTCTTTGAATACTTTTTCAATAAAGAACAATTTTGAAAAAAATGAGATTTACGTCACAAGCCTGGAACTTATTGTTCTTGTACTAACCCCAAGTATAGAAATGAGTAAGCATCCCATCAGGCAAATGGACATTGTATGTATGATCATACACTGAGGTTAAAGGTGTGTGTTAGTATAAAACAAAACAAAACAAAACAAAACACCTCTTCCACAAATATGGCACACATTTCAACCAGTTAAGTCCCCCATTAACACTGCAAGAATACAGATTGTTAAACATGATGCATGCAGAGTGACCTGCAAAGAGAAAAAAAAGTCCCAAATGTTTATAGCACTGAACAAAAAGGGAAAACAAACAAAAACAAAAGTATATACATAAGTTACTATTAATGGTGGTGTGTTTGACTAGACCTCAGCTTTCTGCTTTACCTTTAACCCACTAGACTTGTCTAGTGCCTTTTCCTAATTGTCTGACCTAGCCTGACTGATGACCTGCCATATCTCCTTTCATTTGAATCTTGATGATCTATTCTGTCAGATTTTCTTCCCTACCTGTTACCCAATTATTTCATGCAACCTTCTTACCCTAGGCTATCTGATATGTTCTATCTGCTGCCCCCAGAGTGGAAACTGCCTCTAAGTGGACCATGGGTTCTTGCTCCTGTGTCGCTACCTCCTGACTCTGTACAGGGGTGTAACAATGCACACTCCGGGGTCCCATCTGACGCTGCATCTGTGTGTGTGTGTGTGTGTGTGTGTGTGTGTGTCTTTATGTATTCTTGAGCACAGACAAGATTGAGAATTTTAAATATTATTCAGCAACTGAATTGCCTTTGGGGCTTGATGACATAGGCTTAAAATGACATGGACTGGGAATAAATTAGAGGGGGCTTCTCATGTGAGAAGTGGACTCAAAAATGACCAGATAACAGGACAGACATGCTGAGCAAGTAAGAGGAGATAAAGGTTAAAAACAGGAATTTTGGCTGGGTGTGTCTACAAACCTGGTTGGAGCCAGGAGACAGATAACCCCAAAGGTTAGGACCATCATTTCAAAAAAAAAATCCCCCTTGACTCTCAGAAATATGACAAGCTTACAAGGTTTCCTGACTCTTCCCCAAAAGGATAACTTTCCACTTTTCAGGTGGTCCCTACAATCTATCCTTTACAAAAAGCCTTGCCCTTCCTACTGCATTTTTGTCTTTTGAGGAAATTCTTTTAAACTCTTTTTCCTCCCTGACTCCTCTCGGGGTTACCTTTGTAGCAGCAAAAACCAAACAACAACAACAACAAGAACAACAAAAACAAAATAAAAAACAACAAAAAAACCCACCTACTTTAATTCTAATTGGACTGTGTATGAGAGTGCAATACTTTATTGAAGAATGCCTAATCACCACAAACCCCGATGTCATATTTCCATTATTTAAAAAAAAAGGTTACAATAACAATTTGAAGTTTATAAAGCTCTTTCTTCAAACCACTGGGTGAAATTGTATATTATTATCACCATTTTACAGATGAGAAAATTGAGCTTTGGAAAAATAGAGTGACTTGCAATATAGTTTAATATTTAATAGTATCAGAGACAGTGATCAAAACCAATTTTTACAACTCTGAGTTCAGCCCTTTTCTACTTCATAACACATTTCTGAACTGATACTCTACAGTAAATTCATTTACTAAAAACAAGGGGAGGGAACAAGGACTTAGAAGACCTCTACTTTGCCATCCATTATCTTACAATCTTCAGGGAAATTTTGGTATGTGCATCTGAGTATGAGTGTTTACAAAATAATTATTGACCAATATGAATCAATGTCAAAATTAATATTATAGGGTTTGGGTGATATTTAATATTTAATTGTACAAAAACATATCATAAAATACAATCAATTGGGTTAACAGGGCTCCTTTGAAAAAACAAAATCAGGAATAATGATTTTTACAATTGACTTGGTATAGAGGCGGCTAGGTGGCACAGTGGATAAAGCATTGGCCCTGGATTCAGGAGTACCTGAGTTCAAATCCAGCCTCAGACACTTACACTTACTAGCTGTGTGACCCTGGGCAAGTCACTTAACCCCCGTTGCCCTGCAAAAAACAAACAAACAAACAAAAAATTAAAATTACAATTGACTTGGCAAATTAAACTTCTCACCCTCAGATAGAGTATGAGAATTGTTCAAGTTTTTTCTTTTTACTGAAAATTGAACATTCAATATTATAATTGACCCTAAAGGCTAGAGGAAAATGTAATCCTTTTTTGTATTATTATTATTACAACTTTATTTTTTTAATTAATAAAGTATTTTATTTTTTTCCCATTACATGTAAAGATAGTTCTGAACTCTTGTTTATACAAGCTTTCCAATTTCAGATTTTTCTTCCTCCATCCCCTCTCTCCTCCCTCCCCTAGACAGCAGGTAATCTGATATAGGTTATATATATATATATACACACATAATTACGTTAAACATACTTCTGCATTAGTTATGTTATAAAGGAAAAATCAGAGCAACGAAGAAAAATCTCAAAATAGAAAAAACAACAGCACCAAAAACAAACGAATTTGTATGGTTCATTCAGCATCTATACTCCACAGTTCTTTTTTTTTTTCTTTGGATTTGGAGATCCTCTTCTATCTTGAATTCCCTGGAACTCTTCTGTACCATAGCATTGGTGAGAAGAATATAGTCCATCACAGTAGATCAACACTCAATGTTGATTATACTGTGGACAATGTTCTTCTGGTTCTGGTCATCTCACTCATCATCAGCCCACACAAGACCCTCCAAGTTTCTCTGAACTCATCCTGCTCATCATTTCTTACAGCACAATAGTATTCCATTGTACTCGTATACCAAAACTTGTTCAGCCATTCCCCAATTGATGGGCATCCCCTCAACTTCCAATTCCTTGCCACCACAAAAAGAGCAGCTATAGATCTTTTTTATACATGTGGGTCCCTTTCCCCTTTCCATGATTTCTTTAGGAAAAAGACACACAAGTGGTATTGCTGTGTCAAAGGGTATGCACAGCTTTATTGCCCTTTGGGCATAATTCCAAATTGCTCTCCAGAATGGTTGGATCAGTTCACAGCTCCACCAACAATGCATTAGTGTTCCAATTTTCCCACAGCTTCTCCAACATTTATTATTTTCCTTTTTTGTCATTTTAGCCAATCTGATAGGTGTCAGGTGGTACCTCAGAGTTGTTTTAATTTGCATCTCTCTAATCATTAGAGATTTAGAGAATTTTTTCATATGGGAATAGATAGCTTTGGTTTCTTCATTAGAAAACTGTCTGTTCATATCCTTTGAACATTTCTCAATTGGGGAATGACTTGGATTCTTATAAATTTGATTTAGTTCCCTATATATTTTAGAAATGAGGCCCTTATCAGAAGTACTGGCCACAAAAATTGTTTCCCAGCTTTCTGCCTCCCTTCTAATTTTGGATGCATTGCTTCTCTTTATATGTTAGTCAACACAAGAAAAAAATAAAGTCTAATTTAATTGAAAAGTATTAGCAAATAAAAATATAATTAGGGGGCAGCTAGATGGCGCAGTGGATAAAGCACTGGCCCTGGATTCAGGAGTACCTGAGTTCAAATCCGGCCTCAGACCCTTGACACTTACTAGCTGTGTGACTCTGGGCAAGTCACTTAACCCCAATTGCCTCACACACACAAAGTATAATTATACTTCATGTGATATCTCTATAGATTTGAGATTACATTAATGTGGGTACTCTCTCTAATAGGACAGATAGCACTAGGGGGAAAAACAGACAATGTACAGATATGTAAATATTTCTGTGAAGAAATACAGTGCTTCTCATAGAATGGGGAAGGGTGGCTTTGAAACCAGGCCACAGAGGCTTCCCAACTCTAAACAAAGGAAAGAGAGAAGAAAGAACTGAAATGTTTCTGAGTTCTACTCAGTTCTACTCTGCTGATGATAGGAGCACCGAAAGGGGTATTTAGGGATTAAGAGATCAGATGTTTCCTGTTTCACTCAGGCAATACAAAAATTTTTAAAGCAAGTACTATATTCCAGGCACTATGCAAAGCCCTGGGGAAATAAAGAAAAGCAAAAGACAATCCCTGCCCTCAAGGTTCTCACATTCTAATGAGAAAGCCAGTGAGCATAAAAATTTATCTATCTATCTATCTATCTATCCATTTATTATTTAGTTTGTTTATTTATGCATTAACTAAATAATTATTTAATTAGTTCATTCATTTGTTTGTTTGGAATTTTCTCCCACCTTACATGCAAAAACTAATGGTGACATTGATTGTTAAAACTTTGTGGTCCAAATTCTCATCCTTCCTATCCCCCCTTTAAGAACTCAAGCAAATCAGTATAAGTTATACATGTGCAGTCCTGCAAACATAGCTGACCAAAAAAATTTAGAAGAAGGAACTAACAACAACAACAAAATATATTTCTATCTATATTTAGGAATATCATTTTCTTTCACTATAAATGGATGACATTTTTCATAAGTCCTTCAGAGTTGTCTTTGCTCATTACATTGGTGAAAATAACTGTCATTAGCAGCAGGACATCTTACCTTATTGCTGTTATTTTGTACACAGTACATTTCACTTTGCATCAGCTCATGTAAATCTTTCCAGGTTTTTCTGATAGCATCCTGCTCATTATTATTATTTTTTTAAATAACAAACTACATTTATATAGTACTTTAAAGGGAGATTTCCTTACAAACCACCCATGAGGTGGATTATTGCGCCAACAATAATACCCAACACTTATACAGTACCTTATACCTGACAAAGAATTTTCTTCACAATAGTTCAGCAAAGTAAGTACCATTATCACCAGCAACACCATCATCCTCATCTTACGTTGCTCTGGCTTCTGTTTCTAATTTTTTCCCAGTTACTATTGCTAACTGTGTTTCCCTCCATCCTCTTTACTCCCCATGATATTTACTCTATTTTCTATTTTCTTTTACCCTATCCCTCCTCAAAAGTGTTTTGCTTCTGACTGTCCATCCAGAAGTCTGCCCTCACTTCCTTCACCCTCCCCTTATCCCCTTTCCCTCCCACTTCCCCACAGAGCAAGATAAATTACTAAACTCTCTTGAGTGTGTATGGTATCCCCTCTTTGAGCCAAAGAGATAAAGAGAGAGAACATTCCATCCATGAAAATGCCTGGAATCTACAGATGGAGTTCTTTCTTGAAGAACAGAAAAAACAAAACAAAACATGAATACATGGTGGGGGATAGCAAGCATAAGGTAGAAGGAATGACCATTATGAAGGGCTTTGAACTCTTAGCAGGATTTGATATTAGATCCTGGAGGTGATTAGGAGCTACTGGAGTTGAGTTGATTGAACAGGATGGACTAGAGTGGGAAGATATTTATTTCAGGGAAAATAACCAGCAGCCTATTGCAATAGTGAAGCCATGAGGTAACAATAGCATTGTCAAAAGAGAGAAGAAGGAGTATTTAAGAGGTCCTATAAAACTTAAATGGATAAAACTTGGCAATGGATTGGTTACAGAGTGGAGAGTGGAGAAATAGAGCAGAGATGATACCTTGATTTTGAGCATGCCTAACTGGGAGGATGGTGGTACCATCAACAGTAATAGGTAAGTTAGGAATAAGGGAGGATTTTAGGGGAAAATGATACTGATTTCAGTTTTGTAAATTTTGATTTTAAGATGTCTGAGACATCTAGTTTAAGATGAGATAAGACTAGAATTCAGGAGAGAAGTTAGAATTGGACAAGTAGTTTGACAATTATCAGTTTAGATATGATAATGGAATTCTTGAGAACTGATAAGATTACCAATGAAATAGCAAAGAGGGAGAAAATATGTGGCCTAACTCAGAGCCATAGGTGTCTGACAATCTGCATAATCATAGTATTGCCTGACATATTCTACATGAAGATCTAGCAAAGAAGAATAAGAAATAATTCTATAATAATAATAATAAAAATAGCTTTACCCCTGTTTACAACAAGCTTTAAGCCTGTTGGTGAGTTAGAAGGATGCCTACCACAAGCATGTGAAGAATTCTCCCTGCCTAATGGGTGCATGAGAACCATTTGTTCCAATAGCCATAGAGGTGGCCAAAGCAAGTGCTGTGAATTTTAGACATTGAAGATGTGATGGGCATACAGTGCTTTCCAGGATATCACCAATTATCCTGACTTTTGTCTTGCAACTGGGCTTTGATGACTCTCAGAAAGAGTGAGACTGATGATTTGCATGACTCTACCTCCCTTAAAATTAATATCATAGAAGTATGAAACATTTTGCTTTTATACCTGTGGGCAAATATATAAGACCATAGGTTACTGAGAAGGCACTAATCTGCATTGAAAGAGGGAATTTCCTCATCTAGGATATCCCTGTATCAATGAAATTACAAATCTGCCTCTATCCCTATTTCTATCAGACAGACAACAATGGACATGTACTACTGGTAGATAGATGTACACAAGGTATGGCTTATAACCAATAAGGAAGGCTGAAGATGAAAGGAAATAAAAGAATAAATGTAGAAAATTAATGATAAGGAGTAAATATCGGCTTGTCATATCTTGATGGAGGGTGACAGTTGGACAACCAGAGTGCTAAAACACAGGTTTAAACATATCATTTCCTATTCAAAAATTTTCTATGGCTTTCCATTGATAAACAGTATATCCTTAGCCTAGAATTTAAAGGAATATTTTATTTCCAGCCTTGGTTTCTATTATTTCTCCTCACTTACTTTCTGGTTCAGTTTGACATGCTAAGTGTTCCCAGAAACAATTTTCCTTCTATAATCTTTATTCCTTTATCCTATTCTCTATAATTTATAACATAATCTCTCTTCACTCTAATCCCTTAAAATACCAAGCATCCTTAAAAGCAAAGGTCAAATGATACCTTGAATAAAATATTTTTCTGATTTTTCCAGTTCTTGGAATTCTCTCCTTCTTGAAGTTACTTTGTATTATGTTGCAAATTATTTGAATTTTCATTCCCAGGAGTGTGGGGGGGGGACAACAAAAAACCCATTAAAAATCATCGCTCTCTTATTGGACTAATGAACTGCTCAAATATTACCTCTTGAGCCACACACAATCACATAACTACAAACACAAACCTGCCACATGGACAAAATCCTTTCAACATGACTCCCCACCTATACTTAATCTCCTTATGTTCTGGGCCTTTCCTTCATTCCCCCCACCACACCCATCAGTTCTTACTTAACTTGCAATCTATTTTCTTACCATCCTGAATCTGTTAATTTATATGATTGAAACTAATGAATGATAATGGCTCAATACTTTACTTCTTGATGCCTTAGGACATCCATCAGTTGATCAATATGGGTACTACATCCACTGATATATATTCCAGTCTCTCTTTGCCTTCTGATCCTATGCAATTATTTTCATTAATTTTAATCTCTTCTTCCATTATAGATAGATGCATGGATGGATTGATAGATACTAAATTATGGTGAATCATTTGGAATATCTTTCATCTTAAAGCTTTGTTACATCACTGAGCCACTTTTTCTAGTCATATGTGACACATGATATTTTTCATATAAATTTTCACATACAAGTCATTAATATAAATATACTATTATCTGCTTATGCCCATGATACATCTTTACATTGCTTTTCAATTCATCCACAATGGTGATTGCTCTTAGATCATGGTGTTCTATGATTCACAAACATGTAGCATAACTGAGAGGCAATCAGTGTTTAAAAAAATGGGAATTTTGGCAACAGGGCACATCAATGACCTCCTATGCTATTTTAATAATGTATTATATGTATAGAGTATCTTACATCTGCAGGTTCATTTGAAACTCATAACAAACATGTGATGCAACTAGCATAGATAAAAGCATCAATAGCATAGATAAAAAAATTGTTCTACTAGGCAGTTAGATTTTCTAAGTGTACCAGTCACTACTCAACTTATCTTTTGCATGAAGTTTTAGTGTTCTTCCTCCTTCCTTAATTTCATCATTTCCAGAGAATACATTTGCATTTTAAGATGGATCTCCAGTGTGTTAAGTAAAAACAATAAGATAGATTGTAAGCACTATGAAAACAGGTGGGAAAGACACTTGTTGGGAGTGGGAGGCAGAAATCCTTATGAAACACTTCAGATCATGATTTAGCAATTTATTGATCAATCCAAATTCTCTCACCCAGTCCTACATGGGACAAAAAACACATTTTCAAGGTATGTGAGCAAAATTGGTGTTGTGGCATCTTGGATTAGACCAAAGTAAAATAAAGCAATCTCTGAGATCATAGCCAACCTGGCCATTGCTAGATGAAACTCACAGCTAGGGCTTCATTAGTAATATGCTTTAAATGTGCAAACAAAGAGAAAAATAAAATCCCTTCATTTTTATCAGTAGAATTGCAGCATCTAAGAGATGAAAAGAGCCATAAAAATCACCTAGTCTAGTTCCCTTATTTTATTGTTGAAGAGAGAGGTCTAGGGGGGCAGCTAGGTGGCGCAATGGATAAAGCACTGGCCCTGGATTCAGGAGTACCCGAATTCAAATCCGGCCTCAGACACTTGACACTTACTGGCTGTGTGACCCTGTGAAAGTCACTTAACCCATATTGCCCCGCAAAAAGAGAGAGAGAGAGAGAGAGAGAGAGAGAGAGAGAGAGAGAGAGAGAGAGGTCTACACATCTTAAGTGATAGGTCAAAATCAAAGACCTACCTGTTGTTATTGTTGTTATTGTTGTTTTTGTTGTTGTGCCTTTGTTCTTGAAGAGGACTATGACATAGGGACCATGACATCAAAGGTGATGTCATGACTTGCAGTGAATTGGATTTAAGTGAGGATAGGCAGTGCAAAATCACCAGCCTCATTCCCTTGTCCAGAGGGACATATATATGGGGCCCTGAATATTTGAGGAAATAAGGGTTAAGTGACTTGCCCAGGGTAACACAGCTAGTAAGTGTTAAGGGTCTGAGGTTGTAGTTGTACTCTTGTCCTTCTGACTCCAGAGCCAGTGCTCTATCCACTGCATGGCCTAGCTGCTCCCCAAAGACCTACCTATTGGAAGTCAAACCTCCTGTTTCTCAGTTAATGAGACTACATAAATTATTCTTCTCTCTGCGCTCTGGCCATAAAAGTCACTAAAGTGTCTGTTACTACTTTTAAAAAATAGGTAGTAAGTCTTGGCATTTTATGAAAAACCACTAAAAAGAGAAAAATTCTTCAGAGATTAAAAAAAAAATTCTTGGTCCTTTTGAAGTTTTGTTTCTTATCTAGTGACACACCTGGGATTTAATTCAATGAAATACAAGAATAAGACCCAACATTATGTGTTCCTAGAGCAGCATTTCTTAAAAATAGGAGTGTGGCAAACTAGATCACACATTCCACCTGATGTCCACAAGACTGAGGTTCCAACCCTCCCTCTGAAACATAGTTACTGTGTGACCCTGTGTAAATCCCTTCTCTTATTTTTCCCTTCTATAAAATGAGAAAAAAGAATACTTCTACTTCTCATCTCATAAGATTCTTATGCAACTCCAGCAAGATAAAACAATAAAATCATATCTATATTACTCTCAGTTGTCAGGATCCTTATAGAACTATCCATACATGATGAAGAGACAAACTAAGGAGGTTTGTTCAGCCAATCAATTACATTTATTATTGCCTACTAGGCTGGAAGCACTGTATTAAGTATATGGGATACATTAACAAATGAATTGCTGACCTTGAGGACAGTTTAATAGGAGTGGCATCACATACATATAAAAGTATGTATGAAACACATCCCAAATAGATGTAATGTAATGTTGGAAGGGAATGTGTTAGCATCTGAGGGACCACAAAAGGCTGAATGCAAAAAGTGATGCTTAAACTGAATGTTGTAGTAAACCAGAAATTCCAAGAGTTGGAGGTGTGAGAAAATAATGAAATTTTGCAGATGTCCAAGGGCTTCACCTGAAGATTGATTTGGAATTGATTGAATTAGTTGAGACTGACGAGAGTCTGACTGAGAAGCTACTTAAGGTTGATTAAATCAAGATCATAACTGGCCAGCCCTGATTGGGGTGTTGTTCTCAGAGACTGGGGACTACTACATCAACAGAAGACCACTCTCAAACAATCAGCCTGAAGGACCTCCCTATCCAGGGAAGGGGAACAGGAAATAGGAAGTGAGGTTGGCTTCTGGGCTCTGTTTTTTTTTTTTTGGTTTGAAAATTTTGGGTTGGTTGCAGAAAGGAAAGGAGAAGAAGGAGGTCAGTCTGAACCCTAAGGGAGAGAGCTTTTTCTTTCTGTACTTTCTGTACTCCATGTATTCTCTCTTGACTCTTTAATAAATGCTCAATGCCAAAACTAGTGTTGATGTTTCTAGCTTATGAGTAAACCTTAGTTAGGTCTCCCCTCATACTGGGGGTAGAAACAAGGTGACCACACATTAGATTTTAAACATCACAAAGAGAGGAGGGAGAGTTTCTCAGGCAAGGGGGTTAGTCAGTGCAAAAGCACAGAGATGATACATTGTGTGTTCTGTGGGACAAGAAAGTCAATATTACCATACCAGAGAATACATAGAGAAGATTCATATGTAAGAAGGATAGAAGCAGAAGAATTTCTATTTGATTTTATAGGTAATAGGGAACTAATGGAATTTATTGAGTACAGGAGTGACATAGACCTGTACTATAGAATAATCTCTGGTATTTGTTGGTGGGATCGATTGGCATGGGAAAAGACTGGAAATGAAATCAATTAGGATACTATTATAATAGTACATATGAGGGGTAATGAGAGAATGAATTAAGGAGATAGTTCTTTGAGTAGAGAGGAAGAAGAAGACACAAGAGTTCCCACCTTGCTAGAGGGAGTTTTGAAGTTAGGGAAAATTATATGGAAATAGATTGAATATGTGGGGTGAATCATTTTGATATATTAAGGATGACAGTAGCTATTGATATAGAGCTTTAAGTTTTGCAAAACACTTTACACAATATCTTGTTTTATCCTCATAACAATCCTAAGGATGATGTTATTATTATGCCCATTTTATAGACGAGAGAACTGAGGCTTAAAGAGGTTCATTGGTTGCCCCAGATCACATAGCCAATAGGGTCTAAGGTAGGATTTGAACTCCGTTCTTCCAGATTCCAAGTTTAGGGTTCTACCCACTATCTACATCAAGCTGAGTTTGAGAGATGGTTAAAGGAAAAGTAGTTTGAAAAGTTTTGTAAGCAGACTGGATCTCAAGATAGAGAAACTAGGATTAGATATAAAAATATGACATATCAGCTTTGGGATGATAACTAAAACTAGAACTGAGTAGTTCATTGAGAAATATCATAGAGAGAGAACAAGGCCCAGGAAAGAAACTCGGGATAAACCTATAATGGACACGATATTGATGAAGAGTATTGAAAGGAAACTGAAAAGGACTGGTCAGATGAATAGGAGAAAAACTGTCATAAAACCCCAGATAGGAAAGAATATCCATGAAAAGACAATAATAATCAGTGTTAAACTGAACAAAAAAAAAAAAAGGAAGAAGGATGAGGACTGAGAAAATGCCATTAGATTTGTTAATGAAGAGTTCATTCTTGATTCATCTTGGGTGATAGATACTGAAATCCAAACCCCAAATCAGAAGTGAGAATCCTGGTGCAAAGAAATGAGGAGAGCCAAGTCACTTCCAGAGAGGGCTTTGACTAAAGTGATCTCAGTTCCTTTGAATAGAACAGTTGTACTTTATATGCTAATTATTTCAATTCAAAAAATAATCCAGCTGCTTAAAAGGTGGAAGTTAAAGAGAATCATGAGAGAAATTCCATGACTTATAACCCCTATGAAAGAAAGCAGCTGCCAGCAACAGTAGAGAGAGAGGAGCAGTCTTTAGAGGACTCTGCCTTGTTCCTCCTTGCTAGAGGGAGGGCATTCAATGGAAGAAAAGGAGATTAGTTTTTGTCACCTCACTAATCATATCTGACAGTCTAGTTTGTCAATGGGAAGTGGAAACAGTAAAAATCTTTAGAAACAAATAATTTTGAAGTGACTCCTGCCAAGAGCCTTCCCTTCATCTAACTAAATGGAGGATAAATCGTGAATGAGTATTTTGGTTTTTCCAAATTTTGAATGCTGTTATCTCCCCAGATTATATATTTTAAAGGACTGAGCACTTATTACGTCCCAGTGCCTAGTTCAGGATTCTCCAACAGGCCAGTCATAATCATTGATGAACCTAACTTGCCTGATTGCTTTTCATAACTTCTTTCTGCAGCCTTGGGGATTTTCAAAGTGATACTGATTTGAAGGAGTCTGGTGATCATGGTTGAAGCCTGCTCAAATGCCAGCCAGCTTTCCTGCTTGCCTGCCTTCCTATAGCCTAAAAGATATTTGCTTCTTCAGGGTTGGAGATACAAAAGGACAAGGTAATTCAGTCTATCCAGAATGTGAGGGGAAAAGAGTTAGTGATTCTTTGTTGCCCATGGAATTGTTTTTGTTCTGTTGCTATACAAAGTTCTTACAACATAGTTCTTTAAAAGGAAGTCATGTAAGGCAGCTAGGTGGCACACTGGATAAACCACTGGCCCTGGATTCAGGAGGATGTGAGTTCAAATCTGCCCTCAGACACTTATTTTTTTGTTTCTTTCTTTTTTGTGGGGCAATGAGGTTTAAGTGATTTACCCAGGGTCAGACAGCTAGTAAAGGCCAAGTGTCTGAGACTGGATTTGAACTCAGGTCCTCCTGAATCCAGGGCCATTGCTTTATCCGCTGTGCCACCTAGCTGGCCCCAGCCTCAGACTCTTGACACTCACTAACTGCGTGATCCTGGGCAGGTCATTTACTCTCATTGCCCTGAAAAAATAAAAAAGGAAGCATGTATAAAAAGGAGACATGTCACTCCCTCTAATGAAAATGTAAAAAGGCCATTGGCAGCAGCAACTTTTTTCCTTTTGAAGGTGTTTAACATTCAGACTAAATAACTAAGAATAAAAGTATTTTTCCAACTATGTGGTAGCTCAATCAGAAGTAGATATAGTATATTCATACATAGTCCAGTTCTCAAGATTCTCTCTAGATTAGCTCTCTATCATCTTCCAAGTATGTTATGCCATCTTTATAAGCTTCTGTAGTGTCTATGGTGCCTCAGCAGAGGAAGAAATATGTCTAGTATTTGATTTACTGAAGAATGGTACTTTTATTTTGCTGTAAAAAATGACTATGGACGTATGACACACAATTATATAAAAATTAGACAAATCGACTTTATGTATGGAAAAAATTAGAGACCATTTCATTCAACCCAAAATTATGAGAGGAGTATTGATTACAAAGGAATCTCAGAAATTTTAAGTTGGAAGGGACCTCAGACTCTATTTAGTTTGACATATCTCAGTTAGAATTTATTTTTCAACTACTAAAACTCATTATCCAGACTCTGCTTGAGAACCTCCAATCAAAAGGTATCCTTATTTCCAAGGCAACTCATTCTACTTAGGGAAATCTCTAATGGTTAGGTAGTGTTTCCTTTCTATCGATCTTAAATCTGCCTCTCTGCAACACCTTCATTTTTTTTTTTTTTTGGTGAGGCAATTGGAGTTAAGTGACTTGTCTAGGGTCACAAAGCTAGTAAGTGTCAAGTGTCTGAGGCCGGATTTGAACTCAGGTCCTCCTGAATCCAGGGCCAGTGCTTTATCCACTACGCCACCTAGCCTCCCCCAACACCTATTCTTTAACACGATAAACTTTAAAGACTATTCTCATGGACTCCCTATATGTGTCTTCTCCAGAATTAAAACAACAACAACAACAACAACTAGTTGTTTCAAACAACCTGTTACCCAGTCCTCTCATGATTTCAGTCCCTTTGTTTTGGCCCTTATCCATCTGGCCTGTGATATTCCTAAAACACAATGGCCCAAACTAACCAATCTATTCCAGGAGTAATCTAAACCAGGCAACAAAGTAAAACAGCCAATGTCTCCTGTGTTATAGACACTATTTATCTCTGATAAAGGAGCATTAACTTTTTTAAAAAAAAAATAAACATTTTATTTGTGGTTTTGAGTTCCAATTTTTATCCCTCTTTCCCTGCTTCTCCTACCTCCTCCTTGAGGCGGTAAGAAAGGTAAGCAATCAAATATTTGTTATAAATGTGCAATTATATAAACCACTACCATTTTAGTAATTTTGTATAAGAAAACTTGAATAAGAGAAAAAATGAAAGAGTGAAAAATAGCATTTTTCAGTCTGTGTTCAATCAATATCAGTTCTTTCTTTGGAGGTGGACAGTGTGTTTCAATAATAGTCCTTTGGGATTGCTTGGATCATTGTAATATTGAGAATAGTTAAGTCATTCATCAAACAATATTGCTGTCTCTGTGCACAATATTCTCTTGGTTTTTCTCATTTCACTATACATCAGTTCATACAATTCTTTCCAGGCCTTTCTAAAATCATCTTGCTTGCCATTCATTATAGCACAATAATATTCCATCACTATCATATACCACAGCTTGTTTAGACATTTCCCAATTGATGGGAATTCCTTCGATTTCCAATTCTTACCCACCACAAAAGAACTGCTATTAATGTTTTGTTTTTTTTTTTACAAATAGATATTTCTCTCTTCTTTTGCATATCTTTGAGATATAAACCTAGCAGTAGTATTGCTGGATCAAGGTTGTGCTAAGTTCTATAGCCCTTTGGACATAGTTCCAAATTGAGAGCATTAAATTTGAGGCTGCCATATCACAGTGAGTCACATTGATCTCACTATAATCCCCAAATGAGTTAAAAATGAATTGTCGTCTGTTCATAACTCCAATTCTGTGATTGTGAAGTTCTTTTTAAAATTTTTGTTGAATGTTAGTTTTATCTGTATTAACATTCATTTAATTTGAGTCATATCACCATAGCCTCTCTAGATTTTTTTGGGGGGGGAGGGCAGGGTTCCTAACACACACATTTAACATATTAGTTATTCTTCTCATCACATGTAAATTTTGTGAGTGTGTTATCTGTGGCTGTGTTCAAGTCGCTTAACAAAATGCTGAATAGCAAAAAACAAGGGCAATTCCCCAAGATACTTCATGTGTAGCTTGAACCAAATTGACAATGACTCTCTAATAAATATTCTTTGAGTCAAAACATTTAAATTGTTCCAAATCCACCTAAGAGATCTACCTTAAATCTCCCCGTTTTGTCCACAAATAGTACAAGAAAGACTTTATCGATTCTTTTCTGAAATCTAAGCATACCACATTTATTATATTAGCCTGATCTTCTTTACTATGTAAAAAAAGATCCTAATTTGTAAACAACAATAACAAAATAATCCAGCATATACAGTTCTTGATAAAGATATGCTAGTTAGCTGTTAGGGATTATTGTCTCTCTTTTAAAGTGTTCATAAACCATTCCTGTGGTGAAAGTGTTCTATATTTTTGTCAGAAAGCTAAGACAAAGTAACTGGATTATAATTTGTAAAGTTCATTCCCTTCTTTTTAAAATTAGGATTTTCCCCACCTCCTTTTCCAGTGTTGTGGCACTTCTCTATTCTCCAAGACATTTCTGTGATCACTTACAGTAACATAACTCACCTAACAATGTTTTCAGTACCCTTGGACCTAGTGAATTCAGGTTGACAATGCTTTCTTGTCCACTCACTTATTAGTTTTAGCTGCCTATTAAAATGAACAGTTTAGCATTTTTGTTACTTCTTTCACAGCTCAAATATTCATTTCTTTGAAGAAAACACAAGCAATGACTTAGCTTTCTTACTTTGTCCCTTATATTTATTGCATTCAACACACCTAGCTGCCCTATAAAAAAGTCCTCATTTCCAGTGTAGCTAAACCTAATACCACCAATCCCAATCCCATTTTGTTATCCATAATTTTTATAACCAACGTCAGGTAATTCTCATCCTTAGTGCTCAAAAGATTATTTATTTAGCATTGTGGTACTCTTTTGTATTTACCCTCAGCTACTTGTACCTATTTCCATCTTCTATAAAAGCAAGTCACCCTCTCTACACTTCAATTTCCATATTCATAAAAACATTTGTACTAAATGATTTTGAATATTCCTTCCTCTAAATCTGATACTATAACATGCTCTCATTATTTTTGCTAATCTTTGGCATAATGCATTCTATAACACTCATGATTTATTTTCCTTCCTTCCTTCCTTCCTTCCTTCCTTCCTTCCTTCCTTCCTTCCTTCCTTCCTTCCTTCCTTCCTCCCTTCCTTCTATCCTTCCTTCTTTTTTCCTTCTTCCCTCCTTCCCTCCATTTTGTCATTCTTTCCCTTATTTCTCTTTCTTCCCCTCTCCCTTCCTTAAAAATTTGAAATGGAACTTGAATTGTGATCTGTCACAAAAATCTGAAATTTCACTTCAAAAGGGTATGATAATCTAGATTCCAAATCAAAACCATGCAATTTACTATATGCATGACTGAGTAACTTAGATTATCTCCCTGAACCTTAATTTTCTCACTCTTTTGAGCATACCTTATTTTATTTTCATTCTTCACAAGACTCAAAGGTGACAATGTATGCAAAGTATTTTTAATATTGTAAATTTATTTTATAAACATTTATTTTCCTCCTTCCCAATCCCTGCTTGCTCCACTGAGGAAGAAGTAAGAGAAAAAAAAAAGAAAAAGAAAACCATCATAATAGATATTCATAGTACAGGAAAAGAAATTCCTACATTTGCCATGTCCAAAAAGGCATGCCTTGTTCTACATTTTATATCAATCACCTCTCTGGCAGGAAGTGATTTTGATGTTGTTGCATCATTTCTGACTTTCTGTGATCTCATTTTGGGCTTTTCTTGGTTTGAAAAAGATACTAGAGTGATTTGCCATTTTATCCTCCAGCTCATTTTATGGATTAGGAATTAAGTTATACAGGGTTAAGTGACTTGTCCAGGGTCACACAGCTAGTAAGTGTTTGAGGCTGAATTTGAACTCAGGTCCTCTTGAATTCAGGATAGGTGCTCTACCCACTGCACCAAGTAGCTGCCTTAAAAGAGGTAAATAGTAAAAAGCATTTCAAATATTTATCTCATTTGTTTTTTATCCCTTCTATATTGTCCATCCATCCATTTCCCAGAGAGCCATTGCTTGTAACAATACCAAAAAGAACAACAAAATAGAAAAAAAGAGGAAATATTGTTTTGTTAAACCAGGAGTTCTTATGCTGGTATCTGTAAATGTATAAACATAATTTAATAACTATTTACATATTTGGTTTTCTTTCTAATCTTACATATTTTTTCTTATGTATAAAAAAGATAATTTGATAAAGGGGTGAATAGACTTTTCCAGGTTACCAAAAGTGTCCATGTCACAAAAAAAAATGTTAAGAACATTGGAGTTGAATTAATCATCACATAAGGTGATTATATCAGTATGTGCAGTGTTTTATACTCATAGTGCAGTACCACTGCAAACAGAGGAGAAAGATGCCTTCTCCTGTTTTTTTGGTGCTAACCTAGGCCATCGTACTTATGCAAAATTAAACTTCAATTTTTATGTTGTTCTATCCAATTCATATTAGTGCAACGATTCTCAGTATTCTTAGTAATTGTTCTGCTGATTTCACTGTGCATAAGTTTCAATGCTTCTCTGAATTTTCAGATACATTACTTCTTGAGATACAATTATATTCCTTTATCTTCACATACCACAAGCTACTTACTTAGTCATTCTACATTTGATAAGCAAGTGCTTTGTTTCCCATTCTTTACTACTGGAGGCCATACTACTCCAAATATTTTGGTCTATTTGGGACCATTTCTTGAATCTTTGATAACCTTTGGGTATATATCTAATCGTGGAACCTCTGGGTCAAAAGGGACATATATTTTAGTAGTTTCCCAAGTACATTCAAAAGTGTACTGCATTAGATAAATGCAAATGATTATTGTTTTCCTGACTTAAAAAAAGCAGTTACAATTAAAAAAAAATTATTTAAAGATACTTGGATGGGTAGAAACTTAAATTCTACAAATCTTTCCCTCAGATGAATTATTTTGTCTATATTGGATTTCTCTGATCTCCTTGTACAGTAAAAGCAACCATCTTTTAAAACTTAAAGCCTAAAATCTGGACATAGCAGAAAACATAAGGAGCTGAAATGAAGCCAAAGAAACCAATCTTTCCTCTCCCAAAAGGAAAACAATCACTGATTTAAAATGAAGCCAAAAGGAATAATGCCCTTAATGTTTGGGAAATCATTAGAATTTATTGAAATGAAGGCCTACTTCAACAAAACTTTGAAGGAAAAATGAAGAAAATGACCTTTTATGCATACCAAAGAATTATATTTTCAAAGGAGAAACATACTATGGAAGTGGGGAAAATTATGAGGATTAACCTTTGATTGTTAGTGATTGTATCTTGCTTTTTGAAAAGAAAATGATTTTATTATTTTAAACCCATGTACTGTCAATTAGAATGAAGCTTATGTAGTCAGTCTGGGGTCTAGCAAAGATGGTAGGCACTTCACCCTCCCCTTACACAGATATCATATTTAATTTGTGGTGCCAAAAAGATGCTGAGCATTTGATCAAAACAAATTGAATCATTTGTGATGGATTAAAGTGGTTTCAAGAGCCAAGTATTATTATTTTTAAAAAATAAATACTTTTGGGTGTCTAGGTGGCACAGTGGATAAAGCACTGGCCCTGGATTCAGGAGTTCCTGAGTTCAAATCCGGCCTCAGACACTTGACACTTACTAGCTGTGTGACGTTGGGCAAGTCACTTAAGCCCCATTGCCCTAAAAACAACAAAAAATACTTTTTCCAATTAAATGTAAAGCATTTATAAACATTTTGGTGCAATGAGGGTTAAGTGACTTGCCCAGGGTCACACAGCTAGTAAGTGTGTCAAGTGTCCAAGGCCAGATTTAAACTCAGTTCCTCCTGAATCCAGGACCAGTGTTTTATCCACTGAGTCACCTACCTAGCCCCAGAAGTTAACTTTCATTTTAAAGAAAATTGAATTCCAAATTCCCCCCCTTCTTCCCTACCCTCCTTCTCATTGAGCAAGCAGGTAATTTGATCAAGGCTATACATGTGCATTTATATGAAATATATTTCCTTATTATATTTTGAAGGAAAAGAGACAAAAAAAATGAAAAATAAAGAAAGTTTAAAAGTATGTTTTGAATTGCATTCAAACTCTATCCATTCTTTCTCTGGAGGTCGATAGTATTTTTCTACATAAGTTCTTTTGAATTGTCTTGGATCATTGCATTGTTGAGAATAACTAAATGTTTCACAGTGGATCATCATGCAATATTGCCTTTACTATGTGGTGTTCTCCTTGTTCTGTTTTCTTCCCTCTGCATCATCAGCTCATGTAATTCTAAAAGTTTTGCTGAAAGCATCCTGCTTGGCATTTTTTTTGCAGCAAAATATATTGCATAACAATCATATGCCACAACTAATTGAACAATTCCAAAATTGATAGATGGTGGTATTTCTGGGTCAAAGAATATGTACAGTTTTATAGCCCTTTAGTTATAGTTCCATATTGCTCTCGAAAATGGTTGCATCAGTTCATAACCCAACCAACAGAGCTTTAATGTCTCTGTTTCCCCATATACATCCTTCCCTCCATGAATTTATTATTGTCCTGTTTTTGTCATATTAGCAAATCTGATAGATCTGAGATAATACCTTAATTGTTTTAATTTGCATTTCTCTAATCAATAATTATTTAGAGCATTTTATATGACCACAGATAGCTTTGATTACTTCATCTGAAAAACTGCCTGTTCATATCCTTTGACCATTTGCCAATTGGGCAATGGCTTGTATTCTTAGTTCTCTTTGTATTTTAGAAATGAGGCATTTATCAGAGAAACTTGCAGAATATTTTCTTCACAGCTGTAAATGTTGTGTGTTTCCCTCCATCTTGCTTCACCCTTGCCCATTTTTCCTTTGCTTTCTCTTCTTTTACCCTATCCCTTATCAAAATTGTTTTGCAACTGACCACCAATTTCCAAAGTTCTCCCTCACTTCTGTCAGCCCCCTCTTTTCTTCTATTTTCCCCTTCTGCTTTCCTGTAGGGTATGAAAGATTTCTCTACTCAACTGTGTGTGTCTGTTTTTCCCTTTGAGATAATTCCAATGAGAATAAAGTTCAATCTTTGCTCACTATCCCCCATCTTTTCCTCTACTGTAAAAGCTCTTTTGAATCTCTTTTATGTTTAATAATTTATTCCATACCATCTGTCCCTTGTCCCAGCACATTACTCTTTTTCATCCCTCAATTTTATTTAGCTATCATAATCAGCTCATACCTGTGACTCCTGTCTATGTCCTTCCAACTCCCTTAATAGTAGTAATAAAGTTCTTAGATGTTACAAGTATAATTTTCCTGTGCAAGTGTATAAACATTTTAACTTTATTGAATTCCTTACTTCTCTTTCCTGTTTACCTTTTTGTGATTGCTTTGAGTCTTTTATTTCAAAATTACATTTCCTATTCAGTTCTAGTTTTTCATAACAAATGCTTTAAAATCTTTTGTTTCTTCAAATATCCATATTTTGTCCTAAACAATTATACTCACCTTTACTGAGTAAATTATTCTCAGGTAAAATTCTAGCTCCATTTCCATCTGGAATATCATATTCCAAGCCCTCCAATCATTTAACATAGAAATTACTAAATCTTCTGTTATCCTGACTATTGTTCCATAATATGTAAATTGTTTCTTTTCTGACCACAGGCAATATTTTCTCCTTGGCTTCAGGGTACTGAGATTTGGCTATAATATTCATGAGGATTTTACTTTGGGGATTTCTTTCAGGAGATGTTGATTCTTTCAATTTCTATTTTAACATCTGTTTCTAGGATATCAGGGTAGTATCCCTTTATAATTTCTTGAAATATGATTCTGGTCTCTTGATATGGCTTTCAGATATCCAAATAATTCTTTATTTATCCTTAATTTATTTCCCTTATTACCTTTTTTTCCAATCAGACATTTCAATTTTATATATTTTTTCTTTTATGTCATTTTATTGCTTCTTGATATATTTTGGAGTCATTAGCTTTGACTTGCTCAATTCTAATTTTAAGAAATTGTTTTCTTCAGAGAACTTTTGTACCTCCTTTTCCATTAAGGAGAATTCAACTTTTTATCATAAAAGTATTTTATTATTTTCTAGTGACATGTAGAACAAGTGTCTGAGTACAGATTTGAACTCAGGTCCTCCTTAATCCAGTGCTGGTGCTTTATCCACTGCAGCACCCAGCTGCCTCCCATAGATTGGGTTTGATATGCATCCTTGTAAAGAATATCTCTTGTATTCTTGGCACTATTGAGATATATTTCAGGATTATACTAACTACAGAATTTGGATGATGGTTCACTAGGAGGAGCACTTTATAGTAAGAAGACCTGTATTCAAGTCCCTTTTCTGTCATTTCTTTACTGTGTTACAATCGGTCATTCATATAAACTGCCTGGGTCTCCCATTCAAAGTGGGGATAATATCAGAAACTCTTACTACATTGGATTTCTTGGAGATCTAAATAAAAGCTCTGGATAAAAGTCGCTGTAACTATAAGATACTATATTTATGCAAGCTATTGAGAGAGAATTTCAAGCTTTGATTGACCTAGACTGAAATCTCAAAGTCTCTTTAGACCTAATCATTATACCTGTGGTGAAACCACTTTTAGCTTTCCTTTTTGAAATCCCATTGATGCTGCTCTAAATTATGTTTAAAACACTTCCTCACCTTCCTTTTTGTGGTGATTGTTATTGATTTTTTTCCCAAAAGATATATTGGCCTTTTTAGGAAAAAAAATTGGGGTGACCTTTGATTTATATCAATAATGTGATATCTGATTCCTTTTAGAGAGAAAACAGCTGTATCCTCTGCTAGTTTGTATAAGCCAGGTGTACCTAAGCTATCCTACCAGGTAAGTTAACAAAAGAGAGGAAAGTATTTTATGTAAATATTTCAGCAATAGGAATATTTTAAGGAAAGGGATTGTCTATGTTTTTTTTTTTTTTTAGGGAAAGAAAAATTTACTTTCTTCTGATTGCAATGAGACAATCATAGATATAAGTAGATAAGAAGCTAAAGGGCTAATATTCTCTTCCTATTTAGGTAAGGCAGGATGGAAGTACTCTCAGAAAAGAAAGATTACTAAAAAATTTAAAAAATGTAAATGGTAATTCATTAATCAGAGGGAGTATTAGAAAAATTGAATTAATCCCTACTTTTTAAAAAATCCAGTTTTTGAGGATATTTTTATACCATCTTCAATTGTCAATATATCCTTCTCCTCTCACTCTTATGTATGTGTATATGTGTGTGTGTTATAATAACAAAGACAAAAAAGAGGTCAAAAACCTAATATGTAAACCATATCCAACATTGTATTCAGTGTTTCAAAACTAAAGTCCCACACCTCCACAAAGAAAGAATAGATACATTTTCATATCTTTCTTTGGAATTAAGCTTGACCATTATAATTTCATAGTATTATTATTTTTTTTAAATTTTGTACATGGTGTTGTTCCTTCCACTTATTGTATTCATTTTGGATCTTGCTTTTCTGGTTATACTTATTTTACTTTCCATGTAAAACATATGTTTATATTGCCTCTCCATCTATTTTTGCATTCTTCATATGCCTTTTTTCTTTTCCTGAAGTAATGGAAGTATGAGTTTATGAGGAGGCAGTCAGTCATTCATGTCTAAATCAAGGTGGGATAGAGGGTGGAACTAAACCTTCCTGACAAAATAAAAGAGGGAACCTTGCTTCTTTCTGAAACTTGTTTAAACATTGGAGGGCTGAATAAGCACAGAAGGGGGCTTTGGATTAATAAGTTCAGAGATCTTCATTGAATGAAAATAAAATAAAATTAGAGATTCAATTTATTTTGCTGGGTCATAGAGGACAAACGTGAGGAAAATGCATGAAAATTGAAGAGATTCAGACTTAGCGAATACTTTTGGGCTTCCCTCAAGAGAAAATTGAGTTCAAATAATAACTCTGCCAGTTACTTTGTGACACAGGTGCCACTTATTCAAATGGGAATAATAATGATAATAGTATCAATAATAATATATTTGATAGTTAAAATCAATTTAGGATTCTCCAAGTTCTTTATATATCTCTTTTTTTAATCTCACAACAATTGAATGTAATAGACTCAGTGAATGAAAAAAGGAGGGCAGATGCGAGAGAAGTTGTTGAAATGGAAATGACAAAATTTGGCAACTGCCGAGGTTCTACATGGTCACTGAGACTGACGAGTCAATCATGACATTCTGGATAGCATATGACCTTCTGAATAGCAGTACATATGGTAAAGGTGGAGAAAGTGATGAAAGGAGATCTGCTATGCACATTGTAACCCTTTCATGTTATTTCATCCAGTGTGATGCTGTGTCACTCAAAATGAAAATGTCTGTGTAGCAGGGAGAATTTTAACTCTCCAGTAATTTTCATGGAATATAATGCCTGCATTTGTGGGTGGATCTGTTTCATCTATGAGTTGATATGGGAAAAGGGGTGGGGTAGCTATATTGTGGGAGAAGGATTTAAAAATGTTCCCAAAGGTACCTTCATAGTTGTTACTACAAGTGTCTGGATTATGTCCAAGTTAGATAAAGCTCTCAGCAGGAAGTTCCCATCACAAAAAAGAGAGAAGCTGAAAGATTCCACAGTTGGAGGAGTGAATGGAATGGGAGAGGTTGGAGTAGTAATCAGTGAAGAGTAGATGTGGTGTATGGGAGGCACATGCCCTTATCGGGCAGCATAAGCATAGGGAGGATAGGATGTGTCTTAAAGTCCTACTCTCTAATTGACTCACTATTTTGGATATTTACTATGGTAGTAGATAAAGAACTGGCTTTGGAGAATGGACAGCCTAGTTTCAAGTGCTGGTTCTCACTTTTATTGTGTTTTTTACCTTAGGCAAATCACCTAATTTCTCTTTGTGTTGCAGGTAATTTAAGATAAGTGTAATTAGAAGAAAAGTTTATTATTTGATAAATTGATAAAAAATATGTTTCTTCATCAGGAGTTTCATATACTCATGTCAAGATCAAATAGGAAAATAAACTATCAAATAAAATGAAACGAACTAAAATGTCAAATGTGCTAAACTGTAAAACAATGGGAGACATGACTCTCCAGGGGACAAGGAAATTTATCATCTCCAAGATAGCTTTGAGTTACACTTAAGATATGGGTAGAAATTCAGCAGCAGGGAAGGAAAAATATTCCTGGCATAGGAAACACTTGATAACAGACACAGAAGTGAGAAAATACCAGCTGGGTATAGGAAACATTGAGTAGTCTTTGTCAGGTGCACATAATGAAAAAAGTCAGGATGACTCCAAGTTTGCAAAGAGCTCGAAGGCAAGGCAAAAATGTTTCATTTTTATTATGGAATTACAAGCAACTTTACAAAAAGCCTAGAATATTGGGAATAAACCTATACCTTTTTCATGTACTAAAATAGTTTCATGACAAAAAAAATTAAGTCTTTATTTTTCTACTTATTTTTAAGTCAGGTTTGTAATTTATAGGAAGCAACTTAGTGTCTTGAAAAGAGTACTGGAGACATTAATTCACTATTGGTGGAGTTGTAAACTGATTCAGACATTCTGTAGAGCAATTTGCAACTATGGCAAAAAGGTTATAATACCATGCACATTTTTTGACCAAGTAATATAATTAATAGGTTGATAACCAAAAAGAGATTAAAAAAATAAACAATAAGTTGAATTTGAAATTTGGGAGATGCCCATCAATTGGGGATTGCCTGAACAAATTGTGGGATGAGATTATGATGGAAAACTATTGTTCTATAAGAAATGATAAGCAGGATGCTCTCAGAAAAACCTAGAAAGATTTACTTGAGCTTATGCAAAGTGAAATGTACTGTATAAAAAGTAACAGCAATATTGTAAGATGATTAGCTGTCAATGATTTAGCTATTTTCAGCAATATAATGATCCAGGACAACTCTAAAGAATTTATGAAAAATGTGATCCAACTCCAGAGAAAGAAGTCATGGTATGTGAAAACAGATAGAAGCATGACTTTTTAAAAATTATTTTTCTTAAGTGTTTTTTGTCTGTTTTCTTTCACAACCTGACTAATATGGAAATATTATGAATGACTACACACATATAAATTATATTGAATTGCTTGTATTCTTGGGGAGGGGTTGGGAAGAGGGAGGAAGAGAATTTAGAATACAAAGTTTTAAAAATGGACATTAAGAATTGTTTTACATGTAATTGGGGAAATAAAATTCATAATTAAAAAAAAGAGTACTAGACTCTGAATAAAGTGGTCTAGATTTTAATTTTCATTATGCCATTAGCCAGGTGTGTAATTTTGGACAAGTCATAGCATCTCACTGGTTCTCCATTTCTTCATCTATAGTATGAAACATTTGGACTATAACATCTTAATTTGTCTTATAATGTTTTGTGCCATTATCTCAGTTGTTAGACAGCAAGTTGATGAAGGGCAGGAACCATGTGCTATTTATCTCTGCATATATTGAAGCCTAGTGTTATGTATAATTTCTACATTGGAGGCACTCAATAACTATTTAATATATTGAATAAGGGAGCTCTAAGGTCTATAATTCCATGAATACAAGTTACATATTCATGGAAGGTATATTGTTACATTTCAAATTAAATGAATGATAAATAAACAAAATGAAAATGTAAAACAAGTAGTGGGAAATCTTTCATCCATCAAGTGGCAACATTCTTCTCTCATATCATGTAAAGGAATAGACAGTAATTAAACCTTCAAATGCAATATAAAGAAAAGGAAGCAAACATAGAATTAGTAAGTTTTCTGAGGATTCTTTATATGTTTTTTTCTTCTACAATGCTCCAAAGTTGAGGATCATTAAATTATATATCTAGAGATGGAAGGCATCCTAAAGGCCACCTCATGAGGGAGTTTATGAGAGGTTTTTGGGGCCAAAGTGATTTGATTAAAATAACTTAAGTAATAACTGTCATTGGCAGAGCTTGAATTGATCTCCTTTAAATCTCAAACCAATGTGCTTTATTTTTCTCCCCCAATTTACAGGCAATATAGAGATAGAGAGAGATAGAGAGAGAGACAGAGATATTTTACACTTTGCTTGACAGGAAAATTTCAATATTTTACAGTTTTCAGTTGGCATCATAAACACTGCAATTTATGTAATCTACAAGGTTTTGAAATGGAAATTAATTTCTGCAAAAATTTTGGTTACAAAACAGATAATCTTTCTAAGGAGACTTGATGTACATAATCTGTTTTAACTTAAAGCCACTAATCATAAGAAGTGACTCAATGGAAAGCCTAGAAAAAAATATGTAACACCATATCCACATTTGTATCATTTTAATATCCTATCCCAGAAATGATCTAAAAAACTTAAGAAACTTATTCTCTCCTAATTTTACAAAATAGTTGCTATGAAAAAAGCAAACTGTTTTTCTAAAAGGTACATTTTTGCCTTAATAGTATTTTATTTTTTCAATTACATATAAAAATAGTTTTTACGTTCATTTTTATAAGATTTCAAGTTCCATATTTTTCTGCTTCACTTTCTTCCTTGCCCCCCCAACAAGACAGCAAGAAATATGATATAGATTCTATATGTACAATCATGTTAAACATATTTCCATACTAATCAGAGAAGAATAAGAACAAAAGTGAAAAACACGCAAAAAAACAAACATACAAACAAAATCTAATGAAATGAAAATAGTATGCTTCAATATGCATTCCAACTCAGTTCTTTTTTGGATGTGGAAAGCATTTTCCCTCATGATGCTTTCAGAATTGTCTTGGATCATTGTATAACTAAGACGAGCTAAGGCTATCACAGCTGATCATCAAATAATTAACAGGTACATGTTAATGCTAGTATTTACTCATCATGTTTGCTTGGTTTTTGTGTGTATGTGTGTATATGTGTGTAGTAATACATATGTTTGTATGTGTTTGCTTGTGTTTTTAGAAAGAGAATAAAAGCCAGTTCATTCAGGGCTCTGAAATAAACCTGCAGAAGATGGAAATGCAGTGCACATAATGTCCGGTCAGTCCTACAGTATTTTAATATTTATTTATTTTTATCTTTTAATTTTTTATAATAAAAGTATTTTATTATTTTCTAGTTACATGTAAAGATAGTTTTCAACATTTGTTTGTATGATATCTAGTTCCAAATTTTTCTACCTTCCCTCCCCCCTCCCCAAGAGAACAAGCAATCTTATATAGGTTATATATGTACAATCACATTAAAGATATTTCTCCATTAGTCATGTTGTGAATTAGAAGAAAAGAGAAAAACATCAGAAAAGAAAAAAGAAACCATATTTTTCCATCTGTATCTAGATTCCACAGTTTTTATTTGCTTGTTTTTTGATTTGGAGAGCATTTTCCATCATTAGTCCTTTGGAATTGTCTTGAATCATTGTATTGTTGAGGAGAGTTAAGTCTATCACAGTTGATCATCACACAATGTTGTTAATACTGTGTACAATGTTTTCTTTGTTCTGCTCATCTCACTCATCAGTTCATGCAAGTTCTTCCAGGTTTCTCTGTAATCCACCTGCTCATCATTTCTTCCATCACAATAGTATTCCATTACATTCATATACCACATCTTTTTTAGTCATTCCCCAATAGATGGATGAATGAATAAATAAATGGATGAATGAGTGAATAAATAAATAAATAAATCTGACCTGGTTTTGGTGTATTATCCTGTTGATGAATTGCTCTAATTTCCTTGCTAATATTTTATTTAAGATTGTTGCATTCTATAATCATTAGGGAAATTGGTCTATAATTTTCTTTCTCTGATTTGGCTCTGCCTGGTTTAGATATCAACACCATATTTGTGTCATAAAATGAATTTGTTAGGGCTCATTATTCACCTATTTTTTCAAATAATTTGTATAGTATTGGAATTAATTGTTTTTAAATATTTGGTAGAATTCACTTGCAAACCCATCTGGCCCTGGAGATTTTTTCTTAGGGAGTTAGTTAATGGCTTGTTCAATTTCTTTTCTAAAATGGACTTATTTAAGGATTTTATTTCCTCTTCTCTTAATCTAGGCAGTTTATATTTTTGTATTCATCCATTTCATTTAGATCATCAAATTGATTGGCATACAATTGAGTAAAATAGTTCCTACTTATATTGCTTTAATTTGTACTTCATTGGTAGTGAATTCACCCCTTTCATTTTTCATACTGGTATTTTGGTTTTCTTTCTTTTATTTAAATCAAATTAACAAAATGTATATCTATTTTTTTTTATAAAACCAGCTGTTAGTTTTATTAATTTTAGAATTTTTTACTTTAAATTTTATTATTCTCTCCTTTGATTTTCAGGATTTCTAATTTAGTATTTAATCGGGGATTTTTAATTTGTTCTTTTTCTAGCTTTTTTAGTTGCATGACCAATTCATTGATCTCCTCTCTCCATTTTATTCACGTAAGAATTTAGAGATATAAAATTTCCCCTAAGACCTGCTTTGGCTGCATCCCAAAGGTTTTGGTATGTTGTTTAAGTATTGTTGTTCTCTTGGATGAAGTTATTGAATTTTTCTTTGATTTGTTGTTTGATCCACTCATTCTTTAGAATGAGATTATTTGTTTCCAATTAAATTTCAATCTATCTTTCCATGGCTCTTTATTACATGTATTTTTTATTGAATCATGATCTGAGAAGGCAGTATCTACTATTTCTGCCTATCTACATTTAACTGTGGTAGTTGTGCCCTAATACATAGTTAACTTCTTTGTGTATATGCTTTGTCCCACTGAGAAAAATGTATATTTCTTTCTTTCCCCATTCAGTTTTCCCCAAATGTCTATCATATCTAACTTTTTAAAAATTCTATTCACCTGTTTAGCTTCTTTCTTATTTATTTTCTGGTTAAATTTATCTAGTTCTAAGAGGGGAAGGTTAAGATTCCCCCACCAATATAATTTTTGCATCTATTTACTCTTGTCACTCATTTAACTTTTCCTCTAAGTATTTGAATGCTATACCACGTGATGCATATATGTTTATTTTTTATATTAATTCATTGTCTGTGGTACCTTTTTAACAAGATATAGTTTCCTTCCTTGTCTCTTTAAATAAGATCTTTTTTTTTTGTTTTTACTTTTTTTTTGACTGTGACAGGTCTTTCTTTTTATTCATGTATTTATTTATTTATTTGGTTGTTTGTTTATCATTTATTTGCCACAGTTATTTTATTTGTTCCAGTTACATGTAAGGATAGTTTTTAACATTAATTTTCATAAGATTTAGAGTTCCAAATGTTTTCCCTCCCTCCCTTTCCTCCCCTCTCCATAAGACATCAACCAGGTTATATATGTACAATCCACAAGTGCTCTTCTTATCAGTTCTTTCTATAGAATTGGATAGTATGCTTCATCTTTAGTCCCTTGGGATTGTCTTGGATCCTTGTAATGCTGAGAATAGTTAAGTCATTCACAATTTCTAGTTCAACAATACTGCTATCACTATGCACAGTGTCCTGCCAGTTCTGCACACTTCACTGTACATCAGTTTATATGAGTCTTTCCAAGTTTTTCTGGGATCATCCTGTTTGCCATTTCCTATAGCACAATCCCATTCCACTACAATCATATACCACAGCTTCCTCAGGCATTCCTCAATTAATGTACATTCCCTTCATTCACAATTCCTAGCCACCAAAAACAGTTGCTATAAATATTTTTGTACAATTTTCACCTTTTTCTCTTTTTCATGATTATTATTGTTAACTGTTTCCCTCCATCCTATTCCCTTCACCATGATATTATCTCTATAATGTCTCTTCTTTCACCCTATCCCTCTTCAAAAGGGATTTTCTTCTGTATGTCCCCTCCCCCAATCTGTCCTTCCTTATTTTACCCCTCTCTCTTTATCCACTTCCCCTCCTATTTTCCTTCAGGGTTAGAGAGATTACTCCACCCAATTGATTGTGTATATTATCCCCTTCTTGAGCCAATTCTGATGAGATTGAAGTCTTTGAGTCAATTCTGATGAGTGTTAGGCTCATTTACTGCCCAGATTAAATAGATTACTCCACCCAATTGGGTATGTGTTAATCCCTCCTTGAGGCAATTCTGATGAGATTAAGGTCTTTGAACCTATTCTGATGAGTGTAAAATTCATTTACTGCCTGCCCCTCCCCCATCTCTTCCCCACTCCATAGAACCTTTCCTGTTTCTTTCATGTGGTATTTCACCACATGATACCACTGCCCTTCCCTCTCTCCCAGTGCATTCCCCTCACCCTTGAATTTAACCCTAAAGATGTCATCATGAGTACAGCTAGGTGACACAGTGGACAGAGCATCCACCCTGGACCCAGGGGCATCCTAGCCAAAACCAGGCCCCAAAAGCAAGACAGTCACCCACTGCATGACCCCAGGTATGTCCCCCAACTCCATTTTTTATGGTTCTCTAGGGTCTCGTATTTGAAAGTCAAATTTATCATTCAGTTCAGATCTTTTCATCACAAATTCCTGAAAGTTCTCTTTTTCATTAAAGTCCCATTTTTTTCCTCTGAAAGATTATGTGCAATTTTGCTGGGTATGTGATTCTTGGTTGTAATCCCAATTCCTTTGCCCTCTGGAACATCATGTTTCATGCCCTCTGGTCCTTTAATGTAGAAGCTGCTAGATCTTGTGCTATCCTGACTGGGGCTCCACCGTACTTGAATTCTTTCTTTTTGGCAGCTTGTAATATTTTCTCCTTGATCTGAGAGCTCTGGAATTTGGTTATGATATTCCTAGGACTTTTCCTTTTGGGATCTTTTTCTGGAGGTGATCAGTGAATTCTTGCAATTTCTATTTTACCTTCTACTTCTAGAATATCAGGGCAATTTTCCCTGATAATTTCTGGGAAACTGATGTTTAAGCTCTTTCCTTGATCATGGTTTTCAGGTACACCACTAATTTTCAAAATATCTCTCTTGGAACAATTTTCCAGGTCATCAGTTTTTCCAAGAAGTTTTTTCACATTGCCCTCTATTTTTTTATTCATTTGGATTTGCTTTTTTGTGTCTTGGTTTCTCATAAAGTCATTAGCTTCCATTTGTTCAATCCTAATTCTTAGGCAATTATTTCTGTCAGCTTTTGTACCTCCTTTTCCATTTGGCCAATTTGGCTTTTCAAGCTGTTGACTTTTTTTTATCATGTCTTTCCTGCATCACCTTCATTTCTCTTTCTAATTTTTCCTCTTCCTCTCTAACTTTGTCTTCAAAGTCCTTTATAGGTGCCTCTATGGCCTGAGACCAATTTATATTTTTCTTGGATGCTTTAGATATGGGAGCCCTGACGTTGACATCTTCCTCTGAGGTTGCACCTCGATCTTCCTTGTCCCTGAAGAAACTTTCCATAGTCCTCCCCTTTCTCTGTCTGCTAATCTTGCCTTTCTTTTGCTTGACTTTTAGCTCCTTAAAGTTGGGTGCTGTTTCCAGGCTGCAGTATCCCAAGCTTCAAAAGTGCCAGGTGGTATAATTTAAGGAGGATCAGGTTCTTTACTTGCCTGGACTGTTCCCTGTTCCGTAGGTGACCCAAGATCAACTTGCTAATCAACCAGCTTTGTATTTTGTGGTTGTCAGCTCTGATGAGCCTGTTCCCCTCCCCCTCCTGGGCCACTGCTACTCAAGTCTACCTTCTGTTTCCAAGCAGGGGTGAAAAACCCAAGTTCTGCCTCAGCACCATCATAGACCCCTGTAATCTCCCCCTTGCCAAGGGCTCAGCTCTCTTACCAGACTGTGAGCTTAGTTCCAGGCAACACTGGCCCTTCAGCTGATTCAGAGGCTCTAGGGGTCTTCTTCTCTACTTAGGCCTTCTGGGACTGAAACTGTGTCAGGGTGATGGTCTGGTTGGGCTCTATTCCTGTTTCAGCACAACAGCTTCCTCCTTCGGACCTTCCAAGCTGTTCTTGGTTAGAAGAAGATTTCAGTATATTCTTCTATTGGTTTTGCTACTCCCGGCATTGTCCTATGTCATTATTTCAATGTTTTTTTGAGCAATTGTGTCATGAGTTTGATAGCTCACTGCCTTTCCCCTGCCATCTTTGGCCTTGCTTCTGCATTTTTTTTCTTTTCTGCATTCATTCTTTAGGAATGATTATTTAATTTTCCATTTATTTTAAGCTATGCCTACATATATAACTTAATTGAAGTTATATACATATACATATGTATATATATACACACATATCTATATCTATCTATTTATCTTTATGGTTGCAAAAGTGGCATTTAATATTTCTTCTCTTTTGCATTTGTTTCTGAAGTGTTTTACTTAATAAATGTACAATTTTTGTGAAGGTGCTATATACAGCTGAGAAAAAGTATTCTTCTTTCTATTACCATTCAGTTTTCTCTAGAGGTTTATTATATCTAACTTTCAAAACTTCTATTCATCCCTTAACTTCTTTTTCATATATTTTATAGTTAGATTTTATGTAATGCTGAAAGGGGAAAGTTGAGTATAGTTTTCCCGTCTATTTCTTCCTATTGCTCAGTGATTGATTTTTCCTCTAAGCTTCTAGCTGTTCTGCCAATGGGTTCATACATGCTTAGCATTGTTATTACTTATTTGTCTATGGTATCTTTTGTCTATGATATCTTTTTAATAAAATGTAATTTCCCTGATTAGTTCTTTTAATTAGGTCTATTTTTGCTTTCATTTTGTCTGAGATTCTGATTGCTACCCCTGGTTTTTTGTTTTTGTTTTTGTTTTTTTTGCTTTTTGTTCAGCTGAAGTATAACAGATTATGCTCATGTCAATTATTTTAATTTCTGTGTCTCTCTGATTTAAGTGTTTTTAATAGAATTTTATTTTCCAAAATATGTGCAAAAACAAAATTTTACCATCCTTTTAAAAATAAAAAACTTTGTGTTCCAACTTCTCTTTTCCCCTCCATTCCCACCCCCACCCACAAGAACTCAAGCAATTCAAAATAAGTCATACATGAGTAGTCATGGAAAAATTCCCATATTTGTTAGTTGTGAGAGAAAACAGTCAAAAAACCCCAAACTTCAGATTAAGGGATGGTCAAAAAGGAAAAGAAAAAAAAATAAAAATGTATTTCCATCTGTTTTCAGATACTATCAGTTCTTTCTCTGCAGATGGGCTTCATATGTCCTTCAGAGTTATATTGTTTCAGCTAGTCCAGCTAGTGTCAAGTGTCTGAGGCCAGATTTGAACACAGGTCCTCCTGAATCCAGGGCTGGTGCTTTATCCACTGCATCACCTAGCTGCCCCCCAAGTGTTTTTTTTTCTTAATTTAATTTTTGTTTTTGTTTTGTAAAGAACATGTTGTTGGATTCTGGTTTCTAATCCATTCTACTGTCTGCTTCTACTTTTTGAGTGAATTTATCCCATTTCTATTCCCATTCCCATTTCTGATTTACTGTTATATTTCACTCCATCCTATTTTCTTCTGTTTATTTTTCTCTCTTTTTACCCTGTCCCTACTCAAAAGTGGTTTTGCTTCTGGCCACTGTCTCTCTTTATCTTCCCTCCCTTTTATCATCCTCTTTCTCTTATTCCCATTCCCCTCCTATTCCCTGCTAGTTGTGATAGAATTATGAATATATATTATTCTAACTTTGAACCAATTTCAATGAGAATGAAGTTCAACAAGTGCCCCTCTACCTGGCTCATTTTTCCTTTCACTGTTAACGCTTGTCCTTGGCAATACTTTTAAGTGAGGACATTTCCCCCACTATTTATTTCCCCTCCCCATTTTCCTAGTGCATTCCTCTTTCTTATCCCTCCCCTTTTTTTGAGATCATTCCAACATAATTGACTCATATCCATGTTCTCCCTATAGATTCCTTTTAACTGCTCTAATAATTATAAAGTTCTTAGGACTTAACTTTATCATTCCCAAATCAGAATAAAAATATTTTAACCTCGTTAAGACCCTTATGAAATTCCTTTCATGTTTCCTTCTTATGCTTCTCTTGAATCTTCTGTTTGAAAGTCAATTTTCTCTTCAGATGTTTTCATCAGGAATACTTGAAGGTTCTCTAATTAAATCACACTTAGTTTTGCCATGTATGTTATTTTGGTGTTGAACATAGTTCCTTGGTCTGCTAGAATATTATATTCCAAGCCTCCTCTCCTTAACATTGAAGCTGCTAAATCTTGTTTGATTCAGAATGTGGCTCCATAATGTTTGACTTGTTTCTTGTAGGCTGTTTGCAATATTTTCTTCTTCAACTAAGAGCTCTGGAATTTGGCTGTAATATCCCTAGAAGTTTTCAGTTTAGGATCTCTGAAGAAGTGATCCACAAATTCTTTTGATTTTTATATCATCCTCTAGATCTAATATATCAGTTTGGTTTTTCTTTATAATTTCTTGAAAATTGATGTCCCCCCTCTCTGTCTCTTCTGCTCTGTCAGAATTTCTTCGGCTTTGCCCCCCATAACCCCTGAGAATGTATGCCTGTGCCAAGTTCGTCTCTACCCCTGCCCTTGTGAGAAGCAGCTCTCAGCTACTGAGTAGACCGTTATCTGCAGTAGTGCTAAGACTGCCAGAGATGCAGACAGATGAGAACCTCAGCATTTTGGCAGCATCAGGTCCCTCAACCTTGATTGTCCCCAGATATGGATTCCAAACAAGCACTGCCTCAATGGATATTGACACAGCAGCCAAGTTCATTGGGGCTGGGCCTGCCACTGTAGGGGTGGCTGGTTCTGGAGCTGGGATTGGGACTGTGTTTGGAAGTCTCATCATTGGTTATGCCAGGAATCCCTCCCTGAAGCAGCAGCTCTTCTCCTACACCATCCTGGGCTTTGGCCTGTCTGAGGTCATGTGGCTCTTTTGCCTGATTGTGGCCTTCCTCATCCTCTTTGCCATGTCGTGAAGCCGTTTCTGTTCCCCAACTTTTCTGAACGTTCATCTTTCTCCTGGTTCTTCCATGTTTCTTTCAACCTGTGTGTATCTCCCCTTTCACCTCACCAGGCAGCCCTGGAGAAAGCCGTGGTCACAAGTTTTGACAGAGGGAAGACAAATAAATACTGTATTAATAAGCAAAAAAAAAAAAAAGATGTCTAGGTTTTTTTGTTTTTTATCATGGTTTTCAGATAGTCCAATATTTCTTAAATTATTTTCCTGGATCAATTTTTCCAGTAAGTTGTTTTTGCAATAAGATATTCCACACATTCCTCTTTTTTCATTTTTTAAACTTAATTTTCTTATTTTTTTTTGATGTTTCATGGAGCCATCACTTTCTACTTACCCAATTCTAATTTTTAAGAAATGATTTTCTTCTTGGAGCTTTTGTACCATTTTTTTCCTTAAGAATTTCTTTTTTTTTTCTTGATGCTTTGTGCTTCTTTTACCAGTTTGCCAGTTCTATTTTAAGGTGTTATTTTCTTGAGCATCTTACTTTTTTTTTTTACCAAGCTGTTAATTTTCATATATATATATATATATATGTGTGTGTGTGTGTGTGTGTGTGTGTGTATGAGTGTGTGTATGTCTATGCATACATGGATACATATATATTTTATATATTATATATATATATAAACATACACAAATATATGTGTATATTTGTCTAATGTTCAATCTACATTTTTTTCCCTTTAAGGATCTGCTTGTAACTGTTTTCATGTTGTTTTCTTTTTTTAATTTATAGCTTGACCTTCTGTGTCATCATATTAGCTCTTTATGCTTCCATTCTTTTTTGTTTGCACATTTTCTCAGCCTATTTCTTGGCTTTGGACATTATTTTAAAATTGTGCTGTGCTCACCATCACAAGCTTCTGGCTTTTGCTGTTTTTAGAGCTAGTTATCAGGACTTGTAAGACTTTGTTGTGTCTGAGGTGGTATAATCCAGGTAAAGATGTGCTGCTATCCTCATCTGAGTTTTAGTTTTTACTCATGAAGGGTCTCTGCTGCCCTGAAAACACAAACCCTTGTGCTTCTCTTTGTTCTGGACTTGAACCTAGGGACCCCATTTCACTTGAGCTACAGTCCCTTCTCTCTACCCTGGAACTGTGACCCAGAACTGTGTATGGGCAATAGCTTTTCTTAAAAAGGACCTGTTGGGTTTTTTTGCCCAATTCTAGCTCCTGGTTCCCAGTAATCTCTTTTTGAGCAGTTGTCCAGTCCCCTTACCATCTCTGGGCTGATAGTTCCTGAGACTTCTACTCCTTCTCTTACCACCTGCAAGGCTCATAGCTGGTCTTGCTGCCACATGTGCTCCAGGCCAGTCCCCATCCCATGTCACAGACCTCTATTTATGATCTCCTAAATTGGCTTGAGTTAGAAAAAAAGTCTCACCTTGATCATGTGTTAGCTACACTACTCTTGAATTCATTTGATGCATTATTTTAAAGGTGTGTTTGGAAGGGAATGTTGGGAGAGCATGATTAGTTTGCTTCCTCTACTGTCTGGGCTCCACCTCTATGTACTTTTGAATATCTCTATTTATTTAAAAAATATTTGGGGCAGCTAGATGGCGCAGTGGATAGAGCACTGGCCTTGGATTCAGGAGTATCTGAGTTCAAATCCGGCCTCAGACACTTAACACTTACTAGCTGTGTGACCCTGGGCAAGTCACTTAACCCCAATTGCCTCACTAAAAAAAAAAAAAAAACTAAAAAAAAAAATATTTGTCTTATGTTAAGCTGACAATTGCCTGTTTGCAACTTGTATCCATTGCTTAGATTCAAAAGAATCAGTTGCTGAACCAGAAGTCAGGAAGACTTGGATTCAACTTCAGTTCTCAAGATTTTTAACTCAATGTTCCTGTGTAAGCCACTTTGACATCTCTGAGCCCTAATTTTAACATCTGTAAAATTAGTATTATAGTTACTTTCTCAAAGGATTGCTGTGGGATTCTAATGAGAAAATGTATGTACAACAATTTGCAAAGCTTAAGGAACTATATAAATGTCAGTTTTTATTGCTCCTAGTTCTGCTTTCTGGGGCCAAATTAAATAATTTCTCTTTCACATAATAGCCCTTTTAATATTCCACATCCCAGGAATACATTTGTAACTGTTATTCAAGTTCATGATAAATAACTAGAGGAAAAAGTATTTTTTTTGCAATTACTATTCAACTATTTCTAAAATCATTTAATGTTTTGTCTCTAATTTGAGGTCATGTCTACAGCTTTTAGCTGTTAAGATCACTTGATTTTTGTAATTGCAAATAGAACAAAATAATTCTTCTGGATTGTACGTGTAAAGAAAGTAAAAACTGCAGAAATTTCAGGGAAGATTTGTTAAGAAACATCTTAAACAATATGTTAAGATGAGTTTACCTCCTATATCCTATATCTTCCTAACCACCATCCCCCTACCAAAAAAAAAAAAAGCGATTACTTAGGTTGTTTACACACCACACATACTGTTTTGCATACCTTGCAAAAAATTATTAGTAATAGCTGAGATTTACAAAGTTTTAAACATTAGAAAATGCAATCATACATATGATAGCATTTGATCTATACAAGCCTGTGCAATAAGTTCTATAATTATTATTGTATGCTTTTGTTGAGTTAAGAAAAGTGAGTCTCAGAGAGGTTGAGTGACTTGTTCATGATCTTATAAATAATAAATGATATAGGAAGAATTTTAACCCAGATTGTTGTTGTTTTTTTCTAAATCTATCCTTTTTTTCTATAATGCCATGCTATATTCAGTCAGTCTGTTACTTCAGAAACAACTAATTGAATGATGAAAAAGCAATTTCAACTAATATGTTTTCCAAGTAATATATAGATGTGTGGTCATTCGAATAAACAATCTACTTACTTTACCTCAGATCTGGTGGTAGAGAAGGATAAGGTGCCTGGATATAGGCAATTGTGGGGCAGGTTGTTGAAGTAGGACCATTATGAGCAAAGTGGGCAGATGTTTAATATTGTCAATTCTTCAGTTCTTGCCTTGAAATAAGGAAGAGGCAGACATTAAGTCTCTGGAAGGTCCTAGCTGAGTTGGCACCTGGGATTCCACACTTTCCATGTAAAAGATTACATTTAGAGTTAGAGGGAGGAAATCATCCATAGACACATATGAAGAGAAATAAAATAATCAACTTCACAAAGGAGTTAATTTTCTCAGGGGAAACTCAGGTAGAAAAAAATGGACAAAAAAATCCCAATTCATTATTTCCAATACCAAGCTTAAAATAAAAAAGGTAGGTAGGAGTATAGTGGCCATTGGTTTTGATTCAGCAGCTCAAGTGACAGTTATAGGTTTTTCTGCTTCAATCTGTGTCTATAGCCCTTTCCAAATAGGCAGTAATCAATATTTTAGAAAAACAATGTATGTTTTTTTCATCTGAGAAAGATCATCAACCAGTTCCTTGACTATTGTTATATTCAGCCATGTGATTAAAATTGATAGTATTAATTTTCTGTCCTTGTTTCTTTCCAAGGGCAAACAAACCTTTCTAAGGAGATGGACCTGCCTGGATGCTCCTGGTCATAAACTCAAATGTGAGTATGTAACACTGCATGAATTAATGTTCTTCCTCCTTAAAACTCTTAATAACACAATTTATGCAATGAAATTTATGATAATATAAAGCCTTTGAGGAGCACCTAAGTACCCAGTAGCCATATTTATAGGATTAATATATTTTATATAGAGTGTATGACTGAATCCTAATTCCCAAGTTCATTTTTACAATACCACAATTTTTTCAATTATGCTGAATAGCATTGGATCACAGAACAATCCAATTCCAGAAGATTTGGAAATCCAGGTGACTAAAATGCTAGACTGTTAAAACTAGTTACTTATATCCTATCCTCCACACCCCCAGTGATCATCCTCTATCCCTTATGCACTTTCTAATGGCAGAGACATGTCTTCATCTACTAGCCTAGCAAAACAATATCAAGGTGGGCTGTGACATGTCAGATTCTCTGATTTCTCTCTGTGACCTGGGACATTGGCAAAATCTCCTGTTTGAGCCCGAGAGGTGACTATCCCTCTCTGGAGGGCCTTGTCATGAAACCTTGGGAATTCAGACTCTTCAGGTTCTAATGATTAATAGGCCAAGGCAGTTAGGTGTTCAGAGACACTTGCAAGAAAAATAGAAAAGACAAACAAGAAAAAAAAATCAGATGATTATGATGGAAATCTAATCCAAAGAAGATACTAAATTTTTCTTAATACTTTAACCAAGTGGAATTCTTAAAAATACATACTTAATTATCCTTGCAACCTAAAGTCTCTGGGCTGATGATAGAGGTAAGAAGAAAAGCAGGATGAACAAAGTGAGAGGGGGGTATCAAATTTATGGACAAAACTAGAAAAGGAGACAAATTGCTTCTTTGGGCAACTGAAAAAAACAACAACAAAAACTTCAGCTTGCAACAGAAGCTGCTTTGTGGAAAGGTCACTCAAGTAAACACCAAAAAGGAAAATGAATACACATTTTTCTATAGAGCTTCATATAGCAGACATTAAGAAACTATCTGAAATCTGATGCCCACAGGCAGATGTTCCTCTGGTGACAGATGACTAGACTCCTCTGCATAATGCCTGAAAAGGGAACAATACTAAGATGACATTTTTCTTATTCAGCATGATGCAGGCATCAATGATCAAACAAACATGCTGATGACTCCCTTATAACCTGCTACAGGAAATAGTGATGACAAGGACACCTTAATACTCCTTTTGGTAAACAAGTCCATCAAGCCAGATCTAAAAATAAATTGGAAGAAATAGCATGGGATATTACTAGGAGCATCAGTATACAATACCACCTCTTGAAATGAGAAGGTCACAAAGATTCTAAATTTGCATCTTAAATATTCTGATGGTTTTTATCAAACTCTGAGTAGCAGCACCTCCTTTGGATGAGATACAAAACATCATGCAATATTCAATTTAATTCAAAGTAGACTTACTTTTCAGGCATTTAGGAGTATTTATACCAGGCGAATTAGATAGTTTCACTGTCAAAGTATGTATGAAATGCCTTTAAAGGATTTCCTACTATTTATGTCTGTGATTATTTGGTGATAAAGTCAAATATAATTATAACTTACCTATACTTTCTCTATTCCAAGTGTCATACCTAGTTTAAAAATTGCCATTGTTTCCCCCACTTCTTTTAATTCTAACTTTTTTATTGCTGTTCAGTCATTTTCCAGTCATATCAGACATTTTTTGACTCCTTTTGGTATTTTCCTGGCAAAGATATGAAAATCATTTGCTATTTCTTCTTTCAATTCATTTTACAGATGAGAAAACTGAGTCAAATGTATTGCCCAGGATTATACAGCTAATAAGTATCTAAGGCCAGATTTGAACTCATGGAGATGGGTCCCTCTGACTCCAGGCCTAGTGCTCTATCCACTGGGACACCTAGCTGCTCTCATTCTAGGTTAAATAGATGAGAAATGGCTAAGGGAACCCAAATTCCACAAAAAAGAAAAAAATCAACAAAAAAAGTCTTCCTAATTATTCTATTATGTTATAAAATAGTGTATATGTATAGTGTATACATGCTCTGAAAAAAATACATACAGTACCTAGATCACAGGGAAATCGGGGGCAAAGGCCTTTTTAAACCTTTATATTCTATGGAAATGTGAGTTATTCCTTTTATTCCTATGATCCATATTTTTATGGTATTTATTTACCTGCTTTCTCTACATGTCCCCTCTTGGGATGCTTTGATAATCAGACAAATTAGGGACAATGCTGAAGATTTGGACAAAATTGGGTGAGGTTTGTTTGTTTTGTTTTGTTTTGTTGGGGCAATGAGGGTTAAGTGACCTGCCCAGCATCACAAAGTTATTAAGTGTCAAGTGTCTGAGACCATAATTAAACCCAGGTCCTTCTGAATCTAGGACCATTGCTTTATCCAGTGCACTACTTAGCTGCCCCCCAGAATTGTTGAAGAAGTAACAATGCTATTTACTGGGATTAAAATAAAGACAAGTTTAAACATGTACTAACAGTGGGTACCTGCTCTGGTCAAGCTTTCGGAGCTGAAATGTATACCAGCAGAGGGCAAAAGAGAATGTATCCTAGGATGCAAACATGAACGGGGCTCTCTCCCTGTCCATAAAAGTTCTTTCCAAATTTATAATTCTTCTACATGGTTGTTATCTCTTCACTTCATTGCCCCCTTCCTGCTTTGCTACTATTCCCTTTGCCTATCTGGTGGAATTATTTTCTATGACAGAGGAGACTTGTTCATCCCCAACTTAATGGACTACACATGTAATTTTAGCTAACCATGACTCAAATTTAGAGGCTCTGCCAGAGTTCCTAACTGTTTTGATTATCCCTACATACAGTAGCCAGGAGAAATCCCCCTGTAGAAACTACCCCTCCCTACAACAACCACCAAAATGTCTGCTAAATAAGGAAGAAAGTATCACTTAGGCAGATACATCAACCTCAATTTTATTTACAGTATTTTTCATTAAAATGTATTCAAAAATTGAGTAGGTAGAAGGATAATACTATTTTGCAATATTTAAAACCAAATTACCAATTGGAACATAGCCCTGTAGGTTCAAGGACAAAGGTAGCATTCTTATATCTTCAGAACCCCATGCCCTGACAGGAAATTAGGAAGCACAGGTGTCTATTCTAAAGAAAAACTCAATAATTCCCTTTCATGATTTTCTTAATTAAAAAAAAAAAACAACTGATAACAAATTTTGTCTTGAGAGTTGATCTCTATCATAATTTATTGATGAAACTTGATTCACTTCAGAACTTTTCACTGTTTGCACAAACTTGGTGAAATATGTCGCATCTCCATTCCCATCATTGTCACTAGCTTTCTACCTTTTGGGCAAACTCACAGAGCTTGTCTGTGTATCTAGCTTGTCAACAATTTATACTTCCTCACTTTGTCAGTCCCCTTGACAACTGAACACCCAGTTACTTCCAAATTCACTTCTCCTGTCAAATGCACAAATCCTCTTTCATCTTCCATTTCCTTGGAATCTCTAACCTTGACTCTATCATTGACACAAGTTGTTAGAGGCACATTTTCTCCTTGTTCTCTTCAAGCTAAATATCCAGAAGCATACTTAACTATAGTTCTAAGACTTTACTTATACTCATGCACTCATACTAATTGTGGAAAACTTCTAAATCATGCTACATTTTCCTTTAAAAGATATTGTATAATTTGAGCAAATTGATAAATATTCACAAAAAATGCCTCCTCCTTGAGATAAGGTCATCCAGACAGTTAATTCCATTAGAAATAAATTTCTGTTAGTTACAGGTGTCACAAATGGCCTTTGTCAAGATATTTTTAATAGAACATTCTGTCCAAATGACCTTACCTAGAGATAAGTATGCAACAGTGAATATTTATTGCTGGATCCAACAAAAAAACAAATTCAAATCTCTATAGATGTCTCACAAATGAGGGATGAAATATGCAGAGCAACAAAGAACATCAAACTCCTGTCTGATTATATAATTCTAAATGAAATTTCCCAATTCTAAATCTAAAGGTCCTTGCTTTTCTCTACTTCTAAAGTCAGTACCATGAAAAAAAAAGTTTGTAATACAAAAGTCTACTAATGGATTAAAGTTTACAAGACATTATTATAAAATCTTAAACTCTCAGTTTTATGTGAAGTACTTAGAATAAGAAGACCTAGGTTTGAATCCTGACTCTTATCACTAATTTTTGAAGACAGGAAAATCACTTGTAAGGGCTAAAATTTTATCTAGACTGTCTAAAAATCGATTGAATGGTTGGAATAAATTATAAGCTTTAACAAGAATTTAGACTTTTAAGTATTTATTAAGGAGCGTAAGAATTTGGTGAGGAGAAAGAGATCAAGATATCTTCATCTATCTATCTCAGGGAGGAAGCATTTCAGCTCTGCTCAGAACAAGGTCCCGGGCAAAAGATAGCTCATTTGCCCCTTCCTCCTCCCAGAAACTTCCTCTCCAACAGGAAACAGGGCTGTCCACACACAGCTCCAAGAAAATTTCCTGGTAGCTCTGATTGACAAGTCCCACAGGTGGTTCTATGGATGTAACTTTCAGACACTAAAGTCACATGGCTATGTCCTCAGGCCAGAGCTCACCAAATGTTCCTCCCAGCAGGGGGCATTATTCCAACTCCCAGGTATAACTCACTTAGCCTCAATTTTCTCAGTTGTGAAATGGGAATATTAATTCTGTAGAGTCTACCTCATAGAGTTGTAAGGATCAGTGAATGTAAAAAATTCAAATCTCAAAGCACGATGAAAAACATTTGATGTTGTTATTCTATTGACTAGTAATAATTTCATTCCATCATACCACCCCTGCCATAGTGTCCAGAAGGTTTTAGTGCAGGTTTAATTTTTAGTAGTTTTAATAGCAGTTTTAAGCTACTAAAACTTGAAACTGAAATACTATTAGGGCATTATTATTAATTTTATTTTCTTCTCAGTATTTTTAATGACTTTTAAAAAAGACAATTATCTAATAAACTACACCTTATACTGTGATGTAAAGTATTAGAAATCAAATTAAGAGGAAACGAGATAATTTCATAATCTTCATACAAACTAGAACCTGGCTGCCCTGAGATCACTTTTCTAAGGTATTCTAGGACAAGGCTTCTTAATTTTTTTCCACTTGCAACTCCTTTTTTTGCCCAAGATATTTTTTTTATGTGAATGTGGCTTTATAGGTACATAAAATAGATATATAAATCAAATATGTACTGCCAAATTTTCACAACCCCCACATTCAGTTATACAACGTCATATGGGGTTGTAACCCATAGTTTATGAAGCTTTATTCTAGGCTGATAAGAATTCTTCCTGTTTCTAATGACCTCCTATAGGATCTTTAAAAAGCAAAAGTCATTCTTACTTCTTCTATTGAATCCTGTAGGTTCTGTTTAAATCCATTTTATCTTTTACTGGGAGGTCTTTTTGCAAAGTCAATAACATGATGGACTTGGCAGTCAGAAGATATGCATTCCAATCCATCCTCAGAATGTTATTCGTTTTGACCAAGACAAAGTCATTTTTTTGGCACCTCAATGTCCTCATTTGTAAAATAGGGACCATGTGAGGCAGCTAGGTGGTGCAGTGGATAAAGTACCGGGCCTGGATTCAGGAGTACCTGAGTTCAAATCTGGCCTCAGACACTTGACACTTACTAGCTGTGTGACCCTGGGCAAGTTACTTAACCCCCATTGCCCCACAAAAAAATAATAATAATAATAATAAAAATAAATAAATAAAATAGGGACCATGTTACTTTCATTCTCTAACTCCCAGGATTGCTACATGGAAATTACTTTGCAAACCTTAAAGTCTATAAAAACAGGAAGCACTTATTGATATCATTATTCAGTTTTTTGACAGGGGGTACAACCTAGAAGCTTATTAAAACTCTGGATGAGTGATTCCACTTTTCAACCATGTAAGAAATCCCAGCTTTTCCTGTTTCCATTTTGTAAGCTTTAAATCACCTCTAAGATTATGTAGGTCTCCTCTGTCATAATACTGATTTAAAAACTGTTACATATAACATGTAGCCAATTTTTATGATCAGAAATGATATATCAGCATATAGGTTGGGCTGGGCTGGATACATCTGCTTTTCAATAGGAGAAATTGATAGCTTTTTGGAAGTAACACAACCTCCCTCTCCACCACTACCACCCCCAAAATAAATAAAACAAGCTAATGGCTACTTTTCCACATAAAATGAGCACAATCTTGATGGAAAGATTTCTAACTCTAACCCTGACCTGGGGGAACTAAGAAATATGTTTGTTTTTCACTATGTCTTAAAACCAATTATCTAAAGAATAAAAGAATCACTGTTAGTCATATATGGAAACTTAGAGATCAGGCAGGAAAGCGTCTTCATTTTTAAAATTAGGAAGGAAAGACTGAATTGTCACTTGAATAAGGTTAAATGGTTACTGAATGGTGGGGACGGGACTGAAGTCAGGTCTTTTGACTTTGAAGTGAGTGTATGTTCTGCTACAAAACACTATTGCCTCAATGCCTAAATATGGAGTCCTATAAAGTTCAATGGAAAGAAACCTGCATTTAGAGTGAAGAGATTTGAGTTTGAATCCCAGCTTCCTATATACATTTATGAAACTTTGGGTAGTACACTTAAAGGCTCTAGTCCTTTATGATTCTTTTATTCAGTTTTCTTTTACTCCTGTTATTCATTCTTGTCCGATCTTTTGTGACCCCATTTGGAGTTTTCATGACAAAGATAATTTGATCTCCAGTGGAAGCATGTTATCAATTTTGACAGGTAATCAGAGGTTAAGTGACTTGCCTAGGGTCACACAGGAATTGTTTGGGGCTGGATTTGATCTCAGCTTCCTCACTGCAAGGCCAGAGTTCTAGCTATTGACCCACTGACTGCCTCCTTAAGATACTTCCCTCTTGCAAATCTATGATACTAAGATGTGAATTTAGGTCTTTTGGCTCCCAGCCAAGTGCTCTTCATATTATATCTTGCTGCCTCTCATTTTTCTTATTTAGATTGTAATAGGAAATTTCAATACCCCTTTTTATGAATATGGAAATTTCAGATAATGAATCAATCAGTCTACAAGCATTTAAATCTTACTTGTTGAGCAAGTCTAACTCATAATTTGTAACCATATAATTGAAGGATCCAGAAATGGTACTATATAAATAGTCTTTCTATCATTCTTAAATTATATAAATGAGTTTGAATATATCAGAAGTGAGGATGGTCCTGAAACACACCTCGTAGAAAGTCACACACCTTAATACAATTCCTTATAAGGTATACCTATTAGTTCTCTGACACTGATACAAGAGATACAATTTTACTTCATTATTTGCTTTTTTGTGCCTTTTAATCATGAAAAATAAAAAATATATTTTTGTGGGATAAAGTACTAAGTTCTAAGTGTTTTATTATTAAAATATATTTTAATCTAGGAGGCACAATGGGTAGAGTGTCAGTACTGAAGTTAGGAATACTTATCTTAATGATTTGAAATAAGGCTTCAGACTTTTACTAGCTCTGTGCCAGTCACTTAACCCTGTTAAGGATTATGATGGGGAATCTCAGTTCCTCTTTGGCAAAATAAGCTGGAGAAAGAAGTGGCAAACCATTTCACTATTTTGGCCAATAAATTCTCAAATGGGATCATAATTAGGCATAACTGAAATGACTGAGTAACAGATTATACATTACTAGACAGATTATTTTTCTGAGGAAAATAAGCAAGGAAAGCAAACTCCATTTTTTCTGGTAAGTATTTATAATAAAAGATACAAGAAAATAAGACATTCAAGTTTCATATTAATTAAATTGTAGTATATTTCCTAGGCCTCGGTCTTGAGACCTTTATAAAAAATGGGTTAATATTAGATGGCTTCAGGGGCAGCTAGGTGGCACAGTGGATAAAGCACTGGCCCCGGATTCAGGAGGACCTGAGTTCAAATCAGGCCTCAGACACTTGACACTTACTAGCTGTGTGACACTGGGCAAGTCACTTAGCCCTCATTTTCCAGGAAAAAAAAATATTAGATGGCTTTTTTGGGGGGGAGCAGGGAAATGAGTGTTTATTGACTTTTTTTTTGTGGGGCATTGGGTGTTAAGTGACTTGCCCAGGGTCACACAGCGAGTAAGTATCAAGTGTCTGAGGTCAGATTTGAACTCAGGTCCTCCTGAATCCAATGCTGGTCCCTTACCTTAAAATCCTATACAACTTTTAGCTATTATTATTCATTACTGAGCTACATTTCAATATGGATACAGCTAAAAATGCCACATTTCCTGTCCTCACAGAACTTACATTCTCTTTAAATAAATAATATAATAACCACATGGGAGTGACAATCCAAAGACTATTGAAATTGTGTTTTAAAGTCCATATGGTGTTAAAGGAAATAATTCCTATTAACAATGATCCCATTTTTTCCACTGAAAGATTATGCTGAGTTTTGCTGAGTAGGTGATTCTTGGTTATAATCTCATTTCCTTTGGAATATCATATTCCGTGCCCTCTGGTCCTTTAATGTAGAAGCTGCTAGATCTTGTGCTATCCTGACGGGGGCTCCACAGTACTTGAATTCTTTCTTTTTGGCAGCTTGCAATATTTTCTCCTTGACCTGAGAGCTCTGGAATTTGGCTATAATATTCGTAGTAGTTTTCCTTTTGGGATCTCTTTCTGGAGGTGATTGGGGGATTCTTTCAATTCCTATTTTAGTGTCTTCTTCTAGAATTTCAGGGCAATTTTCCCTGAGAATATATTGAAAGATGATGTCTAAGCTCTTTCCTTGATCATGGTTTTCAGGTAGACCAATACTTTTCAAATGATCTCTCCTGGACCTATTTTCCAGGTCAGCAGATTTTCTCAGAACATATTTCATATTGCTCTCTATTTTTTATTCATTTGGATTTGCTTTATTGTGTCTTGGATTCTCAAAAAATCACTGTCTTCCATTTGTTCAATCCTCATTCTTAGGCAATTATTTTCATCAGAGAGCTTTTGTACTTCCTTTTCTTGCTACCCCTTTCTTAAACTCTTCTACTTCTACCAATTACCTACCATTTTTGCCTTTTTTATGCCCATTTTTGCATGTAATATTCTCTTAATATCTCTACTATTTTTGAACAGATCTCTTCTTACTTTTGTTTTCTTCTCTCTCTTTGCATTGGTCATTTAAGAAAATCTTATTCCGTCTTGTTGTTATCTGTAATTCTACATTCAGTTCGGTGTATCTTTCCTTTTCTCCTTTTCTTTTTTTGCTTCTTTCTGTAGCTGTTTTTAAAACATCATCAATCGGGGCAGCTAGGTGGCAAAGTGGATAGAGCACCGGCCCTGGAGTCAGGGGAACCTGAGTTCAAATCCGGCCTCAGACACTTAACACTTACTAGCTGTGTGACCCTGCGCAAGTCACTTAACCCCAATTGCCTCACTAAAAAAAAAAAACAAAAAACAAAAAAACATCATCAATCAGTCACTTTTTTTTTGGGGGGGGGGTGTTTTTGTTCCTACCTATAGTACAATATTGGAAAACTATCTTCAGGTAGTCCACCAGATCTAATCCTTAAACGTATTCCTCACCTCAATTTCATATTCATAAGGGATGTTATTAGGTCACAATTAAACACTATTTTCCATACTTTCTCATTTCTTTCTTTCTTTTTTTTTTTTTTTTTTTGGTGAGGCAATTGGGGTTAAGTGACTTGCCCGCAGTCACACAGATAGTGAGTTTCAAGTCTGAGGCCAGATTTGAACTCGGGTCCTCCTGACAAAAGGCCCAGTGCTCTATCCACTGCACCACCTAGCTGCCTTGTTATACTTTCTCCAATTTAAGTATAATTCTTTGAATAAAAAGCTCTTTATATGTTCCACAGTCCACTCCAGTTTTTATATTAACTGATGGCATACAGCTTCTCTATTAGGCTCTGTCCTTATCTATTTTGAACTCTGAGGCCAAACTTCCCTATTCCAATTCTCTTTTGGTTTCCTACTTTTGCATTCCAATTACCTATGATGAATGTGACATCTTTTTTTTGGGGGGAGGTGGGGGGTTGTTATCTCTAGAAGATGTTGTAGGTCTTAATACAATTCACTAACTTTGCCCTCTTTAGAATTAGTGGTTGGAGCATTGACTTATATTATTGTGATGCTGAATAGTTTATCTGGGATTCAAACACATATTTTTCTGTCATTTTTTGAGATTATACTCCAGTACTGATTTCCTCTCTTTTATATTGACTATAAGAGCTATTCAATTTCTTATAAGGGATTCTGGCCTGTAGTAGGATATGCAATGATCACCTGAATTCAATCCACCCATTTTTGACCATTTAGGTTCACTGACACTGAATATGCCAATGTTTAATCTTTCCATCTCCCATTTGATCACATTCAGCTTATGTAACAATTGGAATGACGTCACCTGCTAGAGACTTACTGTAGAAGAGTTCCACCCATGAAACGAAGGTCTTTGAGGGCAAGACCAGGAGTCTTTTCTTTGGCGTCAGGAAGTGACGCGGGCTAGTGGGAGGAGGAAGGAAGAGACTGGCACTCAGTCTCGCTCTTTTTTCCTGAGGACGCTGGCGGAGAAGGGAGCTAAAAATGTGCTCTCCCTTTAATAGATAGAAATCTAGGTCTTTCTCTCTCTCTTTACCAAATTCTTATTCTCCTTAATAAATGCTTAAAAGTCTAACTCTTGATAAAGCTTATAATTTATTGGCGACCACTCATTAGATATTTTAGACAGTTTAGCTAGAATTTTAGCCCTTAACACTTACCTTAGCTGATACCTCTTCCATTACAAGTTCGTATGCAATATTTACCTTTAGAACATTGAAATTTCCTTTCATTACCCAACACATTCAAAGTAGGGCTATCCTTTGGCTTTCACTCAGCTTCTTCATTAGTTCTGTAGCAACTTGTAGTTGTCTTCTGTTCTTCCTCAGTAGCAAGTTGTACTGTTTCTGGCCGGAGGGACTCACCTTCCAGTGCCATATCTTTATCATTTTAATACTCCCCATGGGGTTTTGGAATGCATTGGAGTTGTTTGGCAATTCCTTCTCTAGTGGATCACTTTTTGTTAGAACTGTCCACTATGATTTGTCCTTCTTGGACAACCCTGGACATAGCAGACAATTTCATTAAGCTATAAAAGCCCTCTGCCATGATAAGACAGTGATCCAGGAAGGGCTCAAATATCCTTAGTCAAGCAAGATAAATGCCCACCTTGGCCATGTCTGAAATATGTATCATTCTGCACTTCAATATCAGCAGGTTGTCCTCTGTAATTGTGATTAATCATTGTTTTAATCACACTTTCTGCATATTCCTTAGTTGTTTTTTTTTTATCTCTGGTTTGATTGACTTTTTGAGGGATGTGGGGGGGGCTGAAGTAATAGTAAAGTCTAAGGGTTTTTAAAATGCTTTTGGTATCCACCACTTTTTTAGAAACCTTGTGAATATAGCCTTCATTCAGCTTAAAATTGTATTATTTTGGCATGTAACCCCTTTTATATTTCTGCTTTTGTCCCCTTTTTTTCCAGTTTCTTTATTCATTAATGCATAATATTTGCCTCTTTGTTTTTAGTTTGGCTGAAATTCAGTTTTTTCTTTTGCTCAAATTCAACTATCCTTGACAGAAGGATGGAGGGGGAAGGAAAATTCATTCAGTCTTACGGGTGTTCTGCATATTAATATGAATAATGTCATAGAATCCTTTCCTTAGAGATGTTTTAATATAGTACAATGGAGAGGGGCCACTGGAATGTCAAGAGTCAGAAGTGAGAAGCTGGGAGTGTGATGCTTTTGAAAGCCTGATTCATCAGACAATTTAATTCCTTTCTATGACTCTCAAATTTCAGAAGGAAATTTCCAGGAATTTTATAAAATTTCAAAATTGAAGGCTCAGAAAATCATTAAACTTTTATTTCTAAATAAAAATATGAACCACATTATTATTCTTTAGACCAGAATTGATGAAGCAAACACTGAATTATTGAAGTATTTAAGATAAAGCTATAAAATAAAGAGTGGTACTGGGGCATGACTTATAGGGCTTCATCTTTTTGTTTTACAGGCATAGAATATAATGTTATAAATACCAGGCATAGTCATCACTACCATGGGGAAAATAGGGGTTTGCCATACAGTGACAATATGATGTGGGAGGCCATCCTTTTTTCCTGTAGGCAACCAACCACTATCCTTGGATTGTGCTTCTTCATCCTTCATTATCACATTTCCTTGCACTTTATCTTCAGTCCTCAGGCTCTCACTGCCATGTTCCCACTTTCTTGAGTCTGCCATTGTCCTGTATAAATCTCTGACATAGTATGTCTGTACTCTTAGTCAGTTGTGATTTGTGACCCCTACACTACTATTGTTCTAGGTGAAAACATTTCTCATTAAGTACCTAACCCAAGGTGTATTTGAGTTCTCAGAGATTAGTGTGATAAATCAATCTCTGAGATTTGCTAATTGAGTTGAATTTTTTTCAAATAATTTCCTGAACTATTCTATTGAAAACAGATAACACATTGGCCATTAATAAAATTGAATCAGGTCAGAGAAACATTTAAAAAGACAGTTGGTATGTTATTAACTTTAATTTCCTGTTCGTATTAACAAGGGTACGTTGGCAGAGGATTGTTGTCTTTATCCTGGACTTTAATAAGTAGAGGGACTATATGTTATAACTAAAATGATTAAAGTAGAATCTCATTGTATTTTTAAAAATCAAATTATAGCCTGAAGGAGCATTATAATGAAGTAAGTTTTAGGAAAGAATTGATGCTTCCACACTTTATTTCAATACACAGAGGGCCAACTTTGACCCCAGTGATGCTTCAGTTATGTTCTAGAAAACAAAAGAATAGCAGGAAGGGACTCTCTCCTTATGTAAGGAGAATGGAGGTGAGGAAGCAATTTACATAAGAAATACACTTTCTAGATTCCATTTACAAAGGTATATTCTTTAATAATGATATCCTGAATTCTCCCAATTGCAAGATGTTTGGAAATGTAAAAATATAAGTCTGGTGCAAAGCTAGTATCACATAATTAATGCTTGAAAAGACCTCAGAGATACTCTAGTTGAACTGTCTCATTTTACAAATTAGGAAGCTAAGGTCCGGAGAACTTTAGTGAATTGCACAAAGGCTTATAGTTTGTATAAAGCACAGCCAAGATTCAAAGGTGGGTACAGGGAGGAGCCAAGATGGAGGAGTACAGGCAGCAACCTAGATGAACTCTTCTGATATTCCCCTCTGAACAACTTTAAAATAACTCCCCAATCAAATTGTGGAGAGGCACATCCAACAAAAAGGTCAAAGTGAGAGGTTTTTTGTTTTTTTCCAGTCTACAATAATTTAGGAGATAACACATCAGAAAGATTACATGGAGACCTTTGTTATGCTATTCAGTAACTCTATTGCCCATATGAAGTTCTGGTACTCAGTTCTAGAAAGGAAAAGACTGTGGTTGGTCACCAGGGACCATGAACTCTGGTCCCAGTTCCAAGGCAGAGAAAAATGTTAACACTTCCACTTTTAGGAGAGTAGGGCACTTGGTCACAGATCAAAGGCCAAGAGTGCTGGGGCTTGTGTTTACAGGGGAGTAAGGTTCTTCCTGGGTAAATAATGGAACATAGACTAGGAAAGCAGTGACTATACATCTCCTAAGATAACATCAACTTGAAAGCACCAGAAACTTGCAGATTCCCAGAACCAGCTCTGAAAACAGCATGCACGCGCGTGCGCGTGCGCACGCGCGCACACACACACACACACACACACACACACACACACACACACACACACACACACACCCTGAAATCCTGAACCTTGGGACAGTGCCTCACCACCCCTATGCGCACAGGTAGAACCTTAAAATAATGTTTAAAGTCAAGAAATAAGCTGGAAACAACAAAAAAGGCCCTTGACCATAAAAAGCTAATAGTGGCAGGAGAAACCAGGACATAAACTCATAAGAAGATAACAATGTGTAAAGAGACAAAAGCAAAGGATCAGGGGGCAGCAAGGTGGTGCAGTGGATAAAAGCACCAGTCCTGGATACAGGAGGACCTGAGTTCAAATCTGGCCTCAGACACTTGACATTTACTAGCTGTGTGACCTTGGGAAAATCACTTAACCCTCATTGCCCTTTAAAAAAAAAAAAAGCAAAGCTTCAAAGAAAAAGAAATCTAATTAGACTTAAGTCCAATTAAAAATTCCTAGAAGAGTTAAAGAATGAGATGAGTGGTATAGGGAAAACTGGGAAAAGAAATGAGTGTTGCAAAAAAAAATATGAAAAAGGAATTAACAACTTGGTAAAAGAGGCACAAAAATACTGAAGAAAATACCTTAAAAACAGGATTGGCCTAAAGGCCAAATATGGCACAAAAATTCACTGAAGAAAAGACTTCCTTAAAAAGAACAATTGCACAAATGGAAAAAGAAATACAAAATGTCACTGAAGAAAATAATTTCCATAAAAATTAGAATTGGTCAAGTTGAAGCTAATAACTGAGACATCGAAAAAATAAAAGAAAATGTAAAATATCTTATTGGAAAAACAACCGACCTAGAAAAAATATATGTTTTTATGTATATAGATGTATATGTATGTGTGTGTATGTATGCATGTGTGTATGTATGTGTGTATGTATATATATATATACACACGTGTACACACATATATGCGTGTATATATCGTATATATATGTGTGTGTATATACACACACACACACACACACACACGTATGAATATGTATATCACCCTGTGACCACAAGTGCTAGTATTACTTTTGGCCCTACAACTGTGACCAAATGCCCTACTTTCCTAAAAATGTAAGTGTTAACATTTTTTCTCTCTTATATGTATATATCTGTGCATATATGGTTATTTGTATATGTATGTGTGTTTATATGCATATATACATATGCATACACACATAGAAAAGAATTATGGGACTACCAAAAAGCCAATATCAAGAAATAACCTAGCCATTTTATTTTGATGAATATTATGATTTAATTAATTTCCTTCATAGGAAAATTGCCTTAATATCTTAGATCCAGATGGTAAAATAGAAATTGAAGTTTTCTACTCACTTTCTGAAAGATCTCAAAACGATAACTCCCATGAATATCAGAGCCAAATTCCAGAGATCTTATGTCAAGGAGAAAGTATTGCAATCAGTCAGAAAGAAACAATTCATATAGCTATCAGGATAACAGCCAGTCAGAATCAAGCAAGATATAGCAGCTCCCAAATTAAAGGAGCAGAGGGCTTAGAATAAGATATTGCAGAAGACAAAGTAGCTATAATTACAAATAAGAGTAACCTACCCAGGAAAAAAAAGTATAAACTTTCAGTAGAAAAAAGCACAAATTTGATGAACGAGAGGACTTTGTATCATTTCTGATGAAAAGAACAGAGATAAATAGAAAATTTAACATTCAAACAGAATATTCAAAAGAAACACAAAGCATTAAAACAGGCAAAAGTAATTATAAGGGATACAATTAAGTTTAACTGTTTACTTTCCAAAATGGGTAAATGATACACATAGCTCCTAAGAACATTATCATTATCGAGGCACTTAGAAGGAGTATACAAAGACAGAGGGCATGGGTATGAGTTGATTATGTTGGAATGGTCTCCAAATAAAAATGAAGTTCTGAGGAAGAAGGAGGCATTGGAAGGAAAGGGGATGGAAAAGGTAGAATGGCAAAAATTTCCTCACTTGAAAGAGGCATGCAAGAAAGTGCACTTTTAATAGAGACGGCAATAATGGGGTAGTAGGTAATGCTTAAACCTTATTCTGATCAGAATTCATTCAAAGAGTGAAGAATACACACACACACACACACACACACACACACACACACACATTCACTTGGTTATAAAAATCTATCTTCTCCAATCAGGAAATATTAGGGGAAGAGAATACAAGATATGAGCAGGGAAGAAAGGGAGAAAAAAGGAAGGTGGATTAAGGGGGTCAGTGGTCAGAAGTCAAAGAGACTTTTGAGGTGGTGTAGGACAAAAAGAGAAAGTGAAAGAGAAATAGAAGAAAATAGGATGGGGGGCAGCTAGGTGACCCACTGGACAAAGCACCGACCTTGGATTCAGGAGTATCTGAGTTCAAATCCAGCCTCAGACACTTGACACTTACTAGCTGTGTGACCTTGGACAAGTCACTTAAACCTTATTGCCCTGCAAAAAAAAAAGAGAGAGAGAAAGAAAATAGGATGGAAGGAAGTACACTGCAATTGTAAGTGTGAAGGTGAATGGAACGAGTTCACTCATAAAGCAGGAGCAGACAGCATAATCTAACACTATGTTCTTTATAAGAGACACGCTTGAATCAGAAACAGACAGGGATAAAATGGTGAGATGGAGCAGAGTCTATTATGCTTTATCTGGGGTAAAAATGATAGGGTAGGGAAGTAGAGCCAAGATGACAGAGAAAAGGCAGTGACCTTCCTGAATTCTCTCCCAAATTCTTCCAAATACCTTTAAATAATTACATAAAACAATTCCTGCAGAGGCAGAGTATACAATAGGACAGAGTGAAACAATTTTCAGCCAAAGACACCTTAGAAAGTCACACAGTGCAATACAGGCCACTCCAGCACAGTCATTGCCCCAGCAAACCAGGAGCAGGCATGGGAGCCATTGAATCTGCAACAGTAGTGGCTGCTTCCAGCATTCTCAGCCCATAGAAGGTAATGGGATCTAACAACTAATAAAAAAAAAAATTACTGGGGTCTTTTTTGGCACCAAAGGCAGGACTCCTAGGGCAAGGAGGAGCAGTAGCACACCACAGCTTGTGGTTTTAGTGGAGCAGGGACCCTTGTCACAGTTACAGGAAAGAAAAGAGTACTTGTGGTTGCTCAGAGGACAGAGCACAGGCCAGGAAAGTAGTAAAGATACCTCTCTCTAAATCATACTGTCACAGGGGAAATTGGTGGAGGGGGGTCCTTAAGTATTCCTCTTAAAAGAATTATACCCTCTGACACACACTTAAACTAGAATGAAATAATCCTTTATTTAGGTGCTTCAGAAAGGAACCAAGAGAGAAATCAAGGACTTCTCTCAAGGGGAGATGGTTCAGAGACATGATTCTCTGAGTTACCTATGTCTTCAAACAGAAGAAAGGCAAAAGCTTTTATAGACCATAGATGGTTTGACCACCTGACTATGGAAAGTTCTTTTTGTGGGTGTTGTAATCTTTAGTGAGGGGTTGTGGTCATGACTTCTGGAGTTATCTCTGTCCCCTGGTGCTGACAAGGCAGTAGCCACACCTAATAGGCTTATCTCCCTTACTTCTCTAGGTGCGTCTGTCCTTTAGCTAGTATGCCAGTTAAAACTATAATAGTCCTAAATTTCTTAATATGTTCCAACCCCATATCAATACCACCTGGAAAAACTGAAAACTTACAGGTCCCCATAAGTATCTTTAAATACTGAATCTCTGAAGCTTAGGAGAGTACACCCTCTATCCTGGAAGCTGTAGCCTGCTTTAACAAAGAGTTAAATGCCAAGAAATAGACTTAGAAAATGGGCAAACAGAAAAAAATCTGGCCATTGAAAATTACTATGGTGACTAGGAAGATCAAAACACACATTAAGTTAACAAAGTCAAAGCTCCTACATCCAAAACTTCCAAGAAAAATATGAATTGGGCTCAGGCCTCAGAAGAGTTCAAAAAGGATTTTGTACATCAAGGAAGAGAGCTAAAGTAAAACTTGGGAAGAGAAATAAGAGATAGGAAAGAACATCATGAAGAGTCAACATCTTGGCAAAGGAAACACACAAAAAAATTACTAAAGAAAATAACATCTTAAAAGACAGACTGGACCAGATGGCAAAATAAGTACCAAAAGCCAATGAAGAGGAGAATGCCTTGAAAAGCAGAATTGACCAAATGGAAAAAAAAAGAGAGACACTAAAATTCACTGGGGGAAAAAACTCCTTAAAAAAGTAAAATTGAGCAAATGGAAAAAGAAGGTACCAAAGCTCATTGAGGAAAACAATTCCTTAAAAATTAGAATTGAGGGGCAGTTTGGTGGCACAATGGATAGAGCACCAGCCCTGGAGTCAGGAGTACCTGAGTTCAAATCTGACCTCAGACACTTAACACTTACTAGCTGTGCGACCCTGGGCAAGTCACTTAACCCAGATTGCGTCACTAAAAAAAATAACCCACAAAAATTTGAATTGAGCAAATAGAAGTTATTGACTTCATGAGAAATTAAAAAAAAAACAATAAACCAAAACTAAAATAATTTTTAAAATATGAAGACATGTAAAATATCTGATTGGAAAAAAAACAAAATCAAAAAACAAAAACCCCTAACCTTGAAAGCAGATCCAAGAGAACTAATTTCAAAAGTATTGGACTACCTGAAAAGCAAGATCAAATAAAAAAAAAAAAGAGCCTAGACATCATCTTTCAAGAAATGATCAAGGAAATCTTCTTGATATTCTAGAACAATTGGGTAAAATAGAAATAGAATCCACCTATCACCTCCTGAAAGAAATACTAAAATGAAAACCCTCAGGAATATTATGGCTAAATTCCAGGGCTCCCAGGTCAAGGAGAAAATATTGCAAGCAGCCATAAAGAAACAATTCAAGTATCATGGAGTCACAGTCAGGATAACACAAGATTTAGTAGCTTCTACATTAAAGATTAGAGGCCTTGGGATATTATATTCCAGAGGGTAAAAAAGAGTTGGGATTACAGCTGAGAGTCACCTAAACAGCGAAACTGTGTATAATCCTTAAGAGGAAAAAATGGGCATTCAATGAAAGAAGGCTTCAGGTATTCCTGATGAAAAGACTTTCAAATACAAAACTCAAATGAATCATAAAATGTTAAACAGAACAAGAAAATCATAAAAGATTTAATAAGGTAAACTCTTTATATTTCTACATGGGAAGACCCTTATAACTGATAAGAACTCTCTCATTATTAGGGCAATTGGAAGGCGTATAGACAGGTGTGAGTTGAACATGAAGAGCTGATATCTAAAAAACAAAAAAATTAACGGTTGAGAGAAGAATGCACTTGGAGAAAAGGAAATGGAGAGGGGGAATGTGATAAAAGATCTCACATAAAAGAGGCAAAGAAAAGCTTTTAAAGTAGAGGAGAACATGGAGGTGAAGAGGAGGAAGTAAACCTTCCTCTCATCAGAATTGGCTCAAAGAGGGAATAGCATACACTTTCATTTTGGTATAGAAATCTATATTACCGTACAGGAAAGGAGGAGGGGAAGAAGAGAAGAAAAGTGTGGGGATGATAGAAGGGAGGGCAGATTTGGAGAAGGGGCAGTCAGAAACAAAGCACTTTTGAGGATGGACAGGGTGAAAGGAGAGAGATAATAGAATAACAGAGGGGAAATAGGAAGGAAGGAAATACATTTTCCAAACATAACTGTGAAAAAAAATGGATGCAAGTTTCTCTGATAAAGGCCTCCTTTTCAAACATTAGAGAATAGAGTCAAATTTATTAAAAAATAAGATCCATTTCCCAATTTATAAATGATCAAAATATATGAGCAGTTTTCAGATGAAGTAATCAAAGCTGTCTACAGCCAAATGAAAAAAAAAATGTTCTCAGTATTTATTGTAGAGTTGCAAATCAGAACAATTCTGGGTTACTACCTCATATCTATTAGGTTGTCTAATAGGACAGGAAAGGAAATGACAAATACTGGAGGGGATATGGGAAAAATGAGATATCAATGTACTGTTGGTGGAGCTGTAGATTGAATTGACCCTACAGTAGAGCAATTTGAAACTTTGCCCAAAGGGCTATAAAATCACACATATACCCTTTAACCTAACAATAAAACTACTAGGTCTGTATCCAAAAAGAGATAAAAAACAAAAAGGAAAAGGATATATATGTACAAAATATTTATATAAGCTTTTTTCTGGTGGTAAAGAATTGGAAATCCAGGGGATGCCTATCAATTAGAGAATGGCTAATAAATTTTTGTTATGTGATCGTGATGGAATATTATTATGCTATAAGAAATGATAAGCAGGATGCTCTCACAAAAACCTGGAAAAACTTACAGGAGGTCATGCAAAGTGCACAAAGTAATAGCAACATTCTAAGATAATCAGCTGTGAATGACTTAGCTGTTCTCAGAAAAGCAGTGATCCAAGACAGTTTTGAAGGACTTATGATACAAAATGATATCTATCCCCAGAGGAAAAAAAAAGTATGTTGTCTTAATAAATATTGAAGGAATTTTTTTTTTACTTTATTTTTCTTGAGTTTTTTGTCTCTGTTTTCTTTTACATCATGACTAATAAGGAAATGCTTTTCATGACTGCACATGTATAAACTATATTGAATTGCTTGCCTTCTCTATGTGGGGGGCAGAGTAGGGGGAGGGAGAGTATTTGGAATGCAAAGTTTTAAAAGCAGATGTTAAAAATTGTGTTTACATGTAATTAGGGAAAATAACATACTAAATAAATTCAAAGATGGCAGGGGGAGTAAACATGATCTCAAACCAAAAGCAAAAATTGACCTAATTAAAAGAGATAAATAGGAAAACTACATTTTACTAAAAAGATACCAGAGATACTGAAGTAATATTTTTTAAAATGTGGCAAGTTTCCCTGATAAAGGCTACAGTTCTCTAACGTATAGGGAAATGAGTAAAATTTATTTTAAAAAAGCCTTTTAAATTTGACAGATGGTTAAAGGATATGAAAAGGAAGTTTCCAGAAGAAAAAGATAAAAAATTGTAGTCAAATAAAAGTGTTTTACATCAATGCTCATTAGAGAAATGTAAATTGAAATAACTGATGTGCTACCTCACATCTATTAAAATGACAAAATGCTGTAAGAAATGGGTACACTAAGAACGTTGGTGGAGTTGTTAACTAGTCTAACCATTCTGGAGAACAATTTGTAACTATGTCAAAAGATCTGTAAATATGTACATACCGTTTCAACCAGTAATATAACTACTAAGTCTATACCCCAAAGATTTAACAGAAAAAGGAAAACAACCCATATGTAAAACAATATTTACAGCAGGTTTTTTAATGGTGGTAAAGTATTGGAAATTGAGAGGGTGCTTGTCAATTGCAGACTGTCTGAATAAGTTGTGGCATATAATTGAGTACTACTTTGATATAAGAAATAATGAGTGAGGTGGCTTTAGAAAAAAAGAAAAGAAAAAAATTAGAAGACCTATATTAACTGATGCAAGCAAAGTAAACTGAAGAACTGAGAGATTATTCTGCACAGTTAGAGCAATGCTGCAGTCATGATCAATTATGAAAGACTTCACTAATCTGATCAATATCATGATCTGAGAGCATTCCAAAGGATTCATAATTTTAAAAAAAGTTATCCATCTACAGAAAAAAGAACTGATGAAGTCTGAATGAATATTAAAGCATAAATTGCTCTTTTATTGTTTTCTTTTCTATGATATGGCTAATGTGGAAATGTGTTTTACATGATTTCACATGTATAATTGATATCATGCTGCTTGGCTTCACAGTGGGTACAGTTGGGGTGGGAAATAATTTGGAGTGAGGAAAGGAAATAATTTGGAAGTAAAATTTTAAAAAGAAAAGAATGCAAAAACAAATAAATAATGAGTTGGTGTGGGGTGTGGGGTGTGGGGTGGGGGTGGGGGGGGATTCGAACCTAGGAAATTTGACTTTAAATCCTGTATCAAGTTGCCTCATTTTTTTCCTCATAAGGGAAAAAAGAAGATAGTCTATTGCATTCACCCTCATCCCAAGCACTCCAGCCTTCAAATTATCCAAATAACATTTTTTCCCTCTATGCCTTTAGTCTATAAAAGCTAAATGGTGATTAGATGACATTATGTGACCTAGAGTTGACATATTTAAAGACACTTAAATTCACCACAATGACTCATCAATTGATTTAGGAGTTCAGTGATCAGGTCAATCAAACTGCTTGCTCTCCTACTCTTTTAACTGGTTATTACATATAAATGACAGGGTTGACAGATTTTATATTGGAGGGATCACAAATTGTGGACTGGAATGGCTATGATTTGATATGATGATTCAGGAGTCTGGTTATATTGAAACATAGAATTCTGGTATTTTGGTGGAAATATTCTTGGTTGTGAGATAAAAATTATCTGAAGTGTCAATTTATTAGGTAATATTAATCTCTGAATCAATGATGTAGAGATTTATTAGCAGATTGTATTTATGTTCATAAGTTCTCTATTATATGGATGAAAATTCAGAGAACCCAGGGCAACAGCTTCTTCAATTCAATGCTATATAGAATGAGAATACATAAGCAGGAAGTGCACAAGGGGATTTTACAGAAAGCAGTAAGGCAAGACAAGGATATAGGCTTCAGAAGGAGGAAGGTAGTGATTCTCTATCAGGGAGATCAGAACTGGAGTTTGAAGTTTATATCCCAAGCTTGATTGTGCAGTTGGGGTGATAGAGAAAATGTGTTCTTATCACAGTGGTGGCAAGAACTCTGTGACACACCTTCTTTCCTAATAAATTCTCTCTCTTATTATAATGACAGCAAGATACCTCAGCTTGAAATTCTTTTGCCACATTACTAGTATCCAGTGACAATGGGTTAAAAGATGAATAGGTATGAATATTGACATATCTACATTCAATTCTAAAAGTAGTTCCATGATTAACTCTAAGCTTTATGATTTAGCTGGAAATATCAGAATTTGACTTATATCATCACTTTAAGGGCCATTAATTTCTACAAAAGCAATCAGGCTAAGACATCAAATATGATGAATTTAATTTAATCTCACACACACACACAAACACACACACACACACACACACAAAGAAAATACAGAAAACATATCTGAGCCTCTTTACAGGAAATTATGCCTTTTATTTCCTTCCCCTCTGGTGGATCCCACTTTTTCTGTGGACATGTACAGGGAACTTGACAAATGGTACTAGTAAAGAGATAAGATACGTTTGTCTCTTCATAAATGGAGAGACACCAGTATCATAAGAAAGTATTTGGGGGGGGAACTAGATGGCGCAGTGGTTAAAGCACTGGCCCTGGATTCAGGAGTACCTGAGTTCAAATCCAGCCTCAGACACTTAACACTTACTAGCCGTGTGACCCTGGGCAAGTCACTTAAACCCCATTGCCCCGCAAAAAAAAAAAAAAAAAAAAAGAAAGTATTTGATAACAGACTCAGGATTTTTAGCTTTAATTAGTAGATAACAGGGGATCAATAAGGATTTTGAGCAAAGGAGTAACAAGAAGAAATCTATGCATTAGTAGATATCTTATAGTTATGTGTGGTAAAAAATGTAAGTTTTTAACTGTCAGCTTTCCCTTAGCGAAAACTGAAGGACCACCCTTTTGGGGAGGAGAGTGTGATGAACGGCCATGCATCTGCTACGCACTCCACCTCAGTCTGCTAGGCACTCCACTTCCGGGGTGCAAGCTTAAAAGGCAAGGAGAGAATGGAAGTGAGGTCTCTTTCCGCTCTCCTCCTCCGCTGTTTGCGCTGCACACACAGTTGCTGACTGAGGTGCAACTCAGCCGGGTTCTCCATAACAGCTCGTGCTTGATGTGGCTCTCAGCCTCAGAGGTGGCCTCGGGTTTTTGGTGAGTTATATATGGGCTTTTGATGAGTTCTATACAGAATATAGACTAAGCTTAGATCTAAGACTATTTGTTTGTACTTCTACTTTCCTATTTCTCTAATTGACACCACCTTGTAATTCTCAAACAATAAAAGCTCTAACTAAAGATCAGAGGCTTCTTCCACTTACTGGTCTGGGAGATAAATAAGGGAAAGGTTAAAGGGGAGTTTAATGCTCTTGTATCCAATTTTAAATCTCACATATGTGATGGATGAATGTGAAGGAGAAGAGAGGAGGTAGCTATACCTCTAACAAGACTGTAGAAGTAGTCTCAGAAAGTGGTAATAAATGCCCATAATAGGATGGTGTCAGTGAGAATGGAAAAGAAGGTAAAGATATGAGAGATAGAGTAGTGGTTGAACCAACAGCAATTGGCTATGAGTGGTAAGTGAAGAGTCAGTGAGGAGTGATAGCACAATATACTGAAAATTCATGGAGTCACAAGACTTGGGCTCATATCTCAAATATGCCCATTATTATTTTATTTGGGAAGTTCTTTACTGCTCTGAGCCTCACATTTCTCAACTACTCAATGAAAGGTTTAATCTGGATGAATAAATTGTGAAGCATTTATCAAATGGTTACTAGATGTCAAGTACTATTCTAAACCATGGGGATACAAATATAATCAAGCAAGACAGTCCAAGCAATCAAGGAGTTGCAATTTATTAAATTCTAATGAGGAAAGGTAATACATAAGGGCAAAACTAAAGGAGTAGAGTAGGAGAGAAAGCATGGGGCTATATGGTTTGGAAATGTCTAGGAAGTAATATGGAAGCATGATCCTAGGAAAGATAAGGCAGAAATCTCAATTATCAGGGCCCAGTATCCCAGTAACAGAATACAATGTTCTGGTGGGAGGGGAATAAGGAAGATGAGGATGGTTTCTTCTAGTGCTAAATATTATAATCTATAACATAATTTTAAAAAAACAGTTTCAATCACAAAACTTGGAAAGACAATGGAACAATTTGCAGGAACAGTAAAGTAAGGAGAAGCAGGTTTTTGGGTAAAACTAATAACCATTGTTTTAGACAAGTACAATTTTAGACACTGGTGAGCCATTTACTTAGAAGAGTTGTATAGTCAATGTGGATCATAGAAACACATATTTAGAGCTAGAAGAGACTATAGAAGTCATCTTATTCAACTAACAAGTCTAGTTCTCAGAAGTGTAAGCAGAGCTAAAGATATATTGTTAGGAATGTCATAGAGATTGTAAGTGAAAGCAGGAGAATAGAAAAATTTCCAAATCTAAGAACATACTGGAAAGAATTGAGGAATAAATTCCTTTAGCAATTGGGAAGAAGACAAAGATTTTGTATTTTTTTTTAATGGAGGAAAAAAGATTTTGTCAAAAATCCAAAGAAGATGTCTGACAGAAAGGAGAAGAATTAGGAGCGAGTGCTATCTCTAGAGCTAAAATAGGAGAAAGTAATCAAGGATAACTAACTGTCATTTTCTGCATAAAGACCAGGGAAGATAAAGACTGAAAAGAAGTTGTCACATTTAGTAAGTGGGAGAGCACCAATGAACTTCACAAGAATAGTTTTAATTAAGTAGTAGAGTCAGGAACCAGATTTGAATTCTGGTATTTTTTATTTAAATTCCGGAACAACCTGAAGTGGAGATGGACTTGGAGTGTCTCCAGATTAAGCTCTCTAATCCAAGGCATTCCATATCTCTACAAAGCCACCTTACCTACATATGTATAGCTAGCCAGCTAACTGGATAGCTAGACAGACAATCTATCTAGAAAGATGTGTATAGACATATCTATATAGATAACCATGTCTGTATATATACATATGCAGTGACTTTTCCAAAAATACTCAAAATAATTTAAAACATATACAAATGCTATCTGATATTTATTTAGAAAGAAATATTGTCAAGTAGAAGGAACACCATAAATAATGGAACAATTTCAATCCTGAAAATGATTCTTAGAAATGAAAAGGAAAAAGGAGAAAAATAAGAATCAGATGATAAAAGGTATAATACCATGAATTCATGGGTTCCTTCCTTCTCATTCATTAGAATGGCTCATAGTAAGCAATTTGAATGAGACTACCATATTATTCATTAGTATTTTGAGAACTATAAATTTAAGAGCATTTGTCATCCTAAACATAACTATTACAGGCTTTTATACCCACTTCTACATTTACTCAGTATGTGGGGAAGGTTACCTGAAAATAAAATATATTTTTGGGTCCCCTATTATTAATTTAGGAATGCTTGTGTGTAGTTTCAGTGAAAATTACACTGATCTGACATGCCCTATTTTGACAAAAGGTACAGATTTAGAAACACTTAATTAAAGTATACCATGTGTGATGATCATTGTTTCTTTCATTTCTCCCATTCTCTCCCTCCCCCAAACACTATGTCACTTCTGAAACACTTCTAAAGATCTGCAAGACATAGAATAAGCAATGGTAGCACAAAATTTGAGGTAATCACAAAAGATAAAGGATAGGTTCCATCCATGTATTTGCCACATTAGAATTGTAGCTTGCAGCATTTTCCTCCTAACAAATGATTTGGCTTTTGCTCTCACAATTTCTTGAGAAAACTTTTCCAGTTGTGCTCACCTTTTCCTTGAAAACTGAAAAGCCTAGTTCATTCAATTTGTTTTCCATAGCAGTTGTACATATTTATCAAGTCAATCAGCTAACAAAAATTTATAAGTATCTACTGTATGTAGTTAATGGGGCTAGGTGAAGGCAGAAATGAAAATACCAGGTAATGTATGGTACCTGCCCTCATGGAGGTTGCAGACTATTTGAATTCAATTAAAGTAGAGTTTTTAGTGCAAGGCATTATGCCAGGTGATGGTGGAACTACCAAGCTAAGAATCAAAATCTCTGACCTCAAAAACTTCTACAGTTTTATAGGTATGGCATGTTGTTGTTATGTCATTTCAGTCACGTCCAACTCTTAATGACTCCCTTTGGGATTTCCTTCTCCAGTTCATTTTACATATGAGGAAACTGAGGCAAACATAGTTAAGTGGCTTGCCCATGGTCACACAGCCAGTAAGTATCTGAGGCCATATTTGAACTCAGGAAGATCAATCTTCATGACACCAGGCCCAGCACTTTCTCCAATGCATCACCTAGCTGCCCCATAGGCATGGATACATGTATACAAATAGGTGTGATAAAATGTAGAGTAAGTCTCATTCAAGGTAGAATATATCAGGAGAAAGAAAAATCAGGCAAAATGAGAGGGGGAATTTTGAGGATCTTCTAGGACATTGGGGTGGTTTCATAGAATAAAGGGCATCTGAGTTGGTATTGGAAAGATGATAAGGACTTCAGAAGATGAAAATTGCTATATATCAAATCTAATGATCCATATGGATAATTATATAACCTATCTCTATACTGCCACCAAGGGAAACAGCATTCTAGATAAAAGGGTGTTGATGGAGGGCAGCTAGGTGCTACAGAGGATAAAGCACCAGCCCCGGATTTATGAGGACCTGAGTTCAAATCTGGTCTCAGAAACTTTACACTTACTAGCTGAGTGACCCTGGGCAAGTCACTTAAGTCTCATTGCTGTGTGCAAAAAAGAAAGAAAGAAAGAAAAAGAAAAGAAAAGAAAAAAGAAAAAGAAAAAAGGGGTGTTGATGAATGTGTTGGGATTATAAAAGTGGGGACATAGGAAAGAACAGGTGGAGGATTTAAAGAGATAATGTGTATTCATGGTGGTCAAATATTGATCAATACAGGTTGGGGGGAGGGAGTAGGTTAGGCTGCCACACTCTCTTGTGACATGGAGTACTTTTGCCTTTCGGTGGGAGCTACCTCCATGACTATACCATACATATGAAAGCTCCATTGCTGGAGTATGGTTATTGGAGCATGGTTATCAAGTCAACTCTCTTATGTTCCCAAGTACCTTCCCCTTTTAATGGGGGCTTAATCCTAAGGTAGAACCATAAATATGTAGGGATAGGAAGATCCTTGGCTTACTACAGAAGGAAAGAGATGATAGAGAATTGATTTTCTATTTATAGGAGTGGTTGGGTTATCATTTTTCCCCCAGGTTAAATAAATAAATCCTCCATTCTTACATGAGAAGCATGAGTCCCTTGTCTTATATTATGGAGGCCTAAACATAAACTAAATTCTGATATCCCCAAAGTAACCCCTGAGTTGAGGTAGAAGTCAAGGAGAAGAAAAGACTTTTTAAATACTGCTCATGACGGTCTTTGACCTGTAATTTCATTAATATAAAGGAGTCCCAGATAAGGATTATATTCTATCAATGAAAGATCACCCTCTAATTGATAATATTAAGAAATTTTCCCAGACTTTTGGAAGATTAGGTAATATCCAGAGATAACACAAACTGTTTATGTAAGAGAAAGGAATTAAATGCTGGTTTTACCAGCCTTGAGACTATCTCTATCCACTATATCACAGTTATTAAAAATGAACTCTAAAACAGACCCATAGATCTGGATCTTTAGTTCTGTGAAAGTACTAAGGAGATCCTCATTTTCATTGACCCAAAATTCCTCTCTGCTTTTGAATCTCAAATACAAATATGGTTTATAATCTTAAAGGCAAAATAATTTGGAGATAATCCAAGATTTATAAAACTTTGGAACATATAGTTTCTGCCAGAATGTGAAGCTTTTATTGTGGATGTGGGACATCCTAGCCTGCATTTATCCCTGTCAGGTTCCATCCAACACATTCAGCAGGCATAACTAACATCTAGGGAAGCAACTCTCTGCCAACTGCCAACCAATTGACACCTACAGAACAGACTAGGTAGTCTAGTTTAAGTATCAAAGAGTGGGAAAGACAGGAGGCAGCATGTGCCATGCAAGTCAATCCACTACTTGTACCATCATGAGGACAACCATAATCACCTCTTTGACCACCATGTTTCCTCATCCAATCACCTGTTGGATACAATACAGGAATATGGATCTAAGAATATCAGGAATAATACTTCCCTCACACTGACAGATCTTCCAACCCAGCCCCCACAGCAAAAGGAAAAATCATTTTAGAGTTGTCTACCTTTTTCAGGACCATCAGCAACCTCTTCTGACCAATTATCAACAGTAGGCATATACACATAAACATATATATGTATACAATTATTCTATACACAATTCTATTTATTAGTTCTTTCTCTGGATGCAGATAGCAACTTTCTTCATATGTCCATTATAGTTAATTTGGGTATCTCTAATAGACAAAATAGCTTGTTAGGTCAAAGTCATTATTAAAAACATAGTTACTGTATACAGTGTTCTCTTGGTTCTGCTTATTTCACTCTTCCTTATTTCATGAAAATCTTTCCATATTTTTTGAATCATTGAGCTTATCATTTCTTATAGCATAGTAGTATTTCATCACAATCATATATCACAACTTGTCTAGCCATTTCCCAATTGATGGACATCCCTGCAATTTCCAGTTCCTTGCTACCGCAAAGATAGCTGCTATCAACATTTTGGAACATATAGGTTTCTACGCCTTTTCCGAATCCTAACTGGAAATAAATCAAGCAGTTGTATTGCTGAGTCAAAGGGTATATGTGGTTTAATTACTTTTGGGGCATAATTCATGATTGCTCTCTGAAATGGTTAGATAATTTCACAATTTCACAAAAATGAATTAGTACCCCAATTTTTCACATCCTTTCCAATATTTATCACTTTCCCCTTCTATCATTTTAGTCAATCTCATATAATCCAAATGATATCTCAAGGTTGTTTTAATCTACATTTCTCTAATCAATAATGATTTAGTGCATTTTATATGACTATAAATTGTTTTGATTTCTTCATTTAAAAACTGCCTCTTCATATCCTTTGAAAAAGTATTGACAAAGATTTGACAAATTTCTTTATATATTTTAGATATGAGACCTTTTTCTGACAATCTATAATTTTTTCCCAATTTTCTGCTTTCATATTATACTATTCTCAACAAATTCATACACAATTTCTTCTTTTCACCTCCATTGATAAGGAACTTATTACTAGTCATGAAAGTCCACTATTTCAGACTGTTGAATAGTCTTTTTCACCCACTCATATCTTCGATGGTCCTTACCTATCCTACTACTGATTCTTGGCCCATATAGGCTTGCAAGTATAAATGTTTCTTCTCCCTTCTCTGTTCTGGAAAGTTGTAACAAAAGATCCTATAACTTTCTTTCTCTCTGTCTCTCTCTTCTATCCCTCTCCCTCCTTCTCCCTTCTCTCTCCCTCCATCTCCCTCTCTCTTTATCTTCCAAAGCTTTGGCTTCAGCACTTGCAGGAACAGTCAATAAATACTTAAAGGTTGCCTAGTATATCATGTAATTGTGCTGGGAAATGAATGAATTAAGATTATAACTTAATTATTTCTACCGGTGGTATCATAGAATATTCTAAATTCACAAATATAAGCTATCTTCAACTCTTCTCTCTTACCTCAACACTCATATAAAATCAATCACTATATTACATGACTTTAAACTTCACTAGTTCTTTCATATCTGTCCTTTTATCTCCATTACAAGTGTCATTATCTTGTTAGTTCTCTTTCTTCCTCCGTTGCTCTCCCTAGAAATTCTTTTGACCTTCATCAACACCAATACCATCATTGCCTTCCTTGCCCTTGTTATATCATCATCACCACCTTCTTCTTCTTCTTCCTCTCCTTCTTCTTCCCATATTTTTCCTTTTCAAAAAACTTCAATAGTTTATCAAATCTGGGATAAAGTTCTAATTCTCTAGCCTTGAATGGAAAATCTGACACTACATTTTATCACCTTATTTTTCCAGGCTCTCAATGTACCCCATGCTCTTGTCAAACTGGTTCTCCATCCCTCAAACACATCCTGTTCAGGCATGCCTGAGTATTTTTAGTCATGGTATCCTGATGCCTCATATCCTTTTTTCCCTGAAATTAAAAAAAATAAGAAAAACATATAGCTTCTAGAAATTTTCTGAAAAAAAAAATCTCCAAAGGACTCTGAGATGGATTAAATAAGAGAGAGGAAAATAAGATCTGTAAGACTCAATGGACCATGAAAAGTAATAAACTGCCCTGGCCACTACTGCCACAAAGTTCAGAGAAGCTACATTTTGTCTCTCTCCTTGGGTTCTCTGTTGCACTTAGGGGATTTGTGTCTTGTGGAAATTTATTTTGATTTGGGGACCCTACCTTTAGGCTGAGATTAGAAAGCCTTAGGCCATCAGGGTCTCTCCCCCTCCTCTTCAGCTTCAGCTGAGTGAAAAAGCCCCATGGGCTATACAAGACAGGTCAGACAGCTGGGGGGAAAGAAAGCCCCCAGCTCCCTCCGACCCCAGTGGAGCTATCTGAAAGATAGCCTGTGCTGAGGCATGAGGCTCAAGAGCACACCGCCCCCCCCTCCCCCCCAGCTGCAGCTCTGGCTGGCAGATTAGCTTGGTCTGTGGGGGCGAAGGAAGCCCCGAGATTTCAGTGGAGAGAAGAAAAGGTATATATAGACCTGGGAGTGAGACAGGAAGGGGGTGGGGGACTAGAGGAGGACGGAGGAGAGTTCGGTTAGGAAAAGGGCTGACAATGTTACAGGTCTTAATACAAACCAGGGAAAGTGTAGTGTGCCCTGAGGCCGGAGGCAGCTAAGGCCCTTATTGTATTCAAGAAGTTCAAAGCGCAGCAGGTGGGAAAGAGACCACAGTAAAGCAGTCAGGTTGTACTTTATTTCACTGTATTCCTAATTTGAAATAGTATCTCATAAATAAACTCTGCTGTGATTATTTAGTAAAGAGGCTTCTTAATATTTTGCTTATTAACTTGGGAATGGAGCAGTGTGGTGGAACTTTATAAACGGCCCACATTAAATTAATGAAGTCAGATAGCCAAATAGTCACAAATCCCCAGATTAGTCCTCCAGTCAGATTAGCCCTCCAAATTAGGCTAGTCAATTTAAAAATATTCTAACAGTCTTAAGGAGTTCTGGATGTATCTAGCTTATTTCCTTTCCTTATGTTGTGACCTTATTTACTTTTTTATCATAAAAGTGTTTTATATTTCTAGTTATATGTAGAGAAGGTTTTCAACATTTGTTTTTAAAGATTTCTATTTCCAAATTTTTCTCCCTCCTTCCCTTCCCTCCTCAAGACAGCAAGCAATCTGATATAGGTTACATATGTACAATCACATCAAACATATTTCTGCATTAGTCATGTAGTGAAAGAAGAATCAGAACAAAAGGAGAAAACCTCAAAAAACAACAAAAAAGTAGAAACAGTATGGTTTAATCTTCATACAGACTCCACAGTTCTTTATTTCTGGATGTGGAGAGCATTTTTCATCATGAGTCCTTTGGAATTATCTTGGATAATTGTATTTCTGAGAAGAGTTAAGTCTATTACAGTTGACCTTCACACAATGTTGTTGATACTGTGTACAATGTTCTCTTAGTTCTGCTCAATTCACTCAGCATCAGTTCATATAAGTAGTTCCAGGTTTTTCTGAAATCAACCTGCTCATTGTTTCATACAGCAAAATAGTATTCCATTACATTCATATACCACAATTTGTTTAGCCATTCCCCAATTGGTGGGCATCCTCTCAATTTCCAATTTATTGCCAACACAAAAAGAGCAACTATAAACATTTTTGTACATATGGGTACTTTTCCCCTTTTTTGTGATCTCTATGGGATACAGATCCAGTATTGGTATCACTGGGTCAAAAGGTATGCACAGCCCCTTAGCCCTGTGGGCATAGTTTCAAATTGCTCTCCAGAAACACTGGATCAGTTCACAACTCCAGCAACAATGCATTAGTACACCAATTTCAGTACACCTTCTCCAACATTGATTATTTTCATTTTTTGTAATATTAGCCAATCTTATAGGTATGAGGTGGTATGTCAGAATTGTTTTAATTTGCATTTCTCTAGTTAGTGATGTAGAGCATTTTTTCATATGGCAATAGATAGCTTTGTTTTCTTCATGTAAAAACTGCCTATTCATAACTTTTGACCATTTCTCAACTGGAGAATTACTTGCATTCTTATAAATTTGATTTAATTCTCTTATAAATTTTATAAATGAAGCTTTTATCAGAAATACTGACTGTAAAGATTGTTTCCCAGCTTTCTGCTTCCCTTCTAATTTTGGCTACATTGCTTCTGTTTGTATAAAAATTTTTTAATTTAATGTAATCAAAACCATTCATTTTGCATTTTATAATATTCTCTACCTCTTATTTCATCCTAAATTCTTCTTTCCATAGCTCTAAGAAGTAAACTATTCCTTCCTTTCTTAATTTACCTATGGAATCATCCTTTATGTCTATATCATGTACCCATTTTGACCTTATGTTGTTATACAATGTAAGATATTGATCTATGCCTAATTTCTGCCATACCATCTTTCTTTTTTCCGAGGAGTTTTCATCCATTAGTGAGTTTTTATCCCAGAAACTAGAGTCCTTGGATTTATCAAACAGTAGATTACTAAAGTAATTTACTACTGGGTCTCCGATGCCTAACCTGTTCCATTGATCTATTTCTTAGCACCAAATAGTTTTGATGACTGACACTTTATGCTATAGCTTCAGATTTGGTACAACTAGTCCAACTTTCTGTGCATTGTTTCATTAGATTCCTTTATATTCTTGGTCTTTTGTTCTTTCACATGAATTTTATTAAAATTTTTCTAGCACTATAAGATAAATTTTATGTGGTCTTATTTGTATGGCACTGAATAAGTAAATGAATTTAGGTAACATTTCCATTTTCATTATATTACCTCAGCCTATCCATGAGCAAATGATAGTTTTCCAATTGTTTAGATCTAATTTTATTTGTCTGAAAAGTGTTTTGAATTGTCTTGGCAGGTAGACTCCAAAGTGTTTTATATTGTCTACCATTACTTCAAATGGAACTTCTCTTTCTATCTCATGCTGCTGAAGTTTGTTGGTCATGTATAGGAATGCTGATGATTTATGTGAATTTATTTTATGACCTGAAACTGCTAAAGTTGTTAGTTGTTTCAAGTAGTGTTTTATTTGATTCTGTAGGATTCTCTAACTATGCCATCATATCATCTGCAAAGTGTGAGTTTTATTTCTTCCTTGCCTATTCTAATTATTTTAATTCATTTTTCTTCTCTTACTAATAAAGCTAACATTTCTAGCACAATATTAATGATAGAGGTGATAATGCATATCCCTCCTTCACCCCTGATCTTATTGGGAATGTCTCTAATTTATCCCCATTACATATAATGTTTGTTGATGGTTTTAGGTAGGTACTGCTTATTATTTTAAGGAAAGCTCCATTTATTCCTAGGCTTGCTAATGTTTTTAGCAGGAATGAATGCTGAATTTTTGTGAAAAGCCTTTTCTACATCTGTTGAGATAATCATATGATTTTGGTTAGTTTTTTTATTGATGTGGTTTACTACATTGATGGTGTGATGTTTAAAATCTATATTGTGTGATTGCCTTAAATTAGAAAATTCAGCACCAGTCTTTGGGCATTAAACATTTATTAAAGCATACAGATATTTACAAGGAGTTCAGAAAGTTAAGAAAAAGAAGTCCTACCTAGCCTAGAGTTCCAGCTTGGTTGGGTTCTTCCTCACGTCCTCCTCCATGAGCCTGCTTTGATCAGGAACTCCCCAGCAAGCTGATTGTGGAAGCTTTTTTATAGGTATGGAACAGAGGCGGTCCTTATACACTGTTTCAAGGTGATTGGTAGCTGTCCTCCAAGTCCATTAGTTTTGAAGGTGTTCTCAAGTTGAGTTCACAGTCTAGCTTCTGAGAACAATACCTTCTTAAGGGATAGTCAGGTATGATTATAATCAAGTTAACTAATCAGCAATCACTCTCACTTAATTCAATCAGTCTAGATTAATCTCCAGGTGGGTCTTTGAGTATCTGCTAAGACCCATTATTTCATCACAATGGTTTTTCTAATGTTGCCCCATCCCTGTATTTCAGATATAAATTCCACTTATTCATAGTGTATTTTCCTGGTGATACATTGCTGTAATCTCCTTGCTAATATTTTATTTAAGATTTTTGCATTGATATTCATTAGAGAAATTGGCATGTAATTTTCTTTCTCTGTTTTGGCTCTGCCTGGGTTAGGTATCAAGATCATATTTGTGACATAAAAGGAATTTGGTAGAACTCCTTCACTTATTTTACCAAATAATTTATACAGTATTGAAATTAATTGTTCTTTAAATGTTTGGTAGAATTCACTTTTAAACCCATCCAGCCCTGGAGATTTTTTTCTTAGGGAGGAAATTGATGGTTTGTTCAATTTATTTTCTAAAATGAAGTTATTTTGTGCGTGGTGGGGGGCAATGAGGGTTAAGAGACTTGCCCAGGGTCACATAGCTAGTAAATGTCAAGAGTCTGAGGCTGGATTTGAACTCAGGTTCTCCTGAATCTAGGGCTGGTGCTTTATCTACTGTGCCACCTAGCTGTCCCCCCAAAATGGGTTTATTTAAGGATTTTATTTCCTCTTCAGGAAATCAGGGCAATTTCTATTTTGTAAATATTCATCCATTCACTTAGATTGTCAAATTTAGTGTCATACAGTTGGACAAAATATCTCTTAATTATTGCTTTAATTTCTACCTCATTGATGTTGAATTCACCACTTTCATTTTTTATATTGGTAATTTGATTTCCTTTTTTAATCAAAATAAAAAAGACATCTTTTTATTGAGTTTTTTAATAGAACCAGCTCTTAGTTTCATTTATTAATTCCACAGTTTTCTTTCTTTCAATTTTATTAAACTTTCCTTTTATTTTCAAAATTTCTAATTTAGTATTTAATTGGGGATGTTTAATTTGTTCTTTTTCTGGATTTTTTAGTTGAATGCCCAGTTCATTGATTGAACCTTTCTCTATTTTATTCATGGAAGCATTTAATAGCATACAATTTTCCCTAAGAACTGGTTTGGGAACAGCTAGGTGGTACAGTGGATAAAGCACTGCCTCTGGATTCAGGAGACCCTGAGTTTTAATCTGCCCTCAGATGCTTGATACTTACTAGCTGTGTGACCTTGGACAAGTCACTTAACACTCATTGCCCTGGAAAAAGAAAGAACTAGCTTAGTATGTTGTCTCATTTTTCCATCCCCTTGGATATGTTGTTTGACCCACTCATTCTTTTGGATGAGATTTTTTAGTTTTCAATTCATTTTTGGTATATCTTTGCCTATCTGTTTATTTCATGTAATTTTTATTGAATCTGAAAAGGATGTATTCACTATTTCTGCTTTTCTACATTTGACTGTGAGGTTTTGTTCTCTTTTTTTCTTTTGTTTTGTTTTGTTTTTTGCCTTAATATATGGTCAATTTTTGAGTACGTGCCATGTATCTCTGGAAAAAAACATATATCCTTTCTATACCCATTCAATTTTCTCCAGAGGTCTATTATATCTAACCTTCCTAAAATTCTATCTATGTCTTTAACTTTTTTCTTTTTAATTTTTGGTTAACTTTATCTAGTTCAGAGAGGGGAAGGTTAAGTTCCCTCACTAGTATAGTTTTGTTGTCTATTTCCTCTTTTAACTCATTTAACTTCTCCTCTAATAATGTCCATGATATACTACTTGGTGCATATATGTTTAGTATTGCTAATACTTGATTGTCTATGGTACCTTTTAGCAAAATGTAGTTTCCTTCCTTATCTCTTTTAATTAGATCTATTCTTGCTTTTACTTTGTCTGAAGTAAAGATTGCTACCCCCTTTTTTTTTTTTACTTCAGCTGAAGCATAATATATTCTCCTCAAACCTCTTCCTTTTACTCTGTGTGTATCTCTGCTTCAAATGTGTTTCTTGTAAACAATATATTGCAGGATTCTCGTTTTTGACCCACTCTGCTTTTTGCTTCTGTTTTATGTGAGAGTTCATTCCATTCCCATTCCCAATTATGACTATGGTGTATTACCCTCCATTCAATTTCCCCCCTTTATTTGTACTTTTTTCTTTTCTCAGCCTATTCCTCCTCACCACTATTTAGCTCCTGATACCTGCCTCCCCAAATCTGCCCTCCCTTTTATCAGCCCCCCCTCCCTTTTCTTTACCCTTTCCTCCCCTGCTGCTTCTCTCCTTCCTGTCAGTGCTGCTTCCATTTCCCCCTTACCCTTTTACTTCCCTAAAGGGTAAGCTAAATTTCTTTATCCAAATGAGCATGTATGTTATTCCCTCTTCAAACCAAATCTGATAAGAGTAAGGTTGAAACAATATTCACCCCTCCCTTCTTTCTTTTTATTGTAATAGGTTTTTATGTGCCTCTTCATATGATTTAATTAATTCCATTCCACCTCCCCTTTTCTCTTCTCCCCATATACTCTTTTTTTCACCCCTTTATTTCCTTTATATTGTCACATCAAAGAGAATTTATACATATAGCTTCTATGTATACTACTTCCATCTTCCCAAATAGAGATACAGTTCTCAAGAGTTATAAGTATTATCTTCCTGTGTAGGGATGTAAACCTTTTAAACTTATTGAATAACTTTTTTTCTGTTTACCTTTTTTGTAATTATTTTTTGTCTTGTATTTGAAGATCAAATTTTCTGTTCAGTTCTGGACTTTTCATCAGGAAAATTTTTATTTTTTAACTTTTAAAATTGAGGTCTGCTCTTGGGGCACAGGGGCCATTGTTGTATGCTTCTTGTGCTGGTGGATAGGGGCTGGGTCACTGGCTTTCTGCTCTGAAGCATCTGTGGCTTGTGGATTCCTCACTTCCCTACATCTATTCCCTGTGCTGGGATGGCTTGGCCTAGTTGTGCCTGTCCTGTGGGTGGTTCTCTAGCTGGCAATTTGCCTTCTCAGCCAGTGCTCCAAGATTTCACAACTGTTATGCACAACCAGCTTGCTGAGCCAGGACCAAGGGGCTTCAGTTGCTTTGCTCTGGCCAAGAACCTCCTGCTCACTTGCCAGACCCCTTCTGCTCTCAGATGTGCTGAGCTGTACTCTGCTCCCCTTTTGCCCAAGTGAGAATGACCTTTCTTGAAGTCATCTAAATTATCTTATGTAGGAAGATTGTGTCTTTCTGTTTTTTTGTTGGTTCTGTAGTTTCAGAATCGGTTTAGAGGCTTGATTTGATGTTGTTTTTGAGGGAAATTTGGGATAGCTCAGGCAACTTTGTGGCTTCTCTCTGCCATCTTCTAGCCTCTTTTACAATGGCTCTAGCTCTCAATAATTGTGTTCCCTCAAGTGTAGAGGGATCCTCTGCATCCCAGTTATATGTAATCACTAACAGTCACATTAGCTTTTTCAAAGGAATACTTACTTCAAAAATGTAACAACAAATTTACAAATTTACTCCATTAATACATGGGACTTCTCTCACACCACTATTGAATAACCACATAAAAGGGATAGGGCACTGGGATGGTTAGCTACAGCTACCTGGATTCCTACCCGCAATCCTAGCTCCAAGGTTATCATGAGTGCCACTCCAAGTTCCAGAGGAAATTACTACCAACACCTAAGACTGAGGACAAAGGAAACCAAACAGAAACAGAAAAACCCCAAGCCAAGGGGCCCAAAAGGAAAAAAAAAATGTTGGTGAGGTACTTCCTCTTTCCAATTTGTTTATAGTACCTGTTCTGTGGATGAACTGTATGAGTTATCTTCACCTACTGAACACAACAGGAGAGTACATGCAAGAAATAGTGAAATTGTCCCAGTCTGGTAGGTTTAAAGATGTTCTAGCTACAAAATCAATTAAAGGAAGCTACTCCTATTCACATGGCAAGATACAGCAGGATATCTCCTCCCAGAAGAAAAGAGCACTGCCATGTTAAAATATCTGGGTATGTTTTAATTAACTCCCTATTACATTGTGAAATTTGTCCATTTGGTGGACAGTTGATAATATCAATTTTTGAGAATTTTCAAATATTGCCATTCTGAATTAAATAATTTAGATTTAAATTCTTATTCTACAGCCATGAATTAACTGCTACAGGAAGCTGCTGCCGGGTGGGTGTATGCCATGAAATTTGAGGCAACACAGCTGCTGCTACATTGATGATGTCCCAGACTCCTGAGCAAGGGAGCTACATCCCCAATTGACTTTGGGTGTTACTGTAGAAAGTATTCTATGTGGCTGACTGGTAGATAAGTTTGTATGCAAACTGATCTTGATGCTCCTCTATACAGATCCTTTTGTTGGTCAAGTCACTAGGGTAGTTGGGGCCTAGAATATATTGATGCTATATGGGGGTCATATTCTGACTAGCTGGCTGGGTAGATTAATTTCTCTTGTTGTCATAGTGTATATAGCTGAAATATCCTACCCCCAAATCCAATAACTATTTGGTTCATGCATGTAGCTGATGGATGTCATTGGCAATCTCAGATCCTATGTTGCAAGGCTGGGCCTAGACTGGCACTAACTCACTATGATGGTCTGAATCTAATATTTCCTCATGCTGATGCTCCTGGGCTTCAGGGCAGAAATCCCAAGATTCCTGATGATAAAGCTTAGGAAGCAAAAAAAACCCCAAAAACACAGTGGCCAAAATGAAATTTTCTATGGTGGTTAAATCAGGCACAAGAGGTGGAATAGAAGAAATACAGGTATATAGACAAGGAATTTTGTTTAGTAAGGTTAAAGAATCCAACAGTTCATAAGCCATTTATTATTGATGTGTTGCTAATGCCTTTCAAATAATTCTCAGGAGTCAATGCAATGATGTTCCAAGCAGAGATCATTTTGAAGAAGCCAACTTTAAGGAGAATAGTCTTACATCAGTAACTGTGGGTATCACAGATGTAGTCTTTAATGCAGTAGCTACTCTTGTCCAAGACAGAGGGGACTAGAAGTTACTCCTATTGCTGTGAGCCATTATCATGGCTCAGAGTTGTGTAATATTTGGTATCTACTTTAAACTTAATCGTCAAGGAGGCAGCTAGATGGCTCAGTGTTTAAAGCACCGACCCTGGATTCAGGAGGACCTGAATTAAAATCTGGCCTCAAATACTTGACACTTACTAGCTGTGTGACCCTGGGCAAGTCACTTAACCCCGATTGCCTCCCCCTCCCCAAAAATAATAATCCTCAGATTTCTAACAACTCTTTACAACCTGACTTCCTCACAATCTTCAATTAAGAGTTTTTAGGAGACAATGCTGAACTGCTGAGGCTAATAATATTTTAGCATGATAGTCTTCCTCATAAATTTTTCCTTAACGTGGAATCCCATTTCCTGACTAGGGATGTCAAAAATATTCTAGCCCAAGCCAAAGGTCAGGCCAGTGGATTCAGTGTTCTCATCAGCTGGATTATGGCTTTTCTTGTTAAAAAAGAATTTAGCATCCTCATGGGTATTCTAATTCCATATGGGACTTTCTAGTGTTTCTACTTTCTGCTTGCTCAGTGTAATTTTCACATTACTCAGTGTTCTTAAAACAAAGGGAAAAAACTTTGGAGAAAACTAAAGCACATTTTTCAAGGAAGATGATGAATTCCTCATTGAGAGCATCCTTGCTAGTCAAGGGGAGACTACCTGGTCAAAATGAAAAGAAGATGGTGATTTGAGAATGGGGCTTCTCTATGTTTCCCAATAAGCATAATCTCTATCTGGAACTCCAGGCTTTAGTTGGAGTTGCAAGAACCGATACATAATATGTGTAAAAACAAAATTTTAATTGTTTCTAAATATAGTTCAAGTAGATTTTTTTTTCTTTTGTTGCAGACCATCTCCACAGAGGACTCAGAAAACCTTCGTTATTGATTAGGTCTCAGACCAAGTGTATTAGGTAAAGTGTAGTGTTGTGTATGGGGTTGGAGTTTATTCCTGATTAATTCATTATTCACTTGGTATAAGGAAAAACAAACAAACAAACTACAGGAACTCTGAAGTTTCAGCACAGATTTCTTTTATCTATGCATTTCCTTTACATAAGGAAAGTGGCAAGAGTCACATATTGCATCTATCTCCCAATCTTTAAACTAGAAAAAAAAAATTAGGAATTGATTCACATTAAGATTTTTTTTTTTTTTTTTTGGTGAGGCAGTTGGGTTTAAGTAACTCGCCCAGGGTCACACAGCTAGTAAGTGTTAAGTATCTGAGGCCAGATTTGAACTCAGGTCTTCCTGACTCCAGGGCCAGTGCTCTATCCACTGCACCACCTAGCTTTAATCTTCTTTTAAACCAATCAGTTTTATTCCAGAACTCATCATTCATGAGAATAAGAAGTTCATGTGCATACACCGCCAATACACTAAAAAGGCCCACATTTTAAAGAAGTGTAATAGACAGATTCATTAGACACAAGATCATAAATTACTTTGGCCAAAAATAAAAATATTAAAAAATATATCCGGCTCTACATTCTGTTTGCAGGCTTCTAGGTATAGCATATGCATATATATCCATATAGCGATACTAATTTGTTGAAGGAATGGAGATTTACCCCAGGCCATCTCTTCCATGGTTTTATGTAGGAACGGTGATATTTTTTGCCAGCAAAATGAGAAGACATTTCCACTGATGCCCTGCAAAGCCCTGAGAGCATCTCCTGGAATAAAACCACCATGAATGAATCGGTCTATGTCTATGACAGGGAAGAGGTGGCTTGGGAGAAGTGGGGGGTTTAATGCCGGCGGACTGACCCGTTGCTCTAGTCTGTGAAGGGGCCTTGTGGCTTACGGACAGACAACACTTTCCCTGATGTCAGGCATTCCTGTCAGTGGGTTCTGAGTTTCCAAGAGAGGACTGGTATGAAGTTGGATGGCAAGGCCCCAGATTGTTGAGAAGTCTGAAGGATGGTATCTGCCTCACCTGCTAAGTGTCTGCATGATATCTCTGCCCCTACAGAGGTGAACTGACCCAATGTTTCTGCAGTAGTCACTAGGAAAGATGAGCTTTTCACCCTCAACTCCAGTGACACCTGGACATCCTCTAAGTGGCTGCCGGGCCTTCATCAAGACTTCCACTGATCCCATTTTCCCCTCCAGCACCTGGGGACACCCTCCTTAACTTCTCAAACTTCACTGGGACAGATTTCACCTGGCAGCAGATGCCCTGAGGATCTTGCTCCTCCAAGACTCCTGGATACATTGACTCTGAAGTGGTTTCTCAGATCTCTCTCTATTGTCAGTTGGGTCTTCAGCTGCTATTTCCTTGTGACAGATTATTTCTTCTGATACAAGACTTCCTGGAGAGTCTTGATGACTAATGTCCAAAAGTTGGTGAAGTTCCTTCAAAGAAGCTGTTACAGATTAACCAGATTCCTCTTCAGGTGCTGCAGGGTCCATGGAGACCTGTCTATCACCAGACATATTTAATGAAGAGCAGTTTTCCCTTAATAAATAGGGCAATTCACAATCTGTTTCTGACATTTCAACGTTACTTTCTTGGGACTGCTAATCACTACTTGACATAGGATCGCTCACAATTACATAAGAGTTTTTCTTTGATGCCTCAGGTTACACCCAAGTTTGATCTAAAGTGAGGTCAGAAACACCACCATTCTCAATGCTGCATCGTAACTACTTGTCGAGCTATGGACAACAACCAGGGACTTCTCAGCCACATCTACTTCCATGATTATTGCAGTGAATGAGCTGCCAAATGATTCTGATGATGGAGTAGTATCTTCTGGCTGTGGAAGGCCTAACTGATATTGATTGCTCCACTTCGTGACCTTCAGTTTATAAATCAACAGTTATCTGCTGGGTGAGAGGAAGGCCAAGCCCAGTCTTCACAGCGACTTGTGGGCTGTCCTCCTCACTTAGCAGTGATTTTTTTTTAACCTTAAAAAATATTTTAATCAAGAAGAAAAGTACATTTTTCTACAAATAAATATTTCATTCTGAGAAAATACCATCTATTCCATTCTTTTCATTATAGTTGAGTTTATTTCAATTCTTTATCAAATGTATTGGCTCTCTTATATTTAACATCTCTAGTCCATTAGATCTAAAATTTCACCAGTATTAAAAACTATGCTACTTTTGTTCATGAGCTATGAGATAAAAGAATATGTGAACTGTTATGATTATTAGTGACCTAAAGAAAAATGGAAAGTGGTAGTGGTAAGGAGGTAGTATCATATTACCATTGATAAAATGAGTGAGAGAAGTACTCTAAAAGCAATAAAGGACATGTACAGAAAGAAATAAGAAATTTGAATTAGAGGTATAGATTCAAATTTTCACTCTGCTGTTTATGATCTGTATGAATTCAGGCAAGTCACAAAACTTCTTGGGGCCTCAGTTCTTTCACTTGTAAAATTATAGAGTTGGAATAAATGGTCTTTGATATCCCTTTCTATTATATTTTGACCAGTACCTAATGCTGCCTGGCAAAGTGAGAGTCTAGTCCCACATTTAGAATTTGGGATGAGCCACTGATCTCAAACCATGCTTTTCATGGTATGGTCAAGAATATGTAACCTTCTCATCAGTGTCTTTACCCTTCTTTGCAGAGGCTTGTATCTTTATTAAGGTGTTTGTCATACTACACCAACAGAATCTTTCTTACTCATGATTCTATAACTTAGGGTCCCAAGTCATGTATTTTGGCTTACTCTGTTAAGTATCTTATAAGATTCATTAGTAAGAAGACTAAAATCATACCATGTTCATAATTATAGCGCAAAGTCCTGCAAACCAACATGAAACGTTAGATATTTAAGACTAAGTTCAAATTCCTGTCCTATTTAGCTACATGTATTCCAAGTTATTCATTGATTTTTACCCATTGTAATCCCTCTGTGTTGATAAATGCATATGAGATCCAAAGCATTTATTACCACTCAAAGTTTAATATAAGAAAAATCAGCAAATAGAAATAGCTCAAAGACATAGGGAAATCATGTAGGAAGTAACCTGTTGAATGCAGCACAGGAGAAAGGGGAGAAGAATTAAACTTTCACGGGCCTTTTGTCCATGTTGAGGGACAAAAATAGCTGTGGTCAATTTGAACCACATACTCCTCCACAGTTTAAATAAATGGAGTGGTGAATATCAGGGGAGATTTTTAGTGGATAATTCTTCTTCTTGTCATTCCTTTCCCAACCCCACCAGTATTAATCTCCATTAAAATAGCTCTTTTCTTCTTCAAATGCAAACTTCAGATCAATATCCACCTTCCAAAAGTCTTGCTATCCTCACTTCTAGGCAAGAGGAACTTACTTTGTTCCCCATGGCTACAGTTCCCAGAGTTAGATGAAGTCATCCTTTGAAATCCTCCCTTTCGTCATGAAAAGTAGTTCATTTTACATAAAGACTAGTTACATTATGATTCTGTGATATAGATAAATATCGTTCAGAATAACAAGGTTTGGATGTGGTGTTGTCTGAGCTGGTCAGAGGAATGCCAAAAGAGATCCCAGACCTTCTGAAGTGTTAAGAAGGGGGTTGCTCTTCTTAAAATGCAGTAGGGGTTTTTTTGGATTTATTTTAACATAGGATATCTTTTTCTTACTTGAATGATTCAGAATGTCTAGAACAATTTAGTGTGAAAACTTCAAAACATTTACCTCTAGGCTGAAAGTGAGCATGAAAAGTTTCAAGCCCCTAAAAAAAAAAATAATGTGTAAGGGGAAAAAAATCTTTATGATTCTCTGAGCACAGGTGATTAGTCTCAAAACTAATTCATAACTTTAGTTACTGTGTTCACAATGCATGAATTCCAAAGTCAGTAAAACAGGAGTTATTTTTAAATAATGCATTCTGTGTTCCCTCCATGGAATGCACATGGAATGTTAGCAAAATAATAGGATTAATGAAGGGTTTGGGACCTGGGGGAGGAGAATGACAGTGTGGGAGTATGGGGAGGATTGTGGTGACTATTCTTACTGAGTTTCTGCTCATTTCACAGGGATTTAAAAATACCAATAGTTTCTTAAAGAAAACCTTCTTAAAAAAAGAAATATGTTTGCATGTAGCTCAGGGAGAAGATAGAAGGAAATCCAACTTTATGTTTACCATCTTCCAAATCACTAAAACTATATGAAAAACTCTGACATCGGGGCCTGGAGCTGAAACTTTGTAACTTCAATGTAAAAATGAGAAAAGTTAAATTATATATTTCTATTAATTCTTCAGTACTATAAGACAATAGGAGAATTGGCCTAGTAACCATGTACTTTTCAATTAGCTTCTCTAAAAAATGCATTCATTTCATAAAATTTTCTATAAATACCACAAGGTATTTTCTCTTAAATTTACAACTGAACATGGGGGCTGGGGGTGGGGTTGTTGTTGCTGTTTAAGTGTTTTGGATTTTAATTGCATTTAATGATGAACAATACACTTGTAGGTAATGAAAGAAAGTGGGGTCAGCATGTAATTATAGAAGGAACAATGAAAACCCAGGGAATGAAGCAAGATGGCAGAGGAAAGGTAGTGAATTTCCTGAGCTCTCCCCAAGACGCTTCTGAATACCTTCAAAGAATTCCATAAGACAATTCCTTGAGATGCAGAACCCACAAAAAGATAGGGTGAAATAATTTCCCAGGCAAAGACAACTTAGAATGTCTGTAGGAAAGGTTGTACCAGAGTGAGTGCAGAGCACAAGCCACCACAGGCCTTGCCAACTCAGACCCAATCCACCACAGTCCCAGGCAAAGATACAGCTACCGAGGAACAGGCTTTAGGGGCTTATAAATCATCATCAGCAGCAACTTCTTCTGGAACTCAGCCAATAGAAAGTAAGGGTGTCAAACAACTTGTGAGAAGATTACAGGGATCTCTTTGCTAGCATGGAAGCAGAACTCTGTTATTGTGCCCATACTCCAATTCAGGTCACAGACTTGGGGTGGGGGGGCAGTTCAAAGAAGGCGGGGTAGCACAAGCATACAAGAGCTTGCAGCCACAGTGGAACAGGACTCTGTTAATAGTTCCAGGGAAGAAAAGTAGGCCTATGGTTACTTGCAGACTACAGTACAGGCCAGGAGAGTAGTAAACATGCCTCTCCTTAAATCATACCACCTTGGAAGAACTAAAAACTTACAAATTCCTAGAAGTATCTTTGAAAACAGTTGGACAAACCCCAAATAATGAGCAAACAGAAAAAACATGCTGACCATAGACAGTTTCTATGGTGCCAAGGAAGCTCAAAATACACCCTCAGAAGAAGATGATAAAGTCACTGACCACCTTCTTAAAGAGATCCTGAACTGAAAACTCCCAGGAATATTATCGCCAAATTTCAGAGCTCTCAGGTAAAAGAAAAAAACATTGCAAGCAGCCAGAAAGAAACAATTCAAGAATTGTGGAGCCAAAGTCAGGATAACACAAATCTTATCAAATTGTACAGTAAAGAATCAGAGAGCTAGGAATACGTTATTCTGGAGAAAAAAAGAACTGGAATTACAACCAAGAATCACCTACCCAGCAAAACTGAGTATAATCCTTCAGTGGAAAAATGGGCATTCAATGAAAGAGAAGACTCTCAGGCATTCTGGATAAAAAACAAACAAACAAACAAAAAACCCTGAGAGGAGTAGGAAATTTGACTTTCAAATACAAGACTCTAGAGAAAATTAAAAACAAAATAAACAGGAAAAAATCATAAGGAATATTAACAGGTTAAATTGTTTACATTCCTACATGGGAAGATGATACTTGTAACTCATAGGAACTTTCTCATTGTTAGGGCAGCTGGATGGAATATATTTAGAGAGAGGGCATGGAAGTGAGTTGAATATAAAGGGAAGATATCTTTAAAAATAAAATTAAAGAGTAAGCAAGGTATGCACTGGGAGAAAGGAAAAGAGAGAGATGGAATGGGGTAAAGAATCTCACAAAAAGGAAGCAAGAAAAAACTTCTGCGGAGGGGAAGATGGGGGAGGTGCTAAGGAGTGAGTGAACCTTACTCTTATCTGAATTGGCCCAAAAGGGAATAACAGACCCAGCAATACCACTATTGGGTGTTATTCCCAAAGAAATCATAAAAAAGGGAAAAGGACCCACATGTACAAAAATATTTATAGCTGCTCTTTCTTGTCGTGGCAAGATATTGGAAATTGAGGGACTGCCCATCAATTGGGGAATTGCTGAACAAATTGTGTTATATGAATATAATGGAATTCTATTGTGCTATAAGAAACGATGAGCAGACAGAGTTCAGAGAAACCTGGAAGGACTTGCATGAACTAATGATGAGTGAGATGAACAGAACCAGGAGAACATTTTACACAGTACCATCAACATTATGTTTAGATCAACTGTGATAGAATTGATTCTTTTCAGCAATACAAAGGTACACAATAGTTCCAAAGGACTCATGATGGAAAAGGCTCTCCAAATCCAGAAAAAAAAAACTGTGGAATATGGATGCTGATTGAACCATACTATTTCTTTTGTTTTTGGTGCTGTTGTTTTTCTTTTTTGAAGGTTTTTTTTTTCCTTTTTGCTCTGATTCTTCTCTTATAACATGACTAATGCAGAAATACATTTAATGTGATTGTACATATATAACCTATATCAGATTAGTTGCCATCTTGGGGAGGCGTGGATGGAGGGGAGGGAAAAAATTTGAAACTAGAAATCTTATAAAAAGACATGTTGAAAACTATCTCTACATGGAACTGGAAAATAATAAAATGCTTTTATAATTTAAAAGGGGAATAACAAACATATTTAATTGTGTATAGAAATCTATCTTACCCTTCAGGAAAGTAGGAGGGGAATGGGATAAAATGGGGAGAGGAGATAGAAGAGAGGGTAGATTGGGGGAGGGAGCAGTGAGAAGCAAAACAACTTTGAGGAGGGAAAGGGTGAAAGGACATAGAGAATAGAGCCAATGGCATGGGGAGGGAGCAGGATGGAAAGAAATTCAATTAGCAATAGTAACTGTGAAAAATTTTGAAGCCAGTTTTTCTGATAAAGGCTTCATTTTTCAAACACATAGAGAACTCAGTCAAAGTTCTTAAAATAAGATCAATTCCCCAATAGATAAATGATAAAAAGATATGAACAGTTTTCAAATGAAATAATCAAAGACTTCTATAGCCATAGGAAAAAAGAATGCTCTATCTCACTATTGATTAGAAAGAAGCAAGTTAAAACAATTCTGGGATACTACCTCATACCTATTGGATTGGATAATAGGACAGCGGAGGAAAATTATAAGTTTTGTAGGGGACATGGGAAAAATGAAGCATTAATGTTTTTGAAGTTGTAAACTAATTCAAACATTCTGTAGAACAATTTACAATTGTGGCTATAATACCATGCCTACCCTTTGACCTAGTAGAAACAATAGTAGGTTGGAATCCAAAAAGAGATAAAAAACAAAAAAGTTAAGGGAACTATATGTATAATAATTATTTATGGAAGCCCTTTTCTGATGCAAAGAATTCAAAATTGAGATGTCCATCAATTGGGGAATGGCTGAACAAATGGTGGGATGAGATTATGATGGAACACTATTGTGCTGTAGAAAATGATGAGCAGGATGTTCTCAGAAAAACCTTGAAAGACTTACATGAGTTGATATAAGGTGAAATGTAGTGCATACAAAGTAACAGTAATATTGTAAGGTGATCAGCTGTGAATGACAACTATTCTCAGTAATACAATGACAACTCTTCAAGAATTGTGAAAAATGTGATCCATCTCCAGAGAAAGAACTGATGTTGTCTGAATCCAGATTGAAGCATATTTTTGTAGTTTATTTTACTTAAGTTGTTTTTTTTTGTCTTTTTTCTTTCACAACCTAATGTGGAACTGTTTTGAATGAATAAAAATGTATAACTTATATTGAATTACTTATATTCTTAAAGGGTTAGGGTGGGGAGGAAGGGAGGAAGAGAATTTGGAACACATAATTTTAAAAGTGGACATTAAAATTATTTTTGCATATTCTTATTTTGCATAACTGGGAGAAAGATGCTAAATGACCTGCTTAGAGTTATCAAGCTAATTAGTGTCTGAAGTAGGATTTGAACTAAGATCTTCTCAATTTCGAGTCCCCTTTACCCTCTGTACCACCTAGTTTAGAGGAATGAAGCAGATAGTAGGTGAGAGTTGATAAGTGAATATGGGAGGAAATGCTGCTCTTCTAGAGAACATAGGAGAAAAATCATTTATGTCTAACAAATAGACACTGAAATAAACATTCCTAGGCTGGCCTAAGATTTTAATTGTATTGATGTTTGAAAGATCTCCTGAGTCAAAATGGAGTGAGCTGTAGCTTGTAGATCAAGTTTTCTCATAATCCTTCAGATTCAACTTCATGCCAAAATTCTCCAGAGGAGCATGGAAAGGATATTGAGAAAAACCTGCCCAAACCACAGCTATTCATTTCCTGGATCCCTGTCTCATAGAAATATGACTGAAGGAAATGTGACCAATATAGCATTACATAAATGTGACCCATTATTCTACTTCATTCTCCCTTACCGTATTAACTTGAAGTAAACATATTCTTAGGTGTTAATTTACCTAACAATAACAATTACTGGGAGCTCTGGAATTTGACTAGAATATTCCTGGGAGTTTTCCTTTCAGCATCTCTTTCAGGAGATGATCAGTAGATTATTGCAATTTCCATTTTACTTTCTGCTTCTAGAATATCAGGGGAATTTTCCCTGACAATCTCTTGGAAGATGATATCTAAACTCTTATTTTAATCATGGTTTTCAGGTAGTCCAATAATTTTCAAATTTTCTCCCCTGGATCTATTTTCCAGGTCAGCAGTTTTCCCAAGAAGATATTTCACATTAACTTCTTTTTTTATTCATTTGGATTTGCTTTATTGTGTCTTGTTTTCTCATAAAGTCGCCATCTTCCATTTGTTCAATCCTAATTCTTAGGCAATTATTTTCATCAGAAAGCTTTTCCATTTGGCTTTTCAAGTTGTTAACTTTTTTCTCATGTCTTTCCTGCATCACCCTCATTTCTCTTTCTATTTTTCCCTCTACCTCTCTAACTTTATCTTCAAAGTCCTTTTTGAGCACCTCTATGGCTTGAGACAAATTCATATTTTTCTTGGAAGCTTTTAGATATAGGGGCCTTGATGTTGAAATTGAAAGAATCCACTGATCACCTCCTGAAAGGGATCACAAAAGGAAAACTTCCAGGAATAGTATAGCCAAATTCCAGAGTTCCCAGGTCAAGGAGAAAATATTGAAAGCTGCAAAAAAGAAAGAATTCAAGTACTGTAGAGTCCCAGTCAGGATAGCACAAGATCTAGCAACTTCTACATTAAAGGACCTGAGGGCATGGAATATGATATTCCAGAGGACAAAAGAATTGGGATTACAACCAAGAATCACCTAACCAGAAAAACTGAACGTAATCTTTCAGAGGAAAAAATGGGACTTAAACAAAAAAGAGGAATTTTAGGTATTCATGATGAAAAGACCTAAACTGAATGGCAAATTTGACTTTCAAATACAAGACCCAAGAGAACTATAATAAATTGGAGTTGGGGGACCTACCTGGGGTCATGCAGTGGGTGACAGTTTTGTATCTGAGGCCAGGTTTTGGTTGGGGTTCCCCTGGTCTCAGGGTGGATGCTTTGTCCACTGTCACCTAGCTGCCCCATGATGACATCTTTAGGCTTAAATTGAGGGGTGAGGGGAATGCACTGGGGGAGGGGGAAGGGCAGAGGTATCATGGAGTGAAATCCCACATGAAAGAAAAAGGAAAGGGCTGATGGAGTGGGGGAAGAGATGGGGGAGGAGCAGGGCAGTAAATGAACTTTACACTCATCAGAATAGGCTCAAAGACCTTAATCTTATCAGAGTTGGCTCAAGGAGCCAACAATTGGGAGGAGTAATTTATTTAATCTGGGCAGTAAATGAGCCTAACACTCATCAGAATTGGCTCAAAGAACTTAAGCTTATCAGAATTGGCTCAAGGAAGGAATAACATACACACTTAATTGGGTGGAGTAATCTCTCTAACCCTGCAGGAAAATAGAAGGGGAAGGGGATAAAGAAAGAGGGGGAAAAGAAGGGAGGGGAGATTGGTGGAGGGGACATACAGAAGCAAATCTCTTTTGAAGAGGGATAGGGTGAAAGAGGATAGATAATAGATTAAATATCATGGGGAAGGGAATAGGATGGAGGGACACAGTTAACAATAGTAATCATGAAAAAGAGAAAAGGGGACAAATTGTACAAAAATTATTTATAGCAACTCTTTGTGGTGGCTAAGAATTGGGAATCAAGGGAAGGTCCATCAATGAGGAATGACTGAAGAAGCTGTAGTGGTATGTGATTGTAGTGGAAAGGAATTGTGCTATAGGAAATGACAAACAGGATGATCCCAGAAAAACCTGGAAAGACTCCTATGAACTGATGTATAGTGAAGTGAGCAGAACTGGGATGACATTGTGCATAGTGACAGCAGTATTGTTTTATGAGCAATTATGAATGACTCAACTACTCTCAGCAGTACAATGATCCAAGACAATCCCAAGTGTGATGTTTAAAATCTAAAGGTATGGTCACCATAAATTAGAAGCTTTAGAACCAGTCTTTGGGCATTAAGCATTTATTAAAGCATACTCGGTATTAGTAAAAAGGAAAACATGTGGAGTTCAGAAAGTTAAGAAAAGGCCTATCTAGCCTAGAGTTCCAGCCTGGTCTGGTTCTTCCTCAAGTCCTCCACCATGAGCCTACTTCAACTACGAACTCCCTCCAACTGAGTGTGGAAGCTTTTTATAGGTCTGGAGCAGAGGTGGTCCTTACACAATGCTTCAAGCTGGTTGGTAAGCGTCATCCAAATCCATTGGTTCACTGGACTTGAGGGTGGTCTTGACTTAAGTTCAAAGTCCTTAGCTTCTGAGAACAATACTGCCTTAAGGGCCAGCCAGGTGTAGTTAAAATTTAATTAACTTGAAGTAAGCTAATCAGTAAAGTCAATCTCTTTCACTTAATTCAATCAGTTTAGATTAACCTCCAGATGAGTCTTTCAGTATCTGCCAAATCCCATTATTATGTCACACAAGGGACTAATGATGAAGCATATTATCCACTCCCATAGAAAGAAATGATACAAAGAGCACTTGTGGGTTGAAAATATGTAACCTATACCAGATTGGTTCCTGTATTGTGAAGGGGGGAGGAAAGGAAGAACAATTTGGAACTCTAAATATGAAAATGAATGTTGAAAACTACACTTACACATAACTGGAGAAATTAAATAAATGTTTGTTGCAAAAAACAAACAAACAAACAAACAATTACTGGGTTAATTTCACTTCTCTGACTACTTTTCCCCTTTCAATAAACTTGGAAAACAAAGAACTCGCTTCTATGATAAACTTAGACTGGTTTTGTTTGCTTCACACACACACACACACACACACACACACACAGAGTCAGAGAGGGAATCATCAAATCCACCTTAATGTCATTTAATCTTACAGAATATTAAGCAAAAAATAAGCTTAATTTTTTGTGATATAGGAAGCCATCCCATCCCATGAGCTTGTGAATCAGAAAAAAAAGACAGGACAATTCCGCCATAGGGGCTAATGTTTATTTCATGTCACTTCATTTCATATACATCATAAAAATTAATGGTTATTTATTCCATAATTTTATATTTTGATTTCTTTTGTAAAAATCAAAAATACTCTTTTTCTCTTTGTTTTCAATTTTATTCTTGCCAGTGGGAAATCTGTCTCAGAACACTAAGAGTGTATAAATATGTTCCCAGACTCTTTTGAATTGGGTTGTGAACCAAGAAAGTAAGAAATTTTCCTCAAGTACTTTCACAGTGTGTAATTTAAGATTCTAAATGTGAATTCTAATCTGTTCCCCCAGTTTGGGGGAAACTGACTAAAAATCACTGATAAAACGAGTTTAGGTTTTTAAGGGTTTATTGGAAAATAGAAAGAAAAAGATTGAGAACAGAATTCTAACAGCCTGGCATTCCTATCTTTCCTCATATTTCCTGTGAAGTCCTCTGCCGCCACCACCAACAAGTCAGGAAGCCAAAAAACCCCAGTGCTCTCTACGCAGGCTCCCTTTCCTCCTTCCTGTCTCCTCCCAGACCATAGGAGGCTCCTCAAGTTGATTGGCTGGTAGCCTTGATAGACAGCACCCATGAGCAAACGTCATTTCCTGACGCCAAGGAAAAGCCACAATGCCTCTGAGGCATTTTCCTCATGGTGGAGCTTTCCCACAGCAAGTCTCCAGTAGGTGGCGTCATTCTAATCATTACAACAGTCATTTGGATCATGAGAGTCTATGTTTAAAGGGTAACATGACAATAATACTATGTTGACTGCCCATATATAGGAGACTAAACCAAGTAAAATCAAGTAATAAATATTTTATTAATATGTTCCTTCCACTGCCCCAGCTTCTTTTGAGCCTTTAGGGAAAAAAAAATAAAACAAACACAGCTCTTTCTTTGTTTCAAATGTATTACCTCTTTATCCATAGGTGAGCACAATGTTTCATCTTCATTATTTTGGGCTAATGATTTATCAGTGCACTAATCAGAGTTCTGTAGTGTTTCATATTTGTTTTTATAATATTGTTAATGAATTTTTTTCTTACAGTTCTATGCACTTCATTCTGCATCAGTTTATAAATTTCTTCTAATTCTGAGATTGTAAGTTATATTATTTCTTATGACACAATAATATATCATCATGTCCATAAAACATATTTTGTTCAGTCATTCCCCCAGGAAAGACGAGATGATTTCTTAAGAGAACTTAATAGAACTTCTATCTCAAAGATCTACAATCGCATTAACTAGTTTGAATCGTAATGTGACATAATGGAATAAGCTCTGGATTTACAACCAACAGTAAATTAGAGTGCTGGTTCTTTTGCTTACCATCCAGGTGACCTTAGAAAAGTTGTGTCTCCTCTCTCTGCCTATAAAGGGTACTAGAGTAGATGATCTCTTTCAACTCTAGATATATGCATTGTCCCCGTTGATGCAGTAATACAATACTTTCAGCAAATGACATTTTTCCTGAAAATACTCCACATAAATGGAATGAAATTGAAAATTAAACCAGAATTTGGTGTCAATCCTACACTTGTGGGCCTTAGTAAGCAATAAAAATAAGCCTAATATTGTTTGATAATGAATATATAAAAAGCCATATGGTGCAGTGGATAGGAAGTTGACCTCTAATAAAGGAATAACTGACTTCAAGTCCTACAAGACATACTGACTGTGTGATCTTTGACAGGTTCCCTAATGGATCAGTGTTGAAGGCAATTTTCAAATACAAATCTTCAATCTTGTAAAGAAGCTGCAAGCAGGCAGAGCCAAAATGGTGGAGGAGAGGCTATGAATCTTGCAAGCTTCAGAAAAACCAGTCTACTCACTCCTAAATAATGCCATAAAAAATAAGAAACAAACAAACAAACAACAACAACAAGAAAAACAGAGCACCGAATGCACATAAGAACAGAGTGGGACTATTTTTTAGCCAAAGATAGCAATTGGGATTACCTACTGATTGGGCTGAGAGAAGAGCTCAGCCAGCAGTCCAGGCCCAGCCAGGAACAAACAGTGCTTCCAGCACCTCAGAGTCTTCAGCACGAGAGGCTTCTTTTGAGACTCAGCTTGCAGACCAGTGAGGGGATTCACTGGTTGGGCAGGTTGATGTGGCTGTAGTTTCTGCAGGAGTTGGGGTGAAGCACCCTGATTCTGAACCAGTGGGCTGAATTAAGTGGTGGCAGCCCACTGGGGATGGGCACAAGCACACCAAGCTTCTGACCATAGAGAATCAGATTTCCATCAGACATCTGCTTCCAGGCTGAGATTAGTAGGCAAAAAAGACAGCAGACAATAGCTTCTTTAGGGGAGGGTTGACCAGAATAACTCCTCAGAAGAAGATAATAACAAAGTCCAAACTCTAACATGCAAAGCTTCCAAGAAAAATAAGAATTGGCCTCAGGCCATGGAAGCATTCCAAAGGGACTTTGAAGAGAAAGTAGGAGAGATAGAAGGAAGATTTAGAGAGATGGAGGAAAGAATGGAAAGAGAATTGAGAGCAATGGAGGAGAGTCATGAGAAAAAGAAGGGAACAGCTCAAAAAGCCAAATGGGAAAGGAGATACAAAATCTCTCTGAAGAAAATTGCCAAACAATTAGGATTGAACAAAGGGAAGCTAGTCACTTTATGAGAAACCAAGATACAGTAAAGCAAATCCAATTGAATAAAAACATAGAGGGCAATATGAAACATCTCCTTGGGAAAACAGCTGACCTGGAAAATAGATCCAGGAGAGATCATTTGAAAATCATTGAACTACCTGAAAGCCATGATCAAAAAAAGAGCCTAGACATAATCTTCAAAGAAATTATGAGGAAAAATTGCCCTGATGTGCCAGAAGCAGAAGGTAAAATAGAAATTCAAAGAGTCCAACAATCACCTCCTGAAAGAGATCCCAAAAGGAAAACTTCCCGGAATATTATAGCCAAATTCTAGAAATCCCAAGTCAAGGAGAAAATGTTACAAGAATAGAGAAAAAAAAGAATTCAAATAATGTGGAGCCACAATAAGAATAATACAAGATCTAGCTGCATCTACGTTAAAGGACCAGAAGGCTTGGGATATGATATTCCAGAGGGCAAAGGAACTGGGACTATAGCCAAGAATCACATACCCAGCTAAACTGTGTATAATTTTTCAGGGGGAAAAATGGGACTTCAATGAAAAAGAGAATTTAAGGCAGTCATGATGAAAAGACCTGAACTGAATAGAAAATTTATCTTTCAAATACAAGACCCTAGAAAAGCATAAAAAGGTAAACAGGAAAAAGAAATCATGAGGGATATTAAAATATTAAACTGTTTACATTCCTACATGGGAAGATAATACTTCTAACTCATGAGATCCTTCTCAGTATTATAGGAGGTGAAAGGAATATACTTAGATAGAGGGCACAGACGTGAATTGAATATGAAAGGATGATAACTGTAAAGCAATTTTTATCCTTGTTTTTTGTGTGGTAGGTAGGGTGAGGTGGCTTATGTCTGGAGACAGATGTGGGCTCAGGGTCTCCTGGGTCCATGACTGGTGCTTTGTCCACTTTGTCACCTAGCTGACCCATGATGACATCTTCAAAATAAATTTAAGAACTGAGAGGAATGCACTGGAAGAAAGGGAAAGAGAGGTGGATTGGCGAAAAGTGATTCACATAAAAGAAACAAGTAAAAGCTTATGGAGTAGAGGGGAAGATGGGAAGGAACAGGGGAGTGAGTGAGCCTTACTCTCTTAAGAATTGGTTCAAAGAGGGAATAGCATACACACTTGAGAGGATATAGTAAGATATCTTGCCCTGTGGGAAAGTCAGAGGGGTAGGGGATAAGGCGGGGGGGGGGGGGAATGCAATGGAAGCAAGAGCAGATTGGAGGCTTGGACACACACACTTGAATCTGTCTTTTGTCAGTTCCTTCCTCACTCACAGAATATTCCACTCTCAAGGCTTGCAACTGACCCCAGTGCGTTTTAATCAAGCCCTTGCTTGAGCAGTTCTTGCTCATATTTGATGGTCAGCCCTCCCACCTGTGCTTTCAAACTTGTAGTGATGAGCAACTCCTTACCTATCAACTGAAGCACACTCAACTTTTCAATTGATTTACTTGCAAAGATTATCCCCTTTAAATGGGGGAATGGGGAGGGAAAATTATATCTATGATTTCTATGGCAATTGGAGTGATGCCACCTGCTGGAGAGTTACTGTAGGAAAGCTCCGCCTTGAGAAAAAATCGTCTGAGGCCAAGCCATGTGACTTGGAAGGCCAATTCCTTGGCATCAGGAAGTGATGTTTGCTTGTGGGTACTGTCTCTCAAACCTATCAGCCAATTAGCTTGGAGCCCTGTGTATGGGAACAGGACATTTCCAGTTTTCACAGGAGGTTTGTGGGATGAAGAAGGGGTGGTTCTCTCTTTTTCATCAGGACTCTCGTGGAGAGTGGAGCAAAAATGCTGGCTCCCTGAAATAGATAGATGTAGTAGGCATTTAGACCTCTTTCTCTGTCTTCACCAAATTCTTGTGCTCCTTAACAAATGCTTAAAAGTCTAAGACTCTTGTTAAACCTTCTAATTTATTGGCAACCATTCATAAGATTTTTAGTATAGCTAGATAGCAACTTGACATTTCACAGGTATAATAATTTCCAGATGAGTAAACTCCTTATACCAATGTAGCTCAGCAGTTTCTCTGTAACTTCTGGTCTTTGAGGGTTGTTTAGAACACCACAAGGTCAAAAGACTTGTCCAGGGCCATTTTGTTTAAATATGTCAGTGTCACATATAACCTATATCAGATTGCTTTCTGTCTTGTGGAGGGGGGAGGGAAGGGAGGGAGGGAGAAAAATACAGAACTAAAAATCTTATGAAAATAAATGCTAAAAATTATTTTTACATGTAACTGGAAAATAATAAAATGCTTTTATGATAAAAAAGAAAAAAGGAAGTGGCAAATCTGTACTAAAAGAGGAAGTTCCTCAACAAAAATTATGTCAGCCAAAAAGCAGATAAACAAATGAAAAGAAACAACCCACAATGAGCATTTTAATATAATGATAGCAATAATAATGGCCTTTATTTTTATAGCTGCCTAAAGTTTCAAAGCATTTTTCTCATAACCACCCTTTAAGAAAGGAAGGGAGCACTAATACTATCATTAATACATTATATTTGCAAAAACAAACAAACAAACAAAAAAACCCTGATCCATACAGGAAATGGATTGCCCAAAATTGTCCATCAAGCAAGTAGTAGAACAGATAAGTGCTATTTTCCATGTGTGAGTCCCAAATCCTATTATTTTATTAATGTTCCATGTTAATGCAATACAGGAAACATGGATTATATTAATTAAAAAGTACTCCTATTTCCTTGACTTTAGAATTATTACACAGTGAACAATATAGGTAAAGTTATGATTTAATTTCCATTTTGATTACCTGAATTCGCAAAATCATCACTTTGTTTTCTTTAGGGGATAGACACTTGCCATATTCTTAATGATTCTGGGTAATTACTATGAGTACTGTTAACCTAAATTTCAATGATGACATGACCTCATGGGCTATTGTGGTGTCTAGGAGTATTTTCCCCTACACTAATTGGCCCCAGATACCTTGACCATTTGGGATGTTTTCTTATTACTATATTTTGACTAGATTTACTCAATGATGTCAATGCCTGTCACAATCTCTGATTGGCTTTTTTTTCTTTTTTTTTTCTTTCTTTTTATTGAACCTTCTATTTCTTCTGTTCAGCTTATTTGATGATGGGATTTGGCTTCATAGTCAATTCCAGCTAAAGGGGAGCCCACTTCTTTTTCTTTTCCCACTTTCTCTGGGTCACTATTTAAGCTATAGCTAGTAAATTTTATATCTAACCTATGTATCCCAAGCTATAAAAGTAGATCAAATGGCACAAAGTATGGATTCATTTGATTTGATCATCTGTATTAGCACTAGTTCTATATTTCCTTTCCACTTCTTGGCTAAACTGTCCAAAAAAGTTGTCTGTAAATTTAATTTAAAGTTATAATTTTATATCAATTAAATTATCAAAGGAATACTCTATATAACTTGATAAAACAATAACAAAACTCATTTGGAGAAAGAAAAAAACCTAGGCTATCATGGGAAATAATGAGGGTAGAGAAAAGGAAGGGAGAATAGAAATTCTAGACCTCAAACTAGACCATAAAATAACAGTCATTAAAGGCATTTGATACTGGCTAAAATATAAAGAAGGAAATCAATGGAACAGATTAGACAAGGGAGAATGAGAAACAATGAACTCAATAACCTGGTTTTCAATAAATAAGAAAGAACTCCCAATCTAATTAAAAACTTCTATGTATACCAGAAATCAGTTTGGCAGAAATTAAGCTTATACTAGCACCTTGTGCCAAAACGTTAGATCACAAACAGCATAAAAATCCACAGAAGCACAAATATGTCACAAATACTCAATTCTTTTCATTTGGGGGCCACAGTTGTCAAGCAAGCTATCACCAAGAAAGTTAGTAGGGAATACAAGGTGTCAAAGCTAAGCTATGAAAAATTTCCTGGACCATTCTCTTCCATATACTTCTCCACTCTCCCCCATGTTAGGATACTCATAATAGTTGTACTGGCATCATGATTTTACACTGACAGTCTTATGAGAATCAAAGAATCATAGAAGTTAAAAGCTGAAAGGGCCCTCAGATGCCATCTAATCAAAACAATATGAAATGCACTAAATGTATATTTTGAAAAAAGCATTTATCTATTCTTTGTTTTCAAACTTCTAATGAGGGAGGAAGCAACAGACTCTCAATGTAGCCCTTTCTATTTTTGTATTGAGCAGCTAGGTGGTGCAGTGGTTAGAACAGTAGGACTGGAGTCAGGAAGAACTGAGTCCAGATCCAACCTCAGACACTTACTAACTGTGTAAAGCTGGGCAAGTCACTTAACCCTGTTTGCCTCAGTTTTCTCATCTATAAAAGGAGCTGGAGAAGGAAATGGAAAACTACTGAATTATCTTTAATAAGAAAACTACAAATAGTCACTATCTGCCTCCAAATCAGCTATGCTCCAACTTATCAGTGGCCTTCCTCAGAGGAGTATCCAGAATTGAACAAAGTAATGCAGATGGTGCTTGAATATTAGCATTGATAGTGACATGGTCACTTGCCTTTTCTTGTATATACTTTACAATGCAGTCTACTAATATTTGATATTTTGACTCCTTTCCATAACATACAGTTGCTTTATATTGTGTGTGTGTGTGTGTGTGTGTGTGTGTGTGTACACACACACACACAAACACACACATTTCACTGTAATCCTGAGATTGTTTTTACTTTTGTCTAGTCATACCTTCCCATAATGTACCTGTGAAATTGAGTTTTAAACAAATTTGAAGAACTATGCATTTGTCTCTACTACAATAAAATTGTCCCACAGTTATAATCTCTCAAGATACATTTGGTCTCCAATATCTTATACCATATACCAATATAAGGTCAGAATTAGGAGAGGAAGGAATTGATTACCTGTCAGATCTGTGGAGAGAGGAATAATTTATGAACAAACAAGAGACAGAGAACATTATGAAATGAAAAATGTATAATTTTAATTATATTAAATTAAAAAGGGTTTACACAAAGTCAATGCCACCAAAGAGTGTGACCTGGATCTGAGTATAGGCAAAACAACAGACTCCTGCCTCAGTGCTAGGAAAAATACCCCTGTAATCTCCTTCTGGCCTCTTGTTCAACTCCCTTACCCTCTGTAAGCTGAGTTGCAGAAGCAGTTGCTGCCATGCTGATTCAGTGGCTCCCAAGACCTGTTACTGGTTTGCTAGGGCTGAGTCTGAGATGGCATGTCCTACATTGGACTGAGCTCTACTCTTACCCCAGTACAACAGAGGTATTCTACAGACCTTCTAAGTTATCTTTGGCTGGAAAATTATTTCACCCTGTCCTTTTATGAGTTCTGCTGCTCTAGGAGTTCGCTTATGGCATTATTTGAAGGTACTTGGATGGGTTTGGGTGAGAACTCAGGCAAGTCACTGCCTGACCTCTACTATATTGGCTCCACCCCTACAAAACAAAACAGGATTAGAAAGAAAGCAGATAGCTGGGAATCACTTTTTATAGCCAGTATTTCTGATAAGGTCTTCATTTCTCAAATATATAGAAAATTGAATCACATTTATCAAAATAGAAGTCATTTCTCAATTGAGAAATGGTCAAAGAATAGAACAGGCAATTCACCTATAAAGAAATTAAAGCTCTCTGTTGTGAAATGAAAATATGCTCTAAATAACTATTTATTGGATAAATGCAAATTAAAATAACTCTTAGGTACCACCTCACAGCTATCAAATTGGCTAATATGACAAAAAATGAAGATGATAAATGTTGGAGAATATGTGGAAAAATTGGAATGCTAATGCATTGTTTGTGGAGTTCTGAACTGAAGCAACCATTCTGGAGATCAATTTGGAACTTAGCTGAAAGGGCTATAAAACTGCACATACACTTTGACTGGGTTTGTATCCAAAGTAGATCATAAAAAAGGGAAATGACTCATATGTACAAAAATATTTGTAGTAACTCTTTTGGTGGTGGCAAAGAATTGGAAATTAAGGGAATGCCAATCAATTGGGGAATAACTGAAAAAGTTGTGGTATGTGAATGTAATGGAATATTATTGTGCTGTAAGAAATGATGAGCAGGTAGATTTCAGAAGAAAACCTGAACTTTCATGAACTGACACTGAGGTAAGTGAACAGAACTAGGAGAACACTGTATACAGTCACAGCAACATTATGTGATCAACTGTGGCAGATCTAGCTCTTTTCAGCAAGATAGTGATCAAAGATAATTCCAGAAGACTAATGATGTAAAATGTTTTCCACATATAGGAAAAGAACTATAGAATCTGAATGCAAATGGAACATACTATTTTCACTTTTGTTGTTTTTTTCTCTCTTTTTTGTTTTTTTCCCTTTTGTTCTAATTCTTCTTTTACAACATGACTAATTTGGAGCTATGTTTAACATGACTGAACATATATAAGATATCTGATTGCTTGCTATCTTAGTAATGGGGGAGGAAAGAAAGAGACAGAGAAAAATTTAGAACTAAGAAAAAATGCATCTTGAAAACTACCTTTACATATCATTGGAAAAAAAATAAAATAGCATAACGAAAATTTTACAAAAAGATCCTTTTGCTTTCTGACTCTCTGTGGGGCTATTAAAAAGTCCAGAATTTGGAATGAGAGTATATAAGTTTATATACTAGATTTTCCATTTATTCTTGGTGTAACCTTGGGAAATCCCTTAATCCATTTCTCTGGACCTTATTTTCCTCATTTTTGAAATTAAGGTGTTAGGTTAGATGACTTCTAAAGTCCATTGCAGTTTCAAATCAATGATCTTATGAACTATTCCACCCATTTTAATGTGAACTGTAAATTTAGCAAGGATGCCATCTACATTAGTGAAAAGAATTTGAATATTTCAGGGATAAGTACAGATATTTTGGATAGTTTATAGTAGATCTTACTTCCACACTGATATCTGCCTATTAGGTTGATATCTACCCATTAATTACTATTTTTTGATCCTGGGTATTTAATCATTTTAAAAGTCTATCTAACTATACTTTTATCTTGCCCCCTTTCTCTCCCTCTTTTCCATAAAGACAGAAAGTTGGACTTTGGTAAATGTCTCAATGAAATCTAGGGATACCCTTTCCACAACATTCCCTGATCTACTAATTTAGGTACTGGGGCAAAAACAAAATTTAAAAATAAAATAAAATAAAAATAAAATAAATAGGGTTAGCTTAGATTAAACTGTTCTTGACAAAATCTTAATGGACTTAATAATTATCAGTTTACCTACTAAATATTCATAAGCCATATTTTTAATAGTATGTTATAGAATTTTGTCCGGAATCAACTGAACATTCTCACTACATCCTCCTGACATTATTGAAGATCAGAGCAGCATTTTCCACTGATTAGGTAGTGTACATCCTCCCTTCCCACATCTGTACTGGCTATCAACTATGCATGCAATGTTCTCCCCCCCTCCTCAATTTTGCTTCTTAGTTTGCCTGAACTCCTTTAAGACTTTGCTCAAATCTATTTTACTACTGAAGGCCATCTTTTCCTAGTCTCCCCAAGGAACAGTGTTTTCCCTCTGAGACTTCCTTCCATTAATTATGACAAATATTCTTTATGTGCCTAGTTATTCCCATGACATTTTACCCAGTAGAATATGGAGATTCTGGAGGACAGTGATTGTTTCTGTTTTCCTTTGTATCTTCCACACTTATCATAGTTCTAGGTACATAGTAAGCTCTTATCAAATATGTCTTTTTTCCATTTATTTAGAATTTGATTCCCCCAATTACACGTAAAGCAATTTTTAACATCCATTTTTAAAACTTTGTGTTCCAAATTCTCTTCCTCCCTCCTTCCCCACTCCCACCCTTTAAGAACCCAAGCAATTCAATATGTTATATATGTATAGTCATGCAAAATATTTCCACATTAGTCAGATTGTGAAAAAATAGACCAAAAGCAAGTTAAGAAAAAGAAACTAAAAAAAAATGCATCAATCTGTATTCAGACATCATCAGTTCTTTCTATGGAGATGGATCACATTTTTCATAAGACCTTCAGAGTTGTTCTGGATCATTGCATTGCTGAGAATAGCCAAGTCATTCACAGCTGATTATCTTACAATATTGATATTACTTTGTATACAGTACATTTCACTTTTCATCAGGTCATGGAAGTCTTTGTAGGTTTTTCTGACAGCATCCTGCTCATCATTTCCTACAGCACAATAGCGTTCCATCATTATCTCCTCTCACCATTTGTCAGCCATTCCACAATTGATGGGCATTGCCTTAATTTTGAAATTTTTGCACCAGAAAAGGGCTGCCATAAATATTTCTTATACATACAGGTCCCTTAACTTTTTGTTTTTTATCTCTTTTTGGATACCAACCTAGTAGTGTTACTATTAGGTCAAAGGGTATGCATGGTACCACAGCCCTTTGGCCATAGTTCCAGATTGCTCTACAGAATATATGAATCAGTTCACAACTCCACCAATACAACAATAATGCTTCATTTTTCCCATATCCCCTACAACATTTGTCATTTTCCTCTGCTGTCCTATTATCCAATCCAATAGGTATGAGGTAATATCCCAAATTGTTTTGACTTCTATCTTTCAAATCAATAGTGTTAGAATTTTTTTATATAACTATAGATAGCTTTGATTATTTCATTTGAAAATTGCTCAAATCTTTTGATCATTTATTAGTTGGGGAATGCCTCTTATTTTAACAACTTTGACTAAGTTATCTATGTGTTTGAGAAATGAGGCCTTTATCAGAAAAAACTTGATTCAAAATTTGTTTCACAGTTACTATTACTAACCAAATTTCTCTTCATCCTACTGCCTCTCCATGCCATTTGTGCTGTTCTCTATCTCATTTCACCCTTTCCCTCCTCAAAGTTGTTTTTCTTCTCATTACTCATCTCTCAATCTGTCTTCTCTTCTATCACCTCCCCCTATCTTATTCCCTTCCCCTCCTACTTTCCTCAAGGGTAAAATAAATTACTATACCCATTGGAGTATGTATATTATTCCGTCTTTGAGCCAATTCTGATGAGAGTAAGGTTCACTTACTCCCCAGCAACTCCCCCATCTTCCTTCACACTGGATAAGCTTGTTCTTTCTTCTATGTGAGATTCTTTACTCTATTCTACGTCTCCCTTTCCCTTTCTACTAGTGAATTTCTCTCTCCCCTTATTTTTATTTCTTTAAAGCTATCATCTCTTCCTATTCAACCCACACCTATATCCACTGTCTAAATATACTACATCCAGTTGCCCTAATGAGAAAGTTCTGATGAGTTACAAGAATCATCTTCTCATGTAGGAATGTAAACAATTTTACCTTTTAATATCAATATGATTTATTTTTCCTTTTTTCTTTTTATTGTTCTCTAGAGTCTTGTATTGGAAAGACAAATTTTCTATCCAGCTCAGGTCCTTTAATCAAGAATGCCTGAGTGTCCTTTCTTTCATTGAATGCTCATTTTTCCACTGAAGGATTATATTCAGTTTTGCAGGGTGATTCTTGGTTGTAATCCCAGCCCCTTTGCCCTCTGGAATATCATATTCCAAGCCCTCTGATCCTTTAATGTAGAAGCTGTTGATCTGGTGTTATCCTGACTGTGGCTCCACAATTCTTGAACTATTTCTTTCTGGCTCCTTGCAATGTTTTCTCCTTGACCTGGGGTATAATATTTCTGGGAGTTTTTGTTTTAGGATTTCTTTCAAGAAGTGATCAATGTATCCTTTTAATTTTAATTTTATTTTATATTCTGATTCTAGATAATCAGGGCAATTTCCCCTGAGTATTTCTTGGAAGATGATGTCTAGGATTTTTTTTGTTTATCATGGCTTTTAGGACACCCAATATTTTTCAAATTATCTCTCCTGGATCTAGTTATTTTTTTCTTGTTTGTTTGTTTTTGTGAGGCAATGTGGGTTAAGTAACTTGAGTAGGGTCACATATCTAATAAGTGTCAAATGTCTGAGCTCAGATTTGATCTCAGGTCCTCCTGAATCCAGAGCTGGTGCTTTATCCACTGAGCCACCTAGCTGCCCCTGGATCAGACCCTTTATTGATTATGTCTTGACAGATGGTTATTGTTCAATTATTTCAATTGTTACCATCTATTCCTGCCTCTATTTAGGTTTTCTTAGCAAAGATACTGATGCGGCTTTCCATTTCCTTCTCCTTTTTAATAGATGAGCACAGGAAACAAACAGAGTTAAGTGACTTTCCCAGGGTCATAAATGTCTGATGCCAAATTTGGACTCAGGAAGATGAGTCTTGTTCACTACAGTCATAGTACACTATTTACTTGCCCGCCTAGTTTTCTCCTAGGTAGACTGATTATTTACATAGATAAAACATTTTATACTGACTTGTGCTTGTTGTCAGCTTCTCAAAATTCTGATTTGTGACAGAAGCATGGTCACTATTACAAGTAGATGACTGGGGGCAGCTAGGTGGCACAGTGGATATGGCATCGGCCCTGGATTCAGAATGATCTGAATTCGGGGCAGCTAGGTGGTGCAGTGGATAAAGCACTGGCCCTGGAGTCAGTAGTGCCTGAGTTCAAATCCGGCCTCAGACACTTAACACTTACTAGCTGTGTGACCCTGGGCAAGTCACTTAACCCCCATTGCCCAGCAAAAAAAAAAAAAAAAAAGAATGATCTGAATTCATATCTGGCCTCAGATGCTTGACACTATAAAAAAATTAATGATTATCTAATTATCTAATCTGGAAAATTTTTTATAATTTTGGATTTATGAAAAATTATGAGTTTATGAAAAATTATAAGATTAGAAAAATTATAATAGGGCCATAAATCCTGCTGCGGTCGCCATTCAAATGTTGAATATTTTGAATTGATTGGCCTAATTTTGGGGGTTAAAGCTGACTGGAGGGCTAATCTGGGACTTTTTGACTAACTGGCTATCTGACTGCGTTTAATTTAATGTGGGCCATTTACAAAGTTCCACCACACTGCTCCACTCCCAAACTGATAAGCAAAATATTAAGAAGCCTCTTAACTAAATAATCAAAGCAGAGTTTGTTTATGAGATACTATTTCAAATTAAGAATACAGGGAAATAAAATGTACAACCTGACTGCATTGTGGTGCATCTCTTTCCCACCTGTTGCCTCAGGCTATGTTACACTTTCCCTACTCAGCTACTTTCTTCTAACTCCTAGCCCCTTTCACTTTGTAAATCCCCCTGCTTCTAACTTTCCTCTCCTTACTGCCACTGCTGAACCCCTGTGTTTCTCTCTCACCGACCTTCTGTCTGTCTGCTCCATCAGTCTGCCCTCCGGCCTCTCTTTTCCTTGCTCCTAGTCCTTCTCATCTTCTTCTGCATCCTTGTAGCCCCATCTCTAGTCTGCTGCGCTCCAACCTTTCTAATCTCATCGGCCGTTGCTTGACCTCTTCTCCGCCTCGTCTTGACCGTCCTCCTGAGTATAACCCCCAGGTCTATATATATATATCTTTCTTATCTCCACTCAAATCTCGGGACTTCTTGCACCCACACCAAGCTAATCCGCCAGCCAGGGCTGAGGCTGGTGGCAGGAAGGGGGGGGTGGCGTTGCTTGAGCCTCATGTGCCTCAGCACCAGAGCCCAGCCTGGACAAGCCCAGGATCTCTTGGATACCTCCGCTCAGGTCAGAGGGAGCTGGGGGCTTTTTTCCCCCAGCTGTCTGACCTGGTGTCTTGTACAGCCCATGGAGCTTTTCAGCTCAGCTGAAGCAGAGGGGGAGGGGCACCAGCACCTCCCACACAGAAGAGACCCTGAGGGCCTAAGGCTTTCTAATCTCAGCCCAAAGGTAGGGTCCCCAAATCAAAATAAATTTCCACAACACTTACTAGCTGTGTGACACTGGTAAGTCACTTAACCTTAATTGCCCTGCAAAAAATTTAATTTAAATAAAAAACAACCAAAACGCCTCACAACAATCAAACAAACAAAAAAACAATTAGATGACTACCACCCTTTTGTTAGTATCAAGTGGAAGTTTTTGGTCAATATTATCTTCCCGTGTTATGATGTTTGAAATACTATCACTGGTATATTAGTTCACATTTTCAGAGCATGATTTCCAAAGCTCCTTCCTCACAGTAGCCATGTGAAATGGGTAGGGTAGGAATTATTCTCTCCATCTTACATATGGAAAAACTTAGTCTTGTGGGATAGAAGTGACTAACCTAAGGTCATATAGTAGATAAGTGTACCTAAGGCCAGTGATCTTATTTATTTATTTATTTTACAACACATTGTGCTTTGGTGATTTATCACTTTTCAAAACTCAGTTAAAATGTAGATAGTCCTGAGAGAGGTAACCACTTCAACTAACATTTCTAGCATCTTAATAATGAAAATAAAATGGAGATATGAAAAAAGTCAATCCAGAACTAATGTGATGCTGTATCAATTCCTAGAAGAGGAAAGTTCATCAAGGGATTAAAGAGAACTAAAGAGGAGGAAGAGAATAGATAGGAACAACCTTAGTTGAATATTGTTTTTCCAGGGGTCAATCATGATTGAAATGACGTTGATGTAACTCTACAGCCTCTTAGACACAGCCTTAGCATGATAAGAACATAGGAAGGAGATGATATCCTTTGATAGTTTTGGAAAAAAAGTGAATCCTACAGGTACCATATGCCTTGTGCATGGTTAAAGGATACGTGTTCTTCTGTGATAAAATATGGTAGGTTTTAAGCCTTCCCAATATAACTCTGCCCAAATGCTGACCAATCCTGTAGTGGCCATTTTAATCATAGTTCTTTCTCTGCATGGCTTTTACCTCCTGTAGTTCCTCACCATCCTTCCCCAACTCTAGAACCCCTGCTGCTCCTTGACAGATGACTATGATGAGATAGGGCTGGCATGTTGTTTGAAAGGGCTTGGATGTAGCTGCATTATTTCTTTCAAATAGAAGCTCCTGGGGTGTGGTAAATTAAAATCCAGCTCATTATCACAGCACTGTAATAATCAAAAGGCAATTATGAAGAAGTCAATAAAGTTCACGGCATTAGATTAATTCAACACATTTCTAGTAGAAATATGAGTGTCTGAGTTTACCAATTGTCGCATCAGCCCCTAAGGTACAATTTTAAAATACAACTAACAAAAACTCAGTGTGATCACTCAGGCCTAATTATCAGAAGGACACAATCTTGCAACAGGTGTGAATTTTAATTCAGGTTCAACTATGTCCTGAATAATTAGCAGAACTATAATTTGAAATGTGGGACAATTGCTGTTATTAGAAAAGGAGATGTATAGCATCAACTTATACAGCATGAAATAAGACTTTGAAACTTATCAGGAGATTAGAGTGGGAACTCATGCTTTGGAGATTTAGTAAACAACCATAACAAGCATTCAATTTTCCCCAAAGGCCCTGTAAGGGAAATTCCTACCATTATTCTTCTTTCATCACCTAAGACAATGAAGTGTAAGGAAGCTAATAAACTCCCTCAACTGTTTAACTTCTTTTCCCCTGAATCCTGTTAACCTTTGCATTGGGAGTTACCTAATCCTTCACTTGTGGATTGGGACTTGCTCCAGATTCTAAAACCAATTAGTATCCAGTCAAGGGAAGTATAAAGAGCTTGAGGCCAACAACTCAAGAGTTGAGCAATGAGTTATTCTTATTTCCAATCTTGCTTTGATCTATATGTTCTAAGTCAACTAGGATTTATTAAATACTTACTATATGTCAGGCACTATTCTATTCCTGGACATACAAATACAAGTAGACACCAACATAATCCTTGCCCTCAAAGAGCTTATATTTTAATAAAGTAATAAAGCACATAACAGGAAGTTAAAAATGGCTTGTGGGTGAGAATGAATGTGTCCAGACCAGGGAGGTAGAAGAGAAACTGCAGAAGAGGCAGGAGTGCAGCCTACAGTAGAATGAAGGCCAAAGAATGAAAGCTCCAGGACCTGAGTTGCTAACCATTTGCCCTATGGATTATTTCTTTTGTATCCATACTGCCTAGCATAGTGTCCTGCACTTCATCAATATTTGTTAATTTACTGAGTCCCTGTCTGATACCATACCCATCACAACTTCCTCAGGAATTGGATTTCTTGCTCCTATGTCTAGACCATTGTGTGCGGAAGACACTGTAATGACACAGAAAAAGTTCTGAACCTTCCAACTAAATGTGGACTTCCAGGATCTGAATTCAAATCCCAGAAGTGTCAGTTACTAACTGTGTAATTATGGTGTAGTTACTTAACTTCTCAGGGCCTCAATTTCCTTATCTGTAAAATTAGGGAAATGTTCTAGATAGCATCTAAATGTTCTAGATAGTAGTTTGCAGCTCTAAACTACTGATCCTATGACACTGGACAACTCATGTCTCTTCTACCATGATTTATCAATTCATTTGATTTCACTTTAATCAAAAAATTAGCAATAATAATAAATCCCATTTATCTAGTGCTTTGAAGTTTGCAAAACTTTATACATGCCATTTAATTTATCCTCAAACAACCCTGTGAAGGAATGCATCATCATCATCATCAAGATCTATTAAGCCACATACTGTGTGAAAATCACATAGTTCTGCAGAAGGGTCAGAAAGATGAAAAACAGCAGGTATTTGGCTACAAGAAAGAACAACTGTTAACTTACTTATGATCATGCCAAACCTCCCTCCAAACATATATGACTTATGGGTTTCTTCAATATTCAGTCCCATTATGGAACTTCCCTGATGTTCTTTCTGTATTTTACCTAGCCATCTTATCTGGTAAAATGAAAAAAGCACTTAATATAAAGAGAGAGGCCATCTGTTAGAGGCCTGCCCTTATTTGGTACTCCCTTTGGGTGTTGGATAAATCATTCAGTCTCTCTGGGTCTCAATTTTGTCATTTGTAAAATGAGGAGTTTGGAATAGATGGCCTCTGAAGTCTCTTCCAAGTTTAAATATGGCAACTCATGAGGGGAACAGAAGCATGTAATGCATTGGCCTTTGAGTTTAGAATTCATACCCTGTGTTGAGACAGAGGTATGTTGGTGGGATAGTGAACAGAATACTGGACCTTGAGTCACAAAGAACTGAGTTCAAATCTTAACTCAGACACTTGTTCTATGACCTTGAACAAGCAACTTAACCTCTGTTTGCTCCAGTTTCCTCAGGTGAAAATAAGAATAACAATAGCATTTAGGTTTATTGTGAGAATAAAATGAGTTAATATGTATAAAGTACTTTGCAAAGTTTTAAAGTGCTATACAAATCCCCCATCCAGTGTGCTACCTGATATTCATTAATTAGGAGATATCTCCCTAATATCAATTAATCAATAAACTTCAATTGGCTTTTATAAAGGGATATTTATTGATTAAGTATAATCAGAATTGAGGTACAAAAAAACAACATATCACCCTTCAAATTAGGAAATAAATTTTCCTTTCTTTGTACCACTTTGTCCATGAAAAGAGTAAACTCAAAAATAAAGGGGGTTTCTGATGTTTGTAATGCTTTTTCCATTTTCATCCAATAATGCCTTTAGTATTGTCTTAGTGGGATATTTTTAATACTGTTCTTGCTGTTCTACTATTCTCTCATCTCAATGATTCTCCATGTTTTATGGAATACTACTGCTGATAATCATCCATCATTGTTTTTTGTAAGATTTTACACACAGGTTTAGATTCTAGCTTTATATTAATTGCCTTTTCCGTTTATCTCTCTCCATTTGGAAAGTAAGTCAAGTGTTTGTTGGGTAATGTATTTGCTAAATTCTTTTGGTGTTTTTATTTATTTATTTTTTTGGTAGCAATGGATTTATATTTGTTTACTTTCTAAAATAAATTATTAGAATTAATTTCAATGTAATTTATGCTGTCTATTTTTCACTTTAAACATTTACAATATCTTGTTTAAATAATTGAGGATTAAGTCTTCTTAATTAATGTATGGATTTCTCATAATTATTCTATCTTTTATTGTAAAGTCTGATCTTAGCACCGGTAAATTGATGGTCTAAATATACAAAAACACCTTAATCAGGCATAAATTCCATATCCATAATAACAAGATTTTTACTATTCTTTTGATATAATAAATTTCTTTCATTTTGATATTATGTGATAATCACTAATTCAAACCTACTTTAAAAAATAAAATATTCTTTTAATAGTGGTATGTATAATAAAGAAGTATTTGGCCTCTTTATTGTTTTTATTCTAAACCACAATTTCCTATATATTTTCTTCAATCTTCATTTTTTCCCCACCTTTGCATTTAAATTTGATATTCATTCCTTATTTATAGTTTTTTGAAGAATAATTGAATTTTCCTGATTATATCTTTTGATCATGTCTACTTTCTTCCTGTTGCCTTGTCTTAGATCATGATTGTTTCCCTTGCTGAAGCATAATAGATTTTATTCTAGCCCTTTATTTTAATATTAAGATTCTTTGTTTCCAATAAACAACTTATTGCTGGATTCTTCTTTCTAATCCATTCTATTATCCTTTTCAGTTTTACTGGTGAGTTCAACCCAATCACACGCAAAATTATGATTGTTAATTGTTTGTTTTACACTTTCATCTTTGCCCTTTGCCTCACAAATCTTACAATAAAGAAGATAATAAAAAATAATGCTGCTTAACAATAATCACACACACACATATTTTAAGTGATCTCCTTCCATTACCTTGCCCCTCTTTTCTTCTCTTTGCTCAGACCCTGTCACAGGTTTTTACACTTTCTGTCTTATTCTTTAATATGCATGTCTTGCTCTACCTTTTGATTTGGAGTTTGTTTGTCTTATGAAAATCCTCCTCACCAATTGTTCTGTACCTCTTAAAAACTATTTTGACTTCTGCCTGACCTCATCATTTTCCTCTTGATTTTTTCTGTGTAAGTTCAACATTACTTTGTATAATTTTGAAATGAGTCTCAAGTGATTCTTTTTCTCCCCACCCCCTCCTTCCACACCTCAAACTTTTTGTTGTACACCCTAGTAATCTTGGATGGAATTATCAGACCCCATTTGATCTTTGATCTTTTTTTTTCTGTTTTTGTTTTGGCTTGTTTCGTGTTGTAAAGGGCAGTGAGGGTTAAGTGACTTTCCTGGGGTCACACAGCTAGTAAGTATCAAGTGCCTGAGGCCGGATTTAAAAACTCAGGTCCTCCTGACTCCAGGTCCAGTGCTTTATCCACTGTACTATGTAATTGTCCCTCCCTTTTGATCTTGAATGGGGTGGCTAGCTCTAGGCTTCAGCTTTTGCAAGAATACTTGGATTTTGGCTATGTCTCCTGGCAGCATGATTTAAGTTTTCTCTTTACCTCTTCTTGCATGGTATACAATCTCTAGCATTTATAAAGATACCTTTATAGTTTGTAAATCACTTTATCTAAGTCATTCCATTTGATCTTCATGACAACCCTATGAGTTTGGTGTCATTGTTGGCCTAATTTTTTTTTTTTTTTTTAACAAATGAGGAACCACAGGCTGGGAGAGGTTAAGGGACTTGTCCAAAGTCACCAAGCTAGTAAGTAGATGAGATGATACTTGATCTCAGTTTTGCCTGATTCTTAAGTTCAACTCCCTATCTAGTATGCCACCTAACTTCCTAAAAGAGCATGATTGAAGAAAATGGTTTCCAAGGTCCCTTCAACCTCTTTTAATCTAATTGTCTATTTCAGCAAAATCATCTTTTATTTAAGGACATGTGGGGTAGTGGGTAGAACAATGGAGTTGCTCAGAAAATCCAGGTTACAATCATTGTTCTCATAAATTCCCACTCTGTGACCTTGGATAAATAGTTTCCCTTCTTTCAAGCCTTATTTTCCCTAGGTGTAAAATGAATAGGTTTGAACTGTATGATTTCTAAGGACTCTCCCGATTTTAATTCCTAAGCCCTCTAAGCAGGCTTGTCCCTAAATGCATCTTCCAGGAGTATTCCTCATTGTTGCCATGGAGTAGTGATGATTCATGGCAGCTGAACTGAGAAGGAGCACAATTGAAGTCCCTAGGTTTTTGAACAGTTTATGTCAAAACTTTCTTTCTTTTTTCTTTCTTTTACCTCTCTTATTTTGTAGTACATAATCTAATGCCATACAATAGCATCACTTCATTGTCACACTATAGAAGAAGTGTATAATTTAAGTTAAAAAAGCAGGTAATAGCATGAAATCAAGGCAACTATGGATTTGTCATTTCCTGTATCATTTTAACTTCAACTTTTTTCATGGTTTCTTTAATCTGCTGAAGAGGAAGAGCTATTTGGTCATCACATATTATGGTATTAGGAAGTATTCATTAAAAGATCTGTTAAAGGCTAAAATTCTAGCTAGTCTGTCTAAAATATCCAATGAGTGGTCGCCAATAAATTATAAGCTTTAGTAAGAGTTAGACTTTTAAGCATTTATTAAGGAGAATAAGAATTTGGTAAAGAGAGAGAGAAAGGCCTACATTCATCTATCTATTAAATGGAGAGCACATTTCTTGCTCCCTTCTCCACCAACATCCTCAGAAAAGTGAGAGAGACAGAGCACCAGGCTACCCTTCCTCCTCCCACCAGCAAATGTCACTTCCTGATGCCAAAGAAAAGACGCATGGTCTTGCCCTCAGAGATGTTCACCTCATTTCTACAGTAAGTCTCCAGCAGGTGGTGTCATTCCAATCATTACAGTCCCCACTTTGTTTCTTCAAGCAATGGGGCATTTCCTTGATTAAACAGTCAAAAATAACAGAATATAATAACCTATGCTAACTAACAATATGTTAATAACAATATAGAAAAGGGAGAGAAAAAAGTTTTGTCCAGAGGGTCGGTTTTTGGTACTCATCAACCGGCACTTTGACATTAGTCTTGCAAAGGGAGGGCCTCTGCATAGAGTACATATTACAGATGGTGTATATTATAACAGAAAGAGAAAAAGAAAAAACAACAACAACAACAAAACAACAAAAATGACAGACAAAACAAAACTGTCTGAAAGTCTTTTCTCAGATGTCCTCTATGTGTAATCGTGGAATGGAAGTCTTTTCAGGAGTTGATGTGTGGTTGCTGGTAAACAGCCAGGAAAATTTCCTACAAAATTGAGCTTAACACAACTTTAAAATAGCTTTGTCAATAATCAAATCAAACAATGAAAGTTCTCAAAAACATGTCTAAGGGAATTCAGAATCTTAGTTGTTACACATGAAACATATAATAAAACAAAAATTGAACCATTCTTTAAAATTAATATTACTATAGTCCCCCCCCCTTATGGAGGGTAATTGAGAAGACAATTGCTGAGATATTAATTTTTTAAAATAATTTTTATCTTTGTTTCATCACTTTTTGCATCATCTGCCTAATTATCCTCATACCATTATGAGAAATTTAAAAAATCTAATATAATTGGTAACAGATGTCAAGGCCAAATTCAACACTGTTATTTATCATGACACCTGAGATAATTATGGGGGTTACCATAAAAGAAGAGAGAAATGATGGGATATGAGCATTCCCACACTTGAGCAATATGTACTGCTCATGCAGTATGCCAGGCTTAAAATAGGTGGATGGAATATATGTCCATGCCACTGAACATATTGGAGGAAACTTAATCAGATGCATGGTATTGAGATGTCCATGTCATCAGGTACATAGGAGGGGCCATAGAAGCCAGGTGTAGAATGAGATGGGTGGGATGAATACTTCCAGCCATCTGTACAATATTGTGGGAGAAAAGAGAATAAAATCTTAAACCAAGAGAAAACCACCTCAACTTTTGTTAAAAGCCATTCCCTCGACCATACCTTGACTTCATGCATGTCTCCCCTCATGTGACAGTTCAGTGTCTGCTCTTGCATGTATTCCTCTTGTGATTGGATGGCATCTTGGCCAACTGGCGTCTGATAACTCAGAATAAAGGCAATTAATGTTTTAAATGATAAATTACCATAATCCAAGTCTCATATGGATTTAAAAATTGAGGATAATAAATGATCACAAAAAATGTGAATACATCTTTACTCAGAACACAATATATAATTATGCGACAATTTCAAATACCCTTTTTTTTACTAAGTATACAATTACTTTTGTGAAAAATCAGAACATATTTAAATACAAGTTAAAGCACAACACAATCTCAAAGAAAACTTTTTTTTTGAAAAAAGAAAAGTTTTACAAAAGTTGCCCTCTTTTTTTTTTTTAAATATGCTTATCAAAAATACTACTTCAGGAATCAATTTGCACTGGCCAGGGCGATCAATTTGCCAGGGAAATGCTTTATAGACTTCGATCAAATAATCAGTTGAGAGAAAAAAATAGTAAAAACAAACAACTCAGAATATGGGAGCACAATACTCCTAGAATTAACATTGTATTATGAAATCAAAACCATCTTGCAATATTTCAAAATTTGATAGACTAATGAATAGAAGAAAATACACATGGAACAATAAAAGACAATGAAATTCAAACTAGGGAAATGTAAATGAATATGAACTCAATATTAATAAGAGTATTATAAAATATAAACTTCATCACATGACTATAAAAAACTTTTACAAATATTCTCCTTGCTTAAAAAAAAAACAAAACTAAGTATAAAACACAATCTCAAAAGCTTGAAAATCTCTGAAAATAAACTATACCATTAATTTCAAAATGTCGATGTAGTAGCATAGAAATCCTATGTAACCTCTGAACTGACACTATTACTCTGAGTGAATTCAGAACACGTTTGATTCCAGTATCTAAAATCCCCAATATTCGTATCAATACTTTGCTGCTTACTTCTACATTTCTGTAAATGTATCCTTTTTATGTACCCTTCATTGGCAAAAGAATCAGAGTCTTGAACTATGATTGTCATTCAGCTTAAGTTTTTCTTCTTTAACCCCTCTATATTGTCTGTCCGTCCTTTCATAATACAAATGCTTTAGAAGATTACTAATTAAAGACAAAAGCAGATTAGCAAAATTATGAACAAAACAAGCATATGTGGAATTTAAAGGGTTTTCTAAGGTTGTCTCAGAAGCACAGCCAGGCTGGGGAAGGGCTGAGCCTGAAGCTGCAAATGTAGTTAGAGAAAGATGCCCTTGTGCATTGGATCTCTGGACTTCCCAGGCAGGGGAATCCATGGGCTTCACCATGGGAGTTGTAGAAGGTGGGGTCTGGAGAGGAGGGCAGGGACCAGGGCAATTATATCAGACTTGATTTTGAACTCAGGCCTGGTTTCTTCTTCCCCCACTTTGCCTCCAGGTGCTAGGGGATTAAAAGCTTCCAGAGATTGGGTTGTTGCCTCCAGGCATGCAAAATTAGAGCAACAAATAATGTTAGAACTTGGAAAAGCCACAGAAATCAGAGTTTTCTCTGAAAAAGCATGGCTGGGAGAGGGGGAGCACCCTTGTGTGAACACCTTGCTGGCTCTTCTAACAAAAATTAAAATAAAAATAGAAAATCCACAAAAACAAAGCATTAATATGATATTATCTCCCATTTGTCTGGATAAACAGACTAAAATCAAAACTAGGGTAATTAAGGAGTTTAAAAGGTCCGTTTGGAAAAATTTAAAGTGAAAACACCTGGCAATTCAGCAGTACTTTGGATTTAAAGGGACAGGGTAGGGGAAATTTCTTACCCAACCAGAAGATCAGAAGAGTGAGGTTCAGCTTTCCTCTTCGTGGTCAGCCATCTGTTAAAGGCTAAAATTCTAGCTAGTCTGTCTAAAATATCTAATGAGTGGTCGCCAATAAATTATAAGCTTTAGTAAGAGTTAGACTTTTAAGCATTTATTAAGGAGAATAAGAATTTGGTAAAGAGAGAGAGGAAGGCCTACATTCATCTATCTATTAAAGGAAGAGCACATTTCTCGCTCCCTTCTCCACCAGCATCCTCAGGAAAGAGAGAGAGACAGAGCACCAGGCTACCCCTTCCTCCTCCCACCAGCAAATGTCACTTCCTGACGCCAAAGAAAAGACGCATGGTCTTGCCCTCAGAGATGTTCACCTCATTTCTACAGTAAGTCTCCAGCAGGTGGCGTCATTCCAATCGTTACAGATCTTTATAAAATAGTTTTCCTTATTGCCCCAAAATCAGTTGCTATGACTGAATGGTAGAGAAATCCTACAAAGAAATTAACAAGATGCTACATATCAAGTTAACCTGTAACTTTAATAACTGGTAACTTCAATACAAAGATGAGAAATAAAAGGATGGGTAAAATATATGGAAAGCATGGTTTAAGAAGAGTCAAGTTAATGGTTTAAAGATTACATGCTAATATCTCTTGAAAGCTGGATTTTCTTCCAGTTAGAATTTTTTTTTTACTAATCTTCACTTCGCCTTGAATAATAAATTTCTGTTTCTTCTAATTTATAATAATAGCAAAGTGTGTTCTCCATTGTGAATATGGATCACAACTTATAACAATCCCCTCTAGAATGTATTTATTTATTTTTTAAGGTTTTGGTTCTGGGAAAGAATTAGTTCAAAAGGGACATTATTATTATTATTATTAATTTTTAGTGAGGCAATTGGGGTTAAGTGACTTGCCCAGGGTCACACAGCTAGTAAGTGTTAAGTGTTGGAGGCTGGATTTGAACTCAGGTAGTCCTTACTCCAGGGCTGGTGCCTTATCCACTGCACCACCTAGCTGCCCCAAGGGACATTATTTTAATGATAGCCAGCTTGCTTCACATGATAACTTTTTACTTTTCTAAGAATTCACCTTTATTTTATTACTTTATAGATTGAATGCGAACAGACAGGTAAGTGCTAGTTCTTTGTATGACAAATATTTCAGAAAAGTTGAGAAATAAGTATCAAATGGAAAGTCTTTGAACAATGAAATTAACTTTGTATTATACCTAGCATTTCTATAGTGCTTTGAGTTTTGCAAATCACTTAACAAATATTATCCCATTTTATCCTGTGTATTTTTTAAAAAGTTAATTTCTGTTTGCTATATATGAAAGTATGGGGTGAGCATATTATTAATTAATTAATATAACAGTAAAGGATTGGCAATGTGTCTCTCTAACTTCTCATTGTCTCAGTCAATCTGGTAGAGAAAGACAGGAGAGAGCCTCAGCATGCCATTTAGCACAAGCAGGAGAAAAGCCCCAAACAACCCATGCTGTCCAGAGAGACAGCATGTATGTGGTCTCAAGGAGACCCAAGAGAGATCAGAAGACCTGCAAGACCCCTCATGGCATCTTCTGATGGTTTTTATCTTCTTTTGATAGAGACAGGTCATTTATACATTGATAAAAGCTAATTAGCAATCATCATTCAATTCCATTGGTTGACATGACTTGAAGGTTGTCTACATTAAAATGAACTCAAGAGATAACATCAGGGAAAAGAATGCAAAAGAACCTCAAGTTGTTTAAGGTGAAGTCCATTATCTATGTGTGCTTTAATCTTATCAATTCTCACTTTGATCTAGACAAAAGAATCTATCTCCATTGATTTTGTTTACTTGGGTTTGTCACAGATGAGATTTCATGAAGTTTCTCAAGGAGAGATTTTCTTGAGGCAGGGAGAGGACTGAGAAAGTAATCTCTGGGTCCCCTAAGAATTCCATTATTAATGATTATTTTCTTAAAATCCACATAATAACCCTGGGAGAAAGGTGCTATTATGATTCTTATATTGCAAATGAGGAATCTGGGGTAGACAAGTATAGTAATTTGTCCAGGATTACACTGCTAATTAACATCTGAAGCTTGATTTGAACCCTAGACTTAATGATTCCAGGTTAAATGCACCACTCACTGAGGCATCTTCTTATCTCTTCATAATCTAGTATGCACTTTGACTACTAGGGAGCTAAAGTGAAAACTTGGTACTAATTTACTGATTCCTCTAGGGTTCAGTCACTTTATCTCTTTGAGTTCTTAATCTAAAGTCCATGAAACTGATAACTATTCTAATGTAATTAATTTCCCTTGTTACCTTATAGATTATATTTTATGCATTAAAAACACTCTGAAATGAAAATTAAAACAATTCTGAGGTATCACCTCACACCTATCAGAATGGCAAATATAATGAAAATAGAAAATCTTGGATGGAGGGGATGGGGAAAAGCTGGGACACTAATATACTATTGATGGATTTGTGAAAAGAACTAACCATTCAGGAGACCAATTTGGAACTATGCCCAAAATGCTATAGAACTGTGCATACCCTTTGATCCAGCAGTACCACTGCTAGGTTTATATCTGAAAGACATCCCTAAAAAGAGAAAAAAAAGACCTATTTGTACAAAACTATTTATAGGAGATCTTTTTATGGTGGCTAAGAATTGGAAATCAAAGGAATGCCCATCAATTGGGGAATGGCTAAAAAAACTGCAGTGTATAATGGTGATGGAATATTATTGCACTTTAAGAAATGACAAGCAGGATGACATCAGAAAGGCCTGGAAAGACATGTATGAAATGTTGTATTCTGAAGTGAACCGTAAATTGGCTATCTGTATGGTGGCTAAAATTCTAGCTAAATTGTCTAAAAATCTATTGAGTGTTCACTATAAATTAGAAACTTTAGCAAGAATTTAGACTTTTAAGTATTTATTAAGGAGCATAAGAATTTGGTGAGGAGAGAGAAAGAGGTAAAGTTTCCTTCATCTATCTATGTCAGGGAGCCAGCATCTCAGCTCCATTCAAACCGAGGTCCTGGGTGAAAGAGAGAGAGCCTTGCCCTTTCCTCTTCCTGGAAGCCTCTTGTGAAACAGGAAACAGGGCTGCCCACAGACACACAGTTCCGAGCTAATTGGTTGGCAGCCCATATTGACAGAACTAACAGGTGGCTCTACAGCTGTAAGCTGGCCAGCTTCTAGACATTAACATTACTTGGCTTGTCCTCACATGGCTTCTCCTCATGGTGGAGCTTCCCTACAGTATCTCTCCAGTAGGGGGTGCAGAGAAGAAACAAAAGAACCTTGTACACAGAGACAGCAATATTCTTTGATGAAGAACTGGGAATGACTTGATAATTGACTCAACAATACAATGATCCAAAGCAATCCCAAAGGACTATTGATGAAACATACTATCACCTCCAAAGAAAGAACTGATATTGATGGAACAGACTGAAGCATGCCATTTCTTACTTTCTTTCATTTTTTTCTTTTAATCAAGTTTTCTTTTACAAAATGACAAATATGGTAATGTTTTACATAATCATACATGTATAACCCATATCAAATTGTTTGCCAACTTGGAGGAGGGGAGAGAGGGAAAGAGGGACAAAAATTGGAACCCAAAACTACAAATAAAAATGTTTATTATTTAAAAAACACAGGGCAGCTAGATGGCACAGTGGATAGAGCACCGGCCCTAGAGTCAGGAAGACCTGAGTTCAAATCTGGCAGCAGACACTTGACACAAGCTGTGTGACCCTGAGCAAGTCACTTAACCCCAATTGCCTCAACAAAACAAAACATAACAAAACAAAACAAAACAAAAAACACTCTGATAAGGGGTTCATAAGCTTCAAATTACTTCCAAAAGCCTCTAAGATACATAGAAAGGTCAAGACCTTTTGCTGTAGAAAGATCAAATTCATTTATTCAGTCAACAAACATTCATTGGGTATTAATTTGAATTCAACACAGCAGTGTTAAGTGCTGAGAGGCTACAAAGTTCATATAAGATATGAAATTTTCCTTTCTGCACCTTAGAGTCCAGTAAGAGTATAAGACACCCCCAGTGATAACAATACCATGTAATATTGCAAAATAAATACACTAAAGAGTTACAAAGCTACTTTATATGTTTCCCACAACATTAGGGGAAGATCACTAATGACCAGGGAGAAAAGGACACTCTTCCTTGAGCAAATGGCATTTTATTTAGGCAGAGAAAAAAAGTTTGTATTTGAGATCTCTAAGGTTCACTCTAGCTATACCATCTAAATGCTTATGAATTCAATAATATGTAAGAAGGCATGGAAATGGGAATTACAATGACCTTTTTATGGATTACTAAAAAGTGGCCTTCTGGAGCAAAAGGTCAGTGCTAGATAGTAAGGATATGCAAAGTTAGACAGAATGGGGTCAGAAAGAGGAGAAAAGTAGAAAAGAATTCAAATGCAATAAATAAAAAGAATCCAACAAAGGTCTCTGAGTGAAGAAATGAAATAATGAATGCAATGTCTAAAAAGATGAATTTGTTTTATAGTAGCTCTTTTTATTGTGGCAAAGATTTGGAAATTGAGGAAATGGAAATAACTATCAATTGGGAAATGTTTGAGTAAGTTGTGGTATATGAATGTAATGGTACACTATTGTGATGTTAGAAATGAAGAGCAGGCAGATTTCAGAAAAGCCTGGAAAGACTTACATGAACTGATTTGGAGTAAAGTAAGCAGGATAAGGATAACATAGTAGAAAGTCACAGAAACTTTGTGTGATGATCAACCATGATAGACTTAGCTCTTCTCAGCAAAACAATGATCCAAGACAATTCCAAAAGACTCATGATGGAAAATGCTACCCAGTTCTAGAGAAAAAAAAAACTATGGAGTATGAATGCAGATCAAAACATACTCTTTTTACCTTGTTTTTTGTTTTGTTTTTCTTATTTTTTTTCTTTTTGTTAGGATTCTTCTTCCACAACATGAATAATGTAGAAATATGTTTAACATGACTGCTCATGTATAATCTATATTAGATTGCTTGCTGTTTTCGAGAAGCTGAGATGGAGGGAGGGAGGGAGAAAAATTTGGAACTCAAAATATTATAAAAAAATGAATGTTTTAAAAGATGAATGTGGCAGTGAACTCCTCAGTGAATTAGAAGAAAGGCATACCAGAGCACTAAAATTAGTTGAGAGCCTTTGGCATGCAATTCATTCTTGATAGGGCTAGATGCTAAAGGGAGAACAATGGTAAAGCACTGGGAATTAACCCACTATGATTTTTTATTGGAAGCAGTGTGGCATAGGTACAAACACTGGGTTTGGAGTGATAGGACCTAATTGTGAATCCTGGATATCAAAGTCTCATGATCTCCAGAACAGGTAAAACTGAGATAATAAGGAAGTATTCAAAAGATATTGTCAAAGATATAGATTTCACTTTGTTATACAAAACCATTCACTGTTTTCTGTTCCCAAGAGCTCAGGAAGCTTTGCAGGACATCCTCACATATAAAAATCTTAGTGTGTGATACATACAGGAGAATAAAGATACAAACAGACAGGGGTAGCAATCAGATAACTAGACTCCCTAGAGTCACATTGTTTTGTCACATAGAGAAGCTCTTACACATGTCTCTGCAAGCAGCTAGGTGTTACTGTGGATAGAGTGCTGAGCCTGAATTCAGGAAGACCTAAATTCAAATCTAGCTTTGGACACTTACTATGTGATGCTGGGTAAGTCATGTAATCTCTGTTTGCCTCAGTTTCCTCAAATGCAAAATAAAGGTAACAACCTTTAGTGGCTTGTTGTGACAATCAAGTGAAATATTTGTAATGTGCTTAGCACATTTCCTGCTACATAATAGGTGTTTCAAAGATGCTTATTTCTTTTTTCTCATCAATACAATAGATCCTACAACCACAACATAGGCACCAGTTAGGAATGTTCCATGTTGACATGTAGTAACCCTGGATTCTGTTACTTAGGTAGGTGACCTTGGGAAAGTTTTCCCTTCACATCTCTGTGTCTCTGTGTCCTCATCTGGAAAATGAATATATACTTGTGCTACCTAATTTGGTATTATGTTTAGGGAAAAAATGAGGTAATGTAAACTATAAGGTGAAATTGTCAGTTATAATCAGTCAAGAACATCAATTTTCTACATTCACTTTCACATAATGCTGAATTATAAAGAGCTTAGTAAATCTCCAAAGTGACAAAATATCACTTTAGATATTAAAAAATAATCTTTAAATATAATTCATCCTTCATAAATACCTACAAGGTAGAAAGGAGTAAATAAAACTTTTCTGTTTCTTTTGACTATTTGTTACTGAATTCCAAGTGTACACATAGGCAGAATATTTTTAAAGGCAATATGCTTCAGTTCTTATATGTAAAATTTAAGAAAATTGGAACCTGGTGCATCTTGTTTTTCAGGGTCCTAAATGTGTTCTTTTTCCTCCCTCTGAGGAGAATCAAAGGGAAAGCTTCCAAAATAAGTAACTTCTACTTGCAGAAAATTAGCAGTCTGTCATCGACATTATGGGCATTGTTATATAATTACTGCCTTTACTGTGCTAAAATTGTTTTAAATAAATGTACTGTAGACCATGTGTCATATGCTGAATGGAAGCCACAGTCAGGAGTTCTTTTCAGCAAATAAAGTATCTGACAAAGACAAGAATTCCTTCTATTCAGGACATTCAGAGTTTGGTGGGGTGATCTGCTGTTAAGCCATGTGTTATTTTAGTAACATTTTTATTATTATTTTTCCATCCATTCTGAAGTCTGGGTTTTAGCTCATCATGAAGATTGACACTTGGCTAAATATGTGAATTATAGGAAGCTATAATCAGGAGCAGCATTGGGTTAGCAACAGCAGTCCCTTTACCAAGTACTTAAAATTTAGCCTGAGTGTACATGCATAGGTATGTATGTATACCTATATATGTGTATGTGCATGTAGACATATGCATCTAGAGAAATCATTTATTTCTTCATATATTCATATATATGTGTTTACATGTATATGTATGGAGATATTCATGCTTAAATATGTATATAGATATACATACATACATATGTATATAGATATACAGAGTCACTCAGTTAACTGGACTGAACTGGCCTCTAACCTGTGGATGGCCAGAGTGCAATAGAGCAGGAGAAACAAAAGAGAGTCAGGAATCAAACAAATTTAATTTTAAAGTGAGGAAAACAGCTTCCAAGGAAGAAATTAACTTAAATACATGTACTAAGGCTTGCCTGAACTCAGACAACACCTTTTTCTGTTCAAAGCAATACAATAATAATGTGAATTTACCAGAGGGTGAGCACAAAGGATTATTGTTATGCCAAGCTCAGGGAACATCTTGCTTGTTGGGTCTTAGCTCTAGAGAAAGCAAGGTGTCTCCTAATATATTGATTGACTATCTATCTATCTATCTATCTATCTATCTATCTATCTATCTATCTATCTATCTATCATTCCCATTTGAAAATATCCTGTAGTGTTTTATAAACAACAAATAAATAATAAATGTTGAATTGGATTTGTGATGTTTAAAATCTAATGTGGGCCCTAACCTTCCCCCCACCCTCTAGTTTTTTGGGGGAAAGCTGGGTTAAATCACTAATAAATTCAGCAAGAGTTTAGGCTTTTAAGGATTTATTAAAGTATTAGAAGTTAGTGAAGAGAGAGTCTGTATATCCAAAGAGAAACCTTTGCTTTTCCTAGTAGTCCACAAGAAGTCCCTCGCCAGGCCAAAGTCCTGAATGGAAAGAAGGGCCCTCCTGTTCTCCATCTGCCACCACCAAACCAGTTCTGGACCAAAAGAAGCAGATTCAGTGAGCAAGCCTCACCTTCCTACGTCCTGTCTCCCTCCCCAAAAGGGAGGTCCTTTAAGCTGATTGGTTGAGGGTTGTCTCCTGCTGACATCAGTAGTCCACAGCCTCTGAGAACAAACACCCCACTCATGGCCAGCCAGGCATGGTCTCAATTTAATCATTCTTAAGTAGGTACTCAGTCAGTTTCTCAGTCTCACCCAATTCAAACAATTCTAAGTCAATCTTCAGTTGGGGCCCTTGGGCGTCTGTCCATTATTTTATCACGGATTGAAGTAGCTCAGATTTCATGATTTTGAAAAAGCTGAGAGGGAAAGTTTACTCATTAGTTGAGCAGCTAGTTGGATAGAGGGCTGGACCTGGAATCAGGAAAACCTCAGTTCAAATCCTAACTCAGATACTCACTATTTGTGTGTCCTGCCTCAGTTAGTTAATCTCTTCTGGCCTCTGTTTTCTAATCTGTTGTTTTTGTTTGTCTTTCATTCTTGAAGAGGATTATGATGGATACCGTGACTTGGAATGAATTGCATTTGTGAGGGAAGTCTGTGCAAGATTATCAACCTCACTCTCTCCTCTAGAGCCATGTCAGTCCAGTAAATGTCTGAGGTGAAATTTATACTCAGGTTCACCTGACTCCAGGGCTAGTGCTTTATCTTCTGTACCACCTATGTGTTCTTTTTCTTAGCTGTAAAATTAGGATAATGATAGCATCTACCTACAGGGTCATTGTGAGGATAAAAGTAGATGTCAATTTGAGAAAGTTCTAGAGAAGTGTGAGAAAATAATGGGATTTGGCAGATACTCAAAGGCTCACCAGGAGATTAATCTAAACTGATTGAATTAAGTGAGAGTGATTGACTGCTGATTAGCCTACTTCAAGTTAATTAGATTGTAACCACACCTCATTGGCCCTTAAGAAGGTATTTTTTCTCAGAAACTAAGGACTTTGGGACAGCTAGGTGGTGTAGTGAATAAAGCTCTGGCCTTGGATTCAGGAGTACCCGGAGTACCCAAGTTCAAATGCAGTCTAAGACACTTGACACTTAACTAGCTGTGTGACCCTGGGCAAGTCACTTAACACTCATTGCCCTGCAAAAATTAAAGAAAAAAATGAATTAATCTTCAGCTATTCCCTAGATTTAGGGCAGCTAGATGGCACAGTGGATAAGGCACCGGCCCTGGATTCAGGAGGACCTGAGTTCAAATCCAGCCTCAGACCCTTGACACTTACTAGCTGTGTGACCCTGGGCAAGTCACTTAACCCTCATTGCCCTGCCAAAAACTTAAAAAAAAAAACTTAAAAAAAAAAAAAGAAATTAAGGACTTTGAACTCAACTCAAGACAACCTTCAAGTTCAGTGAACCAATGGATTTGGATGATGCCTACCAATCAACTTGAAGCAGTGTGTAAGGACCACCTCTGCTCCAGACCTATAAAAGGCTTCCACACTCAGTTTGAGGGCAGTTTGTTATTGAAGCAGGCTCATGGCAGAGGACTTGAGACAGAACCAGACCAGGCTGAAACTCCAGGTGAGATAGGCCTTTTCTTAACTCTACTTGTTCACTTTTTTCTAATACCTAGTATGCTTTAATAAATGCTTAATGCCCAAAGACTGGTGCTAAAGCTTCTAATTTAAGGTGAACACAAATTAGATTTTTTAGACAATACATTTAGATTTTAAACATCACAGTATTAAAAGCCAATATTATTATGATTATCAAGATTGATAATCAAAATCTAGAGTGGCTTGGAAAGTCCTAAACTTTGGCTTTAACAAAATAACTTCATGATTGTAAGTTTGTGTAAACATGGTTAGAGAGAAGTTTTCCTGAGAAATATCTGGGGGTTTCACTGTACTCTTAGATCAATATAAATAAACAGAATGATCTGACAGACAAAAAAAAATAATCTAATGAGATTTGGGGATGTAGTATGAGAGGTATAGCTTCTATGAATCAACAGATGATAATCCTTCTAATTGCTCTGGTCAGACTATATCTAAAGTACCAAGTTTGGTTCTGGCCACTACAATTTAGAAAGGACATTAATATGCAAAGGAGAATCCAGAGAGAGAACTAGGGTTTTGAAGGGCCTTAAGTCCATAAAGATATATTACAGAAACTGAGGGTGTTGATAACGAACACAAAAAGAGGGGTGTGTGTGCGTGTGTGTGTGTGTGTGTGTGTGTGTGTGTGCGCATGTTGGAAGGAGTATTAAAGCTTTATTTTAGTATTTGTAATGTGGGAGAGATTGAGGGACATTTGTGACTTGAAATTTGAAAAAAATGTCAAGTTATCAAACATTTATTAAGCATTTACTATGTGCTAGGCATTGTTCTTTCTTGCTATAAAAAGCAAGAAAACAAAACAAAAGAAAACAAGACTTACTAATAAATTTGGCTACCTCCAGAAGCAGAGTGTTCCTTGTCATTGGAATTCATAAACAAAAGCTTGGTGACTGATCATTTTGTAGATTAGTTATGGTGGGAATTCTTTTATGGAGTACAAATTGTCTAAAGTAGCCTATCAGGTCCTGTCCAACTCCAAAATTCTGTGATTCCAAGATATGCCTTGAGTAACCTTTGGTCTTTCTCACCACTCGGCAAATTCCAGGTCATACTTCACTCCCTCTGGTAAGCTTCCTAACTTCAGAGAGTAAGGACAGAGTTTAAAACAGCTGAGTGGATTTCTTAATTCTTTATAATCTTTCTCTTTATTATTAATATTCATTATATTGATAATTACTTCCTACAATAAAGTCCTGCCAGAAAGCCTCTTAGGGTCATTAGAGCTACCTCCTCCAGTATAGCACAGACTTTATCCAGTTCTATCACTCTAGAAGGGCTTCCACTCTAAGTCCAGGGACATATTTTATGTCTTATCTAGGGAGCAGCAACCTAGCTTGATCAGATGGGTCTCATTAATGCTCTTAGTGATCAAATGGTAACTATTTTATATAAGTACAACTCCTTAAAAACCTTCTACTAAGGTATGAAAAGTTGTAGAAAAATTGTCGTCTTCATCAGTGAAGAATATCCATTTTCTAATAAAATCACATATCTTTTTATGGTATATATTTAGCACTTTACACTCACAAAACTCTCACATCTATGATATCATGTGGATGTCACAACACCTCTGTGAGACAATACTTTTTACAAAGCAGAAAGAATCAGTGCTATGCTTAAAGACACATTCACTATAATTCCTACATGAAATGTAATTACATGTTACTCAATTCCATGCATTATACTATTCAATGACATTGCCCTCCTTCCTATTCCTCACATAAGAAAACATATCTACTCTGTCAGCTCTGAGCATTTTCTCCAGTGTTTCATGCCTTAAATTTTCTCCTTCCTCCTCTCTGCCCCCTGGATTCCCTGGTTTCTTCAAGTCCTATCTAAAATCTCACCTTCTACAAGTAGCCTCTCCTAATGTCCCTTAATGGTAGTCCCCTCCCTCTAATGATTATTTCCAATTTACTCTGTATATATGTTGTTTATACATAATTATTTCCATGTTGTTTTCCCCGTTAGACAGTGAGTGCTTTGCAAGCAGGGACTGTTTTTGTATCCCCCGCACTTAATATAATACCTTTCTCTCTCTCTCTCTCTCTCTCTCTCTCTCTCTCTCTCTCTCTCTCTCTCTCTCTCTCTCTCTCTCTCCCTGTCTCTCCCTATCTCTTTCTTTCTTTTTTCTTGAGTACAGGAGGAAACGGAATACTTTTTGCCAGTACTATTTGTGCCCTTAGTACAATATTTTCATGGAGATAACCTTCACCATCTTTCCTTTAACCTTTCTCATTTTCCATGTCTCCATATATACTGTTTCACTCTTCCCCACCTATATAACATGTTCAAGTACTCTAAGCCTTAAATATAGGTGGTAGGACACTGATAAACCTTGGATCTATGGAGTATAGCTCTCCTCTTTTTCGGTTTCAAACTTCTGAAGTCCTTTACACAACACCTATACTCCAGGTTCACATCTCATCTTCTTACAATTTACCTCTACAATTCTTATGCTCTCTCAAAATTTAACAATGATTTTTTTTGGTGAGGCAATTGGGGTTAAGTGACTTGCCCAGGGTCACACAGCTTGTAAGTGTCAAGTGTCTGAGGCTGGATTTGAACTCAGGTCTTCCTGACTCCAGGGCCGGTGCTCTATCCACTATGCCACCTAACTGCCCCGATTTATTTTTTTTTTACCAATGATTTCTTAAATGCTAATTCTGATGGCTTTATTTTGTGGTTGTTTTTGAATTGTCTTTCAATCATGTCTGACTCTTCATGACCCTATTTGAAGTGTTCTTGGCAGAGATAATGGAGTGGTTGGCCATTTTCTTCTCTAGGTCATTTTAGAGATGAAGAACCTGAGGCAAACCAGGTTAAGTGACATTCCTACAGACACATAGCTATTAAGTATCAGATCATATTTGAACTCAAGTATTCCTGACTCCAGGCCTGATGCTCCATTCACTGCTGTACCTATCTGCCCCTTGATGGTTTCATATTACTCCTAATTGTTTTTGAACATTTTGTAGTTTTTGGTACTATTGACTACTCTCTTTCATTGTGACATAAAGATTTTACCTTTCTTAAGCTAGTTGTATGATCATCCATTCTCAGTTTCCTTTGCTTGACAATCATCTCTGTTACTGTCTAAGTGTGGGTGTTCTTCATATTTTAGTACTTATTATTTCTTCAAATTGCTTTGTATTTATTTATTACTATATTTCACTGAAAGAACAATGAAGTGCTTCATATGTGTGTGAGTCAGCTACAAATGAGGAATTGCACATAGTGGTATCAATGATGTCATCAAAGAATATATGCTAGGGATTTAAAAAAAATCAACAATAGGGGGAATAATAGATTGATATCTTGTATGTTTCACTCATCCACACAATTTAAAGAGAACTTGAGCAAGGTTCCTACAACATGGAGTGAATCCCTTGTGACAAAACTTGTGAATAGACATGATCAAGAATCATGAAAAATAGAAAGGTTGTGTTGTGTTGTGGAACAGGATACTGAAGGAACTAAAGAGGAGTGAAATAACTTCCCAAACTCCTACAACATGGTAAAAGATTATTGGTTATAGTGAAGACAAGTGGACATTTGGGTTAACTTTGCTCCATGTAGGTTGATTTGAAATCTAGCTATGGGCCTCTAGAGCAAGGAAAGTATAAAAGATATTTAAGAGTTTGAAGGGGATCTCCTGAGACTCCAGTGAAGCTCCTTTTCAACTGTTTTTTCTAGTTATCTTCCTTAGCTGCTTTTTTTCCCTAAAGGCACTGGATTTTTTTTTTTAAGGAAAAAGGACTGTTTGAAACCTCAGGCTTTGAGTGATCCATGGCACTAGATGTAGAACCCAGACCTGAATGCATAGGTTGTAATCTATTTCACTGATGTCAGTAGCTATCTTGAAGAAATCATAGATTTCACTGGAGTGTTATAGTACTTTATGTACAGAATAGAATGTAAGCAATTTGAGAGCAGAGAGTTCCATTTTTGACTTATTAATCACTTGACTTTAGAAAAGGGCCTTATATGCTGTGGATCCTTAGATTTTGAACTGGAATTTATTGAAGATGATACATAATAACAAGTTCTAAAAATCCTTATTACTGTGCTACTTAAGGTACCACATAAAATGTGATTAATATACTTAATTTGGTGCCTTTTTCCTTTTTCTTCTATTCTTAAATTTTTTGCCTCGTATTTCATTGGCTAGAAATGGGTCCCTAAGGAAGTCATTGAATATCAATGTGCTTCAGGCTATGCCCTAGGGCCTATCTATTAAAACATAAATAAATTCTAATTTTATACTGTTACTTACAAATTTAAGTGATGAGACAGAAAGATAGCATAATTTTGATGTTGAACTTTATCTCTAGAATCAAAAGCATGAACCATAGTGGGAGATTGGGACTGAAGAGAATTAAGATTTAGAGCAGAAAGTACTTAAGAATCATCTAGTAAAACCCCTCATTTTGTAGATGCAGAAACAGAGAAAAAGGAAGTCACTTGCACAAGTCCATTATGTAGCATTCAGCATTAGAAGCCAGGTCTTCTGAGACTGAGACTACATATAGTGTTCTTCTCCCTATACTAGAACAGTCTCATATAGTATAGTTTGTTTGCAAGGTAGTGAATATGCTAAGATTGTTTTTGTGAATAATGGTAAAGGAGCTTCAGTATATCATGAAGCAAAAGGAAATGCTGTGGTGAAAGGAGATCTAGCATTCCTGCCATGAGTAACAGAATTCTTTATTCCTTTTAAGATATGCAATGAGGAAATGGGAGCTGGGCTATTTGTATTTTGAACAAATGACTTTTTTTTTGTTCTGGTTAAAATAGCGAATTTCAGAATAAGAAATATCTTAATGGCTGTGTAAATAATGTTTCTCCACCAAAGTTTTTTCCCCTGCTTTTGGTTGATATGCTTATTCAAGATAGCTCAGAGAAGGATTAGTCTGTGCAAAAGCCTATTATTCCTTATAGGATTTGCTCTAACTCAAGCCATTATTCCCTGGGAGATTATTTGAAAATGATATATCTGAGAGAGGCCCAGTGTTTGTTAAACACTAGTGTCTTTTTCTCTTTCTCACACACAGACTACCTCCTGCTCCTTCCCCCTTACCAACCTGAACAAAATATAATGAAAACACAACTATATTATGCTTGGAACTGACTTCAGAGAATGTAGTATAATATGATTGTGTTAAGGGCTAAAATTCTAGCTAAACTGTCTAAAATATCTAATGAGTGGTCGCCAATAAATTATAAGCTTTAGCAAGAGTTAGACTTTTAAGCATTTATTAAGGAGAATAAGAATTTGGTAAAGAGAGAGAGAAAGGCCTAGATTCCTATCTATTAAAGGGAGAGCACATTTCTAGCTCCCTTCTCCGCCAGCGTCCTCAGGAAAAAGCCCGAGACTGAGCGCCAGTCTCTTCCTTCCTCCTCCCACTATCCCGCGTCACTTCCTGACTCCTGGTCTTGCCCTCAAAGACCTTCCCTTCATGGGCAGAACTCTTCTACAGTAAGTATCCAGCAGGTGGCGTCATTCCAATCGTTACAGTCCCCCCTGTTGTTCCTCAAGAAACAAAATGTTTCCTTGACGGAACAGTAAAAACAATATAATAACTATTGCTAACTAATAATATGTGAACAACAATATAGAAAAGGAAGAGAGGAAAGTTTTGTCCAGAGGGGCGATTTTTTTTTTTTTGTCCTCATGAACTGACGCTTTGACATTAGTCTTGCAAAGGGAGGGCCTCTGCAGAGAATACATGTTACAGATGGTGTATATTATAACAGAAAGAGAAAAAAAAACAAGAAAAACAACAAATCAAAACTGTTCATTTAAAGTCTCTGAAAGTCTTTTCTCAGATGTCCTCTAGGTGTAGTCATGGAATGGAAGTCTCTTCAGGGGTTGATGTGTGGATGCTGGTAATCAGCCAGGAAAATTTCCTACAAAATTGAGCTTAACACAACTTTAAAATAGCTTTGTCAATAATCAAATCAAACAATGAAAGTTCTCAAAAACATGTCTAAGGGAATTCAGAATCTTAGTTGTTACACATGAAACATATAATAAAACAAAAATTGAACCATTCTTTAAAATTATAATATTACTATAGTCCCCCCCTTATGGAGGGTAATTGAGAAGACAATTGCTGCGATATTAATTATTAAAAATAATTTTTATCTTTGTTTCATCACTTTTTGCATCATCTGCCTAATCATCCTCATGCCATTATGAGAAATTTTAAAAATCTAATATAATTGGTAACAGGTGTCAAGGCCAAATTCAATACTGTATTTATCATGACACCTGAGATAATTATGGGGGTTACCATAAAAGAACAGAGAAATGATGGGATATGAGCATTCCCACACTTGAGCAATATGTACTGCCCATACAGTATGCCAGGCTTAAAATAGGTGGATGGAATATATGTCCATGCCACCGAACATATTGGAAGAAACTGAGTCAGACTTAATCAGATCCATGGGATTAAGATGTCCATGGCATCAGGCATATAGGAGGGAGCATAGAAGCCAGGTGTAGAAGTGAGATGGGTGGGATGAATACTTCCAGCCATCTGTACAATATTGTGGGGAAAAATAAAATAAAATATTAAACCAAGAGAATCCAACCTCAACATTTGTCAAAAGCCGTTCTCTCAGCCATACCTTGACTTCATGCATGTCTCCCCATATGTGACAGTTCAGTGTCTGCTCTTGCATGTATTCCTCTTGTGATTGGATGGCACCTTGGCCAACTGGCATCTGATAACTCAGAATAAAGGCAATTAATGTCTTGAATGATAAGTTCCCATAATCCAAGTCTCATATGGATTTAAAATTGAGGATAATAAATGATTGCAAAAAATGTGAATACATCTTGACTCAAAATATAATATATAATTATGCAACAATTTCAAATAATACCCCTTTTTTTAACTTAGTATACAATTACTTTTTTGAAAAATCTGAACATATTTAAATACAAGTTAAAGTACAACACAATCTCAAAGACAACTTTTACAAATGTTCCCCTCTTTTTTTTTTTTGGAATATGCTTATCAAAAATAATACTTCTAGAATCAATTTACACTTGCCATGGCAAACAATTTGCTAGGGAAATGCTTTAAAGAGTTTGATCAAATAATCAGTTGAGAAAAAATAACAAAAACAAACAACTCAGAATATGGGAGCACAATACTCCTAGAATTAACATTGTATTATGAAATCAAAACCATCTTGCAATGTTTCAAAATTAGAGAGATGAATAAATAGAAAAAAATACACACGGAACAATAAAAGACAATGAAATTCAAACTAGGGAAATCTAAATGAATATGAACTTAATATTAATAAGAGTATTATAAAATATAAACTTGATCATATGACTATAAAAAGCTTTACAAATATTCTCCTTGTTTTAGAAACTAAGTATAAGACACAATCTCAAAAGCATGAAAATCTCTATGAAAATAAACCCATACCATTAATTTCAAAATGTATATATAATAGCATAGAAATCCTATGTAACCTCTGAACTGATACTATTACTCTGAGTGAATTCAGAACACTTTTGATTCTGATATCTAAAATCCCCAACACTCATATCAATACCTTGCCCCTTACTTTTACATTTCTGTACAATATATACCCTTCCATGGCAAAAGAAGCAGAGTCTTGAACTATGTTGATGATTGTCATTCTTATACAGCTTAAATTTTTCTTCTTTAACCCCTCTATATTGTCTGTCAGTCTTTTCACCATACAAATGCTTTATAAGATTACTAATGAAAGACAAAAGCAGGTTAGCAAAATTATCAACAAAACGAGCATATCTGGAATTTAAAGGGTTTTCTAAGGTTGTCTCAGAAGCACAGCCAGGCTGGGGAAGGGCTGAGCCTGAATCTGCAAATGTAGTTAGAGAAAGTTGAGCATGCACATCAGATCTCTGGACTTCCCAGGCAGGGGAAGCAATGGGCTTGGCCATGGGAGGAGTAGAGGGTGGGGTCTGTAGAGGAGGGGAGGGACCAGCACAATTTGAATCAGACTTGATTTTGAACTCAGGCCTGGATTCCTCTTCCCCCACTTTGCCTCCAGGTGCTAGGGGATTAAAAGCTTCTAGAGGGTGGGTCATTGCCTCCAGGCATGCAAAATTAAAGCAACAATTACTGTTAGAACTGGGAAAAGCTGCGGGAATCTCTTCAGGTTTCTCTGAAAAAGCATGGTTGGGAGAGGGAGAGATATTTCCTTGTGTGAGTAAGTTGCTGGCTCTTTTAACAAAAATAAAAAGAAAAATAGAAAATCCACAAAAACAAAGCATTAACATGATCTTATCTCCCATTTGTCTGGTTAAACAGACTAAAATCAAAAATAGGATAATTAGGGAGTTTAAAAGGTCCATTCGAAAAAATTTAAAGGGAAACACAGCCAGTACGCCAGTACTTAGCAGTTAAAGGGAGAGGGAGGGGAAATTTCTTACCCAACCAGAAGATCAGAAGAAGACTGAGGGTTAGCTTTCCTCTTCGTGGTCAGCCATCTGTTAAGGGTTAAAATTCTAGCTAAACTGTCTAAAATATCTAATGAGTGGTCGCCAATAAATTATAAGCTTTAGCAAGAGTTAGACTTTTAAGCATTTATTAAGGAGAATAAGAATTTGGTAAAGAGAGAGAGAAAGGCCTAGATTCCTATCTATTAAAGGGAGAGCACATTTCTAGCTCCCTTCTCCGCCAGCGTCCTCAGGAAAAAGCCCGAGACTGAGCGCCAGTCTCTTCCTTCCTCCTCCCACTATCCCGCGTCACTTCCTGACTCCTGGTCTTGCCCTCAAAGACCTTCCCTTCATGGGCAGAACTCTTCTACAGTAAGTATCCAGCAGGTGGCGTCATTCCAATCGTTACAATTGTCACAGAGTAATATCTCAATAGACTTGGAAGGAATCATAAGATAAAAGCTACTGCAATCCTCCCATTTTACAGAAGACAAAATTGAGGTAAAGTACATTAGCTAAGACCACAAAGGTTGTCAGTATCAAATATGGAAAGTATCTATTGTCATTGAATTATGCCTCCAACTATAAAATGAGGGTGAGTCTGCCATAATAACAATGCTACTCAAAAATACTTAGGGAATGTCTTTGACTTTGCTAAACCACCCTATATTGCCATAACCACAGGTTGTCATTCCCAGGGTCCCTGTCCTTGCAGTCAGATTATATCTCATCCATTGTCCATGCCCATCTGTTGTTTGGGCCTAGAAGGACTAGATTATAATATTTATTTTCAATAAAATAGGCATGTTGAATATTCTAGAGACTTTCTTTTCCTCAACATTATGTTCAACAGTAACCCATTTTTGATGTTTTCCATGAGTTTCTTTATGACTTTGAATAAGTTCTCCTTTGGTTTCATATCTTTCTTTGTCCTACTTGGCTTAGCAAGTTTAAAAATTTTTTTATTCAATATTATGACTTAATATGTTTCATTATATTTGTATCTATTTCTAGTACTTCATCCTCAATCCCTCCTGCATTCCCAGTATTTGGACAGATTTCCTAAGAAGAATGTAATGCAATGACCCATTATTTTATTTGTGTGGAGACTTCTGCTTATGTAGATTGAACTCTCGAGCAAATTTAGTATTTTGAGTTACTGTGGCCAAATGAATTCATCACCCAGTTACCAAAATTATGGTAATGAGTATGTGTCCAGTAAGACTGCCTGTTAGTTAACTTAGATCCTCACAACTTCATTTATAACTTATTTAGTTGGCTTCCAGACCATGACCTGAAGTAGACCACAGAACTTCATTCATTGGAGGGACCTCAGAAGTCATAACCTCCAACATAAACTTGAGCAGGTATTTCCTCTGAAACATCAATGAGAAGTAATTTTCTGTTTAAAGTAAACCTCTGCTTAATGACCTCTGGTGATGGTGATATTACTACTCTGAGAGGCAATCTATTCTAATTTTTGATAGCTCTAATTGATAGGAAGCTTTTCCTGAATATTGAGACAAAATGCATCTCTACACCTTTCATGAAGTGCTCCTAATTCTGGGGTATTGTTCAATCCCTTTTCCACATAAAATAAGATAATATTTGCAAAGTGTTTTGCAAATTGTAGAGCTATATAAATGCTATATAACTAAGAGCTATAAATGCTAGTCATTAAATATATTTATAACTTAGTATTAACTTCTTAGCAGCTATTAATAAGGCTAATAGCTAGAATTTTTATAAAAGTTCAACATTTTCAAAATACTTTACAGATATTACTTTATTTGATCTTTACAACAATCTGAGAAATAGGAGCTATTAATATTCTTATTTTACATGGGAGGAAACTATGACTGAGAATGATTAAATTACTTTCCCAGAGTCCCAAAAGTGGTAAGTATCTGGGTATAGAAATATTTTGACTAGCTTGCCTAATTTGGGGGCTAACCTGACTGGAGGCCTAATCTGGGGACTTTTGACCAACTGGCTTCCTGACTGCTTTTAACTTAATATGGGCCATTTAAAAAAAAAAGTTCCACCACACTGCTCCACTCCCAAAATTGATAAGCCAAAGATTATGAAACCTCTTAACTAAATAATCAAAGCAGAGTTTATTTATGAGATACAATTTACACATAAAAATACAAGGAAATAAAATGTACAACCTGACTGTGTTCCTCTGGTCTCTTCACACCTTTTGTGCCTGGAACTTTTTTAATACAATAAGGGCCATAGCCGCCTCTTGCCTTAGGGTATGTTCCACTTTCACTACTCAGGTCCTTTATTCTAACTTCGAGCCCCTTTCACTTTGTCTATCCCCCTACTTCTAACTTTCCTCTCCTTACTGTTCTCTTAATCTTCACTTTCTCCAACCTGTATCCTGTGCTGACTGCTTCGGTGCTCTCTACTACCTCCTTTTGTGTCTGTCTGCTCCTTCAGTCTTGTCCTTCAGCCTCCTTTGCCGCCCCTCTCCTCCATTCTTCTAACCTTGTCAGCCTCCTTTAATCTTGTCCACTGGCCCCCCTGTGTCTAATTTCCAGGTCTATATATATATTTTCCTTTTCTCCACTCAGATCTCGGGGCTTTTTTTGCATCCCCATAGACCCCAAGCTAATCTGCCAGCCAGGGCTGCGGCTGGGGCTGGGGCTGGGCTTGAGCATCACGTGCCTCAGCACAGGCTACGCCAGAGCCCCGCCTAGACAAGCCCAGTATCTCTGGGATAGATCCACTCAGGTCAGAGGGAGCAGGGGGCTTTTTCTTCCCAGCTGTCTGACCTGGTGTCTCATACAGCCCACGGGGCTTTTTGGCTCAGCTGAAGCAGATGGGGAGGGGCACCAGCCCTTCCCACACAGAAGAGACCTTGAGGGCCTAAAGCTTTCTAATCTCAGCCCAAAGGTAGGGTCCCCAAATCAAAATAAATTTCCACATGGTTCAGTATTTGAACTCAGGTCTTCCTGACTCCAAGTCCACCATTCTAACTACTATTCTACCTTGTTGCTTATATTTATTGTTATTCTTCTACTTGAACATCCTTAAAGGTATCATGCCCCCCCAAGTCTTTTCAAGATTCATAAAATCTTTGTAAAGTATGTATTTGTTATTCTTTACATATAATTCTAAATTTTATGCATCCTGGAACATAGTCGATTTTGGTAAAGTTACCATTTGGTGCTGAGGAACATACATGCTTTTTAATGTTCCCCTTGAAAAGATTCACAAATCTTTCAGCTATAAAATCTCTATCAGTTTGATCCAACCATTTTGGAGGGCAATTTGGAACTATGCCCAAAGTGTTATGGGGCTATACATACTTTTTGAATCAATAATACCATTACAAGGTCTGTATCCCAAAGAGATCATACAAAAGGGAAAAGGAACCACATGCACAAAAAATATAGCAGCTCTCTTTGTGGTGGCAAAGAATTGGAAGTCGAGGGAATGCCCATCAATTGGGAATGGCTGAAAAGTTGTGGTATATGAGTGTAATGGAATGCTATTTTGCTGTAAGACATTATGAGCAGGCAGATTTCAGAAAAGCCTGGAAAGACTTAAGTGGACTGATGCTGAGTGAAGTAAGCAGAACCAAGATAAGATTGTACACAGTAACAGCAACATTGTGTGATAATCAACTGTGATAGACTTAACTCTTCTCAGCAATACAGTGATCCAAGAAATTTCCAAAGGACTCATGATGGAAAATGCTCTCCACATCCAGAAAAAAAAGAACTTTGGAATCTGGATGCAGATTGAATTATACTGTTTCTACTTTTTTGCATTTTTTTTCTTTTTTGAGGTTTTTCATTTTTGTTCTGATTTTTCTTTCACAACGTGACTAAAGCAGAAATATGTTTAATATGATTGTACATATATAACTTATATCAGATTACTTTATGTCTTGGGGAGGGGGAGGGAAGCAAAGGAAAGAAAAATTAGGAACTAGAAATCTTATAAAAACAAATGTTGAAAACTATCTTTACATGTAACTTGAAAATATTAAAAATTGTATATTTTAAAAAATCTCCATCAGTTTGTTCAGTTCTGTATATTCATTTTTCCTTATCTTCACTGATGGTGATATCACTTTTCTTCCAGTTGCTCATATTTAGTCAGGTGAGACAATTATCATCTGATATTTTCTTTGTCTTATTAGTATTGGCCAGAGCATTCTAGAAATTGCTTTTCTTGAACAGTTTTGGCTTACTACATTCGTTTTTAACTAAAGGCAGAATAGAATGTTAAAACAAAACAAACAAACTCATAGAAAGTGTTTCTATTCCAAGCCCTGTGTTTTTCTAGCTAGAAAAATTAAGTTCTTCCTTAAGCCCAGTAGAAAGGACTATTATAATTTTTCAAATTAAATCAATAAAAATCTTCTCTGAATGACTTGAGTTCTGCTGTATCCAGCCAAGTCCCCTTTTCTCAAGCTGCTTCACTTGAGTAGCTCCATGGATCACAGCCCTTCTTTCAGTGATAAACCAAAGGCTTGTCATGATTACTTTGTGAGTCCATGATCACTGAAAAGTCTTTAGTGCAGGAGATACCTCATCATTCTGGAAATGAAATGATGGGGAGATTTCTGGAAGAACGTGAACTATTTATTTTGCCTTTACTTGTTTTAGGAGTAATTGTTTCGGCTTACAGAAAATCAATCTTCATTAGGGGGTAGGATATAAATGGGGCTGGTTGCAGAAGAAAAACAAGGACTTATCAAAAAAGATGGTATGTGAATTAAAATGACAGTCTCTGAATAGGTTTTGAAGATGGCAGGGTTTGCTTCTAATTTAATTATGGAAAAAATATTCCTTTTCAAATTGGGACTCCAGCCAGCTGGAAATTTGAGCAAGGTGCTGCTTACTACTTCATGCTTGTTCATTTTCCATTCCTGAGTCACACTCAGAAGCAGTGAAATTTGAAGGATTAAAGCTGCCTGAAAGGTTGCATTAATCTCTCACCCAGAGCAAAGTTTTATGATGGTTTTAAACATACTGAGAAAAGTCTGAGCTGTAGAACAAACTTCTGGGATGTCTGTAGTGTCTTGATTACCCTGTCCAACTCTTAGTATTTCTGTATTTCTCTAGTATAGAGAAATACCTTTGCCAGACTCAGAAGTACAGTCAACCTATCAGGGCTTTTCTTGAAGGTGTAAAATTTAGGAGACACTGAGAGCATTTCCATTCCTTCACCAGGAAAGAGAGAGAGAGAGAGAGAGAGAGAAAGAGAAAGAGAGAGAGAGAGAGAGAGAGAGAGAGAGAGAGAGAGAGAGAGAGAGAGAGAGAGAGAGAGAGAGAGAGAGAGATTTAGCACCTGGAGAGCAGGACTAATTAGTCAAAATAGGAAGCTACCAGATGGCATGGGGTGGGGGGTGTTCTCCTCTAAGCCTCCAATCTCTAGGCAGTAGCAAAAGGCTGAAAGCCGTTACTTTGCATAAGTCACTTACAGTCTCTGTCTCTCTACCAAGCTAGGCTGTGCTTTATTCCAATTACCCAAGGTGAGCAATTCCTGGTTGCCATTCTACACCATCCCCTTAATTTTTAGCTGTTATACTCGTATGATGCCACAGAGCAAGGAACACCAGCTTCAAGTTGTGCACTACACAGCCATTGACCCAGCCATCCCCCACCCCCATGGAGTGAAAACAGACTATGATAGACAGAATGATTTTAATTGTTGCCAATTGCCAGACCATACAATTGAGATTTGAAGAAGTAGAACAAAATATTAAAAGCTATGTAGCTAACTCCTAGCAGGACCAGTGCTAAAGAATGCTACAGAGCAATATATTAATTATTTCTCCTAAGAAGAATCTGGGACAGTAAAGATACACAGTAAATTCTCAGTCTTCCTTTGAGCTACTGTTCAACCCCTTGAGCTTTTGACTTTGTATTTGAATTCCCGGAAAGAAGCAACATATTCTAATGGTAGTCCTAAATAATTCAGTGGAAAGATCACTAGAATGGGAGTTTGGGGGACTTCTGCTACTATATGACCTTTGGTCAATTCACTTCACCACACCGAGACTCTATTTACTCATTTGTAAAATGAGAAGGTTGGATTAGATGACCTCTGAGATCCATATGTTCTGAAACCCGGAGATTTCGTGGGTTTCTCTCTTAATTCCTTGATGAATATGCTAGGGAATAGCCAAGAATCAGGCTGAAAAGAGGTAAAAGGGCACAAAGAGGTGACTTCTTTTTTGTTTGTTTGTTTTGTTTTGTTGTGGGGCAATGGGGGTTAAGTGACTTGTCCAGGGTCACACAGCTAGTAAGTGTCAAGTGTCTGAGGCTGGATTTGATCTCAGGTCCTCCTGAATCCAGGGTCAGTGCTTTATTCACTGCACCACCTAGCTTCCCCAAGAGGTGACTTCTAAAGTAATTTCCAGCTTTAAATCTTTTGATTCTAGGACCAAAACAAGGGTTGTATGACCCCTTCAACAATATTTTCAACACTTTGTATAATCAGTCCCAGAGTAAACCAGTCTTGTTCCATATGAAGTATTTCTATGACTGAAACAATTCCAAAGTAAAACCACTGGGAAAGTGTTGTGGCTATTACTTATGCAATGGAAAAGCATATTTAGAGTGATAAAGACACAGAATCATTGAATACAAAGTCAGCATTTCATATGTGAAGAAATGAAGGTGCGTAGAGGGGATACAAATTGCCTATAATCACACTATTCCTAAGTAGCATCATTTGGATTCAAAAATCTGTCCTCTAATTCCAAAGTCAACTCCCTTTCTAAGGCGCCCTGCTGCCTTGATGTAACAGGACCTTTTCAAAGCAGAGCCCATTTTCAGAGCTATTTAGAAAGTTTTATGTGCCCCTATAGTTTCAAGGGTAAGAGCTTAATACATATAAGTCATTAACAGCCTACATTAATTAAGAACCTATTATACATGAGGCACTGTTCATACTGCCTTGAAAGGGATATTAGGCTCTGGCCATGTCCTAGATAATGAATTTCAAAATGAACAGCTATCAACAAAATGGGAAAAGAAGATAGAATTGGTGCATCAACAAGGTTCCCTGGGTACCCATGGACTATTTGTTTAGCTGAATTTTAGCATGGATAACATGTGAGGCATATTCTTAACAGGAGACCTTATAATGAGTTCTGAGACATGGCACATCTTCCCAACCATCAGTCTGTATTTTAACCCCCTTTGTAAATTCCAGGCAGAGAGTTATTTCAAGTTGAATAGGACACGACCCATTTCTATAGAAAATAAGTAGCTATTATTGAAAAGTTATAATTGTCCTAAAAAAATCATGGAGATTTATATTTCCTCAATCAATTCAAATCCATTAAGTCCTAGAAAGTAATTTGCAAATGACCATACTATACATTAGTGGTCCACATGACACCTCTTCAGTATAATGGAGGCATTTTCAGAATATGAAATGTGACAAGCACCCACTCTTTTACATATAATTATTGCAACTGGTTGAAGTGCGGCTGACTGCAGCAGCCTTGAATGGTTTTATGAGACAGCATGGAAAAGCCAGGAAGATGAGAAAAGGAATTAAATCTCTTCATCTTGGTAGACTAACATGTCCTAACTCTGGCACTACCAGGATGATTGTTGGAGGAAATTCCTTCAAAACTGGCCTTCACTTTCTCCACCATGACTTCCTCAATAAACACCAGAGCACAGGGAACTTCCCTTCTTCCTGTCTTCTATAACCTTGTTCTCATCATTCTTCCTCTGGGATAATATCTTTTATCTTCCTTTTCCATAGGTAAATTTTCTTTTGCTGGCAAATATCTATAAGCATCCTATTCCTAAACAAAATAAAACAAAGCAAAACCTGATTGCTTCTAATGCCCCAATGGTAGACCATAGAACTTTGGCTTAACAATTCTGTTAAGCCCTGAATTGAAGCCCTGAAATATAGGCTCCATGTTATTTCCTATAATTTAGTCAATAAGCATTTATTAAGCACTTACTATGTGCCAGAGACTGTGCTCTATACTAGGCATACAAAGATAAGCAAATACACTCTTTGTCCTCAATGACTTCACATTCTATATTTCCCATTCCTTTATTGAAGCCCTTTGATCTGTTTTCTCTACTGTCCTGCCCTTTCCCATTCAATACCCTCAAACATAACTTTTCTTTCTGACATCAACAATTATTTTCTTCTACTTGAAACAATATCCTTTCCTGAAGTTTCATCCTAAATAAAGGCAGCTTGGTGGTGCAGTGCTGGGCCTTGAGTCAGAAAGACCTGTGTTCAAATCATGTTTTAGCCATTTTCTGGTTGTGTGACTTTAGTCAAGTCACTTAAAATCTTTCTGCCTCAGTTTATTCAACTGTAAAATGAGAATAATAACATCTAACTCCCAGGTTTGTTGTGAGGATCAAATGAGATGTGTTAAAAATACTTAGCACACTGTCCAACAGGTGCCTAACAAATGCTTTGTTCCTTCCTTCCTACTTGTCTTCTTTGTACTATTCAACATATGATGGTTTGGTTTTTTTGTTTGTTTGCTTATTTGGTTGGTTTTTTTGTGAGGCAATTGGGGTTAAGTGACTTGTCCAGGGTCACACAGCTAGTAAGTGTCAAGTGTCTTAGGCCGCATTTGAACTCAGGTCCCCCTGATTCCAGGGCCAGTGCTCTATCCACTCTGCCACCTAGCTGCCCCCTAACATATGATGATTCTTGAAACTGCCTCCTTTCTTGTCTTTCACAATATCGTATTATGTCGGTTTTCACCTTCTCTGTATGGTTATTTACTTCCCTTATTTCATTTCTTCCTTGCAATTCCTAACTTCAGTCATTCCCTTATATTTCATTATCTTTCCATTCCCCTTCCCTTTTCCCTATAACTTCCATTATATTCACTCAAATAAAGATGTCATCCACATTCAGGGCTTCTTTTCTGTTTGTGTTCTCAGTGTCTGACACTCTTCTATTGACCTCTACTCTCCTTACCTCTCATGAGTTCTGGGCTTAGAGCTCTAACTCTGTTTGAAACTATCATGTGAATGTCCCATAGTCACCTCAAACTCAACACATCCAAAGTGGCATTTCTCTTCTCCCTAAACTGAGCCCCCACTCCCTTCAACTTCCATTCTTCCCTCCCCCCAGGCTTCTAACCCTCAAATTATATATATATATATATTTTTTTTTAGTGAGGCAATTGGGGTTAAGTGACTTGCCCAGGGTCACACAGCTAGTTAAGTATTAAGTGTCTGAGGCCGGATTTGAACTCAGGAACTCCTGACTCCAGGGCCGGTGCTCTATCCACTGCGCCATCTAGCTGCCCCGCTCAAATTATATTTTACACCTTCTCCTTCACTTTCCACATTTAAAAATATGACAAGTCATACCGATTTTTACTTTGAAATTATTCTTGGATTTGCACCTGACTCAAGATTTCAATGACCTTACCTAGCTCTAGGCCTTCATCATGTACATCTAGATTATTAACCTTTTAATTCTAAGCCATTCTACACATTACTATTATTCTAATTTTCCTAAAATATTTTGTTCATGTCAATTTTGTTGTTCAAACATTCAGTCACATCTGATTCTTCATGACCCACTGGACTACATGTGTGTGTGTGTGTGTGTGTGTATTTTTTTATCTTTATTTTTTTTTGATGGGGCAATTAGGGTTAAGTGACTTGCCCAGGGTCACACAGCTAGTAATTGTCAATTGTCTGAGGCTGAATTTGAATTCAAGTCCTCTTGAATCCAGGGCTGGTGCTTTGGCCACTGTACCACCTGGCTGACCCACCCATAGACCATACTGTCCATGGGGTTTTCTTAGCAAAGGTATTAGAGAGGTTTGCCATTTCCTTCTTCAGTGGATTAAGGCAAATAGAGGTTAACTGATTTGCTCAGAGTCACATAGCTAGTCAGCATCTGAGGCCAGATTTGGGCCCAGGTCTTTCTGACTCCAGTCCCAGTGCTCTATCCACTGAACTACCTGGCTGCCTCTTGCTCATGTCACTACACTGCTCAGATCTATAATAAGGTTTCCATTTCCTGATATATCAAATTCAGAGTCCCTTCTCTATAGTTCAAGGCCTACATATTTGGTTTTCAACAGTTTTACATAAAAAATATATCATTGATTCCAAATAGGCCAATCATTTTTTTACTTCTCTCTCAACATGTCAAGCTCATTATTGACTCTGACTTTAGTGAAAGGCAAAGTGGTATAATTGAAAGACTTCTGTATAATATGTCAGAGGAATAAGGTTCAAATTGTGACTCTGACATGTTACCTGTGTAACCTGCAGCAATATTTAATTATTCTATACCTTAGTTTACTCAACTATAAAATGAAGAGATTGAACTAAATGAAATAAATGCCTGAAATAATTTTTCCCAGATATTTAAGGCTATAATCCATGTTCAAGAAAGTATCATAGACTGGATAACTATTCTAACTATCCAAATCTTAACCATCAATAAAACTTGAATTAAGAACTACCTCCTTCATGAAACTTCCATTGCCTACTCAGTTGTCTGTCTGTATATTCACCTCCTATTATCCTAGCACAGCATGGCCCAGTGGAAAATATACTATTTTTATTTTCACAACATTAAGTTTAAATCCTATTTTTGTTGATTATAATCTGTGTGACATTGAACGAGTTATTTCTCCTACATAGGAGTGAAATTCCTCACGTGTAAAATTAGGCATTTGGAGGGATGTATTGGGTATTCAGAAGAATTAGCATCTCTGGTGTAGGGGCTTGACAAGCCCTTTTCAGAGTTGTTTATCCACTTTTGGTGTCCACCTATGGCTCCAAGAAACTTTGGAATGCACAGTAGTCATATTCTGGTTAATCATCTTGGGAGTTAGGTGGTGCAGTGGATAGAGCACCGGCCTTGGAGTCAGGAGAACCTGAGTTCAGATCCGGCCTCAGACACTTAACACTTACTAGCTGTGTGACCCTGGGCAAATCACTTAACCCCAATTGCCTCACTAAAAAAATAATAAAATAAAAATAAATAAAAAATAAAAACTTAAAAAAAATCATCTTGGCAGACAGGCTAAACCAATTTACAGATAGAGAAACTGAGGTACAGAGAGGTTAGGTGATTTTCCACATAGCAAGTGTCAGCAGAACTCAGGTCTTCCTGACTTCAAATTCTGTCTTTTATCCACTGCACATATAGCTATCAAATATTTTCATGACAAGAAGAAATGTACCTGCTAAATTTCACCAGACATATTTTTGGTAGAGTTAATAACAATAATGATGAAGATAATAACAATTACAATAACTAGCATTTATATGATGCTTACAATAATCCAGCACTGTGCAAAGCATTTTTAAAAATTATTATATTAGGTCCTTACAACAACCCTGAGATGTAGGTGCTAGTACTATCCCCATTTTACACTTAAGAAAACTGAAGCAGACAATTTAAGTGACTTGACCTGGATCACATAGCTAGTAAATGTCCCAGGCTGGATTTGAACTCAGATCTTCCTCACTTCAGGTTCAGTTCTCTATCCACTCTACCACCTAGGAGTATTTGCAATAAGAAAAATAGATTAGATCTGTGGAATGTATAAGGGTCCATGACATAAGGTGATTAGGATAAAAAAAGAGTCCATAGTTTAGTCCAGGTTTCTCTTCCTGTGACACAGTTATAGCAGCTTGGAAAGTAGGAAACCTAGAACCACGACTAGAAGTTTGGGCAACTGGAGCAAGCAATAGAGAATGGTATGGTAAATATTAAACATGTGTTCAACAACTGTGGGGATATATTATTCTTAGGAACTTTTGGGAATATGGTCATTCCCCTGACAAATGAGAGCTTCCATAAAAATGCTTATGTGGTAACTTCCCCCTAAAGAGAAGTAGGGTAGAGCCAGGGCTTCAAAGATATCTGTTATAGAAAGGAAGGGGCAATGGAGAGGGTGCTGATGGATGGGAGAGCAAGGATACCATCTGATGGCTTACTAGGTGAAGTAATTATTCTTGCTTCAGAGTTTCTGTGCTGCTGGAATCTCAGCTCTGTCAAAATTTAAATGTAAAAAAATTAAACATTTTACTACCCAATCTTTTTAAAAATAATATTTATTTATTTATTTAAATACATTTTCTTTGTAAATTTTGGGTTTTGTGATAAAATAATGAAACTTGGCAGATGCCCAGGAGACGCCCACCTGAAGTTTGATTTGGAATTGATTGAATTGGATGAGACTGAGAGACTAAGTACCTACTTGTGATTAAATCTGGACCACACCTGCCTGGCCCTGAGTCGGGTGTTGTTCTCAGAAGTTGAACCTAGTTAAGGTTGATTAAATTAAGATCACAGGTGGCCAACACTGAGGAGAGTGTGTTCTCAGAGGCTATGGACTGAGACATCAACAGAAGACTGCTCTCGACCAGTCAACTTGAAGAACCTCCCATTATGGGGAGGAGGACAGGAAATAGGAAGGGGGGGACTGGCAGACTGGAACTGGTTCTTTTGGTTTGAGACATTGGCTTGGTGGCAGGACTTCATGTGGGCTGTTAGGAAAGGAAAGGTTTCTGTCTCTCTGGCTATACCGAATAGATCCAAGCTTTAATAACTCCTTAAAAGCCTAAATTCTTGCTGAATTTATCAGTGATTTTAGCCAGCTTTCCCCTAATACTGGGCAGGGGGGAAGGCAGATTAGAACCCACATTTAGATTTTTAAACAACACAGTTCCAAATACTCTCAATCTTCCTGATTCCCTCCTCCACCTACTGAGAATTCAAGCAATATTATATCAATTATATATGTGAAATCATGAAAACATTTTTCCATATTAGCCATGTTATTTTATAAAAGCAAGAAAAATAAAGTGAGAAAATTATACTTCAATTTGCATTCAGAGTTAATTAGTTCTCTCTGAAGATTTGTGTTGTTGGTATTGTTTAAACATTTTTGTTTAATGTTTGGAGTTCCAAATTCTCTCCCTCCCTCTGTCCTTCTACCCCCTCCCTGAGTGAGTACACAATCAGAAGTAGGTTGTATATGTACAGTTATATAAAACCTTCTCATAATAGTAATTTTGTACAAGACTCAAATAGAAGGGAAAAAAGTGAAAAATAGTATGCTTCAGTCTGTATTCATTCAATATCAGTTCTTTCTCTCGAGGCAGATAGTCTTCATCATTAGTATTGTCTTTTGGACTGTCTTGGATCATTGTATTTGGAGAATAACTAAGTCATTCACAATTATTCATTTTGCAATCTTGTTGTTATTATGAACACTGTTCTTCTGGTTCTGTTCACTTCATTCTGCATCACTTCATGTAAATCATTATCGGTTTTCCAAAAGTCATCCTGCTTTTCATTTCTTATAGCAGAATAATATTCCATTAAAATCATATACTACAGCTTGTATAGCCATTGCCCACTTGATAGACATCCCTTTGATTTTCAATTCATAGTCACCACAAAAAAGGCTGCTATAAATATTTTTGCACATATAGGTAATTTTCCTTTTTTTTTTTTTTTGATGTCTTTGAGATAAAGACATAGAAGTTGTATTGCTGGATCAAATGGTATGCAGTTTGGTTGCCCTTTGGGCTGTGGTAAAAATTATTGGAGTTTAGCTGACTCATTTGGAAGGGGCCACACCTGGCCCACCCTGAAGTTATGTATGCTCCTGAGGTCAGAAGGAAGAAACTTCTCCACAGGCAGCTTTTGAGGACCTCCCCTTTTGGGGGAGGAAGATTGAATGCTCCCCGAGGGGAGGCTGAGTCACTTCCAGATGGCTGGTTTTTCTCTCTCTCTCTCTCTCCTCTGCCTTTCTGGTGGTAGGAGCAACTGCAGACATCCCAGATGTGGTGAGTGAACACAAAATCCCTGCATTCCTTTGAATTAGCTTAATTGGAAACAAGCTGGGGATTGTATAGACTTAGGTTAGAGCTAGGAGAATTTATCTGTATTTCTTTTTCCCTACTTCCTTATATTTGATTTTTGTTAATTTCACCTTTGTTGTGTAATTAATTCCCAAGTAATAAAATCTGATCCCTTTGTGGAAAAGAAGCTGTAAGGGTCCTTTCTTGTTGGCCTGGGAGAAAAATCTAAAAGGGCAGTTTGGAGGGGAAGGAACTTTGAACCTAGAGGCCCCTCATTATTTCTGGGACCCCAATATTTCAGTGAGTCACCCAATTAACTCTCAGTATATTAAATTTGACCCCCACAGGGCATAATTCCAGATTGCTCTGCAGAAGGTTTGGATCAATTCACAACTCTACCACCAATGCATTAGCCTCCCCGTTTTCTCACATTCCTTCTGATATACAACATTTTCCTTTTTTTTCTCCTATTAGCCCCTCTGATAGGTGTAAGGTGGTACCTCAGAGTTATTTTAATTTGCATTTTTTCTGATCAGTAGTGCTGTAGAGCATTTTTTTTTCAAATGACTATAGATAGCTTTGATTTCTTTATACATTCATATCCTTTCATCATTTATTAAATGGGGAATGAGTTCTATATTTTATATAAATTTGACTAATTTCTTTATATATTGAGAAATTGTGACTTTGTCAGAGATACTTGTAAATTTTCCTGTTTTCTCCTTTCTTTCTAATTTTGGTGGCATTGTTTTTGTTGTGCGATGACTTTTTATTTTTATCTAATCGATATTAACTATTTTGCATTTTTGTAATACTCAATATTCTTTGTCCTAAATTATTTCCCTACCTATCAATGTGTCAGATAAATAATTACATGCTTTCTTAATTTGCTTAGGGTGATATCCTTTATATGTAAATCATGTACTGAATTTGACCTTATCTTGGTATATGGTGTGAGATGTTGGTCTATACCTAGTTTCAGTCACACTGTTTTCCAGTAGTTTTTGTCAAATATTGAGTTTTTGTTACAAAAGCTTGGATCTTTGGATTTATCAAATCCTAGGTTATTTTGTTCATTGACTATTATGTATTGTGCACCTAATCTAGTCCACTGATCCAATACTCTATTTCTTAGGAAATACCAGATTGTTTTGGTAATTGATTATTTATAATACTTTGAAATCTGATATGGCTAGACCACATTATTTCATTTTTTTCATTTATTCCTTTGATATTCTTAAGCTTTTGTTCTTCCAGATAATTTTTTTCTTATTTTTTCTTACTCTTTATTTTTTGATAGTTTGATTGGTACAGACTGAATAAACAGATAAATTTAGGTAGGACTATCATTTACAATATATTGGCTTGGTCTAGCCATGAGCAATTCATATTTTTCCAGTTGTTTAGATCTGAATTTTTATAGTTCCAGGGGTTGTCTTGGAAGATAGCATCCCAAGTATTTTATACTGTCTTCAGTTATTTTAAATGGAAATATTTTTCCTATCTCTTGCCGCTTGACTTTATTGGAATATATATAGAAATGCTAATGATTTATGAGGGTTTATTTTGTATCCTGCAACTTTGCTAAAGTTGTTAAATTCTCAAGTAATTTTTGGTTGATTTTTAGGATTTTGCATACACACATATGTATCATATGCAGAGAGTGACATTTTGATTCCATATTGTGCATTCTAATTTGTTTAATTACTTTTTTCATATAAATATTTTATTTTTTTCCAGTTATATGTAGAGATATTTTCAACATTTGTTTTTGTAAGATTTCTAGTTTCAAATTTTTCTCCCTCCTTCCCCTCCCTTACCCTTCCCAAGACAGCAAGTAATCTGATATAGCTTATATGTGTACAATCACATTGAACATATTTGTGCATTAGTCATGCTGTGAAAGAAGAATCAGAGCAAAAGGGAAAAGCCTCAAAAAAGAAAAACAACAACAACAAAAAAACCCCAAAACAACAGAAATAGTATGGTTTGATCTGCATCTAGATCGCACAGTTCTTTTTTTCTGGATTTTGAGAGCATTTTCCATATTGAGTTCCTTGGAACTATTTTGGAACATTGTATGGCTGAGAAGAATCAAGTCTATCACAGTTGATCAACACATAATGTTGTTGATGCTGTGTACAATGTTCTCCAGGTTCTCCTCATCTCACTCATCATCAGTTCATGCAAGTCCTTTCAGGTTTCTCTGAAATCTGCCACCTCATTGTTTCTTTTTTTTTTTTTCGGGGCAATGGGGGTTAAGTGACTTGCCCAGGGTCACACAGCCAGTAAGTGTCAAGTGTCTGAGGCCGGATTTGAACTCAGGAACTCCTGAATCCAGGGCCAGTGCTTTATCCCCTGCGCCACCTAGCTGCCCCCCTCCTCATTGTTTCTAACCACACAATAGTATTCCATTACATTCACATAACAAACCTTGTTCAGTCATTCCCCAATTGATGGGCAATCCCTCAGTTTCCAATTCCTTGCCACCACAAAAAAGAGCAGCTATAAATATTTTTGTACATGTGGGTCCTCTTCCCTTTTTTATGATCTCTTTGGGAAAAAGACCTAATAGTGGTACTGCCGGTTCTAAGGGTATGCACAGCTATATAGCCCTTTGGGCATAATGCTCTCCAGAATGATTGGATCAGTTCAAAGCTCCACCAACAATGCATTAGTGTTCCAATTTTTCCACAGCTTCTCCAACATCTATTATTTTCCATTTTTGTCATATTAGCCAATCCGATAGGTTTCAGGTGGTACCTCAGAGTTGTTTTCATTTGCATTTTTCTAATCAATAGAGATTTAGAGCATTTTTTCATATGGGAATAGATAGCTTTGGTTTCTTCATCAGAAAAGTACCTGTTCATATCCTTTGACCATTTCTCAATTGGAGAATGACTTGGATTCTTATAAATTTGATTTAGTTCTGAAGGACCATTGGGCTTTGCAGCTGAAATCTTCCTGTCTGTGTTATCTTGATGTATTAGAATGTTACCTCCTTTCAAATCTGTCCTCATACACAAGCTGTGCGACCTAGGACAAGTCACTTAACTTTCGTTGCCCTGAAGGAAAAAAAAAAGTGAGATTTGAACCCATAGCCTTCAGGGAAGCTACGTGGCACAGTGGATAAAGTACCATCCCTGGAATCAGGAGGACTTGAGTTCAAATATGCACTCAAACACTTGACACTTACTAGCTGTGTGACCCTGGGCAAGTCACTTAACCCTCATTGCCCCACCAAAAAACCAAACAAAAACAAAAACAAAACAAAGCAAAAAGAATGTTACCTCCTTGAGAGCAAAAACTTTTCTATACCTTGGTTAACACAAAGCTTTTACCATACTGAGACCTTAATTAATGTTTTTTTTCTTTTGTTCATTTATTCATAGTTCATATTTATACCTCAGTAGCTTCCTAATAGGAATTCTGATCTCTATTTTTTGTCCTCTCAAAGTATCCTTGTTATGTTTGCCAGTATAATTTACATCTTAATTTTTATCCTATCAAATTCACCTTTTATCTATATGCTCTATCTACATTTAATCCTTCTAGTTGCTCATATAGGAATAAAGTTAAGATTTACAAATATTTTTTCTTGCCATATAGAAATATAAAAAGCTTAACCTTATTGAATTTCATATGTTTTCTCTTTTTCTTGTTTCCTTTTTACCTCTTAATGTGTGTGTTTCCCCTTGAGTCTTCTATTTGGATGTCATTTTTTTTTTATTTTGCTCTGGTCTTTTAATTAAAAATGCTTGAAACTCTAATATTTCATTAAATGTTCATTTTCCTACCCTGAAAAGATTATATTCAATTTTGTTGTGTAGGTGATTCTTGGTTTTAATCCTAACTCCTTTGACTTTCAATATACCATTTTCCAAACCCTATGGTTCTTTAATGTGGCAGCTGCCATATCCTGTGTAATCCTGACTAAAGCTACATGATATTTGAATTGCTTCCTTTTGGCTGCTTACAATACTTTCTTCTTGATCCATAAGTTTTGAAATTTGGCTCTGATGTTCCTGGGAGTTGTTTGGAATTTCTATCAGGAGGTAATTGGTAGATTCTTTTAATTTTTATATTGCCTTCTGGTTCTAATATATCAGAGCAGTTTAATAATTTCTTTAATGATTGTGTATAGGCTTTTTTGTTTTGTTTATAGTTTTTAGGTAGTCCATTAGTTCTTATATTATCTCTCTGGGATCTATTTTCTAGATCAGTTATTTTTTCCAATGAGAAATTTCACATTTTCTTTTATTTTTTTTTCTTTTTTTGATGTTGTTATATCATATCTTGATGTCTCATTGAGTCATTAGTTTCCACTTGTTCCTTTCTAATTTTCAAGGAATTATTTTCTTCAGTGAGTTTTCATACTTCCCTTTTCAATTTGGCCATTTCTATTTTTAGGGAGTTATTTTAATAGTAAATTTTTGTTTATCTTTTTCCATACTATTGACTTTTTAATGATTTTCTTGCATTACTCTCATTTATTTTCCCATTTTTTTCTTCTACTTCTTTCATTTGTAAAATTGTTTAAAAAAAAAATCCTTCCAGGAATTCTTTTGGGGCCTGAAACCAAATTATAATTTTCTTTGAACTTCACTTGTAGCTGTTTTGACACTATTGTCCTCTTCTAAATTTATGCCTTAATTCACCCTATCACCACAGTCACTTTCTATTGTCAAGGTCCTTTCCCCCCTCATTTTTCTGCCTTTTTTGTGATTTGGTGTTTTTATGAGAGAATTGAGTTCTGGTCCTATACTATCCCAAGCTTTTTATGCTGGGGCTCTGGGTCTACTGCTTGCTTTCTCTGGACTTCAGAGCTTGGTTGCTTTCTGTCTCTGGAGAGTTTACTTCCTTTCAGGCTTGTAGTAGGAGTTGGTGCCTCCCAGTTTGTCTCTTCAGGCTATGGGATTTAGCTGCTGGCCTGCTCCAGAGGTGGGACCTTGAAGAAGAACAATTATGACAACAGATCCTTTCTACTATTTGGACCTGAAAGAGTAATTTTGTTGCTGATCTGTGGATGTGACCCTGCTGATGGATTGTCATGCTGGTAGGCCCCAGAGGAGGGTCCCAGCCCCGGGTGAGGCTTCACTAATGGTTAGAAATAGGCTCAAGATTTCCCTCTGTCTTATGCTGGCTATAGTGAGGCCTTGCTTCCTGTATAGACTGCTTACTTACTTAGAGGCCTACTGGTTTGCAGGAGAGCAGTGCCTTTCTGGTGAATTTCCACAGGCTTAGAGCCTTGCTGGAGGCCCCTTGCTGTGAGGCTGGCTGCTGGTGATACTCTTAGACTTTGTTCACCTCTGCCCCAGTGAGACAGACATTTCCTGCTGAGCTGGTAAGCTTCTTCCCTGATCCTGGATCAATTATGAGGCAGTTTTCTAGGTGTTTGGAATGTGACTTGTCCAGGTTCACACAGATAATAAGGTTTTAAGGTCAGATTTTAACTCAGGAAGGTAAGTCTTGCTGATTCCAGGCCCAGCATTCTATCCAGTAAAACACATAGTTGCGTATTTGGAACAGAATATGTATGAGTATGAATGTATGGGCCTGACAACATTTTCCCTCAAATTTTCTTTAATTCCTTTCAAATGTCAAATTTTTCCTCCCCAAATTTAATCTCTTCACTAGTCTGAGCCCCTGGAAGTCACCTACATGACTTCTTTCTCCTTTTTCAACAAGCATTTCTTTTTTTCCTGTTCCTTCTACAATTTTTTTTTTAACATGGATACATAAAGTAGTGAAACACACACACACACACACACACACACACACAGAGAAAATGAACTTTAAAGTTTATTTATTCTGTTTTATTTTCAGGAAAATGACTTAACAAGTTTAAAATTCTTTCTCATGTCCTAACAATAAGGGTTAGGATAAGATTCCAGGACTTCTGAAAATTAGCCTCATTCTATTTTCAGAACAAGAGTAGCAAAATTAGTGCTTGAGGCTAACCTAGCATTTTCACCTTTAAGATACGTCTCTTTCTTAAGACATAATGACAATTTGACACCTTCAAACACAAAGTGCTCTTTGACTCAACTTGTCAGGGCCCTGAGTCAATCTTAACCATATCTGCTTTTAAACTTTCTTGATAACTGGTATCTGAAATCTGATGTGACATGCATATTACTTACCATGCTGCTGGCCATTCCAATAGTGATCTATGCTCATTAACTATAGTTTGGATAGAGTTTAAGTCATTTTCCCTGTAGTGGAAGAAAATATATTCCCTATGACTTTCTGTACAAACTGTAGGCCAATCAAAATGGATATTTTGAGTGAATTGGATAAAAGAATTCAATTAAATAATGATTTTTCATTCTTCTCCATGGAATTAAGCCATTGACTGAAATGTATGGTTATTTTGGCATCATTTGGTAACAACCTAAATTAAAGGCAATCACTCTGAGGGGAACTTGCTATCTCAATTATAAAAAAAGTGCCTTTCCTTCAAGAATCAATTCAACAGACTGTGTACTTGCCTGCCTGCCAGATAGAGATGCTGTCCCAATATTTTTTTTAGTTGGCTTCCTGTACTCCTTCTCCCCTTTCTTTAATTTCTCTTCCTTTGAATTCTTCTGAAGTCTGAATTCTTTCATGTTTAGCCCCCATTTATTTTCATGACCTAATCGTAGAACATCAAAGCCATCATGAATTCTTGACTGAACTCCTGAGTCTTTTCTTTTCATAAATTAAGTCCTTTAGTCCTCCTACATGCATAATTGCTACTGACTTCAATTGGAGTTACATGAGTGGGGTAAGGTCACTTATAATTTCCCTTTGTTCACTCACTCTTTGTCATACCCAATACAAATTTTAATAAGTATTAGCCAGCCAGTGTTTTACTTTCAATCCACAGCACCTGTTCTTAACCTCATCCTCATGTATTATTTTTTTTTTGCACAAGAAAACCAAAAAATCCAATTGACTATTTTGCTGAGAAGCTACTAATTTGACTTTTGAATTTCAGGAGTGATTTCTTAAACCAGAACTTAGATTTTAATTAGTAATAAAACTGTTTATGGCTTGGGTCTGTGAGTCTGTTTTAAATCCTTCCCTCTACCACTATTCCAAGTGAGTAAAAGTTTGATTGGCACAGCTAAGTTGAGAAGTGGCCAGAAGCCAGGAAGACTCATCTTCCTGAATTCAAATGTTGCCTCAGACACTTACTAGCCAAGTGACCCTGGGCAAGTCACTTAACTCTGTTTACTTCAATTTCCTCATCTGTAAAATGAGCTGGAGAAGGAAATAGTGACCCATTTCAGTATCTTTACCAAGAAAATGCAAATTGGGTCACCAAGAGTCAGGCACGACTGGACAAAAGCAATAAAAAGTTCTATTCAAATACATCATTAAGGTCATTATTTATGTATTTTAATTTTGAACTTTTAGGAAAATAGATTCTTTTTTAAGAAAATGTATCAGGGGCCAGCTAGGTAGCACAGTGGATAGAGGAATGGCCTTGGATTCAGGAGGACCCCAGTTCAAATCTGGCCTCAGACACTTGACACTTCCTAGCTGCGTCACCCTGTGCAAGTCACTTAACCCTCATTTCCCACACACACTCAAAAAAAATGTATCAGACACTCTCTCTGCACTGAACAAGACTCTTTACATTGTAAGTGTTTTATCAATCTTTGTTGAGCATATTCCTATTCTCTTCTGTGATCTAAGGAATTTCTTCTAAAAGGCATTACTTTTTTACATACTTTAATATTTTTTTTGGTAGGGCAATGAGGGTTAAGTGACTTGCCCAGGGTCTCACAGCTAGTAAATATCAAGTGTCTGAGGTCAGATTTGAACTTGGGTCCTCCTGAATCCACGGCCAGTGCTCTATCCACTGTGCCACCTAGCTGCCCCAGTAGTCATTACTTTTAAAGTTGATATTAACTTCATCTTCCAGAGAGATAATACCTTTACCCCCACATATATAGATGTGGGTTTGTATTTGTATGGGGGTTTGTGGGGATGGATATATACAAAGAGAGACAGACAGATAGACAGACAGACAGACACACACACACACACACACATGCACACAAATTGCCCTGGATCATTTTTGTTAGTAGTATAAGCAGCAGTCATAAAGTCTTTTACTTTTAAATTGCTTTCAGAATGTATGTGTACCCTAGTATAAATGCATAGTAGCGCCTCCTCTGAAATGACATGCCCAAGTCTTACTGATTTTGAGGCCAACTCTTCATTCACTATATAATGCTGACATATGTGTGTGCATGTAAACATACATACACTAATATGTATATGCACAATATATGCATATTATATACATACACATATGTATGTAAATAAGAATGCATAATCAGTATCTAGATGCTATTGACAAGAAAGTCAAAAGTCTTTCTTCCCAGTACTCAAAAGCTAGGATAAAATAAAATAGAGCACATAAAATATTTATTTGGAGTTGGAAAATGTGTGACTTTTTAAAAAGAGAAATATGATTGGGTGGAATAAATAAAGGGTATGTAACCTTTTATAGAAAATTTCTTCCTTAAGGTTCTGAGACGACTGACAGGTCTATATTTTTAAAAACAAAATTATGAAAATTGTCTCTATTTCTGAGACAGCCTAAAATTAAATAGGCTTTGAAACCACCTTCAAACATAGAAAAAAAGAAAAAAAAAGAAAACTTTCATGAGAAAGGCTTGATCATTATTTAAAATAAAACTCTGATTATTTGGCATTCTTTATAAGCATATGATGCTCTTTAAAAAAAAACAAAAAACTTGCCTCTATTCCAAAGATTTCTGTTGGATTTTTTTTCACTTTGCTTCTAAAATTACTATGACAAAGTCATTTAAAAATATTGAAAAGAAAATAATGGTCATTTTGGATTTTCACTTCAATGAGGGGAAGGTATTTTTCACAGACTGTTGGTCTCTTCTGTGGGAATTTTGGGCATGGGCAGCACCTTTCTTCCCTTACTAGGAACCTTGCAGGGTGGAGGGAATTACACTAGCTCATCTTTTGAGTTACTGGAGTCACTTTGAAGATTCACTGGTACCTTGTGAAGATGGTGTGATCTTAGGGTCCCAGTAAGAGTCCCAGAGGAGAACTGTGAGAAATTAAAGTAATTGACAACACATGGATAAAGAAAAATTTCCTATACTTTTCATGGAATTAATCAGACGGTAACATACTGTCCTGAGTTTATAATGCAGAAACATAAGGAATGGCTCCCACTTTTGAGGGGTTCTCAGTCTAGCTTTAGAGACAAAACTAATACAAGGGTAGAAGAACATCATATCAGATGGACTGGAACTAAATATTAAATTGTTTGGTACAGACTAGGAGCACAATGGAGTTCTAAGGAGAAGGATGTAGATAAGGATTCGGGTGGTCAGATAGGCTGCTTGAAGGGGTGAGTTTCTAAATTTAAATTTGAAGGGTATCTTCAAAGAGTAGGAACTTAATAAAAGATCAAGTGAGTGCATTTTCCCTCTCCTGTCTACCTGTAGCCATTAGGAGGGAAAATTCTTAGGCAATAAGAATGAATAATTCAAATCAATTTAACAAGCATTTAATTAAGCAACTACTAACTGTCAGTGAATATGCTAGTCCTTACAATTAAGCAATTTTCAGTGTACTAGGAAGAGAAAATGGATATAATTCAATACTTTGATGCATTGATAGATCTGTGACCTCATCATTGTAGATATTCCCTCCAACGATACAGATGACACTGCATTCATACCAACTGAACATGTATGCTCTTGTGCATTTCCTTTCTGGAATGCTCTAAAACAGTTCCACCCAACATACTAAGGGGCTTTTTCTAGTTTTCTTGACATTTTATAAACAGTAGAGGATTGCACAGGTGGTATCAGAAACATATAGGTTATCCATCTGTTACCCCTCATTATTACTGGGTGGGCAGCCCACTTATTTTTTCTGACCATATATTATTCTGGTGATATCATTTATACCAATGGTCTCAAATTCAAATAGATTGCTGTGGAACATAGTGAGTTAGAAAATCAAAAGTTAATTTTATCTTTGCTCTACTGTATTTTTATTTATTTTATTAAACATTTTCCAACTGAATTTTAATCTGGTTCCATAAGTTAAGTATGCAGCAATGAAAAATAAGTTCAAAATATCTGCTTTATGCTACTTTTTCTGTTCAATTCATCATCTTGAAATGTGTTTCAGACTTTACATGCCCACTTTGTGCCTCTTCATTGTCCTTTCACTGACCCTTAACTCTAATGCTTCAAAGACGTTGTTTCCTGACTCATAGACATACATCATCACTAGTATACTACTATACACACACACACACACACACACACACACACACACACACAAAGAAACACATAACAGAAAAAAACAACCAAACAAACAAAAACCATAAAATGACATTTATCCAAGTCAGGGAGTAATCACCACAAATAAACAAATGACCTAGATAAAGTGCCCTAGGAAAGTTTGAGGATAGGGAGAATACAGGGAGAAAGGAAAATTTTGCAACTCTTCTTTCTGCTTAAGGCAGAATATAATTAGTAACATGCATAGTAGGGAGATGGTGGTAAAAAACTTCAAGAAGACAGTGAATAAGATTAAAGGGGAGGCAGTATAATCAGTAACTGAGCAGCACAGGACCTGGAATAGCCACTACTGCCAATCTTTACATAATTAAATTTTGATTGTCTTTGTAGAGGAAAAGTGAATGTCAGTCAATTGTCAAAGTGTTTTCAAACATCTGCTTAGCCAAGTCTGTATGAACCAATGCTTATAGGTTGAATCCTATTGCTTACTTTTCAACTTAATGTTTATGTACACAAATGCTTCTCTGATAGTTAAGGGATTAAAGAAAAACTTGCAAGAAAAACAGTAGAAGCTAGGAGCTATAAAAAGAGGGGAGGTAAAAGAAATGGAGCTAGGGCAGTAGCAGACACCGCTCCATGGACCACCAGATTATTTAGAAATTAACCTTGCAAGGCCTAGTTTATCTTTAGGAGTGTTTAGCTTCATTTTATCTTAAGAAGTATAAGTTCAGACAAGATGGAGGTCCTGGAAGTAGACATTCAATTGGACTCAATGAAATTCATCTAGGCCTCCCCATAACTGTGATTCTTGTCCATGTCTTCCCAGGAATCATACTGAGGTGGTCCAACTAAGATATTGGTGCTATATCTTTAGTTCTCTTAATATTGTATGGATATGGGGCAGCTAGGTGGCACAGTGGATGAAGCCCCAAACCAGATTCAGGAGAACCTGAGTTCAAATCCATCCTCAGAAACTTGGTACTTACTAGATGTCTGACCCTGGGCTTACAAATGTGATAAATATCTCTATTGCCTTTTGGGAGAACCCCAACTTTAAGTCTTTAGAGACTGGAAAAGAGAGAGATAAAGATACATAAGATACATACATATATGCACACACTTTGATATTTATACACACATATACAGATATACATGTATATATGAAGCCAGCTTCAACAAACAGTTCTGGCTTCATGCCTAAATGAGGGTACACACACACACACACACACACACACAGTGTATGTGTCTTTCTAGATATGTATACATACACATACATATATAGACATTCACTATATACATATACTATATATCTATGTATATATACATACACATACATATCTAGAGAGACACATTTACTATGTACATGTGTGTGTTTATACCCTCATTTAGGCATGAAGCCAGAACTGATTGTTTAAATCACAATTTGTCAAATTCTAAAAGTCCCTTAGATCCCTTAAATTATATGATTCTAAATAAGTTAATGGGCTTATTTAGGTAGAAATTCATGTTCTATTAATATAACATCACATCCAATCATGCCAACTTGTTCACAGAGGGCAGAGAGAAAAGATAATTAAAAGGAGTGCATAATCTTAATGAAGACTAAAAGTATAGAAGGATATGAAGAGAGAATGGGTTTTTGATAATCAAAGCTGAAACTAGAAATTGAAACTTCTTACATTATTTTTTTTTGCATTTTCCATATGCCTTGTCTTTATAAAACTCTCACTCCTAAAACAATTCTCATATTTACATGTATATTAATAGATAGTATCACCTAATAAAATGAAACTTCCTGAGGAGAGGGCTTGTTTTTATTTTTATGGATTTTTATTGTTGTTTTCTGAGTTCAAATCCCTTCAGTTGACACAGGGTGTGTGTCCCTGAGCAACAGACTTTACCTCTTTTAGCCTCAATTTCCATATTTGTAAAATAGAAAAAAGTTATGAAATATTTAATTCATAGGGTTTTTGTATCAAATGAGATGTTTTGCATGTTCCTAAAACCTTAATACACTACACAAATGTTAGTTATAATTGTGATCATAAGAATGTATTAGCCCCCCCCCCCCCAAAAAAAAGAAATAAAAACCTATGAAGTTCATTTACTTATTCTTTGGAATAACATCCTTATTATTAAACTTGGGTGATCTTCAAATTCTCTTTGCTCAGCCTTTTACCAAGAGTCCATTAATTTTGTCAATGCAAATATTATTATGATAAAGAAAATGCAATTGAAGGAAGGGATACTAGCAGGTATGGCTAAGCATTGAGACAGATGAAATAGGTTTAGAAAACATTTATTAAGCACCTCCAATGTGCAAACACTACTCTAGACACTGACACAAAAGCAAAACAAAACAAAAACAAAATCCCAGACCCTGATTACAGGGAGATTATGCTTTAATGAAAATGAAAATTGTCCATGAAACACTCCTGGATTGGGCATTTCAGTTCTCACTCTCATTCAGTGTATGTCTAACTGAAGTCAAATCACGTGCCTGCAATAATTGTCTGAAGCAATTTTCAAAGGGCTAGTTTCACCAATTTTTTTCTTTCTTTCTTTTTTTTAGTGAGCCCCCATGTTCAGTTCAGAATGTCCAAACTATGGCTTCACAGCTAACACATTTGGTTCTCTCAAATTCTTAGTATTTATTAATATGTGTATGTGTTAAATAAACCCAATACATTGAATAGAATGAACTCTCTTATAGGGCAAGGATAGTTTCAATTCTGTGGATGAGTAAATAAATATTTATCAAGTACCTACTATGTGTCAGGCACTGCATCCACGTAATACAAAGAAAGTAAAAAAAGATGGTCCCTGCCTTCAAGGAGCTCACAAATGTCAACTTTGTTCAAACAAGCTATAGAAGGAATCAACAGAAAATAATCAAGTGGGAAAAACTTTCTAAAATGGGGAAGATTTGAGGTGGGACTTGAAGGAAGCCATGGAAGTCAAAAAGTAGAGATAAGTATGGAGAAGAGCTAAGATGTGGGAAACCACCAGTGAAAATTACCAGCGTCAGGAAATAAAATGTCTTGTTTGAGGAAAATCAAAGGAGTCCAGTGTTACTGGATGGAGAAAAGGAAGGCATGAGGTATAAGACTTCAAAGATGGAGGTGGGAGTTAGTTGTAAATGGTTTTGAATGCCGAACAGAAGATTTACCATTTGATCCTGAGGGTAAGAGGAAGCTACTGGAGTTTTAGTGGAGTTGACATGGTCAAACCTATGCTTTACTCACTTTTGTGGCAGGTATACCAATCATCAGACTATTGCAACAGTTCAGGGATAAGGCTGCTCCAGAGTGGTGTGGAAATATCAGAGGACAGAAGGAGAGCAGTTATTTAAGAGATAATAAAGGTGAAATCCAGATTGAATATAAGGGGTGAGATATAGTGAAGAATAGAGGATGATGATCAGATTGCCTTGGGAATCTGGGAGACTGGGAGAATGGTTATATCCTGATAGTAACAGAGAAGAGAAGAAGGTTTAGAGGAAAGATAAATAATTCTGTTTTGAACGTAGTCAGTTGAAGATGTGTGTAGGATCTCCAGTTGGAAATGCCTAATAGACTGTTGGAGATGCAAGACTAGAAGTCAGTGGAGATGTTAGAGTTGGATAAGTAGATTTGAGAATTATCAACATAGAGATTTTGATGGAATCTATGGAAGTTGATGAAAGCACCAAGAAGAGTAGCATATATGTGAATAACAAAATTGAGGACTGAGGTAGGAATTAGCAGAGCCAAAGTTCACAGTCCTGTTGTCTGAAACAAAAGTACTTTTTACTATATAAGACTACTTCACTCAAAGAATTCAATGTTTCTTTAATGGTGCTATAGTAATATTTTAAAACAATTTTAACTTAATAGATGTAACAATGGCAAGACTTTGTTAGCTTATGAAATAATTTTTGACTCCATCATGTTCCCAAGTTGCATGACTCAAGTTGTTTACTTCAAAGAGCAACAACATAAAGGTTAAAGTTTTATTAAAAAGAAAAACAAGCACATACAAACATCTCTAGTTTCTGTTTGTGTATGAGGGATGGCCATAGGGAGGGCTTTCTTTCTTGCATTTCCCATTCACTAATTGTAGTTTCCTAAAGCCAAAGGGTTCAGTTAATTCAAATATATCTGTTGACTTCATGTAAAAACAGTCTGACCAGTTTGTCTTGATATAAAATTACCCCCAGGAAGGGACTGATAATTTCTTACTCTTTGCCTGGTTGTTCCATTGTCTTGTTGAAATCAACACAAGGGGAAGGATGAGCTTTGGAATTATGTAATACTGATTCTAATTGAGAAGCCTAAGAACTGATATATGTTTTGATGTTAACTTTTCATATAGGTGACAGTTCTGGTGGTAGCAATCCTGCAGATGTGTCATTTGACTAGGGGCCCACTGGATCAATAATCTTATCACTGTGATAAGGCATTTAATAAACAGTAATTGATAGATGAATACACAAAAGTTTTAAGTCAGTTTTAAGTCTTCCCTGAGAATCAACATATTTCTTTTGGAAATGCAGATTTCTTTTATTTCAATTTTCTTAAAGAACAGGAAGAGCTATAACCTATTTTAAATATTTAATTATGAATGAAATATTTTATGAAGTATGGGCAACATTCATTTTTGTTTTTGAACAGAATTTCTAATATATGCAGAAGGATGGAACAGAGGGAATAAGAAATTTATATATGGCCTAATATGCATCAGTATAAAATGAGCTCGAGGGGAAAAATGGCAAACCACTTCAGTATCTTTGCCAAGAAAACCCCAAATGGGATCACAAAGAGTCAGACATGATTTAAATGACTGAACAACAAAAAGTATGCATCAGACAGTGTGATAAGCACTTTTTTTTTTTAACAAATACAATCTCATTTGGTCTTCAAACGTCCCTGCAAAGTAGGTGCTACTGTTTTCCTTATTTTATAGCTAAGGAAACTGAAGCTAGAGGTTTTGCCAGGGTTATATAGCTAGTAAGTCTCTGAGACTAAATTTGAACTTCCATCTGCCTGACTTCAGGCCTAGCACTCTATCTACTTTGTCACCAACTGCCTCTAGTGCTCTGCTTGAGCAAGGGAATTTGTGACCTGTTTCTCCCCACCATTCTACTTGACCTCCACCCCCTCCTTAGCTTATGGTACCCATGAACAATCAGCATTTCTATTTTATAAAAATTGCAGCCTAGAGAGTGGAAACCATCATGGAAATGGAATTAGGAGGAATAAGATTTAAATACCAGCCCAAGAACTAAGAAACTTTTTGAGGTTGACCAGCTCACTTCATTTCTTAAAGCCCATGGAAAATAGGGTCAGTAGTTTCATATTGTATCACAATACCCCTCATATCATTATAAGAAGGAAAGAAATGCGTCAGATTTGAAGCTCTCTGTAAATGTGAGCAGTCATCATTATTATTCACTCTAGAGAGGCAGCAGGGGTCAGTAGAAAGAAGACTACATGTGGAGTGAGAGGACCTTCATTTAATTTTCAGCTTTATTGATTAATTCCTGAACATGAACTTGGAAAAGTCACTTAAATATGTTGGGTTACAATTTCTTCAGCTAAAATGAGGGGATTTGACTAGCTGACCTCTCGGGTCCTTTTCAGATTTACATCTATGAAACCTGTAATTGAAAGGACAATATTTTTGAGATTAAGTTAGCAAGTTGTAGCATTAAATTGGCAAATGCCCCTGTGCATTACTTCAAGATAGCCAGTCAATAATGGTTGTAAAGAAAAAATAACAAAGTTTTAAATTTACATAACAATATATATTTTTCAAAGTGCTTTTACATGTATTGGTTTTTGGGTCTATCATTGGAGAGATAGATAAGGAAAGCATTGTTATGCCCATTTTGCCAACTTTGGACTTGCCTCAAAATATTCATTTTCTAAATGTCAGCGGCTTGACTCAAACTTAGGCCTTCTGGCTCCCAATTCAGTAATCTATCTACTAAGTTCAGTTCAGTTGTTTTTTTTTTTCTAGTTGAGTCTGACCCTTCATGACCCAGTTTGGGGTTTCTTGGCAAAGTGATTTGCCATTTCCTTTTTCTGCTCATGTTATAGATGAGAAAACTGAGGCAACTGAGTTAAGTGACTTGCCCAGGATTACATCACTAATAAATGTCTAAGCGGATTTGAACTCATGAGATGAGTCTTCCTCATTGCAAGTTTATTGCTCTATCCATTGTGCCACCTAGCTTCCCCATTTCACTGTACCATAATGCCATCATTTTATTTTTAAGGTCATTTAAAGTTTTAAAATTTGTGGTTTTCTAATGAATGGAAATTCCTTGATTACCAGAATTTCTTAATTTTTTTACTATCAATTGGATCTCTCTCTCTCTCTCTCTCTCTCTCTCTCTCTCTCTCTCTCTCTCTCTCTCTCACACACACACACACGATAATTTTCATATCATCCTACCAGTGCTATCCTCAAGTTAAATAACCCATATTTCCTTCTAGTTTTAACTATTTCTAAACACTTCTTTGCATATATGCATACATTTTACATATTGCATTTGTAATATTGCCTTCAAAATAAGTCTAATTATATATATACACATATATATTCATATACATACAGATACATATTTACACATACATACACACATATATAATACTAACAAACATATATGAATATACACATATATATGCATGCTTGATATGTCCATGCATACATATATCCACTCATTTTTGGGTTATGCATAGAGAAAAATGAGATCATTCTAAAAAGTCAACACAACCAGAATAATGAGATTTCCACATGAATGAAACAGATTATTTTAAATATTACATTATAAAAATACTTCATGCCACTTGCCCTGCAAAAATCAGTCTGTCAGTAGTACAGTCTAAGGAAATGTTTTACAAAATTTGCTTCAGCATTCTGAATGTTGAAATCTTCTAATGTATTTTATTACATTGCTAACTGCAGATATTAATTCTCAATGGTATTTATTTTCTACTTTGTTATTCTGTTATTTAGTTATCCAGGTAATAATGTGAAATCATAAACATTTAAAGGAATGATATAAATGAATGCCATTCTTACAATGTTATTCAAACATCTTGAAGCAGATCCCACTGAAGCAAAAAATGATAAAGACTTTGTGTGGAAATTAATAAGAGACAAGTTGATTTTTTTTTGCAAAGCATTTTGGTTTCCCCACTTGCTCTTTTGTTCTTTGTAAGTAATGAAGGCAGGAGTCCAAAATAATGTCTGGATATGGGTCAAGGCAGAACTGGAAAGTGTTGAAAGAAGACAATTAGGAATCTAGGTTCTGTGAGTAACATCCATGTTGAGTACATGAAAGGGATGAGGGGAAAGAAGATGGCCCATGCATCATTTATGGCTCTTTAAGCTTTCTGGGGAATTTTCTTGACACCAAGAAAGAAAGGCTATAAAGACCAGGACCAAGTAATTGTGTCATTTAAATACTCTGTGGTTATCCTAAGGATGATGTGAGAATTTAAGCTATGAGAGGTCATGCTGTGACAAACCAAATGAAGTTAGCAGCAGGGATATCATTTTCATGCTACAGGCACATCCCGAACCCCTAATGGGGATCTAGCAGGTATAGCTAGCCTGTAGGGTCACACTTCATAGAGTAGTCAACAGCTGAATTGATTTCCTTAGCTTCCTCATTACCTTGGATTTCTGACAAGCCAGCAAAAGTGAAAAATTCAAATAAGGATTCTCAAACGTGGCTGGATTTTCAATTTTGTTGAATATACTTGTGTTTTCCACATGCAACATTCTGCCTGCCTTGAGTCCTATTTGAACTTTTATTGACTGGTTTAAAAGAAACTTTCAGACTTTAGGAGAAAGTAGTTGGAGAAGTCTAGTGGTCACATGCCTAAACCAAAGCACACTAACCAATCCAGTATTAATATCCCACATTTTTGAACAATATAAGACAGATCATGTATAGGTGCACACATTGTCTTCCTTTGTGTTTGGAAACAAAGATGTATACTGGGTTTTCTAGATGATTTAAAAGTAACTTGTCCAGTTTCTACTCTAGTCTCATACCTTCAGGTGAAGCATTTATTACAAATGGATCATAGGGATCTTACTCTTTTTTTTATATCATGTCATTATTTCTCCTTTACTTACTTCCTGTCAGTATTTTCTTGTATTCATGGAAAATCATATTGAGTCAATATTTTTTTCTTTTTTATTTCTAGGACTTTGCTGATCCCACTCATATGCTAGTACTTTCCCTCACTATCTTGTATTTAACTCTCTTCTATTTATATTCTGCATATGATTTTCTTATATTTACTTATACAGATACACATTGCCTCTCAAAATGAAATATAATAACCTCCTTGAGAGCAGAAATTATTTTCACATTGTATCTCCACATCCAGCAAAGTGTCATTATATGTTGTATGCACTTAATAAATGCTCTTTGATTTGATTACTTAAATTATGTATCCTATACACCCTATGAAAGACAATTATTTTGAAAATAATTCCAAAGTTAGATTGGAGAGATTTTTGTGGTTATCAAAATCAACACATTGCCTCAAAGGAATTATCTTTACACCATTCCTTACATTTGGTGATCTTCTCTTGGTGATTATAAAATATAAAATTAAAGTAAATCAATTATAATAATGCATGATATCTATCAAGAGCTAGAAGGATAATTTGTTTTCATTGGTATGGAAGTTGACTTCCTGATGAATCCACACAATACCATTTTATTGGCTATAACTATCATGATAAAGGCTAAAAAATGTATTTTTTAAAATTAAAAATATGGTGTTTTTGTTTTTCCAAATAAAGTTTTAAATATAGTAGAAGTTGAGCAGCTACACTGTAAAGTGAGGAGACAAATAGCCTCTGACTCATGCAGGCCTCATTTCAAGCCCTACCTCTGATACATGTACTGGTTGTGTGGCCCCAAACAAATTACTTAAATTATTGTTCCAGGTTATTTAACTAAGACTATAAGTAAAAGAGACAAACTAGAGGGAGTTTGCTTCCCCTAAATTCCCTATAGATACGAAATCACAAGTCTCAGGAAGAAACAAAACAAAAAGGGAAAAAGCCTCTTCTAACCAATTATTTTTGGGGCTAGGGAAAAGGGGTTAGTATGAGTGTTGTACTTGGTCATTTTTTTTCTTCATTTCTTGCTACAATCATGATATTTTTGGTGGATTTGTTTTTAATGATTACATTGTTGGCTTTTCTCATGTTGAATTATTCTTATATCTCTGGGTATAAATCCAATTTAATCATGTTGTTATTCAGTCAGGTCCAACTCTTCAGGAGACCCCATTGGGAATTTTCTTGGCGAAGATACTGGAGTGGTGTGCCATCTCCTCATCCAGCTCATTTTACAGATGAGGAATCTGAGGCAAACAAGGTTAAGTGACTTGCTCAGGATCATATGGCTAGGAAGTGTCTAAGGACAGACTTGAAGTAAGGAATATTAATCTTTTTGACTACAGGTTAGCACACTATCTCCTGCACCATATAGCTGCCCTAATTTGATCATATCAAATCATTGTTTTTGAAATATTGCAAAGGCTTTTTGCTGGGATTTTGTTTAAGTTTTTGTATTTATTCATCAGTGATATTAGTCTACATTTCTTTTTCTTCCCTTTGTGTTTCCTTGGTTTAGATATCAGGAATTTGTTTTATAAAAGAAGTTATAGTTATCCCTCCTCATCAGAGTTTCAATATATTACAGGTTAACATAAATTAAATGGGAATTTTTTAGTTTTATGGAAGTTGCAGACAACATGCAAAAGCTAGTAGATGACACAGAAAAAGTTCACAAATGCATAAGATATCTGTATAGTATTGCATAATATAAACATATTTTTAATCTTTTAATGTATATCATATGAGGGTCCTTATCCTTTTTGGATGATCATAAAATATGACCTAGTAACAGTAATGTTCAGTCAGAGGGTATGCACTACATAGTAACTTTTAGCCATAATTGCAAATTGCTGTTCAGAATATTTAGACTGGTTACAATTCCACCAACAGTGCATTAAAGAACTTGCTTTTTCCACATCTGCTTCAGAATGTCTTTTCCCTTTTTTATCACCTCAGTCAATCTGAATATGAAATTGTACTATACAGTTGTTTTCATTTGTATTTCTCATTATTTATGGTTTAAATTACTATTTTTTTTTAGTGAGGCAATTGGGGTTAAGTGACTTGCCCAGGGTCACACAGCTAGTAAGTGTTAAGTGTCTGAGGCCGGATTTGAACTCAGGTACTCCTGACTCCAGGGCCGGTGCTCTATCCACTGCACCACCTAGCTGCCCCTTAAATTAGTATTTTCATATGGATATTTATACTTTGGAGTTCTTCCTCTTCAAACTGAGTATTCACATATTTTGATTATTTATGAACTGGGGAATACCTTTTATTATTATAAATCTGATTGATTTCATATATATATACATATATGTGTATATATATACAAGTATACACATACATATGCATATATGTGTGTTCATACACACACACAAATAGATAGTCTTAGAAAGGAGAGCTTTATCAGAGAAAATCGCTGCAAATAATTATTTCCAATTTTAGCTACACTGTTGATCTTTAATTTAACACAATCATGATTGCTCATTTTGCTACCTTTGAAGCTCTCTGTATCTTTATCCAAAGATCTGAAGGCAGTTTCTTCTATGATCCTCTAACTTGCTTATGACATGACCCATTATATATAAATAATATACTCATTTGGAGATTATATTTGTGTAGATGTTTTGACATCCATTTATCAGCCAAGCCCATGGTTCTGCTAATTGATTTGGCAGGACCTCCTGAAAGGTCAAAGGGGAGTCTGTTACAGTCTGCTTATTAGCATGTTTGTTAACCAATAAGATTTTGTATTAGTCTGCTTCATCTATATTTTCCAGGTATCAAGCAATATAAAACTAAGACCCCAAAGAAAGGGAGCATATCAGATCATGAGGAACATTTGGGATTGATTTCATTAGAGAGGACCATGGAGCATTAAATAAATTGCCATTGGCTCAGACTTCTGCTTCATTGGCTTTTCTTTCAGATCAAACAATTTTGAAAATCCCTACAAGTGGCTAGCAAATAATAAGGATGATGTAAATAGTATCTGCTATTAAATCATTTTCACAATTATGGTTATGTAGAATAGTTTCAGATCAATTATTGCTAGGACCCCTTCTTTTCCATTACAAAAATTACTTGATATCCTTCACCTTATGTTTCTTCAGATAAATTTTGTCATTTTTCCCCCAACGCTATAATCAGTCTTTTGGTAGATTGATGGGAGTGGCACTTAATGAGTAAATTATATTCATAGTATTGTTATTTTTTATTATATTGACTTGACCTAAATGTAAACAATTAATATTTCTACAATTATTTGGATCTCAACAACAAATATTATTTGTGTAAAGAGTGTTTTATGGGTATTTTCATCAAGTCCTTATGTGTATCTTTGAAGGCATAGAAAAAATATTTTATATTGTCTTGTTTCTTTAAATACAATTTCCTTCTGTATTTCTTTCTGCTAGATTTTTGGTAGTATTTAGAAATGTAAGTCATTTGTTTGGTTTTGCTGATAAAATTTCAAAATGGTTTAAAGCAAGTGAGTTCTCAGGTCATTGAAGCATATTATTATTTCTCAATATGTTCTTGTTATGGGGCATAGTTCAAGGTGTTGTTGCAGTATTCTATCTCCATTTAGGAATGTATATAACTCCAGGAAAAACTTCATTTTACATTATATCAATATATTTATCACAGGGGCAGCTAGATGGCTCAGTGAATAGAGCACAGGCCCTGGAGTCAGGAGAACCCGAGTTCAAATCCAGCCTCAGACAATTGACACTTACTAGCTGTGTGACCCTGGGCAAGTCACTTAACCCCAATTGCCTAATATATGTATATATGTATGTATGTATGTATGTATGTATGTGTATATGTGTATGTATGTATATATGTATGTATATACGTATGTATATATGTGTGTATGTATATATGTATATACACACACATATGTATGTATATAGAGACATAGAGAGAGACATATCACAGTTCAGCATTTCAACAATGGAGAAAAGCTTACAGAACAACTTATTGGAAGGAGGAAGAAGAGGAAGACAAAGAGAGAAAGAGGAGGAGATGGAGTAGGAGAAAGAGAAGGAGAAGAAGCAATGCTCCCCAAACATTTTAATAGATGTTTGAAAATTTGGTAAAGTAATCCAGATCATATAGGCTCACTTAGACTAATTACAGTGATATTGGTATGACTTTGAAGGAAAAAAACAGTTATTTTTTTAAAATTTCCATTTATTTATAATTTTACCCCTAATTACATGTGAAAACAATTTTAATGTTAATTTCTAAAACTTCTTGTTCAAAATTCTTTGTCTTCCTTCCTCCCCAACCCTCTTAAGAATGCAAGCAATGCAATATAAATTATACATGTGTAGTCCTGCACAACATTTCCTACTAGTCAAGTTAAGGGACCTGTATGTATAAGAAATATGCTAATGTTTTACATAATTGCACATGTACAACCTCTGTCTGGTTGCTTGCCACCTCAAGGAAGGGGGAGGGGATAAGAGAGGGATAGAATTTAGAAGTCACAACTTTAATAATTAACAAAAAGTTTGCTCTACATCTATTGAGATAATCATTTGAATTGTGTTAGTTTTGTTAATAATGGAGGGTATGTTTTGATAGTTTTCCTAATGTTGAACTAGACCTGTATTCCTGGTATAAATCCAACTTGGTCAAAGTGTATTAGCCTGATGAAAAATTGCTATAATATTTTTGCTAATATTTTATTTAACAAAAATATTTAATCCTTTAAGTCTAAGTCATGTATACATTTTTACCTCATTTATGTACACAGTGTGAGATGTTGGTCTATACCTAGTTTCTGCCATACAGTTTTCTAGTTTTCTGAGCAGTTTTTGTTAAATAATGAAGTTTTGTACCAAAAGCTTTGATCTTTCAGTTTATCATATAGTAGATTACAATAGTCATTTCCTATAGTATGGTTTCTATCTATTCTATTCCACTGATCTACATCTTTATTTCTTAGGTAGTACCAGATTATTTTGATAATCACTGCTTTATTATACAATTTGAGGTATGGTACTGCTAGACCAACTTCTTTTGTATTTTTTTTCATTGATTCTCATGATATCCTTGAATTTTTGTTTTACCAGATCATTTTTGTTATTATTTTTTCTAACTATAAAATAATTTTTTAATATTTTGATTGGTATAGAACTAAGCAAATAAATTAACTTAAATAGAATTATCATTTTTATTATATTGACTCTGTCCACCCATGAGCCATTAATAATTTTTCTATTGTTTAGATCTGACTTTACTTGCGTGAAAAGTGATTTGTAATTGATGTGTTTGACTTGGGAGGAAGATTTCCAAGAATTTTATTTTGGCCACAGTTATTTTAAATGGAATTTTTCTTTCTATCTGTTGTTGCTGGAGTTGATTGGTAATATATAGATATGGTGATGATTTATGTGGACTTATTTTGGAACCTGCAATTTTGCTAAAGATGTTAATATTTTCAAGTAGCTTTTTAGTTAATTCTCTAGGATTTTCTAAGTATAACATCATATCATCTTAAAGAGTGATGGTTTTGTTTCCTCCTTACCTATTCTAATTCCTTTAATTCCTTTTTCTTCTCTTATTGCTATAGATAATATTTCTAGTACCATATAAAATAATTGAGGTGATAATGGGCATCCTTGCTTTACCCCTGATTTTATAGGAAAGGCTTTTAGGTTATCCCCATGACTGATAAGAATTGCTGATGGATTTAGATAAATAGTACTTATCATTTTAAGGTAAGCTCATTTTATTCCTATGCTTTCTAGTGTTTTTTTGTTGTTGTTTTTGGTGAGGCAATTGGGGTTAAGTGATTTGCCCAGTGTCACACAACTAGTAAGTGTCAAATGTCTGAGGCTGGATTTGAACTCAGGTACTCCTGACTCCAGGGCTGGTGCTCTATCCACTGCACCATCTAGCTGCCCCATTCTAGTGGGGTTTTTTTTGTTTGTTTGTTTGTTTGTTTTTTAGTGAGGCAATTGGGGTTAAGTGACTTGCCCAAGGTCACACAGCTAGTAAGTGTTAAGTGTCTGAGGCCAGATTTGAACTCAGGTACTCCTGACTCCAGGGCTGGTGCTCTATCCACTGCGCCACCTAGCTGCCCCCCCATTCTAGTGTTTTTAATAGGAAGGGGTGCTATATTTTGTGAAAGGCCCTTTCTTCATTTATTGAGATAATCATATGATTTTTATTGTTTTTGTTGCTGTTATGGTCAAATATGCTGATAATCTTCCTAATATTGAATGAGCCCGGCATTCTTGGTATAAATCCCACCAGTTCATAGTGTATGATCTTCAGGAAATATTTCTGTAATCTATTTGTTAGCATTTTATTTAAAATTTTTCATCAATATTCATTAGTGAAATTGGTCTATAATTTTTCTTTATTTTATTCATCTAGGCATTTAATGTTACAAAATTTCCCCTAAGAACTGCTTTGGCTGCATACCATAAGTTTTGGTGTGTTGTCTCATTATTGTTATTCTCTTGGATGCAGTTATTGATTGTTTCTATGATTTGTTGTTTGACCCACTCATGCTTTAAGATGAGTTGATTTAATTTCCAATTAATTTTTGGTCTGTGTTTCTATGTCCCTTTATTATACATAATTTTTATTGCATTGTGACCTGAAAAAATGCATTTATTATTTCTGCCTTTCTGCATTTGAATACATAGCTTTTTATACCTGAATATATTGTCAGTCTTTTTTATTCATGTTATGTATCAATGAAAAAGAAAACTATATTCCCTTTTTATCTCCATTAATTTTTTTCCAGAGGTCTAGCAAAATTTTTCTAAAGTTCTATTTATCTCCTTAACATCTTTCTTTTTATTTTTGGCTAGATTTATCTAGTTCTGAGTGGGGAAGGTTGAGGTCCCTCATTAATATAGTTTTGTTGTCTAATTCTTCGTGTAAGTTGCTTAACTTCTCCTCTACGAATCTGGATGCTTTAACACTTGATGTATATAGGCTTATATTGATATTACTTCATTATTTATGGGACCTTTTAGCAAGATGTGGTTCCCTTCATTATTTCTTTTAATTAGATCAATTCTTGCTTTTGTTTTGTCCAAGATAAGAATTTTTATCCCTGCTGTTTTTTAACTTCAGCTGAAGCATAATATATTCTATACCTTCTTTTAACCTTTATTCTGTGTGTATCTCTATGCTTCAAATGCATTTCTTTCAAATAGAAAATTGTATGATTCTGTTTTTAATCCACTCTACTATTCACTTTTGTTTGATGGTAGAGTTCATCCAATTTAGATTCAGTTATGATTACTAGCTGCATTTTCCTCCATCCTATTTTTCCCCCTTCTTTATACTTTTCTCCCTCCTTTTACCCTGCCCCTCCTCACTAGGTGAGATAGACCTTTCCTGAAGTCCTTCTAGTTTATCTTAAGTTGGAAGATCATTTTATTCCATATTTTTGTAGGTTCTGTATTTCCAGAATCCATTTAGAGGTTTAGTTTAACATTATTTCTGGGGGAAATTTGGAAGAACTCCTACAATTTCCTGGCTTCTCTCTGTCATCTTCACTCTGGCCTCAGAGTTGACTGAATCTTTTTATTGTGGGTTTGAATGAGTTTTGAAATGTTTGAGTCCTCAGCATAACACTGCTTGTAGTGTGTCTACTGGTTATTAACATGTTAAGATGTATAAGAATTTAATGTTTCATTTAAATAATATCCATTATTAAAAATCAGAAAAATAAAAATACAACAAAAGAGAACAATGAAACATGCATGGCCAAAATATATATATATATCTAGCATACAACTGAAAAAAATCAAATTAAATATGGGGAAAACATATTAATCAACTTTTATTTGATCAAATCTGGAGGTTCCTAGTCAACGTAGAAGCACAAATGAATGACAATTGCTATCTTCAAATAAAATTATGTCAATATTATTGATTAACCAACATAATTTTTACATCATTGTAATCTATAGCAAAATCTCTTTAACTTACTTTCATCTTCTAGATATTATGTTCCATTGACATAGCCATCCAGAGCCCACATTTAGCTCCATGGCAACAGAAAGGAACTTTAAAATAGGACCTAAATTTACCCAACTACAAATATAAAACTAATATTGCATGATTTATTATATTATCTACATAAATAAAAATAGCATCATAGATCATGAGCTAGTGGGGAAGTGAAGAATCGTCTATTCCAATCTTTTCATTTTTCAGATGATAAAACTGAGACCCAGAAAGTTTAAATAATTTGCTTAAAGTCACATAAGTAGCAAGTAGTAGAGTCAGGATTTGAAGTCATGTCCTATGACACCAGATTTGGCACTTTATATCCCGTGATTATCATTGTGCTTCTCTGATGTTCTTGGATGTCATTCTTTCCCTCTAATCCTCAATTTCTTCATCTGGAAGAAGGAAGAGGACTGAGCTTAATGATCTCTAAAGTCATTTCAATCTCCAAATGCCTTGAATTCATTAGATATAAAGGAACTTAAGTATATGATTTAAAATACACCAGTCATTAATCCTGAAACTGGGTGGGTTGGTGCAGGGAAAAATAAAAGGATACTAAAATTATTTTTAAGCTCTAAGCCATTGTTTGGAGCATTTTTTTAGTATGATATAAATCTCTGTAGCTACTTTTATGTGTTGGTCAGGTGCCCATAGTATTGCTACTCTTTCTCCTTTAAGATATATAAATATATCTCTGAGTGACTAGGGGTATTTTCCTAATGCATTAGCTCATGAGCCCCCAGTGGCGTACTGTCACTCATGATTATCATTTGATATCAGTTAGTAACCCAGACTTAATTTTCTTCTAGAAAATGGTATTTACTTTGATAATAAACTATAAATAGGTAAAAAAATCAATAACTCTCTACACACATATGTTGAATCAATCAAATTAATTCTCTTACACATGTGTTCTATATGCATGAGGCCATTTTTTGCTTATGTGAGAAATATATATATGTATATACATATGTATACACACACATATATATATTTTGCAAGGGCCAAAATTTGATATAGGTAGCATTATTTGGGTGACTCACCTTAATATTGGGGTCCCAGAAATATGAGGGCCCTTTTAGGTTTAACCCTCCCCTCTGAACTGCCCCTTTTTGAAATTTCTCCCAGGTCAATAAGAAAGGATCCTCTAAGCTTTAGTTCACACAAGGATCAGATTTTATTACTTGGGAATTAATTAAACAACAAAGGTGAAACTAATAAAAAAATCAAAGATAAGGAAACAGGAAAATATAAATACAGATAGATGTTCTTAACTCTAAACTTAGCCTATGCAATCCCCAGACCGTTTTCTATTAAGCTAGTTCAAAGGAATTTAGGGTTTTCTGTCATTAACTCACCAAACACCTGAACAGCCCACCAGACTGAAAACCAGCACCCATCTCCAGGACAGCAATCGCCACACCAAGAGAGAACTCTAGTTCTGGAACTGACTCAAGAGCTAGCCTTCCGGAAGTGACTCCAGAGCAAGCGTTCTGGATGTGCCCTCTAACCTCCCTTCAGGGAACATTCAATCTTTTCTCCCCCAACAGGGAAGGTCCTTCAAATGTTGCCTATACCACAAATAATTTTTGCCACAATATATACATGTATCTGTATATCTCACAAGCAAAAATGGGCTCATACATATAGAACATGTGTGTAAGATAAGTAAATTGTTGATTCAACAGAAGTATCATGGGTTTATTTTTACCAATCAAATAAATGAGATATGTTGTCACTTGATAAAGATATTTGTACATAGTTTTTTTCCGTAGAAATCACTTAATTGACTCAAACACAACCTTTCCATTCACTATTTGTGTTTGTCATTGCCATTAGGCCTTAATCTCTAGGCTGTTATGTCATTAATGAATGTTATATCAATAACGAAATTTTAGCTTCACTTTTTGTTGATATTTATTTATTCATGAATTCACTCATTTTTATTTATTTATTTGTTCATTCACTCATTTATTCATTCATTTATTTATTCATTTCATTATTTGTCAGGTCATTTATTTATTTATCTCTATCCATCTATCTATTTATTCATTCATTTATTTATTTTCCATTCATTCATTTCTTTCTTTATTCATTCATATTTTGATTAATTAATTAATTAACTTAATTAATTTGTTTGTTTGTTTATGTATTTATGTATTTGCTTGTTAATTTAGCCAGAATGAGGATTAAGTGACTTGCTGAAGTTCACACAGCTAGGACCTCTCAAGTGTCTGAGATTGCATTTGAACTTAGGTCCTCCTGAACTCTCGAATCCAGGGCTGGTGCTCTATCCACTGCACCACCTAACCACCCCCTTGATATTTATTATTTATTTATTTACTTATTTATTTATCTATCCATCTATCTTTTCATTCATTCATTCATTTGTTCATTGATCTATTTATGTATTAATTTATCTATTCATTCATTTACTTATTTATTTATTTGTTTTACTTCAGTGTTTTATTATTTTCCAGTTACATATAAGGATAGTTTTCAACATTTGTTTTCAAATTATTTTGAGTTCCAAATTTTTCTCCCACCCTCCCTTGCCTTCCTCCTCCCCAGGACAGAAAGCAATCTAATACAGGTTATATATGTGCAAGCACATGAAACAAATTTCTGCATTAATAATAATATCTTTTTTTTGGTGGGACAGTGGGGGTTAAGTGACCTGCCCAGGGTCACACAGCTAGTAAGTGTCTAGCTGCCCCCTTTTGTTTTTGGGTTGTTTTTTTTTGCATTAGTAATATTGTCACAGAGGATTCATAGCACATAGAAATACCTCAAAAAAGAATAAAAAACAAAAACAAAAAACAGTCACAAAATAAAAACAGTATGGTTCAATCTACACTCCTAAACCACAGTTCTTTTTTCTGAATGTTGAGAACATTTTCTATTATGAAGTTCTTTGAAATTGTTTTGGACCATTGCATTGCTAAAACGAGCCAAGTTTGTCACCATTGTTCATCACACAATGCTGCTGTGACTGTATACAATGTTCTCCTGATTATTCTCCTCTCAGTCAGCATCAGTTCATGTAAGTCCTTCCAGGTCTTTCTGAACTCCTCCTGCTCATCATTACTTTTCACATTGATTTTTTAAAACTTGGCATTCTAAAATTTCTTCTTCCCTCCCTCCTCAACCCTCCCTATGAAATCCAGAAATTTAATATATGTCATACATGTGCAGTTATTAAAATATACTCTTATTAGTCAGGTTATGAAAGAAAATAGACAAAATACTTTTAGAAAGAGGAGCAAACAAATAAATTTTACTTCAATCTGTATTCAGATATCATGAATTCTATCTCTGTTGATGGTTTGCATTTTTCATACATCCTTCTGATAGCATCCTGATCATCATTTCTTTCATGGTTATTATTGTTAACTGCATTACCCTCCATCTTAATCCCTCCCCTTAATATTTACTCTATTATCTATCCTCACCCTATCCCTCCTTGAAAGGGTTTTGCTTCTTACTGCCCCTCCCCCTATCTGATTTTCCTTCCATTTTTTCTCCCCTACCCCCATCCCCTTCTCCTCCCACTTTCCCACAGGGCAAGATATTATACTATCTCCTCTTGAGTGTGTAAATTATTCCCTCTTTGAACCAGTTCTGATGAGAGTTAGGCCCACTCATTCCCCCACTCCTTCCCTATTTTCCCCTTTACTCCAAAAGCTTTTTCTTATATCTTTTATGTGAACTACATTTCCTCAATCTTCTTCTCTTTTTCCATTTTTCCAGTGAATTCCTCTTACCCTTTTACTTTATTTTGAAGATGTCATCATGGGTCAGCTAAGTGACACAGTGGACAAAACACCAGCCCTGGACCCAGGAGGTCCTGAGCCTACATTTGACCCCAGTCATAAGCCACCCCACCCTGTCTGCTCCATAAGAAACAAAGACAAACAAACAAATAAATGCTTTACAGATATCATCCCTCCATATTCAATTTATATCTGTGCCCTCTAAGTGAATCTCACATTCCCTCCTGTGCTTCATGTGAAGAAATATTGTTTCCTTACATGAAGCAGTAACATTACAGATACCTATGACTAACAAAGTAAAGGGAATGAAAAGAGAGAAAAAGAAATTGAGTGACACATTAACAAAGGCTAAAAGGGGCATTCCCCTTTTAACAGATGGATATTACCAACAGAGAACAACTAAAGGGGGCACTCCCCTTAGTAACTGGACATTATAAACAGTGTATACAATGGGGAAAAGGAAAACAAGAAAATGTCCATTTAAGTCTTTGGAAGTCTTTTCTCAGATGATGTTTAGGATGTTCTCTGGGTGTAGTTCTGGAATGTCTTTCAGGTGTTGGTGCTGATGATCAACTAACAAGTGTCAGCTGTAGGGTTTCAGGTATGATTGTAAAGTCTCTCAGGTGTTTCAGATACTGGTAATCAGCTGGAAAATTTTCCTACAAAATTGACCTTAATGCAACTTTAAATAGCTTTGCCAATAACCAAACCAAACAATGAGAGTTCTCAAAAACATTTCTAAGGAAATTCAGAATATTAGTTGTTACACAGGAAACAAACAATAAAAACAAAAATTGAAACATAATTTTCATCTTTGTTTCATCACTTTGGGCATCATCTGCCTAATTATCCTCATGCCATTATGAGAAATTAAAGAATCTAATATAATTGGTAGCAGATGTCAAGGCCAAATCCAATATTGTATCCATCATGACACCAGAGATAATTATGGGGGTTACCATAAAAGAACAGAGAAGAAACTAAGTCAGGCTTAATCAGATACATAGGATTGAGATGTCCATGATATCAGGCATATAAGAGGGGGAATTGAAGTGAGGTGTCACATAAGATGACATAACCTAGCCACCCATTGCCATGTGGGGGAATATTAGACCAAGAAAATCCAACCTCAACTCATGCCAATAGGTGTTTTCTCGGCTTTTCCCAAGGCAGTGCAGTACCTGGACTTTGTGCATGACTCCCCTTTTTGTGACAGTTCAATGTCTGCTCTTGTATGTATTCCTCTTGTGATTGGCTGCCATGTTGGGCAACTGGCATCTGGTAACTCAGAATGAAGGAAATTAATGTCTTAAATAAGTTCCCATAATTCAAGTCTCATATGGATTTAAAACTTGAGGATAATAATGATCACAAAAATTATGAATGTGCCTAGACTCTGAATATAACATACAATTACCAAGGAACAATTTTCTTTAATAAATATACAATCACTTTTGTGAAAAATCAGAACATTTTTAATACAAGTTAAAACACAATCTTAAAAGAATAAGAATCTCTACAAAAACAAGACCATACTATTGAATTTAAAATGTAGTTGCAATAGCATAAAAGAAATCCTTGTAATGATTGGAATGATGCCACCTGCTGGAGACTTACTGTAGAAATGCTCTGCCATGAGGTGGAGGTCTCTGAGGGCAAGACCATGTGTCTTTTTTTTTAGAGTCAGGAAGTGACATTTGCTTGTGGGAGGAAGAAGGGGGAGTCTGGCGCTCTGACTCACAATCTTTCCTCAGGACTCAGGTGGAGAAGGGAGCAAGAAATGTGATCTCCCTTTAATAGATAGATGAATCTAGGCCTTTCTTTTTCTCTTCACCAAATTCTTATTCTCCTTAATAAATGCTTAAAAGTCTAACTCTTGCTAAAGCTTTTAATTTAATGGTGACCACTCATTAGATATTTTAGACAGATTAGCTAGAATTTTAGCCCCTCATACCCTTATGTAACATTCGAACTGACTTTTTTTATTAAAATTTTTAGTAAGTCTAGAACATTTTTATTTCAATATCTAACATCCCCAAATTGTATATTATTATTTTGCAAAATATGCCCCTATTTATGGCAATAATAAATTTGAGTACATGAATATGAACAAACATTTGCAAATGTTTCCCTTTCTTTTTATGCTTATCAAAAATAATACTTCTAGAATTAATTTCCACTTGCCATGGCAACCAATTTGCCAGTAACATGCTTTATATATTGATCAAATAATCAGTTGAAAAAAATTAGAATATGGGAGCACAATACTCCCAGGATTAATATTGTATTATGAAATCAAAACCATCTTGTATTGGTTTAGAATTAGAGAGATAGATGAATAAAACAAAATACACATGGAAGAATAAGAGACAATGAAATTCAATGGTCTACATGTGCTGGTACTGGTTTTGTGTGGGAGCAATATATCCATGAGTCCTTCTCTCTGATTTTGATGATAGTCAGAGTTGTTAGCAATACTTGGAAAGGACCTTCCCAAGCTGGTTGGGTCCCACTAGTCTTCTGAAAATTTTTCATATATACACTGTCTCCTGGTCTCAAATTATGTAAGGAGAAGTCCAAGCGGGCAGCCTGTACTACTGTTCCTGCCTCATGGAGTTCATGTAACCTGGCTTGTAATTCCTGTATATAGGAAGCAATAAAGGTATCTCCCCTGACCAATGATGTATATCATGGGGAAAAGGTTTTGCTTGGATAGGAGGACGGCCAAAAAGAATCTCATAAGGTGATATATGTAGTTCTCCTCTTGACCATCTCTGCAAATAGAACAGTACGAAGGATAGACTATCAGGCCACTTCAAATGAGTTTCAGTGCACAATTTGCCAATCATGCTTCTAAGCTCTTTATTCATACATTGCACCTGGCCTGAGCTTTGTGGGTGGTAGGGTGTAAGGAACTTTGGAGTTTCTCCCAAGAAACAACAAACTTGGGATAAAACAGAATCAGTAAAACATGTGGTATTGTCAGAATTAATGGGGGCTGGTGGGCCAAAGGAAAGGGACTATTTCTTTAAGGAGGGTTTTTGCAACAAAGGCAGCTGTGGCTTAGAGGCTGAGAAATGCCTCCACCCACTGAGTGAGTTGATCAATTATAACAAGACAAAACTTATAACATCCTGCCTTAGGTATTGTGACATAATCAATTTGTAGATGCTCAAAAGGTATATATGCTAAAGGATATCCTCCATAAGCTTTAGCCCAGAAGGCATGTTGATTATAAGTCTGATAGAAAGAACATGAGAGACAAAACCTAGAGGCCACATTAGTATCTCCAGGGGCAATCCAAACCCTTTTTACTGAGTCCACAATTCCTTGTGTGCCAAAATGGCCTGTTCTGTAAATAAATGGGCAAACCTGACAATAGAAGTTCTGGGGGAAAAGCGGCTTCCCCTCTCTAGAGGAGGCCCCTGTGTTATATGGTATGTAGTATCATCAGTCTCCTTTCTGTAATTAAAAAATTTCCTCACTATAACACAAAGAAAAGTAAGAATAAAAATAAAAATAGGATTAAAACATTCAAATTCATAAGGACCAAGACTAAACACTATTTCAATCCTGGCCTGGGTAAATAACCAGGAAAAAAACTCAAGACGCTAAGATCCATTGGAAAAAGTAAAGGGAGAGACATGTGGAAATAGGAAGCTAAAATTATAAAAAGGGTACTCAGCAGCTAACTTGGAATTTAAAGTGACAGGCTAGGGGGAAATTTCTTACCCAACCAGAAGATAAAAAATTCAGGGTTCTGGGGCAGCTAGGTGGCACAGTGGATAGAGCACTGGCCCTGGATTCAGGAGGACCTGAGTTCAATTCTGGCCTCAGACATTTAACACTTACTAGCTGTGTGACTCTGGGCAAGTCACTTAACCCCAATTGCCTCACTAAAATTTTTTTAAAAATCGGGGTCCAGCTTTCCTCTTTGTGCTTCACCAACTGCGAAAAATCAAAATCTAACTGTGATGTCTAAAAATCTAATGAATGATCGCCTTAAATTAGAAACGTATAACACCAATCTTTGGGCATTAAGTATTTATTAAAGTATATTAGTGGGTAGGAAAAGGAAAACTTGTAGAAAGGAAAAACCCTCACTCCCTGCAGCAGCAGTTGCTCCTCTCCCCAACTCCAGTGGAAAGACCCCCCCCCCCATCCTCTTCAGCAGGAAGCTCTCTGAAGGCCTGCCTAGGCATGGTCACTACACACACAGCTCCAAGCTAATTTGGGGGTAGCAGTGATTGACATGACTTACAGGAATTTTTATGAAGAGATGTAACAGTTCAGATGCTAATCAAATGCTTTTTCCTTAGGGTGGTGCTCTGATTCTCACACTAGCTTCCACTTGTTAAATCCTAATTCTTAGGCAATTATTTTCTTGAGAGAGCTTTTTTATCTCCTTTTCCATTTGACTTTTCAAAATGTTAACTTTTTTGTCATGACTTTCCTGCATTGCACTCATTTCTCTATCCATTCTTTCCTCCATCTCTCTAAATCTTTCTTTTATTTCTCCTATTTTCTCTTCAAAGTCCCTTTTGAGTGATTCCATGGTCGGAAATTTGTATTTTTCTCAGAAGCTTTGGATGTTTGAGCTTTTACTTTGTTATTATCTTCTATTTCTGAGGATGTATTCTGGTCTACCTTTCCCTCAAAGAAGTTTTTGGTGGTCTCCTGCTTTCTCTGCCTGCTCATCTTGGCTGCCTATTTCTTGGCTTTTAACTCCTTCTTAAAGTGTAGCTCTGTTTCCAGGACACACTGTTCTGAGCTACAGCATGGCCCAGGGGGTGATTGGGCTTATTCTCAGTCTTCCTGGCCTGTAAGTAACCATGGTCCCTTTCTTTTAGATCTGGAAACAGAATTCTGATTGAACTCTCATTTTCTATGGTCTGAAGCTTGACATGTCTGTGCTTCTCCCCCACAGGGCTACCACCACCCAATTCAACCCACTGGTTCAGAACCAGGGCACTTTGCCCCAACTCCAGCAGAGAATATCTCCACTTCAGCCCAGCCTACCAATGAACCCCCTTACCAGTCAACATTGTTAGCTTCAGAAGAAGCTGCTGCTGTTGCTGAAGACTCTGATGTGTGCTGGAAGCACTGTCTGTCCAGGGCTGGGTCCAGGTAATTTACTGAGCTGTTCAGCCTGATCAGCAGGTGATTGCAATTGCCTTCTTTTGCTGAAAAATAGTCTCACTCTGTTCTTCTGTGCATTAGGCTGCTCTGGGCTTTTTTTTTTTTTTACAGTATTATTTGGGAGTGAGTGGACCAGTTTATCTGGAGCTTGTGGGTGTCACAGCCTCTCCTCTGCCATGTTGTCTCCACCACCCTGCACCAATATTTATTTTTAATTGTTTAAGAAACTTAGACTTAAAGAAGTTAAAGGATTAGTTCAGGCTCTCACAGTAAGTGTCTGAAGTAGGATTCAAATTCAGATCTTCTTCTCTTCATCTCTAATTTTCAATGCATTTTATCATCTAGAATCCTACCAAAATAATCCTCTTGTTTTGAGTTTTCAATGTGAAATAATGATTTGGGGCTGTGTGTTTTGAATTTTTTGTGCTATAAACCTTTCCAATATTTTTCAGTAAATGTTAATTCACCATACTTTCTGTGAACATTTTTCTTAATGATTTCCCCATATTTAAGCAGGAATAGATTGTATCTATGTCTGCCTTTCTACTTTCTGCTAGTCATTTAATTTCACTATACTAAGTGTGGAAAAAATCTAGGAGCCAATCCATTGTTGAGTTGCTGAGAGATTGTTCATAACACTAGTGGATACTGAAGGCAGGCAGTGTTTAAATAGGTTTGGGAATAGAATTCTCTACTTCCATCAGTGGCTATGATTCTATTTTCCAACTACTGATTTGATGGTCTGCTGCCATTAGCTTTTCCTCTCACCTTCCTTTTTTCCTCCTCTTCTGAAAACTCCAAACTAGGAAAAAAAGAAGGAGAAAGTTGGAACAAGAATAGAAAATATTCTCAATGTTTATTCTCATTCCATCTTCAAGTATTCTAAAAAGGGCATTTATTATATAAAAAATGTAAGCTTTATAAAAATTCTGGCATATTAATGGTAGGAGAGGACAAGAGAACAAAATAATGAACTCTAGCAAAATCATAGCAATAGTTTGTACTCAAATAACACCTTCTTGTTTGCAAACAGCTTTTATATCCATTTATCATATTTGAGCCTCATAGAAATTATGTGATGTAGGCTTCTTCCTTCTTCTTCTTCTTCTTCCTCTTCTTCTTCTTCTTCTTCTTCTTCTTCTTCTTCTTCTTCTTCTTCTTCTTCTTCTTCTTCTTCTTCTTCTTCTTCTTCTTCTTCTTCTTCTTCTTCTTCTTCTTCTTCTTCTTCTTCTTCTTCTATTACCATGAAGAATGCAGGTTGTATGAGGGGGTCACCGCAAAGAAAGGAGAGAGAAGAGTGAAAGTTGAGCATACTATGCCACAACATATTACACACACATGCTTATACGTTCATAGATCATCTCCAGTGATGGTCATCTGTAGTATCTTACCCAATTGGAAGTTATGACTGCCATCAGAACAGTTTCTTGCTAACATATGTGACTAGATTATCCAGGCATTTTCCATTTTTTCTCTTGATTCAATGAGAGTTTAATGGGGTAGCCCCATTACTGAATGTTCAGGAATGTAGAAGGTGCGAGGAGGAAGAAGCCAGCACACTTTCTCAGAGCAAAAATCATTGTGCTAAGGAATAAAATCCAGTCATCCCAATATTACAATTACTTGTTATAGTTTTCTTATAATCAATGCAGATATATAAATAGAATCATGGCTATATTATATTTAATGGCAGAAATATATGCAATTGATTTCTGCTCTTATAAACCACTCTGTATGTATGTAAATGAAGTGTGTATGTATATGTATATGTACATGTATATATGTATATGTATGTGTGTATACAAACATGTATGTACAAATTTTTATTTCTTAACTTCATGCAACATTTTCTCAACAAGAGTATAATTGATAATAATTTTTCTTTCTCAAAATAATAGGTTTATTTATTTAAATTATTATTATTTTCATCATTATTACTATTTTTAAGATATGCTTTGTCTCCCACTGAGGTTTTTATAATTAATTCAAAATATGTTGATTATATCCTTAAAAGGATTGACTTGTTCTTTCCCATATTGCTTGTTAATTAATATAGTCTCTAACAGTTTTATTGTACATTCGAATATACTCTCAATTTAATTAGGAAGTATATATGTTTATATTAGTGATTAGAAAGAAAAGGAAGCTTTTTGGTATAAAAACATCTCACTTATGGGATAGCCTCTGTGTAGTGACATAATACATACTTCCAGCTTATTACAGCTTATTACAGGTTCAGTGGGTATGATTAGTGACCATTTTTTTCTTCCTGCAGAAACCTAGTTCAGTCTCTGTTCAAGCTGTCTGGATCGTGCCATATGCTACTATGAATTTTTCATGGCCTAAAGTAATTTTTCTATTATCCAATTATCTTTAAAATATGGTGTATAATATGCACAGTATAATAATTGCTATCTATATATGTGGATTCTTTTTTAAAATGGAAGTGCCTTGGGAGGTTCTTACTAGATTAAAATGAAAATCACATATTGAAGGCCAGGAACAGTAGCCCCTGTAAGAAAAGTAGAATTAATTGTGTTCATGTTGGAGGAAACCTACCTTACCTTAGATTCAGTTTTCAATCGATAGAATACTTACAAATGCTTAACGTATCCCTTGTTATTTGTATCATGTTATTTATATAATTTTGAATTTATGACTATATACATTTGCTTTAAATCATCAGTCTTCAATATTTCAAAAACCTTTGGTTTTGTCAGACTGTACATTCTTTTCCAGGATGATTTCAGAAAGGCCTGGAAAGACATGCAGTGAAGTGAGCAGAACCAAGAGAACATTGTTCACAGAGACAGCGATATTTTTTAAGGAAGAATTGTGAATGACTTGGCTATTCTCAAAAATACAATGATCCAAGACTATTGATGAAACATACTATCTACTTTCAAAGAAAGAATTGATATTGATGGAACAGACTGAAGTATACTGTTTTTTACTCTATTTCATTTTTTCCTTTAATCAAGTTTTTATGTACAAAATGAACAATATGGTATTGTTTTATATAATCACATATGTATGACCCATATCTGAATGTTTGCCACTTCAGGGAGGGGAAAAGGGAGGGAGGAAAAGAGGGATAAAAATTGGAACCCAAACCTAAAAATAATAAAAAAAAGTTTGTCAACTACTAGCATAACCTTGAATACTCAAGTCATATTCCCAGCAGAATTAGACAATAGAAGTGAACTTTAAGGAAGGTGTTATGATAATATAACATTTAGTCCATTTTGAACAGTTGCATTCCCATGTATGGTTTTGATCAAAGAATTGCTCTTGAAAATCTCTGACTCATGATCTCACTCTGTGTTTCACCAGGAATAACAGCAAAAAGAAAAGTTCCCTCTTCTTCAAAAGAAATATTTAGGACAAAAAGAAAGGCTAATGGATAGGTTGTATTATACATAAATATTGATTTATTTCTTTTAGATCACCTTAATTTCCAAGTATATTCTCCCATCTCAATACCTTATAAGATGTTCCTTGTGACCTTTTTTTCAAAAGAAGAAGAAATACAAAAGCCAGGTCAATAAAAGTTTAAAAAAAGCCCACAATCAAATGAGTCTTACAATATGTACAATTTTCCACACCCAGAGTTTTCTATCTCTGTAAAGAAGGGAAGAAAAATGATACTTTTCCTGTTTTCTTCTGAATGAACTTGTTCATTACAATTACTCAATATTTGTTCTATCTTTGTTTTATGTTAAGTCATTGCACATATTGTTTAACTGGTTCTATTAACTACATTTCATAACAATTTACATGTTTCCTCATGCTTCTCAACTCCCCATCTTCATTTTTTTTGGTTGCATAGCACTCTTTCATTACATTCCCATTTCATTATATTCAAATACCACAATTTATTTAGCCATCCTTCTCCAATTGATGGGTCTATACTTCCCTTCCATTCCTTTGCTACAACAAAAGTGTTGCTGCAAATATTTGCTGAATATTGGACCTTTCTATATTGGATTTCCTTGGGTATATATTCCTAATATTAGGAACTAGTTATCAAAAAGCAGTGCTATTTCATTCATTTTTAGCATGATTTCAGATTTCAATTAGGAATGTTTGAATCAACTCATACAGCTCTCTCAACAACATATTACTATTCCTATTTCCCTACAGCCCCTCTAACAATGATTTCTTGAATCTTATATCATCATTGCCAATTTAGTGTCAGGTACAACATTTACATTTTATTTTTTACTGGTTGTTTGTAGTTACAATTCTTTTTTTGTTTGAATGTATTTCTGATCAGACCCACAAGATGGATTTTCATGTCTTTTCTGATCCATACAACCACTCAAATCTCTCCAAAATAGGAATTATGTGCAAGAGATAAAATTATTTCAGTTTTTCCCTGGTCTAAAAGGCACCAAGAACTCTAATGAGGTAGCAACACTTTGAACTAATAGCAGAGAAAGATAATTCTTAATTTTTAATGGCTTCATTAAGCAATGTCATCCAAAACAGGCAGGACAGCTTATTCTGACATAGGGGCTTCCATCATAACTCAACTTTTTCCTCCACCCTTTCAAAGTTGTCCAAGTACATATTTCCCTGTGCCACAGAAGGGGAAAGGTAGGAATATGGGAAGCTTTCTATGCCTGATAGAAAATCATGACTGTATACTTCACTGTAACACTGTTCACCTGGAAAGTTAAGGAATGAAAAGAAAACAGAATATAATGACATCAGGTGTATAGAACTGAATGAGTCCTGAAAGAAGGAACTAGAATATATCTGAGGCCACTTTAGCAACCTCAGAAATCACTTGGGGCAGAAAATGTGGCCAGGGAAATGTGAATTCAGTGTGGGAGGAGGTTGAGACCTGTATTTTAGGGGAAGAAAAATTGCAGCAGTATGAGGGTGGGTGGATTGGAGTGCAATAAGATGAGGTAAATGACAAGGTTATTAAATAAATGAATGAGAGAGTATTTAGATGCTCACTTTATTCCAGACATTATACTAAATAGTAAGTATCTAAATATAAAGAAGACAGTTGCTGCCCTCAAGAAGCTCACATTCTAATTGGGAACAACTTGTAATATTGAACTTCAAAGAGGGGAGGAAAGTAAGGGAGATACAAGGATGTTTTAGAAATTGCCAGGAAGTAAGGTGAAATTCTTCTTCTAGACAGTATCCTATCACCCAGTATTGTAGAGGTAGAGTTCAATGATCCAGTAGTAAGTATAAGAGGCAGGATTTGAACATAGGTCTTTTTTATTCCAAGGCCAGTGAATAGGTTAGCTATTACTACGTTTCAGATTTGAGCTCACAGTGAAGGATTTCCCTTTATCAAGTAGGAAGGCCACCTCAGACTCTTAATTGGGAAAGAAGGAAAAAAAGATGACTGAAGACTTAGGAAATCTAGCATACGGAGGAGGTAAGATAAGGGAGCCCGAGTCAGCTATCCTTCCTATTATATACTATCCATGGTCAACAGAGGAGAAAGATGTGGATGAGATGCAAAAGAGAGATTGAGAAGAAAGGTTGCTTTTTATAATAAATTTAGGAAATAAGTAAAGTACTGTTGACATAATTTCACACTTTAAAATGTTAAAAATATTTAGTTATACAGCTAAAGCTCAGAACAATTAAATGACTTATATAAGATTACATAGCTTATAAACTGTAGAGATTTAGTTTAGTGCTCTTCCTACTATAGGTAGGCTTCCACCAGTTGCTGATGACCATGGGTCAGTACCTTGAAGAGCCACAGGCCACAGTGTGGCCATGCAGTCTGATATAGGAGCCGCAGCTCCTGCCGCAACGAGGACATCGGAAAACTGCGTTCTCTGTTGCCCGTTGGTTCCTGCGTCTCATTAATTTTTCTTCCTCCAGAGCTTGGAGGCTCATCTCAGCTGTGCGCAAGCTGCTCCTGAGTACTGAATTCCATTGGGCACAGTCCTTGGCCATCTCCTCCCAGCTGCTGGAGTCTATTGCCAGAGCCCTCAAGTCTTGCTTGCATACATCTCTGTAGAGAAGCTGGGGGCATCCAGCAGGTCTTTGGCCTGACGCTAACCCACCATAGAGTAGGTCTTTAGGAATGTGCCCATCTTGCATGTGGTGCGCTTGACTGAGCCAGCACAGCCATCTTTGTTTCAGTAGCATGTAGATGCTCAGAAGTTGTGCATGTTGGAGCGCTTCTGTGTTGGTGATCCTATCTGACCAAGATATGCCAAGGATGTGCTGAAGGCAGCGCATGTGGAAACTAGTAAACTTCTCTGTCTAGTGTATGTAGTCCATGTTTTGCTGCCATACAGTAAGGAACTCAGGACACATGCTCTATAGACGGCAAATTTGATTTGTCTCATCAGTTTATTGTTTGCCCAGACACGCTTGGCAAGCTTAGACATGCTTGAAGTAGCTTTCCCAATCCTCTGATTGATCTCAGAATCAAGTGACAAATTGTCACTGACAATAGAGCCAAGATATGAGAATTGGTTTGTGACATCCAACTGGTAGCTACTGATGTGTATCAATGGAGGCGACATAGCACTCTGACACATGACTTTTGAAAACATACAGAAAATATTTTTTATTATCATGAGGTCATCAGGCATTTGAATATGTTAAAACATAAAATTAAAACATGTAATGTAAAATCTGTAATTCAAAAGAAAAATTTAAGGACAGCTATGTACTATTTTGTAAACTAATTTAGTTTATATATGCATGTTGAATTATGGGGATTTAATGAAAAAAAAGATCATTACAATACAAAACCATTGTTAATAGGAGCCATTCGAAACTAATACTGTTCTTTTCTAAAATGGTGGCTGAGTGGTTTTTACCTATCACTGGCTATGGCCAGCAATATGTCATAAAACCAAATATATAATAATGAAGTTTGAATATAATTTAAAAGAATCTAGTTAAGGCCTGGATTTTTCTGATGTAATCACAAATATATTGAATTAATCAGTTAGATTGTAAAGAATATTATTAACTGTCTTTCTAATCTTAATCTGAAAAAATTTAACTGGCCCATAAATTCTGCCACAGTTGGCATTCTGTAAAATTTTATAACTGCTTTAGCTGTAATTAGCTGGCTGACTGGCTATCTGTAAAACCATAACTGGTAAAGCTATAGCTGGTTATTATCTGCCTAAGCCAGTCTGTAAGGGCCATTTAAAAATATCCCCCAACTGCTTCTCCCAGACTGATAAGCAGAAGCCTTTTTTCAATATCACAAAACAGCATTTATTGATAAGGAACAAACAGAAATAAAAGCAAGAAACATATGACCTGTGAACTTTGGTACACTGGACTCACTCTCTCTTTTAACTTTCTCTCCTCCTCTATCTCTCATTTACGCCCTCCCCCCCTTTCTTTGTAGGGTCCCCCTGCATCTCCTTTCTCATTCCTTCTACCGGCCACACTAACTCATTTGAAACCCTTCCTTCTTTTCTCATCAGCAGACTATTTCCTTCTCAGCTCCCCTGCTTCACTCTTCCTGTCCTCCTCAGTCCTCTCCTTTCACTGCTCCTCTCCTTTCTCCATCTGTCTCTGTAGTGTCCCCCTCACCATCTAACTTCCTCAGTATATAAAAGACCTCTCTCATTGGGAACCCAGGGCCAAGCCCCCACACACACCAAGCTAATTGGCTAGTGTCCCCAGGATGCACAAAGCCCCTGTGAACCTCCACCCAGCTGGGTGGAGGGACCCCGGGGCATGAGGTTTTGTGCTTATCCCTACTGAGCCTGGCTTGGGCTTGGCTTGGCGTGCTTACATTATGTGCCTTGGGTGGTTTTGGGGAGAGCAGTTGCACTGGGGGAGGGGTGGCCCATTTGGGGCGCCTGAGGCTAATTTTAGCTGCTTACAAAATGGAGGCCATAAAGTAATATATTAATGTGTAACCACTATCATAAAAATTATACCTATTGGTACTACTACTATTGCTATTATTAAAACTACTGCTATTGATATTGCTGCTGCTGCAATCCTTATATTTTTGAGAACTTTAAATTTTACCAAACATAGTTGTAACATAATGCATTGAGAGGTAGCCTCCAAACCATAAAGACCTGCATTCAAGTTTTTCTATGACATATTTTGGTTGTATGATCCTAGGTAAGTCACTTAACTTCTCTGTGAGCTGAGCAGCCATCTAAGATTACGTAGAAAGGTACTGAATTGAATAGACAAGAGTTTCCACATCTTAGTGTCCCCTGCATCAGTGAAATCACAGCTGCAGTTCTTATACTTATCCTTCCTCACAACACTATGAAGTAGATACTAAAACATTGTTATCCCTATTTTACAATGAGAAAACTGAGAATTAAAGTGCTTAAATGACTTGAATGATGATAAAGGTTTTTTCCCCCACAAAAAAAAAAACAACAACCCAAAACATTTAGCAAAGCAAGGATTGCCCCAATATTTGTGTCAAGTGTCTGAGGCCAGATTGGAATTCAAGTTCTCCTGAATCCAGGACTGGCAATTTATCCACTGTGCCACCTAGCTGCCCCCCCTTTTTTAATATAATAATTTTATATTATGAGTTATCAAGAAAATAAAGTACCATAAAAAATTATGTCACCTTTGGCACAGATTTCTTCACTATGATATAAGAATCTGTCATTTAGTGTCCAACTTCAATGAAACATTCCACAAGCCTTTAAGTTGGTTCTCAAACAACATACAAAGCCTGTTGCTGCAATTTTTACTTAAAGCCTTCGTAGGTAACATTGGTCAGAGCTCGAGCCTTGCTGGAATAGCTTTTGAGAAAGCCAAGTCACTCCTAGAACATGGTTTGTCACCAATCAATTCAGCTTTGGTGAAAGAGATCAGAAGTCTGTATTATTATTTCCCATTGTCAGATTAGACTTTTAAAAATTGGCTCAGAGGTTGAATATTTTTCCTCCAAATATCAGCTATCTAATATGAGTTGTTTGATTTTGTTCATATTATATCAGAGACAGACAGTATGGAATGGAAACACTTGGACAATTATCTTCCCTACTCCGGTCACATCTCCTGGACAAGATTATAACATTCCTCCTGAGCAGAATATGTTTTCAGTATCACCATATTAAGCAAAAGTGATCAATATGCAATATATATATTCATTATCTTAGAATTTTTTTTATTTGCAGGCAAGCTGAATTAAAAAGCCAATGTAAAGAAGTCTAAAGCAAATTCTATAAATTATTATCCTGTTTTGATTATTGGGAAACTACACCTTTGGAGAAGAATAGGATTCTTTTTTTTTTCATGGTGAATGAATTGGGGTTAAGTGTCTTTCCCAGGGTCACACAGCTAGTAAGTGTTAAGTATCAGAGGATGGATTTGAACTCAGGTCCTCCTGACTCCAGGACCAGTGCTCTATCCATTGTGCCACTTAGTGGCCCCGAAGAATAGGATTCGAAGGTATTATTGAAGGAAATAGAATATGGATCAGAAATGAGACACTGGGTATGGCAAGGAAGAAAGAAAGGAGCAAGGTATGAGCACATATTTGAGTGGTCAAGAGGGTAATTAGATCAAAGCTCTGAATGTTACCAATTAGGAAGGGTTTCCATGATGCTTCAGAATCAGACATGATCCAATAATTTGCTTGGGTCAATTTGCTGTATCTTTTGGGGATTTTCTTCTGAGAAAGAAGAATCTTTTCTTTTAGGATTTTAGGAAATTTTTGAAAGTGTAATTACTTTGTTCTCCCCAGGGCACTAATTTAACACTTTGGTTAGAAATTTTTTCTACTTTTTCCCCACCCTGACCCCATATGCTTTTCTTGACATCTTATAAGAGAAATTTAAAATATATGAAATGTGTCCTCTGAAAGAAATGGTTCTCCCATTGAGAAATGTTCATTTTTGCCCCCAATGAACTAATTAATTTCTTGTCCCAATTTTGTATAGAGGTAAAGATTAAACTGGGAAGCATGGTAGAGTCTAAAAATAAAAATTAAAAATACCATGGAGGCATCCCTAGAAGAGTTAGAGAAATTTTAACCATGAAGAGAAAATTCAGTAATAAGATTATACACGCATACACACACACACACACACATATATATATATACATATATAAATAATATTCCTGAATTTATCATATAATATATAGTATACTAAATAATTATATAGTATAATATATAATTTATACATGTATATATATATATATATATTTAGATATGGATATAGATATAGAAACAGATGTGTATATTTACATTAACATTAAAAGCAGCTTAGCTTAGTGGATACAGTGGGTAGAGAGATAATCTTGACTTTAGGAAGATTTGTATCTCACTCATGCTGGCGATAGGATCAAGAGAAAGACCCTTATTCTCTAAGTGCCCCCAGGAAATGCTTTAAGACTATAAGCTATAGGTGATTTTCTGATTTATATCAGAGAAAGAAATTTCTACCATAGTAGCTCCTAAAACTTATGAAATCAATGTGTTTATTTGAACATGTGTATACACATGCATATGCATGTTTATCTGTGTATGTATGTAATAATATGGTTGTTTTGGTGGTAATGAGAGATGGACCCCTTTTCCCACATGAGTCACTTCTCTCTCTCTCTCTCTCTCTCTCTCTCGCAGGGCAATGAGGGTTAAGTGACTTGTCCAAGGTCACACAGCCAGGCAGTTGCTTCTCTTAATGATAACTATGGGGGCTCAGTGAAAAGCAGTGTGGGTGGTCTTCCTGCTATTCCCAGGAATTATGGGTTTCAGGTCTTACATATAAATATGCACATAATTCTCTAAATCTGTCATTTAATCAATTTAAATATGCCCCATTGAGTAAACTCCCTCATCAAATGAAAAGTAGTATTAAGAAGTGTTACTTGCCATCAACTTTATCCTGTTCCATTTCACTATGGAAGAATGTTGGTGCTCAATAGTTTTTGCAAACTTTTGTCCCTAACTGTGCTATTTCTGGGGGCCAGACTCATCTCAGCTGTCTAAGGGGTTATTTTGGGCATATGTAAATTGAATGAACTCTAAGCTTCTACACACAGAACACCTTTTCTCTTACCTGATTTACTATATTTCACTGAGTTTTAGGAAACAACTTTGGTGTAATGAGTTACTGCCTGCCTCCCACCCGAGGGATCAGAATGAAATACCTACTTACTGTATATAGTATTCTTTTTTTTTTTTTGAGATATTTTATTTTTTCCGTTACATGTAAAGATAGTTCTCAACTTTTGTTTATACATGCTTTACACTTTCAGATTTTTCTCCCTCCCTCCCTCCCCTCCCTCCCCCCTCCCCTAGACAGCAGGTAATCTGATATAGGTTATATCTATATATATCTATACATATACATATAGATATATATATACACACACATATATATACACATAATAACATTAATCCTATTTCTGCATTAATCCTGTTACAAGAGAAAGAATCAGAGCAGTGATGCAAAACCTCAAAATAGAAAAAAAAAACAACAGCACCCAAAACAAAAGAAATAATATGGTTCAATCAGCATCTATACTCCACAGTTCTTTCTTTCTTTTTTTTTCTTGGATTTGGAGATCCTCTTCTATCATGAGTTCCCTGGAACTCTTCTGTACCATTGCATTGGTGAGAAGAATATAGTCCATCACAGTAGGTCAACACTCAATATTGATGATACTGTGTACAATGTTCTTCTGGTTCTGCTCATCTCACTCATCATCAGCTCACGTAAGACCCTCCAGGTTTCTCTGAACTCTTCCTGCTCATCATTTCTTACAGCACAATAGTATTCCATTGTATTCATATACCACAACTTGTCCAGCCATTCCCCAATTGATGGGCACCCCCTCAACTTCCAATTCCTTGCTACCACGTAAAGAGCAGCTATAAATATTTTTGTACATGTGGGTCCCTTTCCCCCTTCCATGATTTCTTTGGTCAAAAGACCTAAAAGTGGGATTGCTGGGTCAAAGGGTATGCACAGCTTTATCGCCCTTTGGGCATAATTCCAAATTTCTCTCCAGAATGGTTGGATCAGCTCACAGCTCCACCAACAATGCATTAGTGTTCCAATTTTCCCACAGCCTCTCCAACATTTATTATCTTCCTTTTTTGTCATTTTAGCCAATCTGATAGGTGTCAGGTGGTACCTCAGAGTTGTTTTAATTTGCATCTCTCTAATCATTAGAGATTTAGAGCATTTTTTCATATGGGAATAGATAGCTTTGGTTTCTTCATCAGAAAACTGCCTGTTCATATCCTTTGACCATTTCTCAATTGGGGAATGACTTGGATTCTTATAAATTTGATTTAATTCCCTATATATTTTAGAGATGAGGCCTTTATCAGAAGCACTGGCCTCAAAAATTGTTTCCCAGCTTTCTGCCTCCCTTCTAATTTTGGATGCATTGCTTCTGTTTGTACAAAAATTTTTTAATTTAATATAATCAAAATCATCCACTTTGCATTTTATAATATACTCTATCTCATGTTTGGTCAAAAACTGTTCTCCTTTCCAAAGATCTGATAGGTACACTATTCCTTTCTCTCCTAATTTACCTATGGTATCACCTCTTATGTCTAAATCATGTATCCATTTTGACCTTATTTTAGTATAAGGTGTAAGATGTTGGTCTAAGCCTAATTTCTGCCATACTATCTTCCAGTTTTCCCAGCAGTTTTTGTCAAATACTGAGTTCCTATCCCAGAAGGTGGAGTCTTTGGGTTTATCAAACACTACATTACTAGTGTCATTTACTACTGCATTTCCTGAGCCTAGCCTATTCCATTGATCTACCACTCTATTTTTTAGCCAGTACCAGATAGTTTTGATGACTGCCGCTTTATAGTAAAGCTCCAGGTTTGGTACCGCTAACCCACCTTCCTGTGAATTTTTTTTCATTATTTCCCTGGATATTCTTGATTTTTTGTTTTTCCAGATGAATTTTGTTATTATTTTTTCTAGCTGTATAAAATAATTTTGAGGTAGCCTGATTGGTATGGCACTGAATAAGTAAATTAATTTAGGCAGTATTGTCATTTTTACTATATTAGCTCTGCCTATCCATGAGCAATTGATATCTTTCCAATTATTTAGATCTGATTTGATTTGTGTGAAGAGTGTTTGGTAGTTGTGTTCATAGAGTTCCTGGGTTTGTCTTGGCAAGTAGACTCCCAAGTATTTTATATTACCTACCGTTACTTTAAATGGAATTTCTCTTTCTATCTCTTGCTGCTGGACTTTGTTGGTCATGTATAGAAATGCTGATGATTTATGTGGATTTATTTTATATCCTGCTACTTTGCTAAAGTTGTTAATTGTTTCAAGTAATTTTTGACTTGATTCTCGAGGATTCCTTAAGTATACCATCATATCATCTGCAAAGAGTGATAGTTTTGTTTCCTCCTTGCCTATTCTAATTCCTTTAATTCCTTTCTCTTCTCTGATTGCTAAAGCTAACATTTCTAGGACAATATTAAATAATAGGGGTGATAATGGACATCCCTGTTTCACCCCTGATCTTATTGGGAAGGCCTCTAATTTATCTCCATTGCATATAATACTTGCTGATGGCTTTAGGTAGATACTGTTTATTATTCTAAGGAAAGCTCCCCCTATTCCTAAACTCTCTAGTGTTTTTATTAGGAATGGGTGCTGTACTTTGTCAAAAGCTTTCTCTGCATCTATTGAGATAATCATATCATTTTGGTTGGTTTTCTTATTGATGTGGTTGATTATGTTAATAGTTTTCCTAATGTTAAACCAGCCCTGCATTCCTGGTATAAATCCCACCTGGTCATAGTGTATTATCCTGGTGATCACTTGCTGTAATCTCCTTGCTAATATCTTATTTAAGATTTTAGCATCAATATTCATTAGGGAGATTGGTCTATAATTTTCTTTCTCTGTTTTGGCTTTGCCTGGTTTTGGTATCACCACCATATTTGTGTCATAAAACGAATTTGGTAGAACTCCTTCTTCACCTATTTTTCCAAATAATTTGTATAATATTGGAATTAATTGTTCTTTAAATGTTTGGTAAAATTCACCCGTAAACCCATCTGGCCCTGGGGATTTTTTCTTAGGGAGTTCATTAATAGCTTGTTCAATTACTTTTTCTAATATGGGTTTATTTAAGGATTTTATTTCCTCTTCAGTTAACCTGGGCAGTTTGTATTTTTGTAAATATTCATCCATTTCATTTAGATTGTCAAATTTATTGGCATACAGTTGGGCAAAATATTTCCTAATTATTGCTTTAATTTCCACTTCATTGGTGGTAACATCACCCTTTTCATTTTTGATACTGGTAATTTGGTTTTCTTCTTTCTTTTTTTAAATCAAATTAACCAGTATTTTATCTATTTTATTGGTTTTTTCATAAAACCAGCTCTTAGTTTTATTGATTAGTTCTATAGTTTTTTTGCTTTCAATCTTATTGATTTCTCCTTTAATTTTCAGGATCTCTAATTTAGTGTCTAATTGGGGATTTCTAATTTGTTCTTTTTCTAGCTTTTTAAGTTGCATGCCCAATTCATTAATCTCCTCTTTCTCTTTTTTATTCATGTAAGCATTTAGAGCTATAAATTTTCCCCTAAGCACTGCTTTGGCTGCATCCCATAGATTTTGGTATGTTGTCTCATTATTGTCATTCTCTTGGATAAAGTTATTGATTGTTTCTATGATTTCTTGTTTGGCCCATTCATTCTTTAGAATGAAATTATTTAGTTTCCAATTGATTTTCATTCTACTTTTCCCTGGCTCTTTCTTACATGTAATTTTTATTGCATCATGATCTGAGAAGGATGCATTTACTATTTCTGCCTTTCTACATTTGACTATGATGTTTTTGTGCCCTAATACATGGTCAATTTTTGAAAATGTGCCATGTACTGCTGAGAAAAAGGTATATTCCTTTCTATCCCCATTCAATTTTCTCCAGACATCTATCATGTCTAACTTTTCTAGTAATCTATTCACCTCTTTCACTTCTTTCTTATTTATTTTTTGGCTAGATTTATCTAATTCTGAGAGGGGGAGATTCAGATCCCCCACTAGTATAGTATTACTATCTAATTCCTCTTGTAACTCATTTAACTTCTCCTCTAAGAACTTGGATGCTATACCACTTGGCGCATACATATTCAATATTGATATTACTTCATTATCTATAGTACCTTTAAGTAAGATGTAATTTCCTTCCTTATCTCTTTTAATGAGATCTATTTTTGCCTGCACTTTGTCTGAGATAAGGATTGCTACCCCTGCCTTTTTTACTTTAGCTGAGGCATAATATATTCTGCTCCAGCCTTTTACCTTTACTCTGTGTGTATCTCTCTGCTTCAAATGTGTTTCTTGTAAACAGCATATTGTAGGGTTCTGGTTTTTAATCCACTCTGCAATTCGCTTCCGTTTTATAGCAGAGTTCATCCCATTCACATTCACAGTTATTATTACTGACTGTCTATTCCCCTCCATTCTATTTACCCCCTTTGTACTTTTCCCCCCTTCTTTCACCCTATTCCTCCTCACCGACATTTTACTTCTTACCCCTGCCTCCCCCAATCTGCCCTCCCTTTTTATCACCCCCCTCTCTTTTCTTTACCCTTTTCTCCCTTGCTTTTGTCCTCCCTTCTCAGTCCCCCCCTTTCCCTTCCCCTTTTGTTTCCCTAAAGAGTGAGTTAAGTTTCTTTATCCCAATGAACGTATATGTTATTCCCTCTTTGAGTCAAATCTAATGAGAATAGGGTTGAAACCATGTTCCCCCCTCTTTTCTTTCCCTCTATTATAATAGGTTTTTTTCCACCTCTTCATATGATATAATTCATCCCATTCCACCTCCCCTTTCCTCTCCTCCCCATAGACTCCCTTTTTATCCCCTTAATTCTTTTGTATCATCACATCAAAGACAATTTATATTTATCCCCTCTATATAAAGTCCTTCTCTCTGCCCAAATACATTTACAGTTCTTAAGAGTTATGAGTATTATCTTCCTGTGTAGGGATATAAACAGTTTAACCTAATAGGGTAACTTTTTTTTTCCCCCTCTGTTTACCTTTTTAAACTTCTCTTGAGTCTTGTATGTTGAGATCAAATTTTCTATTCAGTTCTGGTCTTTTCACCAGGAAAGATTGAAAGTCGCCAATGTCATTAAATGTCCATCTTTTCCCCTGAAAGAAAATGCACATTTTTGCTGGGTAATAGATTCTCGGCTGCAATCCAATCTCCTTTGCCTTCCGGAATATCATATTCCAAGCCTTGCGGTCCTTTAATGTTGAAGCTGCCAGGTCCTGAGCAATCCTGACTGTGGCTCCATGATATTTAAATTGCTTCTTTCTGGCTGCTTGGAGTATTTTCTCCTTCACCTGATAATTCTGGAATTTGGCTACAATATTCCTTGGAGTTTTCCTTTTGGGGTCTCTTTCAGGAGGTGATCGATGGATTCTTTCAATGATGATTTTATCCTCTGATTCTATGATATCAGGGCAGTTCTCCTTAATAATTTCCTGGAATATGGTATCTAGATTCTTTTTCTGGTCATGGCTTTCAGGCAGTCCAATGATTCTCAAATTGTCTCTCCTCGATCTGTTTTCCAGATCAGTTGTCTTTCCAATGAGGTATTTCACATTTTCTTCTATTTTTTCATTTTTTTTATTCTGCTTGACCGATTCTTGGTGTCTCATGGATTCCTTTTCTTCCAACTGTCCCACTTTAATTTTTAAGGCATTGTTTTCTTCAGTGAGATTATGCACCTTTTTTTCCATTTGGCTAAGTGAATTTTTTAAGGTATTGTTTTCTTCAGTGAGATTATGTACCTTTTTTTCCGTTTGGCTAAGTGAATTTTTTAAGGTATTGTTTTCTTCAGTGAGATTATGCAGCTTTTTTTTCCATTTGGCCAAATGAATTTTTTAAGGCTTTGTTTTCTTCAGCTTCCTTTTCTAAGCTGCTGATTCTTTTTTCATAGTTTTTTTGTGTTGCTTTCATTTCTCTCCCCATTTTTTCTTCTACCTCTTGCAATTGATTTTTAAAATCCTTTTTGAGCTCTTCCAGGAAGGCTTTTTGTTCTTGCGACCAATTCACCTTCCCTTGTGAGGCTTCAGATGTAGACAATTTGAGGCTATTGTCCTCATCTGAGTTTGTGTTGGCTTCTTCCCTATTGATACAGAAGCTCTCAATGGAGAGGGCTCTTTTTTGCTTCTTACTCATTATTGCAGCTTATTTATTTATTCTTTAAGTTGAGGTCTGCTCTGGGGGCACCAGGGTCCCTGTTTTGGGCTTCTTGTGCAGGTGTATAGGTGCTGTGTGACCGGGCTTTTACTCTGAGGCCTTTATGGTGTGTGGAGATCCCCTGTCCTGCACTTCCTGTCTGATTGTGCTCGGCCAGCCAGGCGCCAGACCCCGGCGTCTGATCCCGCCGTTCGTGGCCCTCTCGGCCGGTACAGGTAAGTTTTTCCACTGTCCTTCTTGGCCACCAGATTTTTGAACCAGGTTCCGGGAGCCTCAGTTGTTCGGCTGTGACCCGCAGCTCCTGCTGATTTGCCCCGACCCCCTCGGCGCTGGGTTGCTGCCCTGCGCTGGGCCTCCCTTTTGCCCGAGTCAGACCGACCTTTTCCTGAAGTCTTCTAAATTATCTCTGGTTGGAGGACTGTGTCTCTCTGTCTCTTTGCAGGTTCTGTAGTTTCAGAATCCGTCCAGAGGCTTGATTTAATGTTCGTTTTGAGGGAACAGAAGGAGAGCTCAGGCAGCTTGCTGCTTCCTCTCTGCCATCTTGGCTCCGCCCCCGACCCTGTATATAGTATTCTACTCTTTCTTTTTCCACGTCAATACAAGGAGTACACAGTATAATGGAGAACAACTAACATGCATCTGTTTGCCTACAATCTCTCCAAGATGCATATATAACCATAGAATACATAAACCTGCTGCAAACACATGATTATCAGAGGAGAAAACACTATATCAAACTATTATTTGACTTTAAAGCATCTTGTAGGGCCTGTCATCATATGACATACTTAGGGATTCTACATCCAAATCTGGCTTCCTCCTCAAGGTATGGGATATGTAATGAGAATAGCCTCTAATATCCTTAGTAGCTCCATTGGCTAGTGTTTCTCTATTTATTTTCCTGTCCTTTATTTCTTTACATAAGAAGATTAAAAACAGAAGTGTTGAGGGATTTTGGCAAGAGCAAGTCAGACACAGAGAGAAACTCTCTGAACTGTGCTTGCCACCTTGCCTCCTCTGTCAGTCAATATATCCTTTACACTTTTATCCTGAATGACTATCCATTTAATCGGCAGAGATTCAGCTTTATGGCCAGGCCTAATGTCAGAGGTTTCATGAATGGCTTAATCTGAGAAATTGAGATCCTACTATATGTGTATGTCTTAAACATGTGTATATGTGTATGCATGTGTGTTAATGTGTGTATAAAATATATGTGGATATTCAACATGAAGGAGATTGAATACTACAATATGATGGAATAAACTGCCCTTATCCTGTTGGTATTTGTCTTTACTGGAGTCATTCTCACTTTCACCATGAGATTAATTCTATCCTCCCACAATTTATAACATATTGAAATTCCTTCTAGAAATATACAGCTTCTACTTAATCTTTCTCAGTAATAATCCCAAATTATCAATGAAAACAAATTGTTATCTTAACTCATTTTATTTGCATCCTGAGTCAAAATGTGCCACCCCTGAAGTAGGTCTATCTCCATTCCATGTAACCATGTTAGTATTAGGGTAAGGAAGAGGTAGAGGATGCACCATTCTCTATCAAACACTACAGCTTAGTAGGGACTGCCTGAATCAGAAAGGAAACCATTCAGGGATCCCTGGATCCCATCTGTCTCGATCCAGTACAAAACTTCTGAGTTGACTCTCCACAATTTTTCTTCATTTCCAGATTATGTCAGATTGTCATTCCAAAGATTTACTAATAGAAACACAGCCTAGTATTTGGCTTCATGATAATTTTATTACTGACCCGGATGCTTCCTGCCTCTATGGAAAGGGATTTATCTTTCCATGCCTCAGTATTTGCCAAATTATTAGCGCCTGCTCTTCTTTCCCTGGGGCAAATATGATAAAAAACGTATATCTGGTGAGTTTGTTCTAAGTGAATCTATTTTAATTTTTTTAACAAATTCAACATTTTCTTTTTCCTAGAGGATACACAAATGCTACTTGGATAGAAAGTTTTACTTTTCTATTGGTTGTGGTAACATAACTTCTTTGACTAATAGAATTGGGAGAATAATATACTAGAGAATGGAATGCATAAATGACCATGTGTTGCAAATAGGCAAAGCTCTTTGGATGTTCATTGGGAATTCATTGTTATGAGTACTGGCTGAATTTTATGGTAGTCAGTTTCATTGACACTTCAGGAGTGGTTGTTATGGAAGACAAATAATGGGAAAGTAGTCTTTGTTTGTTTGTTTGTTTGTTTTCCCTTGTAACAAACCAGCCTATGCTGGGTAGAAAGAAAAAACATGGTCAATCAATGTAATGTTCAAAAACATGATGCATGTCTCTTCTCTTTAAATTATTATTATGTTATATGTTTGTGATGGAATATTATTGTGCTATAAGAAATGACAAGCAGGATGAGTTCATAAAGGCCTGGAAAGACATGTATGAAAAATATATTGTGAAGTGAGCAGAACCAAGAGAATATTGTACACAGAGACAGCAATATTACTTAATGAAGAACTGTGAATGACTTGAGTATTCACAACAATACAATGATCCAAGACAATCCCAAAAGACTATTGAAGAAATATACTATCCATCTCCAAAGAAAGAACTGATATTGATGGAACAGACTGAAGCATGCTATTTTTCACTTTCTTTCATTTGTAATTTTTTTCTTGAAGTTTTCTTGTACAAAATGACAAATATGGTAATGTTTTACATTAAAAAAAATTATGTTGTATGAAAGTAATTTTGTTTTTCCAGGGTTATAGTTCATTCTTCTTCACAGGAATAATCAGTGACAAAAGATATAGTTAGATTTACTGGTTTTCTGAACATCAGAAGCTAGACTCACTTGTCCCTTAGAAGGGAACACATGGTGGATATGCTTGGTATTTAGAGAGATTCTGTATAATCCTAGGAAAGCAATACATTTGAAACTACTAAATCTGAAAGAAGCCTTAATGGATGCTTGTGTAGAGGGGTGATGAATTGGCTCAATATTTTTCCTTTACCACAACTGCTCCCTAAATTTATTCTACCTATGCACTGTTTATAAAAGACCAAAAGTGTGTCTACTATGACAGAGAAAATGTCTCTTGGCATTTTCCTAGGGAATAGAGCTATGGAAGTTAATCAAATTCAATCTGATTCAATTAAAATATTAAATACTTCAAAGTCCCTGCCCTCACAGAGTTTAGATTCTAGTAAGGAGATAAGCCATATGATGATGACTAACAATTTATGCCAAGATATAAGCTGGCCACAAAATTTTGGGATTTGTAGTTTTTCCATTTTGGGAAAAAGAAACTGACAGGAGATCAAATCAACTCTCTGATGGGAAGGAGAAGGTCTTGCTGATAGAGCAAATAGTAGGAGTCTTAAGAAACTTTAGAGAGAACAAAGGGAGTAGAACAGAGAGGTGGCAACTGCCCCATGCCTTTAGGATAACCATAGGAGCTCTCTATGAAATATTGTTACTTCCCTTCTTCAATATCATGAGTAATGACTTCAAAATGAATAAGAGGAGATGTGTATAAAAGTGCCTGGCTTATCCCAGCCAATCGATCCAGTAACAGAAGAGCTAAGAGGGAAAAAGAAAGGAAGGAAGGAAGGAAGGAAGGAAGGAAGGAAGGAAGGAAGGAAGGAAGGAAGGAAGGAAGGAAGGAAGGAAGGAAGGAAGGAAGGAAGGAAGAAAGGAAGGAAGGAAGGAAGGAAGGAAGGAAAAATAATCCAAGGAACTAGTGTTCCCAAACTCTGCTTTCCTAACACTTAATTGTGCTTTTTATTCTGTTAAAGAATATATTTTCCTGATTTATTATTATTTTTTACCAACATATGTGACTGACTATGTCCTAATGATGCCTCGTTTCCCTTTGTAACAAAAATGCAAAATTATTAACTCAATAATTATTACTGGTCTAGGCCAGAAGTATTCAGGTTGAAAGTGCTACTTAAATATGGGTTTTCAGAGAACAATGGGCCTCTCCTAAAGCAAAGTTCTGCAGACACTCAGAAGGAAAGCATATAAATGTTCAAGACTTTTAAACTGAATAAACAAAAGACAAAGAGAAATCTTTAAAAAAAAAACAAAAAGAAACCTTTTTTAAAAAGTGGCCAGAAACTATTGTTCTTGTATGTCCTTCATTTTCCAAGAGGACCAATGATGTATTGAAGTGATGTCTTGATTTGTATGCGCGTTGGATTTGAGAATAAAAAAATTGTTCAGTCATCAGTCTCACTCTTGCTTCCTGAGTCATGGAATTCTAGTTTCAGTACAAAAGTCAAGATGGCTATGGATGGCCCAGGATATAGTAGATGACCTCTTTGATGACTGACCTAGCTCTAAGCCACCACTGTGCCTGCTTCAGCAACATGTATGATCATTGGAACAAATTATTCTCATCCACCCAGTTCCACCAGGCAATGTCTTCACATGCTTGGCATGGATATTCTCCTAACTCACTACAGGTTAGAGGCTTCTTGGTTATCCTCAAACTAGTTGAGCTTGTCTGCTAAGACAGTTTACTCAGGTGTGGTTACTATATCCCAGCTTCTTGAAGGCACAGGTGAGAGTTGAGAGAAGGTAGATACCAGGGTAGATGAGGAGTCCTGAAAAGGGAGTGGCAAGCAATCACTCCAGAAATGTTTGCCCTCCCTTAATACCCATATACTCCAACCAGGAATTAGTGCTATATTCTCATACACTGGCTCCTATATATAGCATGGGGATGTTTGTGGGGGGAGGGGTGTTTAAATAAGTATAAGTATGCATCATAGGCAGGTGAGAAAGATATTTCTAGACTATTTTCCACTTATCCTTCTCCAATGGAAACTTTGATGCTTGCCTTCCAGTAGGCGAGCAGGAGATTGTGGCCATGAGTTTGCCTGTTTTGCTGTCCTCCAAGAGAAGGCACTAGGCTAGAATCTTAACTATCCCTATTCCCCCTTATTGTTAGTCTAAAGAAATAGATGAGGCAGTTAGATGATCCAGTGTATAGGATACTGACCCTGAAGTTGGGAGGACCTGAGTTCAAATCTTACCTCAGACAATTACTAACTGTGTAACCCTGGGCAAGCCACTTTAAAACCACTTGCCTTAAACATCCAGGGCCATATCCAGTAGTCTTGATATATAGCTTGCCACTAGACCCAGATGGCTCGGGAGGAGAGAGTAAGGTTAGTGACATTGCACAGCCCTCCCTCTCTTAAAACAAATTCACTTCAAGTCATGGCATCATCCTGATGTCATGAGCCTCTTTGAGAATGAAGGACACAAAAAAATCCAAAAACAAAGAACAAGACAATGAAGGACAAAAAACAACAAAAAAACAAAATAGTCTAAAATAAATTATTTTTAGTTTTAAACCACTTTCCTGATAGCCATCACTTCAACAGGAAAGAAGTGTTCCAAGCTAAATGTTCAAAGACTGGCCCTCTTCAATAAACAACAATTCCATAAAAACCTTCACACAGAATGAATAACAGATGAATCCATTTATCCAAGCTGAAAAGCAAACAAAAATCAAATAAGTTATATAAATTGGTATATCCAGACAAGAGAGAATGAGCTAACTCTCCTCCACTGTGTTTGAGATATCTCAGCTAAACTGAGAGATAGTTTCCAATTTTTCACCCAAGGGGAAATTCCTAGGAGTTACTCGTGTGTCACTAGGAAGTCACTATATCACCAGTGTGGTATGCTATTGATATGGCTATGACTGAGGTGCTAGTTCCTCTACATGTTTCTTTCTTTCTTTCTTTCTTTCTTTCTTTCTTTCTTTCTTTCTTTCTTTCTTTCTTTCTTTCTTTCTTTCTTTCTTTCTTTCTTTCTTTCTTTCTTTCTTTCTTTCTTTCTTTCTTTCTTTCTTTCTTTCTTTCTTTCTTTCTTCCTTCCTTCCTTCCTTCCTTCCTTCCTTCCTTTCTTTTTCTTGAATCTTTCTCTTCCTTCCTACGGGAACTTCTTGCTGCAATAACTGTGGAAATATGTATGTCCTCTCATGAAACCAAAAGCCAGAAGACCAAGTTCTCTCCCAAGCTCTCACCAACTCTGCCCTTATTCAACCACAAAGCAATGTTTCACTATATTGGCAAAGAAATATTAGTAGGGACCTGGGGAATTTAATGTATTTTTAAAAGTATTTATTTCCACTGGAGAACTAACCATTGACCATAAGCACATTCCACATGATTTGAAAAAAAGGGATTTTTAAAACCTCTAAAAAGGATATTTAGACACTAATAAAATTCTAGAATTTTATGTGAACACAATCAATCTGAAAGGTCCAGCGTAAGGCTTCCAATATGTTGGCTGAATTCGTTAGAAAGCAGTAATGGAAACAGATGGATGAGAATTGCACAGGATCAGAAGATATGACAGAGTTAATAAGGTATGCTAGGACTGTTGTCTTCACTGATGGAGGAACTATCTGTCCATGAGTAAGCATGAAGTCGCAAATAAGAGCCCTTCTCATCCTTTACATTATTTTTTTCTGCTCTCAGATATTTAATATTTTTCAGAGTTAGAATTTTTCATCTATATTCAGTGATATGTGATGTTTAATATCTAATTTTGATGTATAAAAATCTAATGTGTGGTTGCCTTAAATTAGAAGTGCACAGCACCAGTCTTTGGGCATTAAATATTTATTAAAGTATATTAGGGGTTAGTAAAGAGAATACATGGAGAAAGAAAGAGCCCAGTTCCCTGCACCTTCTGCTCTTACCATGACCTCCAACAGAAAGAAGGATCCCCATACTCACTGAGTGGAAGCTCCCTGCAGGCCCACCCAGGCATGGTCCCCACACACAGTCCCAAAATAATTGGCTGGTAGTAATGATTGACATGACTTACAGGTGGTTCTATGAATAGATGTAACTTCTGGATGCTAGTCACATGCTTTCTCCACAGTGGGGTGCTGCCCTTATTCTCATTATGTCTTTCTCAGCAGGGGGGTGGCACTCTGATTCTCACAGATATCACAGGGAATTTAAATAAGAAAGGCACAAGAACATGTAAGCACAGATATCTATATCTATATCTATATCTATATATATGTAAAAATATATATACCTAATGCTATTATTTGATCTGTCCACATTTATGAACATCTGTATCTATGACCTAATTGTTGGGAGGTTCAAATGAAATAATGTTTGTAAAGTGTTTTGCAAATTTTAAAGCACCATATGCATGTTAACTATTATTATTTTTATTATTATTCTATACAGAGATGTCTTGGAGGCAATATATAAATGGAAAGAATATTGGCTCTGGAATCAGGATATAATTTCCTGGTTTCAATTTCTACCTCTAACACTTACTACCTATTTGGCCTTGAAGAAGTCAATTAACCACCCTGGGCTATAGCTTGATTATTTTATTACAAAAGACTTAGAATGATCTATGATTATATGAATAGGTCAGCATACCTAGGGATTCATGAGTTATGTACTCATTTATTCACAAGTGGTGAAAAAAATTGCAATGATGTTAAAATGACTATAAAAGTCCCCTTTGAAAATGTGAAGCTGTCATGAAAAGACAAGCAGAGACATTGTAGGAAAGGGTCAGGTGCCATTTCTCCTGCTTCATAGGGTCTTATGGACTGATTCTATCTTCATGACTCCTAAGTCTTTTTGAAACACAAGTTGGAAGAGTCACATACTCTTTGCTTCTCGTTCACTTGGTTTATAGAGAACTCCAAATCATGAGATTAAAGAGGAATCACTCTCATATTCTATACCTCTTATACCTTGGTTTCTTGCTACTAGAAAACACTGCAAGATGTGAAAAAAATATCACTATGCTTGTCTGAACATATAGATTCCTTCCCTATTCTAATGTGCCTAGGTCCCTAGGTGTTCATAGGCTTAGGCAAAGTTAAATCTTTTTGTGTTTACCCTCCCAATTTCATAAAGATAATTTCCCTTCTGAATTTTGTACCCAGAGGCTGTCTAGAGATTTATCTGTAGCTATAGATTTCCAACATGTAGCATATTAAGTAGGGAAAACAAATGCATTCTACATAAAATTGTCTATCCAACAAAATCTTTCCCTTTAATTTCTCCTTTGAACAACCAAAAGCTGTGGCATTTCCTATGACAATATGTGTAGAAAAAAGGTCAAATGTTAAAGGGAGAAATAAAGGAGAAGAAAAAATAATAAGTAACTGAGACCTATGTGCTTCAGGCAACTGCCTGAGAGACTGATAGGGCTAACAAATAGAAAAAGTTTGTTTCCCAAGTGAACACTCCTACTTCACAAGTTAAATGCACTTCAAAGAATTGCTTTATCTTTTGATTCTGAATTTATTTCAAGATTTTTTGGCTTTTGATATCAAATTTTACTTAAGTTAAATTGTGATAGTAGAAAAACATAGTTCTTAATTGGACCAGAGAAGAGCAATAGGGGGTTACTTTTTGAAAAAACTAATAAATATTTTAATTCATAGTTTGGGTTTCCAATTTTTATCCCTTCTTCCTTCCCTCCCCTGTCCCCACTCTGAGGTTGTAAGCAATCAGATATAGGTTATACATGTATGATCAAGTCTAATTGCCTACTAAATGGCTAATCTAGAATTCCAAAATTCATGAATGCTCTGGGAAAAATGTAAATCTCCCATCAATCATTTAAGCAGAAGAATAGACTGTATGTAGGACCTAGAAAAGAACTTAGAAATCATTTCCTTTAACATTTCATTTCATAGATGAGGAAAATGAGATGTACAGGTATTAAGTAAGGTTGTTATACAACTAGCAAGTGTCATACCTAGACCTTTGGTCCAGATCTTCTGAGTCTCAAATCTAGGATATCTCCATTAGAGAATTGTGACAATGTATATAGAACTATTAATAAACCAAAAAGAAATCTATTTGAACTTCAGTTCTCATAATTAATCAATCATCATAATCATCACCACCATCACCTCCCCATTACTTTCATTACCACAATTATTTAGTTGTTAGGACCTTGCCTTTGTACCACATCCCTTTTCCCCCTAAGTAAATTGCTTAGACAATCGTATTCTCAGATTAGTGATGTGCTGGAATTGACAGGTATTAGTTTGGGAGAGCTGATGGCAACATTTTCAAAAATTTTGATCCAGTTAAACATAGACAGTACACAGGATAAGCAACTTCTGCCCTGGTAATGTTATTTGTTGATTTAAAAGAATTGATATTAATGACAACAATGTATTATCAATACCTTATTGTCTGTTTTTCATAATCATAACTTTAATAATTAATATTTAAAAACAAATATAATTATATTTTGTTTTCATAGTATTAAAATAATGCTACAAAGAAAGTCTAGAATCGTTTGGGAATTTTTCTAAAAATCATCACTTGACATATTTAAGTTATAGATTATAATTATCACTTAATAGTTATCTGCAATTAAACAATTTGAACCTTTTAAATATTTCTGCATAAAATGTATCTATTTATCATTAGTCTAAAAAATCAAATTGAACAAGGCTTGATAACTTAAAATTTAAATTATTAAAACTGGTTGTGTATTGAGACTAAGATAGTTTGGTCATAGTTTATAGTCTATTACTCTTTTTGCAGCATATTTCCAATGTGATAATTTTTTTTCTTGTTCTTATTTTAATTTGGATAAAAGATTAGCTAATATTAGTGTCTTGTAAGACCTTGATTTCATAATTGACATTCTTGAATAATTTCCATTACTTTTAACTGCCTTGCAGTTAAAATCAATTAACATTCAGAAAGAACAAAAAATTAATCCAACACACTATAAAAGTTTTGGAAATTTAAAGATCTGTATGGGAAAATGTGAGTATCAACTTGAATATTTGATTAATTGAGATAAATTTAAAGACATTTCATTTAATTAAATAATCAATTTAATGCTCTTCCTAGATATGTTGCTAGAAAATATACTACAGTACATATATATATATATATACATACATATATTATTTTGGACAAAATGATGATGAAAGCATTTTAAATTATTTTGATTAATTAGAACTATCTACTTGGACTAAAAAAGAACTAACTTCACCTTGGATAGTTGGTGAAAACCAATTGAATCATTTAAGTGAAATTTTAAAACATGAATTCAATTTGAACAATTTTGGAGATTTTGCAGATAATATAGAATGAAACAATGTACTAATTCTTGAAACTATAAAAAAGTCAAAATGGTAGTTAGCAAAATTATGATCAGTAGTGCTGAAGATGAAGAGGTTTTGAGTTGAATTAATATAAATTTTCAAGTGTTAGAAATAGTTTAACAGAAAATCACATACCAGATTTAATAAGAATAAAAGTATTGGGAAAATAGTAGATTGAGATGCTCCATTTTTCAAATCATGGTTGCAGTGCAACCATAGGTTGTTTTTTAATATGATTTTTCTATAAAAAATGAAATTATTGTTAAGAAACAATTGGTTTTTATAGAAATTACAATAAAGAATATTGTAAAATTTATTTTAATTGTGTGCTAGACATATTTGTTAAAGTAAAATTAAAATTATATTTATAAATACATATGTATACATGTGTATATATATGAATATATGTATTTACATGTTTATAGGTAATATATAGGTGAATACACATACTTTTTTTTTTCAAAATCAGTTTAACTTTTACCAGCACAATTGTTTCAGGTCAATCTTCTTGAGTAGAGGACATATGAATTACATGTAAAGTCAGCCTAAGTATATAGAGCACTGCTTTGGAGTTTCAAGTAACTAGTTTCACTTAGTGTGGGGATATTAAATTCTAATCCTCTGAATTCAGTATTCTCTAAATCCATAATTATTTTCCTGGGCCTCTGAGAATTGTATATTATTACTCAAAATCATCATATGTATAGTAACTGTAGACTCACAATAAACTTAAGGCATGTTAATATGGTAGAAAGGCATTGATTCAGAAAAAAAGAAAAATTTGAGAAAACTTGTGAAGGTGTATAGGAAGTGATACAGAGTAAATAAAATAAATATGACAAAAATATATACTTTTAAATATATGAATATAACAGTATCAATGAAAATCATTATATATACATATATAATATATTATATATACACATATAATGATTTTCATTGATACTGTTATATGAAAGAAATGACATTTTGAAGAAGGGGGCATGAGTCCTAAAATAATTTTTTAAAATAATTTTCACTAATTTAAATGTAGGATCTAAAAATAATTTCATTACCTATGTCTATTTTCCAATGATCATATTAGCTAAGAATAAAGAAGCTCATAACCAACATGTTGTCCAATTGGTGAAGAATATTTTTACCCTGACAACCCATAAAACACAGAAAATTTCCAAATGATTTTTGATTCTTTGAGATCCCTTTCTGCTTCTTCAGCGATGATGGCAGAATAGTGAAAAGTGGATCATAGATTGCTAAGATTCCATATATTGATAAAAAACACATCTATTGGTCTTTCAAATAAAATCTCCTTTCTTACTGAAGAAGTGAATCATTTTAATCCTTTTTTTCTACCTCGCTTTTTTCTTTATTTAGTATTTTATTTTCCACTAGTTACATGCAAAAGAAATTTTAACAACCATTTTTAAATCTTTGAGCTCCAAAGTCTTTCCTTTCCTCCCATCGACGCCCCCATCACCACTAATAGAGAAGGCATGTAATTCAATATATGTTATACATATATAGGCATGCAAAACATTTGTGATAGAGTACTAACATATTGATCTCCAAGTCTTCTTTAGTAGATCTTCCACTTTGCTATTTACAATTGTTACTGCCAATGTTCCCACCCTCTGCTATAATCTACTATTAGTCTAATCAGCAACTTTAGCATGGCAGATATCACAGAAAGAGCATGAATTTGTTACTCACAATCCTTGAGTCTTAGTTCTGTCATTGACTATTTATATTACCTCAGACAAATCTTATGAACTCAGTCATAAAGTTAATCACCTCAGAAGACATCTTATTCAATTCATACCTGAATAGTAGTCTTCCTGAAACAAAACTAACAATTAGCCATAAAAACTTTGCTAGAAAACCTGTATTGATGTGGCATTTATTATGCCTCCTAAGGCTAAACTCTCTGAGATAATTCTAATTCTTAAGAATATTTCTGTATATCAAACTGATATATACCTTTGTGCAACTTCTACTCATTGTTCCTACATCTCTATTCTGGTTCCAAAAATAAGTTGACTGTCTTATCCCTTATATGACAACCCTTAAAATATTCCAAAAATAGTTATTATATTGCATTTCTCACATTTCTCTCTGTCTCCTTCCTCTCTCTCTCTCTCTATTTATCTATCCATCTATCCATCTATCTATCTATCTATCTATCTATCTATCTATCTATCTATCTATCTATCTATCTATCTATCTATCTATCTGTCTATCTAATCTATATCCCCATCTCAGTTTCTTTAATCATTTATTTTATATAGTAAAATTGAACTCTTCACCATGTTAGTTGCCCTCAGAATGTTATCCAATTTATTGTAGGCTTTTTGGGAAAAAAGGCAAATGAATGACTGAAAATCACTTATTAAGGACTTATTATGTGCCATTTACTATGCCTAATACTGGTGATACAAATGCAAGAGCATTTATTTTTCTTTTTTTTCCTCAATGAACATGGATTTTTCATGGGGAAATGAATACACAAAGGCCTTGTAGCCAGAGAGGGACACTTTGGTTCAGAAAGGCACAGGAAGAGAAATGAGACTACAAAGGAGTACATTGAGACACCACATTCAAGGAAAAAGAGCAGAATTGAATTTATCATTAATTATGATTCCAGGACTGGAGAGAGCGGGAAGAAAGTATAGTCACAAGGCAGAGAAATTTTTGTAGTACCCAGAATTAAACACAATACTATTAGATTTGGTCAGATCATGGAAGAATACAAGACTAGTACCATTTGAGTTATATAATAGTATTGTCTTATTGAGTTTGTGGTCCACAAAGCCAACCAGAAATTTTTAATAAGAAGTTTTCTAGTACATGTAGTATGTAGAAGTGTATTTGTTCACTTGCCAACTTACTAGCTGTGTGACCCTGGGCAAGTCACTTAACTCCAATTGCCTCACTAAAAAACAAAACAAAAAAAAAACAAAAAAAAATAAGTTTATTTGTTGTTGTTATTTCTTTTAATTTTTAAAATATTTTAGAAGCATACTATATATACTGTCAGCCTAGTTATTGATGTTAAAACTATCAAATAGAAGAGGTTCTAGCACAGATCTCTGGTGTATTCCACTAAATATTTTTAGACAACCAGGATAACAAATAGCCCATCAAGAAAAAAGCATCTATTAAGGACATATCACATACAAATCACTGTGCCAGATATTGTGGTGAGACAAGAGCAAATAGTGCTGCTCCTTCAAGAAGCTATTAGTCAAACTGTGAAAGATGGCATGGTCATAGACTGTAGGTACTTAGAAAAAGAGCAAGGCTACATTGGTTAAAGAGTTATGTGTATGAAAAAGAGAGTAACATTCAATAAAGCTGAAAACATAGAATAAGACAGTGTTGTTAAGGACTTTAGGGGGCAGCTAGAAGGTGCAGTGGATAAAGCATTGGCCCTGGATTCAGGAGGACCTGAGTACGAATGCTGCCACTGACACAACAATTACTATCTATGTGACCCTGGGCAAGTCACTTAACCCCCATTTCCCTACAGTAATAATAATAATAATAATAATAATAAGAAGAAGAAGAAGAAGAAGAAGAAGGAGAAGACTATAAATGCAAAATAGGGTAGTTCATATCTAAGAGATTGTAGGGAACCATAGAAGAATGAAATAGTTAGAACTGTGATTTAGGAAAATCACTTTGGAATCTATGTCAATGATGGGCTGTCAAGTGGAAAGGGACAAAGAGAAGTCCAATGAGGCAAAAGGACCAATGAGAATTCCATTGGAACAATCCAACTATGAATTGATGATGGCATGAAATAGGGTGGTGACTGTGCAAGTAAAGAGAAAGAAATGGTTATGAGAAATGTTCTGGAAATGGAATCATCAAGATTTGATAACTGTTGGTTATACAGGATTAGGTAAAGTTAGAAGTTCAGGATGACACTGAAGCTGAGAACTTCTGTGACCACCAGAATGATGGTTTTCTTGACAGAAATAGGAAAGTACAGAAGAGAGGTGAGTTTTGGTAGAAAGGTAAATTCAGTTCTTGCCATGGTAAGTTTGAAATTATATGTATATCTATATGTATAGCTAAAGATATAGATAGATGTGGAGATATGGCCTATCTGGTTCAAAATATGCAGTTTAAATTTGATGGTGCATGACTAGAGGTCAAGAGAAAGACTAAAGTTGGACTGGCAGTCATCAGCATAGAGCTGTATATATTCATATGGCAAATGAGTTCACAAGAAGAAGTATGAGGGTCCTGTAAGATTTACAAATTTCTTTACATACATTATCTAATTTGGTCCTCAATAAGTATGATTTTTTAAAGTAAGTATTAAAGATATTATCTCCATTTTACAAATAAACTGAGGCAGAGAAAGGTTAAGTGACTTTCCCAGAGTCACATAGCTGTTAAATATGAGGAATTCAGAAGATGTTTCTAATTTTAAGTTTATTAATCTATACAGCATGGCATTATATTCTAATAATGGAGTTATAGTGATTATCCTGAGGTAATGAGATTTATTCCATGCAATGAAGTGGTGATCAGGATCTCGAACCCATTTCTCTATATTTGGCAGCAAATACTAGACAAATGAAGAGTTATTAATTCTGCACCACTAAGATGAAAGTAAATTCTAATGGATAACTCAGATCTAATACAGGAGGATTTATCAAATGATATGGATTTTTGTAGAAGATGAGTTACAGTTAGATAGATTTTGGATGAATGCAGGGATCAAGAAAAGTGTTCCTAGATGGTGGGTGTGTTCTTCTGAATCTTTTGAGTTTCCTTTACTTTGCTAGCCTTTTCTTTGTCAATAAGCACATCTGTGTCTGCACAGATACAGGAAAAATTTATCAAAAATAATATTTTAGGGTGGATTGTTCTCTCTTGTAAAAAGACAAAAAGTTCAGCTTTCTTATAAGTAAGGCTTCCACTCTTTAGACGTTTGGAAAGATTTAATAGTGCTAATATGACACGAAGTAAATCCCTAATCTCATGGAAAGTCTTTCTTGTACTGATAATTGGTCTGTGATCCACTTTGTCCTTTAGACATTTCCAAATGTCCTTAGTCCTAAAAACCTGTTTTCTGTGGTAGAACCTATGGCAGACAAAATTTAATAATTAATGCATATACACACAAATGCACACACAAAACAAACATATATCTGGTGCTACTGGGAAGTGGTAGTTATTTTAAGATAGATAGTCTGCTCAATTTAGATATTAACAAATAGCCCAAGGATGACTCAGAAGCTACTACTAATGTAGATTGCTGGGTAGGGGTGCAAACTTTTGTAGAAATTTCAAGATTTTTTCAAAAAGTTTTGAAGTTTTAGCATGCAAAATTATGAGACTAAGTAACTACATTAAAATTATAGAAACTCAATATGTAAGCAAGAATAATTATAATAAAGTGAATTAAAATTTTCCTTCAAATTCAAAGAATTTTCTCAATGTTAGGGTGCTATTTACCTAAGGATGTCATCCATTCAGGGAGCTTGAAATATAGCTGTTATTTCAGGGTAATGGGCGTGCCCATTTGGGGTCAAGTATTCTAACAAGTCAGTGGGAGTTCCAGGTAATCCTTTCCAAGACTTCAATTATAATTCTATTTCATGAATGGGGACAGTTGGGTTAGTATTGGGTTCAACTGAAATAAATTAAAAATCCTAAGGTTGTAATGTTTCAATTATCTGGTATGTTAGGATAATGAGGGGTTCTAGAGACTGAAATTTAAAATTGTTAACCTTTTTTTGTTTCAATTATATTTTGATGGAGACCTCTGGTATCTTTTAAAGCAAACTATACTGAACACAATACAGAACTTTATTAAAGATAATGGTCACAAAACCAAATACCATGATGATCCAAAAAGCATTGAACATAGGCCTGAGTCAAAGATATATTCTAGAATTTAATTTAAAAAATTAAATCTTTAAAGGAACTTATTTTGTTGTCATTTTTCTCCTAAGGATGGAATGACAAAACTACCTTTTTTACAATAACAGGCACTAAATAAAAGGCTTAAACTACCTCCTTCCAAGTAGCTTTACTCTCTGTCTTTATTCAAATCATAGTCATAGTGTATTACCTTCAAGAAAAATTGCTGTAATCTCTTTTCTAATATTACATTTAGAATTTGTGCATCAATATTCAATAGGAAAAATGGTCTATAATTTTTTCTCTGTTTTTGTTCTTCCTCATTTAAGTAACTGCCATGGGCTTAGGATAAGTCAGAAGTTTCACCTGTGGGAAGCAAAAGCAAAGATGACCAGATAAGAGGACAGGCATATCAAGGGATCAAGGAACTATTAAATTTTAGATTGACTTACTAGATATCAGGACAGACACACCCATAAAGTATGGGGAGATAAAATTCTATAGCAGGAAAGTCACTTAGGTGTGGCTACTATCTGACATAAAGGATGATACAATAGGCAATTTAGAAAAAGAAGGAATAGTTTACCTGTCAAAACTGTGGAGACAGGAAGGATTTATGACCAAAGATGCGATAGAGAACATTATTAAATATTGAGTAGATTATTTTGACTGCAATAAATCAAAAAGTTTTTGCACAAACAAAAACAATGCACAGAAGATTAGAAGGAAAGCAGAAAGCTGGGAAACAATTTTTACAGACAGTGTTTCTGATAAAAGCTTCATTTCTAAAATATATGAGAACTGAATCAAATTCATAAGAATACAAGACATTCCCCAATTGAGAAATGGTCAAAGAATATGAACAGACAGTTTTCAGATGAAGAAATTAAAGCTATCTACAGCCATACAGGATAAAACAATTGTTCTCAATCACTACTGATTATAGGAATGCAAATTAAAACTATTCTGAAGTACTACCTCATACCTATCAAATTGGCTAATGTGAAAAAAATTAAAATAATAAATGTTGGAGAAGATGTGGGAGAATTGAAACACTAATGCATTTTTTGTGGAGTTGTGAAGTGACCCAACCATTCTGGACCGTGATTTGGAACTATAAAGGGCTATAGAACTGCTACTAGAAAGACTATTTCCAAAAGTGACTATAAAAAATGGAAAAGGACCCACATGTATAAAAATATTTATAACTGCTCTCTTTGTGGTAACAAAGAATTGGAAATTAAAGGGATGCCCATCAATTGGGTAATGACTAAACAAGTTGTGGTATATGAATGCAATGGAATACTTTAGTGCTACAAGAAATTATGAGGAGACAGATTAATGAAAAACCTGGAAAGACTTACATGAATTGATGCTGAGTGAACTGAGCAGAACCAAGAGAATATTATACTCATTAACAACAGCATTGTTTGATAATCAACAGTGATAAAGTTAGCTCTTCTCAGCAATGCAATGATCCAAGACAATGCCAAATGACTTATAATTGAAAATGCTTTCCACATCCAGAAAAAAAAATGAAGTCTGAATGCAGATTGCAGCACAATATTTTCACTACTGTGGTTGTTGGTCTTTGTTTGTTTCTTCTTTCTTCTTTTTTTCTTTTTATTTTTCTCTCACAGAATGATTAATGTGGAAATATGTTTAACATGATGGCAATATATAAATTATATCAGATTGTTTGCTAACTTCAGGAGTAGGGGGAAAGAAGGAGAAAAATTTGGAACTCAAAATCTTACCAAAGTATGTTGGAATCTATCTTTACATATAATTAGGAAACAAATAAAATACCTATTAAAAAGTGGGCCATATGGGGCAGCTAGGTGGTGTAGTAGATAAAGCACCGGCCCTGGATTTAGGAGTACCTGAGTTCAAATCCAGCCTCAGACACTTGACACTTACTAGCTGTGTGACCCTAGGCAAGTCACTTAACCCCCATAGTCCCACAAAAAAAAAATGAAAAAAGTGGGCCATAGAGGCAGCTAGGGGGCACATTGGATAAAGCACCAGCCCTAGATTCAGGAGGACCTGGGTTCAAATTCAGGCTCAGACACTTGACACTTACTAGCTGTGTGATCCTGGACAAGTCACTTAACCCTCATTGCCCTGCAAAAGAAAGAAAGAAAGAAAGAAAGAAAGAAAGAAAGAAAGAAAGAAAGAAAGAAAGAAGGAAGGAAGGAAGGAAGGAAGGAAGGAAGGAAGGAAGGAAGGAAGGAAGGAAGGAAGGAAGGAAGGAAGGAAGGAAGGAAGGAAGGAAGGAAGGAAGGAAGGAAAGAAAGAAAGAAAGAAAGAAAGAAAGAAAGAAAGAAAGAAAGAAAGAAAGAAAGAAAGAAAGAAAGAAAGAAAGAAAAAGGATGATAATTTTTTTAGGTCAATTGTTAAACATTTACTAGCATACCCTTCATAATGGATATAATTCATAGAAATCAAGCTCAATATGAATCAACAGGATAATGCAATCCCCAATTTCCACACCCCTAGCCTAAAATAAAAAACAAAACTAAAACAAAAACAGCTAATAAGAATTTAAGCTACATCTAAAAAGTCATAGTAATTGAAAAAGGGAATCATAAGCCCCATTGTTCCCTGTCTTGGTCAGAGCATATCTAAAACATTGGGTTCAGTTTTAAGTGCCACATGTTAGAAGGAACTTTAACTACAAAGAATATTCTTTCCACTATATTATAATAATCAGAGCTAGTATTCATATGGGGTAACTAGGTGGTGCAGTGGATTGATTACTGAGCCTGGAGTGAAGAAGACTCCCTTTTCCTGTGTTGAAATCTTGCCTCAGGCACTTACTAATTGTGTGACCCTGGGCAAGTCACTTAACCATGTTTGCCTCAACTTTCTCATGTGAGACAGGAAAAATTTAAAAGAGATGTCAACAGACTAAAGGACGAGCCAAATATAAAGAAGATGAAATTTAATAGTGATAAATGTGATATCTTATACTTTAAAAATACACAATGCAAGGTCAACCATTAGATACCAAGATATCATCTGTAAAAATGCTGTTATTATCTCTATTTTTACAGATGGGATAACTGAGATTGAAAGTTAAAGTGATTTATCTAAGATAAGATTTGAACTCAGGTCTTCCTGACTCCAAATCCAGAATCTATCCATTTAATTACATCGTTACATACAAATATGTTTGATTTGTAGCTACGGTGCCTTGGTTTTCATTCCCAAATTTGCTACTTGCTAAAATTTGTGACTTTGAGCCTTAGTTTTATTATCTTTATAATAAGGGAGTTGGACAAGTTGCTCTCAAAAGACTCTCTCATTTCTAAGTTCTTTCATTGCAGTAAATACCTACTAACTCATCTATTTTTTTAAATACTTAAGGATTCCTTGAAAGTTCTTTTCCCCCCTTTATTACCAACATCAACAAAGTTCTTCAGTACACTTAGTTTTTATTTCTCTTATTTCTTGATTTTACTTCCATCAATTTAACTTGTCCATGTCCTTTGAGATCCTTGTTCTATACATACAATATTCTAGCTATTGTTCCCAGCTTTTTGTCACACTCATTTGATAAGAATAGAATTCTATGTCTTCATTCAAGTCTCTGCTGAAAAATTGTTGAACAGGATGAGGCCTTGCAGCACTATGGAGCTTCTTGTGGAGGGTGACACTGATTCATTAATCATTACTATTAATTATTAATTTTGAACTTACCATTCCCTTTGTCATGCTGCCATTCTTTTCAATAATTTCAAAGGTGACAAATGCTTTTTTTTACCATTTATCTTATTGCAAATTGAAGCTTCCACAATGTGATAAATGAATATCTCGGCAAACACCCGAAAACACAGATTCTGTCTAGCTGAATGCAAACTTTATTGATTGCATTATTTTACAAGAAAAGAACATTTTCATTGTTCTCTGTATTGTTTTCTTACAAGGTGGCCTCTTTAAAAGAAAACTACAGTATCTACTGTATTATTTTCTTACAAGATGGTGTCAAAAAAAAAACTCTACAGTATCTGCTCCTATGAATAATCTGTATTAAAAAAACCCCCAAAAAACAAAAAGCTTCAGGGGGCAGCTAGGTGTCACAGTAGATAAAGCACGGCCCTAGATTCTGGAGTACCTGAGTTCAAATTTGGGCTCAGACACTTGACACTTACTAGCTGTGTGACCCTGGATAAGTCAATTAACCCTCATTGCCCTGCCCCCCAAAAGCAAACAAAACAAAACAAAACAAAATAATTTTTACTTCTATATGTAATAATAATAATAATAATAATAATAATAATAATAATAATAAAACCCTAAAGCATTTTATATAGGAAAATACTCTATCTACCAAGGGGAGTTGGAACTTTTTATATGACTCATTATCTTAATAAATTATCTTTAAAAAAAAGAATTGCAAAGTTATTGATATACCCTAGGTGATAGAGATAATATATATCAAAATATATATATAAAAGTAATATTTCAAACCCATGTCTTCAAACCTGAATTTCATAAAATTTTGAAAGGAACTAAAGTGTTGACTCCATGTCAAAGAACAGTAACCATTCATGGATTTTGCTTAATATTTTAGTCACCTCTCTGTTTAATGCTATTATGTACCATCTGACTCTGTGCCACCTATTCTAGTAAAAGATAGTGTAATGTGAGGGAAAGAATGCTATGGTGTGAGTTAGAGGACCTGGATTTAAATATTGGCTCTGCCACTTATCTTTTTAGGTTTGAAAAAACAGTCATTGAATATCTCTAGCGTTCAGTTTTTCCTTCTGTAAAATAATGACAGGCTAAATTAGAGGTTCTCAACTTGGAGTTCATAAACTTAAATGTATATGTGTATATTGGTTAGTTGTCACTTCGTGAAAAGAACCAAAATGAGCACACTATGTTAGAGTCAAATAACAGTGGATCTGACTGTAGCTGATCAAACCAAGAGAGCTCTAAATGCTCTACTATGTGTCAGGCACAAGTAGTTCATGTGAACATTTGGGAAGGATTGTCTAAATTTATGCATCTCACCTTTCTTTTGATCTACTTCAATTCTGCTTTTCTAATAGAGCAATGTAGCTTCTTTGATGAGGACATGCTATGCTGGGCTGTCCTGTGTTAGTGTCTCCCATGTCATGCAGCTGATTGCAAAGGTTTTCAGAAAGACCTTGAGCATGTCCTTGTATTGCTTATTCTGACCCTCTTGTGAGTGGTTGCCTTCTGTTAGTTCTACATAAAATTGACTTTTCAGCAGGCAAACATTTGGCATTCTAACAATGTGAACACTGCTGTTGCTGTTTCCAACTCCATTCATCCCAAGGACTCCATGCCTTATCTGGTAGTCCAAACCTACTCTAGCATTAATGTAAGCCAGAATTATAAGCTTGTCTTCTTTTGTCAGATTATTGATGGGGGTTTCCAGGTTTTCATCATTTTCTTAGCCTCATGAAGGTTTGTCATGGTGAGAGCATAGGCACTCATGATGGTGTGGTGTTTTCCTGCATGTGGCAGTCACATTGTCATGAGCCTGTTGTTCACTCCTTTTGGTAAACATATAAGCTTACTGACTGTTTGATTGTGAAACCTACACCAGCTTCACAGTGCTTCCCTTCACTGGCCACTCCAGGAAAAAAAAAAAAAAAGAAAAAGAAAAAAAACCAAGCAAACATGTATCTGGCTCTGACTTTAGTAAGCTGACTTTCATTTGCCAGCATTGTTTTACTCAGGGCTGATATTTTGATGCAATAACCTGCTGAGCTTCCTCACAATAAGAGTTATTGTCTTTTGTATTTTCTGGTGTCTATAAGTGTACACACATTGCATATACCAATTATGAGTGAAATCATCTCTGCAGAAGTTTTTGTACAGTTTTTTGTTTTGACCAAAGGGTGGTCTGCCTATTATGGTAAACAGGGCAGGACTGGGTAAGTAGACAATGTTTAGGGCACCTTTTCTAGCCCCTTGCTCATACCAGGAGGTAAGTAGTGTGATTCTTAAATGGCTGTTCATATACCCAGGGAGCTGCCAAATCCTATTTCTTCTTACAGTAAGAAGATGGCCCTATGGCCTAGACTGCCTATGTGCAGGGTTGGAACAACAGCTCCTAGTGTGTCCATGAGCACTGCTTTGTCATTTCCTTGTTGCCATAGAGCTTTAAGATAGGCAAAAATGGTAAAGTTATGTGAATGTCTTTTGATTTTTGCATAAACCAGATTTAAGTGAGGCAGAGCTACACAAAGTCATCAGGTTCACTCTTTCTTCTAGTCATCACAGTCCAGTGGCAGGACAGATTCAAGACAACTGGTGATGACTTGAGATGAAGTGAATGACCTAGTCTTCAATGTGTAACCAAGTTCTGAGCACTCCACGTCTGCTTCAGATGCCTTCATGGCCATTGGACTGAATTTTTCCCATCCACTCATTCCACCAGGGAAAATTTTCATATGCTTGGGGTAGATACCCCGCCTAACTCACCAGTTACCTTCAACCTGGTTTGGTCTGTCTACCAAAATGTTTCATCAGGCTATGACCACTGCACATGCTACAGCTTCTTGAAGCCACTGGAGGACCAAAGGTAGAGAGCAGCCCCAAAAGAGCTTAGCAGACTTCACACCAGAGGTACTAAGGTTCCCTGAACACATCCTATACCCCATATGTGTATATAACAAATGTAAACATGTATATGCACATTCCCCCATACATATACCCAAACATATATGCGTATATATACATGTTTAAACACACATGTGTATGCACACTTCAATATAATTGGTTTCCTTACTAATCCTATGTCTTTCATTATGAATTTATAAACATTCTGAAGAGTACAAAAGCCACCAAAGTTTTCCATGATTCACATACACACACACACACACACACACACACACACACACCCCAAAACCAAACCAAACCAAAACCAAAACAAAACCTAAATTACTTCTATGGCTCTTTTTAGCTTGAAATTTATGATGTTATGATTTAATGTTACACAGTTTTCTGGTACACCTGATAAAGCACAGGACTTGGAGTGAGGAAGACCTGAGTTTCAATCTTCCCTCAGATACTTACTACTTTTATGACCCTGAAGAAGTAACATGACATCTTTGTACCTCAGTTTCCTCATCTATAATTAATTCAAACAGAATTGTTATGGAGTCAGTTGAGTACCTTTGATTAGATTCAACAGTGATTTTATTACCTCCCAAAAGTATCAGGGCTAAATGGGAAGGTGCTATTGATTGATTGACTGAATTGACTGAAACTCTTTTAGAAACAAAGAAAGTAGCAAAATTGCTTACGTACAAGAACAACAGAAACAAATTAAAATTCCAAATCCAGCAAATAAAATCCACTAAATTTATCACTGCTATTAAGTGATGCTATTGAGGGAGAGAAATAACTTGTTTGTTTTATATGAAAGCTTTATTTTAACTGCAGATAATATGAAACCTAATTAATTAAAAATATCTCAAAATTATATTGCTGAATAAATTATCAAGACATGTTAATTTTTCAAAAGGAAATTACATATTTTTGGTATGCAAAACTCCATTTTCCCAAAAACATATTTATGACATAAAAAAGTTTTGCTCACCTTCAAGAAAGTTGTTTATAGAATGTGTAAATATAAATAGCCCTATTCCAGAGGAAAAATATCATTACCTATAGAGAGAGATTTTATGGAACCGATACTTGGTACTTAGAAACAAAAGTTCTTCTAATGATTCCCCTTTTAATTTATACAACGAGAAAGAGAATTGCACATATATCTAAAGTCTTTGGTATTGATTAATGGAGAACCTAAATTATTTTCTATTGATAAATCCAAGGTTATTGTTAAAATTATTGATCTGATCACCTACATATGTCATGTTTTTGAAACACATATTTAGGGAAGATGTTACATTGTGAACTTTTTGATGGAAATACCACATCAAGAAAAAATATATATTTATACATATACATATATACACATACATATATACATATACACATATACATGCATACATATACAATCGCTGGGTTTTTTAATGACAATGTTATAATATGGAAAAAAATATATAATTTGGGGAAAAGTATTCGCCTGTTGATAGAGCTTAGTTTCAGGATGAAATCCAGGTCTATAAGAACTGATTTAAAACTATGCCTCCTTATAAAATTTGTATACAATGCATGTATCAAATAATTTGTTTCAAAACCTATGAATGAGGCCCTTCATATAATTTTTCATCATGTTTCTATTATGATTATTACTTGATTTTTTAAAATAAATTTCTATTTTCTATATAAAAGTGTATGATACCCCCAACTTGGTGCATATAACCACATGATTTGGTCACAGATGATGAAACTTTAATATAATAAAGTATTTGACTATAAAATTGGGGATAAATCAAGTGATACTTTTATTTATTTGTTTGTTTGTTTGTTGTGGGGCAATGAGGGTTAAGTGACTTGCCCAGGGTCACACAGCTAGTAAGTGTCAAATGTCTGAGGCCAGATTTGAACTCAGGTCCTCCTGAATCCAGGGCCAGTGCTTTATCCACTGCTCCACCTAGCTGCCAAAAGCGATCTTTTTTATTAAGCTTTTCTCTGACACAAATAAATGTAATAAATTAATTGGAACAGCTAAAATTGTACAAGGCTTTTCAGGGTTTTAAAGAGGTAAGATCTGGACACATTTCTGGAGTTTGAAAGTGTGAATTCTAAGCTGGGAGCTAGGAATGGAGTAAGACTGAACCACTAGAGATGAAATCAATATTAGGTAAGGATAGGAGGGAGGTAGAGAAGATGATATTTCTCCTGTCCAATACCATCAGTCATATTTTTTTTTAAATGGAGTTATTCATAGGAGACATTGCATTTAATTGAAGGAGTATAGGTTCATACTCAAGAAGGACATGGACACAGAGAGGCATCCACCTTAAGGAGGAAATAGTTTCTAGACATGTGGCATAAGAGGAGACCAATAACTAAATTTGGGAAAGAGATGGCATTGGAAAGTTGAGCTGCAGGCAGTTGTTCATATTTTATAAAGGGATCACTGGGTGTGACCACAATTTTAGTGAGTTTAACACTTTGTTGTCAGCTTAAAACCTCATTATCTGTGACTAAATCCTTATAACATACACTAAAAGACAACTAAAAGAAAGACACTTAGCAAAATTTCATGATAATATGGACACAGAACATAGAACATTTTTATGTTATTGAAAATCATGCTGACTCTCATCTACAAAGGGACTTCAAACGTTGTTTGGTAATTCTACTTTTTCCTATAATTCTCTTTTTGCAGATGTTAAAAATGAAATTAAAAACACTTTTAATAGTATCTATTATATACAAAATGTAGCCCATAGTGCTGGAATAACACACACATACAAACACACACACACACACACACACACACACACACACACACACACACACACACACACACCACCAGTTTTCTTAGTGGTTGTAATAGAGATTAAGCAAATGCATTCTGTCAAACAAATTCACTTGGAAAATTTTGGCATGTAAAAGGGAGATTAAAAAAAAATAAACAGTCCAATAAATAAATAAATAGTTTTGAATTATTACAATTTACTTACTAGCTACATGACCTTAGGAAGAACACTTCACATCTCTTTTTTTTCCAGGAAAACTACCAAGTACTCCCTAATCTCAGCAAGGAATCTCCTACATTTGATGCCTTAAAAGGTTAGCCTCTATGACTGTATACCACTGCGTTTTCATCTCTGCCTTTTATATTCCTTCTTTCCTTTCAAGGTTAGGCTTAGATGCAATCTCTGCTAAGTATCTTGACTCGATCCTCTAGCTGAAAGCCCTACTTAAATTACCTTTAAAAGTTTATCTCCATTTACTCTCATAGCATCTCACCTGTGATGTTATTACACTTATCACTGCATATATTGTACAGTAAAAATGTGTGCTTCTTGAGAGCCAGGACTCTGCAATGTGTGTGTGTGTGTGTGTGTGTGTGTTATTCCAGCACAATGGGCCACATTTTGTGTATAATAGATACTATTAAATGTGTGTGTTTTAACCTCATTTTTTAACATCTTCAAAAAGAGAATTATAGGAAAAAGTAGAATCACCTATAGCAGTTTCTTCTCAAGAAGTTTAGTCACAAAAGTGAAGGGTGTTATGGGTTTAATGCTAGCAGGCATTTATAAATCAAGATGGCTCTTTGAAAATGGGGTGGGGACATTGGCATGTTTGTAGGGGTAGGGGAACAACCAGTCAAAGGAGAGAAATTGAAGGTAAATGAGAAAGTGGAAATAATTAAGGGATAATCTGATGGAACTATAAGGATAGAATTTGATATTTTATATAAGTAGAAGGATTCAGCTTGTCAAGAAAAAAGGTCATTTCATTTTGTGAGATAGATAATGGAGGGGATAGTGGCAGAAAGCATCTGGTATATGTGAGATGAGGAGAAGGGGAAAAAAGAAAGCTTTTAGTGAATGGTATCATTTTTTTTTCAGTAAAATATGACTCCAGGTTTTCAAATGAGAAGATAAGTAGGAGAAAGATACATGAAAGATCTAAAAAGGGTTGAAAAGTTTTGGAAGTACAACTGTGGAGGGTCAGATGGTGAATTGAGAAGGTATTATAAGGTTGCCTGGTTGCTCAGCACATTCAGTTAAGAGTGTGTAGCACACATTTGTAGTGAACCCAGTCAGATTGGTTACTTGTGGTTACCAAGATAGTGAATTAATTAGAGGAATATAAAAGGATTGCTTTATAGAATTGAGAGCCCATTTGAGGTTATGCAACATAAATTTGTAGTGAACCCATCAGCAGAGTTTTGTGAATTGCTCCATCTGTGTTCAACATTATATATGTAGGAGTAAAAACAGAGAGTGAATAGTGGCAATTATCCAAGATTCAGGTTTTGTAGGGCAAGTTCAGTGATATGAAAATGCCTGAAGTTGGGAGATGGAGTTTCTGGTTTGAGAAATAGCAACGATGCCAGTGTCACTTACTCAAAGAATTCGTGAGATGAGTAGAGAGAATAAAGTGTAAGAAGACTGGAATGGTTAGGAAAGGAAGGTTGTAAATCTTGATATTTGATCCTGAAAGTGAAATAGAACCAGTGGAGTTGATTGAAATGTGGCTGATGTAGTCAGATCTGAATATTAGGAAGATAATGTGACTGCCCAAAGGACAATGAGTTGAGGTGGAGAGAGATTTATGACAGATGTATCAACCAACAGGCTTTTGCAATAGTCTGGATATTAAGTGATGAGGGACTGTGGCACAGTGATGGCAGAATCAGAGGAGATAATGGGCTTAATATGAGAGGAATGAAAGTAAACTTAAAAGTGGCAATCTTCATGAAAGGTTTCCTCATAAGGAATTCTCTTTACCAGTAAAATCACAAATTCCTTCTCTCCAACATACATATTTTTCCCCTCAAAAAAAAGTGTTAGTCTGGGGGCAACTAGGTGATGCAGTGGATAAAGCACTGGCTCTGGATTCAGGAGGACCTGAGTTCAAATCTGACCTCAGACACTTGACACTTACTAGCTGTGTGATCCTGGGCAAGTCACTTAACCAAAAAAAAGTGTTAGCCTGTGATCCAAGCACTGGGAATTCAAGTAAGAAGATAGGTATCAAGGTGGGTAGAGTTCTGGGGCTAGAGTCAGGAAGTCTCACCAAGGTAGCCTGACCAAGGAAGGTAGCCTTAGGCATTTGCCAGTTAGGTGACCCTGGGTAAATCACTTAACTTCTATCTGTTTCGGTTTCCTCCTCTGAAAATAAGGATAGTGATAACACCTTCTTCTCAAGATTGATCAGAGAATTAAATGTGAAAATATTTGTAAAGTTATGTGCAAACCTTAAAGTGCTACATAAATTAGTTATCATTTTTAAAAAGTATTTGCCCTCAGGGAGCTTATTTGCATTGATGATAGTAATGTACACAAAAAAGTAAGGAATACATATTAAAGCTATGATTTAATTGATTTTGGAAACTCCAGGATGAGAAAATTCCATTTTTCAAAGCATATATGTACATTCTCTGTGTCTTATATGAGTTTCTTAGCCTAACATCCATGAACTTTTGTTGCTTAATTTATTAATTGCTAATTGTATATCAGTAGAGATGATTTTCCTTTGTAATTATTTATACTTTATATATTTAAAATTTTTATTATGACTAGGAGTCCATAGGCTTAAGTTGACTGCCAAAGAGGGTAAAAATAGAAAAGAGTTGAGGGACCACTGTGTTAAGGAGTGGGCTAGGTAAATGAAATATTAATTGACTTGAGTAAATTCACACACACACACACTATATATATAGTTATATTTATATTTGTGGGGCAATTGAGGGTTAAGTGACTTGCCCAGGGTCACACAGCTAGTAAGTGTCAAGTGTCTGAGGCCAGGTTTGAACTCAGGTTCTCCTGACTCCAGGACCAGTGCTCTATTCACTGTTCCACCTAGCAAATTCACAGAATCAATGTGTATCAGTGGTAAAAGACATGAACCATGGCTTCCTAGTCCAGACATTAGTGCTCTCTCTCTCTCTCTCAATCTCACAGATAAGGAAGTAAAAAAATGATGTTAAACAATTCAGAATGGGAAGAGAATACTTCTTGTTATTAATCCTTCATGTTTGAAGAGTACCAATGATATCACGGGTGATATCTTTACTTGCATGTGAATTCGATTTAAGTGAGGCAGTGTTCTACAAAGTTTTCATCCTCACTCTTTCTGAGTCATCAAAGTCCAGCGCAGGACAAAGGTCAAGAGAACTGGTGATGACTCAGGATTTAGTGGATGGCCTTGCTGTCTTCTATGTCTGACCAAGCTCTAAGCACCCCACAGCACCGGCTTCAGCCAACTTCATGGTGGTTGGAACAAATTGTTCTCATCAATCCATTTCACTGGGGAAAGTCTTCACATGCTTCTACTTCTGAGGAAATACTAACTGTTAAGGAAATGAGGAAAGGTTTCACAAAGAAGCTAGCATTAAGCTAATCCTTGAAGGAAGCTACTATCATCAACAGACTTAATTGGGGTGTGATTACATTCTGGACATAGGAGACACAAGCTGTACAAAGGTACACAGAGAGGAGAGAAGATGTCATATGTGGAAAATATGGAAAAAGCCATTTTATTTGGAATGTAAAGTGAGCTATAGGCAGAACTCTATTTTTCATCTCTAGATATGCTGACCTAAACAATTCCAAATTCTAGATATATGAAAAGTCCCAGAGTAAAAGCTAAGATACTTAAACTGTTATTCCGAAATGGATCTGTACCAGTTCTTTCCAAAATGGTTCCCAAAGTACTTGCCAATTCTCTTAAATATAGAAGGGCATGGGTGAGACAAATCATTCTATTTTCTGCTTTGCTCCTTGTTTTCTGGAAATTTTTTATGAAAGAAATATTATATGTTACATACCTAAAGATATGGTTTGTAAAAAGCTAGAAGGTAGGTATCAGTGAATATAGTGCAGAGAGTTACCATAATGTTCATCTGGTGGAACATCTCTCCTATTACAAATAAATTTAAGTTGAAACTCAGAGTGCTTGAGGGACTTAACCAAATGATGACTTACACTATTAGGATCATAGATTTAAAGGTAGGATATCTTAGGGACCAACTAGGCAATACATTTATAGTTTCAAAGTATTTCATGAATATTCTCCTCCAATCTATAGTAGAGAAGAATATTCATTTTATACTTTTGGGGGGGCGGGGCAATTAGGGTTAAGTGACTTGCCCAGGATCACACAGCTAGTAAATGTCAAGTGTCTGAGGCTGGATTTGAACTCAGGTCTTCCTGACTCCAGGGCCAGTGCTTTATCCACTGTGCCACCTAGCTGCCCCTGAATATTCATTTTAAAATACCTGAAAGTGACAATTTAGCTTTTTTTTTTGAAGGCCTCTAAGGAGGTATTAGAAGGCATTGTAGAACATTTGATAAGACACTAAATAGGAAAATGATCTTGATGTCAGAAAGACTTTGTTTCAAATCCTCTTTTAGTTGGTTAGTTGGTTGTTGTACTTCATTCTTAAAGAGGACCAAAATTATATCATTATGTTAGAGTCAAGTTACAGTGTGTCTGACTATGGCTGATCAGACCAATATCAGCTCAGAATGCTATACCAGAAGTCGGGGACAACTAGGCCAAGTGAGTATTTGCAGTGTATTGTCTTAATCTGCACATTTCTCCTTTCTTTTGAGCTACTATAATTCTGCTTTGCTCATAGAGCACAGCACCTTCTTTGATGAGGGGATGCCATGCTGAATAGTTTTGTGTCAGTGTCTCCTATGTCATGCAATCAATTCCCAAGTTCTTCAGAGAGACCTTAAGAGTGTCCTTTTATTGCTTATTATCACCACCATGTGAGTACTTGACTTGTGTTTCAGATACTTAGGAAATGCATATAACCCTGGACATGTCACTTAATCTCTTTGGGTCTTAGTTGCCACTTCTATAAGAGATACATTAGATTTGATGAACTCTATGGTCCTGTCTAGCCCTAAAATTACTATCCTATTAGTGAAGCTCACTGCCTCCTGAGAAATCTAATTCTATTTATTTATAGTTCTAAGTACCAGGAAGTTATTCCTTCATAATGAATCAATCTGCCTTTTTTTTCCCCAATGTCCACAGATTGCTTCAATCCTTTCACATTCCAAATAAGGAAACTGGGGCTCAGAGAAATGAAGTGAAAGACATAGTAAAGCAGAGAGGTGAGATCGGTGCTTAAGTTCCATGCATCCATTAATAGCAATTTTATATGATGTCATAATATCTCCTGAATGAATAGTGTTTTTTAAGTTTTAAGAAACTAGCTCTCAATAGCCAAGAATTTCCTGACAGTAGAAAATAAATGTTAATAATATAGATCCATCAACTCTGTCTTGCTATTAAGTATAAAGGTAAAACATATGGGCTTTTCATTTACAATATTTGAAGGATCTGTTGAGTATAATTTATCAAATAGATAGATTGTGGTGACAACAGTGTAAAGAGCACTGATGAAAAGAAAATACTGATTTTTGAAATGTGAGTTGAATAATTTATAGCTATTTTCAGACTACTTTTAAATAACTGACTGGATAGTTTCATATTATTAGACATCATTGATTCTTCATCTTGGCCTGCACCATCTTTTCATCTGAAATATATATTAGCTATTCTGTGGAGCGTTTTTTGATTATAAAAATTCTGTATAATTCAAAATCTGATAGAACATCAAGTGATGGTTTAAAAAAAATCTTCCTAAGGAGGAAGAGATTTTCTGTCCTAATGGCATGTGCTAAGCATTTTTATCAAGCCCAGGAACAAGTCCCAAAGAATGACTTTGCATTTCTTGGAACGATAGGGGTTTTGAAAAATTATTATTAAAAAAAGGTAAACAGCTAAATCCTATTTTCTTTTTTTAAATATTTTTCTTTTTCCTTTTATTATTTTTTTCTGATAAAAGTATTTTACTTTTTCCAGTTACATGTAAAGATAGTTTTCAACATTTGTTTATATAAGATTACCAATTTCAATTTTTCTCCCTCCCCCCTCCCCTAGACAGCAGGTAATCAGATATACCACTTAATTAGCCAAATTAAGTTGAAAATATAATACAATGCCACAATATTTACCTGACTTTCAGATTCTACTATAATTACCTAGAAGAGAATTGAATTCTTCCCCCAACCAACTAAAGCACTACTCCAAACCAACTACAACCCAACATGACCAAAGAATCCTTCCTGTGGGCTACCAGAAATGGCTGTCAAAAAGTAACCCCATTTGACTCTAAAACATAACAGAGAATGCCCTTAGGCCACAGCCTATGATTTTGAATATTATAAAACAAAGATTAGAATTTTAATACATTTTCATTTATATAATTTAGTACAAAGAACAGCGGATGACAAACAATAGTGATGTGGGTAGTGTTGGTTTAAGCTATCACTTAGTAATATCTAGCAGATTTGGAGGATAAGATATTGTTAGCAGATTTGAAAAATGTAAAACAGTTTGGGGCCATGTAGTTTGCAAACAAATAGCCCTATGTACCATTATGATCCTTGATGTCATAACCATATTACAGTCCAATGAATTGTTTTCTTTTTTTAACAGCAAAGAATTTAATTCTATTAGTAATTTCTTTTTCTCTATTACATGTAAAAATAAGATTTATTTTTAAAATGATCAATTCCAAATTATTTCCATTCCTCTCCCTCCCACCCCTTTGAGAAGGTAAGCAATTCAATATAGTTTATACATGTGTAGTTATGCAAAGCATTTCCATATCAATTATGTTGTGAAACAAAACAGACAAAAAATTCAAGAAAAATAAAAGCTTCCATATGCATTCAGACACCATCCATTCATTCTCTGGGGATGGATAACATTCTTCCTAAGTCCTTCAGAGTTGTCTTGGATCATTGTATTGCTGAGAACAGCTGAGTCATTCACAGCTAATCATCTTACAATATTACTGTTACTTTGTGCACAGTACATTTCACTTTGAATCAGCTTGTTTAAGTCTTTCTAGGTTTTACTGAGAGCATCCTGTTCATCATTTCTCATAGCACAACAGTATTCCATCACAATCTCATAGCACAATTTGTTCAGCCATTTCTCAATTGATGGGCATTCCCTCAATTTCTAATTCCTTACCGCCAGCAAAGAACTGCTATAAATATTTTTGTACATATGGGTTCTTTTTCTTTTTGTTTTGTATCTCTTTTTCAATACAGACCTATTAGTGGTATTGCTAAGTCAAAGAGTATGCATGGGTTTACAAACCTTTGTGTACAGTTTCAAATTGCTCTATAGAATAGTTGAATCAGCTTACAACTCCACTAAAAATGTGCTAATTTCTCATTCCCCCCATCCCCTCAAATATTTGTCATTTTCCTCTTCTTTTCTCTTAGCCAATCTAATTCTTATGATCTAGTGCCCCAGATTTTTTCCATATTGGCATCTCTCCAATCAATATTGAGTTACAGCATTTTATATGGTTATAAATAGCTTTGATTACTTCACCCAAAACCTATTCATATCTGTTATTTAAGATAAATTACCTCTTTCTACCTCTTGCTTTCCCTTTTCCCCAATTCATTCCTCTCTCAAATTTTAATCTTATTTTTTATTATTTTTACATACCGTCCCTTCATGTTCAACTCACAGCTGTGCCCTCTGTCTATATATACTCCTTGCAACTGTCCTAATAATGAAAATGTTCATAGAAGTTACAAGTATTATCTTCCCATGCAGGAATGGACACAGTAAACTTATTAAATCCCTTATGCTTCCCTTTTCCTGTTTACCTGTTTTTTACACTTTTCTTGATTCTTGTATTTGAAATTCAAATTTTCTATTTGGCTCTGGTCTTTTCATCAAGAATTCCTGAAAGTCCTCTTTTTCCTTAAATACTCATTTTTCACCCTGAAGGTTTGTGATCAGTGTTGCTACATAGGTGATTCCTAGCTGTAATCCCAATTCCTTTGCCCTCCACAATATCATGTTCCAAGCTGTTTGACCCATTCATGTTGAAGATGTTAAATCTTGTGTAAAGCCTAAAATTCTAGCTGTGATGTCTGAAATCTAATGAGTGGTCATCTTAAATTAGAATCTTTAGCAAGAGTTTAGCCTTTTAAGTATTTATTAAAGTGTATTAGAAGTTAGTGAAGGGGGGGGAAGCAACCTTCATCTAGCTATTTAAGAGTGAGCTCCCGCTCTCTTGCCAAGCCCATGTCCGGAAGTGAAAGACCTCACTTCTCTGCTGCTTCTCCCTGAAGCCCCATTTGAAACAGAAAACAGGGCTGTGTACACACAGAGCTCCAAGCTAATTGCATTTTAACTTTGATAGACAAGACCCACAAGCATTGGACATAACTTCGGGACACCAACCCGACATTTGAAACCCCAGAAAGGTCACTTCCAGATGTCTAAGTCACAAGCTTTCTTTTCAGGCCAGAGCTCACAATATCCCTCCCAGCAGGGGGTGTCATTCCAAGTCTCATACTTGTGTTGTCCTGACTGTGGCTCCACAATACTTGAATTGTTTCTTTCTGACTGCTTGTAATATTTTCTCCTTGACCTGAGAACTTTGGAATTTGGCTATAATATTCCTGGGGGTGGGGGCTCATTTTGGGATCTCTTCCAGGTGACCAGTGAATTTTTTCAATTTCTATTTTATCCTCTGATTCTAGAATATCAGGGAATTTTCTTTGATACATTCTTGAAAGCTTATATCTAGGCTCCTTTTTGATCATGGTTTCAGGTTGTCCAATATTTAAAAATTTATCTCTCCTGGATCTACTTTCTAGGTCAGTTGTTTGTTGTTGTTGTTTTTCCCAATGAGATATTATACTTCATTTTCTATCTTTTATTATTTTGCTTTTGTTTCATTGTTTCTTGATTTCTCATAAAGTCATTAGTTTGCATTTACTTATTTCTAGATTTTAAGGAATTATTTCCTTCAATGGGATTTTGTACCTCCTTTTATATCTGACCCATTCTACTTTTTAAGGATTTTTTTTCTTCAATAAGATTTTCTGCCTCTTCTTTCATTTGGCCATTCCTGGTTTTGTTTGTTTATTAAGGTGTTTCTTTAGTATTTTTTGTATCACCTTTAGAAAGTTGTTGACTCTTTTTTCATGATTTTATTGCATTACTCTTATTTCTCTTCCTAACTTTCCCACTACCTCTCTTGCTTGATTTTTTTTGGGTGGGGCAATGAGGGTTAAGTGACTTGCCCAGGGTCACACAGCTAGTAAGTGTCAGGTGTCTGAGGCTGGATTTGAACTCAGGTCCTCCTGAATCCAGGTCCTGTGCTTTATGCACTGTGAAACTTAGCTGCTCCCTCTTGCTTGATTTTTGAATTCCTTTTTGAGCCCTTCCATTGCCTTAGACCAATTCATATTTTCCTTGGAAGCTTTGGATGTTAGACCTTTGGCTTTGTTACCTTCTTCTGAAGGTATGATTCAATCTTCCTTGTCACTATAGTAGCTTTTTTGTTAGTAATCTTTAGAATTTTATTTTCCAAATTACATGTAAAAACTAATTTTGACATCGATTTAAAAATAAAACAACTTTGTGTTCCAAATTCACTTCCTCCTTCCCTTACCAGCCCCCATGCCCAATAACTCAAGCAATAAGATATACAGGAGTAGTCATGGACATAGTAGCTTTCTATGGTCAGAATTTTTTGCTGTTTTTTGTTCATTTTCCCAGCCTATTTCTTGACTTTTGACTCTTTGTAAAAGTAGTGTTTTGCTTCCATTGTGAAGGGTGCACTTTCCTAGGCTTTAGAGGTATTGTGCAGCTATTTTCAGAGATACTTCCAGTGACCAGTAACTTTTCAGTTCTTCTAAGGTAGTATGACCTAATTACAGGTGTGTTTCTTGTCCTGTGCTCTGGTCTGAGAGCAACCACAAGCACTCTTTTCTGCCCTTGAACTGTGAGGAGGGTGCCTACTCTTCACAGCCCTGGGACTCTCCCCAGGTGATCCAAGTAGGGGAAAGCAATCGAGTCCTGCCTTAATGCTAGCAAAGTAAACCCTGTGATCTTCTTCTGACCATTTGTTCAATGTCTTTACCATCCATGTACTGAGAACTCAAGAATCAGTTTCTAAGGCTTCTGATTCAGCAACTCCTATGGCCTTCTCCTGTTTTGCTGGGTCTTGATCAGCATTGGCATAGCTGTACTAGATGGTTTTACATTCCCACACCAGTAAAAAAGAATTTTCCTGCCACCATTCTAAGTTGTCCTTGGCCAGAAAATTATTTCACTGTATAATTTTGTGGATTCTGCTATCCCAGGAATTGTCTAATGACATTATGTAAAGGTATTTGTAGAGGTTTTGGGGAGAGTTCAGGTGAGATGCTAACTTTACCTGCAAAGTAATTGTTTTTCAATAAGGAGAGGAAAAAGTCATTAGGAAAGGCTAGATGATGTTTGATTAATTTTAATAATTCTTAGAACCTGTAATTTTGTTGATTTGAGTATTTCTTCCATAAATATAGGTCAATGCCACTTCCAGACCAGAGGTGACAATTTTATGAGATTCAGGGACCAAAAACAGAAAGAAAAAAATCATTATTTGTTAAACAGCATATTGACACTTGGCTCAGGAGATTCAGGTTCAAATATAACTTCTGACTACCTGAGTGATCTCTGGCAAATTTGTTCATTTCTATCCTTCTTCAATAAATATGTTTTTGAAGTTCCCTTCTAGTTTCATATACATGATCATGAAACCAACCCTGTGGTAAAAAGCCCTCCCTGTACTTAACTAGGTTTGTTTTCAGAGAAAAAAACAATATCTATCCCTAATTGAGAAATGGTCAAAGGATATGAACAGGCAGTTTTCAGATGAAGAAATCAAAGCTATCTCTTTCCATATGAAAAAATACCCTAATTCATGATTGAAGAAATACTCATTAAAAAAAAAAAACTCTAAGGTACCACCTCATAACTATCAGATTGGCAAATATTACAAAAAAGGAAAATAATACGTGCTGGAGAAATTTTCAAAAAATGGCACACTAATCCATTGTTTTGGTGTAGTTGTGAACTGATCCAATTATTCTGGAAAGCAATTTTGAACTATGCCCAAAAGGGTATGAGGTTACACATATTCTTTGACCTAGTAATACCACCTCTAGGTCTGCATGCCAAAGAGATCATAAAAAAGGTAAAAGGAACCACATGTACAAAAATATTTATAGCAGCTCTCTATGGTAGCAAAGAATTGGAAATTTAGGGGATGCCCCAAAATTGGGGTATAGCTAAATAAGGTGTGGTATATGAATGTAATGGAATACTATTGTGCTATAAAAAATGATGAGAGGGGGAGGAGCCAAGTTAGCGGAGGTAAGACATTAAACACACAGGGCTCCTGAAACAATTACCCACCAAAAGAGCAATAAAACAAACCCTGGAGCAGCAAAACCCACTAAAAGATGGGCTGATATTATTTTTCAGTCAAATACAGCTTAGAAGGGGCCATACTGGGCTGTAAGAAGAGTAAAACTGAGCAAACACACTGACACAGTCCCCAGGGAAGCTGCTCCAGAGAAACTTACCCCTATGCCTCTGAATCAGGGGCAGCACCAGTATCTTCTTTTCTTTTTTTTTTTAGTGAGGCAATTGGGGTTAAGTGACTTGCCCAGGGTCACACAGCTAGTAAGTGTTAAGTGTCTGAGGCCGGATTTGAACTCAGGTACTCCTGACTCCAGGGCTGGTGCTCTATCCACTGCACCATCTAGCTGCCCCCACCAGTATCTTCTTAAACTAAACTTATGGTCAGGTGAGAGGGCTGAACAACTAGCCAGGAGGGGAAAAAAAACAAGAGAGTCTACAGGAACTAAAGAGGAATTCGGCTATCCCACCCCAGTGGGAAACCAGCAAGAAATATTGAGTGGTGGGAGGCCCAGGTGGGGGAGGGGTGCAGGCTTATCAGAGCTAAGAATCACAACACAAAATGTTTTGCTGGCTGGTTACTTATCAAGTTGACTTGAGGCTATCGTCAGACCAGAGAACAGGCTAGGCAAGAGAAAAAACCTGTCTTGACTCAAACAAAAATACCTGAAACCCTCTGAAGCTTGGGATGGTATAGTTTGGAAGTAGCACCCCACTGTGAGAGGGAGGTAAAAGTCAAGTAAAACATGGCAAGATGAGCAAGCAAAGAAAGTTGATAACTATAGAAAGTTTCTTTAGTGACAAGAAAGATAGAGGTGCAATCTCAGATGAGGATAACAACCTCAGGGCCCCTACATCCAAAGCTTCCAAGAAAAATATGAATTGATCTCAGGCCATGGAAACACACAAAAGGGATTTTGAAAAGAAAGTAGGAGAGATAGAAGGAAGATTTAGAGAGGTGGAGGAAAGGATTGAAAGAAAAATGAGAGTAATGCAGGAGACTCATGAGAAAAAAGTCAACAGCTTGAAAAGTCAAATGGAAAGGGAGATAGAGAAGCTCTAAGAATAAAATAATTTCCTAAAAATTAGGATTGAACAAATGAAAGGTAGTGACTTTATGAGAAACCAAGATATAGTAAAACAAATACATATGAATAAAAAAATAGAGGGCAATATGAAACATCTCCCTTGAAAAACAGCTGACCTGGAAAATAGATTCAGGAGAGATCATTTGAAAATTATTGGACTACCTGAAAACTGACCAAAATAAGAGTTTAGACAGCATCTCCCAAGAAATTGTGAGGGAACATTGCCCTGATATTCTAGAAGCAAAAGGTAAAATAGAAATTGAAAGAAGCCTCCAATCACCTCCTGAAAGAGATCCCAAAAGGAAAACCTACAGGAATATTATTGTCAAATTCCAGAGCTGCCAGGTCAAGGAGAAAGTATTGCAAGCAGATAGGAAAAAGCATTTCAAATACTCTGGAACTACTAAAGATAAATCAAGATCTAGCAGCATCTAAATCAAAGGAAAAGAGGGCATGTAATAGGATATTCCAAAGGGCAAAGGAACTGGGGCTACAGCCAAAAATCACCTACCCAGCAGAAATGCATATAATCTTTGAGTGTTAAAATGGGACTCAAAAGATGCTGAAAAACCTTTAGAAAAAAATACAGCATCTATTCCTATTACAAACAATAGAGGATTAAAAAGCCCAGATATAGGACTTCCGGGGCAGAGCCAAGATGGCAGAGGAAAGGCAGTGAGCTCCTGAACTCATGACACAATCACTGCAAAAAACATCCAAATAACATCTTAGGAAAATGACCAGAGCAGCAAAACTCACAGAAGAATGTGCTCAAATCATTTTCTAATCAAGAACGGCTTTGGAAGGTCAGAAGGTGGGATCTGCTGTGCTGATACAGGAGTCGAGCCCAACTCCACAGTCCACCTGACACAGATCCAGTCCCAGGAAGGCGTCACCAGAAGAGCAGACCCCCAGGGCCTCTGAATCAGCTGAAGTGCCATTGTTGTCTGGAACTAAGCTCACAGTCTGGTGAATGGGCTGAGCCCAGGGAAGGGAGGAGACTACAGGGGTCTATGCTGGTGCTAAGGCAGAACTTGAATTTTATACCCCTGCTGAGAACCAGGAGGTAGGCTTGAGTAGCAGTGGCCCAGGTGGGGGAGGGGCACAGGCTCTCAGAGCTAACAACCACAACACACAAAGTTAGTTGATTAGCAAGTTGGTCTGGGGTCATCTAAGGACCAGGGAACACATACCACCTGGGACTTCTTAATCTTGGGATACTGCAGCCTGGAAACAGTGCCCCACTTTAAGGAGCTAAAAGTCTAGTAAAAGAAAGGCAAGATGAGCCGACAGAGAAAGGTTAGGACCATAAAAAGCTTCTTCAGTAACAAGGAAGACCAAGGGGCACCCTTAGAGGAAGATGTCCACATCAGGGCCCCTATATCTAAAGCTTCCAAGAAAAATATGAATTGGTCTCAGGCCATAGAGGTGCTCAAAAAGGTCTTTGAAGATAAAGTTAGAGAGGTAGAGGAAAAAATGGAAAGAGAAATGAGGGTGATGCAGGAAAGACATGAGAAAAAAGTCAGCAGTGTGAAAAGTCAAATTGGCAATATGGAAAAGGAGATACAAAAGTTCTCTGATGAAAATAATTACCTAATAATTAGGATTGAACAAATGGAAGTCAGTGACTTTATGAGAAAGCAAGACACAATAAAGAAAATCCAAATGAATAAAAAAATAGAGGGCAGTGTGAAATATCTTCTGGGAAAAACTGCTGACCTGGAAAATAGGTCCAGGAGAGATAATTTGAAAATTATTGGTCTACCTGAAAACCATGATCAAGGAAAGAGCTTAGACACCATCTTCCAAGATATTCTCTGGGAAAATTGCCCTGAAATTCTAGAAGAAGAAGCTAAAATAGAAATTCAAAGAATCCACTGATCACTTCCAGAAAGAGATCCCAAAAGGAAAACTCCTAGAAATAGTATAGCCAAATTCCAGAGCTCTCAGGTTAAGGAGAAAATATTGCAAGCTGCCAAGAGGAAAGAATTCAAGTACTGTCCAGCCCCAGTCAGGATAGCACAAAATCTAGCAGCTTCCACATTAAAGGACTGGAGGGCATGGAATATGATATTCCAGAGGGCAAAGGAAATGGGATTACAACCAAGAAACACCTACCCAGCAAAACTCAGCATAATCTTTCAGTGAAAAAAAAATGGGACTTTAATGAAAGAGAAGACTTTCAGATATTTGTGATGAAGAGACCTGAACTGAATGGCAAATTTGACTTTCAAATACAAGACCCTAGAGAACCATAAAAAATTGTAGCTGGGGGATATACCTGGGGTCGTACAGTGGGCGACTGTCTTGTGTCTGAGGCTAGGGTTTGGCTGGGATCCCCCTGGGTCCAGGGGTGATGCTTTATCCACTGTGCCACTTAGCTAGGTGATGACATCTTTAGGGTAAAATTGAGGGGTGAAGGGAATTCACTGGGGGAGGGGGAAGGGCAGAGGTGAAATCCTACTTGAAAGTAACAGGAAAAGGCTTATGGAGTTGGGGAAGCCATGGGAGAGGAGCAAGGCAGTAAATGAATTTTACACTCATCAGAAATGGCTCAAAGTCCTTAAACTCATCAGAGCTGCCTGTTAAGGGCTAAAATTCTAGCTAGTCTGTCTAAAATATTTAATGAGTGGTCGCCAATAAATTATAAGCTTTAGCAAGAGTTAGACTTTTAAGCATTTATTAAGGAGAATAAGAATTTGGTAAAGAGAGAGAGAAAGGTCTAGATTCCTATCTATTAAAGGGAGAGCGCATTTCTAGCTCCCTTCTCCGCCAGAGTCCAGAGGAAAGAGAGCCAGACCGAGCGCCAGTCTCTTCCTTCCTCTTCCCACTAGTCTGCGTCACTTCCTCCCCGCCAAAGAAAAGACTCCTGGTCTTGCCCTCAAAGACCTTCGCTTCATGGGCAGAACTCTGCTACAGTAAGTATCCAGCAGGTGGCGTCATTCCAATCGTTACAAGGTTGTCTCAGAAGCACAGCCAGGCTGGGGAAGAGCTGAGCCTGAAGCTGCAAATGTAGTTAGAGAAAGTTGAGCATGCGCATCAGTTCTCTGGACTTCCCAGGCAGGGGAAGCAATGGGCTTGGCCATGGGAGGAGTAGAGGGTGGGGTCTGGAGAGGAGGGGAGGGACCAGAGCAATTTGAATCAGACTTGATTTTGAACTCAGGCCTGGATTCCTCTTCCCCCACTTTGCCTCCAGGTGCTAGGGGATTAAAAGCTTCTAGAGGGTGGGTCATTGCCTCCAGGCATGCAAAATTAGAGCAACAATTAGTGTTAGAACTGGGAAAAGCTGCGGGAATCTCTACAGGTTTCTCTGAAAAAGCATGGTTGGGAGAGGGAGAGATATTTCCTTGTGTGAGTAAGTTGCTGGCTCTTTTAACAAAAATAAAAAGAAAAATAGAAAATCCACAAAAACAAAGCATTAACATGATCTTATCTCCCATTTGTCTGGTTAAACAGACCAAAATCAAAAATAGGATAATTAGGGAGTTTAAAAGGTCCATTCGAAAAAATTCAAAGGAAAAACACAGCCAGTACACCAATACTTAGCAGTTAAAGGGAGAGGGAGGGGAAATTTCTTACCCAACCAGCAGATCAGAAGAAGACTGAGGGTTAGCTTTCCTCTTCGTGGTCAGCCATCTGTTAAGGGCTAAAATTCTAGCTAGTCTGTCTAAAATATTTAATGAGTGGTCGCCAATAAATTATAAGCTTTAGCAAGAGTTAGACTTTTAAGCATTTATTAAGGAGAATAAGAATTTGGTAAAGAGAGAGAGAAAGGTCTAGATTCCTATCTATTAAAGGGAGAGCGCATTTCTAGCTCCCTTCTCCGCCAGAGTCCAGAGGAAAGAGAGCCAGACCGAGCGCCAGTCTCTTCCTTCCTCTTCCCACTAGTCTGCGTCACTTCCTCCCCGCCAAAGAAAAGACTCCTGGTCTTGCCCTCAAAGACCTTCGCTTCATGGGCAGAACTCTGCTACAGTAAGTATCCAGCAGGTGGCGTCATTCCAATCGTTACATGCCTCAAGGAGGGACTAACAGACACACCCAACTATGTGTAGTAATTGGTTTAATCTGGGCAGTAAATGAGCCTAACACTCATCAGAATTGGCTCAAAGACCTTGATCTCATTAGAATTGAATCAAGGAGAGAATAATGTACACACTCAATTGGGTGGAGTAATCTCTCTAACCCTGCAGGAAAATAGGAGAGAAAGGGGATAAAGAAAGAGGGTCAAAAGAAGGAAGGGCAGAGTGGGGGAGGGGACAGACAGAAGCAAATCCCTTTTGAAGAGTGATAGGATGAAAGAAGATGGATAATAGAATAAATATCATGGGGAAGGGAATAGGATGGAAGGGAAACAGCTAAAAATAGTAATCATGAAAAAGAGAAAAGGGGGAAAAATTGTACAAAAATATTTATAGCAACTCTTGGTGGAGGCTAAGAATTGAGAATCAAGGGAATGTCCATCAATTGAGGAATGATGGAAAAAGCTGTGTTATATGATTTTAGTTGAATGGTCTTGTGCTACAGGAAATGACAAACAGGATGATCTCTGAGAAACCTGGAAAGACTAAATGAACATCGATGTATAGTGCAGTGAGCAGAGCTGGGAGAACATTGTGCGTAGTGACAGCAGTATTGTCCAATGAGCAATTGTGAATGACTTAACTACTCTCAGCAGTGCAATGATCCAAGACAATCCCAAGGAACTAATGAGGAAGCTTACTATGCACCCCTATAGAAAGAAATGATAAAAAGAACACTTGTGGATTGTACATGTATAACCTGATTGTGATCTTGTGGATGGGGGAGGAAAGGGAGGGAGGGAGGGAGAAAAATTTGGAAGTCTAAATTTTATGGAAATGAATGTTGAAAACTACCCTCACATGTAACTGGAAAATAAAAAAATAAATAAATGTTTGTTGAAAAAACACACAAAAAAAGAGAAACATAGTTCCAGAAACTCTTTGGAGAGAAACATGTGGAGAAAGATAAAGGACTTGGGAAGCAGCAGACAAATAAAGGATCGAGAATCTCAAAAACAAAGGAAAACAATAGAGAACATTGGAATAAAGGGAGCATTCTTTCAAATGATAATCAGGATCTATCTAAAACCATCAGCAATATTATCTGTAACTGGGATAAGCTATAAGCCTTCCCAGTAAAAATAAATTGACAGAATTATAATAGGCAACGAGGAAACAAAACTATAACTCTTTCCAGATGATATGATGGTATACTTGGAGAAATCTAAAGGATCAACCCCAAAAACAAACAAAAACTAGTTGAAATAATTAACAACTACCCAAGTCACAGGATATGAGATAAAGCTGCATAAAGCATTAGCATTTCTTTATATTACCAACAAAGCCCAGCAGTAAAATATAGAAAAAAAGAAATTCCATTTTTAAACTCTAAAATATATAAAATATTTGGGACTCTACCTGCCAAGACAAACCAAGTTACTATATGAACACAATTACAAAACACTTTTCACACAAAGTCAGATCTAAACTTAGAAAAAAAACCTGTTGTTTTTGTACCTATTTTTCCATTTGGTCAGTCTGGCTTTTCAAGGCATTCTTTTCCTTATTGTTTTTTTGTACCTCTTTTACCATTTTCCCTATTTTGGTTTTTTAAGATGTTTTTCATTTTTTTTTCTCATTTACCAAGCTGTTGACTATTTTTCATGATTTTCTTGTATCACTCTCACTTCTCTTTCCATTTTTTTTCCTTTACCTCTTTTACTTAATTTTCAAATCCCTTTTTTTATGGCTTCTATAGTCTGAGATCAATTTATATTTTTCTTGGAAGCTTTGGATGTAGGAACTTTGACTTTATTATATTCTTCTACTGGTATATTTCAATCTTACTTGTCACCATAGAAACTTTCTATGCTTAGAATTTTGTTTATTCATTTTCCCAGCCTGTTTCTTGACTTTTGTGAAGCTGTTTCCAGAGATACTTCTAGGGATTTGTAAGTTTTCAGTTCTTCTTAGGTGGTATGATTTAAGGAGAGGTATGTTTACTACTCTCCTGGCCTATGCTATGGTCTGCAAGCAACCACAAGCCTGCACATTGTGGCTGCAAGTTATGGTGTGCTTTTGCTCCTCCCTTCCTTGGGACCACCACCCAAGATTGTGACCTGGATCCAAGTACGGGCAAAACCACAGGCAAAGTGACCCCTGTAATCTCCTTCTGGCCAGTTGTTTGATCCCCTTACTGCCTGTGATCTAAGTTGTGAGAATCTGAGCTCCACCCTGAGGAGAAAGCATGTGACATGGCATCCAGAAATTCCATCTATAAAATCGCCTGTAGTCATGTTAATCAAAGCTACCAGCCAATTAGCTTGGAGCTGTGTGTGTAGACAGCCTGCTTTCTGTTTCACAGAAGGGTTTTGGAAGAAGCCTTTGAGGACTGGCCTCATTTCATCTGGGAAATGAGTGTGGTGGCAGATGGAGAACAGGGGGAACCACTTTTAGTCATTCAGACACTGACTTGGTGGTGAGATATTTCACATGGGCTGCTAGGAAAGGAAATTGCTTTCTTTCTCTCTGGGCTATACTGAATTAGATCTAAGCTAGGATTTCCATGCTATAAGGAATCTGTTCTCAATCTCTCTCTCTCTTCACTAATTTATAATATATATTTTAATGAATCTTTGAAAGCCTAAACTCTTGTTGAATTTATCAGTGATTTCAGCCAGCTTCCCCCCAAGAATGGGGGTGGGGTAGATTAGAACCCACATTTAGTTTTTAAAACAACACAAAGTGTTCCAGAACCAGCTGTTGCTGCTATTGATTCAGGCTACTGAGGATTGCTCCTGGTTTGCTGTAGATGGGGCTTCGTCTAACCTGGCACAGCCTGTGCTCGACTACACTCTCATCTCACCCTGGTAAAAACAGACCTTTCCTGCAGACTTTCTAAATTGTCTTTGGCTGGAAAATTATTTCACCCTGTCCTTTTGTGGGTTCTGCTGCTCTAAGAATTGTCTTATGGAATTATTTGAAGGTATTTGGAAAGGTTTGGGGGAGAGCACAGGCTTTTCCTCAGACATCTAGTCTCTCTCTAATTTAGAACATGAGTTTTACTAGTATCAATTTGTAATTTAGTCCCCTCTTCAGAAAGGTTTTCAGATAATGTTTATCTCAGGCAATACTCAAGGATTATAATATCAACTTGAAGAAGTGTAGTAATGAACTTTATATTGTATTAAAAGATTTATCTGTGCTAAGGTTAAGTTGTTTTTGAATTGGCATTCATGAAATGAGACACAGAAAGCTTTCCAACATGTTAGGTTAATACATTATGGAAAGTCTTGAATAAAAATATCATAGCATAAGTAGTTATGTAGGGGATGAAATCTTCAGGAGTGGTTTCAAAACCCAAACCACTGAGACCATGGATTTATCAAATTATTGAAGAAAATCTTCCTTGGGACTGAAATTCTGATTCATTGTATTATTTAATTGGTACTATATTCTAATAGAACATTAGCCATAAGTCAAGGTTACCTTTGTGACTTCAGGGAAAACCTATTGACTTTTCAGTATCTCAGAAGTATAATTTGTAACATGGTCATAATAACTCATAATTATGTATTGCTTAAAGGTTTGTAAAACACTTCACATTCAAACTTATTTAATCCTTAGTACATCTCTGAAGAACATAAAAGATAACAAAACCGAAGCTCAGAGAAGACACATGATTTGCCCAGGATCACAGAGCTAGGAAATGTCTTAAGTTAGATTCATACTCAGTTCTACCTCATTTCAAATCTATCAAAACATCTGCTCAGAGACACTATAGATGGGATCATAGAAAGGATAGGGTAAACTAAATCTAGTCATTTCTACATATACAACATTAGGAGCATATGCATCCTTCTCAGTACTCATTTAGCCACCACCTTAATTTGGGTCTTTATCACATCTTACTTGGAACATCTTAAGGGCCTCCAAATTGTCCTTCATGGACTAAAATCTTCACCCTCTCCAATTCATCTTCCACTATTTCCAAGGTAATTTTCATAATTCATGGGACTCACTAAGTCACTACTCTGCTCAAAGAACTCTGTCTTCCTTTTACTCTGGGCATAACATAAACTCCCATCTTCCCAGCCTCTTTATATCTTACTGCCTTTGATGAGCTCTCTGACCCTTCCATACTCTCATTACTGTTTCTCACACAAGACACTTGATCTCCATTTCCATACCTTTGCACTGGTTGTACCCAAATGTGCATGACATCCACTCCCTTATCTCCTTTGCTTAGTAGAATCCCCTTCTTCCTTCTAGACTAAGTTTAAGCATTATATTCTTCATGAATATCTTCCTAATCTACCTTGACCTCAACTACTAGAATCTTCCCTCCTAAAAATATTTTAAACTTATTATGGAGTCATTTGTACTTGCTCAGGTATTCTCTCCCAATAGAATGTTACCTCCTCAAGGGCAGAAACTATTTCATTTATATCTTCGAATCCAGAGTACTTAGAATAATATTGACATATGGTAGGTGCTTAATATATATTTGTCAATTGCTTAACTGAATAAATATAGGATATCTTCAAAAGAGTTTTGAATCATTTGGTCAAATGACCAAGTCTAACTCTTCTCCACCCATTTTATATATTATATATATATATATATATATATATATATATATATTTATATATTTATATATTTAACCTTCAAATGGCTAGTAAAAAGAGCTAACATTAGGAGTTGTTTACTAATTTCTAGGCCAGTGTTCTTTCCAAGAAACCAATTAAGAGTACTTGGAAACAAATATAAAATACTCATCATTGCGGGTACTAGTTGTATAGCACCAGCAGTCTCAGTGCTCTGTGTCCCCTTGTGCTTTAACATATTCCTTCTGTGCTTTTACTTTGGTTCTGATATTTCATTTGGACCCTAGCTGCTGGTATCAACCTATGCTACTGATTCTTAGTTCATTTTCATCCTAGACATTAGTTCTTGTCATGTTCAGGGCACAGCAGGCAGAGATCACTAATGGCTAATGGAGAAGCTAAGTGATATCTCAGGGACATCTCAGTGTGAATGTAACCTTAAGTGCTTTTGTCAGTGAACATGTACAAAAGGAAGTTTTACCTTCTGCCAGAGGTAGGCAGTGGGAAAACTAAGATGGTAAAGTAGGTAGAGTGAAGCACAAAAATAATACTGACATCAACTGTAATTTTAGTGATTTGGATCTAAGATGCCTAAGATGAACCCAAGACCCATGATTTATGAAAATGTATATTCTAGTCTCAAATGTGAATCATATTTCAGGGGCCATTTATCTTCAAAGGATCATAGCTTTAACACTGGAAGAGGGCTCAGAGAACATCCAGTGCACCACCTTCTTTTAGAGATGAGGGACCTGAGGCACACATGGATTGCCCAAGGTAACACAGGTCATAATTAAAAGAAGCAAAAGGGCCTCTGATTCCAAATCCATTGTTCCATTTTCTACAAAAAGATGCTGCTGTTTTAATGAAAGATGGGCTCTTTGACAACCTGTTCTGAAAGGCCAGGTCTCAGGAATCTTTCATGATTCCTTAAAAAAAAAAATCTTAATTGTATGTAGAGTCATAGATCTTTCACTCCATTTCTTATTTGAAATTCATTTAAAAAACAGAATTCCTCAGCTCTAAAGTCTCTGGGACTCAGGTTTTTTATGATTGTTAGCCATGACTGTGGTAATGACTTAAACAGGTCACTTCATCTCTCTAAGTTGCAAAGGGATAAAAAAATATATATATATTATTCTCCAAAGAATGCTATTTAATTTCAGAATTCAAGGTTTTGTAGCTTTCTAAGTGTGAAAACTCCCTCCTAGCAATTCAAAAATTAACTCCTGTATGTCTCAATAGAACATCTTTATGAATTACTATGCAAAAAAAAGAAAATCGAACTTGGAGTTAGCCATTTTCTAATCTCACTAACCTTGATATAATCATACTTTCTGATTGACTTTAAACTATATTTAGCTGTTGTCAATGAGGATTTTAAAACTCACCCCTCAAATCTATCCAGAAAAATAGATGTTCCCAAATGAATTATGATAACTAGATTGAATAGGTGCCTTCCTATTGTTCACAGGAAATGACTTATTGTTTTAAAATTAATTTATCCCTTGAAAAAGGAAATCCAGTTGCTTTCAGAATTTACCTTAGAGTTTAAAATGAAGAAGACATGATATTTTCAAGAAGTAACATGGACAAGCATCTGAAAAAACCCTCTTAGCTTAAAAGTAGTCACTAGGACCTAAAAATAAGTCTTTTAATGAATCAGAGGGGCCAAAAAGCCGCTTTCCACATTTTTTTTTTTTAATTTCCTTTTTCTAAGCAGAAGAGTGCCACTCTTTGCTTGGTGATGTTCCTTTTAGACAAAAAGAGAAAAAAAAAGATAAAAAAAAAGAAAAGTAATAATCATCCTTAGATCTTCTACTTTCATCCAGTAGCTAGTTGGGGGGTGGGGCGGAACAGTATTTTTGGCCTACTAATAGTGGAAGGAACAAGGCCTATGACTTCAATGCTATATGGAACTCCCAAACAAGGTAACTTGTTCCATAATACAGACATTACATTCTCTATAATATGTAGTCTTAGAGAATGGCCTGGATCCCTGAGAGAATAAATGTTCTCACTACCATGTACTTAGAGATCATATTCCTGTTGTAGTAGGAGTTGAGGAGTCACCAGGAAAACAACTTCCAGGTTTTGGGGCTGTGCCTTAAGCAAACTCCTGGAACTGATTCTTTACAACTTATTGCCCATCAAGTGAAAGTTTCTTTTTTTTTGTTTTGTTTTGTTTTGATTTTTTTTTTTGAAACTGACCAATCATTTTTAATATAACACCCAGCACTGATGACAAAATCAGGAGATCCTACATCATCTCAACAAATTGCACAAGCAAGCAGAGATCATGTCCCACCAAAACTTACAATGAGCTTCGCCCAGTTCTATAAAGTAAAGAGTTCTCCTAAGCAGTTATATTATCAAATGAAATGCTATGAAATATATAGTAGGCAAAATGATGTATAAATAGTGAAGAAGGAAGCATCATTCATTTTTGAATTGGGAGACTAGGAACAGCTATAGTGGCTTTTAAGTTGGGCCTTAGTGATAAGGCCGAATTAAAAGGAGAAAAATGAGTTATCTCATGTGTAATTTAAGACTCTAAATGTGGATTCTTATCTGTTCCCCCAGTTTTGGGGGAAACTGACTAAAATCAATGATAAAACGAGTTTAGGTTTTTAAGGGTTTATTGGAAAATAGAAAGAAAAAGATTCAGAATAGAATTCCAACAGCCTGGCATTCCTATCTTTCCTCAAATTTCCTGTGAAGTCCTCTGCCGCCACCACCATCAAATCAGGAACCCCAAAAACCCAAAGAGCTCCATGCGCAGGCTCCCTCTCCTCCTTCCTGTCTCCTCCCAGACCATAGGAGGCTCCTCAAGTTGATTGGCTGGTAGCCTTGATAGACAGCACCCATGAGAAAACGTCATTTCCTGATGCCAAGGAAAAGCCACAATGCCTTTGAGGCATTTTCCTCATGGTGGAGCTTTCCCACAGCAAGTCTCCAGTAGGTGGCATCATTCCAATCATTACACTCAGATAACATTCCATATGATTTATATGCATACATATACTATAATGATTGGAATGATGCCACCTGCTGGAGATTTACTGTAGGAAAGCTCTGCCATGAGGAGAAGGTCTCTGAGGCCAAGCCATGTGGTCAAGGTCCTTGGCGTCAGGAAGTGATGTTTGCTCGAGGGTACTGTCTATCAAGTCTACCAGCCAATGAACTTGAGGAATCTACCATTTCTGGGAGGAGTACACGAAGTAGGAAGTGGATGCTGGGAGAGGGCTTTTTTCCCTCTTTTGGTTCCTGACCTTGCCATGGTGGGTAGGATGATGGGGTCTCTTAGAAACAGTTAGATTTTTACCTTTCTCTCTGATCCTAATGCCCTTTAATAAATACTTAAACACTCAAATATTCTTGCTAAAGCTCATACCTTATTGCGACCACTCATTGGAATTTAAATAGTATAGCTAGAATTTTAGCCCCTTACAGATGGCTGACCATGAAGAGGAAAGCTGAATCTCCATCTTCTAATCTTCCGGATGGGTAAGATTTAAAGAATGTTTCAATTTTTGTTTTATTATATGTTTCATGTGTAATAACTAAGATTCTGAATTCCCTTAGACATGTTTTCGAGAACTCTCATTGTTTGATTTGATTATTGACAAAGCTATTTTAAAGTTGTGTTAAACTCAATTTTGTAGGAAATTTTCCTGACTGATTACCAGCATCCACACATCAACCCTTGAAAAGACTTCCATTCCACGACTACACCCATAGGACATCTGAAAAAAGACTTTCAAAGAGACCACTGCTCTGGACAAAATTTCCTCTTTCTCCTTTTTCTATATTGTTATTAACATATTGTCTGTTAGCATAGGGTATTATATTCTGTTATTTTGACTGTTTCATCAAGGAAACACCCCATGTTTCTTGAAGAAACAAGGGGAGGACTGTAACAATTGGAACAATACCACCTGCTGCAGACATACTATAGGAAAGCTCCACCATGAGGAGAAGGCGCCTGAGGGCAAGACATGTGGTTTTTCTTTGGCATCAGGAAGTGATGTTTGCTTGTGGGAGGAAGAGGGGGCGAGGCTGGCACTCTCACTCTTTTTTTGCCAGGACTCTCATGGAGAGCAGAGGAGGGGTAATTGTAGCTCCCCAAGATAGATAGATGAATCTAGGCCTTTTTCTCTCTCTTTACCAAATTCTTATTTGCCGTAATAAATGCTTAAATGTCTAAAGTCTTCCTAAAGCTTATAATTTATTGGCAACCACCCATTAGATATTTTAGACAGACTAGCTGGAATTTTAACTCCTTACACTTACTGTAGGAAAGCTCCACCATGAGGAGAAGGCCTCTGAGGGCAAGCTAAGATGTCAAGGTCCTTGGTGTCAGGAAGTGACGTTTGCTCCTGGGTACTGTCTATCAAGGCTACCAGCCAATCAACTTGAGGAATCTCTCATTTCTGGGAGGAGGACACAAAGTAGGAAGTGGATGCTGGGAGGGGGCTTTTGTCCCTCTTTTGGTTCCTGACCTTGCCATGGTGAGTCAGATGATGGGGTTTCTTAGAAATAGTTAGATTTTTACCTTTGTCTCTGATCTTAATGCTCTTTAATAAATACTTAAACACTTAAATACTCTTGCTAAAGCTTATTATTTATTGGCAACTACTCATTGGAATTTAAATAGTATAGCTAGAATTTTAGCCCCATACAATACATATTTGTGCATATACAATGTTATTAATAATCAATCATTCAATCAATAAATCAACAAGCACTTACTAAGAATATTCTATATTTATGGTGCCATGCTAAGTAATGGTGATAAAATGAGCATGATAACTAGACCTCTACATGTATCATATTGCTTTGGAAGCACAAAGTACCTACAGTACCCAGATCCATTTGTGAAAGAAAAAGACATGAAAAACAGAAACTCAGATAAGTTATTGGCCCCAGAGGTAAGCAAATACCAACTATTACATAAATTTCAAAGTCAAGACATAGGCTGAAAAAATTAGCAAACAACAAAAAAAGAACATGACCATTAAAAAAAAAATTGCAAGGTGACTGGAAAACTTTAGATAGAAACTCAGAGGAAGAAAATGACTTGAAGAAAAGCTTCAAAGAAAAATTAAAAAATAATAATATTAAACACAAGGCCAATGAGAATTCTTAGGAGAGCTAAAGAGAGTTTTTAAAAAGATTAAAAAATAAAATTAGTGGCTGAGGGAAAAATGGGAAAAGCAATGAGAAATATGAAATTAAGTAATAAAAAGATTTTAATCTTAGCAAAAGAGGCATAAAGATATTGAAGGGTGTACAGGAAGGAACTCAGCTGAACTTTGTCAACATTCCACACTAAACAACTTTAAAATAATGCTTCAAATAGACTTTTGGAGGGTAGATCCAACAAAAGGCAAGGGTGAGACATTTTTCCAGCCCATAACAATGTGGGAGGTTGGCAAAAGAGATCTGTGACATGTTTTCTAAAATTATTGCTACTACTGTTCTTTACACATTAATTGATTTCTATTTGTTTATTAATGTCTATTACACCAATTTGGGCAGTAAGCATTTATTATTAATTAATATTACATATCAGTACAGTATTGACCACATATCTCCCTAACTTTTCATAGTCTCAGGCCTTCACATTTACATAGTCCTAAAAGGAAGAGCATGTGCCAAGAGAAAATATTCCAAGCCAAGAGAGCAGATAAAGAGAGAGGGCCAAGAGCAGAGTAGGACCCTAGCATGTTCAAGGGTTTTATCCTCTTTTCAAAGAGGCAGGTCATTGATTGATTGGTTAGCATCATTCAATTCCATTGGTTGACATGATTGAGGGTGGTCAAAATTTAAAGGATGATAAGGGGAAAGTATACAAAGTCCCTCCCTGAAAGGCAAATGCAGAATTCCAGTATCTAGGTGTGGTTTTATCCCATCAGTTCACTGAGCTAGACAAAAGAACCAATCTCCATTTCTTTTGTTCCCTTGGGTTTGTCCCAGGCAAGATTTGCTGAAGTTCCATAGAACTGAACTTCCTGGAGAGGGGAAGGGGGGAGAAAGGACTGAAACTGATGTCTAGGTCCTCCCAAGAAATTCATTAATAATAATTATTGTCTTACAAACACAAGGGTGGGGGTCAGCCTGGAATGCAACACACACAGTGGCAACACAAGCAGCAGGCCTAGGAGGCAACTGCAACAGTGTTTCTGTTAAAGTCATTTTCAAACTTGCATGTCCCTAGTTTTACCAGCTTGATATTATTTTCAATTCCTGCATGATCCTTCATCTCATGCATCCAATCAGCTATCAAATATTGCCATTCCTGTCTCCACAGTATCTCTTGCATTTGACTCCTTTTCCCACTCACATTGTTAATTACTACCTAAATTCATGCCTTCATCCTGTCACCTAGAAAAATTTAACAGTCTCCTAATTGTTCTTCTTGCTTTACCTCTCCCTACTCAAATTCCCTGAACACACTGCTGCCAAAATTATTTTCCTTAAACTCAGATCTAATCATGTCACTTTCTTACTCATTCTGATGTAGGAGGCAAAAAAGGGTTAACAGAAAAACCTACGATCCAAACTCTAATTCAGATATTAGACCTAAAATGGATTTAGACCCCAGTTATTGGATAAGTTACAAGTCAGGATGTGGGTTCTCTTACCCACAATGGGAACAGAGGGAGCTAGGACATGAAGGCCTCAGACTATAACAATGATACAATGATAGGCCATAGAAACTTAGACTAGAAATAAATGATAAATGAAGGTGTTTTGAAACTAGTCATGGGAATCAGAAAGAGAGATGCACAGCAAAGGCCAAATTTATCCCAAGATTCACCTTATGATATATAAACCCCCAAAACACACCTCCTCAGAAAAAGGTAGCCACCTCCAGGGTTGGCTTATGACACTAGGAACTCCAAATTAGTATAAGCCCTCCCCTGTGCCTCCCAAAGGTGGAGAATATTATAATGAGAAGGTCAGGCCCTCCCCTGTACCTCCCTAAGGTGGAGATTATTATAATGAGACAGATAAATCAATTTATCTATACTATAAATATAAGTGTCTTCACTATTTGAGAGATACCTTTCCACTTTTCTAGTTCTCTCCCTATGATCACCCACAGTATTGCAATAAAACTTGTAACTGAGTCTTGTAATTCTTTTGGGACAACTCACGATCAATTTGACCCTAATTCCATCCCACATCAATTCCACACATTAACTTTTGTGACACTTTGTTGCCACTAAGATAAAACATACACTTTGATTTTAAAGATGTTTGTGAACAAAACACAGTCTATTTTTCCGATCTCTTTGAATATGAATGTCGTCATGTCCTCTGGGATCCAGCCAGATTGGCCTTCCATTTCTTTCTAATACCTAACACTATTTCTGTATGTTGTACTATCCATCTAACATGCATAGAATGCAATCCCTTCTCATTTCGGTTTAAAAAGGCAGCTCAACCAAAAACCTTTTAAATGAAACTGTTCCTGATTTATAAAATTGATTAGCAACCTTCTCAAATTAGTTTGTATCTAAATTTTTTGTGGTGCAGAAGCTGGACAGTGGAGACAGTGCCGGGCCTGGAGTCAGGAAGATCTGAGCTAAAACCCAATATTAGACAGTCTCTGTGTGACATAGGCAAATGATTTGACCTCTGTTTACCTCAGTTTCCACATCTGTTAAATGGGATTAATAATAACACCTACTTTTCAGGGTTTTTATTCTTGTTTTTGGAATGTAGTTAATATGGAAATGTTTTACATAATTTCACATGTAAAATGTATATAAAATTTCTTGCCTTATCAACTAGTGGTAGAAAAATGGGAGGGTGGAAGAAAATTTGGAACTCAACTTTTGAATAAGTGTTAACAATAAGGAAGCAACAAATCTGAAAAAAATGATTGATAATTTTAATAATATTAAAAAAATAGAATTGTAAATACCTCATTTCTAAAATATGTAGGGAACTAAATCAAATTTATAAGAATTGAAGTCATTCCCCCATTGAGAAATGGTCAAGGGACTATTGATTAGAGAGATGCAAATTAAAACAATTCTGAGGTACCACCTGATACCTATCAGATTGGCTAAAATGACAAAAAAGGAAAATAATAAATGTTGGAGAAGCTATGGAAAAATTGGAACACTAATCCATTGCTGGTGGAGCTGTGAACTGATCCAACCATTCTGGAGATCAATTTGGAATTATGCCAAAAGGGCTATAAAACTGTGCATAACCTTTGACCCAGCAATACTACATTTGGTTCTTTTCCCCAAAGAGATCATAAAAAGAAGGAAAAGGACCCACATGTACAAAAATATTTATAGCTGCTCTTTTTGTGGTGGCAAAGAATTGGAAATTGAGGGGATGCCCATCAATTGGGGAGTGGCTGGACAAGTTGTGGTATATGAATGTAATGGAATTCTATTGTGCTGTAAGAAATGATAAGCAGGAGGATTTCAGAGAAACCTGGAAGGACTTGCATGACCTGACGATGAGTGAGATGAGCAGAACCAGAACATTATACACAGTATCATCAACATTATATGTTGATCAATTGTGATAGACTAGATTCTTCTCACCAGTCCAATGATACAAGAAAGTTCCAAAGGACTCATGAAGGAAAAGGTTCTCCAAATCCAGAAAAAAAAAAAAAAGGAACTGTGGATTATGGATGCTGATTGGACCATACTATTTATTTTGCCTTTGGTGCTTTTTTTTGAGATTTTTCCTTTTTGCTCTGATTCTTCTCTAACAGCATGACTAATGCAGAAATGTTTAATGTTATATGTATATATAAAACCTATATTAGAAGATTGCCTGTTGTCTAGTGGAGTGGGTGGGGAGGAGGGGAGGGAGGGAGAAAAATTTGAAATCGGTAATCTTATATAAACAAATGTTGAAAACTACCTCTATATATAACTGGAAAATAATAAAATACTTTTATTAAAAAATAGAATTGGCTAAATAGTAAAAAGGCACAAAATCTCAATTAAAAAAACCTTAACATTTAGAATTGATTGAATGGAAGCTAATGACTCAATAAGATAGCAGGAAACAATGAACAGAAGGGGGGGAAAGGAAGAAAAATATGAAATATTTAGAAAGAAAAAAAGTAACATGGAAAACAGGTTCAGGAGAGGTTGTTTAAGAATTACTATGCTACTTGAAATCCATTAGGGGGACAGAGGTCTATCCAGCATGTTTCAAAAAAATTGTAAAGAAAACTCTCCATATATCTTAGAATCAGAGGGCAAACTAGAGTTTAAAAGAATACACTAGGGTATAGCTAGGTGGCACAATGGGTAAAGTACGAGCCCTGGATTCAGGAGGACCTGAGTTTAAATCCAGCCTCAGACATTTGACACTTACTAGCTGTATGACCCCGGGCAAGTCACTTAACCCTCATCCCCCTGCAAAATATTAATAATAAAAAACCCCACAAACAAAAAATCCACTAGTCATCCCCTGAGAGAAATAATAAAATGAATAGCCAAAATCCTGAGCTTACAGTTTAAGGAGGAAAAAATTAGTCATCAGAAAGAAATAATTCAAATATCATGGAGTCATAGTCTAGATTACATAAGAGTTAGCTGTCATTCTAAAGGGGTGGGGGGTCTTGGAATATGATATTCCAGAATTCAAAGGAACTAAGATTATAACCAAGGATAACCTACTCAGCAATATTTAGTATAATGCTATGGAAGGAAAAAATTATATTTAATGAACTAGAGGATTTTCAAGCATTCCAGATGAAATTATCAGAATTGAACAGAAAATACAACAATCAAACAAAAGCCTCTAAAGAAACATATAAAGGTTAAATATGGGTAAGAAACCACAAGAGATTTAACAGGGTTAAACTGTCTATATTCCTATATGGGAAAATGATATATGTAACCCCTAAGAACATTATCATCTTTATGGTAATTAAGAGTCTACTTAAACAGAAGGAATATGTATGAATCTAGTATGCTGGTATAGTCTTAAAAGAAAGATTAAAGGGTGAGAATGAGGGATGGCCTGGGAGAAGAGGGAAGAGAGGGAAAGAATGGGGAAATTATTTTGCATAAGTTGTATGCAGTGAAGAGATTTTATAATGGAGAGGTAAACTATGAGGATGAGTTGCCACTGCTTGAACTTTGCTCCTATAAACTGATTCAATGAGGAAATAGTGTGTATATACACACACTTCAGTATAGAAATTCATCTTACCTACAAAGGAGGTAAAAGGTGAAGGAAGGGGCTAAGAGAAAAGAGAAAAGGTGATAAGAGGGAAAATAGATTAAAGGAGGTAGTGGTCAGAAGAAAAACAGAATTTTGAGAAGACAGGATTTAAAAAAAGGCTACAAAGAAAAGAATAGAACAGTGGGAGAAAATTTAATTATGAATGTGAATGTGTTGAATTTGCCTACAAAAAGAAACAGATAAAGTAATGGCTCTGGACTCAGGAGTACCTGAGTTCAAATCTGACATCGGACACTTGACACTTACTAGCTGTGTGACCCTGGGCAATTCTCTTAACCCCCATTGCCCCGCCAAAAAATAATATATATATATATATATATATATATATATATATATATATATATATACATATATATATATATATACATATATATATATATATATATATATATATATATATATATATATATATATATATATATATATATATATATATATATATATATATATATATCCTTGAAACAGAAAAAGGAAAAAAAAAGTTAAGAGGCTAGAGTAAAATATATTATACTTCAGCTGAAGTAAAAAGTCATGGATAGCATTCATAATCTCAGACAACAGCAAAACCTGGGGAAAATACATTTTACTAAAGGGTACCAAAAAACCCCCACATAAATTAATACAATACTAAACATAAATCCAACAAATGGCATAAAATCCAAATTCTTGAAGGAAACGTTAAATTACAGGACGAAATGGACAGTAACACTATACTAGGGGGGGAATTCAATTTACCACTCTCAAACTCAAACTCAAACAGGAAAGAAGTTAAGGGGAGGGAGTGCATTCTCTGAAGATGGCAGAGTAGGTCAGAAATATTTAGGCTCTCCAGATTTACTACACAGCGTATTACTACAAAATGAATGTAGAAAAGCAAAATTAAAGGTGTTGTCCTCCAAGACAACTTGAGAGGTCAGGAAAGATAGGACCTCCAGGGACAGAGGTTTGGCTTAAGTGATGGGTAGACACCTCCAGGCCAACTCCACTAAATCAATCAAAAAACAGCAAGCCCTAAGGGTAGCTCCTCAGAAGCAGACTAAAGTTCAAAATATTTGACCTCTGTGAGAATCAGGGTGCCACCCCCCTGCTGAGAAAGACATTGTGAAAACCAGGGCAACATGTCCCTGAGGAGAAAGCATGTGACTAGCATCTGGAAGTTACATCTATTCATAGAAATGCCTGTAAGTCATGTCAATCAGTGCTACCAGCCAATTAGCTTGGGGCTGTGTGTAGGGACCAAACCTGGGCAGGCCCACAGGGAGCTTCCACTCCAGAGAACAGGGATCTTTCTTAGGAGCAGTGGGTGCAAGGAGCTGGGCTCTTTCTTTCTGAAATCCACATGTTCTCTTTACTAACCCCTAATATATGTAATAAATATTTAATGCCCAAATACTGTTGCTAAATGCTTCTAATTTAAGGCAACCACATACTAGATTTTTTAGTCATAGCAATTAGATTTTAAACATCACACCTCACCAACCTTAACCTCATGGCCTCAGAAACTTTCATTTCATGAACTTTTACCACACAAATTTCAGCTGACAAATAGCAGACAGCTGAGTGGGGGAAGACTGAAAGAACACACTATGTTTCCAGATGCCAGGCCTACCAGTGCTGGCCAGATATGATCAGGGTTGTAGCTGTGAGTGTGAAACCAACACACACCAAATGAGTGTGGTACTCTAGGGATCAAAAACATTTTCAGGACAGTGTGGCTGGTGGTCCTCACTGTTACTTAGGGGAAGAGAGGGGTAGAGAAAATTTGGAACTGAAAAAAAAATTAAAATCAATGCTAAAGAATGACTTTATGTGTAACAGGGGAAAATAAAATATTATTTTAAAATATTGAGTAGCATCTATCTAAAGCCAAGAGGAGGCATTATCTGTAATGTGGATAAAGTAAGAAACCTTTCTAATAAGAATAGGGATAAAGACAGACTATCATTACCATTATTATTCAGTGTTGTACTACAAATGCAAGTTATAATAATAACAAGAAAAAAATGCGGAAATAAGCATAAGCAACAAGCTAACAAAATTGTCACTCTTTGAAGGTGATATGATGTTATACTTCAAGAAACCTACAGAATTAACTAAAAACTAGTTGAAAAAAATTTTATAAAACTTGCAATATATTTAATAAGCTCATTGAAGTCTTCAATACTTCTGTTTATTGCCAACACAATCAAGAAAGGAGATAGAAAGAGATATTCCATTTAAAATAATTGCAAACAGTATAAAATACTTTACAGTCTACCAACCAAGACATGTAACAGAAATTTGTGAACATAATTACAAAATATTCCAAAAAAATTAAGACAGATCTAAATAATTGGAGGACAAGCAACTAATATAGACTGAGCTAATATAAAGAAAATAACAATTCTATCTAAATGAATCCACTTACTCAGTGTCATGAAAATCAAACTACCAATGAAAGTTATTCCAGGTCTAGAAAGATTAATAACAAAATTCATCTGGAACAACCAATAGTCAAGAATATCAAGAGGATCAATAGCAATACCAGATCTCAAACTATATTATAAAATGGTAAAAACTGAAACAATTTGGTACTGGATAAAAAACAGAGTGATTGATCAGTTGCACAATAACATTGTTTGATCAACCCAAATATTCCAGCTATTGGGGCAAGAAAAGACTGTTTGACAAAACTCCTATAGGAATGAGAAAGCAACCTGGAAGAAACTAAGCAAAGACTAACATTTCACATGCTATACTAAAATAAGCTCAAAATGAGTTCATGATTTAGTCATAAAGTATAAAAACAAACAAATTATGGGACAATGAAATAAATTACCTATGAATAAAGGAAGAGTTCATGACCAGGCAATAGATAAAGAGGTTCACAAGAGAAAAATAGAAAATTTTGATTACATTAAATAAAAAAGGTTTTAAATGAATAACACCAATGTAGCCAAAGTTAGAAGAATAAAAAGAGAGTGTAAGGGGAAAAATATGACAAGAATTTTTTTTTAAATTAAAGGTCTCATAAAAAAAAAATAAACTGAGGCAAATTAACTCTTAAAAAATTCCTGAACTGAAAAATCATTGAAGGAGATGAATAGGTAGTTTTCAGAAAAAAAATCAATTTTTTCAATAATTATATGAAAAAATTCTCTAAATAAATAGTAATTAGAGAAATGCAAATTAAACCAACCCGAGATACCACTTCACACTTATTGGATTGGCTAAGATGACCAAAAAGGAAAATACCAAATACTGGAGGGTGTGTGGGACAATATGTCTATCAATTTACTGTTTTTTTGTTTTTGTTTTTGTTTTTTTTAGAGGCAATTGGGGTTAAGTGACTTGCCCAGGGTCACACAGCTAGTAAGTGTTAAGTGTCTAAGGCCGGATTTGAACTCAGGTACTCCTGACTCCAGGGCCGGTGCTCTATCCACTGCACCACCTAGCTGACCCAATTTCCTGTTCATATAGCTATGAATTAATCCAACCTTTCTTTAGAACAATTTGTAACTATTTCCAATAGGCTATAAAATTGTACATACCCTTTAACCAAGTGATAGGAAAATGAAAAGAATCATATGTACAGGATCATAGCAACTCTTTTGTTGTGATAAACAACTAGAAACTGAGAGTTGCTCAACATTTCAGGAATCTCTGAACAAGTTTTGATATATGGTTGTGATTAAATGCTATTGTACTCTATGAAATCAAGAAGGTAATGATTTGAGAAAAACCTGTGAAGAATTATGAACTGATATAAATTGAAGTGAGCAGAATCAGGACAAAAATGTACACAGTGAAAGGATCATAATGAGAATCAACTGTGAAAGACTTAGAAACTTTGAGCAAAACCATGCTCCATGACAATTCCAAAGGTCCTTTATGGAAAATTCCATTCACCTCCAGATTAAAAACTGATGGATTGAGTATACAGTCAAGAGTAGTTATTTTTTTCATCTTTATTTTACTTGCTTTTTATTTGTAGCATGGATAATGTGGAAAATATTTTGCATGGTTTCATAGTTATCATGGGTATCATAGTTCTCATCTTATTAATGGTTACAAAAAAGGAGTGAGTGAGGTTAAGAATTTGGAACTGAATATTTAAATTAAAAATTTTACAAAAAGAATAAATAAGAATAAAGCAAAAGCCATCTCTGAAATAAATATAAAACCTAAATGTCTCATTTGTGAAAACAAACAAAAAACCCTTCAGATCTTTGAAGATAATAACACCTCCTTCCTCAGTGTTTCCCCCTTTTTAATAAATATTTTATTTTTCCCAATTACATATAAACACAATATTTTTTTTAAATTTTGAGTCTCAAATACTCTATCTCACCATTCCATAATCCCTCATTTAGAAGGCAACTAGTTTGATATAAGTTGATATGACTACATATATAGTCATGCAAAATATAGTTCCATAATAGTCATGTTTGAAAGAAAACATAGACAAAAAAGAAAAATATAAAGTTTTATATATATATACATACATACTTCATCTGCATTCATAATCCATCAGTTCTTCCTCTGGATATGGATAGCATTTTCCCACATAGGTCATTTGTAATTCCCTTGAAACATCATATTGTTTACCCAATTCTCAGTCTTCAGTAAGCTTTTATACCTCTTTGCCATTTGGCCAATCTTACTTTTTAAGGCTTTTTTTTTTTTTATTCAGTGAATTAAGGTGGTGGTGGGGTTTTTTTTCAGTATTTTTTTTTTGCCTTTTTTTACTAAGCTGTTGATTATGTTTTCATGATTTTCTTGCATTACTCTCATTTCTGTTCTCAATTTCCATCTCTCTTACTTGATTTTTAAAATCCCTTTTGAGCTCTTTCAGGAATTTTTGTTGGTTCTCTGAGCAATTTGCATTTTTCTTTGAAGCTTTGGATATAGAAGTTTTAAGTTTGTTGTGTTATTTTCAATTTGTTTTTGGATCTTCCCTGTCACCATAATAATTTTATAGTATTAGGATCTTTTGTTGTTATTGTGATTTGCTCATTTTCCTGAATATTTATTGACTTTTAACTTTATATTAAATTTGGACTCTGTTCCCAAGTTGAGGGAAACTTCTGGTCTTTTATGCAACTAGTTCTGGGGGTGTGTAAGCTTTTAGTTCTTCCAAGGTGGCATGATCTGAGGAGGTATGTTTACTATTTTCCTGGTCTGTGCTTGTTCTGTGAATGACCACATGTATTCTTTTCTGGCTCCTTTGGAAGCCACAAGATTCAGTGTGCTAGTTCTCCTCCTCACTTTGGGACTATAACTCAGGACTGGGACTATATACAAGTATAGTCAATGCAACAGAGTCCTGTACCCAGGGCCAGCAATGTGATCACTATCATTTCCTTCTAACCAATTGTCTGACCCCCTTACTTTCTATAGACAGAGAGCTCTAGAAGCAGCTGCTGTTGCTGTGGGTTCAGTCACTCACAAGGCCTCTTGCTGATTTGTCCGAGGTAGTACAACCTGTGCTCCATTCACACACTGGAATCATAGACCTTTTCTTGTGACTTTCTAGGTTGTCTTGGGTTAGGAAATGGTTTCACTACACCCTTTTGGGGGTTCCGCCACTACATTGTTTGTTTTAATGTATTCTTTTAAATTGCTGGAGGAGAATTTGGGAGAGCTTAGGTGAGTGAGTCCCTGCATCTCTCCACCATCTTGGCTCTGGCCCAACTCTTCATTTCTCCCCTCAGTCTTTTGAGAGGAGAATATTATGTGGGAGAGTGTTGGATAATGATGATGATATTGTCTTAAAATTAATAGAAAGTATATTTCTAAATATATATATACACATATGTATATTACAATAATGAAATGTTATTGCATTAAATTTCCTATGTATATACCTATGGATATAGAATAATAGAGAAATGCAAAAATAGATCAATAGAATGATAGATAGATGATGCTGATTAACATTATAGCTTCGATCCTCTCTTTTTTCTGAATGGGTAGCATCTAATCTTCTTAGATCTTAGTGCACCTTCAGCCAACTTCCTCTTCAGAGGGACAGATATATCCTATTGTATAATTACTTATTACATTTAATATATTTTTTCTAGCATATAAATTAGCTAGGTGGTACAATGGATACATGGGGGCCTGGAGTGAGGAAGACTCATATTTTCAAGTTCAATTATGGCCTCAGAAACTTACTAGCTGTGTGACCTTGGGTATGTCACTTAACCCTGTTTGCCTCAATTTCTTCATCTCTAAAATGAGCTAGAGAAATAAATGGCACACCATTTCAATAGTTTTGCCAAGAAAACCCCAACTGTGTTTACCAGGAGTCAGAAATGACTGAAAAAACTTGAAACATCATTAGTCTAGTACATACATTTAATTTCTGACATTCTGATTTTTTTTTTTAGAAATGTTGATATTTTTTCCCAGATATGAATCTGATAGAAGCTGGCTAAATTAGTCCAGTAAATATTTCTATTATAACTTTTGATTAAATTGATCATTGTGGTCCTTCTGTATTTCTAACAACAGAGAATCTGTCCTAAAGGGAATTTGTGCTGCTTCCTCTGATCAAGTCTTACTATCATCATTATTCTTGGAACATTTGGGCTCCACTCATTCTTATTGCCATGTATAATAAGACCACATTAATTTGAAATCCAATAATTCACAATCTGTATTATTTTAGACAGGATTTAGGAGAAGACTGACCTTTGTTCTTTCTATAAAGAAAGGATTTGCTAAATTGAATAAGAGCTTAGTGAGAATTACCAAGATATTGTTTACCCTTCTTAAGGGAAACAAATGTTTTCAGGGAAACTGGGCATATGCATTTGCATATCGCCAGTGGATATGCTAATTACAAATCAGTCTTATCTATTTAGTAATGTTGAATTGTTGAGGATCTGCTATTTATTATGCTAATTTGAGTTATAGTTAAAAGGACTTTCATTTCCAGGTTGTATGGCTAACAAGATGTAAGACTAGCCATTTTCCTTCCACTGAATCTCCAACCTTACCTCCAGAAAAAAAGAAAAATTAGGTGGCAGATGTAAAGCAATTACACCTGAATCAACAGTACATGAAATTGAGAATGCAGACCAAGCTCCATGAATTAACAATATAAAATTCTAATCTACACTATGCTCACCCAGTTCTCCTAAATCACTAGCCACAGCAGGGATGCTCAAACTCACCTATAAACTCATGCCTGGGAACCCTACAAGGATTCCTTTTTCTGCCTCATACTTCAAATATAAGGATAGATAATAGTAAAATTGAACAATTCCAATGGTATCTAAAAATTCTACAAATATCCAGGAAAAACGCATATATATTCTACAAGTACCTAGGATAATAAAGTTTTGTGGGTTTTTTTGTTTGTTTGTTTTAAATGTACAAAGACAGATAAAGATGAAAGTAGAATTCAAATAATTTCCTTGAGGAAAGATTGAGGAAAATAAATGAAGTACTACTAAACTCCACAGCACAGGTAAAACTTTTTTTTTTTCAGGACAAAATTAGAAAGGAGGTAGGTATAGAAATGGGAAGGGTAGAGGCTGAGGACAAATATGATTCACATTTATTAAAGTCCATGGATGAACAACGAGGGGAATATATTTCCTATGCCCTCTCAGGTAGAAGAGGACTTCTGTAGAATGGAAGATATGGGAAAAGAGATTGAAACTTTTGGGATGAATAATGGAATTTTCAACTCAAAAGGAGATGCAGTACCACTGAAGAGTATTTTCAAGTCATATATAACATGTTCACCTGAATAGAGTTACATAATAGTGGGTTTATTGGAGGAGTTAGTGAGCAGGGAGATTACCTCCTTTAAGAGAGGACTATGCCTCTAAAGACAGCATACTGCGAAAGGAGAAGTGATATCAAAGCTTTTGGGGGTAAGCAGAATACACAATATAGAATGTCATTATCATACAAATGAAGCATATGACAAAAAGGAAGGACGATGCTCATAAGAAGTTAGAATTGGGTTACACAACTTGACAGACAGGGTGATGTCTATTATTGGGCACTTTTTCTAAGGGATTAAGTAAACTCTCTTATAGTCACTATCTATCTATGTGGGATTCCAGAATGCAATCAATCATTTGATTCCTCATGATCAATAATAGAGACATTAATAAAACCAGATGATTGGGTCTATATGAAAAGACTTGTCCATAAAGAATCTCTTAAGACTGTTCCTGAGACGTTAGTCCTGGCTACATATCTCACACTTTGAAAATGGCTGCTGAACTGGTTTGGACTGCCTAGCCCAGTAATAATCTTGGCCTCTGGCTCACCCAAGGCCCAAAGCAGAGGACAGATGCTGTAGACAATTTACCCATGAGACCCCAAGTATAAGAAATAGACAGCACCCAGAGGAGACTGCTCTTCCAAGATTCTGGATGAGGGCTGAGAATACTCAGCACCCCAAGGACTCTGAACCTTACCCTTATTATTTGTGTCCTATTTGTCTTGTCAGGTCACCTTATGGTTTTGAATTCTCCTACAGGTGGGAGTGATTTTGGTATCAGGTGGTTTATTGGTGGGGGGGGGCTTTCTTCATGACCAACTCTGCCCCCTCCATTTGTCAATTATCAGTCCCTCTCATGTGACCCCACACCCACTCAGACCCCTAGTTGAATAGGCTACAACCTTCCTGAAACCTATCCTCCTACTGGCTCTGTATACCTACTCAGACAGAAGTCTGACCATCCCACTCTAGCTTATGGATGAGTACCCCTGTGACAGGGATCCCTAATGTGTCATTATAGTGAACCTCCATGACTTTGCCAGTTTTTTCAGGACTTACAGGCCTTCCTATCATTCTATTATCTCCCTGACTCCTCCCCTTTCCCAATACTTTCTTTTGCTTCTACATCTTCCTCTGTTGGCCTTCTGAAGAAAAGTTGAGGGCAGAGTAGCTTTGTAATTGTTGAATGACAGATCTTTGGGAATCTTCCCTTGAGTTCTCATACAGCATGCAAGAGAAAAACTCCCTGACCTTGCTGAGAAGGACCCTTAGTTGCTGCTATGTTCACAGAGCAAGATGAAGTCTGTGCTTCTCTAATTAATGAGGGTTGTTTTTATGTAAAATCTATCCCAACAAAATCACTGCCTGTGTGAGCAGGCTTTTAGGCTAAAAACACAGGGCATATAATTTCCTTTCTTTCCTCATTGGAGGACTTGTAAGTACCATTCACTCTCTCCTGTATGGTGCCACAATCCTCCTGTTCCTCATTCTCCTTTTCTTTCTTACTATTCATGAAAGCATCCTACTAGCTTTGGAATTATCAAATGGTGTTCCTGTAAAATTTGGTTCCAAACAGAAGCTCTTTGGTCTACGAGAATCAGTGAGACTGACCCCTTGACCAAAATTTGGGATTGTTAATATGAATACATGGATCGCCTCATTTTGATAGAGGTGCCTTATTATCCAAAAGTATTATTTATGAAACCCTGGGTTAATAGGAGCAAAATGTCCTTCAATTGAACTCCAAACTGAATCCAGATAGGTAGTTGATAGAAGTCCCTAATTGGTGACTTCTTTCCTTAGGATAGTAAGTTCAAATCTTATGGGGAAATCTGGGCATCCTCATCCTTGCCAAACCCTTTTTTGGAATCCTATAATCTTATCATGATGCTTCTGTATTTCCTCCATACTTGTTATAACTGAAATTGTTAAACGGCTTTTGCTTCTGGGTTGATTTTATCTTAATATTGAAACTGATAACACTTTGTAATCTGTAGACCAAAAAAACTTATATACCCTCAGAAAGAGGGAGTCCCTGAGCCCTTTTGGGAAGCATCTCCACATGATCATGGTTCCTTCTTCTTAGGACAAAATAAATTGGTATTATGTTTATCCTGTAGGGGATATTATGTTCTCTGATCTGCTTTTGTTCTGAGGGAGACATGTCTTTGTTCATTATTATTAATTTTAGTAGGGGATATTATAAAATTAATTTCTTTGATCTGTTTATTATTTTATAGGAGACAGTGGATAAAAACTGTAATTTTCAACAAAATTAACAAAAGTAGTTAAAGTGGAGGAAAGGGAAGAAGGTTTGAACTAACCACTTAAGTCATGGAAAGAAAGTAGGAAGGGTGGAAAGAAAGGGGAAGAAATAGATAAATAACAATAAAAAGAAAGAAATTTTCAATAATATTATTAAAATCAAACAATATATAGGATTAACTTACAGAAGGATGGCCCAGATCCCATAGCCCTTGGGAACTGCTTTGTATTAAAGATGTTTAAACAAAAATAACCATAGAAAGTTCTGACATCAGTGAATACGAGAGGAAAAATCATTGAAAACTATATCTAGTGACCTAAATTAAGAAAGACATAGACATAGTTCTTATAATGTCAAATTTTATTGTTAAATAATACAATAAAATGAAAGGGAATGGTTGGGTGTATAATAAGAAATATATAGAATCAAAATGAGAGATTGGAATAAAATTTACTATTTATTAGAGGAATAAAAAAAAAGCATTGGTTTCAATCACACTATAAAACCAAGAAAACCTAATAATTCATAGTATAAACAGAGATAATCAAGTAAACTACATTATATTTTTAAAGAATCATTGATAACAAACTAATAACAATATTAAACTCATATGGTCCAAATGGCAAGTTATTTAAAATCATAAAAGAAAAAATAATTAAATTACAAAACATATATATATTAACATATCAATAGTAGATGGCTTCAGTAAATCTCTCTCAGAATTAGACAAAACTAAAGGGAAAATTTTAAAAAAGGAAAGCAAAATAATGAAAAAAATCCTTGACAATTAAGAGCTAACAACATTTATGGAACTTTATGAATAGGACCACAAAATAATACATATTTTGTTCTCAACACCAACTTGTACTTTTATAAAAATGGGCCATGTATTATGGTACTAGGAAATTGCAAATTTATATAAAAAGATGAAATACTAAAATAATGTATAGAAAACAATACAATAAATAGTCTTTGTCTTCCATAATGGTAAATGTCAAAGGAAAAATCTTATAACCATCAATTACATGAAAAATAACAATTGTGGTGAGACAACCATATAAGCTTTTTTTGCAATGGAACAAAAATTTATCTTACAATAAAATTTGAAAATAGAAGATGAATGAAATTAAAAATAGAAAATTAATAAAATTACATATAAGAAATTAACAAAATTGAAAAAGTAAATTAGTGAATTGAATGAGAATTTACAAATAGAAGCCAAAAATATATTTGAACTAAGAAAGAAAAATATCAAAGCTGAAGGAAAAACAGGAAAAAATAAGAGCAAAAAAGATCAGAGAATGAATAAACAAAACTAAAATCTAGTTCTTTGGTATTGTGATGATTGGAATGATGCCAACTGCTGGAGACTTACTTTAGGAAAGCTCCACCATGAGGAGAAGGCCTCTGAGGGCAAGGTCATGCAGCTTTTCTTTGGTGTCAGGAACTGATGTTCACTTGTGGGAGGAAGAGGGATTGAGGCTGATGTTCTGGCTCTTTCCAGTGGACTCTGGTGGAGAGAAGAGCTAGGAATGCTCTCTCCCTTTAATAGATAGATGAATCTAGGACTTTCTAATTCTCTTCACCAAATTCTTATTCTCCTTAATAAATGCTTAAAAGTCTAATTCTTGCTAAAGCTTATAATTTATTGGCAATTACTCATTAGATATTTTAGACAGACTAGCTAGAATTTTAGCCCCTTACAGTATGACAAACAAAATTGATAAATATTTAACCAATCTGATTGAAAATAAGTAGGCAGGAAAGTAAAATTTTTAAGTGAACAAGCTAAATTGAAACCTATTTATTAAAAAATTATATTTATATGTCTATATGTGGGTATGTATTCATATATGCACATATATATACATAGACACACACACCACATATACACACACATATGTAGGAACCTATTATACATCATTAGATGAAAACACAATTAAGAATTCAAAAAATTTAAACATTATATAAAATTTCTAAAATAAAACCATAATAATCTCAGAGTTCTTAAATCTTCTAATCTCTGAAAAAGAAATTGAGCTATCTATAAAGGAACTGCCAAAATGGGGAGGGGAACCTCCTAATGCAGAGAGATTTCAAGGAAAAGTCTATAAAACATTTAGCATAAAGATAGGAACTGAACATGTAATGTAATTGAACATTGTCATTGTACTTTGTGTGTAACTCTTTCTACCAATGTAAGTAGAAATATAACTTCTCTCCACATAGAATCAGGAAAAAACTATATACATAATTACTACAAACACAGAAAAAGGAAAGAAAAACAACACCATTACGCAGATGTTGTTGCAAATTATAATGACCAAACTTCACTCCAAAAATGTTGAAGTATGGGAATCTTCCCACACTCCTTTATAGAAGCAAAGATCCTGGGATACGGACCACTATACATGTCAGACATTATTTGATATACTTAGTTTTGCTTAACAATTTTCCCTTAGGTTTTTTTCCTGTTCTTCAACTTCCTAGAAAGAGGAGAGAGAAGGACACATGGGGAAATAAATGCATTGTAAAAACAAAATATATCAAAATCTAGTTTAAAAACTAGTCATTGTAACTAAATTTCGTTTTAAAAATTTTTTTAAAAACTCAGTTCTTTCCTCTAAAGTATAAATCACTATCCTTTTTTTCTATATCTGATATTTCTTCCCTTATTATATGAGAAAAATATATTGATACATTTTTGAAACTGTGATTTTTTTACCTAAAATTTTAATACTACATTGCTTTTATTTATTTATTTTATTTTAATTTTGTAAAGCAATAATACCTATTATCTCATTTTGAGCCTCACAATCAACTGAGTGAGGCAGTTATTCCAGGTACTACCACAACATTGTATAAATGAAGCAACTGGGTTCTCTGAGTGACTTATTAACAGTCAAACAAGTAGTTAAGCTGTGGATGCAGGTCCCAAATTCAAGTCCTCCTGATACTAAGTATAACATGCTAATCAGTATGCAACACTAGCTCTATTACATGTCTTGTATCAACATGCATTCTTCCTATAGACCATTCCTAGCCATAAAAGCATGCTGGTAAAAACCCTCTAGCTCATTGTACCATTATCCACAACTATTAAAGGAAAATCTCCTTATATAAAATATAGGTTTGTTTCAGACCTAGGATAAGAACAAAAGGGATTGTGTCCCTTCTGAAAAAACAAAACAAAACAAAAAACAAACAAAAAAATTTTAAACTAAAAAACTAAAAAAAAAAAAAAGAAGTAGCTACCAGGTATAGTTCAGCTGTTTATACCCCCCCCTCACACACACACACACACACACACACACACACACACACACACACACATGCACACACGCATCCTTAAAGTACAAAGATGAATGGATACATTTATAAATACTCAAAACATGGGGGCAGGAACTCAGGATCTCATACTAAAACGATACAAAAGAACATGGAAGGATATGGACAAGAACAGGATTGAATGGTTTGTGTATCATTTAATGGAACACTTGAATCAAAATCACAGACTCGTTTGAGTATTTTCAATATTGTACTCAAGGCAATTCCTGAAAGTTATAACAACAACAATAATAGAAATTATAAATGACCAAAAGATCATTTTATGTGTAAGGAGTGAGGAAGATCTGACCTCGAATGTGGCCTCAGACATTTACTAGCTATCCTAGATGGGAAAATAGTTTAACTTCTGATTACCTTAGTTTTCTACTCTGTTAAATGGGGATAATAAAAACACCAACTTCCCAGGTTTACTGTTAGGATAAAATGAGATAATAATGGCAAAGTGCTTAACATAGTGCCTAGTAGATAGTAAGTGTCCTATAAATGTTAGCTGTTTTTGCTGTTGTTAGTGATGAAGGAACAGAGACTAATTTTAAGTATATGAATCTCAGGCTATTTTTAGTATTCATTCAGCAAGCATTTAAGTGTCTACTATGTATCTGTAAAGCTACCAAGACAAATAATGAAACAGTTCCTAAAGTACAGGAGTTTATATTTTAAATAACGTGAGTGGATAAATACAAAACACACAACAATTAAATATAGGATAACTTATTTGGGAAGACCTCTAACAACTGGGGGGTGGGGTGGGGATAAAAAAATTGTTAGTATGTTGCACTTGGGTTGGGCCTTGAGTGACATTAGGGAGTCTTACAAATGGAAGCAGGAAAAGTGAATTTGGGGCATGTTAGAGAACTTGTTTAAAAGAAGAAAGATGAATTATGGTATGAAGTTTATGAGGTATAGTAAGTAGGTCAGTTTGACTGAAAAATCACGTTAATGAACATTAAAGCATATAAAAATGGCAATGTAAGCTGAAAACAGATTGTGAAAAACTTTAGATGAAAAAAACAGTTAAGTTTCTATTTTATTCTAGGGATAATAGGAAGTTCCTGGATGTTCTGAAGGAAGATGATATGTGTAGATCTATGCTTTAGAGTTCCAAATACAACAACTTTGATGTAGGCAAATTAGAGAGAGAGAAAAGACAAGAGGGATAGAAACAAGTTAGGAATCTATCACAGAGATAAAAGCAAGAGGTGTTGAGAGACTTAATTATGGTGGTGACCATCTGAGTGTAGAGAATGAGGTGAGAGATACTGAAAAATTAGAAGAGATGGGATCCAGCAACTGATTGGATATGGAGGTAAGGAAGAATAAAGATTAGAAGATAAGTATATGGGCAAAAATCTAGTTGAACTGAAGGATGTTGTGATGTCGAGAGAGACAGGGAAGTTAGGAAGAGGGATGGGTTACATAGGGCCAAATGCAAGGATTATGACTTCAATTTTGGACATATTAAGTTGGAAATGCCTAGAGTACATTGATAGGCTGGCAACATGATCTTCTGAGATCTTAGGAATAGCTTAGGTCAAAGACTATGAATATATAGATACACGAGTTATGATGAGTTGACATAATAATTGAATCCCTGGGATCTCAAGAAATCACAAAAAAAGAGGGTATATTATGAGAAAACACAAAGACTCCAAGACAGCATTAGTATGCACAAATACTTGGGTATGGGACACATATGATGATCTAGCAAAGAAAACTGAGGAGTGTTTGAGCATATATAATGGAAAGAAAACATAAGGAATGTTATCCGAAAGATTTAGGTTTGAAAAAGGAGGTGGATGAGTAAAAAAGCAAGAGGGATAACTGATGAATGAATTAATTAATGAATACAAGAATAAAAAAGCATTTATTATATATTTACTATGTAGGCATCGATGATACAAATAGAAAAGTGAGTCTTCCCCTGCCTTTTTTTTTTTTTAGTAAGGCAATTGGGGTTAAGTGACTTGCCCAGGGTCACACAGCTAGTAAGTGTTAAGTGTCTGAGGCCAGATTTGAACTCAGGTACTCCTGACTCCAGGGCCGGTGCTCTATCCACTGCACCATCTAGCTGCCCCCTCCCCCTGCTTTTAAGGATCTCATATTCTATTTGATAGGAACAAAAAAATACAGGGGTTAAGCTGGTGCTTGCTACAGGTTAGATAAAAGAGACATTTTCTAATAGTATATTAGTGGTAAGATGCCAATATGTGGACTTGTCTTAGGAGAGGATCCAGGTGAGAGGAAGGATAGTCAATCATTTACATGGAAATGAAATGGGAAAGGTATAAGAATGAATAGCTAGTATTCTCCATTAATAGCTACAATATGTCAAGATATATAGATGAGGGGCAGCTAGGTGGCGCAGTGGATAGAGCACCGGCCCTGGAGTCAGGAGTACCTGAGTTCAAATCTGACCTCAGACACTTAACACTTACTAGCTGTGTGACCCTGGGCAAGTCACTTAACCCCAATTGCCTCACTAAAAAAAAAAAAAGAAAAGAAAAGAAAAGAAAAAGATATCTAGATGATCTAGATGAAGGCCTCCACACACACTGTGGAAGATTAATTGGAGAACATTGACAAGAACTACCCAGGATGAATAGGTGTGGTTGGGTTGTGATCTTTCCTCTAGATCATTCAAATTATTATTACTGTTATGGTGAACTACAGTGGAAGACCATGTGGGATTTCAGTAATTAAATAATCCAGGACAGTTTGGTCAAACTCAAGTAGAAATGATGGCCAATAAATCATACATAATGATCTTTATAGGACACATGTGGACTTAGAAACCCACATATTAACTTTATCTGTTTAGTTCTATTTTTATTTATTCCATTAAATATTTCCTAGTTGCAGTTTAATGTGGTTTAGGTCATAGTCAGACATATTGTGGGTCACAGATAGGCCAAAGGTTTAGTGTTTAATGCTGCTGTCCAGGGGCATAGTTAGCAGTCATGGAATTTGAAAGTCATGAGCCACAGTATAGTCTAGTAAATAAAAATCAGTACTAGGTCTAAAGTCATTACATAATTAGTAGGATTTTAGCAGGGTTATTTATTGCTTCTTGTTTTGTAGCATTTAAAATCTAATCTGTGGTCGCCTTGTTTTTATCCCCAGTGTGTGGGGAGAACTAGCTAAAGGTTTACTTATAAGCTAGAAACCTCAGAAATAGTTTTTGGCATTAAGCACTTATTAAAGAGTAAAGAGAACACATGATTTACAGAAAGTAAAGGAAGAAAAGCCTATCTCCTTTCCTCTCTGCCACCAACCCAAAGTCCTGGAATGAAAAAGACCAGAGCCAGGGAGCCAGCCTCCCTTCCTACTTCCTGTCTCCTTCTCTGGAAGGGCCCATCTTTCATGCTGATTGGTTGAGGCTGGTCTAGTGTTGATGTCATAGTCCATAACCTCTGAGAACAACACCCCACTCAGGGCTGGCCTGGTGTGGTCTCGATTTAATCAAACTTAAGTAAATTCTCAGCCAGTCTTTCAGTCAGTCTCACCCAACTCAATCAATTCCAAGTCAATCTTTAGGTGGGGCCCCTGGGTGTCTGACAGATCCCATTATTTTCTCACAGTGTTCACTGGTCAATGTTTGGACTTTTTGGTAAAAGTCAAGTTGGAAATAGGTATGTGCCAATAATACAGGAGATGGGATTAGGGGAGTAAAACAAGACAGAGAGAGAGAGACAGAGAGAGAGACAGAGAGAGACAGAGAGAGACAGAGAGAGACAGAGAGAGACAGAGAGACAGAGAGACAGAGAGACAGAGAGACAGAGACAGAGAGAGGAAAGGAAGGCAAGGGATAGGAAGGGAGAGAGAGGGAGGGAAGGAGGGAAGAAAGAAGTAAAGAAGGAAGGAAAAGTGCTTATAAGAAAAATCTTGACTATGCATTTGTTCAACACATCACTTGTTCTACAATTCACTTAGCAAACATTGACTTAAGCTCCTGCTGTGGTAACAGCTGGACACACTAGAAATACAAGGACAGTGAAAGACAGGTCCTTATCCTGGAATAACTGACAAACACCTCTCCCCTTCCCAGTAGGATCTTAGAAAACAGGCTGCCCTTGTATGTGATAGTGTCACAGGGACATAATCAATACCATTTATCCTGGTATTGATCTGTTCCTACTTGGTTTGTGCATTAATGGAGAGTAAAATGTTTTTCTTCTATTACATTTTAGAACAGTCAGATTCATATCATTTTTGCACAGTGCCTGCCCTCCATACTTCCATTCTATTAAAAAGTCCTTAACAAAGAGAAACCATAAAGGGGAAAAATGCATTGATTAAACAAAAAGGAAGACTTGCCTGAATGTGAATTGTATTAATTACTTTTTTTTTAAAATAACTACACAACACTATAGGGAAGGAAAATGTTCAATGTGAGTTAATTTGTTTCAGTTTAGTTTAATTTAATAAATATTTACAAAGTTCCTACTCTATTGAAGACACTTTGTTAAATGATGGGAATACAAATACATTTTCTCCCCTCAAGAAGCTCACATTATATGTCAGGATACAACATATGCACCAACAAATAAATATAAGACAGAGACAAGTAATAACAGACAGGAGCATGATGGTGGTGGTTTGGTGGTGGTAGTGATGGTGGTGGTATGTTTTGTGTGTGTGTGTTTGTAAAGTTACAAAGAAAATAGGAAAAGTGGAACCTAAATTGGACTAGGAAGGAAAGGAAGAATTTTGAGATGTAGAAATTATTTCTGGCACAGGGAACAGACTATGTGGAAGGAGTTGAAATGCTGAATCCGTAAAACATATGTTTGAGTGAAATGTAGAGTATATGAAGTGCAATAGCATGCAAAAAAGCTAGAAAGTTAGGTTGGGACCAGCTTATGGAAGGCTTCAAATATGTAACATTTATTACCCTGCCTGAAGGGTAATAGTGATTCTACTGCCTGAAGGTCAGTTATGTCACACTTACCCAGGGTTCTATGGTACTCTTAAGAGAGTTGTAGGAATATAATTACTATTCCCCCATACAGTGTTCCCTAAAGTATAGGGGAAGAAGTGTTCTTTTGATTTAAATTAAATAATGAAGAAACAACAAGAAGGAAATTCAAGGGAAATTCACAAGAAGGAGAGTAATAAATGAATGCTTGTGAACTTATAAATACATGCACATATATAATATGAATGTATACCATATATGTGTATATACATATACATATATACATACACATATATCTATGCATAGCTATATACATATATAATTTTACTAAATTTTATTGTCCAGAAGTCCTTTAATCTACTTATACACATGTTTATGTTTGATTCCACAGATTCAACAAACATTTATTAGGACTCTGCTTGTACACACACTCACAGAATCAAGGAAATTTCATCAGGATTGGTTGTTTAGTCATTTTCAGTCATATCCCCTCTGGGACCCCTTTGACATTTTTCTTGGCAAAGATAGCAGAGAAGTTTGTATTTCCTTCAGCTAATTTTACAGGTGAAGAAACTGAGGCAAAAAGATTAATCAAGTTGCCTATAGTCACAAAGCTAGTAAGTGACTGGGGCTGAATTTTAATTCATCTTCTTTACTCCAAGCTTGGCACTCTATCCATTTTGCCACCTAGCTGCCCCCTATTAACATGAGAACATCCTAATATCATCAAGGCATTTTACCAAATCAGACTGCATAGATCAAATGTGATAATACATGTAGAGTGTTTATCAAAATTTAAAATGTTGTACAAATGCTGATTGTTACTATGATTCCTCCACATAATAATAATTAATAATTATTATTATTAGTTGTTGTGGTGGTAGTAGTAGTAGTAATAATAGTACAAACCATATAGCTTCTTAAATAAGTTATAGTGAGTTACTGAAGGAACATAAAGATTATCCTAAGCGACTGAGCTAATAAGTCTCAGAAGCAGGGGCGTCTTCCAGAAAACAAGAACAATACTTCAAACATTGTACTGTATTGTAGCCATTCATGAAAAATTATAGGTACCCTTTTTTTGAAAACTGTGACATAAGAATATATGCTTTCATTCATTACATTATTTTTAGAACTGATTCTTACTTCATTAGAAATACACCTGTATTTAAAGTAGAAAAACAATCTCTGTAATAAAACAAAACACAAAGTAGTCAGCTGTTGATTATTCAGGTGCTGATTATCCAGTGTGAGGGTCTGATGGTGATGAAGATGACAATGACATCAACAATTATTTTTGTAATTATATGTTGTTTTCTCCTACTAGGCAATACTGTTTCTGAATTTGACAACACAGCTGTTGAATTCAATAACTATCAATGGAAGACCTGAAAATTCTTTGATAATGTGCCAATTTTGCTTTTTCAAAGAATAATGATTTTTTCCCCATTCAAACCACTGAAAAACTATGTTTCTACAGTAAGAGGAAGCAGGAGGGAAATGATATCTTTTCAAATTATGAATTTTAATGAAATTGTCACTATATTAGCATATTATAAATAGAGTTTTCAAAAAACATCTTATGCTCAATAAATCACTTTTCTTTAATAAACAGCTTGGTTAGAAACTATTAGAGAAATAAAAGATGGAAGAAAAATAAAAATAAAGAAATAAAATCAAAACGTTGCTTCCAGTGGTGAAAAACTATTAAGGACTCCTTTTGTAGTAGGGTGAGGACAGCTGTTAAATTTCTTTGGGGAATGCATGGGGTCTTTTTATATGCAAAACTGAATGGGGAAGTTTAAGAACTAGCACTATTATTCAATCCATTTACAATTTGTGTTTAATTTATTGTTTTTAATCTCTTTCTCTAGAGGAAACATGGCATAATGAATAAGGAGCTGGCCTTGGGACCAGGAAAACCTAGGTTCAAGTCTCTGATCCATACTGGCTTTGTGACTGTAGTCATCATTCCTTCTTTCTTTTCATCCTTTTCTTTCTTCTCTTCTTCTTTCATTCCCTTTCCTTCCTTTCCTCTTTCACTGTTATCCTCAATGTCTTCTTCCCTTCCTCCCTCTCTCTCTCTCCTTTATTTCCTTCCTTCCTTCCTTCCTCTGGGTTGTGTCGATCAAAGTTACCATCCAATTAGCTTGGAGCTGTGTGTGTGGATGGCCTTACTTCCTGTTTCATAGGGGGCTTCTGGGAGAAGCGGCGAAGGAGCAGGGTCTTTTGTTCAGGAACCGGCTGTTGGTGGGAGGCATTTTTGGCTTTCTAGATAGCTAGATGAAGGCTGATTTTCCTTCCTCTCTCTCTTTGCTAACTCCTAATAAACTTTAATAAATGCTTAATGCCTAAAGACTGGTACCAAAGCTTTTCTAATTTAAGGTGACCACACATTAAATTTTAATCACAGCTAGAATTTTAGACCATACACTTCCTTCCTTCATCTCTTCCTTCCTACTTATTAATTATATGGCATGTCTTTTCAATAACAAGATACTTAATATATTAATACTAAAATTACATAAAATAAAAGTGAAACATCCTCTATTTCTCACATCATTAATGTAACTTAATTAGATAGGAAAGGAGAAGCAAGGGAGTGATTGAGAGTTGGAATTATTTCTGGACATTAGCATGAAGACCAGATTATAAAGTCACAGATTTAGATTTTGAAGGTATCATTCACATTGTCAAAAAAAAAAAAGATAGAATATATAGTCGTTAGCAAATGGGTACATTTTGTTGGGTCTTAAATTTTCTTGCGGGGAAAAAATAAAATTTAAATCCCCTTTAAAAGGCTTGAAAGTATTTTGGAGTTGCAAAACTAGTTAAATGTTCATCTTTAACCACTTTTTGCAAAGACACTAGTATATCATAGTAAATTTTAAAGGAGGGCAAGTAAATGATAAAAAACCCATATGCTTAAAAGAGTAACTTCTCTTGAATGGAAAAGAGTAACCATTCTAATAATGATTACTGACATTTGTAGAGACTTTGAGGTTTAAAATACACATTACATTCATTCTTATTGAACAGGTACGGGGTTTTACAAAGATATTTTGCTGTTACTTTTTGATAATAGAAGGAAAAGGACATAGGAAAAAACAAATTGGGACTTTTGATTCAGCTGTGAATAGTCAAAGTCAGGTGAGCAATCAATAGCTGTGTTCTAAATGAAAAACCAAACCAAATCAATTAACAACACAACAAAACAAATAAAACAGAAAAAAACCCTTCTTATGTTAAATCAGGGAAAATTAATTGTAGATGAAACTCTCATATATAAGAGTTCAAGTTTAGTGGGTAAGATGCTTACTTTGTAACTCATTGTTTATTTTATTTGTGCTGTAAGTTTTAAGCATGATTCTTTATATATAGAAATAAGAAGAGTGTCAATATTTATGTTATTTTCATAAAGCATTTTAGTTTTGCAATTTCTGGTGCATAATTGAAGTTCTGAATCACAAAGGAATACAGATCCAATCTTGAACTTTTATTAATAATTAATACTCTACATGGATTATCCTCACTTTATATGAAGTAGTCAACTGAGAATCTCAGAATTTGATTCATTTTAGCTTTAAGGTAGTAGCTTTTCTAAAATTGTAAGTAAGCCAAGAATCCTATTAGCATTTAAACAGAATATGATGTGAGGACAGTAATAGACAAAGAACTTGCTAATAGCCTAACCCCTTTTTCAATTCAGTAGGAAATATATTTGACCTAGTAAATGCTATTTTTCTCCTATTTTTTTCCTCCCTACCACCATACTCAAAATCATTTCAGTCTGAACTCCTGGAAAATCAGGATGCTAATAGGGAAAGACTAGTCAATATTACTAGCAGTGAGTACAGCACAAAATTGGTGGTGACTTCAGTTAAGGAGAGAATTTGTATCTAGCAACATCTTGTTAGACTCAGTTCTTTCATAGCTCTCCTCCATCATTCTCAACTCCCAGGTTTGTGTTCTTTAAGCCTTTACTTTTCATACTCTGTGACAGATTCCACAATTTGCTCAGAAACCCCAACACACTACTGTTGGGAGCTAATACTTTCATATGCTATCATCAACCTTCCTTTTGCCCTCCTATTTCCTCTTCCAATTAAACCTTGATTTATCATTGACCCGTTATTGTCTTTTGATCATTTTTGACTCTTTGTGGACCCATAAACCATGAAACCATGACAAAGATACTGGAGTGCTTTGCCATTTCCTTTTCCATTTGTATGAAAACAGTATTAAATGACTTGCCCACAGTCACACATTTAGTAAGTCAGACATCATATTTGAACTTTGGTCTTTCTGATCCCCAAACCAGTCCTCTTTTCACTGTGCTCCTGGTTGCACTCACTCTTCTTCCCCCAGTAATTTTGTTTCAGAGCAAAACATTTTTGGAGATTAACTGCCTGGGTATGTATGTCTCTGTCTGTGTGTATGGGGGGGGTGTTTCACAATTGGTATTATGACTGATGTAATATCTATAAGCACCTTCTTGGCCTCTCACAAAAGGTAGAAGAAAAAAAGAAAAAGATGCGAGGGTCATTTATCAGCCACCAGCTCTCATAAATTCCTGTTAGCTTGCTAAAGTGAAAAAAAAGGTAGCCATAATATATTGCTATTTTTTCTTAGTTTTATACATCTCAGATAAATATTTAGACTATGTATGTTAACTATTAATTCACAAATATCTGATTCCAGACATATTATATAATCTTGGAGGAAAACAACTGTCTATGTAGGCTTGTTTGGTTTTTTTTTTTCAAACCCAAATGATAGAAAGTCATAGACATGAAAATAGAATTGTCATACTATGTATAAAAGCTACTAGAATCCTATCCTGATTAAAATATGAAATTGATCTATTGTAATAGATAGAAAAAAAATAGGAGTCTGAGAAAACTGGACTTAAAAGTCATGTCCCTGTTATATATTTGCTCTTAGAGTATCGATATATCATTTAATTTTCCAGTGATCACTGATAATTCCCTAAAATTTACATAATATTTGCCAATATTAATCTGTGGAGGGAGTTTTTAGACAAAGTATTCCCTACTTGATGAAAGTAAAGAGCTAGACCATGCTCTTCCCCCTCAACTAACCATATACTAATCCCTATACATTGCATCTCTGAAATTTTGTCCCTGCAAAATAGATGTGTGCATACAACATGTATACATACATACACATAACAAGAATAACAACAACAACAATTGCTACCATTTATTTGGCAGCTAGGTCTCACATTAGATAGTGTGATGGGGTAGGAGTCAGGAAGACTCATCTTTATGAGTTCAAATCTGGGCTCAGACATATACCAGCTGTGAGACCCTGGAGAAGTCAGTCTACCTTATTTGTCTCAGTTTTCTTATCTATTAAATGAGCTGAGAAATGAAACAGCAAACTACCCTAATATCTTCATCAGGAAAACCCCAAATAGGGTCACAAATAGTTGGTCAAAATATAAAAAACTATAGAACATTATTTATATTGTGCCTACTATGTACCAGGCATTGTGTTAAAAACTTTACAAATATTATCTCATTTGATCCCCATAATAACCCTAGGATGAAGTTGCTATCATTACCCCATTTTACAACTGAGGAAAGTGAGGCAGACAGAAGTTGACTGACTTCCCCAGCATCACACAGGGAAGATATAAGTAAAATGTTAAACTAATATTGTGTGTTTTCTAGACACACACAGAGTCATATATTCAAAGTCTGTTCATAATAATGAATGTCTAAAACTGAACTCATTATCTTTCTCCCCAAACCCTACCCTTTTTCCTCTTCCAATAAAAGATATGGGTTATACATGTACAATTATGTAAAACATTACCATTACATCCGTCATTTTGTACAAGAAAACATGAATAAAAGGAAAAGAATGAACATAAGTGAAAAATAACATGCTTCAGTCTGTGTTCCATCAATATCAGTTCTTTCTTTGGAGGTGGATAATACATTAAACAGTAGTCCTTTGGTATTATCTTGGATCCTTGTATTGTTTTTTTCTTTATTTTAATTTTTTTAATTTTAAATTTTTTATTAATTTATTTAGAATTTTCCCCATTACATGTAAAAAAACCAATTTTTCACATTGATTTATTCAAGCTTTGTGTGCCAAATTTTCTTCCTCCCTACCCCTCCCTAAGAAATCAAGTAATTCAATATAAATTATATATGTGCAGTCATAAAACATCTTCATATTAGTAAGGTTGTGAAAGAAAACAGGCAAAATATCTTTAGAAAGAGGAACTAACAAATACAATTTCCTTCAATCTGTATTCAGATATCCTCAGTTCTTTCTCTGGTGATGGTTGCATTTTTCACATGTCCTTCTCATGCCATCCTGCTCACCATTTCTTTCATTATTACTATTGCTAACTGCATTACCCTGCCTCCTATTTGTTCCCCTTGATATTTATGCTATTTTCTATCTTCTTTCACACTATCCCTCCTCAAAAGTGTTTTGCTTTTTACTGCCCTCTCCCCCAATCTGCCCTCTCCTTCCTTTACTCATTCTCCAACCCCACCCCACCCCTATCCCCTTCTCCTCTCACTTGCCCTCAGGGCAAAATATATTACTATACCCACTTGAGAGTGCATGTTATTCTGTCATTGAGCCAATTTTGATGAGAATAAGGTTCACTCACTCCCCTGCTACGTCCCCATCTTCCACTCCCCTCCATAAGTTTTTCCTTGTTTTGCTACTTTATCACATTATACCTCTCCCTTTCCCTTTCTCCCAGTGCTTCCCTTTCTCCCTTTCTCTCTCTTACCCCTTAGCTTTATTTTAAAGATGTCATTATGGGGCAGCTAGGTGACACAGTGGACAAAACACCAGCCCTGGACCTAGGATGCCCAGAACCCAAATCTGGCCCCACACATAAGCCAACACACCCTGCCTGACCCCCCAAAACAAGGATAAACAAAAAATAAGTGCTTTAAAGATATCATTCTGATAGAGGTGGAGCCAAGATGGCTGAGAGGAATCAGCAAGCTGCCTGAGCTCTCCTTCTGTTCCCTCAAAAAGAACATTAAATCAAGCCTCTGTATGGATTCTGAAACTACAGAACCTGCAAAGAGACAGAGAGACACAGTCTTCCATCCAGAGATAATTTAGAAGACTTCAGGAAAAGGTCAATCTGACTCGGGCAAAAGGGAGGCACAGTGCAGGGTCGCAGTCCAGTGCCAAGGGGGTCTAGCAAGTCAGCAGGAGCTGCAGGCCACAGCCAAACAACTGAGGCCCCTGGAACCTGGCTGAAAAATCTGGTGGCCAAGCAGGACAGTGGAAAAACTTACCTGCATCAGCCGAGAGGGCAAGTTGCCAGGTGTAGGGCCACAAGCAGGACAGGTGTGACAAGGCCCACTGATAATAGTGGGCTCAGACAGGAAGTGCAGGGGGGTGGGTGGAACTGCACACACTTAAAATCCTCAGTGTAAAAAGCTGGTGAAACAGCACCTATACCCCTGCACAAGAAGCCCAAAACAGGGACCCTAATGCCCCCAGAGCAGACCTCAACTTAAAAAATAAATAAGCTGCAATAATGAGTACGAAGCAAAAAAGAGCCCTCTCCATTGAAAGCTTCTGTATCAATAGGGAAGAAGCAAACACAAACACAGATGAGGACAATACCCTCAAATTGCCTACATGTGAAGCCTCACGAGGGAAGGTGAATTGGTCTCTAGAACAAAAAACCTTCCTGGAAGAGCTCAAAAAGGATTTTAAAATCAATTGAGAGAGGTAGAAGGAAAAATGGGGAGAGAAATGAAACCAAAACAAGAAAAATATGAAAAAAGAACCCGAAGCTTGGAAAAGGAAGCACAAAGATTGACTGCAGAAAACAATTCCTTAAAAAATTCATTTGGCCAAATGGAAAAAAAGGTGCATAATTTCACTGAAGAAAAAAATGCCTTAAAAAATTCATTTGGCCAAATGGAAAAAAAAAAAAGGTGCATAATCTCATTGAAGAAAACAATGCCTTAAAAATTAAAATTGGGGGCAGCTAGGTGGCACAGTGGATAGAGCACTGGCCCTGGAGTCAGGAGTACCTGAGTTCAAATCTGGCCTCAGACACTTAATACTTAGTAGGTGTGTGAACCTGGCCAAGTCACTTAACCCCAACTGCCTCTAAAAAAAAAAATTAAAATTGGACAGTTGGAAGATAATGAATCCATGAGGCACCAGGAATCAGTCAAGCAGAATCAAAAGAATGAAAAAATAGAAGAAAATGTGAAATACCTCATTGAAAAGAAAACTGATCTGGAAAACAGATCAAGGAGCAACAATTTAGAATCATTGGACTGCCTGAAAGCCGTGATCAGAAAAAGAATCTAGATACCATATTCCAGAAAATTATTAAGGAGAACTGCCCTGATATTATAGAATCAGAGGATAAAATCATCATTGAAAGAATCCACTGATCACCTCCTGAAAGAGACCCCAAAAGAAAAACTCCAAGGAATATTGTAGCCAAATTCCAGAATTATCAGGTGAAGGAGAAAATACTTCAAGCAGCCAAAAAGAAGCAATTTAAATATCATGGAGCCACAGTCAGGATTGCTCAGGACATGGCAGTTTCAACATTAAAGGACTTCAAGGCTTGGAATATGATATTCTGGAAGGCAAAGGATCTTGCATTGCAGCCAAGAATTGATTATCCAGCAAAAGTGATCATTCTCTTTCAGGGGAAAAGATGGACATTCAATGACATTGGGGACTTCAATCTTTCCTGATGAAAAGACCAGAACTGAATAGAAAATTCGATCTTAACATACAAGAGAAGTTTAAAAAGGTAAACAGAGGGAAAAAAATGTTACTCCATTAGGTTAAACTGTTTACATTCCTACATGTGAAGATAACACTCATAACTCTTAAGAACTATAAATGTATTTGTGCAGAGAGAAGGACTTTACAAAGAGGGTATAAATATATATTGTCATTGATGTGATGATACAAAGAAAATTAAGAGGTTAAAAAGGGAGTCTATGGGGAGGAGAGGAAAGGGATGGTGGAATGGGGTGAATTATATCATATGAAGAGGTGAAAAAAAATTATTACAATAGAGGGAAAGAAAGGAGGGGTGAACATTGTTTCAACCCTACTCTTGTTAGATTTGATTCAAAGAGGGAATAACATATACGTTCATTGGGATAAAGAAACTTAGCCCATTCTTCAGGGAAGGAAAAGGGGAAGGGAAAGGGGGGAACTGATAGAAGGGAGGACAAAAGCAAGGGAGAAAGGGGTAAAGAAAAGAGAAGGGGGTGATAAAAAGGGAAGGCAGACTGGGGGAGGCAGGGGTAAGAAGCAAAATGTCTGTGAGTAAGAATAGGGTGAAAGAAGGGGGGGAAAGTACAAAGTTGGTAAATAGAATGGAGGGGAATAGACAGTTAGTAATAATAACTGTGAATGTGAGTGGGATGAACTCTGCTATAAAACAGAAGGAAATTGCAGAGTGGATTAAAAACCAGAATCCTACAATATGCTGTTTACAAGAAGCACATTTGAAGCAGAGAGATACACACAGAGTAAAGGTAAAAAGCTGGAGCAAAATATATTATGCTTCAGCTAAAGTGAAAAAAGGAGGGGTAACAATCTGTTTCTCGGACAAAGCACAGGCAAAAATAGATCTCGCTAAAAGAGATAAGGAAGGAAACTACATCTTGCTAAAATGTAGTAAGGATAATGAAGTAAGATCAACATTAAATATGTATGCGCCACGTGGTTTAGCATCCAAATTCTTAGAGAAGTTAAATGAGTTACAAGAGGAATTAGACAGTAATACTATTCTAGTGGGGGATCTGAATGTCCCTCTCTCAGAATTAGATTCATCTAGCCTAAAAATAAATAAGAAAGAAGTGAAAGAGTGGAATAGATTACTAGAAAATTTAGACATGATAGATTTCTGGTGAAAATTGAATGGGGATAGAAAGTAATATACCTTTTTCTCCGTAGTACATGGCACATTTTCAAAAATTGACCATGTATTAGGGCACAAAAACATCATAGTCAAATGTAGAAAGGTAGCCATAGTAAATGCATCCTTCTCAGATCATGATGCAATAAAAATTACATGTAAGAAAGAGCAAGAGAAAAGTAGAATGAAAATCAATTGGAAACTAAATAATTTCATTCTAAAGAATGAATGGGCCAAACAACAAATCATAGAAACAATCAATAACTATATCCAAGAGAATGACAATAATGAGACAACATACCAAAATCTGTGGGATGCAGCCAAAGCAGTGCTTAGGGGAAAATTTATAGCTCTAAATGCTTACATGAACAAAAAAGTGAAAGAGGAGATTAATGAATTGGGCATGCAACTTAAAAAGCTAGAAAAAGAACAAATTAGAAATCCCCAATTAGATACTAAACTAGAGATCCTGAAAATTGAAGGAGAAATTAATAGGATTGAAAGCAAAAAACTATAGAATTAATCAATAAAACTAAGAGCTGGTTTTATGAAATAAACAATAAAATAGATAAAATATTGGTTAATTTGATTAAAAAGAAAGAAGAAAACCAAATTACCAGTATCAAAAATGAAAAGGGTGATGTTACCACCAATGAAGTAGAAATTAAATCAATAATTAGGAATTATTTTGCCCAACTGTATGTCAATAAATTTGACAATCTAAATGAAATGGATGAATATTTACAAAAATACAAACTGCCCAGGTTAACTGAAGAGGAAATAATATCTTTAAATAAACCCATATTAGAAAAAGAAATTGAACAAGCCATTAATGAACTCCCTAAGAAAAAATCCCCAGGGCCAGATGGGTTTACAGTGAATTTTACCAATCATTTAAAGAACAATTAATTCCAATATTATACAAATTATTTGGAAAAATAGGTGAAGAAGGAGTTCTACCAAATTCGTTTTATGATACAAATATGGTGGTGATACCAAAACCAGGCAAAGCGAAAACAGAGAAAGAAAATTATAGACCAATTTCCCTAGTGAATATTGATGCTAAAATCTTAAATAAGATATTAGCAAGGAGATTACAGCAAGTAATCACCAGGATAATACACTATGACCAGGTGGGATTTATAACAGGAATGCAGGGCTGGTTCAATATTAGGAAAACAATTAACATAATCAACCAAATCAATAAGAAAACCAACCAAAATCATATGATTATCTTAATAGATGCAGAGAAAGCTTTTGACAAAATACAACACCCATTCCTAATAAAAACACTGGAGAGTTTAGGAATAGGGGGAGCTTTCCTTAAAATAATAATAAACAGTATCTACCTAAAGCCATCAGCAACTATTATATGCAATGGAGATAAATTAGAGGCCTTCCCAATAAGATCAGGGGTGAAACAGGGATGTCCATTATTACCCCTTTTATTTAATATTGTCCTAGAAATGTTAGCTTTAGCAATCAGAGAAGAGGAAGGAATTAAAGGAATTAGAATAGGCAAGGAGGAAACAAAACTATCACTCTTTGCAGATGACATGATGGTATACTTAAAGAATCCTAGAGAATCAACTCAAAAATTACTTGAAACAATTAACAACAAAGAAGCAGGTTATAAAATAAATCCACATAAATAATCAGCATTTCTATACATGACCAACAAAGTCCAGCAGCAAGAGATAGAAAGAGAAATTCCATTTAAAGTAACAGTAGATAATATAAAATACTTGGGAGTCTACTTGCCAAGACAAACCCAGGAACTCTATGAACACAACTACCAAACACTCTTCTCACAAATCAAATCAGATCTAAATAATTGGAAAGATATAATTGCTCATGGGTAGGCAGAGCTAATATAGTAAAAATGACAATACTACCTAAATTAATTTACTTATTCAGAGCCATACCAATCAGACTACCTAAAAATTATTTTATACAGCTAGAAAAAACAATAACAAAATTCATCTGGAAAAACAAAAAATCAAGAATATTCATGGAAATAATGAAAAAAAATTCACAGGAAGGGGGGTTAGCGGTACCAAACCTGGAGCTCTACTATAAAGTGGCAGTCATCAAAACGATCTGGTACTGGCTAAGAAATAGAGTGGAGGATCAATGGAATAGGCTAGGCACAGGAAAAACAGTAGTAAATGACACTAGTAATGTAGTGTTTGATAAACCCAAAGACTCCAGCTTCTGGGATAGGAACTCAGTATTTGAAAAAACTCCTGGGAAACCTGGAAGATAGTATGGCAGAAATTAGGCATGGACCAACATCTTACACCTTATACTAAAATCAGTTCAAAATGGATACATGATTTAGACATAAGAGATGATACCATAGGTAAATTAGGATTGAAAGGAATAGTCTACCTTTCAGATCTTTGGAAAGGAAAACAGTTTATGACCAAACAAGAGATAGTGAATATTATAAAATGCAAAATGGATGATTTTGATTACTTTAAATTAAATTTTTTTGTACAAACAGAAACAATGCATCCAAAATTAGAAGGGAGGCAGAAAGCTGGGAAACAATTTTTGTGGCCAGTACTTCTGATCAAGGCCTCATTTCTAAAAAAATAGGGAACTAAATCAAATTTATAAGAATCCAAGTCATTCCCCAATTGAGAAATAGTCAAAGTTTATGAACAGACAGTTTTCTGATGAAGAAACCAAAGCTATCTATTCCCATATGAAAAAATGCTCTAAATTTCTAATGATTAGAGAGATGCAAATTAAAACAACTCTGAGGTACCACCTGACACCTATCAGATTGGCTAAAATTACAAAACAAGTAAAATAATAAATGTTGGAGAAGCTGTGGAAAAATTGGAACACTAATGCATTGTTGGTGGAGCTGTGAGCTGATCCAACCATTCTGGAGAGCAATTTGGAATTATGCCCAAAGGGCCATAAAGCTGTGCATACCCTTTGACCCAGCAATACCACTTTTGGGTCTTTTTCCCAAAGAGATAATGGAAAGGGGAGAGGGACCCACATGTACAACAATATTTATAGCTGCTCTTTATGTGCTAGCAATGAATTGGAAGTTGAGGGGGTACCCATCTATTGGGGAATGGCTGGACAAGTTGTGGTATATGAATATAATGGAATCCTATTGTGCTGTAAGTAATTTTGAGCAGGAGGAGTTCAGAGAAACGTGGAGGGTCTTTCGTGAGCTGATGATGAGTGAGATGAGCAGAACCAGAAGAACATTGTACACAGTATCATCAACATTGTATGTTGATCTACTGTGATGGACTATATTCTTCTCACCAATGCAATGGTACAGAAGAGGTCCTGGGAACTCATGATGAAAGAGCATCTCCAAATCAAAAAAAAAAAAAAAAAAGAACTGTGGAGTATAGATGCTGAATGAACCATACTATTTCTTTTGTCTTTGGTGCTGTTGTTTTTCTATTTTGAGGTTTTTTGTCATTGCACTGATTTTTCTCTTATAACATGACTAATGCAGAAATAGTTTTAATGTTATTATATATATATATAAAACACCTATAGCAGATTACCTGCTGTCTAGGGGAGGGGGGAGGGAGAAAAATCTGAAATTGGAAAGCTTGTATAAACAATAGTTGAGAACTATCTTTACATGTAATGGGAAAAAAGTAAAATACTTTATTGCAAATTAAAAAAAGATATCATCCCTTCACACTCAGTTCAGACACTGTGCCCTCTGTCTACGTATATTCTTTTCAGCTGCCTTAACACTGAGAAAGTTCTTATGAGTTAGAAGTATTATCTTCCCTTGTAGGAATGTAACCAGTGTAACCCTTTAATTCCCTTCATGATTTCTTTTTCCTGTTTACATTTTTATGTTCATCTAGAGTCTTGTATTTTTAAGTCAAATTTTGTATTCAGTTCAGGTCTTTTCATCACAAATGCCTGAAAGTCCTCTTTTTCACTGGAGCTCCATTTTTTCCCCCCTGAAAGTTTATACACACGTTTGCTGGGGAGGTGATTTTTGGTTGGAATCCCAATTCCTTTGCTCTCCAGAATATCATATTCTATGCTTTATGGTCCTATAATGTAGAAGATGCTAGATCTTGTGTTATCCTGACTGTAGCTCCTCAGTATTTAAATTCCTTTTTTCTAGATGCTTGCAATATTTTCTCCTTGACCTGGCATCTCTGGAATTTGGCTATAATATTCCTGAAAGTTTTCCTTTTAGGATCTCTTTCTAGAGGTGATAGATGGATTCTTTCAATTTCTATTTACCTTTCTGCTTCTACAATATGAGGGGAATTTTCCCTAACAATTTATTGCAAGGTGATGTCTAAGCTGTAATTTTGATCATGGTTTTCAGGTAGTCCAATGATTTTCACATTATCTCACCTAGATCTATTTTCCAGGTCAGCTGTTTTTCCAAGGAGATATTTCATATTGCCCTCAATTTTTTTATTCATTTGGATTTGCTTTATTGTATCTTGATTTCTCATAAAGTCAATAGCTTCCATTTGCTCTATCCTAATTTTTAAGCAATGATTTTCTTCAGAGAGCTTCTGTGCCTTCTTTTCCATTTGGCCAATTTGGCTTTTCAAGCTGTTGACTTTTTATTTTTTCATGACCCTCCTGCATCACTCATTTTTCTTTCCATTTTTTCCTCTACCTCTCTAACTTTTCCCTCTACCTCTCTTACTTTATCTTCAAAATCCCTTTTGATAGTCTCTATGGCCTGAGACCAATTCATATTTTTCTTGGAAGCTTAGGATGTAGGAGTTTTGACTTTGTTATTTTTTTAAGGGTGTATTTTGATCTACCTTGTTGCCAAAGAAACTTTCAATGGTCTGCTGTTTTCTCTGCCTGCTCATCTTGAAGACTTATTTTTTGGCTTTTAACTCCTTCTTAATGTGTAGTGTTGCTACCAGGATGCACTTTCCCAAGCTGAAGGGGTTCAAAGGAGTAAGAATTAATGAGAGACATTCTCAGACAGCCTGGCCTGTAAATAACCACAACCCAATTACTCTTTAACCCTGAAACAAATATCTGATTGAAATCTGATTCAATATGATTGGAAGCTTGTCATGCTTGTGCCCTCCCCTCCTGAGCCGCTGCTGCTCCCGTAGAGACTGCAGTTATTCCCCCCCCCCCGCCCCCGCCCCCGACCCCCTGCCAACTGCTGGACTCCCTCACCAGTCTATGAGCTAAGTTTCAGAAGGAGCTATTGATGCTGATGGGTCTGAGGCTCTGGAGGTGGGGCCTGCCTGGGGCTGGATCTGCACTGTGCCCTGTGCTCCTGTATCAGCCAGTTCCACAGACCTTCCCTATTGCCCTTTTTAGCAGTCTTTGACTGGAAAATGGTTTACCTCTGTTCTTTTGTGGGTTCTGCTGCTACAAGAATTGTCTAAACAGCATTATTTTGAAGGTATGTGAATGTTTTGTGTTGGGAGCACCAAGGGTCACAGTCTTTCCTCCACCTTCTTGTCTCCGCCCTGGATCCTTATATTGTTGAGACTAGTCAAGTCACACTTCTTCATCAAACAATACTGCTGCCTCTGTGCACAATATTCTCTTCATTCTACTCACTTCACTATACATCAGTTCATAAAAGTCGTTCTAGGCCTTTCTGAAATCATTCTGCTTGTCATTTCTTATAGCACAATAATATTCTATCACCATCATATACCAAAGCTTGTTTAGTCATTCCTCAATTGATGGGCATTCTTTTTATTTTCAATTCTTAGCCACCACAAAAAGAGCTGCTATAAATAGTTATCCTGCTTTTCAAAAAAGGAATAAATTGTTTAAGAATATGGTGGATTAATTAACTACCTCCTGGGGCTATTTTAGAGGGGTTCCTTCTCAGTAATAAAAATATTTAAGTTCTGTTTATCATATATCCCAAAGCAATAGGAAATATAATTTCTTGTGATTATTTTCTCATCTTCTATTTCAGAACGCTTAATGAATCTCTCTAAAAATACCACAAGAAAGATGAATTCATCTTAAAAACCAACATCTATTGCAGGGGATAAGAAGGTAGAGAATTCTATAAATAGCTTAGTAAGACCCTACAAGTTTGGGGCAGCTAGGTGGCACAGTGGAAAAGGCATTGGCCCTGGATTCAGGAGGACCTGAGTGCAAATCTGACCTCAGGCACTTGACACTTACTAGCTGTGTGACCCTGGGCAAGTCATTTAACCCTCATTGTCATGCAAAAAAATAAAAGGAAAAGACACTACAAGTTCAATGAACATATAATTTTATAGTTTCTCTTCAGTATAAAGGCAGGCATAGGTGTCACTAGAAACAGTGAACACTATATACTATTATGAAATTGAAATTATACATGGGAATGATCAGTTTTAAATGTGGGAATTATTTCTGATTCATATTATCAATTTGTGAAAATAATCATCAACACCAAATAGAAGAAATGAAATACTATATTAATATAATTAAAGCTAATCTGTCATAACCTAGACAAATAAGCTATTAATTAATAAAAGTGAAATTGATAAAGGGATACATATTAGTACAGACTATTGCCATTTCCTAAGTAGTTTATTTAATCCAAATTAATCTACACAATAAGAAGGTCATATGATTTTTTTTGTGGGGTAATTGGGGTTAAGTGACTTGCCCAGGGTCACACAGCTATTAAGTGTTAAGTGTCTGAGGCCAGATTTGACCTCAGGTCCTCCTGAATCCAGGGTCAGTGTTCTATTCACTGTGCCACCTAGGTGCCCTGACATATTATTTTAAAGATCAACTCTGCAAGCAAATATTTGACATCCTTGCCAAGTACATAGATGTGGGAACAAAAGAAAACAACACTTTAAAGTATATATTAATTTGCAAGAACTTATAGAAAGAAAGATACTTGAAGAATATGAACAGTATTACTTCATAAAAGAAAAAAACAACAGAGTCAAAACTAACTTTATAGAAAACTTTGAGAAGCAACTAAACCAAATCATGCTGAGAACATTAAAAGGGAACCTTGAAAGAAAGATGACAGATAAAAAACGAAAGTCAGTATTTCCACTTGAAATTAATTTTCATCAATTACAGGAGAGACATAATGCTTGGATTCTGTCTTTTCAGCCTCTGCTGGGTTATATTAGGGAGTATAAATGCTACTAAAGCACAGAGTGATGAAAAGAGCAATTGGGACAAATCAAGTGTAGAAAGGAGGAAGTCTCTACTGGAAGGGAGAACATTTTCAGTGCAAAACGGATCAATTCTTGAGCTAACTAAAATAGAATTACATGCCAAAAACTTAAAGAAAATATATAGATGTTATTACTACTAAAGTATAAGCAAGCTTAAAATATATGCATAACTACTGGCTTAAGTGCCTGCTTCTCCATCTCAACAAAATAATTATGAGACTATTCAAGACACATATTGAGTGCCCTTGATCATTACAAAAAGAAAACAGACTTTTGCAAACAATATTCTATAACATAGTATCTTTTCCTTTACACAACTGACTAAAATCTATATGAATACAAGATATTGTGTTATAATATGAACTCCAAAATATTAGGAAGCACCACATTATTCCTCACAATATTTTCTCTTCTTATTCCATTTGGATAAGGGAATATGTCTCCTGTTCTCTTCTCTAAAAATCTTTCACACTCCAATCAGGGTGTGTATATATGTGAAGCACCTAATGAAGCAGATTCATTCTTACATATGGCATGATATATTCTCTATCATGTGACTCATTACTCAAGCTGAGCTTAATGGTGTTCCCAGGTTGATGTTACTCATTAATAAGACATTAGCTCTAAATCAAGAAACTATTTAAAATACACTATTAATTCCATGGAGGCATTAGGTGACCTAATTAATCACTTCGTCTGTTCATGTATAAGGCTAATTAATGGTTTATACCATCAGTTCTATTATGATATACAACTTCTTTAATTTTGTTATTCTCAGGTGCTTCATAATATTTGACAGTTACTAAGGTTGCCTACCATATTGCATTTAAGAATAAGAACCAAAGAAAAGCATAGAACAACAACCAAATAAACTGAAATCTAACTTCACAAGAATATTGAAGTTTTGTTGATAACATAAGTAATTCTCTCCTCTATAATCTTCTTCAAGTACTTTATTAACTCATGGATGTGAATCTCAATTCTTGAAGTTTGTATTAAAGAGTTGTTGAGTTGTTTCAGTTGTGTCTGACTTCATAACTCAATTTGGTGTTTACATGACAAAGATATTGGAGTAGTTTTCCATTTCCTTCTCTATTCCATTTTATAATTGATGTATTGAGGCAAACAGAATTAAATGATTTGCTCAAGATCTCACAGCTATTAAGTGGCTAAGGTCAGATTTGAATTCAGATCCTCCTGACTCCAGGGCCACCTCCCTATCCACTGTACCATCTAGCTGCCCCCATCATAGGCATGCTCACCCTTAAAAAAAATCCCTTGACACTACCATCCAATTGCATTATCATCCTTTATCTCTTTCCATTTATTTCTAAACTGGAACAAAATTGTTCACATTTTCTCCTCCTATGATTTCACCACTCATCCATTGCTTAATCTCTTATAATTCAGTTTATGACTTCAACATGCAACTAAAGCTATACTTTCCAAGAAACAAACTATTAACTACAAAATGCAATTGTCTTTTGTTAGTCTTCTTAAAAAGAAAACCTTCTGAGGTTTTCTTTTTTGAACAGGTTCATAAAAGGAGGATGATTTGAATTTATAGTTTTAAGGACTAAATCAAACTCTTTTATAAGTCATTAATATCATTTGTTGGGGGAAAATACAGTGGGGAGGACAGATGAAGTTAGAGTAAGGCCTAGCAAACAACAGAAGAGAGGTACATATATACTCCACACAATCCAGATCTGTGCAGAGGAAAATACTGATTTAGGACAAATGGAAAGAGCAATAGAGACAAGGGGGTGGAAAGGGAGTAGGACATGATGGAAGTATTATGATCCTGTTTTTACTTTAGAAGAACAATTAAAGTGTACTATTTAGGAGTATTCTCATGCCAGGTAAAGTCATGGTTTTTAGATGGTTTTATATGGTTTACAGTATGCCCTTGTTTTCCTAAATGCAATTATTTTTAATTGTTTGGAATTGAGCTTACATGATTTTATTATTTAATTACTTATCCCTAAATCATACTACATTGGTTACTGATTGTACCTTTGAAGAACAGACCATTTTTCCAAGTATAGCATTGATTTTACCCAACAATTTTTTTTTTGTTTTGTGGGGCAATGAGGGTTAAGTGATTTGTCCAGGGTCACACAGCTAGTAAGTATCAAGTGCCTGAGGTCAGATTTGAATTCAGGTCCTACTGAATCCAGTTTAGGTGCTTTATCCACTGCACCACCTTGCTGCCTCTTACCCAACAATTTTTTTTTTGCAGGCAATGGGGGTTAAGTGACTTGCCCAGGGTCACACAGCTAGTAAGTGTCAAGTATCTGAGGCCAGATTTGAACTCAGGTACTTCTGAATCCAGGGCCAGTGCTTTAACCACTGTGCCATCTAGCTGCTCCCCCAACAATTTTTAATTGGAGTTTTAAATCGTGACGCTTTGTAGGCTAAATTGAAAGAGGTAAATTTCTTAAGTTATTGTGATGTACGAACACGGTTTAAATTTGTGCTGCAGTATTCTATCTGTATATGGGAATTTATATAATTCTGAAATGATTCTACTTTTCAGGATACTGTACTTTTATCTTCTCCAATTCTCTTCTGAATCCTATTCTCTGATTTGGGATTTGCACTTGTGCTTTTAAAAATTCTGTGTATATACTTTATGAAACATTCATGATTAAACATTTTAAGTTCCTTCTTTACCCTACAAAGAATAAAAAGAAAATCAAAAGAACTATGATAAAAATGTACATAGTTATTTGTGATTAAAAAACAAGAATTTAAAGGAAAAGGTGATTACTTACAATATTATAAAATGCCTAATTACTAAAGCAAGAAATATAGATAAAAGAAAAAACAATTTCATAAAATGAAATTAGACTGTGATGGGGTTAAAACGCTACTTCAGATACTGATGGATTTAAAGTGATTTCTATGTCATTGTTTAATAACATATGTAATTACAATAATTGAATAATTGTAGTCTATATAATAATTATATAAATCATCATTTTAATAATATATTTATATGATATAAATATAACCTATGAAACATAATCCATTTCTATAACTTCCAAGCATAGGAAGAAGGCCAGATAAAGAAATTTTAAAAAATAAGTTTCAGCAAAGGGTTTTTCCTGCCAATGGTGGAGTTCTCAAACTTCAGAGAAAAATCAAAGAATCTCATTGAAAGGCTCAATAATTTCAATAAAATAACATAACAAAAAAGTAAAAAAAAAAGAAAAAGAAAAATTTACATTCTACTGCAAAAAGTCTGAGGAATCCCCCTTCCTATCCAAAGATGGCCTAGTGAGGAAGCAAAGTACTGGAGCTCTCCTAGAGCTCAAAACTGACATAAAACTAGTTCTAAAGCATCCCAGGAGCAGGAAAACAGTCCACCAGCCCGGCAGGAAAAGTCTCTCTTGCCTGGGTGGGAGGGAAGAATGTCCAGCAGCAGCAGCAGTATCAGCAGCTTCTGGGCTCACAGCAGGGGCCTGAAGCAGGGCTCTGAGCCTGGGCCCATTCATCAATGAGGCCCACCTGCAAACCTGCATCTCCCTGGGCAGGTGAGCAGTCTGGACAGCATAGCAGGAACTCTCACCAGGCACCCCAAAGCTAGCAGAGACCACTAGGGAGGCTGCTGCAGAGACCACTAGGGAACACTGCTGACCAGTAGTGAAACTCTGGTCAACAGCAAGTTTCCACCCCAGTCACCTCTCTGACAGTTTCGAGAGCAAACCAGCCCCACAGATTCAGCAGATCACAACAAAAATTACCCTTCCAGGGCCTTCTAGCAGAGTGACTGGTTACCATAGCAACCCAGCAGCAAACCACCGCCCCGGGGCAGACCAATAACAAGATCACTCCTTCAGGGCCAGCCAACAGAAAGACTTTGTTAACTTTAGCAACCCAGCAAAAGCAAGCAGCTAAGACCAGTGAAAACTACCAATAAGACCCAGAGTCTCAGCACAAACCTTGGGAGAGTTTAGGAACAGATCATAATTTGAATAAAAACAAGGAACAAAAAAAGGCACAAAAATGAGAAAAAACAAAAAACAAAAAAAGCTTGACTATTATTGACAGTTTCTACAGTGATAGGGGAAATCAAGGCATAAATATAGAGGAGGACAACAGTAACAAAATGGCTACAGGTGAAACTTCAAAGAAACATGCAAATTGGTCTCAGGTCCAAAAAGAATTCCTGGAAGAGCTTAAATGGGACTAAAAAGCAAATTATAGAAGTAAAAGAAAAATTGGGAAAAGAAATAAAAGTAATGCAAGAGAACCATGAAAAAGAAATACAAAAATTTACTGAGGGAAATAACTCCCTAAAATCAGATTTACCCAAATGGAAAGGGAAGTACAAAACATCACTGAAGAAAATAATTCTTTAAAAATTAGAATTGAACAAATGGAAACTAATAACTTCATGAGACAACAAAATACAATAAAACAAATTCAGTAAAAGTAAAAAGATAGAAGAAAATTTGAAATTTCTCATTGGAAAAACAACTGACCTAGAAAATAGAAATAGGAGAGATAATATAAGAATTATTGGACTTCCTGAAAGCCATGGGCAAAAAACAAACAAACAAACAAATGAAAACACACAAAACAAACACACAAACAAAAGCCTGGACAATATCTTTCAAGAAATTATCAAAGAAAACTGCCCATAAATATTAAAACCAGAGGGAAAATAGAAATTGAAAGAATCCACTGATCACTGCCTGAAAGAGATCCCCAAATGAAAACTCCCCAGGAAGATCATAGTCAAATTTCAAGCTCACTAAACAAAGAAAATGTATTACAAGCAGCCAAAAAGAAACAATTAAAATACCATTGAGCAACAGTAAGAATTACACAGGATTTGGCTGCTTCCATATTAAAGAATAACAGGGCTTGGAATACAATATACTGGAAAGCAAAGGAGTTACTTTTACAACCAACAATCATTTACTCAGAAAAAGTGAATATTTCTTTCCTGGAGAAAATGGACATTTAACAAAATAGAGGACTTTCGAGCACTTCTAATTAAAATGCCAGAGTTGAATAAAAATTTGACCTGCAGATACAAGAATCAAGAGAAACATAAAAAGGTATAAAAGAGGTAAGAAAGAAAAAATTGTAAAGAATTTAATTATGTTAAACTCTTTATATTTCTATATGATAATAAAATATTTGTAAGTCTTGATAACATTATTATAAGAAAATTTATTAGAGAATTTAGGAGCATATGTATAGAGAGAATGTGGTCATCATGTGATATTGATGGGATGATAATATTTGTAACTGTTAACAACTTTACTATAAGAAAAAATAGGAGTATATGTAGACAGAGGGTGTGTTCCTAGTGGAACAAAAGAAAAAGAAATAAAGGAAGGAAAGGAAAAAAGTAAGAGGGTAAAGAAAGAAAGAAGGAAAGAAAGATGGAAGGAAGGAAGGAAGGAAGGAAGGAAGGAAGGAAGGAAGGAAGGAAGGAAGGAAGGAAGGAAGGAAGGAAGGAAGGAAGGAAGGAAGGAAGGAAGGAAGGAAGGAAAGAAAGATGGAAGGAAGGAAGGAAGGAAGGAAGGAAGGAAGGAAGGAAGGAAGGAAGGAAGGAAGGACCTTTGTAACAAATAGTTTGTTAGATCAAAACCAATTCCCACATTGACCATGACTAAAACCCTGTCATTCTCCATATTTAATGCATTACCATTCTGTGTCTCCTTTTAAATTCTTCAGAGAATGTAATAATTCATCACTTATATTTAAAGCACAAAACCAGAGGAATCCTGTTTTTTTAAAGAAAAATACCTTTGCTTCAGGGAGAAGCTTGTGGTCACTAAAAGATCCTTTCAATGTACCTTTCATTTCATAGTTGTTGTTGGGTTTTTTTTCAATTCTGGGACCAACTCTTTATTTTCAGTTTTTGTCCATGTACGTAATTATGGATGAGTGCTATGTTATCCAACAAACTTTATGAAAGAGTTAAGATTTTAACTATACTTCATCCATTTTTTTGGTATGTAAAGTTGATTTCTCCATAATTTTTCCCCCAGCGTACTGTAGGTCTTACTCTGGAAGTTTTTAATAAACAGTGTCACTTGAGCTCTCTGTGGTCTCTGTCTCTGACAGTCTCAATGATTGTACCCTTTTCAATCATATGGTTCTTTGATGATATCTTTTAGGATCACATGATCCTTATATTTAGAGAGATAAGGGCCCTTAGGGATCAACTAGTTTAATCTCATAATAAGCAATGAAACTGATATTAGAGAAGTTTAGTGAATTGTCCCAAAGGATCAAATAGTACAGGGAAGAAAATTATATTTAATTCATAATTTCAAAGGATCTAGAGCTGCAAAAAATTGTTTAGATTATATTGCTCTTCTCCCTAATTTTGCAAATGTAAAAACTGAGGTTTATGGATGTTAAGAGACCTGCCCAATGGCAAAGTGGTAGTGTCAAAAGTGCTATTTTAATACTGCTTTTCTGATTCCAAATTAAACACTCTTTCCACTATACCCACATTACACTACTTTTGGGTGACATATAGAGAGTCTATGTTTCCTTGAATTAGTAGTGGGATAGATTTCTTAAACTAAAGGTAAAATTCTACATTATGGCATCAAACTTGTTTATATATTTTAAATAATATAAAATTATTGTTTTACTCATGCACCATGTATTCACTAATTGTTCCTGGTTAAGATTTTCTATCCCCTGCCCCTAATGCATGGAATATACTCCCCTCTTATTTCTGCCTAAATTAACAGCTCAACCAAAAGCTCCTTCAGGAGTCTGTTCTGATTTCTTAAAATTGTAGGATAGTCCTTCCCAAATTAGTTGTATTTAAATATTTTGTCATACAACTAGCTGGCACAGTGGAAAAAGTGCTGGGCCTGGAGTCAGGAATTCAAACCCAGCCTCAGATACTTTCTAGTTGTGTAACTTGAAGCAAGTCATTTAACCTTTGTTTGCCTCAGTTTCCTCATCTGAAAATAGAGATAATAGTAGCAACTATCTTCCAGGGTTATTGTGAAGTGCAAATGAAATAGTAATTCTAAAGTGCTTAGCAGAGTGACTAGCACTTTGTGTTATATAAATGTTAGCTATTATTATTATTTCCATATCTATAAAATTAATATATGAAGTATTTCATAAAGTATTAAATTACAAATTATACATTGTACAACATGCATATTCAAAAACAGAAAATAGACATAAAACATGTATGCATGCATGCAAAAGCACATATATACATACTGTCTTCCACATTAAAATGTAAGGTTCTTAAAAGTAGGAATTATTCCATCCATTTCTATCTCTATTTCCTGGTTTTCCTGACTTCCATTAAGTCCCAACTAAATTCCTATCTTTTATAGGAAGCTTTTTTACATTCTACATAATTCTAGTGCCTTTATTCTTTTGATCACTTTCAATTTATCCTGAACAGAACTTCTTTGTAGCTAGTTACTTGTATATTGTAGTCTCCATTATACTATGAGCTTCTTGAGAGCAGGAACTTTATTCTTTGTATCTCAAAGCACTTAAGAAATGTTTATGGATTGATTTACTTAATAAATGCTTGTATGCTGATAGATTATGATCCTTTCAAATATGAAAAGATAATTTTGTTTGATAAATAATTGATTGGGATATTAAGATTAGGGAAAAATAAATATAGGGAACATAATTGTATTTTTTTTAAATTAAAGGTAAGGCATAATTTATAGAAGAGAAATAATATCCAAATGTGTGGAATTTCTACAAAGGTAAATTTTGATTCAATTTAATTAAAAACATGCTCAGAGCTTTCTTAAAATGGAGCAGTTTGACTTAAGGTTGTAGTCATTGAATATTTTCACTGAGAGATTGAAAGAAAACTTATCATATATATTGCAAACCTAATGCTTCATTGTATAGGAAAATATACTTCAAATGACCTCCAAATTCCTTTTTGAATTTAAGATTTTGTGATTCTAAGAGATACTACTGAAAATAAGTAAGGAGATAAGCATGTTGGGGAAGATAATCTTATGTATCTATCTTCTATCTTTATTCATTTGTTTACTTTCTTCTTTCTTCACTATTTACTAATATACTTGGTTGTTCAGTTAAAAATATGTGTAAGTCTGTTCATTTTATCATAAAACATAATTTCTTTTGGTGTAATGATGACAATAATAGCTAATATTAGTAAGGCATTTGATCATCTCAATAATACCATGAGGTTGATTCTTTAATTATTTACATTTTGTAGATCAGAAAACTGAAGTTGAGAGAAATTAAATAGCTTATCCATGTTTAAACAACTATGAAGTGTCTGAATTTGATGTGAATTCAAACTTAGGTCACCCTAACTCCATGTTCAAGACTCTATGCCCTCTCAAGGCATGTTGATAAATATTCTAAAAATTAGAGTCCTAGATAATCTCCTTGAGACATTGAGACTTTATCACTTACCTGGGTTAACATATCCAGTATCTTTTGAACCTGGGTCTTGCTGACTGTAAAGCAAATTCATTGTCCACTAGACCATGCTGCCTTCAAAAAAATAAATACAGAAAAATAATTAAAGCATGAGCCAAGTACTACATAATATACAAGCAGATTCTATCTAAAGTAGTTATGATGTTGAAACACACTGTTCTTCTATTCTGCCAATTGTCATAGGCTGACATTTGTGGACAAGATGAATACTGGTATTAGACATTTGATTAATAACTGAATTTATAAGAAATAGTGCTCTGACTATTAAAAGGTCTAGTGAACTGGATATTTAAAGAGGAGAAGAGATCTAATCACTTCATCACTTGACTTATAAATTTACATTGGCTCAATATTGTCTACTGGCATAAGTCCCAACTTAAAAGTGAGGCATTCAGGTTGCTTTGGTTTGATCTAAACTTGCCTTTCTTCTTTTTTAATCTTCATGTCCCATTACAATCTAGATGAACCAAACTAATTGCCATTTCCCTTCTATGCCTTTATTTGTTACCACTCAATCAGTGAAAGTCTTATTTACCTTTTGAAGACCACCTTAAGTAATATTTTTTTTTTCCACAGAGCCATGCATGATGCCTTTGCCTAAAAGTAATTTCTTCCTTCTCTGGATTCCCTAATCATATCTTATTTTTATGTCTCTCTCTTCACAGATTTTATGTCTCTCTTATCACAAATTTAGTCATTTATTAAACTTATTTTTGCCCCTAATCATCTCCTGTCTTTTGCAAACTCTCTTGGAATATATGCTATGGCTTATTCATCTTTTATCTTCTCTGGCTTCAGTGAGCATATTTGCTAAACAAAAAATTGGAAATGGGCTATGGAAAAGGATATTCCTTTTGTGAAGCCTTGTTTAAAACACATTCTATTTTTTAAAATTTGTAAATGTCTCAAAATCTAAAACATGATTCTGGTATCCATAGGACTTTGTGCAATGCCTTTTATACAAAATATATGCAGTTAAATAGAGGGAAAATGGAAGATAATAATAATAATAGCATTTATGTATAACTTACCATGGGTCAGGTGTTTTAAAATTATTATATTTGGGGAGCAGCTAGGTGGCAAAGTAGATAAAGTAGCAGTGCTGGATTCAGGAGTACCTGAGTTCAAATCCTGATTCAGGACTTGACACTTACTAACTGTGTGACCCTGGGCAAGAGTCACTTAACCCTCATTGCCCTGCAATATAAATATATATATGAACTTCACAATAACCCTAGGTAGGTCTTATTATTATCCCTATTTTACAAATGAGAAAACTGAAGTAAACAGAGATTATGTGACTTTCTTTGCTAGTAAATATCTGACCTGATTTGAACTTAAGTGTTCCTGACTGTAGGCCTAATGCTCTCTCTCCACTATGCCGTCTACCTATCTGATTCCCTATTTCTGAAATGAAACCATCAGTACTTCCATTGGCTAACATGAAAGCTAATGAATAAACAGTAAGAATGAATTTCAGATAGCTTTAGTTTTTGGAAAAGCAACATCATTTTAAAATCAACTCCTTGGAATATAGATTTAAAGCTAGAAGAGAGCCAGAAGTCTCAGGTCCAACTCCAACATTTTTACAGCTAAGAAAATTGAGCCTGATATAAGATAAATTACTTGTCCAGCATCATGCAGCTATTTCATATCTAAGGCATCCTTTAAACTCAACTTTTCTGAACAAAGTTTAGCAATCTATATACTATGCCCCCTAGGTACCTCCTCTCAGGTCATAATATCATGAGATTTGGAACTAGAAGGGAAATTAGAGGTTAAGTAGTCTAATACATTTCATTTTATAGATGAGGGTAACTGAAACTGAGGACAACAGAAAACACAGCATGTTATAATGCAAAAAGCCCAACATTTGGATTCACAATTGTAAGATTTGAATATTGTGCCTGACACTATCTTTGCAATCATTTTTTTTTGTTATTTTTCTTCAGTAGTTTCAGTCAGATCTGACTCTTCATGAAATCACTTAAGGCTTTCTTGGTAAACATACTAGAATAGTTTGCCATTTCCTTCTCCACCTCATTTTACAGAAATGGAACTGAGTCAAAAAGAGTAAAATGACTTTTCCATGGTCACATAGTTCATAACTGTCTAAGCCAGATTTGAACTCTGGAATAGGAGGGTTCATGACTCCACAACTAGTACTTTATCTACTATGCCACCTAGTTGCCCTTTGGAATCACAGGAAATCCATTTAACATTTCAGAGTCACAGGTTTCTCATTGGCAAAGAGAATACAATATATATTTTTTGCAGGGCAATGAGGGTTAAGTGACTTGCCCAGGGTTACATAGCTAAGTGTCAACTGTCAGAGTTCAGATTTGAACTCAGGTCCTCCTGAATCCAGGGCTGGTGCTTTATCCACTGTGACACCTAGTTGTACCCAAAACAGGTAGATGCTTGTAAAACTTAAATATTTTTAGGATCTATCATTTTATTGATGTTAATACTCTGGCAATATAGATCATAAGGATTCTAAAATGTTAGATAATTTATGAATTATTGATTAAGAATTCATCATCCTGTGGATAGCCTGGTGATGAGACTTGCTGAATTTAGCTGAACTAATAAAGAAGGCTGAACTAAGGATAAAAGTCAAAATTAAGCCACTACTCTGAAGAAAAATGCACATTTGATTAACAAGATCATGGTAATATGATGTCTTACAGGAATAATCATATTATCTTTTCATCTGGGAAATGATGACATACATATATAAAAATGTCTTGATGAGGAAGTAAAATAGAACTATTTTTATGGCTTAGTAGATAATCCAAAAGCATAAGGATTGTTATTATAACATATTTCTTAACAATAAAGAATATAACTTATTTCTTCCTTAGTCCAAGACCTCATTTCTTCTGACCTGGACTAACATAAGAACATCCCAATAAGTTTTCCTTACTCTATTCTATCATTTCTCCAACATTTACTCCTCACTGTGACTATCCAAATCATTTTCCTAACACGTTGCTATGATTGCATTATTACTTGACTTAAATACTCTCAGTTGCTTTCTTATTACCATGTGAATAAAGTATATATTCTTGATTCTGGAATTCAAGTGTCTCCATATATTGACTGTCTATCCTGGACAGAGGTCCAGTTTTATGTGATAAAATTCCCTTTTATATTTTCTCCAATATAGTCAAATTGGATTGCTCTCTCCAGGATTCTCTCATTTTTCCCTCTTTGGTCATACTGTCTCTTATGATTAGAATTAACTCTTCCATCTCTATGTGTTGATGTTCCTCTATTATTTAGATGCTGCATCATTTTAGAAAATATTTAAGGATTCCTGAAAAATAGATGATTTTTATTACATTAAATTAAAAAGATTTCGTGCAAACAGAAGCAAGGTATCCAAAATTAGAAGGGAGGAAAAAAGCTGGGAAACAATTCTTATAGCCAGCCAGTATTTCTGATAAAGGCCTCATTTCTAAAATATATTCGGAATTAAATCAAATTTATAGAATCCAAGTCATTCCCCAATTGAGAAATGGTCAAATGATATGAATAGGCAGTTTTCTGATGAAGAAATCAAAGCTATCTATTGCCATATGAAAAAAATGCTCTAAATTATGATTTATTAGATAAATACAAATTAAAACAACTCTGAGGTACCACCTCATACCCATCAGATTGGCTAATATGGCAAAAAAGGGAAAATAATAAATGTTGGAGAAGCTGTGGAAAAGTTGGAACACTAATATATTGTTGCTGGAGTTGTGAACTGATCCAACCACTATGGAAAACATTTTGGAAGTATGCCCAAAGGGCTATAAAGCTGTGCATAACCTTTGATCCAGCAACACCACTATTAGATCTTTTCCCCAAAGAGATAAAAAAGGGAAAAGGACCCACAACCAACAAACAAAAAACAACTTGATTGTAAAAAAGTATCTATGGTGATTGGGAGGATCAAAGCACAAACTAAGAAAAGGAAATTGAGTCAAAATGGCAACATGTGAATCTTTAAAGAAAAATGTCATTTAGTCTCAGCCCCCCCCCCCTGCAAAAAAAAAAATTGGAAGATCTTAAAAAGGATTGTAAAAAGCAAATTACAAAAAATAGAAGAAAAATTGTTAAATGAGAGTAATGCAAGAGAATAATGAAAAAAAAAACAGTCAACAGTAAGGAAAAAGACATAAAAATTTTCAACAAAGAAAATAACTCCCTAAAAATAGAATTGGTAAAATGGAAAAATAAGTATAAAAGCTCACTGAGGAAACTAATTCCTTAAAAATGAGAATTGGGCAAGTGGAAGCTAATGACTCCATGAAACATCAAGATACAATACAAGAAAATTTAAAAATTGAAGAAAATGTGAAATTTTTCATTGAGGGGAAAAACAAACAAACACTAACACAAAAATTAGATCCAAGAAAGTTGATGTAAGAATCTTTGGATTACCTAAAAGTCATAATAAAAGAAAAACAAAAGACTGTTCAACATCTTTCTTTTTCTTTTTTTGTGTTTTTTTTTGGGGGGGCAGGGTCAGGGCAATGGGGGTTAAGTGACTTGCCCAGGGTCACATAGCTAGTGTCAAGTGTCCGAGGCCAGATTTGAACTCAGGTCTTCCTGAATCCAGGGCCGGTGCTTTATCCACTGTGTCACCTAGCTGCCCCTGGTCAACATATTTCAAGAAATTATCAACGAAACCTGTTATACTAGGACTAGAGGACAAAATAGAAAAAGGAAGAATTCACTGAAAACAGAAAAATGAAAACTCCCTGAACTACCATAGCCAAATTCCAGAGACTACAGATCAAGGAAAAAAATAGTATAAGTAGCCAAAATGAAGCAATTTAAATATTGTGGACCTACAGTCAGGATTATAGAGTATTTGGCAACTTCTGAAATGAGGGACTGGAGAACTTGGAAGGATATCCTGGGAAATAAAGGAGAAAGGATTGCAAGAAAGAACCACCTATTCAGCAAAACTGAATATACTCTTTTAGGGGGAAAAATGGAAATTTAACAAAATAGTGTGTTTTCAAGCATTCCTAAGTAAAAGCCCAGAGCTGAATAAAATATTTGATCTCCAAATAAAAGACTCAAGGAAAAAATGTTGAAAAAGAAGCAAGGAAGAAAAAAACATAAAAAGATTCAATTAGGTTAAACTGTTTGCATTTCTATATGGGAAGATGATATTTGTAATTCTTAAGAAATTTATTATGATAAGGACAATTAAAGGTATGCATAGATAGAGGGTTCTGATATAAGGTGACTGAAATAATTCAAAAAACAAAATAAAAAGTCAAGAAAGAAGATTGCACTGGCAGAAGATAGAGGGGGAGATAGAATAGGAAATTTTTATCTTATATAAAACAGGCATGAAAGAGCTATTATAATGGAGGAGAAGATGGAGGTAGGTGACTTGCAAAACTTACATTTTTCTTTCATCAGAATTGGCTCAAAGACAGCAAAACATACAAACTCAGTTGTATACAGAAATTTATCTTACTCTATAAGGAAATATAAAAGGAAATTGATGAGAGAAGGGGAGAGCCTGATAGAAGAAAAGGTTCACTGTGGGGAAGTGATGATCAGAAGTAAAACACTAAGGAGGAGGGAAAAGCTGGGAGACAGTGAAAGAGTTAGAGACAGAGGGAGACAGAGACAGAGGCAGAGACAGAGATACATAAAGAGAGGTAGAAAGGCAGAGAGATAAAGGAAAATAGCTCAGAGGGAGACATATAGGTAGTTATCATAACTATAAATGTGAATTGAATGAATTCATCTGTAAAATGGAAGTGGATAGCAGAATGGATTAATAATCAAAATCCTAACATATGTTGTTTCCAAGAAACACATTTCATCACTAAAACACACATGGAATAATGGGAAGGGGCTGGAGAATAATCTGCTATGTTTCAGCTAAAGCAAGGAAAGCAGGGATAGAAATCATGATCTCAGACAAAGTAAAAGCAAAAATAGATCTAATTAAAAGAGATAAGGAAAGAAACTTTATCTCCATGAAAGGTATCATGGAAAAGGAAGTTATATCAATATTAAACATGTATTCACCAAATGGTATATCTAAATGAGTTACAGGAAGAAAATGATAATAAAACTGGTAGGGGACCTTAATTTTTCCCTCTACAAACTAGATGAGTCAAACCAAATAATAAACAAGAAAGAAATTAAAGGGGTCAGTAAAATTCTGGAAATGTTATGTATGATACACCTTTAGAAAAAAGCTGAATGGAAATAGAAAGGAATACAGCATTTTCTCAGGAGTCAGGATATCTACACAAGAATTGACCAATTATTAGGACATAAAAACCTCACAACCAAATGCAGAAAAGCAGAAATAATGAATGCATCATTTTCAGATCATAATGCTTTAACGATTACATTAAATAATGGACAATGGAAGACTATATTAAAATTAATCATGAAATAAATAAATAAATCATAATATAAGTGGGTCAAAGAAAAATCACAGAAACATTTGACAATTCCATTAAAGAAAATTACAACAATGAAAGACAATATCAAAACATATGCAATGCATATAATGTGGTAATTAGGGGGAAAGTTATATCTCTAATTGCTTACATCAATAAAAGAGAGAAAGAGCAGATCAATGATTAAGCATGAAGCTAAAAAAAAAACACTAGTAAAAGAACAAGTTAAAAATCCCCAATTAAACACCAAATTAGACATCCTGAAAATCAAATGAGAGATTACTGGATTGAAAGACAATCATTGGGCAGCTAGGTGGCACAGTCGATAGAGCACCAGCCCTGGAGTCAGGAGTAACTGAGTTCAAATCAGGCCTCAGACACTTAACACTTACTAGCTGTGTGACCCTGGGCAAGTCACTTAACCCCAAGTGCCTCACTAAAAAAAAAAAAAAAAACTAAAAATAACTAAAAAAAAAAGAAAGACAATCATTGAATTAAAGAATAAAAGTAGAAGCTGCTTTTATGAAAACATAAACAATAAAATGGATAAATCATTAGTTAAATTGGTTTTAAAAAGCTAAGAAGAAAACCTCTTAGTAGTATCAAAAATGAAAGGGGAAAATTCACCACCAATGAAGAGGAAATTAAAACAATTGTTAAGAGCTATTTTACCCAATTATATGCCAATAAGTGTGATAATCTAAATGAATTGGATGAAAATCTAGAAAAATATAAATTACTCAAATTACCAGAAGAAATATAATACTTAAATAACCCAATCCAGGGGGAAAAAGTAATTGAACAAGCCAAGCCATCAATGAACTTTCTATGAAAAAATCCCCAGGAGCAGATGGATTCACAAGCTAATTCTACCTAATATTTAAATAATTAATTCTAACACTACATGAATTACTTAGGAAAAAATAGCAGGAAGAACCAGAATAGAGAAATAAAATTATAGACAAATTTACCCAATTAATAATTATGCAAACATTTTAAATAAAATACTAGCAAGGAGATAACAGCAATATATCACAAGGATTATACACTATGACCATGGGGATTTATAGCAGAAATGTGGGACTGGTTCGATATTAAGAAAGCTATCAGCATAATTGACAATATCAATTTAAAAAACAACAAAAAATCATATAATTATCTCAATAGATGCAGAAGAGAAATAAATCAAAGTTATCTATATTCACATAAAGCATGCTCTAAATTACTATTGATTAGAGAAATGTAAATTAAAGTAACTCTGAGGCAAAATCTGACACCTATCAAATTGGCTAATAATTGGCCTTTGATAAAATACAGCACCCATTCCTCTTAAAAATACTTGAGAGCATAAAAATAGATATAGTTTACCTTAAAATGATAAGTAATATTTATCTAAAATCATCAGCAAATGTCAGGAGTGAAGCAAAGCTTTCCATCATCACTGCTATTATTCAATATTTTACTCGAAATGTTAGCTATAGCAATAAGAGAAAAAAAATAAATTGAAGGAATTAGAATTGTCAACCAGGAAATAAAACTATCAGTCTTTGCAAATGATATGATTATACTGGTAGAGAATCATAGAGAATCAACTAAAGAACTACTTGGAATTATTAACAACTTTAGGAAAGTTGCAGAATACAAAATATCCCCATATAAATCATCAACATTTCTATATCTTACCAACAAAGTCCAGCAATAAGAGCTAGAAATTCCATTTAAAATAACTATAAACAATGTAAATTACTTGGGAGTACCTGCCAAGTGTGATGTTTAAAATCTAAATGTGTAGTCACCTTAAATTAGAATCTTTAGCACCAGTCTTTGGGCATTAAGCATTTATTAAAGCATACTAGTTATTAAAAAAAATAACACGTGGAATTAAGAAAAGGCCTATCTAGCCTAGAGTTCCAGCATGGTCTGGTTCTTCCTCAAGTCCTCCACCATTAGCCTGCTTCAACCACAGACTCCCTCTCCAACTGAGTGTGGAAGCATTTTATAGGTCTGGAGCAGAGGTGGTCCTTACACTCTGCTTCAAGCTGATTGGTAGGCGTCATCCTAATCCATTGGTTCATGGGACTTGAAGGTGGTCTCAAGTTGAGTTTAAAGTCCTTAGCTTTTGAGAACAATATCTCGGTAAGGGCCAGCCAGGTGTGGTTACAATCCAATTAACTTGAAGTAGGCTAATCAACAGTCAATCACTCTCACTTGATTCAATCAGTTTAGATTAATCTCCAGGTGAGCCTTTGACTATCTGCCAAATCCCATTATTTTCTCACACAAGACAAAGTCAGGAAATATGTGAACATAATTACAAAATACTTTACACATAATCTCTGGTTTAAAAAAGGGAAAAATATTAATTTCTCATAGAAAGGCTAAACTGATATAATAAAAATGACAAATTTAAATAAATGTATTTATTCATTGCTATAACAATTGAACTACCAACATCATTTTATAGAGGTAGAAACAATAATAACAAAATTCAACTGGAAGAACAACAGGTCAAGGATGTCAAGGGAATCAATGAAGAAAAATGTGAAGGAAAATGGTCTAGCCATAACAGATCTCAAATTCTATTACAAAGTGGTAATTATCAAAACAATCTGGTATTAAATAAGAAACAGAGTGGTGGATCAATTTAATAAATTGGGTATGTGACTAGTAAATGATCATAATGACCTAGTGTTTGATGATTATAAAAAATAATAATCTGGGATAAGAATTCGCTATTTGACAGAAAATGCTGGGAAAACTGGAAACCTATGGCAGAAACTAGGTATAGAACAATATATCACACTGTACATCAATATAAGGTTAAAATGGGTACATGATTTAGACACAGAGTGTTACAACAAGCAAGTTAGGGGAGCATGGAATAGTTTCTTTGTCAGATATATGGATAAGGGAGGAATTTAGGGTCAAACAAGAAATAAAGAGCATTATAAAATGTAAAATAAATAATTTTGATTATGTTAAAAAGGTTTTATTGCACCAACAAAACCAATGCAATCAAGATTAGAAGAGGAGCAGAAGATTGGGAAACAATCTTTTTAATAAGTATCTCTGATAAAGGCCTAGCTTCTCACATATATAGAGAACTGAATCAAATTTATAAAAATACAAGTCATTCCCCATTTCATAAATGGCCAAAGGATATAACAGGCAGTGATCAGAGAAATAAATCAAAGCATCTATAAAAACATAAAACATTCTCTAAATTACTATTGATTAGAAAAATGTAAATTAAAATAACTCTGAGGTACAACCTCACACCTATCAAATTGGCTAATATGACAAAAAAAAAAAGAAAATGTTGGAGGTTGGAGGGAGTGTGGAAAAACTGGGATATTAATTCACTTCTGTTGGAATTGTGAACTTAACCATTCTGGAGAGCAATTTGGAACTTTGCTCAAAGGGTTATAAAACTGTGTATACCCTTTGATCCAGCAATATCACTGCTAGGACTATATACCAAATATACCAAAGAAGAGAGAAAACAAACTATTATCTAAAAATATTTATAGTAGCTCTTTTTGTAGTGGCTTAGAATTGGAAATCAAAGGAATGTCTATCAATTTGGGAATGGCTGAACAAGCTGTGATATATGTTTGTGACGAAATATATTGGAGCTATAAGAAAGGAGAAGCAGGATGATTTCAGTAAAACACAGAAAGATTTACATGAACTGATGCAAAAGTGAAGTGAGTAAACCCAGGTGAACAGTGTAGAGAGTAACAACAATATTGTATGATGAAGAATGGTGTGTGACTTTGCTATTCTCAGCAATATAGTGGTCCAAGATAATCTCAAAGGGATGATGATGAATCATACTATCCTCCTCCAGAGGAAGAACTGATATTGTCTGAATACAGGCTGAAGCATGCTATTTTCTTTCTTTCATTCTTGCTTTATTTGTGTCTTATACAAAATGACTAGTATGAAAATATTTTACATGATTGCACATGTATAACCTATATCTGATTGCTTATACTGTCTCAGGGATGGGGCAGGAAAGAGGGATAGACTTTGGAACTCAAAACTTTACAAATGATAATTGCTTTAACATGTATTTGGGGAAAATAAAATACCACATATGTTTATGTGTGTATATATGTTGGTATTTTAGTGAAGTAGGGCATGTGTATATGTATATGTTTATAAATATATGTACATATGTGCATATATATGCATAGGTGTATACATGCATTGCGTGATAAGAAAGCAGGGCCCCTACTGTTCATCTTTGCATATCCTGTATGTAGCACATAAATGTTTGTTGAGGTGACGTGATCTGAAAAATTGACTTTCCTAGTCTTTGTCATTCTTTCTAAAAAGTACACAATTATATGCTATTTGCTCCATAGCCTGGAAAAGAGAAAGCTGAGCTATTCACAGTTCTATTGTTTTGCCATCAAACAGAAATTATCTTTCAACTTTCCTCCCACATACCCCAATCATCTCCACAAAAGAACACAAAAACAAAACCCACTTCAACTCTTAAAACACAGATCAAAACAAAACAAAAAAAATGCAACCCACAGAAAGAGCCTGGAACTCGGAGAAGGAAACTGGTGGGAGGGGTAAAAGTGTATCTTTCTTTTCTCCCTTTCTGCTACTATGTTCAGAATTCTTCTTTTTTTTGTTAACTCATAATTCTACATCAGTTTTCTTTCATCTTCATGTATCATGAACAGGAACTGTTATTTCCACTAATCCTTCAATCCTTCAATAAATTGATGATTTCATTGGTCTGGATATTCCTTTTATGAATACATCACAATTCTTACATAAATGAATGAATCAATGAATGGATGGATCAAACATTTATTATGCACTTTCTATGTGCAGATGTTTGAATGTAGATAGATACAAGAGTGATACAGATTCTGTCCTCAAGGGGCTTATGTCCTAACAGGGGAATAAAGCACATATGGAGGGCATAGTAATATAATTCATCAGTGAACCCAAAGTCCAAGATTTTTTCTGTGGGGGTTTGGTAGAGTCAGCTAGAACTTATGCCACATTTGAAACCTTATATCAATTTCACATCATGAGGTATCAGAAGATAGTTTTAGTCTCAGATTTCAAGTATTATAGTCATTAAAACAACAAATGCTGACATTTCCACAATGCTTTAAGGGTAGCAAAGGGTTGTATATAAATGGTCTAACTTGATTATCTTAACATGTAAAGTAGATGCTATTATTTTCACATTTCACAGATAGCAAAAGCAAGGCTTTAAGAGGTTAAATAACTTGCCTTTGGTTTAAAACTATGGTTCACATGATATGAGAATTGCTATTGCATCCCTAGATTCCCACGAGATCTACAAGGTTAACTATTTTAATAATAATTCTAAGGTGTTTTAATTTCTAACGTGGTAAACATCAATAGATAGAGCCCACATAAAAGCTCTTGGGATATATATAAATATATGTGTGTGTGTATATAATATACATATATATGTATATAATATACATATGTATGTATATATGTATATGTATATATATAATGTACATATATGTGTGTGTGTATATATATATATATATACTGTAAAGTGGTCCTAAGACTAAAAAATAAATAAATAAATAAACCCACTGATTTACTCTTTGGCTAACTCAGTACATAGTATTCACCAAGACACTTCTACACTCTGATACCCAGTTTTCCCATTTGCAAAACATGGGGAATGGACTACACTTAAATCTATGCAACAAGCATTGAATTTGTACTCACAGTGGACTAGACTCTAGGAATGCAAGAAGAAGAAAAGAAAAGTATACTTTCCTTCAAGGTACTTATATTCTCCTGGATAATAACCTTTCTATTTCTAAATATCAATAATTCTACAAATTCAAGTCTCCTTGACCAAACATGAAAGTGTTTTCATTCACCAAAAGAACAACAACAAACAACAACAAGAACAACAGCAAGAACAAGAATAGAGCAAAAAAATGACTCCACAAACTTTTTATGTTGCTGTTCCTTGACACTCTGAAACACTTTGAGGAGTCAGCAGATTTGGTACATTCTTGATATATGGTGTGAAAAAGGATAGCACATTTCAATTAATGATGAGCCATCTGGCAGATATAATGCCTATTTGCTGTAAGCATCTGCAGAATACCTACTCCATTCTCAAGGTTCATTTAGCATATTTTGGAACCTCAATTTCTTTGCTTTTTGATTATTTATTTAAACTTTATCTGTTGCTACTATAATAATCCATATCATTCAATATTCAATGAGAGACATTTGTAAAATAATGTTAACATTGCCTTTCCTTTCAAAATAAGACAGCACAGGGGGCAGCTAGGTGGTGCAGTGGATAGAGCACTGGCCCTGGAGTCAGGAGTACCTGAGTTCAAATCCGGCCTCAGACACCTAACACTTACTAGCTGTGTGACCCTGGGCAAGTCACTTAACCCCAATTGCCTCACTAAAAAAAAAAAAACAAAATAAGACAGCACAAATTTTATATTTCATGTTACCTTCTACATTGGTCTAAAGGGAGAGAAATAGAGGGAAAAAGAGAAGTGAAATAGGGAAAGCAGGGGAGAGAAAAAAGTGAAGGAGCAGGAGGAAAATGAAGGGAAGAAACAGAGAATAGGATCTGAACTTCTTGGGCATTTTCTCCCAGTTTATGACCATTGATCATATTTTTCTTTATCTCATCTCAATAGTTATTCAAAATCTGTTTTGTGCAAAGGAAAAAATGGAGCTTTTGACCCTGCTTTCAGAGAGATTATATGAATACAATATATACATAGAAGTAAATTGGTTGTTTTTTATTATTTTTATTTATTTTTAAAAATTTTATTTTTGTGGGGCATTGAGGGTTAAGTGACTTTCCCAGGGTCACACAGCTAGGAAGTGTCAAGTGTCTGAGGCTGGATTTGTCTCCAGGTCCTCCTGAATCCAGGGCCAGTGCTTTGTCCACTGTGCCACCCAACTGACCTGGTTGATTGTATTTATATAAACATGTGATATTCATCTCATATAATGTTCCATAGGAAAACATATATATCAAATGCATGTATATATTTATGATGGATGCATATGTGAATGTATATAAATATATGTACATATATGTATATTTATACACAAAAACCCCAACCCTAATACTGGTGCTAGGGCACTCTACCACTATGCTCTCTTCCTCTGTACTTAGAGGCTCTTTTGTTCTGAACTCATTTATAAGGTGACAGATTTCAGTCCTGAAGAGAGCATGGTGATTTTCCTTGTAATATATAGCCCATTATACTCCCTCCCTGGCAGCCCATGGGAAAATATTTAAATCTTAGCCTTATTTCATGTCTAAGGTTCCCCTTAGGCAAGGAGTAGAAAAGGACTCAGTGCATAATATGAACCAGGTAAAGAATAGGTATTCATTTTCTCCACATACACACAAGGAACCAAAAGACTTAACAACACATGACCCAAATTATGTCCTGAACGCAAGATTTAATATAGCATTAAGTAACTTGGAACTACTATTATACTTCCCCAGGAGCTTTAAATATAGATCCATAAAAAGGTAAATGGTGGGAATTATGAAGAGATAGTATTAATTTTCCATGTGTTCTTCACTGTTTCAATAATTCCTCAAAGGTTCATATATTCTGAACCTCAACTTTTGGCTTAGGTTTACCTTCATGTTGGGGATAATCTTACATTTAAGGAATTCCTCTAACCACCAGTCAGTTTTTACTAAAGTACCCATTATATCTCAAACCTACAAAAATGCCTCTGAATCTATACACATCCATCAGAAAATCATTGTATGGTAATCGATGTTCAGGGAAGGAACTTGAAAGTCTAATCCAGAGACCCACTTAGCTTGTCTGGTAGAACACCTGCTAATCTGTCACATGGGAACAAGTGGCTATACTGCCCTGCTGGGGAAAAGGATCCTTCTTAAAGCACGATTTACTTGCTGCACTTACTGGAAAATACAAGTTAAAAAGAAAGCCAGCAATGTGCTGATGTAGCAACACTTCTCAGCCTCCATCATGAGCACATAAGGTTTGCTGCATTTGAGCAAAACTCTACACTTTCTTAGCACTAAGCTGCAACATGTGGTCAGTCCCAAAGAAGCAGGGCAGTTTTACACATGTTCTCACTCTCCATGTCACACCAATCTGCCTCATATTATATAGTCACATTGATTAAATTCTCCATAAAATTACAATACCTGACATTTTCATGGATTTTATATTTGTAAACCACTTTCATATTATTTTTTTCATTCAGTTCTTAGAATAGCCCTATCACATAGGGAAGGTAAGACAGAACAGGTCTTATCATCCTCCTGTGACATCTATTGGAGGATTAACTTTGGAAATGGAGGAGATGAAAAAGGGAAGAGAGGGAAATATTGTAGGAAAGTTTCCCAGCATTGTTCTCTGTTCTATGCTCTCCCTCTTCCTTTTGCTAATATTTATCTCTCCACATCCACTTGCAGAAAAGATAAAAGGTCCTAGACATTTGGTCATGCTATTATAACAGAACATTTGAATGTAACCTTGGCTACAAGCATTTGCATAAGTCTATTCTAATTGGTAGAGAAAATAATGTGTGGACAATGCATGGCTGTGGGAGGGGTTAAGTCAGTATGAAGTACATCGAAAAGTAGAGATTTTGCTTATTCTTTCCTGCTTTGAGAAAAGAATCATGGTTCCAAATTCTCTTCAGAGGGAGAGAAAACAGACTTCAAAAGGCAGATTAAAAATATGTAGGAGAAATCTTTCCAACAACATTTCCCTGCATTTTAACTTTCCTGTCTACAGACATTGGGAGATTTCACTTTGAATGAAATTAGGGGGTTTTTCTTTTGGACAAATTGAGGGATTTGACTCTCAGTAGGAGAACACGTCCCCTTTATGAATTGTCTGGCATAGTCTAATTTGTATAATGTCTCTATTTCCTCTTGTATGTCTGCTGGGATAAATGAGTTCATTTTCTATTTGTTGTTTGTACTTTTGGGGGGGGCACAAGCATTTGGGGGGAAAGAATCAAGTTAGAAGATATCTACTTGGGGATGGTCCTTCTCTTTTAAGAAATATGGTATAGGGGCAGCTAGGTAGCACAGTGGATAGAGCACCAGCTCTGGGGTCAGGAGTACCTAAGTTCAAATCCGGCCTCAGACACTTAACACTTACTAGCTGTGTGACCCTGGGCAAGTCACTTAACCCCAATTGCCTCACTTAAAAAAAAAAAAGAAATATCATATAAGCCTAAGGAAAAAAATTATTCCCTGGGATCAACCATAAAAAAGGGACGGATAAGTATAGTTCTACTCTGGTACCAATGCATTTCAAGGGAGAACAGCATGGCTAGCATCATTCTACCATCTCTCGCTCTCCTGTGGAAAGGAATCAATGTTTCCCTTAGACAAAAGTAGGCAAGATTCTAGAGATTATCTGGTCATGCCTTTCTATGAGCTGTATCTATCCATGTTCATGTGGATATACATAAACCTCAGTGGACAACAGTCTATGAGAAAGAATTACACTCAATAAGTTTTGCATTTAGATGTAATTTTAATTAATTCAATGGTAGAACCCCAAAAGTAGTTAATCATCAGGGCCTAAGTGTCAATTTAGAAGCAGGTCCCCAGAAGAAATTCTCAGAAGGGTTTGTGCTTGGTCCTGTGTTCATTTACTAGTTTTCAGATGACAAAAGTTTGGTCGGATAGCTAACACATTTGGATGACAAGATTTGAAATAAAAAGGTTGTAACAATGAGCCAAATCCAAGTGAAATAAAACTAATAAGAATAAATATAAAGTTTTATAATGTAGCCAAAATAATAACAGACATTTCAAATTGAGGCATGGATAGTTGACAGTTTACCTGGAAAAGATATAGGAGTTTTAAGTGAATTCATTTCAATATGAATCAACAGTGTCATATGACAGCCAAAAATATTAATGAATTAAGAAAATAATGTTCAGAATTAGGGAGGGTACAGGCCTACCATGTTGTGCTGAGTTCCAAAAATAAAGGATATTGATAAAGTAGGATTTTAAATAGGACATTTATATAATGGAGAGCATTCAGAAAAGGGCAACTAGGATTATGATGGGACTGAAGATCAGATAATTTGAAGATCAATTTCAGAGGATAAGGATGCTTAATTTCAAGGGGAAAAAAAGCCTAAAAGACCATGGTAAACAAAAATTAAACTTTTCTTGTTTGGTTTCAGAATTCAGAAAGAGTAATATTGACTGTCAGTTAAAAAAAAGAAAGATTTTGGCCACTTATCAGGGAAACTTCCTAAGAATTCAATCTACCCAGTAATGGAATGGGTTCAGAAAAACAGTTCTCAAAGTGTGGTTCAAGGATTCCTAAGGATTCCTCAAACCAGTTAATGGCTAGATGAGGTCAAACCTATTTTCATAATGATATTAGGATGTTTAATTTTAATATGGCAAATACCAATATATTCAATATAAACAAAGGCTCTTAGTGGATGGGGTTCAATAATTTTTAATAATTTAAAAGGCTCCTAAGATCAAAAAGTTTGACAATCTCTGCCCTACGAGGAAGGGGCTTCATCTTCATTTGATACCATGTGGTAGAGGAATTCCTTGTCCAGGAATAATTGAGCTCCCTTCCAGTTCTGACATGCTGGGGGTGGGGGTGGGGGGTGAGATTCTGTTTCTCTTTATTTCTTAAGACTAGTTATGTCTTGGGGCAGATAGATGGCATGGTTGATAAAGCACCAGCCCTGGATTCAGGAGGAAATGAATTCAAATATGGCCTCAGACACTTGACACCTATTAGCTGTGTGACCTTGGGCAAGTTACTTAACCCTCATTGCCCCACCGAAACAAAATTAGACTAGCTATGTCGTTATTGGATTTGGAATCAAGAAAGCCTGAATTCAGATCCTTTCTCAAGCACCTACCGTGTGACAATGAGCCTCAGTTTTCTCAGGAGTAAAATTTAGGTTTTAATTGCACCTAAATCAGAGAGTCATTTGTGAAGATTACATGAGATACTATGTATGAAGTGATTTGTAAACCTTAAAGTACTACTTAAATGTTCTGAATAGAAGCAATTATGTTTATTAATCATAATCATAATTGCTATAGTCTTTATCATTTAGCTTGGGATCCCTTTGTCCTGTCATTTTTACTCCATTCATCATTCTGTCCTACTCTCAGATAACAGAATGCTGCAATATTCTTTCCCAAGCCAGGCCATATAGAGAATAGGAGAATAAAGTTTCTTTTTTGGTTTTGTTCAATCTCTTCCTGCTTTTCTATATTATATGTCCTGACCCAATGAAGTTGCTAAGTATTCCTACCTCCATTACACTAACCTCAATCCATTGCTATGCTAACTTCTGTCTCTATTCTGAGGGCAGCATAAGAGCAAACAACTCTGGGACATCTCCAGTAAAGATTAAAACTACTCCACAAATACAAAAAGAAACCACCTTAATTCTTGAGTATAATAAATATGTCTTTATTCCTGAGGTTTGGGGGTAGATATCTTAAGCAAACTCACATTTTCTGTTGCAATTTTAGGATTAAGAAACATTCTCAAGCAATTCTTTGAAGTAAATATTGTATGTATTATAATCTTCACCTTACAGAATAGGATAGTGAGGCTTTGTGGTCATATAAATAGCTAGTGTCATATTGTGAAGAGTCACTCTACCTTCTTGGAAGAACATTCCATTGTGGCATAGGAACTCCTATTCACCATCTATAGTAGTACTTCTGAAGAAAATTTTGTTTCAAGTTCTAAGAAACCTCAGAAATGAACTTTTGTTTTAAGATCATTAAAGTTGGGCCTCCTATTCTCTGACTGCTGAGACAACTCTCAAAGATAATAAGTGTGAACTTTCTGCTCTCCAGCCTTGTACAGTATAACTCTGACCTTGTTATTGAACATTTCCTGCAAGTTCCCAAGGAGACACTGGTGGCCAATGGTATCCTTTATGATTCTACACATTTTATTTTTCAAATCTATACTATTACATCTCTTTTGTTGAAAGATGTCAATATCAAGATTGTGCATTCTAATGATAAATATTTGGCACTTCCTTAATTCTGTTCTTTTAAAGAGGCCAAATTGCTTTTAAGAATAGGATATGGGGGGCGGGGAGGCAGCTAGGTGATGCAGTGTATAAAGCACCGGCCCTGAAATCAGGAGGACCTGAGTTCAAATCTGGCCTTGGACACTTAACACTTACTAGCTGTGTGACCCTGGGCAAGTCACTTAACTCCAGTTGCCTCACAGAAAAAAAAAAAAGAATAGGATATCTGTTTCTTTGGAATACCTTTTCTAAGTGTATTTTGTTTCTATACTCTATACTCAAATTGTTGCTCATATCAAACTCCCTACTGAGAAAACAGACAAACCAAAAATGATGAGATGTCTTTAAGGGTCAGACCATGTATATTATTGAAATAGAGAGGGTAAATGATAGCTTAGGTGTGTTATCTTGTCTAAGTTTCTGAACCTTAGTTCCTTCACTTATAGAATAAATATTTTCGGTCTGATGATCACTACTAAGGTGCTTTCTGGGTCAGGAATACACTGTCTCTATTGACAACCAGTTTCAAGATAGCAACTGTATTATATAAATTATATAATTAAACTGATAAGACCCTCATTATCACTTGGCAGGAATATTGAAATGGAATCCTAATGGGTCTCCCTAATTCAGGTCTTTCCCTTATACAATCCAATTTATAAACTGGGAACAAAATAATCCTTCTAAATCAAAGGTCCCTCTGACCAAATCTTTCTCCTGGGTAAAGAAACTTCAGTCTTTCCTTATTGTACATAGTATAACATACAAATTCTTCATCTTTGCAGTTGAAGCACTTTGATTTGATTCCAGTCTATCTTTCCAGATTCATTTTACATTATTTCTCTTTATTATCTATATTTATTCATTATTCATTTATTATTTTTATTTATTTATTATGCATTTATTTATATTTATTCATTATTCTCTATATTCCCACCAGACAAATAAACTTGATGTTCCCCTAAATTCACAATCCCTTCTCATTATTCCATATGTTTCTTAAGTTCTCCCAAATGTCTGGAATATTGGAAATAGATTATTTCCTCATCTTTAATTCTTATAGTCCTTATCATTGTTCCAAGCTTACCAGTTATGGAAATTATTTTTATTTCCCTCTTCAAATTACTTATCTGTTGCAAGTAATATCTCCCCTGTAGAAAGTAACCTTTGCTAGAATATAATTCTATTGCTTTTAACAGTGTTTTTCTAGCCTCATGTAATTTATTAAATTGCTCAGGAATATTGGGTTTCCAGTTTGGATCTTCTAAAGCCTAGCATGTAGCTGCATTTCCAATAACTACTAAAGAATTTATGATTTCTATAATAACTGCTCTTTCTTCTGGAGAAAGTATCACTTACATGAGATCCATCATATCATCCCAACTGGGCTAGAATCCCCTAAATATTGCCAGAAAATCACTTTTAGCTATTGTGGGATCATCATCAAATTTAGGGATATCTCTTTTCAACGTGCTTAAATTGTTGAGACCAAAGGGCTTATGCTATCTAAGGATCACTACTGTATCTCTCCAGTCATGAGTGACAATCACTTTTAGAGGTAAAATGCCCTTAGGTTTCTCTGTCCTCTTTAGGAAAATTAGACTCTCACTTGAGATTGAGCTAGAGGATACAAGAAGAGACCAGGAACAGGAAGGGTCAGTATTAATAGATAGTCCCTTGGTTGTTGAAGCAATAGAGTGCCCATGGGCTGAACAACCACAAAGCAAGGATCTGAGGCCTTTAGCTGAATAGCTGCTGGGTGAGAGGTGGACAGAGTTGAAACATTTTCTTTGCCATGACAGCAGGAAGAGGAAGGTGTGGCCACTTTGGGAGGAGTGGGCTGAGTCTCAGCCTCTGGGAGGGAAATTGAGGCCATGAAGGAAGGGGCAGGGCCACTGCCTCCTTGAACTCAGCAGCAGTCAGAGCAGGGTGTCCTAGCTGGAGAAGTGGGAGGAGGGAGAAAGGGAGAAATGCAGCAAGTGAAGAGTGGTCAGGGACTGAGAGATTAGAGTAACTAGGGGGAAAGCAATAAAAAGCAGGTGTGAAAGGGTAAGAAAATGGAGGATATCACTGGAAACATTTGGAAAAACATTTGGAAAAGGTGAGAGAAGAATAATGTTGGTCTAAGGAGATCCCAGAGGGGTAGAAGTATTTGTAAGAGGAGGAGAAACAGATTGGGAGGGTAGAAACCCATTTGATAAGCCATTAATCAGGGAGGAGGGAGAGGCTGGGTTCCCGTTCCCATGTATGGTTTCTGAATCTATTAATCTACTCCATAGATACCAATAAACAATTCAATGGGACCTCTATTCCCAATGATTAATTTCAAATCTCTCACTGTTTGATAATTGAAAGAACCACCTTTAGGCCACAAAATTTCCCTAGATAAGTTAAAATAAGATTTATGTCAGGTGTAAAATAGTATAATAAACTGCTTTTTCATTGCTGGTTTTACTGATAAAGTGCTCTTATCCCATTCTATAAGAATCTTTTCTAAGGGTATTCCATGGGGAATGTATTTCTCACTGTGTTTGGTCCCCATTATATGTATTTAATTTCACCTTTTCTACACAGATGATCTAATAAAAATCCCCCTATAAACACAATCTGTAAAAGAGGATTTGGCCTTGTCTTGCAAAGACAAAAGCCCCAAATCTCTCATAAGGCCCTTTCCCTTATTTCCATTTTTCTACTTAGAATGCTAAATCAGATAGTTTGAGAATGAATTTCCCCAAATACTTTGAAAGAAACAGGCATAAAATCACACAAAAATTTAGAGAGATACTGGCATATAAGTAAACGCCAAAAATATGGGTAGACATATAGACACAGAGGTTCTTACCCATGTAAGAAAATAATGGGATTTGGCAGATACTCAAAGGCCTACCTGGAAATTAAACTGATTGAATTATGTGAGAGTGATTGACTTTCCTGATTAGCCTACTTCAAATTAATTGGATTGTAACCACACCTGGCTAGCCCTTAAGAAGTTATTGTTCTCAGAAACTAAGGACTTTGAACTCAACCTGAGACCACCTTCAAGTCCGTGAACAAATGGATTTTGATGACGACTACCAATCAGCTTGAAGCAGTGTGTAAGGACTGCCTCTGCTCCAGACCTATAAAAAGCTTCCATACTCAGTTTGAGGGCAGTTCGTGATTGAAGCAGGCTCATGGTAGAGGACGTGAGGAAGAGCCAAACCAGGCTGGAACTCTAGGCTAGAGAGGCCTTTTCTTAACTTTCTGAACTACACGTGAATACCTGGTATGCTTTAATTAATGCTCGCTGTCCAAAGACTGGTGCTAAGGCTTCTAATTTAAGGCAACAACACATTTACATTTTAAACATTACACCCACAAGATTGAAGATCAAAATCAGATGTTTCAGGTTTGGGAATACCCATATGTAGTCACCAATTGTATTTTATTATTATTATTATTAAAAGCTATAGTTTCTAAATTAATATTGTTTTTATGAAATAATTTATTGCTATGATACCAGTTTTGGCAGTAAGCATATTGTTATTTTATTAATATAATATATCAGTTAAGGATTGACTGTGTGGCAGTTATCATGATGAGGATTAGAGCCCCAGACCCATACTGTCTCTCAGAGACAGCACATTGTCTCAAGAAGAGGTCAGAATAGGGGCAGCTAGGTGGCACAGTGGATAGAGCACTGGCCCTGGAGGACCTGAGTTCAAATCCGGCCTCAGACACCTAACACTTACTAGCTGTGTGACCCAGGGCAAGTCACTTAACCCCAATTGCCTCACTAAAAAAAAAAAAAAAAAGGTCAGATTTCCTACAAAACCTACACTGTCCTAAGAGGAAGAGTGCTCAGCAAGAGAGAGCACCTAGAGGAAAATAACCTTCTTGAGTGCAAAGGAACAAAAGAAAAGTGGATCACAATTAGTAAGTGCTAAATATTTCCTGTTGCGTTGAATTATGAAATTACTATCATGTTGGAAACTTCTTAATTTTTTCACTTAATATGTAATTCTTTAAAGGATTCTCAAATACTTAAGTGTGAGGTTAATTATTCTTGGTACTCAAAAATTCTATTAGATTAATTATTTTACAGTGAAAGTTAATGTGAAAATAGAACATAATGTACATTTTTTTTCCTCTGCAATTCTTTGCTGGGTTTAATTTAATGGACATTTTGAGAACCAATGATAATAAAACTCCTCAGAGTTCTTTCTCTGATGCACTATTTGTAGCATGAAAGTTATCCTGAATTCTCAGACTATACCAGTGAAGGTTAAGGTCTGGTAACTCTGTAAATTTGAAAAGCTTGTGTTTGGATAGTTTTGGTGAAAAAATGAATATGCTACTGCATATGTCATACTGATGGCAGATATCAATGGTTTGGCAGCAAAATAACTGATTACTTTGGAATATTGAGCCATAAAATCTTTAAAAATAGGAAATGGACCTTAAACCGGTGGCATTCCCATGCAGTTTTGCAATGTTATTTAAAGAATATAGTTGAAATCACTTGATATATCCAACATGGAACAATATCAGAGAAAAGAAAATTGACCACTTCTTAGAAATAAGATAAATGATTTTAAAAAATAACTGTCAAAATGAACAAGAAATTCAAAGAAAGCATAAAAATGATAAATCTCTCCATGTAGTTATACAGGCTCAAAATTGAACTATTTAAAAATTGTTGAACCTTTAAAAAAAGAAAGAAAGGATGGACTATAATAATTGTCCTAACAAGCACCATTTAGTTTTATAGGAATGTAACTGATAAAAAGCACTTGCTATATAAAAGAATCTACAAAAAAGGTTTAAAACTTACTTCAGTCACAAAATAACTCATTTCCCTTTAGAGATACAAGAAGCCAAACACAGTAACTGTTTAGTGTTCTTAGTTCATTTACAAAATATCATGGAGTAGGATGGAAAAATATTTCAAATAGTACTGTTGTATGATAAAACAGAAGAAAAGGCCACAAAAAGTATATAGATTTTCAGAAGCTTTTTGGAAAGTGCAATTTAGAAAGATCAGGCCAAGAAAATTTCTAGCTAAAATTTGTAAGAAGTCAACACAGTCAGATAATTTTACTCTCATTTATATACTAATCTAATCTCACCATCAATGCCAATAGAATTCATCAATGTCAGAAAATTGTCTAGACCAGATGAAGTACACACATTAAAGAAATTTGATGGAAATGATATGATTTTTGAAAGTTCTGGTGCATCCATTTTCAAGGTATCTTAAGGAAGGAAAGATATTTTTAAAATCACAGAAACTAGTAATTAAAAAAAAAAAAACATGATGATGGACACCAGCACTATGTTTTTGGTTTTTTAAATATATCATTTCTCAACATTATCTTTTCTTAAGAGATACAGAATGGAAGTAGAAAAATAATATCTTCTGAACTCAGGAACACATGTGCTCTAAACCACCTTCAACCCCAGGAATAGTGAACTCAAAGCTGTAGTAACTGGTACAAAGAATTTTTCTAGCTAGGTTTACTCCCCAAATGCTAGGCTTAGTTACCAATGAATCATAACCACTGGAAGAATGCTCCCTTTGTGGTGCATGTCATTTTAAATGTTATACTGAGTAAAAGCAAGTTATCCCCCACTTGTCTTAGCTGTTGAACAACTTTGGCATGAATTACCATCACTCAGGTCACATAATATATCAAAAGAAAGAATACACAAATGAAAGCTGGCCCCATTCCAAAATAGACTTTCTGGGAAGCCATTAACTTCATGGCAGGTCTGGGTGAGAAAGGTCATGACAAACCCCCTCTAAACAGAGGGTCAGAGTATTTGCTCCTCTTCCCTCAAATATAAATATGGAGGTATGCTTATGTTCTCACTTTCATAAAAGCTTTATGAGTCAGAGGCACTTGTAATCCTTGCTACCAGAAAGGCTAAGAGTGGCATATCACTTGAATTTAGGACTTCTGAGTTTCAGTAGGTTAAAGATAACCATGTATGGGCACCAAATCTGGCACCAAAATGGTGAATCCTTAAAGTTGAAGAAAGGGGAGCACTACAGATTGTCTAAGGAGGAATGAATAGGCCCTGGTTAAAAACAGACCATGTCAAAGCTAAAACTCCTATGGCCTGAGCAATATAAAGATTCTCAGGCTCAAAACAAAACAAAACAAAAATGTTTTTGAGAATGATCTACAAATATATCGAGTTTATCCTTGATGAAAATATAAGCAAAAATCAGTAGGTTTTCCTAGGCCATTTACTATAGCAGATCATCTGTTCAGAGTCAGATTATTGACTACAAAACCTGCAGAATATAAAATTAGACTGTAATTTTAAAATTTTATTTACTAATTACCTTTTTAATAAAGTACTTGAATCAAGTTGAGGCATAAGAGGAGAAGGTCGCTCACCAAATGTATTCAATATTTTCACACAAAAAAGTATCCTTTACAGAGTTTTAAAAGCAGGGTGATTCCCAACAAATGGTGATGTCCTTTGAATGTTTATGTTGAGAAATGATAATGTAATATTTAAATTTATTCCTAGGATACTATAACAAAAGTAAATTTTTAAAAGTATGTTTTAGTAATCTTTGGGGAAAATGCAATTCCATGAAGCATGTATATTTCCCAGAATATAAAAAAAAAATTGATGGACAACTCATTGAGTTCATTCATCACCACATATAAAAGGTGGTAGACTTTCACATGGACAATGAGATCAAGTCAAAATTTAATAGAATGAAGAAAGCATACTGAAATGAATTTTGGAAATTGTGCATTACTTGTAATGACCTTGAGGTGCTCCATGATTCAGAAAACCATCTGGTTAAAACTAGTATTGCCCTATTGTTTCCATATGGCTGAATCACAGTACATGACATTCCTCAAAAGGTAAAAAATTATAGGTGAACTAAAGGAAAATTCAGAAAGAGGCAGAGTGAAGAAGACAGAAAATGTGTTAAGTGGAAAGACATGGATAGGATATTGCTTATGTAATAATAAATTACATGCCAGAAGTAGTATAAAAATATAATACAGGAAAAGCACAGTCAGAAAAGTAGTATGGTCAGTCATGCAATGAGATTGTAATTGACTATATTGACATTTGACCTAAATCTCTGAAATGCAGATCAAAAATCAGGACAGCATAAATCAGCCTAAGGGAGATCCTCCACAACTTTCTGTGTTAGGGTTGAATTGAATTGAATAAAAACATTTGGTCAAAAGAAGGTTGACACGTGAAGTCAGGAAGGAGGATCAATGTTGTTCTGTCTCCATGACAAAGCAAACTTAGAATTCTCTTTGTTACTTGTCCTCAGAAAAGGCTGCATTGTGAAGATATAATGGGAGACTTGGGCTGTGAATTCAAAGGACCTCATCTTTTAACTCTGACATGAAAGCTAGTAAAAATGTAAGTCTACAATTAATTTTCCTCTTGTTACTTCTGGTATGAATGTATCAGAAAGTTATTTTTGAAAGATCATGAATTTGATTTCCAGACTCAACTGAATTGAACCACTCTAGTATCTCATTCCTTCTTAATTTCTATCTTGTCATCATGATAAAACACCTTTTTGTTGTTACCAGACATTTCTTTGGCCACTCATTATCCCGAAACTGTAAAATTAATTTGATCAGAAATAGGGGAAAAAAGAAGGAAGAATAATCTGAAGAGAATGGAAAGCTATTAACAAAGGAAACTTTTCACATTAATAGACATTTAATGAAACCATTGATCATGATTTTCCTGCTAAAATGTGTTCTATTTTCCTACAATAGTATTCATCTTATGCTATGCCCTTAAGGATGCCCATCCAATCAAAAATAATTTTCCTGTACTTTAAATGGCCTTTTCACTATAATGCTTTAACTTTCTGAGTCCCTTGGAGACTTAAGTTTCTTCATCTGGAATATGAAGGGGCTGGAAGACATGATTTCTACTGTCCCTTCCAGCTATGAAATGAAATAAAATGAAAGTTCCAAAGGATTTCACAGAATTGGAATGAGAGCAAACATGTATGAATAAAAGAAAAGGATGTAAGATAATAATAATAGGCAGAAGATAGGAGAATAATGGTATCATCCTGAACTAAGAAGTTACTACGTTCAACCTCCTTAAAGTCGAGGAAAATGAAATAGAGAGAGTTTGTTACTAATCTAAAGTCACATAGGTAGTAATGTGAAAAAGCTGGGTTGGAACACAGGTCCATGACTCCAAGATTTTGTTGTTGTTCAGTTGATTCAATTGTGTCTAACTCTTTGTGATGTCATTTGGAGTTTTGTTGGCAGAGATTCTGGAGTAGTTACCTATTTCCTTTTCCAGCTCATTTTACAGATGAGAAAACTGAGCCAAACAGAGGCAAATGATTTTCCCAGGGTCAAAGAATCAGTAAGGAAATGAGGCTAGACTTGAACTCAAGGATTCCTGACTTTAAGCTTGGCAAACTATCCACTATGCCACCTAACTGACCAAGTACTCCAAGCTTAAAACCTTTCCACTGGGTGAAGTAGGTGAATGCTATGCGTTTAACAAAATAGACAATTCAGAGGAACATTTTCACTGTAGTTCCCCAGTATCTAAAACCACTGCCTGAACTTCCTACTGAGTTATATGAATCACTCTTGTACTATTAATAATTAAGTAACTGAGAGAAAATTCTAAGCTTGCTATTTTGAATGGTTTAGTCATACCATTATTATCACTGTTTTCTTTGGTTCATTTGGTGTAATGATAGATCCATAGAAATCAAACCCACTAGTAACAACTCAGGGATTCTTTTTGTTCTCTATTTGATACTACTGTATAGAACCATAGAAACCACATATCTGAAGGCTTCCTACAGTACATAATTCAGAGGCTTGACTCCATTAGAGCCAGCAAATTCTATGGAGAAGCTGATAAGCAGTATTACTCCAGAGATAATGATAATTTGAGGATAACCACATTCTGATCCATTGTTTACTCTTCTCAAGAAACATCAAACTATGCTATAAAAATAGTGGAAAGCTAGCAAATTTATTAATAAGGGTCTCATAAAAGAAACACCAAATAAATGGAAGAGAATTAAAGCTGGGTTTCATTTTTTTTCATATCCCAGTTCTTTAAGAAACAAAAGAGACCCTGAAAATTCAATGACTGAATAGAAAACTGTTTCATAAGAGCTAAGATGTCCTGCAAAGTAATTCATACTTGAACCCAAAGCTGAAAATATGTTTATTGAGAAAATAAATTACATTTTATCTAAATGAATCGATTAAAGCAATTCCAAATAATTCACAAAATTTAACCTTTCTCTTAAAGGAATATCACCCTCTCCAAAGAATACATGATGTCTTCCCATGATATCATGGGAGGTATTTTGAAGTCACAGAATCTTCCTTGGTTTGAACCCTGAATCTACTATTTTCTAACGTTGAAGCCATAGGAAAGACACTTAAGCTCTATAGAAGGCTTAGTTTCTCCATTTGTAGGATGAGGCTTGAACTAGATAATTTCTAAAATCCCTTCTAGTTTTAAAAATCTTATTATTCTATGGCCCTACAAAGGTTAAGGGCCTGTGATGGATATTATAGAAATGAATAAATATATAACCTCAAAGCCTGCTGCTAAAATTCTTGCAATTTTATGGGAGAAGTATATTCTGGGTCTTTGACAAACTCATGGAATGATCATGGGTGACTTTCTTCCTTTCCCTTGGTCTCAGATTCCTCTTCTGTAAAATGAGGATGTTGGACCTTTCCAGGTCTAAATATCAAAATTTTATTATGCTCTCATGGTACAACATGTCTCAAGTGTCTGTGGTGGATATTAGGGAAATAATGATTTCACACACTCTGTTGTGAAGACACTTAAAATCTAACTGAAAAAAGAACATCTGGTTTTTCTATTAACTCACTGAGTACCCTTGAAAAAGTCATTTCCTTTTTCTTGATCTGTTTACTCATTTGGCAGTTAGGTCACCTAGTAGTCACTGGATTTTGAATGAGGAAGACTTGAGTTCAAATCTGACCATCCTACTTATTAAGTATGCAATAATGAGGAAATAACTTAAGCTCTTTTGCCTCAGTTACTTCATTTATAAAAATGGGAATAAAAATGGCACCTACCTCAGAGGGTCATAAGAATAAAATGAAATAATATTTACTATGCCCTTTGCAATCCTTGAAGTACTATATAAACACTTGCTATTTTCACCATCATCAACATAATCATTGCAATGTAAAATGAATGGGCTGGACTAGATGGCTTCCAAGAATCCTTTCAATTGTAGATCACATGACCCACAAAAGGAAAACTAAATGTGATTCAAGGAAAAGAAGGATATGTTCAGAGAACATGTCCAGCTCAAGCAGGATGAGAACTTTGAGTAGGAAGAGATTACCTGGGATGATGGAATGGGAATGGTTAAGAAAATAATACATGCAAGAAATGGCACCTAAATTAAGCTTAGAAGGCAAAAATTTTAGTGGATGGAGATGAAAATGGGGAGTTCATTGAGGACATACATCACATAAGCAAAAATCTGAGTAATAACAAGATAAAAATGTGAAAAGGGTGGTGGTAGTAGTAAAGAGTAGTTCAGATAGTTGACAGTATCTTTTCATCAGGAAAACTCTTTGGCTATGACTGTATTTCTGTGAAGGAACCATTGCTGGATCTATTTTGAGGGTAATCCGTATTCTAATTCTTTGCCTGTACCCAGAATGCCAAAGGAATTATTTAGTATTTGAAGTCTTATAGGCTTTGAAGAAAATTATGGTCACAACCGGTTTACGGATGGCCTTGTCACTAGACTATATTAGAGGCATTATCCCCTTCATATATTAAGTCCAGATAAACATGAATATTCAGCATTCCACAAATATTTGTTATGTTTTCTTGCTTCTGCAGAAATCTCCATAATATTCAGTATTTTTGCATGGTCTTCTCCCCTCACCTCTGCAACATGAACTATTTCTACTCCTACCTATCTTTTAAAATCCATCTGAAATGCAACTTTCCTATGGACCCCTCCTTGAAGCTCATAGCTTTAAATGGGCTCTCCATCCCTCATAAGTTTCCTAATACTTTGTAATTCTTTAAAACAATTCCATTCTCTTTGTTATTATAGGAAACTCCCCAACTATGGAGAGGCAGTGTAGTATAGTAGATAGAAAATTGGCCTTGAAGCTAAGAAAACCTGAGTTCAAGCTTGACAACTGACTACTCCCCTAGAGGAACACACTCTAATTTGCTCCAACTCCACAACAATTGCCTTGTTCCCTTGAGTATTATTCAACTCTATGATTGACTAGGTGATTTGTGAATATTGGCCAGAATCTAACCTATTATAAGTCTCAGACATGCTACCCACTTCTCTTTCACCACACTATCTGGTTTGCTCTGTACCTGTTCCCTTATACTGTTATAAACACACCCTTCTCTTTTTCTACCTCTGCTTTATGTGTTAACTTCTTTAGTTACTATGTCAGCTCCTTGAGAGGAGGGGATATCTCATTTTCTTACTTCTGTATCACCAGTGCTCATATCATCCATCCTTCACTTCCCCCTCTCACTTCTTTTCTTCCCTTTCTCTCTTTCTGTCTCTTTTCTCTCTTTCCTTCTTTCTTCCTTCCTTTCTCTATTCTTCTCATTTATTTCTCTCTTGCTCCTTCTATTCATTCTTCCTCCTTTCATTCTTCTTTCCTTTCTTCCATTGTGCCTGCCTTTTCTGCCTCTGTCCACTAAAAATAAAGCATAGGTCCACTACAGAGATTGGTTCCCCAGAAGTGTTGTTGAACCCCTGTCAGAAATCTTATTACACAAAATATGCCAGAAACTTGCTAGTTTGATGAATTCAACTGTTAGTGCAATAGTGGCAACAGGTCAATGAATATCACCAAGTGAATATTGAAATAGAACTTGGCTGGTTTCTTTTGGATCAACAGCTGTGGTGAAGAATAAGAAATGCTTCAATTACAGCAAAAAAGCACACTCTCCATTGCTCCAAATAACCAGTGGAATGATGAAGAGCCCATCACCTTGAAGTGGAACTCTTTGGGAGGACAAACAATAAGGTAATATAGGCAGAATTGTTGAATCAGTTCTATCTTAATTTCTGCATATAATGACAGAAATCATAAAAGTTTTACTAGCCTGTTTGTGCATATCTTAATTAAGCATGCATTATTATGGGATAAAAAATGTTTAAGGAGTTTTCAGTATTGTTGGAAGAAAATTTCTCCAATATACATGCCACATACAAGTGGACATGCCCTTAATATGACTGAAATGTGGGGCCTGCAAAAATATATTGAAATAATCTGATTCAGGGCTTAAAAGACCTGAATGATTCTAATAATATTCAAAATTAAACATTTTACTAATTCAAAGTGAAATTAAATTGTCAATTTTTATGTTAATATATTATTTAAACTGATTCCCTTTTTATGCATAGTAAGCATCTACATTAGTTATTTTGAACACAGATTTTTAATTCTGTAAAATTTTTTTTACATTTAGTCAACATTATGTTTTTAAACCTCTGCTTGGATTAACATTGACTAAAGTCTTTGTCAGATTCCATGTCACTACATGAAGATGATTCTGGGTTTCTCAATATTAGTTTGGTAGAGCATAATTGTAGCAGGCATTAACATCCTGGGAAGCCTGTGAGATCAGGTTTGACACATTTGGCCACATGATATCCAAGTTCAAAGAGACTCTTCATTTGAGGTGTTTTCAGTTGTATGACTTACAGAAGCCTTAGAACAAACCAAACTACCCACTAAGGTGGATATGTTATTTGAAAAAATTAGGATATGGTCTTATATTCAGGTGAAAGAAAAAAAAATAAAAAGCTAATTTAATTTCAGAATTCAGTAAAATAAATTTTGGATTTCTGGTGCCAAAATGGTAGAGTGAGGAAGGAACCCTTTGAATTCCTCCCAACTTCCCCTCCAAACAATTAGAAAACTACCTCAGAATTTATCTAGGAGCAGAGAATCAGCTTATCAGTCCAGCAGGGAAGTCTCACTGGAGCAGGAGGTCCAAGGAGGGGGCCTGCAGCAAGCCTCCAAGACTGGTACAATCAACCAATAAGGATCCACCCTTCTGCAAATCATCAACCCTCTAGGCAAGTCAACAGTCTCTGCAGCACAGCAAGAACCCACTCTATGAGTCCAAGTCCAGTAGAAGTCAGAGTGAGACTTTGACCCCATTGCTGACCAGCAGTGAAGATCTGCCCAGTGCTAGCCAATGGGGCCTACCAGCACAGAGGATCTGTTTCCAAGGAAACCCAGCAGCAGCACCCCAACCCCAGGGAAGATCAGCAACAAAATTACTCCTCCAGCCACTATTGGCAAGAGGCTTTGTTTCCATAGCATCCCAGCAGTAGGATCCCACCCCTGGGGCAAGTCAATAGCTAAATGCCACATACAGGGGAGGCCAACTGGGAGGTCCCACAACCTAAATACAAGTCACAAGGGAATCCTATCTTCCAGAAAAAAAAAAGCAGGCAACTAAGCCCTAAAGCCCAGGTAAAGACATCAGTAAGAGCCAGAGCCTCAGCAAAACAATCTTGGTACAGTGGTAGACCAGAGCCCAACTCTCATATAAAAGCACCAACCAAAAAAAAGTCAGAAAAATGAGCATCCCCAACCCCGCCCCCCCAAATAGAACTTAATTCAATGAAAAATAAAATTTGGTCTCAGACCAAAAAAAATCCTGGAAAATTAAAAAAAAAATTAGAAAAATGGAAGAAATATTAGGAAAATAAATTAATGTAATGCAAGAGAATTTTGGGGAAAAAAGCATCAGTAACATAGGAAAAGATAAATGAGAATTTATCAATGAAAATAATGCCCTAAAATAGAATTGGACAAATGGAAAAGAAAGTACAAAAGATACCTGAAGAACATAATTCCTTAAAAATTAGCATTGAACAAGTGGAAACTAATGACTCTATGAGACATCAAGATATGATAAAAGAAAAACAAAAAAAGTAAAAAGAAAATAAAAGAAAATGTGAAATTTCTCATTGCAAAAACAACTGACCTAGAAAATAGATCCAGGAGAGATAATGAGAATCATTGGACTACCTGAAAGTCATGATCGAGAGAGAGAGATTTAGGAAGGGAGGGAGGAAGGAAGGAAGGAAGAAAAGGTCTGGACAATAACTTTCAAGAAATTAGGAAATGAAACTACCCTGATGTATTAGAACCAGAGAGCAAAATATCAATGAAAAGAATCTACAAAGGCCTGAAAGATATCCACAAATGAAAACTTCCCAAAACAAGGTGGCCAAATTCCAGAATTGTCAGATTAAGGAGAAATTATTTCAAGTAGTCAAAAAGAAATAATTCAAATAGCATGGCAGTACAGGCAGGATACACAGGATTTGCCAGCTTCCACATCAAAGAACTAGAGGGTCTGGAGTATGATATTCTGGAAAGCAAAAGAGTTAGGATTACAACTAAAAATCACCTACCCAGAAAAACTGAATATTATCTTTCAGGGGGCAAATAGATACTTAACAAAATAGAGGACTTTAAAACATTTCTAATTAAAAGACCAGAACTGAATAAAAAAAAAAAAAGATCTCTAAATGCAAGATTCAAGGGAAATACAAAAGGTCAAAAAATAAACAAGAAAGAGAAAACATAATAAATTTGATAAGACTAAACTGTTTATATTTCTATATGGCAAGATAATATTTGTAATCTTAACAATTTTATTACTATAAGAGCAAATAGAAGGAGTATATGTAGAAAGAGGTTGTAGATATAGAGACTTTGTTGGGATGATACGCCAAAAAACAAAATAAAGAGGTGAGAAAGAAAATTTCACTAAGAAGGAGGGGGAGAATTAAATGGAGTAAATTATTCCATATGAAAGAAACATGAAAGAACTACTAAAATGTATAGGAAGATGTGGGGGTGGGGGTGGGAGTGGGAAAAGCTTAAATGTAACTTATCAAAATTGGCAAAGGGAATAATATACACACAATTGGATATAGAAATCTATCTTATTGTGTAATGAAGTAAAAAGGGAGGAAGATTATAGAAAGTGGAGAAGGGACTGATAAAAACGGAGGTATATTGGGGAAGGTGGTGATCAGAAGTTAAACAATTGTGAAGAAGGAAAGGTGGAGGGTAAGAGACAGGAAGATAAACAATTGATGATAACATGTAGGGAAATACACAGTTATAACTATACAAGTGAATGTAAGAACTTACCCATAAAATGGAAGTAGATAGCAGAATGAATTAAAAACCAGAAACCTACAATATACTATTTCCAAAATACACATTTTAAGCAGAGAGATGCACACAGGGAAATGTTAAGAGGCTGGAGAATAATCTTCTATGCTTCAGGTAAAACAAAGAAAGCACGGAAAGCAATCATGATCTCAGACAAAGCAAAAGAAAAAATATAGCTATTTTGAAAAGATAAAGAAGGAAACTATATCTTTTTGTAAGTTCCCATAGAAAATCAATGCTAAACATATATACACTAAATGGTATAGCACCTATTTTTTTTTTAAAGTTGAATTAGTAACTGGAGGAAACATAATAAAACTACATTAGTAGGTGACTTCAACTTTCCCCTCCCAGAACTAGATATATCTAACCAAAAAATAAATAAGAACAACATTAAGGAGGTGCTGAAAATTCAGGGAATGCATGATATTATAGAGCTCTGGAGAAAACTGAATGGGGACAGAAAGGAATATACTATTTCCTCAGGTGTACATGGCACATACTCAAAAACTGTTCATGTATTAGGATATAAAAACATGAGAAATAAATGCAGAAAAGTAGAAAGAGTAAATGCATCCTTTTCAGACCATAATGCAATAAAATTGCATTCAATAATGTCAATGGAAAATATATTCAAATTAATTGGAAAATAAATAATCAAACCACAAAAAATGGGGCAAAAACATAGGAAAAAACCTGATAATCTCATTTAAAAAATAACAAAAATGAGACAATATACCAAAATTTATTGGATTAAGCCAAAGCAGTACTTAGGAAAAAATAATATCCCTAATTGCTTACATCAATAAAATATACAAAAAGCAGAATTAATTGGAGATTCATCTAAAACGAACTAGAAAAAAGAAAATTAAAAATTCCTAATTAAACAGCAAATTTGTAATCCTGAAAACTGAAGGAGAGAACAATAAAATTGAAAGTAAGAATGATATTTTGCTAAGAAATACAAATAGATGTTGTGTTTTTAAACCCGAGAAAATAGATAAACCATTGGTCAGTTTGTTTCAAAAAAGGGAAAAGAAAACCAAATTGCTAGAATAAAAAATAAAAGGAGTGAATTCACCACCAATGAAGAGGAAATTAAGGCAATTGTTAGGAGCTATTTTGTCCATTATATGCAAGTAATTTAACAATGTAAAAAATGTAAATAACAAAATCTTAGAAAAATAAATTGAACAAGCTATCAATGAGCATTCTAAGAAAAATTTCCCCAAATCATGTGATTATCTTAATATATGCATAAACAGCCTTTGACAAAATACAGCACCCATTTGTAGTAAAAATAATACAGAGCACAGGAATAAATGAGGTTTAAATTAAAAAGATAAGTAATAGTTTTCTAAAACCACTAGCAAGTATTAACTGTAATTGGGATAAGCCAGAAGCCTTCCCAGTACAAGCAGAAGAAAAGCATGGGTACCCATTATCACCTCTATTATTTTAATATTGCACTAGAAATGTTAGCTGTATCAGTAAGACAAGAGGAAGTTAAAAGAATTCAAATATCTATCCATGACCAACAAAGTCCAGCAGCAAGAGATAGAAAGAGAAATTCCATTTAAAGTAATGGTAGATAATATAAAATACTTGGGAGTCTACTTGCCAAGACAAACCCAGGAACTCTATGAACACAACTACCAAACACTCTTCACACAAATCAAATCAGATCTAAATAATTGGAAAGATATCAATTCCTCATGGATAGGCAGAACTCATATAGTAAAAATGACTATACTGCCTAAATTAATTTACTTATTCAGTGCCATACCAATCAGACTACCTAAAAATTATTTTATACAGCTAGAAAAAATAATAACAAAATTCATCTGGAAAAACAAAAAATCAAGAATATCCAGGGAAATAATGAAAAAAAATTCACAGGAAGGTGGGTTAGCGGTACCAAACCTGGAGCTTTACTATAAAGCGGCAGTCATCAAAACTATCTGGTACTGGCTAAAAAATAGAGTGGTAGATCAATGGAATAGGCTAGGCTCAGGAAATGCAGTAGTAAATGACACTAGTAATGTAGTGTTTGGTAAACCCAAAGACTCCAGCTTCTGGGATAGGAACTCAGTATTTGACAATAACTGCTGGGAAAACTGGAAGATAGTATGGCAGAAATTAGGCATAGACCAACATCTTACACCTTATACTAAAATAAGGTCAAAATGGATACATGATTTAGACATAAGAGGTGATACCATAGGTAAATTAGGTAAATTAGGAGAGAAAGGAATAGTCTACCTATCAGATCTTTGGAAGGGAAAACAGTTTTTGACCAAAACAAGAGATAGAGTATATTATCAAATGCAAAATGGATGATTTTGATTATATTAAATTAAAAAAAATTTGTACAAACAGAAGCAATACATCCAAAATTAGAAGGGAGGCAGAAAGCTGAGAAACAATTTTTGAGGCCAGTATTTCTGATAAAGGCCTCATCTCTAAAATATATAGGGAACTAAATCAAATTTATAAGAATCCAAGTCATTCCCCAATTGAGAAATGGTCAAAGGATATGAACAGGCAGTTTTCTGATGAAGAAACCAAAGCTATCTATTCCCATATGAAAAAATGCTCTAAATCTCTAATGATTAGAGAGATGCAAATTAAAACTCTGAGGTACCACCTGACACCTATCAGATTGGCTAAAATGACAAAAAAGGAAGATAATAAATGTTGGAGAGGCTGTGGGAAAATTGGAACACTAATGCATTGTTGGTGGAGCTGTGAGCTGATCCAACCATTCTGGAGAGCAATTTGGAATTATGCCCAAAGGGCGATAAAGTTGTGCATATCCTTGGACCCAGCAATTCCACTTTTAGGCCTTTTTCCCAAAGAAATCATGGAAAGGGGAAAGGGACCCACATGTACAAAAATATTTATAGCTGCTCTTTACGTGGTAGCAAGGAATTGGAAGTTGAGGGGGTGCCCATTAATTGGGGAATGGCTGGACAAGTTGTGGTATATGAATACAATGGAATACTATTGTGCTGTAAGAAATGATGAGCAGGAGGAGTTCAGAGAAACCTGGAGGGTCTTTCGTGAGCTGATGATGAGTGAGATGAGCAGAACCAGAAGAACATTGTACACAGTATCATCAACATTGAGTGTTGACCTACTGTGATGGACTATATTCTTCTCACCAATGCAATGGCACAGAAAAGTTCCAGGGAACTCGTGATAGAAGAGGATCTTCAAATCCAAAAAAAAAAAAAAAAGATCTATGGAGTATAGATGCTGATTGAACCATACTATTTCTTTTGTTTTGGGTGCTGTTTTTTTTTTCTATTTTGAGGTTTTGCAATACTGCTCTAATTTTCTCTTATAACAGGATTAATGCAGAAATAGGATTAATGTTGTTATGTATATATATATGTATATGTATATAGATATATAGATATATAGAAATAACCTATATCAGATTACCTGCTGTCTAGGGGAGGGGGGGAGGGAGGGGAGGGAGGGAGAAAAATCTGAAATTGTAAAGCTTGTATAAACAAAAGTTGAGAACTATCTTTACATGTAACGGAAAAAATAAAATACCTTATATGTTAAAAAAAAAAAAAGAATTCAAATAGGCAAGGAAGAAACACACCTATCACTCTTTACAGATGATATAATTTTGTACTTATAAAAGCCTGGCTTTTAACTTCTTTTTAATGTCTGGCACTGCTTCCAGGACACACTATTCAAGCTACAGCATGGCCCGGGTGACGATTGGGCTTCTTCTCAGCCTTCCTGGCCTCACTTTCATTTGATTTTAAACTCTCCACTGAGGTGGGGCTGAGAAGTGTGTGGGGTGGGGCTGCTTCTCTTTTTTTTTATTTTTACTATTCAGGTGACCAGGGAACTATGGCAATAGACCAAGCCTCTGGTCCCCTGAGCCAATTAAGTCTCAGGGATGGCTTAAGAACTCTTTGATTTTTGTTTTGGTTTGTTTTTTAGTGAGGCAATTGGGGTTAAGTGACTTGCCCAGGGTCACAGAGCTAGTAAGTGTTAAGTGTCTGAGGCCGGATTTGAATTCAGGTACTCCTGACCCCAGGGCCGGTGCTCTATTCACTGTGCCACCTAGCTGCCCCACACTTTAAGGAGTTAAAAGCCAAGAAATAGTAAGCCAGAATGAGTAGGCAGAGAAAGTAGAAGACCATTGAAAACTTCTTTGGGGGCAAGGCAGACCACAGTACAACTTCAAAAGAAAAAGATAATAACAGGGTCAAAGCTCCAACATCCAAAGCTTCCAAGAAAAATATGAACTGGTCTCAGGCCATGGAATCTCTCAAAAGGGACTTTGAAGAGAAAGTAGGAGAAATAGAAAGAAGATGTAGAGAAAAGGAGAAAAGAATGGAATGGGAAATGAGAGCGATGCAGGAGAGTCATGAGAAAAAAGTCAACAGTTTGAAAAGCCAAATGGAAAAGGAGATTAAAAAACTGTCTGATGAAAATAACTGCCTAAGAAGTCGGATTGAACAAATGGAAGCTAGTGACCTTATGAGAAACCAAGACACAGTAAAGCAAATCCAATTGAATGAAAAAATAGAGGGCAATGTGAAATATCTCCTTGGAAAAACAGCTGACCTAGAAAATAAATCTAGTAGAGATAATTTGAAAATCATTGGACTACCTGAAAACCATGACCAAAACAAAAGCTTCTAAGCTTTTTTTTTTTTAATCTCCAAGAGATTGTGAGGGGAAATTGCCCTGATATTCTAGAAGCAGAAACTAAAATAGAAATTGAAAGAATCCACCGATCATGTCCTGAAAGAGATCCCAAAAGGAAAACCTCCAGGAATATTATTGCCAAATTCCAGAAATCCCAGGTCAAGGTGAAAATACTGAAAGCAGCTAGAAAAAAGGAATTCAAATACTGTGGAGCTCCAATAAGGATAAAGCAAGATCTAGCAGCTTCTACATTAAAGGCCCAAAGGGCATTGAATATGGTATTACAGAGGGCAAAGGAACTGGGACTTCAGCCAAAAATTCCATTCCCAGAAAAACTGAGTATAATTTTTCAGAGGCAAAAATGAGATTTCAGTGAGAAAGAGGTCTTTCAAGCATCTGTGATGAAAAGACCTGAACTGAATTGAAAATTTGACTTTCAACTACAAGATCCTGAAGAAGCATAAAAAGGTAAACAGGAAAAAAGACTTCATGAGGCATATTAAAAGATCAAACTGTTTACATTCCTACATGGGAAGATAATACTTTGAAATCATAAGAACTATCTCAGTAAGAATTTCATAGAAGACATGGCTGAACTCAATATGAAGGGATGATATCTGTAAAGCATTTATGTTTTGTTCCTTGTAGCGCAGACAGGTTGGGGTGTCTTATGTCTGGGGCTGGGGGCCTCCTGGGTCCAGAGCTGGTGCATTGTCCACTGTGCGACCTAACTAAGCCATGATGACATCATTAAAACAGGGTTGAGGTGTAGGGGGAATAAATTGAGGGATGGAGAAGGGGAGAGATGGTCTGGGGAGAGGTAGTTCACAGGAAGGAAATAAGAAGATAGCTTATGGAGGAGATTAGAAGAGGGCGAAGGAGTTGAGGAATGAGTGAACCTTAATATCATCAGAATTGGCTCAAAGAAGGATTAACATACACACTCAAGTAGATATAGTAATATATTTTTGACCTGGGGGGGTAGGGAGAAAAGGGGGGGAGAAAAAGGGAAGGAGGAAAGGGCAGATTGGGGGAGAGAGCAGTAAAAAGCAAAACACTTTCAAGGAGGATGAAGATGTTCTGCATTACTGCACCAGCATGACATATTGAATTGCATGATCTCATAGGGAGGTTTGAGGAGGGAGGGAGGAAGAAAAATTTAGAACATAGAATTAGCTCAGGGACCCTAATCTCATTGGAGTGGGCTCATGGAAGGAATAGCTTTCATACCCAATTGGGAGGATCAATCTATTTAACCCCTCAGGAAAATAGAAGGGGAAGAGAATAAGGAAGGAAGAGCAAAAAAAGGGAGTGCAGAGCGAGGGAGAGGATAGTCAGAAGTAAAACACCTCTGAGGAGGAATAGGTAAAAAGAAGATAGAGTTAATGCCATGGGAAGGGAGTGGGATGGAGGGAAATAGTTATGATGATCTATTATAATGGCAAAACCTATGGTACCTACTTTTTTTTTTTGTGAGGTGGTTGGGGTTGAGTGGCTTGCCTAGGGTCACACAGCTAGTGGGTGTTGAGTTTCTGAGGCCGGATTTGAACTCAGGTCCTTGTAACTCCCATGCTGGTGCTCTGTCCACTGCACCACCTAGCTGCCCATATGGTATCTACTTTCCTGAGCTTTTATGAAGAAAATTCTCTGTCAAGCTTAAGGTACTATATAAAGGTTATTATGAACAGGATATTATCAGAAAAACGTGGAAAGAACTACATGAACTGAAGCAGAGTGAAATGTACTGTATACAAAATAACAGCAATAGTGGGGGATGATCTGCTGGGAAGCATGTGGTTATTTTCAGCAAGGCAATGATCCAATATAACCCTGAAAGACTTATGAATATTGCAGCCCATCTGCAGAGAAAGAACTGACAGTATCTGAAAACAGATGGAAACACATATTAATATTTTTTATTTCCTCTTTGACAATTTCTTAATCTGAAGTTTTGAGTTTTTTTTCCTGTTTTCTCTCACAACTAGCTTATATAGGAATTTTTCCATGACTACTCATGTATAAATTATTTTAAATTGCTTGAGTTCTTGGGGGGGGGTAGGAATGCAGGGGGGAAGAGAAGTTCAAACACAAAGTTTTTAAAAAATTGATGTTAAAATTTTGTTTTTACATATATTTTGGGAAAATAAAATTCCATTAAAAAAACGCCTGGAAAATCAACTAAAACAACTACTTGAGATTATTAATAACTTTAACAAAGTTAAAGGAAACAAAAAACCCATAAATCATCAGCATTTCTATATATTATCATGAAAGTCCAGTAGTAAAAAATAGAAAAAGAAGTCCCATTTACAGTAACTGTAGATAATATAAAATACTGGAAAGTCTACCTGCCAAGAAAAACATAAGACCTATATGAACACAAGTATAAAATACTTCTCACAAAAATGAAGTCAAATCCGAATAAATGGAAAAATGTTAATTGCTCATGTGTAGGCCAAGTCAATATAATAAAAATTACAATCTTACCTAAATTAATATAATTAGTGCTATAACAAACTATCAAAATTGTTTTAGTTAGCTAAAAACAAATAATAACAAAATTAATCTGAAATTTAAAAGAAGCCCAAGGATATCATGGCAATCAATGAAGAAAAATGGAAAAGAAGATGGTCTAGCCATACCACATATCAAACTGTATCATGAAAAAAATCTGATACTGCCTAAGAAATAGAGTGGTGAATCAGTGGTGAATATTATATTATTGCATATGACCAAGGTAATTGAGTATATGATACCCCCCCCAAATCCAAGCTTTTGGAATAAAAATTCATTATTTGACATAAAAGAAAAATAAAACTTATGGGGAAACTGGAAAAGTGTGGCAGAAACTAGGTATAAATCAACATCCCACATTGTATACCAAGATAAAGTCAAAATGGGTATGTGATTTATACATAAAGTGTGATACCATAAGCATATTAAGAGATGATGGAATAATTTAACTTTCAGATTTATGGAGAAGGGAAGAATTTAGGACCAAAGAAGAAATAATGACCACTATAAAAGGTAGAAAAATGCTTTTTATTGTTTAAAATTAAAAACCTTGTTGCAGCAAGAAAATGTATAAGGAAAGTAGAAAATGGAAACAAAAATACGTGACAAATATCTCTGATAAAGGCCTCATCTCTCAAATATGTAGAGAACTGAATCAAATGTATAGAACTGCAAATCATGTCCCACTTGATAAATGGTCAATGCATATGAACAGCCACTTTTCAGACAAAGAAATCTAAGCTATCTATAGTTATATGAAAAAATCCTATAAATCATGATTGATTAGAGAAATGAAAATTAAGAGCTCTGATTGGAGCCAATATAAGTACTCACATTTTGGTACTCTTACATTCTTTCTGTTATGTTGCAATGCCTCTGATTGCCATCTATTGATTTAATTTGTAATGTATTTGCATACTGAAGGCATTCAATAAATTGTTCGATGTATGAATGAATGAATGCAATTGAATCAAAGAGTATTTATGGTTTCATAGCATCTGGACCTATAATTCACAAATAACTTTTCTTTTACTGGTCAAGAGTATACAGTTTTTGATTTTCAAAATAGTGTTTCTAATAAGAATTTAGAGTAGAGGATTCACATTATTTTTTAATCATAAGATCAGAGTTGCTTTCCATAAATTCAGTTGCTCTTGATCACTATGTTGGGCTATGAATTTTTCCTTTATAAATAACTTCTAAATTTTTTTCTTTCCTAAGATGTGTAGCCAAAATAAGTCAAAAAATATTGAATAGATGTGCGTAGGTGAAAAAGATTAGATAGGATAAGTTTGAGAACTTGGAGTCAAGAAGACTTGGTTCAGCTCCTGCCTCTAACACATACTAGGGTTTGAGCATCAACAAATTCATGGCATATTTAGTGACTTTCCCAAGTTTATTTCAGGTAATGAGTATCAGAATTGTTCCTTGAATCCAGATCCTTTGACTTCAGAATCAATATTTTAAAAAATATTTTCAGAGCATCAAACAATACTACAAGACTATAAGTTACAGATGAATTGGCAATCTGCTTATGCAGAGGACATTTTCATACAGGGCCTTTTCCACTCTGATGAAATCACACATCTGTAAACATTTTGATAACAGAATGAATAATAATCATAGTCCACATTTTGAGGTTCATGTTTTGAGAAACTAAAGTTCATAGCCAGTCTCTGAAGAGTTTTTAATCATTCAGTAGTTCTACAGGATACTCAAAAATTTAAACTACTTGTGCAATGAAATGAAACATTCTAAAAATGCTGCAAAACAAAACTTCAGGACTCTCTATTAAAATAAGTGGAATTTAGACAACAATTATCTCAAAAGGGCAGAATTATAGATTTGGGTACCCAAAAAATTGTCATTTGCAAAGAGATTATATATCACATTAGAGAATAGAGTTAGCAGGAGGAGGTTATTAGTGTATAGTTTATTAGATGCAATCAGCTGTACAACTAAAGGGACAACCTGATGAGAAGTCAGAAGTCTTGAGAAATTACCATCATTGCGCCGGTAACTGGGGTCACGCTTAGCCAGAGTCTTGGATTAATGATCTGTCACTTTCGGTAAACACACATTTCAAACCCTATGAACCCACCAGTACTGCATGAAAATTACATTAAGTAGGGAATGCATTTAATGTTTGTTGATTTTATATCTATACCTAATGGATGGTTAAAAAACGTATCTTTCCACTGATGTTATTGACCTTCCTTTAGGAAGATAGTCCATGTTAAATCCCTGTCAATTACATACTTATAGAACTGTAATACCAAAGAGAACATAAGGGGAGGAAATAAAATATTGAAGGCCTTTTGAATCTGTCAAATCCATCCTGAAAAATTGTGAGGCAAGTTGTCATTATTTTGAATTGGGTAACACACCTTAATGGTCCTTTGTTGGGATCAAAGATCAACTTCAAGCTGCTTAATATTTCCATCCATGCCTTGAATGCTGAAGTGTAACATTTCCTTATTAAATTCACTGATGAATCAAGTTTGATGAGGAGCACCTCTGGAAAGAAAATGTGATGTTAAAGCACTGCTTAAGCAGCCATTTGTAAGCATGTATAGCTAGACAAGGAAATATTTCCAATAATTTACTTTGGGGAGGAGAAAACAATTGCACACATGCAACATGAGACATTTCTTAATATGTTTAAAACCAACAAGAAGAAAAAGGCCAAAGATTCAAGATAGCTGATAAATTTTCATCAGTACTGGGAATCTGAAAGTACCTCAGATGAGAGGTCATATTGCTCAACCCCAATCTGAACCAGGAATGTCCTCTTTAATATTTCTATCAATGGTCATCTAGCCTCTATTTGTATACTCAGAAGCAGGAAGAGCTCATGAGACAGATCATTACATTTTTAAACAATTCAATTTATATTCATGGAAATGAAAGGGATCTTTGCATATTTCTTATGTTACCAATTACCTAACACAATGACTGGTGCATAGTATGAACTTAATAAATTCTAGGTCAGTGATATCCAACTCCCATTTTCTACTTCTCTCTTTTTTAAAAAAAACAAGTGTGTGAAAAAATGAGTCCTAGAGCAGTTAATTAAATAGCAAGAATTGGAACTAGGATTTGAAACAAGACACAAACCTCAATCATGGGCAATGTCTATATAAACAAACAAATCTGACTGAATTTTTAAAAATTTGATTAATTAAAATTATTTTCCCTCTTAACTACTTGTTTAATTTTTTTGACATTTTTGGTGCAGGGGGTAACATGTTTCAGAAACAAGGAATTTGACATGAAATCAACATACTCCATCATCCATTTACATGTGTTCGCATATGCTGACCCTTATGCCAGGGATGTATTTCCTTTATACCTCCAGTTCTTAGACTCTCTAATTTCCTTCAAAGTTAAGCTCAAGTGCAAACTACTAATGGAAGGAAAAGTGATTCCTGTGCTGCTTCTACCCTAAATCCATTTGCATTATTTTTTTTTTTTTTGGTGGGGCAACGAGGGTTAAGTGACTTGCCCAGGATCACATAGTTAGTAAATGTTAAGTGTCTGAGGTCAAATTTGAACTCAGGTCCTCCTGAATCCAGGGTTGGTGCTTTCTCCACTGCACCATCTAGCTGCCCCCATTAATTTTGTATATATTTATACATGTGCATATTTTCTCCCAATGACTGAGGTAAACTCCTTGAGGGCAGAGACTTACTTTTTTCTTTGACTCCCTAGTATCTAGTACAGTGGCTGGTACATAGTAGGTGCTTAAAAATATTTATTGATTCATTAACATGGGCCTAAATCCTGTTTCAAATATATTATTGCTAAGCATTAAATATGTAAAGTCAGAGCTTCAGTTCTTCATATATTTTAGATATAATATTTGTACTAGTCATCTGGTTGTTGTTAGGGATGTACTGTGAAAACTTTAATATTCTAAAGAAATGGTCTGTTCTTGTTGTTCACCATTACATAAATAGTCAGATGTTGACCTGGAAACTTCCAAACATTATTTATGGGCCAACATTTTGTGTTCACATATAGGTAGCTAAATGAGGAAAATAAAGAATATGATAGAATCTTTAGTGCATTCAATATAGCATGGAGGAAAGAGAATTAGAGCCAGCAAATCTGGGTTCAGACTATGCTAGTAAATGGTTTAACAAATGGCTATTTAAAAAATGTTGGGGGACTTCCAGGGCAGAGCCAAGATGGCAGAAGAAAGGCAATGAGCTCTTGAACTCATGACATGATTGCTTCAAAAACCATCTAAATAACACCATAGGAAATTGCCCAGAGGAGCAAAACTCACAGAAGAATGTGTGGAAATCATCTTCTAAACAAGAACGGCTTGAAAGGTCAGAAGGAGGGAGCTGTTGTGCTGATACAGGAGTTGAGCCCAACCCCACAGTCACCCTGACACAGAGCCAGTACCAGGAAGGCCTCACCAGAGAAGGAGACCCCCAGAGCCTCTGAATCACCAGTGTCATCTGGAACTAAGCTCACAGTCTGGTGAGAGGGCTGAGCCCTGGTCAGGGAGGAGACTACAGGCGTCTATGCTGGTGCTGAGGAAGAACTTTGATTTTCTACTCCTGCTGAGAATCAGGGGGTAGGCTTGAGTACCAGTGGCCCAGGTGGGGGAGGGGCACAGGCTCATCAGAGGTAACAACCACAACACACAAACCTGGTTGATTAGCAAGTTGGTCTGTGGTCAACTATGGACCAGGGAATATGCCAGGCAAGTGAAGAACCTGATCTTCCTTAAATCATACCACCTGGGACCTCTTAAGCTTGGGATCCTGTAGCCTGGAAACAGTGTGCCACTTTAAGGAGGTAAAAGTCAAGTAAAAGAAAGGTAAGATGAGCAGACAGAGAAAGTTTAGGACCATAGAAAGTTTCTTCAGTAACAAGGAAGACTGAGGTGCAACCTCAGAGGAAGATGTCAACACCAGGGCTTCTATATCTAAAGCTTCCAAGAAAAATATGTATTGGTCCGAGGCCATAGAGGTGCTCAAAAAGGACTTTGAAGATAAAGTTAGAGAGGTAGAGAAAAAATGGAAAGCAAAATGAGGGGAATGCAGGAAAGACATGAGAAAAAAGTCAACAGCTTGAAAAGTCAAATTGACCAAATGGAAAAGAAGGTACAAAAGCTCTCCGATGAAAATAATTGCCTAAGAATGAGGATTGAACAAATGGAAACCAGTGACTTTATGAGAAACCAAAACACAATAAAGCAAATCCAAATGCATAAAAAAATAGAGGGCAATGTGAAATATCTTCTGGGAAAAACTGCTGACCTGGAAAATAGGTCCAGGAGAGATAATTTGAAAATTATTGGTCTACCTGAAAACCATGATCAAGGAAAGAACTTAGACACCATCTTCCAAGATATTCTCAGGGAAAATTGCCCAGAAATTCTGGAAGAAGCAGCTAAAATAGAAATTGAAAGAATTCACCAATCACCTCCAGAAAGAGATCCCAAAAGGAAAACTCCTAGGAATATTATAGCCAAATTCCAGAGCTCTCAGGTCAAGGAGAAAATATTGCAAGCTGCCAAAAAGAAAGAATTCAAGTATTGTGGAGCCCCAGTCAGGATAGCATAAGATCTAGCAGCTTCTACATTAAAGGACCAGAGGGCATTGAATATGATATTCCAGAGGGCAAAGGAAATGGGATTACAACCAAGAATCACCTAACCAGCAAAACTCACATAATCTTTCAGGGGAAAAAATGGGACTTTAATGAAAAAGTAGACTTTCAGATGTTTGTGATGAAAAGACCTGAACTGAATGGCAAATTTGACTTTCAAATACAAGACACTAAAGAACCATAAAAAATTGGAGCTGGGGGATATACCTGGTGTCATACAGTGGGCCACTGTCTTGTGTCTGAGGCTGGGTTTTGGCTGGGATCCCCCTGGGTCCAGGGCTGATGCTTTGTCCACTGTGTGATGACATCTTTAGGGTTAAATTGAGGGGTGAAGGGAATGCACTGGGGGAATGTGAAGGGCAGAGGTGAAATCCTACCTGAAAGAAACAGGAAAAGACTTATGGAGTGGACAAAGAGATAGTAGAGGAGCAAGGCAGTAAATTATTTTTGCACTCATCAGAAAAGGCTCAAAGACCTTAAACTCATCAGAGCTGCCTCAAGGAGGGACTTACACACCCACCCTGCCCCCCAACTGGGTGGAGTAATCTGTTTAATCTGGGCAGTAAAAGAGCCTAACACTCATCAGAATTGGCTCAAAAACTTCAATCTCATTAGAATTGGCTCAAGGAGGGAATAATGTACACACTCAATTGGGTGGAGTAATCTCTCTAACCCTGTAGGAAAATAGGAGGGGAAGGGGACAAAGAGAGAGGGCCAAAAGAAGGAAGGGAAGAGTGGGGGAGGGGACAGACAGAAGCAAATCCCCTTTGAAGAGTGATAAGATGAAAGAAGATGGATAATAGAAGAAATATCATGGGAAAGGGAGTAGGATAGAAGGGAAACAATTAACAATAGGAATAATGAAAAAGAGAAAAGGAGGAAAATTGTACAAAAAATATTTATAGCAACTCTTGGTGGAGGCTAAGAATTGAGAATCAGTGGAATGTCCATCAATTGAGGAATGATGGAAAAAGCTGTGTTATATGATTGTAGTGGATTGGTCTTGTGCTACCGGAAATGACAAACAGGATCATCCCCCCAAAACCTGGAAAGACTAATGAACATTGATGTATAGTGAAATGAGCAGAGCTGGGAGAACATTGTGCATAGTGACAGCAGTATTATTAAATGAGCAATTGTGAATGACAACTACTCTCAGCAATGCAATGATCCAAGACAATCCCAAGGAGCTAATGAGGAAGCTTACTATGCACCCCCATAAAAAGGACTGATAAAAAGAGCACTTGTGGATTGTACATATATAACCTGCTTGTGATCTTGTGGAGGGGGAGGAAAGGGAGGGAGGGAGGGAGAAAAATTTGGAACTCTAAAGCTTATGAAGATGAATGTTGAACACTACCCTTACATGTAACTGGAAAAAATAAATGTTTGTTGCTAAAATAAAAAAAATGATATTGGACTAGATGGAAAAAAAATGTTGGAGGCATCTAGATGGCACAGTGGATAAGGCACTGGTCCTGAATTCAGGAGGACCTGAGTTCAAATCTGGCCTTAGACACTTGACAAGTACTGGCTGTGTGATGCTGGGCAAGTCATTTAACCCCCATTGCACCTCGAAGAAAAAAACAAAAAATTAAATTAAATTTTAAAAAAATGTATACACAACACACTTTAAAGTTTAATCTGCATTACTGATATTTTCTGCATCACATTCTTAAGTCTAAATAATCAACAGAACAATGAATCTGGAACTGATTTGTAGTATTTGTGATTTCCCAGGTGTAAATAATCAGTGTAAATTTAACAATCAGCTTCCAGAGCAGATCTGAGATAGACAAAGATGTATTGGGAGCTAAGTATATATGTGATTCTGCCACTTAATAACTGTGTAACTAGCCAAGGCACTTCATCACCTAAAGCTTCTGGTTTCTTTTCTGTAAAATAAGGACAATAATATTTGTACTGCTTTCTCATGAGCTGTCAGGAAAGAGTTTCAGAATACTTCAAATATCATATATATATATATATATATATATATATATATATATAGACCTCATTCAGAACTCATAATGAAGCTAAAACATTTTCTGTCATTTTCATAGGTTAAATATATTTAAGAGGTGGAAGGGATCTTAAAAATGCTTTCCTAGCTTCTCATTTTAAAGAAGTAGAAAGCAAACACAGTGATATTTTCTCCTTTCATTGTACATCTATGCTCATTTTCTTAATTTATCCTTCCGATTTCCTGTAGTTGTGGACTCTTTGTTTGATATAAAGATAACAATCCCCAGGATGGTCAATGGTTAGAACTAGTCACCAACCAGCAGTAATAAATATTTAAGGCCAATGATGTGGCACCCTTTGACATTCCTATGTGACAGTGTTCCATGAAAAAGGTAAAAAGAAGGAATCAGTACAAGACACATCACATTTTCTGAGAACATCAGAATCTACTGCATACTTGCCTGAAAAACCTTTCAGTTTGTCATTCTTTATTTAGCATGGAAGGTTCCTTATTAGCAAAAACTGAAAGACTTCAAAAAATAAAGATAAAAGCTTGACTACAGGATCTTCCTCATATCCTTTAGTTCTATGAGAATCTCATACTTGAAAATATGATTTGAGGATGACAGAACACCAACTCTATGCTAATCAAAATTGATACTGTTGGACAGGGAGCTTGAGGCATCTGAAAAGTACTCCTTAAATTCCAGTGGATATTATTTCTAAGTGGAGGAATTTATGTGGCATTTACCTTAATGGATCCATGTTCTTCTCTACATGAGGAAGTACTGAGTCCATGACTATAGACTGCTACCTAGTCATTCCTTATCATGCCTCACAATGTCCAAGTATTTTCATAGATCCACTTTGAAGCTGTAACCAATGTTCAAGAGGCCCTTTCCATTTTTGTATTATCATAAGGCATACCTTCAAATAGAACGATAGATTGATTGATAGATTGATAGATAGATCAATAGATAATTCTCATAATGATTTTATTGAGAGGAAATACTACCCATATAGTTCGGTAGTTGTTGATATGTTATTCACATTTTGAAGGAAATGCTATTTATGAGGTTTTTTATTGTTTTTGTTCATATGCTGGTAATACAAAGTTTTGAGTTCTAAAAGACAGAGAAAATCAAATCCCTCATTTTATAGGTGATAAAGCTGAGATAAGGCCCAGAAAAAATTATGGAAATTGCCCAGTTACAAAGGGAAAAATGTTAGGGGTGGGGTTTGACTTTAAGCTCTCTATGGCCAAATTAATTATTAATAATAAACATAATATTTTATTACAATAACTAGCATTTATATAGCTTTTTAAGATTTGTAAAGCACTTTAGAAATGTAACATGGGCTTGCCTGGGAAGATCTAGATAGAGTGGTCTGAAGGCTCCCTGCCTTTGGAGCAAGTGTAGATTTCTCATCCTGGCAACCTCTGTGTCCCCTAACTTGGGCATAGGTATTTACTTTGATTGATACTTTGATTGGCTACATATCTTTATACTTAGATGAAGACAACATATTTCTCTCTGACTCATTCTCTTAAAAGAGATGGATTCTGAACCGCTAAGTGGTAAGGTGGATATAAATTTTGACCTGGAGTCAGAAGGCCCTGAATTCAAGTCCAGTCTTCAATTCTTTCTAGCTGTATAACCTTAAGCAAATCACTTAAGCTTTGTTTCCCTTAGTTTCCTCATCTGTAAAGTGGGGATACCAATAGAACATATTTCCCAAGGTTGTTGTAAGGGTCAAATAAAAGCACTTTACTAACCTTGTTGTTGTTATTGTTCAGTCATTTAAGTCATGGCCAACTCTTTGTGATACCAGTTGAGGTTTTCTTGGTAAAGACATGGGAACCTTTTGCCATTTCCTTTTCCACCTCATTTTCAGGTGAGGAACCTGATGCAAACAGGTTTAACTGACTTTCACAGGGTCACACAGCTAGTAAAAGTCTGTGAATGTATTTGAACTCAGGTCTTCTTGATCCTAGGCCGGGAACTCTATCTACTGTACCACCTAGCTACCAACCTTAAAGCACTATATACATGCCAACTATAATAATGACTATTATGGGACAGCTAGGTGGCACAGTGGATAAAGCACTGGCCCTGAATTCAGGAGCACTTGGGTTCAAACCCAGCCTCAGACACTTGACACTTACTAGCTGTGTGACCCTGGGCAAGTCACTTAACTCACCTGCCCCGCAAAAAAAATACTATTAATAATAAATATGATTCATAAAAATTTATATCAATGATACAAATGAAAATTATTATCCCCTTCAACACTGACAAATTATAATTCTGTGATCAGTCTCCTTTTGCTCATCCAAAATAACAGCTATTATATAGTGTTTACTTTATGCTGGGAAAAGTGACACTTTACAAAGACTTTCTCATTTGAGACTCACAACCACCAAATGAGAAAAACAAAGGTTAAGTGATTTAACCACTTTTACACAGCTAGTAAGTGTCTGGGGCCAGATTTGAATGCAGGTTTCATATTCTAAGTGAGGTGCTCTATACAATGAACCACTTAGCTGCCTCTACCCATTAACTTGTAGTATTGATAATGGCTAATTTCCTGTCCAATATGATTACACTTACAATTTTGGCCTCTGGGCCACCATTAAAAGCCCCATTATTTATGAAATACCATATGTTATTAATCAATCAACTACCTAGCATAGTTATTTGTACAAAGCATGTCCTTTTTTTTCTTGAACTGAAGAGAATTGAATTGAATCATTACTCCATATTAACCATGTTTCTACCTCTAGCCCTCAGCAGATCATTCACTTTTAACCCTCCTTAAATCTTTCCTTGATATGACTGGGTTAAGTCCACTTTGTCCTTTGTTTTTGGACCCCAGCTTTGTTTTTGTAAACAACAAATAAGGAAAATGTTTTGAAGGCAGCTTCTATTTATCCTTTGCTCTTTTCTCTGGATGGAATGAAATCTCAACTTCATATAATCAGAGAAACAATAGTAAACTGTATTCTTGGCAGTCTTAATTAACCCTCTTAATGTTTCACCTAATTCCTCTCTGTCATTTTTTATTTAACCCTAGGAGAAAACCTAAATAGACAAAATGATTGGTCATAGTCTGATACCAATGATCTGGAAGATTTTAATAAAAGGTTCCTCCTCAATTCATTTCTAAATCCACGTGGACCAAAGAAGCATGAATCTAGACCTCACAAGTCTAATTTTGCAGATGTGGCCCAAGCCTCAGTGTAGTTAAATTACTTCCCAAGGTCATTTAGGTAGTGTCACAAATGACATCTGAGCACAGATCCTGCAACCCCAGATACACTATTCCTTCCACTTTATAATGCATGTTAGTTTATTACTGGATCTCAAGGAACAGAAGCATAATCACAATCACCTATATAAATTTAGTAAAAGTAGTGTTCACTGTATATAAAGAAATGGTGGAACACTCATTTACAGAGATTAAAAAAAAAAGTAAAAGGAGTACAAGCAAATGCATACTTACACTTTGTCTTAACCCTTTGGTCCCAGTCCATGGAACAGGGCCAGGTATACAAGAATGTATCACTGTTTTTTTTTTCTTTTTACCTTTCATGTGCCAAATAATACCCTTAGATTTGTCCTCTTATCAATCGACATTGGCATGTTCTGTTTCCTGGTTTGAAAGTAGCTCATTTCCTGGACCATAAATATTAAAAAATAATAATAATAACAAAAACAAGAACAAGACCAAAAACTTTGGAAATTTAGATTGTCTTTAGAAAACAGATATATTAAGTATCCTCCCAGCTAAAATTCTTTGAAAACTACTATCTTAGACACAATATCTGAAGTAAAGCCATCTAGATGCAAATCACATGCATTTCTCTTAATGTTTCTTTCTCAGAACTACATTTTCAAAAGAAACTATCTTTGTTTTCTCAACCTTATTCGATTTGCCAAATTGTCTTCTCATGCCAGAAGAGAAACAAAGAACATGGTTCAAACTCATTGAATAAAGAAAAAAATCATATGGAGTTTCAAAAGAATAAGAAGTTATTAGACCAATTACATAGAGTTTAAATGACTTTTTTGCAGAGAGTTTCCTTAGAGGAAAATGTTTCAGAACTCTCCTAGAAAATTGATATGGAATCAGATTGAGATTCCTCAGACATTCATACCAAGTTATTTAGGTAAAATAAGAAACATTCAAAAAATTATAGTTAATTAAAAATGTAAAATTTACCTAGAATATAACTTTCAAAAGGGATTCAATTCAATTCAAATGTTAAACATTTGTTAAATATATATAATGGACACAGGTGCACAAAAGATATTAAGAAAAAACAACATATTTCTTTTCCTCAATATGCTTACATTCCTACTGGGGAAAATATATACAAAGATAAGAATATATGCAATGTACATACACACATAGACCTGGAGAATGTGCATAATAAGTTACTAGAGGGGAAGGAAAAATGGTAATGTTTGAAAGAACTTTACTACAGACTCACAAATAATGATGACAGCTCTTAGACAATTATAGACACTTAAAAATCATAGCAGGAATACTTGTTTTTGAAGGAGCAATAGGAAATAACAGAAAGCAAGTTTTTACTCGTCAAATGTGACAAGGAGAAAAACAACTGAATCTACTAAATCACATAGCTGCTAATGATTATGTTTTATAATTTATAGGTTCTCTTCAATTAATTCTGTGACCACTTTCCAAAGCAAATAATTCAAGAGGCATCATGAGAATGAAATACTAACCACAGTAATCAAGACAAATATAAATGTTATTTAATTATCAAGGACTTTTTAAGATTAAGGTTTCTTGATTTTAAACTGGATGACTATATATTGAGTAGTTTAGCTTAGTTGATTAAAATGACAGAAGAAAATACTATGTAGGATAGTTGTCTATAAATACTGTTCTCATAATTATAATGTTGTGAAACAGGATACTTTAAATTCACCAAAAGAGTTAAGAAGGTTGTTACATGGTATTTTCATAGACTGGTGTAAAGACAGATTGGTAGATAAAGGACTCATTCTTTAAAGGACTCACTATATGCTAAGCCCTGTGCTGAGGTCTGTTGTTACAAATACAAAGAAGGCAGACCCTGTCCTCAAAGTACTGATAATCTAATGGAAGAAGGCAAGTCATAAAGAGCAGGTGGAAGGGGGAGAGAGGGGCAGGCACACAATAACATTGTTTGGAGCTGCTGGCAGAAAATGAGGTATGCCTGGAAAAAAAGTAATGTGAAACTTTGGTCATCTGTTAGAGGCTAGGGTGACTCTAGATATGGGCATATGGTGGAAATCCTCTTGTACTCAATCATGTTGACAACTATCCCTTGTTATTTGAATGGATCTATGAGCACAGCAGGGTGGGTACTTCTTATTTACATACAAAATACAACTCATCCATGCCTTCTTATCTTCACTGATCCTTATTTGTTTCCATCAAGAAATCTGTCCTAGCAAACCTAACCAGTGCACTGGAGACCTTTTGCTTCACTTTTCAGTATTTTGTGAGCAATTATACAGCAATCAATCTGTTTGTTTATTGATCCTCCTTTTATGACATAACTGATTTACCTCATGCTCTTGACATGCATGTCCTTGAAAAGCAGGAAAGCATCTGTGGAATGGCAATCAGTACGGTATGGGGCTTTGAAAACATGTCTTAAAAAGGATTGTTTGAATGATTTATTTTTTTCTTTCTGAAGTGAGATTGAGTTGACATAATAGCTCTTTCAAGTTTTTTAAGTATTTCCATGTGGAAGATGGGTTAGTCTTATTTTTGTTTCAAGTCGGAGGAGAGCTAGTAGCAATGGGTGGAAGGGAGATTTAAAGTCAGATTTTAGCTCTACATAAAGAAAAAACATTCAAACAATTAAATCTATCCCAAGGTATAATGGATTGTAAACAGTTTTCCCCAGACTAGATGTCTTAAAATGAAGGATGAAATAGTAATTGTTGCAAATCCATTCCCAGATAGTAGAATTTTGTAATTCTTATCTTTTCTCAAGAACCTAATTTCTTTCCTGAAGCTTTCTGGAATAAACTTTTCTAGTTCCATAACCTCTCTAAAATCTAATGTTCTATGTTTCCTCAGATGTTGGTTCAGGTTTTTTTTTTTTGTCTTGCAGTATTGGTTTATATGGTTCTGTAATCTTTTGAATGTTCTACTATTTATCTTCTCTAATTTTAGTAACCCATTTATTTATCTGCTCATACTCTAGGTTTTTAAGTGGATTTTCTTCCTCTTAAAATCTTCAGTGGTTTTAGTCTTATTTATTATATTCTCCTGTCATTTGCAATCTTACCCTTTCATCTTCATGGGATGTTTTAGATTAAAAAGTACTTATCATTTTAAGGCAAACTCCTTTTATTCCAATGCTCTCTAGTGTCTTTTTAAAGGAATGGATGCTGTATTTTGTCAAAGGCCTTTTCTGCATCTAATGAGATATCCATATGATTTCTGTTGCTTTTTTATTGATAAGGTCAATTATGCTGATATTTTAACAAATATTAAACCAACCCTGAACTGCTGGAATAAATCTGACCTGGTCATAGTGTATGATCCTTTTTATGTTTTGCTGTAATCTTTTTGCTAGTATTTTATTTATTAGTGAGATATTCATTAGTGAGATTAGTCTATAATTTTCCTTCTTGGTTTTGGCTCTTCCTGGTTTCAGTATAAGCACAATTTTTACCTCATAAAAGGAATTTGGTAGGACTCCTTCACTTATTTAAATTTTTGGTATAATTCACTTGTGACTCCATCTGGTCCTGGGGATTTTTTCTTACGAAGTTTATTGATGGCTTTTTCAATTTTTTTTCTAAGATTGGGTTATTTAGATATTTTACTTCTTCTGTTAATCTTGGTAATTTATATTTTTGTAGATCTATTTCATTTATATTGTTAAAGTCATTGGCATATGATAGGGCAAAAAAGTTCTCAATAATTGTCTTAATTTCCTCTTCATTGATGGTGAGTTCACCCCTTTCATTTTTGATACTAGTAATTTACTTTTATTTTCTCTTTTATTTTTGATCAAATTAACCAATGGTTTATCTATTTTATTGGGTTTTTCATAAAACTAGCTTCAAGTTGTATTTATTAATTCAATGGTTTTCTTATATTCATTTTTATTAATCTCTTCTTTGATTTTCAGGAATTCTAATTTGATCTTTAGTTGGGGATTTTTAAGTTGTTCATTTTCTAGTTTTTTGTTTTGTTTTGACCTGCATGCCCAATTCATTGATCTGCTTTCTCTCTATTTTATAGATGTAGGGAGCTAGTGATATAAATTTTCCCTTAAATGCCACTTTGGCTGAAAACCATCACTTTTGTTATGTTGTCTCATAAATTTCATTTTCTTTAATGAAATCATCTACTGTTTCTATGATTTGTTCTTTTACCCACTTGTTTTTTTTATGATCAGATTATTTAATTTCTAATTAATTTTTAATCTCTCAGTTGTCCATTATTGCATGTAATTTTTATTGCATTATGATCTTAAAAGGATGTGTTTACTATTTCAGCTTTCCTGCATCTGGTTGTAAGATTTTAAAGTCCTAATACATGGTCAATTTTTGTATAGGTCCCATATACTGCTGAGAAGTATGTATATTCCTTTCTATTCCCATTCAATTTTCTCCAGAGATCTATTATATCTGACTTTTCAAGAATTTTACTAATTTCCTTAACTTCTTTCTTATTTATTTTTTTACATTTATCCATTGCTGAGAGGGGAAGGTTAATGTCACTCACTAGGATACTTTTATCATCTATTTCCTCCTCTAACTAATTCAACTTATTCTTCAAAAATTTAGATGCTGGTATTTGTTGCTAAATGTTGAGACAGGAAGAGCCAAGATGGCAGAGAGAAGCTAGGAACTTACAAGAGCTCTCCCATATTTCCCAAAAAAACAACATTAAATCAAGCTGCTAAACAGATTCTGGAACTACAGAACCTACAAAAAGAGAGACACAATACTGCTAATTGATAAAATTCAGAAGACTTCAGGAAAGGTCTGTCTCACCTGAGTAAAAGGGGAGTGCAGCTCAACAGTACTCATCTCAGCTGGGAGCTCACTTTAGCAAAGCTTGTCTCAGTGGGCAGCTTGACACTGCTGCAACTCCACGTATTTGAGAGTGGGGAAGCGGAGTGGTGCAGCTGAGAGTAGTAAGAAGCTTGTAACAGTGAACCCTGTGCCCCAGGAGCAGACTTCAACTTTATAACTTTAAAAATAGCCAACAACATGAGCAGGAAACAAAACAAGGACCCTTAAGATTGACAACTTCTGTGGTGATAGGGAAGACCAAAACTCAAACTCAAATGAGTTGGTTAAAAGGCCTACAAGAGAAGAGTCAAGTGGGAAGATGATCTTGTCTCAAGACCAAAAAGCCTTCTTTGAAGAGCTCAAAAAGGCTTTTAAAAACCAAATAAGAGGGCAGCTAGGTGGCTCAGTGGATAGAGCACCAGCCCTGGAGTCAGGAGTACCTGAGTTCAAATCTGGCCTCAGACACTTAACACTTACTAGCTGTGTGACCCTGGGCAAGTCACTTAACCCCAATTGCCTCACTAAAAAAAAAAAAAGATTAAAAACCAAATAAGAGAGGTAGAAGAAAAAATGGAAAAAGAAATAAGGGAATTGAGATTTACACTGCAAAAATAATCACAAAATTGACTAAGGAAAACAATTCTGTAAAAAGTACAATTGGCCAAATGAGAGAAAAAAAATTGGCCAGTTGGAAAAAGAAGTGCAAAATTAACTGTGGAAAATAAGGCCTTAAAAATTAAAATTGAGCAGATGGAAGCCAATAACTCCATGAGATAACAAGAATCTACCAAACAGAATCAAAAGACTGAAAAATAGAAGAAAATGTGAAATATCTCAATGGAAAAACAACTGACCTGGAAAACAGATCCAGGAGAGATGATCTGAGAATTATTGGACTACCTGAAAGCCATGATCAAGACAAGAATCTAGAATCTTATTCCAGGAAGTTATTAAGAAGAACTGCCCTGAAATTGTAGAATCAAAGGATAAAATCATCATTGAAAGAATCCACTGATCAACTCTTGAAAGAAACCTCAAAAGGAATACTTCAAGGAATATTGTAGCCAAACTCCATAATTATCAGGTTAAAGAAAAAATACTCCAAGTAGCCAGAAAGAAACCATTTAAATATCATGGAGCCACAGTCAGAATTGCACAGTATCTGGCAGCTTTAACATTAAAGGATCACAGGGCTTAGAATATGATATTCAGGAAATCAAAGGAGCTTGGATTACAACCCATGATCATCTGCCCAGCAAAAGTGATCATTCTCTTTCAGAGGAAAAGATGGACATTAAATGAATTAAGTGACTTCCAAAGCTTCCTGAAAAAAAGACCAGAACTGAATAGAAAATTTGATCTCCAAATACAAGACTTTAGAGAAATATAAAGAGGTAAACAAGGGGGGTGGGGGGGTGAAGGTTGTTCAATGATGTTAAACTGCTTGTGTCTCTATGAGGGAGGATAATACTTTTAACTCCTGAGATCTATATCTCTGTTAAGGTATTGTTATTAAATCAACTTTGATGTTATTATATAAAGAAACTTAAGGGGCAGAATAAAAGAAGACTAGGGGGAGGAGATTAAGGGGGAGGTGGAATGAGGTTAATTACATCATATGAAGAGGTACAAAAAGAACTCATTACAATGGAGGAGAAAAAAGGGATGGATGGGCAAGGTTTCAACCTGACTCTCATGATGTATAAAGAAACTTAGCTTACACTGTAAGGAAACAAAAGGGGAAGGGGAAAAGAGTGGTATTGATAGAAGGGAGGGCACAAGTGGGGGAAAAAGGGGGCAAGAAAAAGAAGGGCAGCTGATAAAAGAGAGGGAAGTTTGAGGGAGGCAGTGGTCAGAAGAAAATACTGTTCAAGTGGAATAGCATAAAAGAAGGAAAAAAAGTATAAACAAAGGGGAAAAGAAGTTGGAGGGAAATAAACAGTTAATAATTTTAACTATGAATGTGAATGGGTTGAAGTCTCCCATAAAATGTAAGTGAATAGTAGAGTGGATTAAAAATCAGAATCTTACAATATGTTGTTTACAAAAAACACATTTCAGGGAAGGTAGGTGGTGCAGTGGATAGAGCACCAGACCTGGAGTCAGGAAGACCTGAGTTCAAATCTGGCCTCAGACACTTAACACTTACTAGCTATGTGACCCTGGGCAAGTCACTTAACCCTAACTGCCTCACCCCCTAAAAAAAAAAGAAAAACAACAAAAAAGCAAAAAAAAACAAAAAAACAAGAAACAAATTTGAAGCAGAGAGATACACACAGAATAAAGGTAAAAGGTTGGAGGAAAATATATTATGCTTCAGGTGATATCATAAAAGCAAGGGTAGCAATTCTTAGACAAAGCAAAAGCAAAAATAGATCTAATTAAAAGAGATAAGGAAGGAAACTACATCTTGCTAAAAGGTACTATAGATAATGAAGTAATATCAATACTAAACATGGATGCACCAAGTGGGATAGCATCCAAATTCTTAGGGGAGAAGTTAAATGAGTTACGAGAGGAAATAGACAGCAAAACTATACTAGTGGGGGACCTGAAGGTTCCCATCTCAGAATTAGATAAATCTAACTGCAAAATAAATAAGAAAGAAGTTAAGAGGTGAATAGAATATTAGAAAAGTTAGATATGATAGACATCTGGAGAAAATTGAATGGGGATAGAAAGGAATATACCTTCTCCTCAGCAGTACATGGCACATAATCAAAAATTGACCATGTATTATGGCACAAAAATCTCATAGTTAAATGTAGAAGGGCAAAAATAATAAATGCATCCTTCTCAGATAATGATGCAATAAAAATTACATATAATAAAGAGCCATGGAAAGATAGACTGAATATTAATTGGAAACTAAACAATCTCATCCTAAAGAATGAGTGGGTCAAACAACAAATCATAGAAACAATCAATAACTTCATCCAAGAGAATGATGATAATGAGACAACATACCAAAATCTATGGCATGCAACCAAAGCAGTGCTTAGGGGAAATTTTATATTTCTAAATGCTAACATGAATAAAAAAGAGAAAGAGGTAATCAATGAATTGGGAATGCAACTAAAAAAGCTAGAAATAGAAGACATTAAAAATCCTCAACTAAATACTAAATTAGAAATCCTAAAAATTAAAGGAGAAATTAATAAAATTGAAAGCAAGAAAACTATAGAACTTATCAATAAAACTAAGAGTTGATTCTATTAACAAAACAATAAAATAGATAAGCCTTTGGTTAATTTGATTTAAAAAAAGAAAGAAGAAAACCAAATTACCAGTATCAAAAATGAAAGGGTGATTTCACCACCAATGAAGAGGAAATTAAAGCAATAATTAGGAACTATTTTACCCAACCGTATGCCAATAAATTTGACAATGTAAATGAAATGGATGAATATTTACAAAAATACAAATTGCCCAAGTTAACTGAATAGGAAATAAAATCCTTAAATAGGCCCATTTCAGAAAAAGAAATTGAACAAGTCATTAATGAACTTCCTAAGAAAAAATCTCCAGGGCCAGATGGTTTTACAAGTGAATTCTACAAAACATTTAAAGGACAATTAATTCCAATACTACCTGCCAACGCAAATGCAGGAACTCTATGAACACAATTACAAAACACTTTTCACACAAATAAAATCAGATCTATGTAATTGGAAAAATATAAATTGGTCATGGATAGGCTGAGCCAATATAATAACAATGACAATTCTACCTAAATTAATTTACCTATTCAGTGCCATTCCAATCAGACTACTTAAAAATTATTTTATAGAGCTAGAAAAAATAATAACAAAATTCATCTGGAAAAATAAAATGTCAAAAGTATCAAGGGAATTAATGAAAAAAATGCACAGAAGGGTGGACTAGCCATACCAAATTTGAATCTATACTATAAAGTGTCAGTCATCAAAACTATGCAGTACTGGCTAACAAATAGAGTGATGGATCAATGGAATAGGTTAGGCATAGGAGACACAGTTGTAAATGACTATAGTAATCTACTGTTTGATAAAACCAAAGACTCCAGCTTATGGGATAGGAACTCAGTATTTGACAAAAACTGCTGGGAAAACTGGAAGATAGTGTGGTAGAAACTAGGAATAGACCAACACTCTACATCTTATACAAAAATAAGGTCAAAATGGGTTAAAGATTTAGACATAAAGGGTGATACCATAGATAAATTATTGCTCAGATTTATGGATAGGAAAACAATTTATGTCCAAACAAGAGATAGAGACTATTATGAAAAACAAGATGGAAGACTTTGATTACATTAAATTAAAAAGCTTTTGTACAAACAGAAACAATGCAGCCAAAATTAGAAGGGAGTCAGAAAAGTGGGAAACAATTTTTACAGCCAGCATTTCTGATAAAGGCCTAATTTCTAAAATACATTGGGAACTAAATCAAATTTATAAGAATCCAAGTCATTCCCCAACTGAGAAATGGTCAAAGGATATGAACAGTTAGTTTTCTGATGAAGAAGTCAAAGCTATCTATTTCCATATGAAAAAAATGCTCTAAATCACTATTGATCAGAGAAATGCAAATTAAAACAACTCTGAGGTACCACCTTACACCTATCAGATTGGCTAATATGACAAAAAAAATAATAAATGTTGGAGAAGCTGTGGAAAAATTGGAACACTAATGCATTGTTGGTGGAGCTGTGAAGTGATCCAACCATTCTGGAGAGCAATTTGGAACTATGCCCAAAGGGCTATGGGGCTGTTCATACCCTTTGACCCATTGGTACCACTGCTACATCTGTACCACAAAGAGAACATAGAAAAGGGAAAAGGACCCCCATGTACAAAAAATATTTATAGCAGCTCTCTTTGTGGTGGCAAAGAATTAGAAATCAAGGGAATGCACATCAATACTGGAAAAGCTAAGCAACCTGTGGTGTATGAATGTAATGGAATACTATTGTTCTGTAAGAAATGATGAGCAGGAGGAATTCAGAGAAACCTGGAAGGACTTACATGAACTGATGCTGACTGAGAGGAGCAGAACCAGGAGAACATTGTAGACAGTAACAGCAACATTGTGTTGCTGTTGGGGATAGACTTGGCTCTTTTCAGTGCAACAATACAAAAAAAGTTTCAAAGAACTCATGATAGAAAATATTCTGAACATCCATAAAAAAGAACTGTGAATTATGAATGCAGATTGAATCATACTTTTTCAACTTTTGGACTTTTTTTACTTTCCTTCTTGTTTGAGGTTTTTCCTTTGTACTCTGATTCTTCTTTCACAGGATGACTGATGTAGAAATATGTTTGATGTGACTATAAATATACAATCTATATGATACTGCTTTCCATTTGGGGCAGGAGAGAGGGAAGGGAGGCAGGGAGAAAAGAAACATTTGGAATTAAAAATCCAGTGTAAACAAATATTGAAAACTATCCTTATATGTAATATGTAATTGGAAAATAATAAAATATATTTTTTTAATTTAGTTGCTATGCCATTTGGTGCATAAATATTAACTATTGATATGACTTCATTGTCTATGGTAACTTTCAGTAAGATATAGTTTCCTTCTTTATCTCTTTAAACTAGACCTATTTTTGCTTTTGTTTTGTCTGAAATCATCATTGCAATCCCTGCTTTCTTTGCTTCAGCTGAAGCACAATAGATTCTGTTCCAGTGCTTTGTTTGTACCCTGTGTGTATCTCTCTGCTTCAAATGTGTTTTTTGTAAACAACACATAATAGAATTTTGGTTTTTAATTCATTTTGCTATCTGCTTCCATTTAATGGGCGAGTTAATCCCATTAATATTTATAGTTTTTTTTTTACCTGTTTATCCCCCCCCACACTCTTACCAACAACCCTTTTCCTTCTCACAAGTGTCTCACTTACAATCACCACCTTCCCCAATATCCGCTACCTTGAATCAGTTCCCCCTCCCCATTCTATCTTCACCATCCATTTTTAAGGTTCCTTATAGAGTAAGATAGATTTCTATTTCCAATTTAGTGTGCTTGTTATTCACTCTTTGAGCCAACTTTTAGGGGACTAAGGTTTAATCTTTGCCCATCCTCCCCCATCCTCCCCTCCATTATGATAGTTCTTTCATGCCTCTTTTTTTTTAGTGTGTGTGATGATTCACCCCATTCAATTTCTCCCCTCCTCCTTCTTCCATGAAATTTCTTTTTACCCCTTTACTTTTTTCCTGAGGTGTCATTTCATCGCTGTCACCTTATAATCACACCCTCTGTCTAAATATACTCCTAATTATTCTTATAATGAAATTAAGACTTACAAATATTATGATTCCTTCAATATCACATTATGGGGGCAGCTAGATGGTGCAGTGGATAGAGCACCAGCCCTGGATTCAGGAGGATGGCAGTTCAAATCCAGCCTCAGACACAACACTTACTAGCTGTGTGACCCTGGGCAAGTCACTTAACCCCAACTGCCTCACTAAAAAAAACCAAACAAACAAACAAAAAAACAAAAAAAAAATTATCACATTATGGCCACATTCTCTCTCTACATATACACCTAATTGTTCTAATAATTGTTCTTATAATGAAGTTGTTAAGACTTACAAATAATATCATATCATATAGAAATATACAGTTTAACTTTATTAAATTTCTTATAGTTTTTCTTTCTTGTCTGTTTTTTACCTTTTTAAGTTTCTCTTGAGTATTATATTTGGAGATCAAATTTGTTATTCAACTCTGGCCTTTTAATTAGAAATGCTTGGAATTCAGCTGCTTTGTTAAATGTCCTTGAAAGAATATATTCACTTTGGCTGGGTATGTGATTCTTGTTTGTAAACTTAACTCTGTTGCCTTCTGGTATATGAATGTCTAAAAACATTAAGTAGAAATTCTAAAGATGCATCAAGGCTTCATCAAGAATACATCCTGCCATAATTTGAAATATGGTGGAATATGAGAAAACAGTATAGCCAGACTCCTCTGTATAATGATTACAACAAAGACCTAGAAAGAGGCAGAGCAAGATGTGATTAGGAAATCCAAAGAGAAAATCTGTCATATTTTTTCATCCCAGGTCAGCATAGGGATAAAGGTAGAAGTTTTATGAGAATGACTCTAGCTAGCAAGGTGCTATGGGTTGGCTTTGGCATATAAATTGAATCTGGGATTGAAGTTGTACAGTAGCACAAGAAACAGTTGTAGACCCAGCAGAAATGAGCAAGACTGTGCAGTTGTGCTGGAAGTAGCAACAGAGGGCCAAGTGGCAGCTTTGCCACTCATCAGAGGTAGAACAAAAACCAATTCTGGACTAAAGAGTAGACCTGAACTTTGTGGTAGCAGTGACAGTTGCCTGCCTAGGAATAATTGCAGGCCTGAGGCTCTATACAGGGTAAGCAGCATGAAGAGAAACAAGTAGTAGGGTGTGTGTGTGTGTGTGTGTGTGTGTGTGTGTGTGTGTGTGTGTGTGTGTGTGTGTGAGTGAGACAGTGACTCCAAATTAGGGTCACAGATTTTTAGCCCCTAAAATTGTCTAAGGCTTGATGCTGAACAATTTGGGCAAAGAAAGAAGACCAAAGGGGAGGCTGCAGTTCTTTTGCTCTTAATGAATCTGAAAGAAGAATGTAAAGAGAAAGGAAGAGGAATACACTGAAGGTGGAAAACGGACAAGAAGGATGGTGACAGATTTTCTCACATAACCAGAGTATACAAGTACAAGCAAGGAGGAAGGAGAGGAGAAGCAAGCAACTCACTCTTCTTTGAAATGATGAAAGGAGGAAAGAATATGCAGTTGGGTATAGACACATTTTTCATTGAAAAGGGATCTGAGGATACAGCCAAGCAGAATAGAAGGTAAAATTTATATCCTAAATACATCCATCAATAAAAGAGAGAAAGAACAGATAAATGAATTGGACATGCATATAAAACAAAACAAAATACAATAAGAAAACCTATAAATGTAAAACTTCCAGTTAAATATCAGAGTACAAATCCTGATAATAAACAGATTTAATGAAATTTATTGTAAAAAATTAGTTAGTAAATAAATCCAGGATTTTAAAAGTAAGATAAACCATTAGATAATTTCTTTTTTCCAATATCAAAATGAAAAAAAAAATTAACATACAACCTATGAAGATAAAAATCAGTTCTTAGCAATTATTTCTTGAATTATATGACAATGAAACTTATAATCTCAATTAACTGGATGAATATTTTTTAAAATATAAAATGCCAAGATTAACAGAACAAGAAATAAAGAGGGTCCTCCTACTTTTATTGTAGTATATAAAAATAAGCTTTATATAAAAACCAGTGATAGTCAAAGGAAAGAAAAGTGCTAATATCACTGATGAATATTGGTTAAAATTTTAAATAAATTATAAGCAAGGACACTAGCAAAATGCCACAAGAAGTACATTATTATAAGGTTGACTTTATATCAGGTATGATGTAAAATTATAAATATAATTGCTCATTAATAAAAAGAACAAAAATTAATATAACAATGGAGGCAGAAAAAAAATCTCATTATGATGTAAAATTCATTTGTTCTAATAGAACTAAAAATATAGGAATAAATAGATCCTTCTTTTACATGATATATAGTATGTCTAAAACCCCAAACCAATATTATCTGTGAAGAAAAAAAAACACAAAGGTGTTATTTTCATCATTACTTTTTGACATAGCTATAGTGATTAGCCAATCAAAAGACATTAAGAGAATAGTAATAGCAAAGAAAAGATCTAATCATCAATTTTTGAAAATGACATGATGATTTATTTAGAGGAAATAAATAACTACAAAATAAATGAAAGTAGTCTTTGGCAAAGTTGCAAAGTATAAAATAACCCCACATAAATTTATATATTATATTTGTAGTTATTATTTTAGTTCTGTCTGACTCTTCAAAACTTCTTTTGGGGTTTTCTTGGCAAACATACTAGGGTGGTTAACCATTTCTTTCTCCAGCTCATTTTTAAAGTTAAGGAAACTGCGGCAAACAGGGTTAAATGACTTGTTCAGGATCAAGCAACGATTAAGTGCCTGAGACCAGACTGAAACTCAGGTCTTCCTGACTTCAGGCCTGGTACTCTATCCACTGAGCCCTTGCTGCCCATTAAAATATATAATTACATAATAATATATTTAATGTAATATGCAATTTTATACAAAATAAACTCACCTAAAAGCATTTCTGTGTTTTAGCATTTCTGCAACAAATCCAAAAATAAGAGCTAAAAAGGGAAAGTCTAATTAAAATAATTATGAAAAGTATAGAATAATTGTCTATAAGGACATATATCGGAATTATATAAATATAACTACAAATCATTCTTTACACAAAGGAAGATTACATAAATAATTGGAGAAATAGGAAGTGCTCATGTGCAAAACTGAAAACATTGGCCCACTGATATGATTACTAGACCTCTATAAAAAAGAGATCATGAAAGAGGAAAAAGTTCTATATGTAATAAGATATTTATAGTAGTTCTTTTTTTGGTAGAAGTAGCAAAATTTGGAATGTAAAATAATGTCTATCAATGGATACATGCTAGGGAAAACAACAACAAAACTATGATATATAAATATAAAGAAATAATGTTGGACCAAAGGAAATGATGATAAACCTGCAGAGAACTGCATGATATATAGTGATAAAAGCAAAACCAGGAGAACATTTTACAAATTATGAATTTTGGAAGACTGGAATCATCACAATTACCAAGTAGTAGTCCAGTGGATTAATGATGAAGTACACTATTCACTTTGTTAAAAAGAGGTGATAGACTCAGAATCAAGAATAATCTATCATCTCTCTATTTCTATGTGCCTATATCTGTATTTTATATATTTATGTGCATGCATGCATGCATATGTTATGTGTGCATATGTAGCTGTATGCATGCAGGTTTTTGCTGTATGTATGATATAGATCTGGCCAATGTAGGAATTTGTTTTGTTTGACTATGAATACTTATTACAGTTTTATGGTTGTTGTTGTTGGTGGGTGGTAGGTGGTAGGTGGTGGGTGGTGGGTGGTGGGTGGTGGGGGTGGTGGTGGTGGTGGTGGTGTTTTTCTCTTTTTCCTTTTAGGTTGCAGAGGCTCAGGGGAAGAGGCAGGAAGAGAATTTTCTTAAAAACTTAAAATATAAAATATAAATAAATAGAATTAAAATTAGGCATGAGGCAACTACTAGATTGTTACTCACTTCATACTTTTTCTTTTTTTTGTGGGGCAATAAGGGTTAAGTGACTTGCCCAGGGTCACACAGCTAGTAAGTGTCAAGTGTCTGGGGCCGGATTTGAAATCAGGTCCTCCTGAATACAGGGCCAGTGTTTTATCCACTTTGGATCATACTTTTGAAGAAGAAAAGCAATAATTGGAAACCCTTTACAATACTAATGGTTGTCTTTTTCTTATATCATTCAAGATTCCTCATTCCTACAGTCCTTTGTTTCCATCTCTTGAATATTCTAGAATTATGAAAATGTCCAGGGCTTCTGGTAAAAACTTTTCCTGTCTGAAATCCCAAGTCAATCTAGGTGAGGGGGAAAAGCACTTCTCCCTCAGTCTTAATTTTTTCTTCTCTCAAATGTTACTAATGATATTCCTTAGTTTACAGATTTTCATGTTAAAAATATGTTCTTAAAACTTGCTCACATTATGAAATGTGGATATATAGCAAACTTTATTCTCTGGTGCAAATTGTGAGATTTTTAATTTTATTTATGTTTATGACTTCCTCTATTAATATAATTGTGGATGATAAATGATTTTTCCAGATAAACCTTTAGTCAAACATTCAGTAACTTCCAGAAAAGTGTTGGGGTTCATTCATTCAATTAACCAACCAACCAACCAACACACATTTATTCAATGTCTACTTTTGCAGTTCATTGAATGTGTGGTTGGTGGAGGTACACTAGCATTTGTAAAACAACAAAAATATTTACATGAGGTATATTTAGGAAGATTGTTAGAGATATACTTATTCAGAGACATCGCAGATGGATCCATGCCATCCACACAGAATTCTCATTATTAGCCCTTGTTTTCCATTAAAACTCCTGGAATAGTAGGAGGGGGACCTCTGCAATACAAAATATCAATTGATTTTCAGTGTTTATATCTCTTTATCTCTATCATTGTCATCTATCTATCTATCCAGAAAGATGGGGTTTCTTACTTTATTAAAACTTTGTTTTGCTTACGTTACATGAAATATTTTTTCTTTCCTTATCATTTTTTGGGTCAATTTTAAGTGGTGTTTACTCAAATTTGAGTGTGATAAAGCCACTCCTCAGTCAATTCCATCATTAGGAAATACTTTAATCAATGAATAGTATTTATTGTACATTTACCATATACATAGCATGGTAGCTGGGGTGACAGCTTTGAAGAGAAGAGAGAGGATAACTACCTGAAGTTGTCCCTCTCCCTCACCTCCTTCCCTCAAATATAGTCATTTATGAGTTCTGATGAATTCTACTATTATAAGATCTCTCATACCTCTCCCCTTCTTTATGATTACATGACCAACACTCTACTCCCTTATCACCTGTTCCCTTTAGTATTGTAGTAGCCTCCCATGTCTTCACAACTTGAGTCTCTTTCATATATGATCCCTCCCATATCCAACCCATCCTCCACATAACTGCCAAAATGATATTCTTAAAGCACTTGTATGCTCTTTCTCATCTTCTTTGTATATCATTCTAGTGGCTCCCTATAGTCACTGATATAAAATAAAAACCTCCATTTGGCTTGAGAAAAACTAAGGCCCATAACTCAAATAAAGTGATTTGCTCAAGTCACTTACAGGGCCTGAACTAGAATATTGGTCTACTCACAGCTTTCTCAACCTAGAATATCACACCATCTTTTCTACTCCTTCATCAGTTCCTCCCAGAATTTTCCTTTTAAGGAAAGTGTCCAAGACAGTGATCTGATTTTCACACCTTCATTCCTCTAATGCTCTTCCTCTCAATACCTTTTAAAAAGAATTTTTGAGCTTCCTTTTATGTCTTTCCCCCATTAGGATGTAAACTCCTTGAAGACAGGGATTGCCTTTGTCTTTGTTTCTTTTTTATTCCCAGAATTTAGAATGGTGTCTAGCACAAGGTAAGCTCTTAGTAAATGCTTATTGAATTGATTTGACATTTAAAGTCCTTTATTATCAAGATCTAGCTTATTTTTTTTTCAGTTGTTCTCCATGCTTCTACATTTCAGGCAAACTCGCTTATCAGAAACATTCTATCTTCCAGCTCTGAACCTTTGTACAAAGAATCTCCCATATCTTAAATGTTTTCCTTACTTATATCTGCCTCATAGAATGCCTGAGTCTGAAAAATTTAGCTCAAGCACCACCTTCATTTTTTTAAGAGTCTTTATATTTCCAATAATAAGCACATTGCCTGGCTAACAAGAAGTACTTATTTAACAACTGTTATATTGAAGACCCAGAAATGAATAGTGGTTCTGCAGCTTACTAGTAATCTAATTCAATTCAACAAAGATATATTCAGAACCTGTTATGTTCAAGGGACTTCCTTTGGCATTAGGAATACAAAGGTACAAATGAAATAGCCCCTTCAGGAACTTTGTATTCAGCTCAAATGATACAATATCTATACAAACAAGTATAATACAAGGAAAATTGAGAAAAGAAAACAATCTAACAACTTGGGAAATAAGGGAAGCCTTCAAAGAGGATCTGGCACCTAAGGTGAGACATACAAAAAAAACAAGAATTCTGAATGTTGGCAATAAGGAGGAAGTATATTTTGATTTTAGGCAGCAGCTTGTTCAAATAATAAAAGAATGTTGAAGTTAGTGAACAGGTAATAATCCAATTTATCTGGAATGGAGAGGTTAAGTATTGGGAGATAAAAGAAATACCTGCAAAGTTAGGTGGAAGCAGAATTAAAGAACAGTTTATATGTCAGATTTAGAAATCTGTAGTTTATTTGTAACCTAAGCTTCTCAGGGCATGCCTGGTTCACCTAATATGGAGGTATGCTGAAGGGCCTTTGTATCATTTCCAAATTGTTTAATGTGGGGCCCTCTGCATCTCCTACCATGTGAATGGAGGTAGGCTGCTTTGATTTGCTGCCTTTTTCTTCAAAACTAGCCAGATCTAATTAGTCACTCCTCTCTTTTTCCACTGCTTTATTCTATATGAACACCATAAACTGAACCAGTGAGCAAGGAAGGACTTACTTTCCCTACTCCTTCTTTTATGATTTTGCCATGTGACATGTAAAAGTAAATGTGTGTTTGCTTTATTTCTGTCCCAAGTTTGGGGAAAGTGGGGTGTCTAATATATTTGTTACTTATAAATTAGCAGCTTTATCACCAGTTTGGGGGTATTAAGCATTTATTAAAATATATTAGATATTAGTAAAAAGAGAACACCTGGGTCAGAAAGTTAAGAAAAGGCCTATCTAGGGTAGAGGAGAAATAGAGCTCAACCTGGCCTGCTTTTTTCTCCAAGTCCACTGCCACCAAGAGCGCCTCTGAGAGAGTCTAATTCAGAGTAACTAAGTGTGGAAGCTTTTTTTTAGGATCTGGAGGAGAGTCGGTCCTTACACATTGCTTCAAACTAATTGGCTATCATCACCCAAATCCATTGGTTCACTCAACTTGAGGGTTGGTCCTGTGTTGAGGTCAGAGTTCACACCCTCTGAGAACACACCCTCTTAAGGGCCAGGCAGGTGTGATTTTAATTGAATTAACTTTAAGTGAGTTAATCAGCAAAGGCAGTCAATTCAATCAATCTTAATCCAATAAATCCCCTCAAAGTGGGAGCCTTTGGGAGTTCCCAAAACCCTATTATTTTCTCATAGCCAAGAAATGGTACTGGGAGTTTTAAAAATTTTTGTTCTGTATACATTCTTTTCTGTTTTAGGTGCCTATTAGTGATCAGTTGGGCCAAGAAGTTTGAGTTTTGGTGGTGACCTTGGAGCCAGGATTGCAGTAAGATGTAGCCAGTAAACAAGTTGCAGTCTGTGATTGTGATAGAATACTATTGTTCTATAAGAAAGGATGATAAGAATGTTTTCAGAAAAATCTGGAAAGATTTACATGAATATATAATGCAAAATGAAGTGAGCAGAACCAGGAGAACATTATACAAAATAACAGCAATCTTGTACAAAAATCAACTGTCAGTGAATTCTCAGCAATACAATGATCCAACACAAGTCCAAAGAACTTATGATGAAAATTTCTATCCCCTTCCAGAGAAAGAACTGATGGAATTTGTATGCAGGTAGAAACATAGTATTTTTCACATTGCTTTTGAGTTAGGGGCAGTATTATATATTTTTCTTTTACAACATGCCTAATGTGGATATATGTTTTGCATGATTACACATGTATAATCCATATGATCTTGCTTGCCATCTCAGGTGGGGGGGGAGAGGAAGAGAATTTGGAATTTAAAATTGTAAAAAGTGAATACTAAAATTGTTTTTTATATGAAATTGGGAAAAATATTTAAAAAAAAAGTTTTAGACAGATAGCCTGACAGAGAAGCCAGGAGAAGCCCTAGTACCTAACACTTAAGGCCAGGGGGAGGGGTTTGTGCTTGAAACTGGTACTCTATGTTCTATAGAATTTGAATAAAGCTATGATTTCATTAATCATTTTCTCTCCATAGACTGAGGTGATATAAATAAGGAGGGGGAGTATACCTCTCATAAGTTGGGAGAGTAATTTTATGTGTATTTCTGATTATTCCTTTTGAAGCAAATATTTACGTGCAAAACAAATAGTGGCTGAATGATACTGGCTGCTGAAGGAAACCCCTATAACTAAGAGAACACCATTGTTGGGGTCTGGAACCATTTTCAGGGAACCTAAACACCCCTTTCTCCTCCCATAATTCAATCCCAGGGTACTGAAAAACCCAAACAGGAAAGTAAAATATAATATACCTGACTTTCAAGTGTTAGGGGCTAGGATGGTTTGTGTTATATATTCTACAGGCAGTTGGTAGCTATTAAAGGTTTTATAGCAGGCAAGAAATATATGTGATTCTGAGCCTTTGGAAAATGATTTCATGCTTCTTTGAATGATGGATTAAAGAGAGGAGAATTCAGAAAGTTCAAGTCCTCTTAGAATATTCCTAAATTGTACATGAAAGAAGTCATGAAAGAATCTACTTGAGTAGTTAGCGGGAGAACAGAGGGAAGAAGTTGCATGTGGGAAATGTTTTAATAAGAGAATCAACAAATCTTGGCAAATGATATTATAAGGGGAATTAAGGTGAGTGAAAGAGAATTCCAAGGTTATAAACCTAGGTGACTGGAAGTCCTCTATCAGAAAAGAAAGCAGGGGAAGCTAGGTGGAGCAGTGGATAGAACACCGGCCCTGAAGTCAGGAGGACCTGAGTTCAAATCCAGCCTCAGACACTTAACACTTAGTAGCCATGTGACCCTGGGCAAGTCACTTAACACCAATTGCCTCACCCAAGGAAGGAAGGAAGGAAGGAAGGAAGGAAGGAAGGAAGGAAGGAAGGAAGGAAGGAAGGAAGGAAGGAAGGAAGAAAGAAAGAGTTGTATGGAAGGATTAAGGAAACAAAAAGGTTTAGAACAGTTGCTATGGAGAATATAATTCAGTGAATTAGAAAAGAATAAAAGGATTTTCATGAAGCAATGAGACCAAGTTTAGATTACATAACATACATTTATGGTGGACACATAATATGTTTTGGGACTGCCTCCACTGATATTTAACAGCATGGGGATAGGAGAGGAGAGAATATAGCAGGTATAATTTAGATTTTTGTGGTATATCATGAAAGATAACAGGCAAGGGCAAAGGAACTGAGAGTTGATTATATTATACAATTGAATGAGATAATGCAGTAACTGGAAGCCACAATGAAGATGAGAATAAGATTACAGTAGTAGATATGGAAAAATATAAGGGACTTATACTTAGAATGATAAAAAAATATTATATATATATAATGTCTATGTTTTAATATTTGAAATTGCTTTACATATATCATACTTACATATGTTGGGATATGTCTTACTCTCCTTTGGATTGATTTCCATCATGGCCTGAGAACATCTTCATCCTACAACATCACATCAACCCTGATACTCATCATACATCATTAGCATCCTCTGCTCCTGGGACCTCTCTCATTAAAGAGTGAAACAGAGAGTTCCTTTCAGAACCTCTGTTTAAGGAGGGCACCCAGGACATACATTGTCTTTATTTCTGGCTTTAGTACTTTGGACTTTTTTTTGTCATGTATGCATGTGACCTGTTTTTTTTTCCCCTTTCTCTCCCTACTGTTCAGCTTCCTTTTGTGTGTTTCCTTCTCTCATTAGATTTTAAGCTTCTTGAGGCTAAAGACTCTTACTTTTTCCTGTTTGTATACCCAGTTGCTCAGTGCCTGACAAAAGGTAGAAACTTAATGAACGTTTACTGACTGATTGATTGTCTTACTGACTTTATATTCAAATACATGAATGTGAAGTCTTGGCTTTTGGTACAAAAATTAATTTCACAAGTCTTTGCAGTAATACATGGCAGCCAGAAAAACCTAACACAGACTTCCAAGAATAAGGAAGTGGCAATCTGACTGCAATGCACCCTTTGGAGATTTTGTCTGGAGTATTTTGTTCAGTTCTAGGCAAAATGGAGCACTAATACAGATGCTAGAGGTAAAGCAACCAGAGTGAAGTGCTCTGAGTTCATGACCTGTGGCAACCAGTTGAAGGAACTGGATATGTTTATTCTGGAGAAAAGACTCAGTGGGACATCATAGCTGTCTTCAACTATTTGAAAGGCTATCATGTGGAAGAGGGACTAGACTTGTTTCATTTGACCCCAGAGGTCAGAACTAGGAGCAATAGGTATTGCAATGAGACTAGTTCGTGTTTCATACCAGTAAAGAACAATAATTAAAAGTGTTCAAAAGTGGGATGGACTGGCTCAGGAGATGGTGAATTATCCCTCTTTAAAGTTCTTAAATCAGAGGTTAGATAATCACTTGTTACATATGTTATACAATAATTCCTTTTGCATATGGGTTTAATTGAATAACCCAAGTAAGAGACATCTCAATAAAATTATTTGATTGTATGATAACATTTGATCTTTGTAACAACCCTGTGGGCTATATGTTAAAGTTATTATTAAGCACTTTTAACAAATGAGGAAGCTGAGGATGAAATTTTGAATAACTAACTTGAGGTTATGGCTGTTAAGGGTCAAAGGTGGGATTAGAACAACAGATTCTTCATTATATTGAATATCCAAGATTCAGCTGTGCTAAGAATGTAAGTTAAGCATCTAAAATGTGTCCTCTTAATAACATATAAACTTTTAATGAGATAAGTTTTTTTTTTCCATCATCAATAAATGGGAAGGAAACAATCCCTTCCCATCATTGAAGAGGTTGCTGGAGTGTTTGCTGGTGCTCAGTCAGAGGAATAATTTAGGTAGGGCAATTTGGATCATTAAAAGTAAAGAGCACAATTTTCCCATCAATCACTGACTTAATGGAATGCCAGCACAGCATGGCTGGCACTGACTTAATTTCATGCCCGTCAATAGCTGAGTAGCAACATAGGTTGGAATGAGCAGTAAGTCAAAAGGCTGCAAAAGGAGTGTCAGTAAACCAAGACCCAGAATATTATTGAATCCCCACTGAAATCAGAAAAAGGGCATTTGCTTTATTTTTAAAAAACTCATTATAACATGGATTATTTTTCTTCCTTTTCTTTTTTTTTCCCAAACAAATCTTAGGAAGGCTCTGATCCTTTATAAACATTTCAGCTGAAAAGAAAGAGAATATATAAAAATATCAAAGAACCTCAAAATACCTAACTTTTAAAAATAAAACACATTTCCCTGTCTATGTGTTTTGTCTAGGCACTGTAGGAGTCAAATTTAATATGTGGAGAGTTAATTGGGTGGCTCACCATAATACTGGGGTTCAGAAAATAATGTGGGACCTCTAGGTCCAAACACCTTCCTCCCCTCTGAACTGCCATTTTAGTTATTTCTCCCAGGCCAATAAGAAAGGAGTTTAACAGTCTCTTTTCCACATGCGAATCAGGTTTTATTAATGGGAATAAAATACACAGCAAAGGTAAAATTAATAGTCAAGGACAAGGGAATAGGGAAAAAGGAGAATGGTTAAACCCCCTAACTCTAATAAAAGCCTATACAATCCCCACTCACTTCCAGCTCAGCTAATTCAAAGAGCCGAGCTCATTTTATTAACTCACCACTTGGGGTCCATAGCTTCAATGAGAAAGAGCTATGCAGCCTAGGCCCACAGGACAAACTGGCAGGAAAACCCCCTCTCTCTAGTCCATTCCTGTGTGTGTGTGTGTGTGTGTGTGTGTGTGTGTGTGTGTGTGTGTGTGTGTGTGTGTGTGTGTGTGTGTGTGTGTGTGTGTGTGAGAGAGAGAGAGAGAGAGAGAGAGAGAGAGAGAGAGAGAGAGAGAGAGAGAGAGAGAGAAAGTGTGTATGTTTTCTATTTCCTGTTGGGGTCCCCTTTTCTAACATTTTCTCCCTCCCCCAAAGGGGAAGTCCTTCAAGTAGTGTGACTCAGACTGGTTCCCTGTTGATAATGCAGTCCATAGCCTCTGAGGACACTCCTTCTCAAGGGTATACTAGGCTTAACAGGACAGGACTGGCCAGGTGTGGCTCAAGATCTAATCACCTTAAGTGGGTACTTAATAGTTTCTCATTCACAACCAATTCAAACATTACTAAGTCAATCAAGTTAACCCCTGGGCATCTGCCAAATTCCATTACTTTACCACAGCACTGATTATGTCAAAAAACTAATTAAGAAAATAGTCCCTTTTCAAAGGTATCTTAACATTTTCATACTTTTAGACTATGTTTATGATAGTGGAGTCATATAATTTGACATGGGGGAGATTACAGACACCTTTTAGTCAAATCCTCTCATCTTCTGGATGAAAAAAAACCTAGGCCAAGAAAGGGTAAATGATTTACCAAAGGTTATACAGGTTATACCTTTGCAAAATTTAAACTTCTTCCTCTCCCCCGCCCCAGATCCAGATCTAGTTCTCTATTTACTTCACAACATTTGTATGTCCAGTCTTGAAGGATTGTTGGGAGGAGCATATGAAATATGACTTTGTAACCATAACACTTTATGCAAATATAAGTGGTTAGTGATATTTTAAGAATTACTTTTTAAAATGTCAACTCATTGGACTTGTCATTGGGCTTAGAGTATAAGGGAAACATTAGCACTTACCATCTTATCTCCTTTACATTTTCTTTCTTGGTTCTGTGAGTGTGTGGTGGAAATGTCTTTCACAATTTCCCTTATAAAAAGTGTGTGTTAGAAATATTTTTGAACACTGAACACAATCCCAACATAATGATACACACTCAGAAATATATTGGTTTATTTGAAAATCCTAGAGCAATGAAAAAAAAACCACAGTAAAAGATGAAAGAAAATTCAATAAATAACAATTCCACAAAGACAGTACCAACCACCTCCATACAGCAAAATTCTCTAGCTTCATTTCAGGAAGGCTGGTTCCACAAGGACTCTCCACCACCCAAACACAGATTAGTACAGACAGTATCTGTGAGCTTCCCCAAGCAAGGATAGTTTCCTCTGATCATTACAGTGCTCTAAGAAGGACTGCCAGACCTTATTAAATTTTTCTTTGCTCTGGCTGTGAGACTTATAAAAAAATTAACACACTTTCCAAGAGCCAGATGGCATTCCAAGCCAGTTCTTAGAAAAAGATGTCACTTCCCTCCTTAAAGATGATAGCAGTGCTACTTTTAAAAATGTGCTGAAGATGACAATCAACTTCTCCATGGCATCAGCATCACTTCTATAATGTTAGATTTTGTGGAACTGCCTTGGGCAATATATGTCTCCTTGACCTTTTAAGAGGTTGGACCTACTGACTTTGTAATTTTACTATGTAGTGGTGTGTTGGAGTTAACTAATTCAGATCGCTAAATGTTAATTGTATTTATACCTTGGAAATTAGAAAATTCTACAAATCAATGCTTCATTTATTGTGTGGATTATCTGGATTTAAGATAGCAATAAAAAAATGTTAATAATACAACTTAAGCCCTGGTAAAAAGAAGACCTGAGTTCAAATCCAGAGTCATACACCTCTGACTGTGTGACCCTAGGAAAGTTATTTAAGCTCTGATTGCCTGACAAAAAAACATTTATTGGAGAAGGAAATGGCAAACCACTACAGTATCTTCAAGAAAACCCCATGGATAGTTACAATCCATGGGTCACAACATAACTAAACAACAACAAACTGAAAAGTGTGGTATACCTTTTTAGAGAGTTAGTTCTTAAATATTGACTAGCACACCAACTATGGATAAAATTCTTTCAAAAGTTTTATAACATTTCATTTATTCTGTGTCTTTTTAAAGCTGCACTCAGGGAAAAAATATAGTTTCATCTAAAAAGATCTGCCCTAGAGAGATGAATGGAAACCCTACATCTCCAGTCCCCATCCAAGATTTATTACTCATTTACTCATTCTTTTCTGTGTATTTACTTAATGAATTATTAATCACTTTATTATCACCCAACAAGTGGAAGACAGTCACTAATGAGGAGACATGCAATTCTCTGTCATCCTTGTTTCTACCAATGCATTCATAGCCCCATGCTTATCCATAGTAGGACTGCCTACAAATTGCCCAGCTGTGGTGCCCACACAAGTTTATGGGCTAAAGAAATATAACTACTGAAGGGGTTCCTGTTAAAATCAAGGCTGATTTTTTGGAAATTCAACAGGAAAAACCACAATGGCAACAAGTGGGGAGTAATGCTTCAATCACATTTTAATAAGGCACAGAGTATAGTTATGTGGCTTTCCTGATGAGGGGAGTAAAAGAGGCAGACAGCATGGGGAATGAGGATGGGGTAGCAGAGGGAGGCAAGCAGTGTGAAGAAAAGAATGGGAGAGGGAAGAGGACACAGAGTCACTGATGTAATTGTGGATGGGAGTTGAGAATAGTTGGGAAGCATGTATTGGTAGCAAGTGAAAGTGTTTGAGGGGTAAGAGTTTAGGCTCCCATTTTTATGAGATTTTGGTGATGAGGGATAGATTAACTCTTATCTATGCCACTTTAGGCATTTATTAACAAATCAACATCATCTTAAAGTTATGAACACCACCATAGGGTTAGTTAATTTGCAAAATAATTTGCTACTTTTACTTGTTTTACAGATTGAGTGTCCTTAGTGGGACCTAGATGCGATTACAATGGGGTTTATTTGGCTTCCAATAATTTAGCACATAGTCTCAGTCAAAAGAACAGAATGTGGCCTCAGTTAATTTGTAAGACAATTGGAAGTGACTCCTATGCTCCTCCCCTAGTTTGTGAGAAAATTTGCAAGTATTGTATGCTCCTTTAATTTATGAAACAGTTTTTAAGTGACTTCTATGATCCCCTTTTGCAATCTCACTATTATTATCTTATAGAAACTACTTATTCACATACGTACTATACTAACTTTGGGTGTAGGGTTGTCAGACAGAGGGAACAAAACAAGAAAAAAAAGCACATATTTGTATTTTACTCCATCATCATTAGGCCCTTTCAAGCTCTACTTCTATAATCCCATTTCCTCTAATTCAATATGTCCAAATAAAAACTTAACATCTCCCCCATCAATTGGTTCTACTTTCTAAATTTACTTTCTCACTATTTTTCAATGGTTCCTGATGACCTACAATAAAAAATTTAATAAAATTCCTCTCCTTTTCACTGAAAACCTCAGCATCTAGTATCAACTGATCTAGCCTCTTCTCTCATCACTCTACAACATGAAAACATTACCTCTATTCTGGGCTAGTCTGCTCACTATCACCCAGCTCACTTTTTTTCCCCTTCCATATCTTCACACTTATTTTGACTGGCATAGTTAACACTTCCTTTTTCTATAACCAAAATATACCTATTTTTAGATTTCAGTTCAAGCCCCTTCTCCACAATAATTCTTTTTCCAAACATCTTCATCCATTGCAATTTCTCCCTATTGTAAACCACTGTAGAAATTATTGCCTTTATTACTCATTTAGACAGTTAGCCAAAAGATGCTGTGAATACTTTTTATCCTTTCTGTCTCTTAACCTATCTTTACTCTTCATCTCATGTAGCTTAAATAGAGTTTTCCCTCTAAGTACCTCACTGTCTGCTAACCCTCTCTTCACACAAAATAACGGTCAATCCTGCCCCCCATTAAACTTTATACATCAACTTCCTTCATAAAGTCTAGTATCATAATATGCCACCAGCAATGTCTGAGCAATAAACTGCTCATTTTATCACCTGCTCCTATAGCAGGGAGAATTACAGAAGTAAAGTGTACTTCTTTGTCTCCTACTTTCTTGAATTAAAATATAAACAGAAATAATCAATTTCATTGAATGGAAGGAACATTTCAGAATGAATAGATATTGAAATATGCCATGGTATGTTATATAATGTAATTTTAGTTTTGACTGGACCCATGATTAGATTGGGAATTCTTGGTAAAGGAAACAACTTCTCTAGCCATGCAGATGGGCATTTGTTTTCAACTTAGAATCACAGAGTTTCCTGGAGCACTAAGAAGTTAAGTAACTCAACCAGTCGAATAGCTAGCATGTGTCAGGGCCAGGTATAGAATTCAGGTCTTTCTGATGTTGAGTTTGTGTATCTATCTAGGATACCACATTGGTCTTTATACTATGTGATATGTATTAAATTAATTCAAACTTTCTGCATATTTCTTTATATAAACCATAGAATTTTTATATCAAGACTGAGGAGGGTAGCATAAAACACCCATTGCTGCTAATCTTTAAACTCCATTATTTTCTTATGTTATATTTTATTTTTTATTGATTTTTTTCAAATTTCAATATCACTTTCATTTTCTAATGCATTCTTTGATGATACAAAATTTTAAAAAAGAGGGTAGGGAATCATTAATTCAAAACTAATAAGTCTAGGGGCAGCTAGGTGACACAGTGGACAAAGTATTAGCCCTAGATTCAGGAGGACCTGAGTTCAAAAATCCGGCCTCAGATACTTGATACTTACTAGTTCTGTGACCCTGGGCAAGTAACTTGACCCTCATTGGCGTCCCCGCCCCGCCCCCGCCAAAAAAAAAAAACACCTAATAAGTCTATCAGCTAAATCTGGCAGTAAGTATGGTATTTCACACCCATAGTATTTTATCTCTGCAAATAAAGGAGGGAGTCATATTGTAGTATCTCTTCTTTGGGGAGAAACTCATTTCTCATCATCATTCCACAGCAATTCATTTCAATTTATATGATTGTAGTAATTTCCATTTACATTGTTGTAGTCATTGTACATATTGTTTTATAGGTTCTGCTTAGTCCACAGTTCACAGGAATCTTTCCATGTAGCTTTGTATTTTCATATCCATTATATTTCACAATGAAGAAATAATCAATTTCCTTCATGTATGAAGATATGCTTATGTATTCCCCAGTTAATAATCATCTATTTTGTTTCTAGTTCTTGCTATTACCAAAAGGAAAGTGCAGTTATCAATTTTTTAAAGATACATAGAACCTTAAAACACACACACACACACACACACACACACACACACACACACACACACACACACACACACACACTGACCCCTTTGGGATATATGCTGCACAGTGGAATCACTGGGTTAAAGGGCATGGTAAGTTTAGCAACTTTACCTTTCAACACAGTTTCAAGTTGCTTTCCTTGATGGTTGGATCAATTCAGTTATTTGGGTTGTTATCTTTCTATCACTCCTTGTTATCTTTTCAAATTTGTTCAAATTTTTGAGATAAAACCTCAGGGCTGGATTAATATGCATTTTCTTATTACAGATTATTGAATATGGTTAATTGTGTTTAATTCTTTTTAATTTTTGCTTATGATCTTTATCTCTTTATCTATTATGCAAGAATTTTTAATCATACATATTTATGTTAGTTCCATATAAATTTTTGATGACATTACCTTATCAGTAATAAGTGATGTGAGGATGTCCCCCATATGGCCACTTCTCTTACTGGGCTAATTAAACATCCTTTGTTTGCAAAGATCTTTATAGATAATTCAATTCTTATACTTTATTGCTCCATGACTATGAAAACTATATAATAGTGTAGCCAATATTTTTCTAGCATAAATCATGGTCATTATGTCACAAATAAAATATTCCCTGTAATCATATATACTTGGGGGCAGCTAGATGGCATAGTAGATAAAGTACTGGCCCTGGATTCAGGAAGACCTGAGTTAAAATCTGTCTTCAGACACTTGACACTTATTAGCTGTGTGACCCTGGGCAAATCATTTAATCCTCATTGCACCACAAAACAAACAAAAAAACCAAAAAAAACCCAAAAAAACCCCCAAAATATCATATATACTCACAGCATATCTATTATGCCACCTATGGAGATGTAACTGTGAAAAGGATTGAAAAAGTATGAAGTGTGTGACATCATTATGCACTAACATAGCAGGTGGAGGAGTGTCCATCTAATTGAATATTTTGCCACAGTGGATTGACTGCTGAGCAAGAACTCAGGAAGACTTCAGTTCAAATCTAATGTCAGATACTAATCAGTTGTGTGATCCTAGGCAAGTTATTTATTAACCCTGTTTGCCTCAGTTTCTTCATTTGTAAAAAGAACTAGGAAAGGAAATGGAAAACCACTCCAGAATCTTTGCCATGAAAGCCCCAATTGCAAATGGATTTCTAGGATGGAAACAAGATGGTAGAGGAAAGGCAGTAAGGTCTCAGGAATCATGACACAATCATCCCAAAAAAACCTCCAAATGATGCCATAAAACAATTTCTAGAGCAAGAAAACACACAAAAGAATGGGCTGAGATAATTTTCCAGTGAAAGATAGCTTAGAAGGTCAGCAGGAGGGGGCTGCTGTGCCAGTGAGGGAATGGTGCCCAACACCATGGTCATGCTGACACAGATCCAGTCACAGGCAGGCTGCTCCAGAGAAAGAGACCCCCAGAGCCCCTGAATAAGCTGCAATACCGGTGTTGTCTGGAAGTAAGCTCATGGTCTTATGAGAGGGCTGAGCAGTTGGCCAGAGGGCAGGGGGGATCACAGGGAGCTCTGCTAGTGCTGAGGCAGAATTTGGGTGTTTTACCCCTGCTGGTAATCAGGAAGTAGGCTTGAGTGACAGTGGCCCAGGGGGAGAGGGGAACAGGCTTGTTAGAGCTAACAACTACAGCACATAGAGGTTTGCTGCCTGGTTAATTAGCAAGTTAGCCTGGGGTTATATATTGACCAGAAAAAAAGGCTAGGCAAGTGAAGAGCCTGCCTCCCTTAAATCATACCACCTTAGACCCCCTGAAGCTTGAGACAGTACATCTTGCAAGCAGTGCCCCACTTTAAGAAGGAGTTGAAAGTTAAGTAAAAGATGAGCAAGATGAGCAGACAGAGCAAGATGTGGACCACAGAAAGTTTCTTTAGTGACAAGGAAGATCCAGGTACACCCTAAGAAGGTGAGAGCAACATCATGGCTCCTATATCTATTTTCCAAGAAAAATATGAATTGGTCTCAGGCCATAGAAGCACTCTAAAAGGACTTTGAAGACAAAGTAGTAGAGGTAGAGGAAAAAGTAAGAGAGATAGAGGAAAAAATTGAAAGAGAAATGAGAGTGATGCAGGAGGGTCATGAAAAAAATCCAACAGCCTAAAAAGCCAAATTGGCTGGAAGGAAAAGGAGGTACAAAAGCTCTCTGACAAAAATAATTGCCTAAGAATTAGGATTGAGAAAATAGAGGCAAATGACTTTATGAGAAATCAAGACACAATAAAGCAAATCCAAATGAAGGAAAAAATAGAGGGCAATGTGAAAAACAGCTGACCTAGAAAAGAGACCCAGGGGAGATCATTTTAAAATTATTAGACTACCTGAAAACCATGATTAAGGAAAGAGCTTAGAATCATCTCCCAAGAAATTGTCAGGGGAAGTTGCCCTGATATTCTCGAAGCAGAAGGTAAAATAGAAATTGAAAGAATCCACCAATCATCTCCTGAAAGAGATCCAAAAATGAAGACTACCAGGAATATTATAGACAAATTTCAGAGATCCCAGATCAAGGAGAAAATATTCCAAGTAGCCAGAAATAACAATTCAAGTACTGTGAAGACACAGTCAGGACATCACAAGATCTATCAGGTTCTACATTAAGGGGTTGGAGGGCAAGGAATATGATATTCCAGAGGGCAAAGGAATTGGGATTACAAGCCAGAATCACCTACCCAGGAAAACTAAGTATAAACTTTCATGGGGAAAAATGGGACTTCAATGAAAAAGAGGAGTTTCAAGCATTTGTGATGAAAAGACCTGAAATGAATAGAAAATTTGACTTTCAAATATAAGATCCTAGAAAAGCATAAAAAAGTAAACAGGAAAAAAAATAAGTGGAATATTAAAAGGTTAAACTGCTTAAATTCCTACATGGGAAGATGATACTTCTAACTCATGAGGAATTTCTCAGTATTAGGATAAATGGTAGAAATAAATTTAGACAGAGGGCACAGGTAAGAACTGATTACAATTATATCTGTAAAGCATTTTTTTTATCTTTTATTTTTTGTGGGGTACGGTTGGGTGACATGCCCAGGGTCAAGCAATGGTTGAGTGTCTTGTGACTTGGGCCGTATTTGGGTTCAGGTTTTCCTGGGTCTAGGGTGGGTGTTTTGTCCACTGTGTCACATAGTTGCCCAATGATGACATCTTTAGGGTAAAATTGAGGGGGAACAGAATTGCACTGGGGGAGGGGGAATGAAAGAGTTAGAATGGAGTGAAATCCTACATGAAAGAAAAAGAAAAGTGCTTACAGAGTAGCGGGAGAGATAGAGGAGGAGCTGGGCAGTGAATGAACCTTACATTCAGCAGAATTGACTCAAAAACCTTAATCTCATCAGAGTTGGCTCAAGGAGGGATTACCATACAGACGCAACTGGGTGGAGTAATCTATCTAACCCTGCAGGACAGTGGAAGGGGAAGGGTATAAAGAGGGAGGGGTGAAAGAAGGGAGGGCAGATTGAAGAAGGGGGCAGTCTGAAGCAAATCCCTTTTAAGGAGGGATAGGGTGAAAGAAGACAGATAACAGAGTAAATATCACAGGGAAGGGAATAGGATGGAGAGAAACAGTTAACAATAGTAACTGTGAAAAAGAGAAAAGGAAAAAATGTACAAAAATATTTATAGCAACTCTTTGTGGTGGCTAGGAATTGGAAATCCTAGTAATGACCATCAATTAGGGAATGATTAAACAAGCTGTGCTATATGATTGTAATGGAAAATTATTATGCTATAAGAAATGACAAGCAGGATGATTTCAGAAAAAACCTGGAAAGCCTCATATGAATTGATGTATAGTAAAGTGAGCAGGACTAGGAGAACATTGTGAACAGTGACAGCATTATTGCTCTATGAGCAATTGTGAATGACTTAACCATTCTCAACAATAAAATGATCCAAGACAATCCTAAAGGACTAGTGATCAAGCATACTATCCACCTCCAGAGAAAGAACTGATATTGATTGAACACAGATAGAAGAATGCTATTTTGTGCTTTCTTTTTTAACTTCTTTTCATATAAAATGACTAATATGGTAATGTGTTACATAATTGCACATGTGAAAAAAATAATTATGGTCATAAGAACATGAAGTAAAAATGAACAGCAACAACAAATACACATAATGTCCTCCTATATTCATTAGACCATGGGATTTATCAGAGATATGAACATAAATCTTTACTTATTGCTAGGTACTTCAGTCTATGTGCCCATAATTATGAAGATGATGATCTTAAAGCAATAAAGACTGTTTTATAATTTATACATTTGCTGTCATGTGAGCATTACAATGATGATCAATGATATGTGGTAGGAAAGGCAGATATTATTGTTCCCATTTTTCTTCTACATAAACTGAAGTCAAGAGACATAAAAGCAATTTGCCAAATTTCACACCACTAGGAAGTGTCAAAAAGGGAATAAGAAACTAGGTTTATTAACTCTAAGTCATTTTTTTTTCCATTAAGAGGCATGCATCTATAGAGGATCATGACCCCACAATTCTCGAGGACTAAAGAGGCATATATTCACACTGTGATTTTCATTATTCATTTATTATATTATCAAAAATATAAAGACCTATACCTATTATTTAATTTTATGATTATTAAGAAAAAACTGAAGGGTAGTAAGACAGGTGTTAATATTTGCCTTTTAGACTGAGAATTTATAAGATCCACAAACTTATCCATGAAAGCTTTCTTTCTCCCCAAGCATATTACAATTTTATACCTTAATAAACTGTTCTTCTGAGCTGTAATGCCTGAAAACCTCATTGCTCTATGAACTATTTAGTGATGAGTTTCTCTAAGCTCAGGTAAGTTAGCTCTTAAACAACAGAAATGTAATCTGTCACGTGTCAATAACAAAGTGTTATAGGTACTGTCAGAGGGCATGCTCATTTGTCATAGCTCCTTGAGAGAGCCCAGGATCACCTCCATTCCATGGGAAAGCATCAGTACAGGGGATAAAGGGTTCCTATAATTATAGAGAAGGAAAATCAGATATTGGGAGATCAAATTAATTGCAAAACTCCAAATAAGAAATTAGGAGCCGGGGCAGCTAGGTGGTGCAGTGGATAGAGTACCTCTGAATAGAGTAGAGAGCTCTGAAGTCAAGAGGACTTGAGTTCAAATCCAGCTTCAGACACTTAACACTTAGTAGCTGTGTGACCCTGGGCAAGTCACTTAATCCCAATTGCCTCACTAAAAAAAAAAAAAAAAAAGAAATTAGGAGCTAAGTCCAGGTCACCTGACTGTTAGGTTAGTTTTCTTTCCATATAACAACTAGACTCTGATGTCCTTATCTTTCTTTCTACTTGGAAAACATTGGAAATCAGGGAAAAGATCAGATTCCTAGTGTAACGATTGCAATGATGCCACCTGCTGGAGACTTACTGTAGAAGAGTTCTGCCCATGAAGCGAAGGTCTTTGAGGGCAACACCAGGAGTCTTTTCTTTGGCGTCAGGAAGTGATGCGGGCTAGTGGGAGGAAGAAGGAAGAGACTGGTGGCTTGGTCACACTCTCTTTCCTTTGGACTCTGGTGGAGAGCGGGGCTAGAAATGTGCTCTCCCTTTAATAGATAGGAATCTAGGCCTCTCTCTCTCTTTACCAAATTCTTATTCTCCTTAATAAATGCTTAAAAGTCTAACTCTTGCTAAAGCTTATAATTTATTGGTGACCACTCATTAGATATTTTAGACAGACTAGCTAGAATTTTAGCCCTTAACACTAGCCTCTATGAAATATACAGTGTAACAGAAAAGGAATCATCCTATTCAGTCAAACCTAAGTTTGAAAGAGGATGAAATTAGGCTTGAAGTGAGAAACAAAAAGGTGTCTACCTTCCATGAAAAGGAAAAAGCACACAGATATAAACAATTTAAAGAAAATAATTATCCTCAAGAATTCTTGCAAAATTAGTTTCTATCACTCTCAGTTGAAGTATGTTACTAATTGAAATAATTAGCTACTTTTTACACCTTAAGCAATGAATATTAATTTTCATTTTACAATATTATATTCTTGGGGGCAGCTAGGTGGTACAGTGGATAAAGCACTGGCCCTGGATTCAGGAGGACATGAGTTCAAATATGGCCTCAGTTATTTGACACTTACTAGCTGTGTGACCCTGGGCAAGTCACTTAACCCTCAATGCCCTGCCAAAACAAATAAAAAATATGATGTTCTTAAACTTGGATTATCTAACTTATTCTTTGAAAATAAGAAATGCATAATAGATTAAACATGGCCAATAAATCAGGAAAACTTGAGTTCAAGTCTCATCTTTAATAAATGATTACTATGTTGATGTGGGATGGAATTTGGGGTCAAATTGATCATGGGTCATCCCAAAAGAATTACAAGACTCAGTGAATCAGTCTCCCAAGTTTTATTACAATGTTGTGAGTGATCACAGAGAGAGAAACAGAATAGTGGAAAGGTATCTCTCAAAAAAGGAAAGACAGTTATATTTATAGTATGGATAAATTGATTATCAGTCTCATTATAATATTCTCCACTGTAACGATTGGAATGACGCCACCTGCTGGATACTTACTGTAGAAGAGTTCTGCCCATGAAGGGAAGGTCTTTGAGGGCAAGACCAGGAGTCAGGAAGTGACGCGGACTAGTGGGAGGAGGAAGGAAGAGACTGGCGCTCAGTCTGGGGCTCTTTCCTGAGGACGCTGGCGGAGAAGGGAGCTAGAAATGTGCTCTCCCTTTAATAGATAGGAATCTGGGCCTTTCTCTCTCTCTTTACCAAATTCTTATTCTCCTTAATAAATGCTTAAAAGTCTAACTCTTGCTAAAGCTTATAATTTATTGGCGACCACTCATTAGATATTTTAGACAGTTTAGCTAGAATTTTAGCCCTTAACAGATGGCTGACCACGAAGAGGAAAGCTAAACTTCAGTCTTCTGATTGGGTAAGAAATTTCCCCTCCCTCTCCCTTTAACTGCTAAGTACTGGCGTACTGGCTGTGTTTTCCTTTAAATTTTTTCGAATGGACCTTTTAAACTCCCTAATTACCCTATTTTTGATTTTAGTCTGTTTAACCAGACAAATGGGGGATAAGATCATGTTAATGCTTTGTTTTTGTGGATTTTCTATTTTTCTTTTTATTTTTGTTAAAAGAGCCAGCAACTTACTCACACAAGGAAATATCTCTCCCTCTCCCAACCATGCTTTTTCAGAGAAACCTGAAGAGATTCCCGCAGCTTTTCCCAGTTCTAACACTAATTGTTGCTTTAATTTTGCATGCCTGGAGGCAATGACCCACCCTCTAGAAGCTTTTAATCCCCTAGCACCTGGAGGCAAAGTGGGGGAAGAGGAATCCAGGCCTGAGTTCAAAATCAAGTCTGATTCAAATTGCTCTGGTCCCTCCCCTCCTCTCCAGACCCCACCCTCTACTCCTCCTATGGCCAAGCCCATTGCTTCCCCTGCCTGGGAAGTCCAGAGATCTGATGCGCATGCTCAACTTTCTGTAACTACATTTGCAGCTTCAGGCTCAGTCCTTCCCCAGCCTGGCTGTGCTTCTGAGACAACCTTAGAAAACCCTTTAAATTCCAGATATGCTCGTTTTGTTCATAATTTTGCTAACCTGCTTTTGTCTTTAATTAGTAATCTTATAAAGCATTTGTATGGTGAAAAGACTGACAGACAATATAGAGGGGTTAAAGAAGAAAAAGTTAAGCTGAATAAGAATGACAACAATCAACATAGTTCAAGACTCTGCTTCTTTTGCCATGGAAGGGTATATATTTTACAGAAATGTAGAAGTAAGCAGCAAGGTATTGATATGAGTATTGGGGATTTTAGATATCGGAATCAAAAGTGTTCTGAATTCACTCAGAGTAATAGTATCAGTTCAGAGGTTACATAGGATTTCTATGCTATTATATATACATTTTGAAATTAATGGTATGGGTTTATTTTCATAGAGATTTTCAGGCTTTTGAGATTGTGTCTTATACTTAGTTTCTAAAACAAGGAGAATATTTGTAAAGCTTTTTATAGTCATATGATCAAGTTTATATTTTATAATACTCTTATTAATATTAAGTTCATGTTAATTTAGATTTCCTTAGTTTGAATTTCACTGTCTTTTATTGTTCCATGTATATTTTCTTCTATTCATTTATCTAATTTTGAAAAAATTGAAACATGGTTTTGATTTCATAATACAATGTTAATTCTAGGAGTATTGTGCTCCCATATTCTGAGTTGTTTGTTTTTGTTATTTTTTCTCAACTGATTATTTGATCAAACTCTTTAAAGCATTTCCTTGGCAAATTGGTTGCCAAGGCAAGTGTAAATTGATTCTAGAAGTATTATTTTTGATAAGCATATTCAAAAAAAAAAAAGAGGGGAACATTTGTAAACGTTGTCTTTGAGATTGTGTTGTGCTTTAACTTGTATTTAAATATGTTCAGATTTTTCACAAAAGTAATTGTATACTAAGTAAAAAAAAAGGGGTATTATTTGAAATTGTTGCATAATTATATATTGTGTTCTGAGTCAAGATGTATTCACATTTTTTGCAATCATTTATTATCCTCAATTTTAAATGCATATGAGACTTGGATTATGGGAACTTATCATTTAAGACATTAATTGCCTTTATTCTGAGTTATCAGATGCCAGTTGGCCAAGGTGCCATCCAATCACAAGAGGAATACATGCAAGAGCAGACACTGAACTGTCACATGAGGGGAGACATGCATGAAGTCAAGGTATGGCCGAGAGAACGGCTTTTGACAAATGTTGAGGTTGGATTCTCTTGGTTTAATATTTTATTTTATTTTTCCCCACAATATTGTACAGATGGCTGGAAGTATTCATTCCACCCATCTCACTTCTACACCTGGCTTCTATGCTCCCTCCTATATGCCTGATGCCATGGACATCTTAATCCCATGGATCTGATTAAGTCTGACTCAGTTTCCTCCAATATGTTCGGTGGCATGGACGTATATTCCATCCACCTATTTTAAGCCTGGCATACTGTATGGGCAGTACATATTGCTCAAGTGTGGGAATGCTCATATCCCATCATTTCTCTGTTCTTTTATGGTAACCCCCATAATTATCTCAGGTGTCATGATAAATACAGTGTTGAATTTGGCCTTGACACCTGTTACCAATTATATTAGATTTTCTAATTTCTCATAATGGCATGAGGATAATTAGGCAGATGATGCAAAAAGTGATGAAACAAAGATAAAAATTATTTTTAAAAATTAATATCACAGCAATTGTCTTCTTAGTAATATTATAATTTTAAAGAATGTTTCAATTTTTGTTTTATTATATGTTTCATGTGTAACAACTAAGATTCTGAATTCCCTTAGACATGTTTTTGAGAACTTTCATTGTTTGATTTGATTATTGACAAAGCTATTTTAAAGTTGTGTTAAGCTCAATTTTGTAGGAAATTTTCCTGGCTGATTACCAGCATCCACACATCAACCCCTGAAAAGACTTCCATTCCACGACTACACCTAGAGGACATCTGAGAAAAGACTTTCAGAGACTTTAAATGAACAGTTTTGTTTTGTTTTGTTTTCTCTTTTCTTTTTCTGTTATAATATACCCCATCTGTAATATGTATTCTCTGCAGAGGCCCTCCCTTTGCAAGACCAATGTCAAAGCGTCGGTTCATGAGGACAAAAAAATCGCCCCTCTGGACAAAACTTTCCTCTCTTCCTTTTCTATATTGTTGTTCACATATTATTAGTTAGCAATAGTTATTATATTGTTTTTACTGTTCCGTCAAGGAAACATTTTGTTTCTTGAGGAACAACAGGGGGGACTGTAACGATTGGAATGACGCCACCTGCTGGATACTTACTGTAGAAGAGTTCTGCCCATGAAGGGAAGGTCTTTGAGGGCAAGACCAGGAGTCAGGAAGTGACGCGGACTAGTGGGAGGAGGAAGGAAGAGACTGGCGCTCAGTCTGGGGCTCTTTCCTGAGGACGCTGGCGGAGAAGGGAGCTAGAAATGTGCTCTCCCTTTAATAGATAGGAATCTGGGCCTTTCTCTCTCTCTTTACCAAATTCTTATTCTCCTTAATAAATGCTTAAAAGTCTAACTCTTGCTAAAGCTTATAATTTATTGGCGACCACTCATTAGATATTTTAGACAGTTTAGCTAGAATTTTAGCCCTTAACACCACCTAGGGGAGGTACAGGGGAGGGCTTATCCTAATTTGGAGTTCCTGGGGTCCTAAGCCAACCCCTGAAGCGGGGAACTTTTTCAGTGGAGATGTGGTTTGGAGGTTTATACATCGTAAAGTGAATCTGGGGACAAATTTGGCCTTAGCTGCGCATGTCTCTTTCTGATTCCCATGGCTAGTTAGAACGTATCTCCATTTTTCTTTAGAATTTCTATGCCTTTGTCATTTCCTTTATTGTTATATGACCTGATCCTTTATGGTCCTGTTATGGGTATTGATCACTGTGGGTATGATAACCAAGCATAAGTTATCCATTAACTGGGGTCTAACTCCCTTTTAGAGCTAATATCTGAACTAGAGCTTGGGTCTTAGGTTTTTCTATTAACCCCTTTTTGTCACCTACATCAATGTGACCTTGGGCAATTAAAAAAAAATTTCTCAGTGCTTCTGAAAAATCATTCAGATGGTAACTTCCTGAGAATTGACCCATTAGCATTGAGGAAGGAAGTTAATACCGAGAATTCTCTACATCAGTGAAATCATAGGTCCAATACAAAAAAAAATATGTGGACACAAACAAAACAACTCATTATAATCCTCCTCTCATGACTTGTTTTTCATTAAAAAGAAAGTAATTTCTTATTTGAAACTTGAAACATGCCAGTTGGAATACAAAATAGTCTGAGTTCATTGCTGCTGATGTTAATAATGACTAAAATTTAAATTATTCTCTACTTTTATGAACAAAATTCTCTTTGATTCTCACAATAAATCTGTGATATTATTATTCCCACTTTATAAATGAGGAAACTGGGTGTACTTTCCCATGTTCATATAATTGAAATGTTAATAGAGTCTAGAATCTAGAGTTTGCTATTGCCAAATCTAGTGTGTTCTTAATTTATCTTGCTGTAGTAATCTGAATGACTAAAACATCTTATTATGTTGAATTCAACTGAATCTGTCAATGTTTGCACAGTACATTTAATTCTGATAAAACAATAGTAAAGGAAGCTGACATTTATGTTGCTCCTTTTAGCCAAATTCCCCAAACACTTAGCAAACTTCATAAACAAATTATCTAGTCTATTTAATTGGATCATTTCACTTTGTGACAAGACACTGCTCTGGCAGAAGCATCAGTATTTAAACACAGCCAAAAGTCAAAACAGAAAGCACAAAATACAGATTTACCCAACCTAACAATGTACTGGAGATGGGTTAAAAGGCTGACTCATACATTTACCAGTTGCATAATCATGAGTAAGTCACATAACCAAAGGACCTGAACAGTGTGAAAACCACAGGGGCTATGTAGGCTAACCTGTATCAATACAAGAATTGCCTTTTCAAAATGTGAGATAAATGCCCTTGCAGACATCACACAAAGATCTCTGGTGATAGGAAGCCAATCACCTCCCAAGGGAGTCCATTGCACTGTTGTATAGCTCAAGTTATTTTCAAATGATTGCTTCCATCATAACTACATTTTCCTCTTGGCAACTTCCAACCACTTTTCTTAGTTATACCACTATGACCACACAGAAAAAAAGGATAATCTCTCTTTCACATAACAATTCTTCAAATATTTAATGAGAATCATTACATCTTCCTAGAATATTACCTTTTGCAGGCTTAAGAACCACAATTCTTTCAACCATTTCTCATATGGAATGAATTGTAGCCATTCACAACTTTCAATCTCACATAGAAGGTCACTATCCTCTCAATAGTCTTCCTAAAATGTGGCACACAATGTGGTTAGAACAGAAAACAGCCAGTATCATTGCCCCAATTCTGGACATCATTCCTCAGCTAATACAGTATGAATTCTTCTGGCCACTATGTTTCACTATTACTTCATATTACAAAGAAATCCAATACAAAATCTAGAATTTTTTTCCTAAATATGAACTGTCTAATTAATTCTTATCCAGTTTTTACTTCTTATATTATACATTTGTAAGAAATGTAAATGTTCAGTATAAGGACCTGAATAATGGTTTCATTAATACAGTGAACTTTTAAGTAAAAAGTCTCTCTACCAATGTAATTAGCCAATCACTTTATAGTTTATCATCTTTAGAAAGTTGTCTAGAGCACTGAAATGTCAAAGTTATTTGGCCATGGTCACACAGCCAATATGCATCATAGTTTTCTTCCTGGGTTCAAGACTGGTTTTCAATCCACTATTCCATACTCCTTCTAAAAATCAGGAACACGGACTGGAACTGTGATTTTATTGATATTGGAAGGAAACCATCTGTAAAAATTCATGCAAACACTTTCTATGCCACTTATAATCATAGTTATATTGATAGTTGTATGTGGGATAAGAGGTCAAGTGACTTGTCTAAGGTCACACAGCCGCTATAGGTCACAAATGTGGCTTGGATCCAGGTCCTTGGAGATGAGATGCTAATTCTCTGTTAATTTTACCAATCTGTCTCTCTCATAAAACCTAACATTTACACTAATCACTATTAAATTTCATCTTATTAAGTTAGCCCAAAACTCAAGCCTGTCAAAATCTTTGGGATCATTACTTAAAAATTTGAAAAGCATAGTATATAATACTATATCAAAGTCTGTGATAAAAGTGTTAAATAACAAAGGACAAAGCACTGAGTGCTGTATTACTCCACTAGAAATCTCCTTCCAGATTGAAAATGAATAATTAATGATTACTTTTTGGGTCAAAATATTCAATTTATAGCAAATACTCATAGTCATATTATTTTCACTGCCATATTTCAATATTTGGTCCTCAAAAGACTTTTTTTGCAAATGTCTTACTAACATATGCACAAATTATAGTTATAGCATTGCTCTGAATTATTAGTGTAACATAACTGTGAAAAACAGATATAATGCTAGTCTGCCATAAGCCATTCTTGATTAAACAGATACTCTGCCTTTGAAATCATTACTTCCATTTTAAAGAGTTTTATCCTCTCTTTAAAAATGTATTCTAGATTGTTCTGTGCAAATCATAGAAAGAAAATAGTTTGGGATTGAAGTTAGGGGGACTGGGAAAACTCAATAGTGGTAGAAATCTGTTCCCTTACTGTGAAGCTATAGAACCTTAGTTACCTCATGAATCTTTTCCATGGATAAGTGTATTATATAAATAAACTTGGGAACAATAGCACCAAGATAGAATTGGAATAAATTTTTGGATATTATAGATCTCAGTTTCACTTTTATTGAATGCATGGATATGGGGGATACAGCAATAGACAGCTTTTTGGCTACTGGGTAAAGACGGAATTGTAGAATAGGGAAAATGTGAGGGAAAAATAACCGTACCCCATAGCCTTCTTTGGATTGATATCCTCAGGATGCTTATTAAAGTTCTATACTTCCTTAAATACGCTTTTTAGACATAGGAGGAAGGGAAGGAAAGAGAGACGGAGAGAGAAAGAGGGAGGGATGAAGAGAGACAGAGAGAAGGAGAGACAGAGAGACAGAGACAGAGAGAATCATTGTAATAGGAAAAAATGCATAATTCCCATTGTACTTTCCTAGTATCTCAGTCATTCTAGGTCAAAGTGATTTGAAACATTTGCCTTTTAAGAGTGAAGTTCAGGAAGTAGCTCTTCATTTAACAGGCTACACAAAACATTACAAGTTCTGTTTCATAAGCTCAGTGCATTTTAAAATGTATTTGCTATTAAACTTTACTGTCTTTTGTTACAGTGACACACATAACAATGTGATTGTATATGGTGTGAAAACCCGTGAGAGGATAAGATTAAGAATGTATGTAGAGGGGACAATTAGGTGCCACAGTAGATAAAGCACCAGCCCAGAATACAGGAAGATCTGAGTTCAAATCTAGTCTCTGACATTTCACACTTAATAACTGTGTGACAGGGGGCAGCTAGGTGGCAGAGTGGATAAAGCACCAGCCCTGGTTTGAGGAGGACCTGAGTTCAAGTACGACCTCAGACACTTGACACTTAGTAGCTGTGTGACCCTGGGCAAGTCACTTAACCCCCATTGCCCCCCCTAAAAAATATATATATATAGATAGATATAGATATAGATATATAGTATGTAGAGGTACGGAGAAGGTACACCTCTTCATCAAAGACCAAAAGGAAGGAGCAGATAATTGGAGAGAACATAGTAAGTAATGTAAGAAAAGGAGTAGAGAACAGAGTGCTCTTAAGGAATAGATTCACATTTTTTGACAAAATATGAAATTAAGGTGGTCTTGGGAAGCATGAGGAGAGATGGGAATTTTTGAAAAAAAAAGCCAAATAGAGAAGTGAATCAATTAAGGAGAGGTAGAGTGATTTTTTTTTCTGAAGTGGTATTCTAGTTGATATCTGTTGTTATTGTTTGTTGTTGTTGTTATTTTTGTTGTTGCTAAGTTGCTTTTAGTTCTGACTTTTTGTGACCCCATTTGGAAGTTTTCTTGCAAAAGACACTGGAGTATTTTGCCATTTCCTTCTCTAGCTCATTTTCAATATGAGGAAACTGAGGTAAAGACTTGTGACAATATAAATCTGGAGTGGATCTAAGCAGTAGTTTTCAGGGTTTCCTATAGGTCTATTGAGAAGGTGAACAAAAGCAAAGGAGGAAGAAGAAAAAGATCTTCCTGAGCTGAGGTTTGGCAAGGTGTAATGGTAAATAGAATGATGAGACAACATATTTGAGAGTAGAAAATATATAGTTGAATTGATTTATCAAGGATTTGAGGGAGCAAAATAGATATTTCAGGGGTATTGGCATGAGTAAGGGGAGGAAGGAACCTGAGGAATAGGGAGAAATAATGAAAGGGATGATTTTTGAGAAAACTTATAAGTCATTTATGAGCCAATAAAGAGCAAAATAAGAAGCAGCAAAAAAGCAATTCATACAATAACCTTTGAGACAAATAACTTTGAAATACTTAGGTACACTGATCAGCACAATCAGCAACCACAATTCCAGAAGAGCAATGAGGAAGCATGGTACCCACTTCTTTAAAGGTGATGGATTAATGGTTCAGAAAGATTAGATAGATAGATAGATAGATAGATAGATAGATAGATAGATAGATAGATAGATAGATAGACAGACAGACAGACATATAGATTTTGGATATGGTTAATACAGGAATTTATTTTGCTTGATCATTCATATTTGTTATAAAGAATAGGGGGGATGGAGAAGATTGAAAGGGGATTAATTTTAAAAATTAAACAAGAATGAGTTGGAAATATAAACATCATACAATTAAGATTAAAGAGGTATAACAAAGTATGGGAAAGTAGAAAGAACTGATAAAAGATTATGACCAGACAAAAACAAATGGACCTCATAAATATGGAAAATTTATGTGTAGACATAATCAAGTTTATGATCATCTTTTAGGGTAACTGAAATGAGTACAGAAGAAGGTTATAAAAATTGACAAGATCAGTGAGTATTTAAAAGAGCAATACAGCCAGTTCTTGAATGTGTTGTGAGGAAATCATGATCATAATCAGGAGGGATCAATGTCTTATTGAGTGCCAAAAGATGGCAGGGGTGAGAAAGGAAGAGAATTAAGATGAAAAGGAAGTCTGTTAATTATGGAACAGACATTCCAGAATGTTGAAAGATCAAGGAGGTCTGGAGTGAGATATTGTAGAAGAAGGATTGTGGTGTATGGGCTTATGGAGAGGCCAGTTGGGGATGGTGAATGAGGTTTGTACCTTGACAGAAAAGGATTCATAATCATTGGGAAGGACAGAGTATAAAAGAATGGAACTATATATTTTTCTACTAAGGAATCGGTCTAGAAATTGGTTAAAGAGAGGCCAGTTGAGGGATAAATGTGATTAGACTGTTCAAAGTCCTTGCTCCAATCTAACCACATAGCAGTTTCTGATGTATCTTGTTAGGCCCTACTTCATATGACATAGGAACAGAGGAGGTATGGAGAAGGCATGAAGATATGGCTAGGAGGCAGTGGTGTCAGGCCTGTACTAGGGAAAGTTGTAATTGAAATAGAGAAGATTTGCGGGATGGAGCCAAGATGGAAGAGGAAAGGCATTGACTTGCCTGATCTCTTCCCAAGACCCCTCCATATACCTTCAAATAATGTCTTAAGACAATTCATGAAGCAGCAGAACCCACAAAAAGAAAGGATAAAAGAACAGCCTATGACAACTTAGAAGGTCATCAGGTAAGGTCTGTTGTACTAGTGTGAGAGTGGATTGCAGTCCAGCACAGGCCATGTCAGCTCAGAACCAACCCCAGCACAGACCCAGCCACAGCCACAGCTACAGCCACAGCCACAGCAAACCGGGAGCAGGCTTTGGGAGCTTCTGAATCAACAGCAGCAGCAACTGCATCTTTAACTTTGCCTATAAGAAAGGAATCCATTTTTGTGCCCATACTCAGATCCAGATCAGTCTTGGTTGGTGGACCCAGGTGGGGGAGGAGCACAAGTACATAAGAGCTTGCTGCTACGGCGGAAGGGGGGAAAAGCTGGTCTGTGGTTGCTTGCAGAACAGAGCACAGGCCCAGAGAGTGGTGAACGTACCTCTCCTTGAATAATACCACCCTCAAAGAACTAAGGACTTACAAATTCTTGGCAGTATCTCTGAAAACAGCTGCACAAACCCCCTGAAGCTTGGGACAGTGTGCTTCCACCCTGGAAGCAGTGCTATACTTTAACAAAGCCTAAAAAGTCAAGAAATAGGCTAGGAATATGAGCAAACAGAAAAAATGCTGACCACAGAAAGTTTCTATTGTGACAAGAAAGAACAAAGTACACCCTCAGAAGAAGACAACAGAGTCAAAGTTCCTACATCTAAAGCTTTCAAGAAAAATATGAATTTGTCTCAGGCCATAGAATCACTCAAAAGGACTTTGAAAATAAATTAAGAGAGGTAGAGGAAAAATGGAAAGGGAAATGAGAGTGATACAAGAAAAAATCATGAAAAGAGTCAACTTGGTAAAAGACACACAGACACACAAACACTGAAGAAAATAACACCTTATAAAACAGACTAGGTCAAATGGTAAAAGAGCTACAAAAAGCCAATGGGGAAAAGAATGCATTGAACAGCTGAATTGGCCAAATGGAAAGGAGGTACAAAAGCTCTCTGAAGAAAATAACTCCTTAAAAATTAGGATTGAGCAAATGGAACATAATGACTTCATGAGAAATCAAGAAACAATAAAGCAAATCCATAAGAATGAAAAAATAGAAGGCAATGAGAAATATCTCATTTGGAAAATCAATTGACTTGGAAAATAGATCCAGGAGAGATAATTTGAAAAGTATTAGACTACCTGAAAGCCATGATCAAAAAAAGATCCGAGACATCATCTTCCAAGAAACTGTCAGGGGAAATGGCCCTGATATTCTAGAAACAGAAGGTAAAATAGAAATTGAAAGAATCTACCCATCACCTCCTGAAAGAGGTGAAAACTCCTAGGAATATCATAGCCAAATTCCAGAGCTACCAGGTCAAGGAGAAAATATTGCAAGCCTCCAGAAAGAAAAAAAAATTAAATATTATGGATCCACAGTCAGGATAAGACAAGATTTAGCAGCTTGTATATTAAAGGATCATAGGGCTTGGAATATGATATTCCAGAGAGCTAAAGAACTGGGATAACAACCAAGAATCACCTACCTAGGAAAGTGAGTATAATCCTTCAGGGGGAAATGGGAATTCAATGCAAGAAAGGACTTTCAGGCATTCTCAATGAAAAGGACTGAACTAAATAGAAAATTTGACTTTCAAATACAAGATTCTAGAGAAGCATAAAAAGGTAAACAGGAAAGAGAAACCATAAGGGATATTAAAAGTTTAAACCACTTATATTCCTACATGGGAATATGACACTTGTAATTTATAATAACTTTCTCATTATTGGGGCAGGTAAATGGAATATATTTAGACAGAGGGCACAGGTGCAAGATGAATATGAAGGAATGATAACTTTAAAAAATAAAATGAATGTGTGAAAAAGGAAAGCACTGGGAGAATAGGAAGAGGAGAGGTGGAATGGGGTAAAGTGTCTCACATAAAAGAAGCAAGAAAAAGCTTATTCAATGGAGGGGAAGATGGGTTAGGTGCTGGGAAGTGAGTGAACCTTGCTCTCATCAGAATTTTCTCAAAGAGGGAATAGCATACACATTCAATTGGGTATAGTTATCTTGCCCTGCAGGAAGGGTATAGAGGAGGGTAGGGGAGGTGATAGAAGAGAGGGCAGATTGTGGGAAGAAGCAGTCAGATGCAAAACACCTTAGGGGAGGGAAAGGCTGAAAGGAGATAGTGAATAGAATAAATGACATGGACAGGAAGTAGGATGGAGGGAAATTCAGTCAGAAATAGTGACTGTGAACTGATAAGCAGGATGCTCTCAGCAAAAACAAACCTTGAAAGTCTTACAAGAGCTAATGCAAACTGAGATGTACTATTTACAAAGTAACAGTGAACCTGTGAATATCTTGTCTATTTTCTGCAATGAAATGATCCAAGACAATTCTGAAGGACTTGTAAGAAATGTGATCCAGAGAAAGAACTGATGGTGTCTGAATGAAGCATATTTTTTTAGTTTCTTTTTCTTAGTTTTTGGCTGTTTTCTTTTACAACCTGACTAGTGTGGGGATGTGTTGCACGTTGAGTTGCTTCCATTCTTAAGCTGGGGGGGGGGCGTGGTTGGAGGAGGAGAATTCAGAACACAAAGTCTTTTTAAATGGTCTTTAAAATTGCTTTTACATGTAATTGGATGAAAAATAAAATTCTAAACAAATGAAAAATTTTTAAAAAGAAATAGAGAAGATTTAGTCCCATAAGGGTAATTTAGAAATCACCACTGAAAGTAACAAAGGCCACAAGTGTATTTGGGACCTTTCTTGCATAGACTGCCTAGATTAGAACCTGGGGAAGTGCCAGGGCAGGGCTAATGACAGAGCCAGATAAGCAGGCGACAGGGTCTTGTCAAAGAGGAAAAATGGAATAAAACTTTCCCTGAACTTTTTATTCATTCCTAGACCCAAGATCAAATATACCTTTGTTAATACTATAATGTCTTTTGATTCTCATTTCTGTTTTAAAGCATGAATAGAAATTGAAATGCCTAGGTCACAAGAGACATTTTTCACTCAGTGATAAGCATGTATTTTTATACCTATAAATTTGAAAGATATACATGTGAGCATATTTTACAATGTACATTTAGCACAATCTAAAGCCCAAAATAATAAGTGTTTTGAAACTGGACCCAAACTTAAATATACTTTATTTCCTCTCCCCACCCCATAACAAAAAAATGAAACTATTGATTAATTCACCCATCTGACCAATATTGGATTTTGATGAAAATTTTTAACTGTTAATAGAAAGTGTTTGGGAGGGAATCAAAAATTCTGAGGGCAGGTTCCTTATTTCATGGTGTTTCTAAATGAATCAATGTGAGAGAAATATCTTTGAAATAAAAGACTGGAAAGAACACTGAACAACCATCAAAAAACTAAGGCAAAAACCTATTTACTGAATGAATCAGGCTATACATCAATGCTTAAAAACCTTAACTCTTTTACTGTACCCTGCTCTCCCATCAATAAGCAACACTGCCTTTTCAAATAAGGACTTATTAGGTTTACAGTAGCTTACTTACAGGACTGGGAGACAGGAAAACTGAGTCTGAATTTTGCTTTAAATAATTACTTGCTATGTGATCCTGAGCAATGTTACTTAATTTTTTTCAGCCTCACTTTCCTCATCTGTAAAGTAGGGTTAATGATAGCACCTAGTCAACAAGGTTGTGATTATTTTCAAATGAGATATGTGTAATAAATTTTGCAAACCTTAAACCTTCCATGGGGAATCTTTCTTTGGTTCCTGTGGTGGTTTATTATCTCCCTCTTCAGTATATCATGTCCTCTCAGGAGAATGAAAACACCTTGAAGGCCTGATGCCTAAAATAAACCTTGTTCATACTATGTGCTAAATTGATGGGGTTTTTAAGTCAAATCATTAAAACAAAAATAAATATAACAGAAATACTACTCTGATACACAATCAGAGAATTGCAACATAAAATAAAATAAAAATAAAATGTTTAATTTAAAATATAATTAATTGCATGTCTTATCAGCTTCAATTTTTTCAGACAGATTAAATACATTTTTAATATTCCAAGCTTATGATTGTGATAAGATTGTGGTAAGCAAAGTGGGAATTCTAAGGTTTTCTGGGGATAGAAACTAAATTAGTAAGTACCTTCAGAACTGGATTTATCTTTATGCCTGTGAGAAGGAACATTCCCTAATCACAAAGGAGAAACTCTTTGTACCTCCCACCACATTTATCCCTCCTAGAAGCATAAATATAACCTGTATTCATTTCCCTCTAAAACCCTCCTGGATATCCCTTAGAATACTAGGAAGTGGAAACACTAGTGAGTTGCCAAGAACAAAGATTTTTTTCTTCTCCCAGAGAAAGAAGTTCCAATTCCAATTTCATGCTTCCATATTTGTATACTTATTCCCCCTTCCCCATAAAACTACAAAGAGCATCCCTCATTAAGCTTATGACAGACACAAAGAGAATATGAGTTACTTTGCCTTATAACTTTAATGCTGAAAGAGCATCCTGTTCATCAGTTTAGTGTTGTACAGTGGTGTTAAGTTGCAGGTAAAATTACTCCTAATTTACATCTCAGCAATGTAATACATAATGAATTATCTGGAGATTTCAGCAGAGGATACTTCATGTTGTTTCAATTCATGTATATTTTAAACACTGATAATCAGTGAATACAATGCAAGCTCTATTAAAATATTTCTGACAGTCTGTGCTTTAGAAAAAATAAAGATGTAAAATATATGCAAGATTGTGCTAAAGCTAAATACTTCTACAGTAAATAATCAGAGATCAACTCTTTGTGGAGTTAGGAACATGTCCACCACATTTCCATTTCCGCTCAGTACTTTAAATGATAATGCAATTTTGACTTATAAGCTTTGACCTATTAAGAAAGGGAATTTAAAATGACTTACCTTTGAGGTTCAACGTGTAATTTCTGAAGAAATGACCAAAAAAATAGCAGATGGAAGGTAAAAAGAAGCTAAAGAGACAGGGGATAAGACTAATGGAGGATAAAGTAGAAGAAAAAACTAAAGTCATTTTAGGAGGCACTTAGCCTACCCTCTGCCCTGATCATGCTGTTGGTTCTGGAATTAATAGGTTCCATTTTTCCACGTCTGAAATCAAGCTTTTTAATGTCCTTTCTTCTAGTTTTTCACTGTAGTTCACCTACCTCAGATGTCCTCCCTTCACAGGTCAAGGCCCTCAAACATCTTTCAGATTTCTCTCTCAGACAGAGCTAAGAGCAGTAGATAAACAAACGTTTGTGCTAAATACTGAAATCAAACACCTGGATACAAAAACCATGAACCACCATCATCAGAATCATAGTGCTATAGTTCCTCAATTCTGGTTCTTTCCTTCTACTAGATGCCACAGGTTCAAGGACCATTCTCTGGGCTATGGAATTCCCACCTTCCAAGGCAGCTGCATCAGAAATTAAATTATCTTCTACTTCATTGCCAGTAACTCTTTCCTAGCTTTATCACACTCTCAATTTGTATTATCCCTAGTTGTTCTCAGCTGGCATAGCATAATGGTGGTGGTGGTGGTGGTGGTACAGATTCACTTTGTGTCTTTCAACTCTTGGAATGAACTTGTGCTGATCCATGGATAACAGACCCTAGTCTTCTCATGACTGATGAATATTGTATAGAAAATATTTGTTCACTGTTAGAAAACAGCCCATGCTGATAGAATATAGGAAAACCATTTGACCCATGGAGCAAAGTAGCCTTTATTTCCAGATTCTGAATTCTAAGCATTATAGGAAATGGCCATATCCCAGATGTTACTGCTAATAGTTATTGATATATAATTTACCTTATAGCAAAACCCCAGCAGATCTTGGTTACTGAAAGTCTTTAAATCATATGATGATTTCTTGAGAGAATCAGACATATTGAGCCCGAAGAAGATGGAGAAGAGTGAACCCTGGGAGGGACATGCTAACTGTGTTCCAGGAAATAGAGGAGAAATTATATCTCTTCTATTTTATTCCAAATGGCAGAATCAAGAGCATTGAGTTTAAATTGCAAAGGAAAATTTAGGTATGATGTAGAAGAAAAATCAACACTTACAGCTACTCCAAAGTGATATGGTCTCCCTTAGGCAGTAATGGCTTGCTTCTTTCTGATCAAAAATCTTCAGACAGAGAATGGAATATCATGTCAATTATTGTACAGTAGAGATTACCTATAAAAGTTGGACTAGATTACTTTTCAGGCCCCTTCCAACTTGAAATCTATTTTTTTGATTCTACTTCTTTGTGCCTCATGCTCTTCCTATGTAAAATGAAGGCATTAAACTAGGGTAATATTAAAGGACTCTTTTGAGCTTGCATGTCATATGAAATTAGTAATCATCTACATTTTGTTTTTGTTTACCAAGTTTTCATCTTTCAAATGCAATATTACTTGTGTTGCTGGCTGGGACTTCTAGTTGTTTTTCCACTCTATGAAATCCTGCACTTTTATCTAAAATATGTATTTCCCATTCAACAACAACAACAACAACAACAAAATTAGCTTTTATGTACCTTGAACTGTGCTAATGGATTCGGGGGATACAAAGATCAATGATACAGAGTATCTATCCTTAGGAATATTATAAATCAGTAAGGGAGATAAGAAATGTACATAAACTTAAATATGAAATGATATCCCAACTGCATAGTAATAGATCTTATTCTATACTCTTCCAATGATCTCAAAGAACTTTCCTCCCAGTAACCCATGAGTTCAGTATTTTAAGTATCATTATTTCCATTTTTACAGAGAAGGAAACTCAGATAGGTCAAGTGACCTTCCCAGTGTTGCACAAATCAGTTAATGTCATAGTTGAAATTAAAAATTAATTCTTGAATCAGGATTTTTGTTGTTGTCATTGTTTTGTTTTGTTTTGTTTTTGTTTTTGTTTTTTTGTTGTTTGTTTCCTGTACCACAATTTTTTACATTAGGAATCTCCAGAACCTATGGGGACTCAGATTAGTTAGAGATAACTTTTGGATACAGTGATAAAGGAACTTTCTTGGAGCACATGGGTAACAGTTGGGGAGAAGTGACCATGAGAAAATAACTCAAGCTATCTGAATTAAAGATCATTCCTCTATAAGATGAGATTATACTTTAAATCAATGATCCCATATTACTAGAATTTCAATATATAACAGAATTTCTCATCTTTCACCATTTCTTTCTTATCAATATATTAGCTCTTCTAGTCCCAATGAAATTCAGATATAAAATTGTACTTTCCTTATCTCTATTCAGAGATGGCCATCAGATGCAAGGAAGAAAGGGAATATGGAAACTTTGAAGAGTCATTAGAAAAAGAGAAGGGTATGAAGATCTAAATAAGTTAAACTCTCCAATAGCCTACTTAGGATAAAACATAAATACAGAGGCAGTGTTCTTTGGGGCATGAACCAGATTTATGACTAGATAATAAATGCAGTGAGCTAAGAAACCTGGCAAGCCAGCTCCAATGGCAGCAGTCATAAGAATACATTTAACAGCATCAGAATCTATCAAAAGCAGAATTCCTATTATAAGATAAAATTATTACTGGACAGTGCAGATTTCCTGTCTCTTGCAATTAGGATACAAATGGGTCACACAAATTTGATAGGTCAGCCACCCATTTAAGGTGATTATGGCATTAAAATGAGGTTAATCAGTTGGGAGAAGTTTCTGTTTATTGGAATGGGTAAAGAAGTTTTAAAGCTAACCATTGTAAATGTTTCTGATTTACTATAATTTTATTGATGTGATTAAATGTTTTTGGAGCTATTCATTGAGGCCTGAGAAATCATAGTACATAGTCTGGATAGAATGTAAAGTAGGAGTTTTCCTAAGTAGGGAAAGTGCTATTAACTATACACTGTTGATATGATTGGAAGAATAACTAATACATATCCAAGATAGACATGAAAAAATGGGTAAAGGACTGACTTTTAAGTAAATAAAAAAATATGAAAGAAACAAATAAATTCCCATATTCATATCTTGACTGTGCCATTTTCAATATGTGTAATCTTAGCCAAATAACACCACCTCTCTAAGCCTTGGTTTAATCTTAATGATGAAAGTCTTAGCTCTTTCAGTCATGTGACCAACAAAATAGAGGAATTGGGATTTTCTATGATCCTCATGACTACTCAGAACCTCTCCAAAATAGATATTAAGTACCAAAGATACAGCAACTCAAGCTATCTCCAAGGTCTAAGACCAGTGGAACCCCAATGAAGGTAAAATGAAAGCTCATGAAATAATGTATACTTTGAGATCATTAAGCACTTCATATACCCTAGCCCTATTGGGATTCTAGGTGATTCAAGGACCCAACCCACAGGCTTGCAACAAAGTTAACCACATATCCCACTCCCCATTTTTTTCTTTCTAGTGCTATGGATATCCAAGCTCCAAATGGCAGAGATACTGATGTCTCATGTTACAAAAGATCTATGTAAGAGAATAGAGGAACAGACAGAAATGTTGAGAATATATTGTCTGGATTTGAAATTGAGCTCAATCGCAGCCCCCACACCTCAGACAGAGCTGCAGAGCTTCAAATTCCAAATGGCAGAAATCACTCCAGGCTACAGAAGCACCAGTGTGGTAGAGCTCTGAACTGGTGTACTAGAAAACTGAGAAACAGAGGGAATGGGACAGGATATAACATGGACATTGGGGTGCTGTGTGTCACTTCACTGTTTGCTTGAGTGAAAGAGCCTTGAACACAGGATAAAGCCTCTCAAAAGTCACTTAGAGGCAGTCCTAAATTGGTGAGCCATGAATTACCCAGCATGAGGGGATGGTGAGAATTTTTGATCCAGTCACCAGGAAAACCACCTCAGAGGCAAGGGGGTCAGAAAGTGAGCAATAGAGGGGGGAAAAGGTAATAAAAAGATGGAAATTTTTAAACATCTCAGGAGGAAGAAAAACCAATTATCGTGAGCATGAATAGATAAATTAATAGGGTAAATAGTAACAAGAAAAGGAAATACCACCCTTCAGAATTAGGAAATGAATTCAGTTATCAATGAATAAATATACCACAAAACAAAGGAAAATTATTTAACACTTGATGATACAGGAGACCTACTGGATTGTGAAGAAATTTTGTTCCCACGTGGGTTAAAAGAAAAATAAGAATATCAAAAGTAGAATTTATGGTCTGTACTGAAAAAAAATATTGCAGACATGAAAAAATCAATTTGAACCTATGATACTCTCACCAAAGAAACAGAGAAAGAAAAATTAATTGGAAATGAAAATGTACAGAAATGAAGGACAATCTAGAAGAAGAGAAGCAAACAAGTAATATTTAATACAATATGATCTCTATTCAAGCAAAATATATTGTTCTAGATGACAGAATATGCAGAGAAAATATAAAGATTCTAAGTATCCTAGAAGAATACAAGTCAAAAAAACTGAACACCATAATACAAGAAATAATACAAGAAAACTGCCCAGAACATTTGAATAAAAAAGTTGAAACACCAATTGAAAGTGTCAACTCTAGAAAACACACACACACACACACACAAACACACACATAACTGCAAACTGACAGTGTTCAAATTTAACAATTCAATTCAGAAACAAATTCTTTAAACAATCAGGAGAAAGACCTTCAAATACAAAGGGAAGGGAAATTAAAATAACACAAAGTTATTTTGTAACCATCAGAAAAAAGTAACAGGCAATAGAATAATGTATTCCAAAAAGCAATGGATTTCAAGATGCAGCCCAGGATGACCTCCTTAACCATAAATGGAAAAAAAAATATGGATGTTCAATAATGTTTGAAAGAGTCTTAGAAAGAAAAACAGACTTGAAGACATTATTATTTACTTCTCAATCAACACAGACAACAGAAATGAAGGGGGTAAACAAATGCAATAGTTAAGGACAGCAACAGCAACTGAGTCATAGCAGAAAGACTAGTAAATTATGTCTTTATAAATAAATGTAAAGGTAAAAGTCAGGTGGAGATAATGGTGGACAAGAAATCCTGAGGTATTACAGAGAAAATCTCATGAAATCCAGACCATAGGTGAACCATTGAAAGCTAGCAATGAAGGGAAGGGGATCTCAGTAAGAGAAAAGCCTTCAGGGATATAGATGAAAAGAGTGGGGAAAGGGTGCAAAAATTAAGTTTAAAATGATGATTATTTGAAGGGGAGGAGAAAGAGAAATCTACTTGACTCAAAGATAAAGAGGGGAAGGATTAAGTAACTAGATAAAAGGAAAGAAAAAGAAAATAGTACTCCAAAGGGAAAGGGATAACAAACAGGAAGGACTACTGGAGGTGATGGGAAGATGCTCAATGGGAATTGGGTCATCATAACAAAAATTAAACTAAGATAATTGAAAGATCTAGTAATATGAAAAAATCATAACTCAAAGGAGTAAATAATATTTTACCATTCCTTCCAGAACTGTGATCCTATTATTCTATGAAAAAAGGAGTAACATAAAAGAGTTAAATTTTGGGATGGTGATAGTCAACTGTCTGAGAGTGCAGGAAAAGGAAATTATGTCAGTGTGACCGCTACTGTTGAAGACAAACAGAAATGAGTCTAAGTATTTGAGTGATAAACATCCTCAGGTGCTAATATCTGAAGAGGACCAGTCACTGGTGCCAACGTATTCCCCCTCCTCTACTACCACACACTTCAATAGTTCTATAATTATTCCACACACACAAACATATACACACACAAACATATTCCTATACTTTTATTTCTCTGAGAGGATCCAGAAAGATTAGATTGACAGACTCAAAAATTATGTAACCTTTAAAAAATCCTTTTTAACAAATTCATTAAAAAGCCTTAATACATCTTTTAACTGTGAATAGAAAGTGTTTGGGAGGCAATCAAAAGAGCTGAGGGCAGGTTCCTTAAAACTCTCCCTGAACTTTTTATTCATTCCTAGACCCAAGATCAAATATACCTTTGTTAATACTATAATATCTTTTGATTCTCATTTCTGTTTTAAAGCATGACTAGAAATTGAAATGACTAGGTCACAAGAGACTTTTTCACTCAGTGATAAGCATGTGTTTTTATACACATAAGTTTGAAAGATGTACATGTGAGCATATTTTAGAATGTACATTTGGCACAATTTACAGCCCAAAATAATAACTGTTTTGAAACTGGACCCAAACGTAATAAACTTTCTTTCCTCTACCCACCCCATAACAACAACAACAACAACAGCAACAACAACAACAACAACAACAACAACAACAAAAGTGAAATTGTTGATTAATTCACCCATCTGACCAGTCTTAGATTTTGATGACAACTTTTTGATTCTAAAAGCAAATCTTGAGAAGTTTATATGGAAACCAGTGTGTGTGTATGTGTGTGTCTCTCTCTCTGTCTCTCTGTTTGTCTTTCTCTGTCTCTTTATATATGTCTCTGTGTTTATATATATATAAGTATATATATATATATATGTGTGTGTGTATAAATGTATATAAACACATACACACATACAAATGCATATGCACACACATATACATTCACATGGACTAACATACACATATTTATACATACATATATACATGTGTGTGCATATGCATATGTATATAGTATGCTCCTTTTGCTTCCTATTGGTTGCAGAGTTCAAATGGGTTAGAATATAGGAATTTCCCTCCCCAATTTAATTCACATTGCTTAGGTAAACTTTAAAATATGTATTTTTATCTATTCTATTCTATTCTATTCTATTCTATTCTATTCTATTCTATTCTATTCTATTCTATTCTATTCTATTCTATTCTATTCTATTCTATTCTGTTCTATTCTATTCTGTTCTATTCTATTCTGTTCTATTCTATTCTATTCTATCCCATCCCACCCCATCCATCCCATCACATTCTATCTATCTATCTATCTATCTATCTATCTATCTATCTATCTATCTATCTATCTATCTATCTATCTGTGTTTCCGCATGTGAGAATGTATGAATACATATATGCATATATCAGCCTTTAAGACCATACTTGATTTTTTTATTTTAAATATACTTCACTTATTTGAATATTCTATTTCAGTTTAAAATTATATTATTCTTAGACTATTGCTTCTTTTTCAGGTTATCCTCCTTCCTCCCAATGCAGGATCATTCAATAATTTATAGTTTGAAGGTCTTTTGAGTATTAACAACACCAGAGCACTCCAAATCTATTAGGGACCATTGTTTTCATATTTGTTTATATTTTATTAATTAACAATATGATGGTTAGTGTATTGAACTCCACCGAATAAGCACAATTTTTGATGATTGGGGAGAAAGCAAGAGACAAGAAACAGTTAATAAGAACTCTCAAGCACAAGGATTATTGGAGGCAATTTCTAGATCAAAAGTGAAAGCAGGTAAAAAATGATGAGCAGGCAGATTTCAGAAAAACCTGGAAAGACTTAAGTGGACTGATGCTGAGTGAAGTGAGCAAAACCAGGAGAACATTGTACATAGAAACAGCAACATTGTGTGATGACCAACTGTGACAGACTTGGCTCTTCTCAGCAATCCCAAAGAACTCATGATAGAAATTGTTATCCACATCCAGGAAAAAGAACTATGGATTCTGAATACAGCTTGACCCATACTGTTTCTACATTTTGGCTGGGTTTTTTTTTTTAGGTTTTTCCTTTGTGTTCTGATTCTTCTTTCAAAATATGACTAATGCAGAAATATGTTTAATGTGATTGTACATATATAACCTATATCAGATTGCTTTCTGTCTTGAGGAGGAAGGGAAGGGAGGGAGTGAGAAAAATTTGGAACTAATTTTTTTTTTACAGGGCAATGAAGGTTAATGAAGGTTGTCCAGGGTCACACAGCTAGTAAGTGTCAAGTGTCTAAGGCTGGATTGGAACTCAGGTCCTCCTGAATGTAGGGTCAGCACTTTATCCACTGAGCCACCTAGCTGCCCCATGGAACTAAAAATCTTGTGCAAAGATAGTTCAAAACTATCTTTACATGTAAATGGCCAATAATAAAATAATTTTATGATAACAAAGTGAATGCACAATGGTAAACCAAGATCACAAAGTAGCAGAAAGCTGTATGATGAGCTTCTTGACAAAACTCCTAAGATTTCTAGTGAAATTCAGCTGGCTGAATCCTGATTAGGAAATCAAAAGAATAATCACCTTGAATTATCTTTCCAGCCTAAGTCAGCATAGAAAAGTGAACAGAAGGGAAGATACTAGGGATGAAGTCAGGTGAGGAACACACACTGAGTGGAGAATTTTAGTGGACAAGGACTATGTCCAAGGGTAAGACAAGGTACCACACCTATACCAGGTCATCTTGACCTTGGCATAGTAAGGGAATAGTTGCCCACTGGCACCATTGTTGTCTATAATACAGATCCAAGTTAGATAGAGGAATGGAATTGTGCCTAGAGATGGCAGATTAAATATTGTCCAGAAGGAAGCAGCATCTCTTTGGTTCAAGAGTGGAGTATAGTCTTAGTTCTGGTTTATAGCAAAATATAAAACTTACAGAAAAATAACTAGGGCATATATCCCAGACCAAAAAGAAGTATAGCATTCTTTAATTCTGAATCAGCAGAGATTTCCATCTAACTCATAGTAACTTAGTCCAGCTGCAGTTTGTTATTTCTCATACAAAAATCCAAATCAGAAATCTGCAGACCCAAGAACACAGTGGCATTAATAAGAATTTATTGTAGATCAAACCCCTTTGAGAGCACTAAAAGCCTGCAGGTCCCTAACCTACATTGCTTTGAAATCCTGTAATAACATAACATCCAATACCCCAAGGAACTGAAACATGTGAAGCACAGATCTTCCCTCTAGAAGCCGGTAGAGCCTGAATTGACTATTGAACTATCTTGAGAGTTACATTGACAAAGCCAAGATGGTGGAGTGAAACCAGGAAGCTGCCTGAGCTCTCCAATTTTTCCCTCAGAAAAAAATGTCAAATTAAGCCCCTCAATATTTTCTGGAGCTGCAAATCCTGAAAAAAATGGAGCGAAACAATATTTTTACTTAAGATAACCTAGAAGATATTCAGGAAAATGTGATTCATCTGTATAAAAGGGGAGTACAGCTCAGTGCAGAGGGTGTCTGGGCAAACCATCAAAAGGTAGTTAGTCACAGAACAGATCAGCAGCTGAGGATCCATAATCCTAGCTCAACAAGATAATGGCATAGCAGGCCAGTTGTGAGGACTCCAGTCCCAACACAGAAGGCAATCTGCCAGCTGGGGTATCTGCTACCAACAGGCCCAATTAGGCTGGGACATGCCAGTGCAGTGAGCAAGATGCAAGTTAAAGAAGCCTCAGAGCAGAAATCTGGTACCTCAGCCCCTGGACCACATCTATAGAAGCTTGGGAGAGTGCATGCTATACCCCAGGAGCAGAACTCAACCTTAAAAGTCACAAAAGAGGTTAAATATTAATAAGAAATAAAAAGAAGCCTTTCTATTAACAATTACTATGGTGACAGGGAGGATCAAAACATAAATTCAGAGGAGGATATCAATGATAAAATGCCTAAATGTGAAGCCTTAAAGGGGAAGAAGAATTGGTCTCAAGACCAAAAAACTGTCTTGGAAGAACTGAAAAGAGATTTTATAAACTAAATAATAGTGTTAGAATAAAAATTTAGAAAAGAAATGAGTCATGAAAGAGAAACTCAATAGCTTACAAAAATGAAGTCTCAAAAATATAATTGAAAAAATGGTAAAGGAGGATCTGATTGGGGAAAATAATTCCTTAAGAATCACAATGGGGGGAGGGGAAGAGCCAAGATGGCTGAGGAAATGCAGTGCCTTTCCTGAGCTCTCATTCAAGACTCCTTCAAATTTCATCAAATAATGTCATAAGACTATTTCTGGAATAGCAGAACCCACAAAAAATAGGATGAAACAATTTTCCAGCCAAAGTCAACATAGAAGGTCAGCAGAAAAAGTATGTTGTACCAGGGTGAGAGTAGAGTAGAGCCTAGCACAGACTATGCCAGCCAGAGCCAAAGCAAACCAGGAGCAGGCCTTGGAAGCCTCTGAATCAGCAGCAGGAGCTACTTCTCCTGTAACTCAGCCCATAGACAGTAAAGGGGTCAAACAGTAGGCCAGAAGGAGATTATGTGGTCTCTTTCCTAGCATTGAGGCAGGACTGTTATTTTCCCCATACTCTGATCCAGGTCACAGGTAGCAGTCCCAGGCAGGGGAGGAGCACAAGCACACCAAAGCTTGCAGCCACAATAGAACTGGATTCTGTGCATAGGGCAGTTCCACAGCAGTTCCATGGCAGTTCCAGGGCAGAAAAGCAAGCCAGTGTTTGCTTTCAGACCAGAACATATACCACGAGACTGGTGAACATACCTCTCCTTGAATCATACCACTTTGAAAGAACTAAGGATGTACAAGTACCTAGAATTATTTCTGAAAACAGTTGCACAAACCCCCTGAAGCTAGGGACAGTGTGCCCTCCAACCTGGAAGCAGTACCCCATTTTAAAAAAAGAGTAAAAAGTCAAGAAATAGGCTGGGAAAATTAGTAGACAGAAAAAAGATTCTGACCATAGAAAGTTTCTATAGTGACAAGGAAGATCAAAATACATCCTCAGAAGAAGATAACAAAGTCAAAGCCCCTAGATCCAAAGCTTCCAAGAAAAATATAAATTGGTCTTAGGCCAGGGAAATGCTCAAAAAGAACTTTAAAAATAAAGGGAGGTAGAGTAAAAAATGGAAAGGGAAGTGATAATGATACAAAAAAATCATGAAAAAAAGTCCACAGATGGGTAAAGGAGATACACACACACACACACACACACACACACACACACACACACACACACACACACACACACACAAATACTGAAGAAAATACCTTAAAAAACAGATTAGGCCAAATGGTAAAAGAGGTACAAAAAACCAAGGAGGAAAAAAATGCCTTGAAAAGGCAAATTGCTCAAATGGAAAAGGAGGTATAAAAGATCTCTGAAGAAAATAACACTTTAGAAATTAGGATCACACAAATGGAAGCTAATGAATTTATAAGAAATCAAGAAACAATAAAACAAGACCAAAAGAATGAAAAAATAAAAGACAATGTGAAATATCTCATTGGAAAAACAATTGACTGGGAAAATAGATCCAGGGGAGATAATTTGAAAATTATTGTACTACTTGAAATCCATGATCAAAAATAAGAGCCTAGATATCATCTTTCAAGAAATTGTCAAATAAAATTGCCCTGATATTCTAGAACCAGAAAGAAAAATAGAAATTCAAAGAAACCACCCATCACCTCCTGAAAGAGATTCCCAAATGAAAAATTCCAGGAATATTATAGCCAAATTTCAGAGCTCTCATGTCAAGGAGAATATATCACAACTATCCAGAATGACACAATGCAAGTGTTGTGAAGCCACAGTCAGGGTAACACAATATATAATAACTTCTACATTAAAGTATCAGAGGGTTTGAAATATGATAATCCAGAGGTCAAAGGAACTGGGATTACAACCAAGAATCACCTATGCATCAAAACTGCGTATAATACTTTGGAGGAAGGGATGGGAATTCAATGAAAGATAGGACTTTAAGGCATTCTTTTTGCTTGTTTGTTTTTTGCACAGGGCAATGAGGGTTAAGTAACTTGCCCAGGGTCACACAGCTAGTAAGTGTCAAGTGTCTGAAGCTGGATTTGAACTCAGGTACTCCTGAATCCAGGACCAGTGCCTGGTAACTCTTGAGAAATATATCTTTATTAAGGCAGATAGAAGGAATACACACAGACAGAAGGTGGCATTATAAGTTGATTCTGATGTGATAATTAAAATGAATGAGTGGGCCAAACATCAAATCATAAGAATAATCAATAACTTCCTCCAAGAGAATGACAACAATGAGACAACAGACCAAAATTTATGGGATGCAGCCAAAGAAGTTTTTAGGGTAAACATTATATCTCTAAATCCCTACATGAACAAAACAGAGAAAGATGAGATCAATTAATTGGGCATGCTTCTAAAAATGCTACAAAAAGAACAAATTAAAAATCACCAATTAAAAACCAAAGTAGAAATTCTGAAAATCAAATGAGAGATTAATAGCATTTAAAGTAAGAAAACTATTTAATTGATAAATAAAACTAAAAGTTAATTCTATTAAAATAATAAAATAGAGAAACCTTTAGTTATTTAATTTTTTAAAAAAAGATAGAAAGAACCAAAATAGAAAAACCAAATTAACAGTATGAAAAATGAAAAGGGTGAACTCACCACCAATGCAAATGAAATACCATACTAGGTCTGTATCCCAAAGAGATCATAATAAAAGGAAAAGGACCCACATATACAAAAATATTTATTGCTGCTCTTATTTTTTTAGTCAAGAATTGGAAATTGAGGGTATGGCCAGCAATTGAAGAATGGCTAAACAAGTTATGTTATGTGAATGTAATGGAATACTATTTTGCTGTAAGAAATGATAAGCAGATGGATTTTGAAAATCCTGGAAAAACTTGCATGAATTGTTGTTCAGTGAAATGAGCAGAACCAAGAGAACATTGTACACAGCATCAATAACATCGTGTGATGATCAACTGTGATAGACTTAACTCTTCTCAGCAATACAATGATCCAAGACAATGCCAAAAGACTTATTCTGGAAAATGCTCTCCACATTCAGAAGAAGAACTATGGAGTCTGAATGCAGATTGAAGCATATTATTTTGAATTCTGTTGTTGCTTTTTTGTTACTGTTCTTGTTTATTCTTTCTTTTATGTTTTTTTCCCTTTTGTTCTGATTCTTCTCTTACAACATGATTAATGTAAAATATGTTTAACATGATTGTAATATATAATCTAGATCAAATTGCTTGCTGGCCTTGGGAGGCAGGGTGGAAGGAATGGTGGGAGAAAAATTGGCAACTCAAAAATATCTTTACATGTCACTGGGAAAAAATTAAAATTTTAATTTAATTTTAAAAAGAAACATAATTGGGAAGTAGATTGGAAGAATGAGCAAAAAAAATGCCACCGTAAGTATTTATTTTGTGACAAGAACATTCAAGACACAAACTAAGTAGGAAAGAATGACTCTAAAATATCTATAAGCAAAGCCTTGGAATAAAGTTGCAAGTTGGGCCCAAATCCAACTAGAATTCCTCAAAGAAATGACATAATACTTGCTTTTTCCCTCTTTTTAAAAGTTAAAATGTTTTCCCTGAATGACATAAAAGCACTAGTAGAAAAAGTGGAAAAGAAATATGAGTCCTGGAAGATAGAACTGGAAAGACAATTGGAAACTTAGCACATGGGGTAAAAGAAAGGGTGAGGGATTAATGAATTAGTGTACATACAAGAATTTCTGATGAAAAGACCAGAGCTACAAAGAAACTTTCAAGTCCAAAAATGAGTTAAGAGAAACATAAAAAGGCACATATGAATGACCAGTGATAGGATACTAAACAAATAGAAACTGCTTATATTTTCTGTGAATAGATGAAACATTTATCTATTCTTTATCTTGTTATCATTATTAGATGTAAGAAAGGGAGTATGATAGAAAACCTGGCAATGGTTCTGTTATTCCTGTTGATTTTAAAGTGTAAAGTGAGGGGAGAAGGAATACACTACAAAGGTGAGGATGAAGGTTACGAAAAAAGTTATCCCATATCACTGAGGTCTACAAGTAGAAGTCCATGCAAACAAATTGGAAGTGGTGGGGGAAAGTCTGATACTTGAACCTCACCTTTTTTTTAACTGGTCAGAAGATGAGAAAATATATTATATTTGGTTACAAATTTCTCTGGACATCAAAATAACTGGGAGAAGAAGAATGGGAAATTAAAGAATCAATACATTAAGGGAAGAATTAGTGTTATGCAAAATAAGACTTTATAAATATTTGTCACTCTTTTTTTTGAGGTGGCAAAGAATTGGGATCTGAGGAGGAGCCCATTAGTTTGGAAATATCTGAATTCTATCCCAAATTCAAATATAATAGTATTATTTGCCCCAAGGTTCTTTTTTTTTTTTTTTTGCAGGGCAATGAGGGTTAAGTGATTTGCCTAGGGTCACACAGCTATTAAGTTTCAAGTGTCTGAGGCTGGATTTAAACTCAGGTTCTTCTGAATCCAGGACCAGTGCTTTATCCGCTGTACCACCTAGCTGCCCCTACCAAGGTTCTTTCTGTTTTACCTTCACGAACCTTTTACTCTATCTTTGTCAGAAACAAATCCAAATTACCCTTCTAACCATTCCCATATTTTTAAAAAATGTAACTATCACTAATTAATGTCTGGAATTTATATACTCCTTTACATTGGCTAAAATAAAACTATTAAGGGTCTGTATAATATAAAGCCCCCATTATACAATATCATGACTCTAGTGTTATCTGTTTCTTGAAACTCTCTCCTCTTCTAATCTCCCTTTATTTTTAGGTTGGCTACCTAAATTACAATATCATTCAAATTTCTTCTGTTGGTCTTCACCCAAATATTCTTCACTGATTCACCAATAAGATTCATTGCTTTCTTCACACTAATGTATCTTCTTAATACAATCCTAATCTCTCCCCCATTCAATTTAATCTATCCCTCTATTCTTTCACAATAAGGAATACCCTTCCGGAGCCACATTTGAGTCATAAGTATTATCCTATCAAATCTTAATTGTACCTTTGAGGTAAAATATTCTTCTTGGTTTGGAGACCTTAGATATCATCTAGACATCCTAGTTGATGCTAAATTTGCATTTCAAAAACATTTTTGTTTTGTCTTTCAAAGGATTTGTTTTATATTATGAGATTATGTTTTAGTGTCCCATCTTCCTATAGTATAATATCTTTTAAAAGGATAGTCTATATATTATATAAACTTTATATATATATATATATATATATATTTAACTTTGTAGTACAGTGCACATAGCCTATATTTCAAAAGTGTTTGTCGTATATTTTATCATTGTAAATATCATATAATGACAATATTTGGGAAGGGATATCAGGGGATGTCCACCAGAATATATACTTGAAGAGGAATCTCCACTCTAGCATACTTGATCTAGTCCATCCAAAGATCATCAAAGGGCAACTCACTACCCCATAAGCAGAACATTTTAGAAACTTCCTCCTTCCATCAAGCCTATATTTGCCCCTTTGCATCTTCTATCCAATACTCCTGACTTCGCTTTCAAGGGCTAAACAGAACAAGTCCAATCCCTTCTCTACTTGAGAGATTCTTAAATACTTGAAGACAGCTATAGCATCTCACTGTAACCTTAGTCTTTTTTCTAAAGGTTAAACTTGAGGCTCTTCACCATTATGATGACCCTTCTATGGATTATCATTGGCTTCTATCAATGTGCTCTTCAAACAATAGTGCCCAAAACTGAACATAGTATTCTAGATGGCATTTGACTGGGGAAGAATACAGTGGAATTTCTAGGTCCCTATTACAACAAACTATGCTTCTTTTAAAGCAGCCCAAGTGTCTCATTTGAAGCTCAGAGATGTAAAGTGATTTTTACAAGGTTATGTGGCTAGTAAATGAAAGTGTTGGGATTCAAACCCTTTTGCCTTGAAATCTATTGCACTCTTCAATGTTTAAATATGCTCCCTTTTGAACTGAATTGGGCTGTTTAGATTCCATTGAGCTCAGCATTCTAAATATTATTAGAAAATAAAAATGCCCAAATATAAACCCACTTGCAAAAACATGTCTATTTCCATATACCTGATTAATTAGGTAGATATTGAGGCAATTGGGTATTAAAGGATCCTTCAAAGTACAGATTTTTTGGGGGGTGGGGGATATTAAGAGGAATAATGAAAGGCGAGTGTCAGCTCTCATGAAGGCAGCAATTACTTAGAGAAGAATATGTGGACCTGAAACCTGCCATTTCATAAAAGAGTAAGAAATGTTCTTTCCAACTTAGAGAGATGAGACTGACAGACTGATGGTTAAAGGGTTGATTAATTTATTCTTATGGGGCTCAAAGACAACACACTATCATTTCATGTCTGAAGCATCAGTGTTTCTAAAAAATTCATGTGTTACTCAGTCCCTCTTAACTTTAGTTTTCAAAAATGTGTGAAATACAATAATGAGAAGGCTAAATAAGGTGCATGACTAGAATTAAACTCAAGGTTTCTAATTGTCCTAAATGAGTATTATGAATTATAAAACCTTAAAAGACTGATAGAAAATCAATTTTGATACTGAAAAAATGTAATCTTGAAAAAGTCCTTTGTCCTATCTGCCCTTCATTTTCCTCATACACAAATGGGATTGATAATGCTTCCATTGAAAGGCAACAAAGCATAGTAGCTAGAAGGTCAACTTTTGAATTGAGAAGACCTGGGGTCAAGTTCTGCTTTTTACACATACTGGTTGAGTAACCATGGGCAAATCACTTAACCTCTTAAAACTCTTAAACTATGTTATAGATGAGTTATTGATTTATATCAGTGGATATGAAAACTCCCAAGAAGAAAAAGAAAAAAGGTCACATTTTACAATCTGCCAATGGTATATCAGTGCAACTGGTGGTCAATAAGTTCTTATTGAGAAATGTTATACAGAACAATAGAAAAAAAGGAAATAGTCAGCTTTAAATGAAGCAAAAATATGAGGTAATTGTAGTATAAAGAACTGTGGATTCAAAATCATTGAGCCTTGTTCTATGATTTCATGCCTGGGTACTACTTGGAAAATCTGTTAACCTTTTGGAGCCTTACCTTTCTCATCTCTAAATTAAGGCAGCTGGCCCTATTTAAAAAAAAAAAAGATTTTATTCATTCATTTGGTTCGTTGTTGTTGTTCTGCTTTGTTTCCATAATCCTTAAAGATATAGAGCCATAGGATGTTAGCTCTGGAAAAACCCTCAGAAATTATTTAATGCAGTTCTTCATTTTACATTTTCTATACTTTGTATTTTTCCAAGGCCTAACCCTATAACTAATATATACTTTTGAATCTCTCACCCCCATTCCCTTTCCATTATAAGCCAGCAGTATAAAGTAAATTTTATTTTTAGCTATTCTTTTATTGTTAATTGAATGGTAGACATACTGTCCCTGGAGAAATTAGAGCAATGCCTTAAATTACAAGAATATATTCTGTGAATTTCTAAACTCATGAATATTTGGTAAACTGCTTAATTTTCAAGGAAATGACATTTTGTTATTGATAAAAATAGGGATCTTGTTATCAAATCTCATCATTAATGAATATAATTAATTTTCCTCATATATCAGTAGATAAATAAGATAATATTACAATAAAAAAGATCATAGAGCATTTGTTGTTGAGCTGGGTATTCCATATCTCTTCTTGCTTTAATTGCATAATATACATCCTATCTTAGGATAGAATCTTAATGTTCATTAGAGTCCTCTGCCCCCTAAAATGTTAGTGTAGCTACACTATATTGTTGAGAAAGAGATGCCCTATTTATCCCCAATGACAAAGCAGCTACAAAATGATGAAAAGAGTTCAAGCTCTGGAAAGTCTTACCAAGATTACAGTAGGCTTGGGTCCAATAATAGACTGGTTAACTCTTCTTTGAAAACTAGCTAAGAATTTTGGAATGACACATAACCAAGTTGGCCACTCTCAAAAACTACCTGTTAAGTTCTAAAGGACACAGTAAACTAGATAAACACCTGGCCTTAGGGAAAGCAAACCTGTATTCAAGTCTTCAGCAGCTCATATTTTATTGTTAAGTTATAGGTGCTAATGCTATAATAGATGATAGCTTATGGAAGTAAAGGGAGTGTAGAGGAAGGTGAAAGTTCCTCCCCAGAAATTTACTATACCAATAAAAACCCAGATCTATTTTTTTAAAAAAACGTTAAAAGAGATATCATTTGTACATGTGGAGAAAGGAAGTACATTGATAAAATTGCTAAGTCTTTAAGTACTGAAGGAAATATAAAGTTAAGAATGTACTTTTTAATCATCATAATCATTTTTGAAAGGAAACTGTTTTACTAGATTAGCTATACTACCTAAATCCTATACAATATTACTCTAATCACATCACCCATTACCCTTACTGTACCTAGTAACCAAAGACCTACATTTAAAATCCTTTCCAAGACCAAGGGGAAAAAAATCAATAACTTGGTGGGGCAAAGCCAAGATGGTGGAGGAAATACATTAAATACACAAAGCTCCTGCTACAATTACCCTAAAAACATGAATAAAAGAACCCCTGGAACAGGAAAACCCACAATAATACAGGCTGAGATTATTTTCCAGCCATAGACAGATTAAAGGGGGTAATGCTAGGCTGCAAGTCCAATGCTGTGATCACACAGACAGGGACTCCAGGCACACAACACCAGACAAACTTAACCACCAAGCCTCCAAATCAGCTGCAGCAACAGCGTCTTCTGGAACTGAGCTTGTGGTTGGGTGAGAAGGCTGAACAGCTGGCCAGGGGGGAAAGCACAGGGGTATCAGTGGGACCCAGGGAAGAATTCAGTTATCCCACCTCAGCAGGGAACCAGGAAGAAATCCTGAGCAGCAGGAGGCCCAGGAGGGAGAGGTGCACAGGCTGTTTAGTAAGTAGGCTTCAGGTTATCTTTGGACCAGAGAACCGGCCAGCTGAGAGAAAAACCTGCCCTACCTCAACCCAAAAACCCTGGAACCCTCTGAATCTGGGAACAGTAGTGTAGCTGAGAAGCAGGGCCTCCCAGTGGGGAGTTAAAAGTCAAGTAAAAGACAGAAAGATAAGCAAGCAAAGAAAGTTGAGAATTATAGAAAGTTTCTTCAACAACAAGGAAGATCATGGTGCAACCTCAGAAGATGATAACAACCTCAGGGCCCCTACATCCAAAGCTTCCATGAAAAATATGAACTGGTCTCAGGCCATGGAAGCTCTCAAAAGGGACTTTGAAGAGAAAGTAGGAAGAGATAGAAGGAAGATTCAGAGAGACGGAGGAAAGAATGGAAAGAGAAATAAGAGCGATGCTGGAAAGTCATGAGAAAAATGCAAACAGATTGAAAAGTCAAATGGGAAAGGAGATAAAAAAAATTGTCTGAAGAAAATAATTGCATAAGAATTAGGATTGAACAAATGGAAGCTAGTGACCTTATAAGAAATCAAGACACAGTAAAGCAAATCCAATTGATTTAAAAAATAGAGGGCAACATGAAATATCTCCTTGGAAAAACAACTGACCTGAAAAATAAATCCAGGAGAGATAATTTGAAAATCATTGGACTACCTGAAAACCATGACCAAAATAAGAGGTTAGACATCATCTCCCAAGAAATCGTAAGGAAAACTTGTCCTGATATTCTAGAAGCAGAAGGTAAAACAGAAATTAAAGAATATACCAATCACCTCCAGAAAGATGTGTTTTCCCAAAGAGAAATTGAAGAATATTATAGCCAAATTCCTGAGCTCCCAGGTCAAGGAGAAAATATTGGAAGCAGCTAGAAAAAAATAATACAAATACTGTGGAGCTCCAATAAGGATAAAGCAAGATCTAGCAGTATCTCCATTAAAGGACCAGAGGGCATGGAATATGATATTCCAGAGGGCAAAGGAACTTCTACTACAGCCCAGAATCACATAACCAGCAAAACTGTCTATAATCTTTCAGAGGAAAAAATGGGATTTCAATGAAAAAGAGCACTTTCAGGCATTTGTGATGAAAAGACCTGAACTGAAGAGAAAATTTGACTTTTGAATAGAAGACCCTGGAGAAGCATAAAAAGGTAAACAGGAAAAAGAAATCATGGGGGACATTAAAAGGTTAAACTGTTTACATTCTTACATGAGAAGATAATACTTCCAACTCATAAGAACTTTCTCAGTAAGGAATACATATAGGACACAGTTCTGAACTGAATATGAAAAAATTATATCTGTAAAGCTTTCATTTTTTGTTTATCCTTGTTCTTTGTGGGGCAAACAGGGTGCGGTGTCTTCTGTCTGGGGCTGGATTTGGGCTCTGGGTCTCCTGGGTCCAGGGCTGGTGCTTTGTTCACTGTGCCACCTAACTAACCCATGATGACATCTTTAAAATAGGGTTGAGGTATAGGAGGAATGGACTAGGGGAGGGGGAAGGGGATAGATGAACTGGGGAGAGGTAGCTCACATGAAGGAAACAAGAAAAAAGCTTATGGAGGGGAGGGGAAGAGGTGGAAGGAATAGGGCAGTGAGTGAAACTTACTATTATCAGAATTTTCTCAAAGAGGGAATAACATACATACTCAAGTGGGTATGGAAATATATTTTTGCCCTTTGGAAAAGTGGATGGGGAATGAGATGGGGGGGTGGGAAAACAGGGGAACGAGGGAAGGGAAGTTTGGGGGAGGGAGCTGTAAAAAGCAAGACACTTTCGAGGAAGGTGAAGATGTTCTGCATGACAGCACATGCATGACATATTGAATTGCTTGATCTCATAGGGAGAATTGAGGAGGGAGGGAGGAAGAAAATTTTAAGAAAACAGAATTAGCTCAGAGACCTTAACCTCATTACAAGGGGCTCCAGGTGGGAATAACATACACACCCAATTTGGAGGATTAATCTATTTAACACTATAGAAAAGTAGGAGGGGAAGAGGATAAGGAGGGAAGGGTGAATGAAGGGAAGGTAGAGCCGGGGAGGGGGCAGTCAGTAGCAAAACAACTTTTGAGGAGGAATACGGCAAATTAAGATAGAAAATAGAGTAAATATCATTGGAAGGGAATAGGATGGAGGGAAATAGTTATGATGATTGACTGCAATGGCAAAACGTATGGTACCCACTCTGCAGGGCTTTTGTGAAGAAAATTAATTATCAAGTTTAAGGTACCATATAAAACTTATAATGAACAGGATGCTGTCAGACAAACCTAGAAAGACCCACATGAACTGAGGCAGTGAGAAATGTACTGTGTACAAAATAACAGCAATAGTGTAAGATCATCTTCTGGGAAACACGTGGTTATTTTCAGCAAGGCCATGATCCAATATAACTCTGAAGGACTTATGAAAATTGCAATCCATCTACAGAGAAACAACTGATAGTATCTGAAAACAACTGAAACACTTGTTTTTGGATAAACTCCTTAATCTGAAGTCCTGTTTTTATCTGTTTTCTCTCACAACCTGACTATGTAGAGATATTCTCCATGACTACTCATGTATAACTTTTTTTTTTTGCAGGCCAATGAGGGTTAAGTGACTTGCCCAGGGTCACACAGCTAATAAGTGTCAAGTGTCTGGGGTCTAATTTGAACTCAGGTCCTCCTGAATGCAGGGCCAGTGCTTTATCCACTGTGTCATATAGCTGCCCCCTCATGTATAACTTACATTGAATTGCTTGGGTTCTTGAGGTGGGAGGTGGGAAGGGAGGGAAGAAGAGAAGTTGGAACACAAAGTTTTCAAAAATTTGATTTCAAAATTTGCTTTTACATGTAATTTGGAAAATAAAATTCTAAACAATGAAAAAAGTGTATTGGGGCAGAGGATTATGAGTGTATAGCCCTTAGAGAATGCACAGATTTTTCCTTCTTGGCAAATCTGGGTTAAACAAAAGATGCCCAGTTATTTCCTGCTGATTCCAATCCAACAAATTGAACATTGGAAATCTATTTCTATTCATATGTGACAGAGGAACTAGTGCTGTGTGATGACAAAATGTTTGCTAGTTGATTGTAGAGTGAGAAAAGCTAATGACTCAGTAGATTCTGAGTTGGACTAATTTTATCATATTCAAAAGGGATATTTTTTTTCAGAAACTGTAATGGGGTTTTATCCTTTCCTTTCTGGCTGTATGTGAAGAAAGAACTATTGTGAGCTTCTGGTTCATGGCAGAAAGATATTATTTGTCCACTTGGCAAGCATGAGGCCTCTCCTTTGGTGTTTATTCTTTGATGTTAAGTGAATGAGGATGCAGTGAAGGAATTACCCATGCAGTGACTTTGTGCAGCAATTGGAGTTGATAGCAAAATTAATTGGAGGTGTTATCAGTGGCTACTGGAGTGGTTGTAGCTAATGGTAGAATCACCTACAGATAGATATGGAAATTCAGTTATTTAAAGATGGTAACTGTTTAATTGAGTGACTCTTCAGTAGTTAAGGACTGGTTTTCGACCATAGAAAGGTAATGATAATCAGAGTAATCAGAAAGCTATACCTGAAGAATTTCAGGCAGATTCCATGAAGGGAAAAATGTATTCCCTGGGTCAAGAGTTGGTAGGTGCCCCTTTGAATTATGTTTACTTTACATATATACCTAATTATCTTTTTACTTTTTGGTGGAGTCTACCCTCACCAGAGACCTTTTGCATGCAAGTTGAGTATATGAGCCCAGTAACGGGGTGTTTTAAAATCTACTCTTATTGCTGTATGTTTTCAGTAAATCTCATTTGTAAAAGCTAACACAAAAAAATTAATAACTTCATGATATATATTCATAGAAATATAAATTTACCTAATGTATATGCCCTTTAGTTCTCTGATCCCTCTGTGACCTCAGGAGATAAGAAGGGGAATTAGCAAGTTGTAATATGCATAAGGAAACATAGAAAAAAGAAAAATAGGGCCTTTGAGTTCATCTAGTTTAATCATCTTCATTTTTCAATTTATAAAACTGAAGTACCAAGATGTTGAGTGACTTTGCCAAGTTTACACAAGTTGTAACTTCCACCTAGGAGAAACATTGTACTTCAATCAATGCAAAAACAGAAGCTTACTTCTTGAGACCACTCACTGTCTTGTGTCTGTTTTTGAATAAAAATTTTGATATTGATTGATTGGTTTTATTCAATAGATTTAAAAACACAATGTAACACTTTGACAAACAAACACCAAGGGTACCATTGCTTAAATGTGTAATAACACTAATTTTTTCATTGTTGTGTGTGTGTGGGGGGAATGTCTATGGTGCATTTTGCACTTCTCAAAAGTGTGTGGTCTTAATACATCAGCAAATAAAATGTTTTTTACTTTAAAAAAATGAGATTTGTAGTTAGGGACTCTAGTTCCCTTTCCATTTATCACATATTGCCATCCTTTGCTGTGTTTAGGTTTTTCAATTGTATCTGACCCTTGTTGACTCCTCTTGTGGTTTTTCTTATCAAAGATACTGGAGTAGTTTGTCATTTCCTTCCCCAGCTCATTTTACAGATAAGGAAACTGAAGCAAAGAGTTAAATGACTTTCCCATGGTCACACAGCTCTTAAGTATCTGAGGCCATATTTGAACTCAGACCTTTCTGACCCCAGGCCCAACATTCTATCCATTGCACCATGTAGCTGCCCAGCTGCCATCCTTTGCCCTCCTGAATAGAGAATTGATTTTATAATCAGGAAGACAGAGCAAAACCCACCTCATACATATTTGTGTGAACCTGTGTTCCCTCCAGTTAATTATAATCTGCATTAGTACAGGGAGTTTCTTCACTGGAAATTACCAGTAAGGAAATCACAGAATTATACCCCCCAAAAAGGAATATTCATTAAAGTACAAATTTATTTATTTTTGTAATTTTTTTTTTACTTTTTAAATTTATTTTCAAAGATAAACACAAACCAAAAGGGAAAAAAAAACCTTTGAAAAGTTGAGAGACCATAAGAGTTTCATGATTACCACCCAGTTTATAGGTTAATAAACCAAAGTTCAGTGGGTTCACACAAATATTCAGGGACAGATTACATCATCTAGCCTAGGTCCACTGATCCAAAATCAAAGCTATTTCCCTTATAACATACTGCCTCCTTCTATTCATACAGCTGGTAGCTTTCTAGACAGCTAATTAGTTAGCCAATAACAATGCGTCCTCCCAAATTGTCTAGTTGCTCTAAAGGATTAATTTTCTTTCCTTCTTTCTTTTCTTTTCTTTCTTTTTTCTTTTTTTTTTCAGGGCAATGAGGATTAAGTGACGTTCCCAGGGTAACAGAGCTAGTAAGTGTTAAGTGTCTGAGGTCGAATTTGAACTCAGGTCCTCCTAAATCCAGGACCTGTGCTTTACCCACTGCGCCACCCAGCTGCCCCCTAAATGAGTAATTTTCAAAGGAAGAATGTCTATTCTCTCTCATTATTTACTTCAAGGTCTATTTAAAAGAACAAAATGCACACTTGCTACAAACAGCATTTGAAACTGACAATTTGCAATTAACTAATATTATATCTGCCTTTCAGAAGCAGTAGCCTTAGTGATCCTTCTGAGGATACTACTTAATATTTTGTATTCTTTTTCCTTTCTTTTTCTTATTTTCCCTTCAAAGCATAAACCTTTGAAATCAGATTCATATTCTCAGCAACAGTGAAAGCTGTACAATTCCAGTTCATGGAGGAAATTTTTAAGGATCATCTATCCATCCCATTGACTCAAGGGAGGCTTCACCTAAACTCTTTCAGATAAATTGGATATGATGGAATCAGTGACCTGGAACAGCCAAACCACCAATTTGCCAACTCTTTTGTGAATAACTATATATACTTTACCTGTTACATAGAATACATTTCTTGGAGGAAGAAAATTGGGATATCTGATTCATACAGATTTAAAGTGAATGCATTCTTTTTCCCCCAAATTATAGGATCAATTTCTCTACTGAGGCTTTTCACAGAACTCCTCAAATAGCTTTTACATAAACCCAAAACATTAGTCATGAAATCCAGATGCTCACTAGAAGGAAGGAAATATTTTTAAATCATACACTCTGCATCTACTTAAGAGCAAATAGCTAGATAAAAAGAAAAAAAAACCTTCTGTCAGTCTCCTAAATGTTTCTAAATATTTGACTTGTCAAAAATCTAGAAAATAGAAATCTTCATTTTGCTTATACCTGCTTTTACATAAAGTAGAGATAGCCAATTACAATGAATTTTATCATTTTTTAATTTAAAGAGGCAAAAATAATGTCCTCTTCTTGAATTCTGGGATCTAATCAAACTATTTCTGAAGTAACTCACATGCAGCATTCTCTTTTTGACATGCTTTTACATATACTGGATCCTGTGCCAGAAATTCAATTCCTCCTCCCCACTTTTTACTATAACATCCCTAGATTCTTTCAAGCCATAGTTCAAAAACCACTTTTACATAACACCTGTCTGGATCCTTTTAGTTGCATGTTCCCATCCTGCATTTACTTTATATCTCTCTATATAGAGGGAGAGATAGAGATAGAGATAGATTAGAGATAGAGATAGGGATATAGACAGAGATAAATTAGATAGAGATAGAAATAGAGATAGAGATAGATAAATATGCATGTACTGTCATAATTTAATTAAACAAAAGGTAAAATTGAGCTACATCCCTGATCAAGATAACATTTATTAGTAAGGATATGCTAATTGTCAATCATGGTGGCATCTCCATGAAAGATAATATTTATTAACAGGAGTATGCTACCTGTCAATAAATGGGTCACATTGCCTTCATTTATGTCAAAGACCTCAAACAAAAGGACACTTCTTCTTTTATAGGTTTTGGGCAATACAAATCAGGGTAGATGACATCATGGAATTAAATACATCATGACTAATTACAGAGCTGAGGCTCAGGGAACAACATTTTTGGTTGAAGGCTTGGTAATGTGAGCTAGCAATTACTCCCCCCCCACCCCTTCTTCTCTCATGAGATGAAGAAATAATCATTGTCTGACAGAAATATCAAGAAAATGGCCTAGAATTTTTGGACAGTAAACCAGTCATCCTTGCAGGATAGTTTATTGTAATAAAGAAATCAGGCCCAAACTTGCTTTCTGTTTATATGCAGTTTCCAAGGACAGTTAAATTCCTTGAGGCAAGAAAGGTGGATTTTTAAACTTAATCCATTAAAATCCAGCTGAATCTTGAACTAACTTTAGAGAAAAAGAACCATGATTTAACTAGTTAATGCAGGACAAAAATCATGGATGGATGGATAAGAAAATTACATAGCATCAATTTTAATCTTCTCAGTACGTATATATGAATGTGTGCATATTCTTTTTTTTTACTTGCATGTAAGGTCTTTTGAAATTAAAGGATTATGGAATTTTGCTTGATTCCCTGTCATCTAGCATAAAGCAATTAATAAATGCTTGTTAATTGATCTTAAAACAAAAAATAGCCAGTAAAATTTAAATAATTTATTGAATAACCTAAGAATCAGTGTGGTTAAATCCTAATGTATTTCCATAGATAATGTGCTTAAGGGAATAGAATACTGGACTTAGGAATCATAAATACCTTTTTTTTTTTTTATTCCGTCTCTGACACTGATTAGCTATGTGAACCTAGGCATATAACTTCATTTTTCTGAGTTTTAGTTTCTTCATCTGTAAAATGAGGGAGTTGGACTAGAAGTTCTCCAAATTCCATTAGAACTCAAGCTTTGTCTGTTGTTAGCAATCTTAGCTCACTATTTCTCCATTTGCTTAAATCCAGATTTTTCATTAATGACTATAAACATATTATTGTCTAGATATAAAATAGGACAGACAAAAAAAAATGTAGAATTTGAGTTGGACGATGCATCTGTGACAATTCAGTCCTACCTGTACCAGAATAAGATAACTTTAACAATTTACCTGTCAAATGAATAGCCATCTATTCTTCAACTAATGAACTCCAGTGATAGAGAACCCATAAACTGTACAGATACTCTTTAATTTGGGGAAAATTTTAAATTTTTATTTCCTCCCTCATATCAAGCTTAAATTTGTCTCATATCTCCCATATAGACTCCTTATGAGATCAAACTGATGGGCTTTGCTCTCTCTTCTCTTGTGACTGAGGTGTATTTATAATGGGGATTTAAAGGTCCAGGTGAAATTCAAGGCATGATAGCCATGACAACACCTAGGAGATTTAGTTACTTATTTGAACTTTGTATTACTGATATATGAATGTTGTAACTCGCTTAGGGCCAAGAATTTTTCTTTTTCTTCTTAACCAAAAAGATAAAAAATATATATAAGTTTATTGATTCATTTTCTTTTTACATTATAGTCATTTTTGGAAATATCTCTCCCCACTCCACATCTTCTAAATTAAACCTTTCCTTTTAATAAGGGAAAACCATGCAGTTCAAACATCCAATATGGCAACCATGTTTACTGAAGTATACAAAATTCTATCCTAGTTGTACTACATGCCTGTACTGAGAAGAAGGAAATACTATATCATCATTTGTTCTCTGGGATTATCAATGGTTACTTGGTTATTCAGAGTTCATCTTCCATTTGATGATGTTTTCACCAAACAAATTATGTGTATTGTTCTTTAGATTACATTTGTTTTATTTTGTTTCAGTTTTTTAATCTTCCCATATTTCTGTGAAGTTCTTATAATTGCATTTTCTTACTGTACTAAGAGACTACAAAGTCAACAAGTCTTTATTAAATAGTTAATGTTCATTACTTTGCTAGGCACTGGGTATGCAAGTACAAAAGAATGGAATAATCGCTACTTCCAAAAATTTTATAATTCTAATACAAAATAATATTCTATTACACTCATGTACAACACATTTTTAGCCATTCTACAAATGAGCAGCATATACTTTGTTTCTTGTGCTTAGAAACAACAAAAAGTGCTAATTTGATTTGGCAAGAGAGAGGGGAAGAAGGATATTTTGACATTTATTTCTGATTTTTACCACAATAAATATGTTCTATAATAAAATTGCTAGGTCAGATGGTATGACCAGTTTACTCAGTTTTTTGCATAATTTCAAGTTGATGTCTAGAATAGTTGTATCAATTCAATTCAAAATTCCTATATTATTTTGCATATTAAATTATCTTATTTTCTGTAATCTTTGCTAATTTGCAAAATGAGACATGAAATGTATCAGATATTTTAAAGTTCTTTCTAATTATTTGCAAATGAATCATTTCGCATAACAATTTTTTGTCTCATTTCCTGATTTATTTTGGATACCCTATTTGATTAGTGATATTTGATGTTAAAGAAAATAGTATAGCACCATTAGTGGAGACATGGTTGTGGAGTAAGAAAACCTTGATTCAATCCCCAACCCTGACATATCGACTTTGTGACCCTTGATAAGTTATGTTAAAGTTCCTCATGTAACTCTAAGAATATAAATTGTAGTAGAAATTCTAACCTACATCAGAAGAGGGAATATACATTAAAATCACAGGTTCAATTTTTTTAAAACAATAATTGTTTTCCCTAACAAATTTTCTTCCTTACTGATTTTGTTCATTCAGAAACATTAATCTTATGCAAACAAAATCATCTATTTTGGTCTTTTATGATTACCCTTATCCATCATTTTTTTAAGAATGTTCACCTTAAAGATACCACCTTCCATTTTTTTTTCATAAGTTTTTTTAATTGTGTATTGTTTTATCTTATCGTCATGATGTTACCTTGGATATTGAGGTCAAGTATTAATTTGAATATCATTGTGTTATGTCATATGATGCTAGTCTAAACCTAATTACTTCTAACCCACATTACAATTTTCTCAGAAACTCTTGACAAATAGAGAACCATTTTCCTAGTAATTTAAGTCTGTGGACATCATTCAATTTTAATTGAGTTAAAATCTTCAGTGTACTGCCTCAAAATCATGGTTAATCCCTTCTAATTCTAGTTTTACTTCTTGCTTTGATTATCCCATTGAGTTTCCCAAATCTTCAATTTTTTAACCTATCTCTTTCAATTCAGACTGGTTCAGTTAGTGCATTACAATCTATATTGCTCTGATATATATATATATTTTTTTCCTCCTGGTATAGTTCTGATCATTTAAAAACATGTCTTTTTTCTTCTTGTTGTCTTTGTGTCATATTCAAAATTCCCAATTATTTTGTTTTCTTCCTTCTCCTTCACTCATTATGTAACTTTATGAAGTATTTAGATCTAAATCTATCTCCTATTTTTTATTTATTTTCTCTTTGCTTCTGTTTCCAATGCAAATTAATGTTTTTCCTCTCAATAATGTTATTTTTTCATATCATTCATGCTATCCACAATGTTTAAGTTGCATATATTTCTCTTATGTCTTATTGAATTTAGCATCTTTGCAGTTTTGCATGGTCTTTACATGATTTGATTCCTGTATCATCAGATATGAAATTATCAGATTCCCAAGCATTTTACTTTTCTCCATACTCATTTTCTAATTTGGTACCTTATTTAAGCATGGCCCCAAGTACTCCTGTATTCCATCACATAGAAGTTTTTTATCTCCTTTCCTTTTTCTAATTCCATTTAGATGTTACAGTGCCTTTGCCCATGGTTTACAACTAGGCCTGTATATAATTTATTTCAATTTGCTGGACAATTCTCTCCAGAAAAGTCATTTATTTGAGTGAGTCAGACTTCCCTAAGACAAAAATGAATGTCTAAATATCACATCTACCAAAAATGTTCCATTTCTTAGTCTCAATCACTATTTTCCAGAAAAGTAAAGAAAGCTTCATTTCTAAATAAAAAAAAAAAAGATAAAAGAAAGACACTCTGGTTGCATAGCAGGTTCCAGGGGTAATTTTGAAAATATAGTACGCTTGCTATTGCATGAGGTCTTTTGGACCCAGAACAAGGAAAATTGGAATGAGGGTAATATGTAGTAAGAACCTTAGATTATCTGGGGCTACTAAAAAACAACAAACACCATTGAATATGAGGCTAAAACAATGAGATCTACAATGCTCTACAAAGATGTATTAATAGTCAGCCAGAGCTTGTGTTTATATATTTGATTGGGTTTTTGGAGGGATGTGGTCGTGGGAAGCCAGAAAAAGCACCTGTCATTGAACTATCATGTGAATCACACCCTCAACTCTAAAAAATTGTTTCAATATACTGCAGTGGTTTGGTTCTAACCTTTGCATTTTTCCTGTTTCAGGATCCATTGTACTTAGAATCATAGATTAGAGCTTGAAGTTCTCAGAGCTCATCTAGTCCAAATCTTCGTTTTGCAAATAAGGCAACTAAAGCCAAACGTGTTTAAGACTACAGTACACTAGCTTGTCCAGGGAATTACTGGGATTCAATGCCCCAATGTCTTGTTTACTACCAGATGTAATTAAAAATTATAATTGTATTGGAATTTTGGAACTGATTTCTTCACAAAATTTTCTAATATCATTCCTTTCAGAATGGTTTAGAAGAGCTCAACTTGTCTCCATACTTTTTAGTTCATTATTTATAATTATTTGGCCAGTGGACACACAATTGGCTGGGTGAACTCCTCTGAATGAGTAGCATAGGTTTTGCTCTAGTGGGAGAAAAAATGGTTCATGAGAACTAATAAGTACATAAACTTGAGGGTAAGACGTAACAGGTCAGAATAAACATTCAACTTCATGAAAAATGATTTACATTTGTGGAAAGTATATATTTATAGTAACTCTTAATATATAGACACACAAATCAAGTTAAAATAGAATTGAATTAAATTACTTTTCTCAGGCACAATGGGAACTGCCTTGAACTGAATTCAAGCAAGCCTTCCAGACTCAGAGAAAGAGACAGAGAGACAAAGAGAAATAGAGATAGAGACTTAGAGAGACAGAGACAGAGAGAATGATCCTAAAAAGTTGAGGCAACTAGACATGATAGAAACTAGTCTATTCGAAGTCAGAAGGTCTATGGACAAGTTGTTTCAACTGTTTGTGACTCAGGTGCCCCAAGCATACATCGATTAAGTTTGAATAAATGTTCTTTAAAGGTATCTTCCATCTGTGAATCTATGATGACTTTGTGTATGTATGTGTGTGTGTATTTAAAGTTGTGAAGGTGAAAGCTGATGCCAACTTCTAAGATCATTTTTGTTGTTGTTTTGTATGGAAGAATTGGCATTTGAGTTTGGGATTAAAGGAGGAATACAGAGTCAATAAACCAAAGATAGGGTGTCTTCCCAGGAAAAGAAAGAATATCAAGAATCTGGGGCAGCTGAGTGGAAAAAGCCAACAGTGGGGGTCATCCTTAATTTGACCTTTATGGACTCCTGTATCTTGTCATCAATATTGTTGCTTCACACTTAGAATTTTCAGGCTTTCCCAGATGCCCTTAAACTGAATTCATACAAAGATGTAAGGGGTGAGTGAATGCCATGCAAAGGAGATTTGAAATAGTAGAAACAGATTAAAGATTTTTAGGTAGATGAGAAACACAACCAAATCCAAGAATCAGGAAGTTTCTTATTGTAGCCTTATGAAGGATGGATTGCAAAGTAGAAAGGAAACAAAGCCAAGAAAGGTAGAACAATGTATGAAAGGGCAATTGAAATAATCTATGCAATTGGGAATGAGTTAATATTAGGTTGGTAGCAGTGGACATTGAAAGAAGGGGAAGAATTTGAGAACTGTTCTTTAAATGAGATTGACAGGATTGAGTAGCATGATTGATTGTTCAGAGGATACACTTTTCTTCTCCCAGAAGTCAAATACTAGGAGTTCCATATTAACTAGCCGTTTGGATTGGTTTTAGGTAAGGATGGATATACTGATATTATGGAGTCTCCTCTGAGAGGTTCCATTCACCAAAACTCAGCTGAAGAACCATGTTGAAACTAGAAAATGAATCTGAATTGCTTGAATCTCTACTAGTTGAAGTCAGTTTTAACATTAACACAGATTTTTACTTTGTCATGTTCAATATATTGAAGAGTTATATTAACTGTCTGGATGTGTATGAGCATCATCTGTCACAATCTATGACAGAGTTGTACAAGGGGGAAGAGAGTTTTATTACAAAAGCTCTATTGCCTAGTCATCAGAAGTCAATGCTGAGCATTGACTTTAATTCTAAAGTCTCTAAGACTTTGAATGCTATACATAGGGACAGCAGCATAGATGAAACATTAAGATTTGACTCTTCATATTATAGAATGCTATTCATAGATTATTATGAGATGTTTCCCAAATGGAACAATTTGATGAGAAGCGCTGGATTTGAAATCACATGCTCAGTTTTGATCTCAGCCCCAATACTAACTAGGTGATCCACAGTGAATTATATCACCTTTCTAAGTCTCTGTTTCCTGGATTCTGAAATAAAGGGGGTTGGACTAAATGATTTCTTCCTTGAAGCTAAGCTGTCGTAATTCATGAATGAGTGAATGCAGTCACCTAACACTATGTCTAGTTAGTATCTAACCTTGTTATATCCCACCTAGCCATGAATCAGGAAAGAATGGCCTACTTGGGCATCTTGCTACTTGTCCTATCAATATATATGTGTTTCTACCCTCCCTAACTCCCACAACTTCCACATTATGTTCTGAGAACATAATAATCAATGCTAACTTTATGATTAAAAAGGACTAGGTAACCCTGAGTTTTTTTGTTGTTTTTGTTATGTGCCATTGGAAAGAGATAATATGACAAGAATGAAGTTTAAGGGTTTAGAAATAGGTTTCAGAATCTTAAATCCAGCCATAGGCAAATGGTTCCAGAATTAGAAATAGAATCCAGCATGACTGACTCTTAGCACATAAAACTCTTCACTAAAACATACTACATCTGCATTTCAGAACCTTTAACTCTCAACTCTCTAATACAATTGAAATATGCCCTGTATGATACCTTTCACTTCAGTAAAACAGATATGGTCATGTGTATTTGTACTGAGGCACAGAGAAGTTATGTGACTTTCCCAGGGTCACACAGCTAATAAGTGTCTAAGGTAGGATTCAAATCTAGATCATCCTGAATACACATCCAGCACTCTATGCACTATACTCCTTAGTTGTCATTAATGTGCCATAAAGGTCTTTGATACAGTTAATTGCATGCTATCTTCCCCATTCAAACTATTGCTCCTTGAGAGTGGGGATCATGTTTTTGCCCTTTTTTGTATCCCCTGTGCTTAGCATGCTGCCTGGCACAGAGTAAGTGCTTAATGGAAGCTTTATCCTTCTCATAATCAACATTTTTGTTTCAAACAAAAACAAGGCAGTGATAGAATTAGTCTAACCCAAAGACACAGAAGGATAAGGCTTATGTCTTAGCAAAAGGTTAATCATAAATGTCCAAAACTACCCCCCCCCACAACACACTTGTCCCTTCCCAGTATCAAGCAAACCAGCATATATAAACTCCCACTATTCAATTTATTGTTTCCTGGCAGACTCTATTAAAATTCAGAAAGTTTACCTCAGCATATTAATAAATTAAGACATATTAATATATTGCCCTAGCTGAAGGTATCAATTGCCTAGGAGAAGAAAGAACCACAAAGTAAATGGGCCTGGGAATAGAGCAGATATGCTTAGGCTGTGGGTGAATCATTTATTCTACCCTGGACACATATTAACAACAAATCTCTGAGGTCCTGTTACAAACTCCTATTGTCATTATTAGGACATGACCTTTAGCACCGTTTTTAGAGAGTGTGGCAAAATGGAAAGAATACTGGGTATAGATCCAGGCAACTTAGAGTTGCTGCTTGATTTGAGCCCTAGTTACTATCTTTAATACTTCCTAGCTCTGTTTCCTTGGACTAGTGATTTGACGTACAGAGTTTGATTTCTTCACCTACCAAAAACTGGAACTTGTTTTTTAAGTACAACATTAAAGTAACACAATTATGAGGGGAAAGTATTATACATTATAAAGTATAATAAAAATCAGAATTTGATATTCCTGAATGGGATGTCCATTCTTTATTTTAGAACTAGGGAAAGCAGTTATTGAGTTCCTGCTCTGTGCAGGACAGTATTCTATTTATAAATCTTAGGAAGAGAAAGACAAAAAACAGACTACCCTTAACTTTGAGTACAAATTGTACTCATGCATTATCATTATATGCTAAATACACAAAATTTATACAAAAATATATAAATCATTTCAAGAAGAGTAGGTTCAGGGATGAATTACTTCAGGAGGTGAAACCTGAGCTCTTGTCTTTTTTTGCAGAGTAATCATTTAATTTTATTATTTTGACTATGCAAAAATTTGAACTACCTTTTCAAGGTAATCAAGAGGAATGTCCATTCTTGAATTGAATTATTAAAATTACTGAACTCAGTTTACCTTCTATCCTAATCAGGTAATTGAATTCCATTGATAATCACTTTATAGAAATAGTACATTCACTACTAAAATAGTAACATTTGTTAAAGCTCATACTTATACAACAGGAATTTAAATGATGGTAGGGAGGCAGTTTTTTTTTTTTAGAGAAGTCATAAACTTTTTGTCAATAACTATTTCAGATTTGTGTCCTAGAAGGAAGTGGTGGTACGTCCCATTTTTATTTCAATTATCTTGAGCATTTTGTTTATTTGTGTTCTAGCTCTTAGTTATTTTTCAAAAAAGATATGTTGAGGGGGGCAGCTAGATGGTGCAGTGGATAGAGCATCGGCCCTGGTGTCAGGAGTACCTGAGTTCAAATCTGGCCTCAGACGCTTAATACCTACTAGCTGTGTGACCCTGGGCAAGTCACTTAACCCCAATTGCCTCATTAAAAAAAAAAAAAAAGATATGTTGGTAAACTCTCGGGCCATAATAGAATGAAGAATTCAGAGGAGGATTGTTGCTCAATTAATTTTGTCTCTCTCAGATCTATAGGGACATCTTGCCTTTAGACCAAGGGTATATAAAAATATAAATGGGAAAATGTTTTAATCTGAAATGTTATTTTTCTTTTGTCTTCTTTGGTTTTTTCCACAACTTGTATTCGACCCACAGATTTTTTTTAATTCCATCCTAATGAATAATATTGATATTTTACCGATCTAAGACATCTTATTCCTTCCCCCTCTATTTCATCATTATAATTTTCCTGGTTTCCTCAGTACCCAACTAAAAGAATGGAATGTTTTCTTCCATAAGACCTAACATCTACTATAGAACAAAGTATGAGATTATCATAATACAAGAGAATCAAAGATCTTTAAATTTTTACCATTTTAAACATGTTCATTTTATTTTCTTTTTTATCTTTTGAAAAAATATTTTCAAAAGCTCTTCTGAACTTTCTTTTAGGAGTTTCATTTCATGTTCTAGGGTACTTCTCTAAATGTAAAGTAATATCAGTCAGATCACTATAGCTGCAGTTGAAATGAGAGCCAGGCAAGGTTTGCTTCACTAAGTGTAGTTCATTTGTTATGAACATAAAAGTTAAACAGAAAGAAAAAAAATATTTTGTAATACACTATCTACTTCACACCAATCCAAGGAACATCTGACAAGCAGCTTAGCAGGTAGCATGGTGATAAACTGTCATGTATGAAACCAAGAATGATACCAGGAAAAATGGAAATAATAATACATTATCACCCAGTTCTCCAGAGCCCAAACAACTTGAAAGTTTGAATAACTGGAATATGTTCATGATTTTTAAAGTTAGAATTGAGAAGCATCATAATGTGGTGAATGGAAATCTGGCCTGGGCTTCAGAAAAACTCATGGGTTGATATCCTTTCTCTGATATGTAAAGGCAAGTCAGTTTGGGGATATTTCAGTATCCCAAGCAAATCTCTAAGATTATGTTGCAGAGAATTTACTGATGTGTATTGGTTGGGGATCCTTATGAGAAGCTCCTTAAATCAGATATAACAACCCAACTTTAAAAAAGAAAAAGAAAAAATAATAACATTCCCTTTATGTTGGGGAAAGACTCAAAAATCATTCAAAATCAAATAATTATCTTTATTCCATTGATAGTTAAATGCATTATTTGAATCTATTGTAATTCTTGATATTTCACATCTGATTTAAGTGGAAATGATCTGTTTGCCATAACATTAAATTTTCTAAGTCATACAATCCTTAAGAATGTGGAATTTTAAAGCTGGAAAGTGCTTTAGACATCCTATGTTACACACTCCATATTTGATAGATGAGGAACAGATGCTTAGTAATATAAAGAGATTAGCCCAATATTACAATGCTACTTGGTGGTATGGTCAAGCTTAGATCTTCTCTCTCTCAATCCAATACTGTCATTAAACCAAACTCAATCCTCCCTGCAACTGCTTTTCTCCTACACTATTTTGGAGAACTGGGAGTTTAATACAATGAAGGTGTACACAATAAAATTCATGCATAAAGAAAAGTACATCTTAATTTTCAGTTTTTAATAAACTCTCATGCATTCAATTATATTATAAGGAAAAGAGATAATAACATTTGCATGTCAAAACAGAAATATAGCATAATTGGAATAGATGTTTTGTTTTACATACTTACTGATTCTCTCAATTTCAACCTGAGGGGAACATAGCAGTTAGAAAAGAATAGAATAGAGGTGAGCTAGGATAAGAATCACTGAAATTTCAATAACACTGACAATACTCAACTAAAATGTGATACTATATTATTATATTGGTATTAAACCTATGTGGATACAGTCTGTGCCTCATTGCTATCTACCACTGTACAACATAAACTTTGTAGAAAAACAACATGTAAAGAAAAGAGGATAGGGGCAACTAGGTGGCGCAGTGGATAGAGCACCAGCCCTGGAGTCAGGAGTACCTGAGTTCAAATCCAGCCTCAGACACTTAACACTTACTAGCTGTGTGACCTTGGGCAAGTCACTTAACCCCAATTGCCTCACCAAAAAAAAAAAAAAGAAAAGAAAAGAGGATAGAGAATATCTTGATTGTTCCTTGGAAATAGATAGATAGGCATGTAACTTCAGTAGTCAAAGAAGAAAAAAACAAAAAAGCAAAAGTTGATAAGTGTACAGCAGGAAGCAAGAACTGAGCAAGATTCCTCTTTGTTAGCCCAGCTACAGAACATGTCAGAAAAATTCACATTAAAATTGGCTAATTTAGGGATCCTTCAGTTTACTTAGTGCCTACTACGTATCTTGACTTATGTTATAATACACAGAAGGAAGGCCGGCTTCAAATCTGATGTGCTCAATATTTTATAGAAATGATAAAACTTCTGCATAGCAACAAGAGTAATCTTATTTAGGAGCTTAGTAACTTAGCATTTTGGAATTGGAAGGGACCTTGGATGCCATCTAGTACAAAATATACCTGAACAGGAATTCCTTTAACACCAATATCAAAAAGTTGTCATCCAGGCTACATTGGAAGACTTCTGGTAAGGGTTAGCCAATTATTAATAACAGTGGCACATTCCCTTTTTGGATGCTTTAATTGTTAGTAAATATTTCATTAACATCAAACTTAAATGTATAGCTCTATAGCTAATACTAATTGCTTCAAGATGAAACTTTTGACATCAATTATATTGTCTCATCTGTCTTCACTTGACAGTTTTTCAAATAAATACTGTATGATGCCTTTATAAAGTCTTCACATATTCTCATTTATTGATCAATACTTATATGTAATGATGTCTAGTTTTCCTATTACTTTTGTTGCTCTCCTCAAAATGATATCGTTTTCCAAATGTCCTTCCTAAAATGTGGTACCCAGAACCAAACATGGTATTTCAGTTCTATTTTAACAAGGGTAGAGTGCTTTGGGACTATAATTTCCCTAATTCTGAATATAATCACAAGTTAATATTCCTTATATTGATCTTACAGCCAACTAAAACTCTTATATGTGCTTCTGCCCAGCCATGCCTGTCCCATTGTGCAATTGTAAAGTTGATATTTTTTTTTACCCGAACTGTAAAATTTTATCTTTATCAAATGTAATCTTTTGTTTAAATTTGGGTCACAGTGATATCATATCAATCTTTTTTTTTGTTTTAATGTATTAATTTTCCTATCATGCTTTGTGCTATTGAAAAAAATGAAAAGCCTATCCACATCTTTATCAAACTCACTGAAATATTAAATTATTCCTTCTAAGTCTTTTTTTTTGTGAGGCAATTGGGATTAAATGACTTGCCCAGGGTCACATGGCTAGTAAGTGTTAAGTGTCTGAGGCTGGATTTGAACTCAGATCCACCTGATTCCAGGGCCTGTGCTCTATCCACTGCACCACCTAGCTGCTCCCTCTGTCTAAGTCTTTTGAAAGAAACAGGCTAGACATAGACATGGATTAGAAAACCTCAAGTGTCACTATAATTATCCCAATAAGAAATAGTTACTAAAGGGCACACTCAGGTCAGCCATAACTTCATTTCCAATTCAGCTCTACTCCTCTGATCATTCCATGCCAAAACCTTTATTCAGAACTTGGTATATAAACAAAGAAACCAACATAGCCCTTTTCCTCAAGGAACCCAAATTCTTGTGAAGTGTTATATTCGGTTCTGGACACCACACTATGTCAACTCCACTAGGAAGCTGGAGAAATTTCAGAAGAAGATGACCAAGATGATGAAGAGTCTGAATATCCTTTCATATAAAAAATAGATGGAAGAAATGAGAAAGATACCAGTTTCCCATTGGATAGTAACAAAAAATGTATGTAGAATGTATTAAGCTTGGTCAGTTTTATCAGAGAGAAGACCTAATAATAGTTTTAAGTTACAAAGATCCAGAAAAAAAATTCTAATAATCCTATACAAAAGTATAATGGACTGACTTTGAAAGTTGTGAGTTCCCCCTAACTAGAAGTCCTGAAGCAAATATTAGATGACTACTTTTAGAGGGCCTGTTTTTGTTGTTGTTGTTGTTATTGTTGTCTTCTTGTATTTTGTTTTGTTTTATAAAGGCTATGCTTGTTCAGGTACAAGTTTGCCTAGATAGCTTATCAGTCTTTTTCTAATTCTGCACATTACAAGAAGCTCTGATAATTAAAGTAGTGAAGTTTTATGAAGAGAATTGATCTAATCACATCAATGTATAAGGAAGCTAATTATGGCAGTAATAGGCATATAGATTGAAAGAAGGAATGAGTACATGAAAAGCCTTAATTGGATAATGCTAGATAATAACATCCAAATCAGTAAGGTGGTCCCAGAAAAGGAAAGTTTTTTCATACTAACAATAGAATGCATGAAATATTTGAGTCATAATGCCAAAAATTACTCAACTTCTATAAGTTTCATTTAAAATACTTCTTAAAGTAATAAAGAACAACTTCAATAGCTAGAGTTATATTAAGTGTTCATGGCTGAGCCATGACAAAATGATAAAAAATTACAATACTGCCAGATTCAATATAAATATTTAATAAACATAGTCAAGATGCGGGAGGAAAGGCAGTGACTTGCCTGAACTCTCCCCAAGACCCCTTCAAATACCTTCAAATAATGCTTTAAGACAATTCCTGGAGCAGCAGAACCCACAAAAAGATATGATGAAATCATTTTCCAGCTAAAGAAAACTTAGAAGTTTGGCAGAAAAAGTTTGTGGTACTGGGGTGAGAGTGGAACACAGCCCAGCAATGGCTGTGCCATCACAGACCCAGCCACAGCCCCGACCCAGCCACAGCCACAACCAGAGTGAACCAGAAGCAGCTTCATAAGCATAAACTGCTTATGAAACTTAGCCCACAGATGATAAGGGGGTCAAACAATTGTCCAGGAGATTACAGGGGTCTCTTTCCTAGCACTGAGGCAGTACGTTGTTGTTTTGCCCATACGCAGATCCTGGTCAGTCTTGCATTGCAATCCCAGGCAGTAGAAGAACAGGAGCACTCAAGAGCTTCCAGCCACAGTGAAAGAGGGTACTGTTCACAGTTTCAGGGCAGAAAATTAGTCTGTGGTTGCAGCAGAGGCAAGGAGAGTTGTAAACATATCTCTACTTAAATAATAACACCTTGGAAGAACTGAGGACTTACAAATTCCTAGAAGTTTCTCTGAAAACAGCTTCAAAAAACACCTAAAGCTTGGGATAGTGTGCCTTCCAGTCAGGAATCAGTGCCCCCACTTTAACAAAGAGCAAAAATCAAGAAATAGGCTGGGAAAATGAGCAAACAAAAAAAAAATGCTGACACTAGAAAGTTTCTATGGTTACAAGGAAGATCAAAATACATCCTCACAAAAAGATAATAAAGTCAAAGCTCCTACACCCAAAACATCCAAGAAAAATATCAGTTGGTCTCAGGACATAGAAGTGCTCAAAAAGGACTTTGAAAATAAAGTAAGAAAAGTAGAGGAAAAATGGAAAGAGAAATGAGAGGGATCCAAGAAAATCAAGGAAAAAAAAGTAAACAGCCTGGTAAAGGAGACAAAAAAAATACTGAAGAAAATAACACCTTAAAAATCAGACTTGGTCACATAGTAAATGAGTCAAAAAAGCCAATGAGAAGGAAAAAAAATCCTTGAAAAGTCAAATTAGCCAAATGGAAAAGGAGGTACAAAAATTCCCTCAAGAAAATTACTCCTTTAAAATTAGGATTGATGAATATGGAAGCTAATGACTTTTATGAGAAAAGAAGAATCAATAAAGTAAAACTAAAAGAATGAAAAATAGAAGGCAATTTGCAATATCTCATTGTAAAATGAAAGACTTGTAAAATAGATCCAAGAGAGAGAATTCGAAAATTATTGGGCTACAAGTGGAGGAAGATCCGAGATAATGGAGGAGAAGTTGTGACTCCTGCAAACTCCCAATAAACCCCTCCAGTCTTTCCAAAATAATAACATTTAAAAAAAAAACCCAGACTAGAGTAACTCACATAAGAACAGAGTGAGACTATTTTTCATCCAAAGACAGCAACTAGGATAACCCGCTGATGATGTCTTAAAGAAAAGCTCAAGAAGCAGTCCAGAACCAGCCAGGAAAAGACTGAGCCTCCAGCCCCTCAAAGTTTTTGCCACAAGCAGATTCTTCTGAGGCTTGGCTCATGGTTTGGTGAAGGGGTTCAGTGGTTGGCCGGGGTGAAGTGATTGCAGTTTCGGCTGATGTTTGGACAAAGTGCCTTGGTTCTGAACCAGTGGGCCAAATTGATTGTTGGAGGCCCAATGGGGGAGGGGCACACACACCCCAAGCTTCCGACCATAGAGAATCAGATTTCAAACAGACATCTGCTTCCAGGTTCAGAAGAGTAGGCAAAAAAAGAAGCAGACTATGGAAAGCTTTTTAGGGGGCAAAGTAGACCAGAATGCACCCTCAGAAGAAGATAATAACTAAGTCAAATCTCCAACATCCAAAGCTTCCAAGAGAAATATGAATAGGTCTCAGGTTATGGAAATGCTCAAAAGGGACTTTTAAGAGAAAGTAGGAGAGATATAAAGAAGATTTAGAGAGCTGGAATAAAGAATGGAAAGAGAAATGAGAGTGATGCAGGAGAGTCATGAGAAAAAAGTCAACAGCTTGAAAAGTCAAATGGGAAATGAGATACAAAAGCTTTCTGAAGAAAATGATTGCCTAAGAATTAGGATTGAAAAAATGGAAGCTGGTGACTTTATGAGAAACCAAGACACAGTAAGCAAATCAAAATGATTTAAAAAATAGAGGGCAATATGAAATATATCCTTGTAAAAACAGCTGACCTGGAAAATAGATCCAGGAGAGGTAATTTGAAAATCATTGGACTACCTGAAAACCATGACTAAAATAAGAGTTTAGACATCATCTTCCAAGGAAAATTGTCCTGATATTCTAGAAGCAGAAGATAAAATAGAAATTGAAAGAATCTACCAATCATCTCCTGAAACAGATCCCAAAATGAAAACATCTAGGAATATTATAGCCAAATTCCAGAGATAGCAGGTCAAGGAGAAAATATTGCAAGCAGCTAGAAAAAAGGAATTCAAATACTGAGGAGCTACAGTAAGGATGGCAGAAGATCTAGCAGTATCTATATTAAAGGACCAGATGGCATGGAATAGCATATTCTGGAGGGCAAAGGAAATGGAACTACAGCCAAAAATCACCTACCCATATATAAGCTTTCAGGGGAAAAATGAGACTTCAATGAAAAAGAGGACTTTTAGGCATTTGTGATGAAAAGACCTAACCTGAATATAAAATTTTACTTTCAAATACAAAATCCTAGAGAACCATAAAAAGGCAAACAGAAAAAATAAATCATGAGGGATATTAAAAGATTAAACTGTTTACATTCTTACATGGGAAGATAATACTCCTAACTCATATGATCTTTCTCAGTATTAGGGCAGCTGAAAGGAATATACTTAGAGGGCACAGGTATGAATTGCATACGAAGGGATGATATCTATAAGGCATTTTTTTTTTATCCTTGGTTTTGTTATTTTGGGGGGGGGGTGAGGCAATTGAGGTTAAGTGACTTGCCCAGGGTCACAGAGCTAGTAAGTATAAAGGGTCTGAGGCTGGATTGGAACCTAGGTCCTTCTGAATCTAGGGCTAGGGGTCTATCCACTGTGCTACCTAGTTGCCTCTATGCTTTTTTTTGTGGGACAGGCAGGGTGGGGTGCCTTACGCCTGGGGCCAGATATGAACTCAGGGGCCTCCTGGTTCCAGGGCTGGTGCTTTTTCCACTATATCACCTAGCTGACCCATGATGGTATCTTCAAAATAAAGTTACTGAGCAAGAGGAATTCACTGACATAAAGGGAAAAGTAGAGGTGGATTGGGGAAAAGAAGTTGACATAAAAGAAACCGTGGAAAAAAACAAACTTGAAAGAAGTTTGCCTGATAGGCCTCAACTCTCAAACATATAGAGAAATGAATCAAATTTGTTCAAATGAGAACAATTCCCCAATTGATAGATGATCAAAAGATATGAAATTTTCAGATGAAATAATCAAAGCCGCCTACAGGCATAGGGAATTAAAAAATGCTCTAACTCAACATTGATTGGATAGATTAGATCGAAACAATTCTGGGTACTACCTCATACCTATTGGATTGGATAATATGAAAGCAAAGGAAAATGACAAATGTTTTGGGGGATATGGGAAACATTAGACATTAATACACTTTTAGTAAAGTTAAAAACTAATTCAAACATTCTGTAGAGCAATTTGGAACTATGGACAAAGGGTTATAAAACCGTGCATATGCTTCAACTTAGCAATACTATTACTAGGTTGGTATGCTAAAAGAGATTTTTTTAAAAAGTTGAATTATAATTTGGGGTTATGCCAATCAATTAGGGAATAGCTGAACAAATTGTGGATGGAACACTATTGTGCTATAAGAAATGATGAGCAGGATGCTATCAGAAAGACTTGGGAAAAATGCCATTCATCTACAGAGAAAAAACTGATGATGTCTGAATACAGATTCAAGTAAATTTGTTTTGGTTAGTTCTTCTTTCTAAAGTTTTTTTTGTCTGTTTTCTTTTACAACTTGACTAATGTGGAAATGTTTTGCATGACTTCACATGTATAACTTATACAGAATTTTTTGAGTTATTATGGGAGGTGGGGAGGCAGGGAGGCAGAAAATTTGGAACAGAAAGTTTTTTGGGTTTTTTTTTTGTTTGTTTTTTAGTGAGGCATTTGGGGTTAAGTGACTTGCCCAAGGTCACACAGCTAGTAAGTGTTAAGTGTCTGAGGCTGGACTTGAACTCAGGTACTCCTGACTCCAGGGCCGGTGCTCTATCCACTGCGCCACCTAGCTGCCCCAGAACAAAAAGTTTTAAAAATAGATATGAAAATTTATTTTTACATGTAATTTAGTGAAAATTCTAAATTAATTAATTAATTTTAAAAAGAAGGGAAAGCAGGTACCTTTGGGGGAAGCTTTGTCTTCTTTAAGGTAAAAAAGGAAAGAATATAAACAAATATTTTGAATAATATGTAAGCAAGAAGAGTATATATCGCACAGATCATAGACTATGAGTAGGTGGAATTTATACCATGATTACAGGGCAGGTTCAGTATTAAGAAAAGTATTAGCATAATTTACAATATCAATAAAAAACAACAGAAATCATGTGATTCTCTCAATACATGAAGAATATGCTTTTCATATTATACAATACCCATTCCTGTTTTGAAATAAAACTATAAGTCATAGGATCAAATGTATTGTTCATTAAAATGTCTATTTAAAACCATCATCAAGCATGAGGATAAGTTAGAAGTCTTAAAAGTAAATTCAGAGATAAAGCAAGGATTTCCATTATCACCAGGATAAATCAGTATTGTATTAGAAATTCTAGCTATAGCAATAAGGGAAGAAAAATTGAAGGGATTAGTATAGGCAATAAGGAAATAAAATTTTCTCTCTTTGCATATAATACAATTATATGCTTGGAAAGTCCTAGAAAATCAATTAAAATTTAATTGAAATAATTAACCAATTTAGCAAAGTTGCAGGATTTAAAATAAATCTCATAGAAGTCATTTGCATTACTATAAATTACCAACATAGTATAAGAGAAAGAGAAAGAGAAATTCTGTTTAAAATAAACATAGACAATACAAAATTCTTAGGAGTCTATCTTCCAAGACAAACACAGAAACTATATGAATATAATTACATAACACTTTTCATACCAATAAAGACAGACCTAAACAATTGGAGAAATATTAATTCTTTATGGTAAGGAGAACTAATATAATAAAAATGATGATAATATTTTAATTTCCTTATTCAGTGCCATATCATTCAAACTACCAAAGAATTACTTTGTAGATTTAGAAACTAACACATTCAACTGGAGGAAATGGTCAGAACTAATAAGGGAATCAATGAAAAAAACATGGTATACCAAATCTCAAATTATATGATATGGTGATAATAATCAAAACAATTTAGTTTAGCATAGGAAAAACAGTAATGAGTCGATTAAGTAGATCAATCACATAAATTAAGAATTAAACCTGAAGAGTAGTCTAATGCATGATAAGCCTAAAGATCCAAGATTTGGGGATAACAACTTGGTATTTAACAAAAACCTATTATTGAAAATTGTAAAGTAGTCCGGAAGAAAACCAAGCAAAGTCTAACATCTCATATCATATAGCAAGATAAGTTCAAAATGGATACATGTTTAGACACAAAGGGTAATAGCATAAGAAAATTAGGAAAGTATGGAAGAAATTACCTGTCAGATCTATGGACAGGAGAATATTTTATGATCAAATAAATGATAAAGAACTTAGCAGGAAATAAAATAGATAAATTTCATCACATGAAATTGAATTTTTTGCAGAAGTATAGCTAATAGAATCAAAATTAGAAGAAAGGTAGGAATTTGGTGGTAGTGGAATTAGACTGTTTCCTGATAAAGTTATATTTTCTCAAATGTATAGAGAACTGAGCAAAAATTATGAAAATAATTCACAGTCTCTAGTTGATAAATGGTTAAAGGATATGGCCAGGAAGTTTTCAGAAGAATACAAAACTGTCAGAAGTATATGCAAAAATGGCCTAAACACTAATAAATATAGAAATGAAAATTAAAACAACACTGTGGACTGACTTCATATAATCAGTTTTTATATGTACAAAAATGGCTATAGCAAGTTTTTTTTGGTGGCAAATAATTGGAAACTGACAGAATGCTCATCAAGTGAGGAATGAATGAGTGAACAAGTTATGACATGAATATGATGCAATAAAATTGTTTTGTAAGAAAATATGAAGTGGGTGGTTTCAGAAAAATATGAGAATAGTTATATGAACTGATGTAAAGTGAAATGAGGAGAAATAGGTCAATTTTGACAATAACAGTAATATTTTAAATATAATCACCTGTGAAAGACAATAACTTATCAATACAATGTTTACTGCAGTGATCTACAATTCCAAAAAACTCACAAAGTAAAATGCTATCTACCTCCAGACAGAGAATTGATGGACTCAAAGTGAAGATTGAAGCTTATTTTTTTCCCTTTATTTTCCTTTTATTTTCCAAAATATGGCTAATGCAGAAACATGCTTTGCATTATGTCATTTGTATAATGGGTATAATATTTCTTGACTTCTCAATGGTTAAGGGAGATGTGGTGGAAGGGAGAAGATTTAGAAGTGAAATTAAAAGTATATTTAAAAAATAAGAAAAGAACTTAAATGTAATTTATACTCTTAGAGAGTTATCAGAGAGAACTTAGAATTTAAACGACTTGCCATATTCTTATAGTAGGCATGTATCCAAAACAACACTTTAAGATGTCTTGCTAATGCCAAAACCCATCTTCTTTTCATCTCTTCTCTATGAATATTTTTAAAATAAATGCAGAAATCTTTCTGACTCTTCTTATAGTCTTTATCCCTAAGAAGAGAGAGGTAAATCAGAGAAAGACAACTCTAACTCATTATTCTTAATGGATATAGATACAAAAATAATGAATGATATAATAGCAAAGAGACTGCAACAAGATATTTAAAAGATTTTACACTATGATTAGATTAGACTTATACCAAGAATAAATAATTGATTCATTTTAAGAATTATACACATGATAAAATATATCAATGAAAAAATATCTAAAATATACTTCCTTTTAACTAATGAAGGAAAATAATTTATTGAAATGTAAGAATTTTATAACACTGTAAAGAATAGGAATAAATGTGCTTTAGCACTATCTAAATCCCAGAGGCTAAAATATGTAGAAAAAGGCTAGAGGACTTCAAAGTAAAAAGGGACGTTAAAAGGATCTAATTCCACCACTATTGTTGATGTAGTTTTACAAATGTTAACTCTAGCAGTATAACTTAAAAATATAATAATTTATTTGACCTTGGGAAATAATTTAACCTTTTATGCCTCAGTTTCATCATCTGTCATGTGAAGATAACAATATCATACCTCCCAGGATTATTGCAAATATAAAATAAGATGTTTGTAAACCATAAAGTTTAAATTTCTGTACAAACTATTGTTTACTATTATTATCATTCATTACAAGAAGAAAAAAATCAAGGGAATGAGAAAAGAAAAAGAGGAGACAAAACAATTGCTTCTTTTAGAAGAAATGATGATCTATCTAGAAACCCAAAAAGAGTGAATGAAAATTAATTTAAACAATGGATAATTTCAGAAAAGTTGCAAAATATAAAATAAACCAAAGTATGTCATAAGTATGTCTATATAGTACTAACAAAATGCAGTAAGAAGAGACAGAGAAATCCCATTCAAAATAATTACAAAATATATAAAGTATTTGGGGAGCCTATCTACCAAGAAATGCAAAGGATGTTAATGAATATAAGTATAAAATACCCTTTACAGAAAGGAAGACACATCCAAATAATTGGAGAAATATTAATGAGTCATAGGAAATTTATGCTAACATGAAAAAGTGGTAACATTACCTAAATTACTAATTTAGTTAATTAACAAACCACCCAGGCATTTTAAAGAGCTAGAAACAAACAATAATGCAATTCATCTAGAGTGAAAAGTATCCAGAATCACAAAAGAAGTCATGAAACAATAGGGAAAAAAAATAGCGTAGTAATACCATATTTCAAATTATATTACCAAGTACTAATCATCAAAAACAACTTGACACTCATTTTAAAAATAAAGAAGTGTATGACCAGATCAGATTAGAAACACAATATACAGAGCTAAAGACTCTTCAAACAAAAGTATTTAGAAAATTGGAAAATAATGTAATGGAAATTATGTATAGAACAGCATCTCACTCTATAGTTCAAGAAAAATGCAAATGAATTCATGACATATAAAAAGTTTTATTACAAATAAAATTAATTAGAAAGAAAATATATTTTCATTTTCATTTGGGATGGAGTTCATGATCAATAAGATAGGATCACACAGGATAAGATATATGATTTTGACTATGCAAAATAAAAATGTTTTTTTTTTCACAAACAAAACTAAAGTAGCTAAGCTTAAAGTTTAATGAGCAAAAAAATCTTTCTAGAAAATTTCTCTGATCAAGGATTCATATCAAAGATACATAAAAAGTGATTTAAATTTATGAGAATAAAAACAATTCCCCAATAGACAAATGGATGAAATATGTTAACAGCCAAAGGAAGATATCAAAGATATAAACAAACATATAAAATTTTCTCCAAATCATTAAAAATCAGTGAAAATTAAATTAAATCTAAAGTTCTATCTCATATGTGTAAGATTGGCAATGAAAAAACAAATGTAATTGTCAAATGTTGGAAAGACAGTAGGAAAATTGTGACAATAATGGAGCATTGCTAGAACTGTAAACTGTTTTTGCCATTGTAGGGAAAAATTTGTTTCTATGACCCCCATTTGTTTCTGTGACTAAATTTTCCATAAGAATGCAGTTAGGCCCATGCTACATAGAGATCAAATAAAGATGGAAAAAAATCTCATAAAATACATATTTATATAAACTTTTCTTGCAGAAAGGAGTGTCCATTAATTTGGGAATAGCTGAAAAAATTATGTCCCAAAAATGTAATTCAATATTAGTGCTCCATAAAAAAATCAAGAAAGGGAAGCTGGAAAATCTTATATGAATTTATAAAGAGGTAAGTGAGTAGAATCAGAAGAACACTTTATAAAATTATTTGAACATATCTATATGTAATTTTATATGTAAATATTTGCATATATATACACATACACACATGTACACACACATTTGTGATTTCTTTGATTTGGGGTTTTGCTTTGTTTTGTTTTTTCATTTTAACTGCAAGTATAACACTTTCTCAGAAATTAAAAAAAAAAAAAGATAAGCTAAAATACAATTAAAACTCCCTAAGTCAGGGTTTTCCAGCCGTGAATAGCTGGTTAAACAAGATGAGTGGCAGTGAGGAGCAGGGAACAACAAAATCAAATAATCTATGAAGTACCTCTTCAGCCCATAAGCTGATCCTATGTAATGGGTATTTCTTAAGGAATATTGTTGGGCAAAAAGAATTAGCACCAAATGTATCAAAAGTATCACCTCATTGGGGCAGCTAGGTGGCACAGTGGATAAAGCACCAGTCCTGGAATCAGGAGGACCTACGTTCAAATCCGGCCTCAGACACTTGATACTTACTAGCTGTATGACCCTGGGCAAGTCATTTAACCCCAATTTCCTTGTCAACAACAACAACAACAACAAAATTTCTATCATTTAGGGGGCAGGTAGGTGGCACAGTGGATGGAGCACCAGCCCTGGAGTCAGGAGTACCTGAGTTCAAATCCGGCCTCAGACACTTGATACTTACTAGCTGTATGACTCTGGGCAAGTCACTTAACCCCAATTGCCTTGCCAAAAAAAAAAAAATTTCTATCATTCAGGGGGCAGCTAGGTGGCACAGTGGATGGAGCACCAGCCCTGGAGTCAGGAGTATTTGAGTTCAAATCCCGCCTCACACACTTAACACTTACTAGCTGTGTGATCCTGGGCAAGTCATTTAACCCCAATTACCTCACTTCAAAAAAAGAAAGTATCACCTCACTGTTTTAGAGAGATGCTGTTTACTTTTCTCCTTCTGAGTTCTAAGTGTACACCTGAGGGATTATGGGAGTTGCTTTCTCTAATACCATTAGTCTGAGCTAACATTCCACAGTTTTTCTCCCCATTATAAGAGCCTAGTGACCCACTAATGAACTTTATTCACCAAGTAACATCAATTACAGTTTACAAAATTATATTTAATTTGAAGATATAATAAAAGCATAGATTAAAAAAAAATAGTTGCCCTCTCCCCACACCTCAGGGGCCATACTTCCCTTATAACATTGTGCTTTTTGAAGAGAATGGGTCTAGGCTTTTTTTTTTTTAATATAGCATTGGTCCCACCAAATTTATCTCAAAATCTGTTATCACTGCTGGACAGATGCTTGTCACATGTACAGTTTGGCAGGATCTTAAAAATTGCTTCTCACTCACCTGAGGCTTGTGACATTTGAAATCTAATGTGTGGTCACCTTATTCCCGTCCCAAGTGTAGGGAAAACTAGTGTCGCGAAAAAATTTTAAGTCCGATGGAAGAATGAAAATAACAAAGTTTCCAGGCTGAAGCAAATACGTTTATTGAGAGAGGGCCAGTCCCTCAACAAAACCGGTCATCCAGGCTTTGGGCCTGAAAGACCCAGAAGTACAAACTGCATGGGTTTATATACCCTTGGAGACATTTTCTAAAATTAGAACATAGTCTTGAATAATAACAGGGGATCAGCGTTATGATATCAATAGGGTGGATCATTGGTAGGCCAGTGGAAAGTGGCGTGAACGGTATTGCTGACCACCTACAGACCCTGTGACATTTCCTAAGGCGAATATCACAAGATCAACTACACTATGTCATAGGAAAATTGAGAAATATGGAAAAAGGACTTGACCTTCTAACCTTATGCAATCTATATGAATCACCAATTTTTTTTGTTAATATATTGATTATTATTTTAATTAAATCACTTGAAACTATAGTAAATCTCTTATAACTAAGGGATGGGGAAAATCTCACTCACATTAGCTAGGGTTTACTTATAAATTAGAAGCTTTAGCACCAAGTTTTGCCATTAAGCATTTATTAGGGGGAAAAAAAAAAGAAAAAGAAAAAGAGCACCTGGGTCAGAAAGTCAAGAAAAGACCTATCTAACCTAGAGTTCTCAAGTTCTTCCACCAGCAGCCTGTTCAAACCACGAATTGAGAGAGCAAACTTCCTCTCTGTCCCAAGGCGAGGCAATTGTTTCATCCTGCTTCAAGCTAATTGGCTAGCATCACCCAAATCCATTGGTTCACCAGACTTGAGGGTGGTTCCATGTTGAGGTCACAGTCTCTTTGAACACACCCTCTTTAGAGTCAGGCAGGTGTGGTTTCAACTGAATTAACTTTAAGTATGTTAATCACCAAAGTCAGTCAGTTTCAGTTGTGAGAATCAGGGTGCAACCCCCTGCTGAGAAAGGCATTGTGGGAATCAGGGCAGCACCACCCTGAAGAGAAAGCATGTGATTAGCATCTGAAATTTAAATCTATTCATAGAACTGTTACATCTATTCAATGAACCACCTGTAAGTCATGTCAATCAATGCTACCAGTCAGTTACCTTGAAGCTGTGTGTAGGGACCACCCGTCAGGCAGTCCCGCAGATATCTTCCACTCAAGGAGAATGGGGAATCCTTCTTTCCATTTGAGGTTGAGGTAGAAGCAGGCCAGGGGAGCTAAGCTTTTTCTTAAACTTTCTGAACTCCAAGTGTTCTTTCTCTCTCTTTTGCTAACTTCTCATATACTTTAATAAATGCTTAATGCCCAAAGACTGGTGCTTTAAGCTTCTAATTTAATGTGACCACACATTCAATTTTAGTCACAGCAATTAGATTTTAAACATGACACAGTCAATCAAATCAATCCAATCAATCTGAGGCTTTTAGGTGTTGGCAAAGTCCATTATCTTCTTACTGTCTCAAAACTAGGATGATTTACTACAAACCTGAACATGGAAGACAGCTAGGTGGTGCAGTGGATAAAGCACCAGCCCTGCATTCAGTAGGAACTGAGTTCAACACTACCTGTGTGATCCTAGGCAAGTCAATTGACCCTCAATGCCCTGCACACACACACACACACACACACACACACACACACACACACACACACACACACACACACGCAAAAAAAAAAAAAGAAGAATCTCATGGGGGGGGGGGGAGGCAGCTTGGTAGCACAGTGGATAAAGCACCTGCCTTGGATTCAGGAGGACATGAGTTCAAATCTGATCCCAGACACTTGACACATACTCACTGTGTGACCCTGGGCAAGTCACTTAACCCCAATTGCCTCACACACAAAAAGAAATTATGATGTGATAGGCACTGTGCTATGTGTTAGAGGTAAACAAAGAGTCAAAAGACAGTTTTTATCTTCTAGGAGCTCAGTATCTAATATAGTCAGGAAGAAAGCAAATGAAAATGAGAAGCTGTGTTCTCAGATTCTACTCAATAAAAGAAGCCACCCAGGCCATAAATATCTTTTTTCTTTTTAGCCTTTCTTTATATTCTCACATTTAACATATAATAGCATATGAAATATAGTATGTACTTGATTTTGAGATGATTAGTAGACTAGGAGGACTTATATAATATCTGTGACCACTTAAAACTTTCCAAGGCAACTCCATTACTTATCATCACAATTTTACCAAAAGCAGGCTCCTTAGATATTCCATGTGGGGAATTAATTGTAATAAGCTTTCTGCACATGTTCATAAGGATTGAGCTCAGTGACCTTATTACATAAACATCATCATCATCATCAAGCATTTATTAAACTGTACTTATTCAGTGATAAGCAAGTCCCTTATCCTAAAGCACTTTAGTCTGGCTCTCTATGCAATTAAGGCAAGCCTAGTCAGCCTCAATAACTCTTATATTATCTCTCCTAGATGTATTTTTCAGGTAAGTTATTTCTCCCCTGATGAGATAGTTCACATTTTCTTCTATTTTTTTTTTTACTTTGTTTTATTGTTTTTTGCTGTCTCATGGGGTCATTAAATTCCACTTGCAAATTCTAAATTTGCAGTAACATTTTCTTCAGTGAACTTTTGTACCTTTTTTTTTGTCATTTGGGTAATTCTGCTTTTTAAGGTGATTTTTCTTCATTATTTTTGTTCTTCTTTTACCAACCTGTTAATTTTATTTATTTTTGGAGGGCAATGAGGGTTAATTGATTTGCCCAGGGTCACACAGCTAGTAAGTGTTAAGTGTCTGAGGCTGGATTTGAACTCGGGTTCTCCTGAATCTAGGGCCGGTGTTCTATCCACTATGCCACCTAGCTGCCCCCTGTTAATTTAATTTTTTTTTTAATTTTTAGTGAGGCAATTGGGGTTAAGTGACTTGTCCACATTCACACAGCTAGTAAGTGTTAAGTGTCTGAGGTCGGATTTGAACTCAGGTACTCCTGAATCCAGGCCTGGTGCTCTATCCACTGCACCACCTAGCTGCCCCCTGTTAATTTTATTTTAATAATTTTCTTGGATCACTTTCATTTTTTCCCCTATTTTCCCTCTACCATACTTATCTTCTTCTTTAGTTCTTCCAGGAATTCTTATTAGCCTTGTGTCCAATTAGTATTTTTCTTTGATGCTTTGTTTGTAGCTTTTTTCCCACAATGTTGTCTTTTGAATTTATGTCTTGATCTTCCCTTTCAATATAGTAGCTTTTTAAAAAAATATAATCATGGTGCTTTTTTTGTTTGTTGCTCATTTTTTCATCCTACTTCTTGATTTTGAATTTTATTTTAAATTTGAGCTCTGCTCCCATGGGGTTTGGGGAGTCACTGTCCCAAGTTTAAGCATGTGTGTGTGTGTTTGTATGAATCTTTTCAGAACTAGTTCTTGGGCTTTGTAAGTTATTTTTATTGCTTCCAAAATTATGTAACCTAGAAGAGTTGTCATCTCTGCTCTGCTGCTCTGTGCATTAGTCTTTATTCAGTAAGGTTCCTTGCTCTTCTGCACCCCCAAGTCCTCTCCTCTGTTGCAGAACTATGATATGACCCACTACTCCCACAAAGCTGCAAGCAATAATGCTTCTCTCCATCACATAATCCCTCATGACTATGCACAAGCATTCTTGTTTGCCTTTGAACTGTGACTCATAAGTATGTATGGGCAACAAAGTTGTCAAACAGCACATTACCCTGCACTCAGGGTCAAAATAAACCAAACAATAAAACAAACAAACAAAAGATGCTCAGTAATATATATATATATATATATATATATATATTTTAGCAGGGCAATGAGGGTTAAGTGACTTGCCCAGGATCACACAGGTAGTTAAGTGTTGTGGTAAAAAAATATGAAAGTTTTTTAACAGTCAGTTAGGATAACTGAAAGACGCCAGTTTTTCTTAAGGACCACCCTTTTGGGGAGGAGACCAATGGCATGTGCGCCTGCTGCGCACGTCAGACTGCCTGCTACGCATTCGACTTCCAGGGTGCGAGCTGAAAAGGCAAGGAGAGAACAGAAGTGGGTTTTTTTTTCCTGCTCTGCTGGTCTCCTGACTGCGTGGCACAGATGGCTAAAATTCTAGCTTAACTGTCCAAAATATCTAATGAGTGGTTGCAATAAATTATAAGCTTTAGCAAGAGTTAGACTTTTAAGAATTTATTAAGGAGAATAAGAATTTGGTAAAGAGAGAGGAAAAGGCCTAGATTCCTATCTATTAAAGGGAGAGCACATTTGTAGCTCCGCTCTCCACCGGAGTCCAGAGGAAAGAGAGCGAGACCGAGTGCCAGTCTCTTCCTTCCTCCTCCCACTAGCCCGAGTCACTTCCTGACACCAAAGAAAAGACTCCTGGTCTTGCCCTCAAAGACCTTCACTTCATGGGCGGAACTTTTCTACAGTAAGTCTCCAGCAGGTGGCATCATTCAAATCGTTACAGTGTCAAGTGTCTGAGGCTGGATTTGAACTCAGTTTCTCCTGAATCCAAAGCCAGTGCTTTTTCCACTGTGCCAGCTAGCTGCCCCCTTGTAATATCTTTCTGACTAGTTGTCTGACCCATTTACCATCTCTGAGCTGAGAGCTCTGGCTGCTACTATTTCTGTCTCTTCCTTGAAGGCCCACTGCTGGTGTTGCAGACCCATGTGTTCTCAGCTGCCTGAGAACTCTGCCTGAGTCTTTCAGATATATCCTGTTTGTGTTTTAAATTTCATTGGGCTGGAAAAAATTGTCTCATTCTGACCTTTTGTTGACTATGCCATCCCTGAATTTGATTTGACACATTATTTTAAAGTTTTTTGGAAGGGACTGTGAGAGAGTTTGATTATGTTATATCTTTTCTGCCTTCTTATCTTTTTTGCCCTCTTCTATAAAGGTCGACTTGATATCTATCAGAGGTTTTGCCTCTATCAAGCTCTAGGAGGCAATATAGTAAGGAATAAGCTAGACAGCTTTCTACATAGAAGCAAGTTTCCATTCTCTAATCAGCTTAACAGCTAAAGAGCTCTCTAAACTGGCCCAGCCTTTCTCCTGCTAATCAGCAAAGTAATGGCTTTTTGTACTCTTTAAAAATATAGTTGAAGAATCAGCTATCTTAACTATAAGCAATTTCTCTCTTATTCTTCCCTTAATCCTCCTCATAAGTGTTTTCCTACTGACTGCCCCCTCCCGTGCTCTTCCCTCCCTTAGAAATATAATATTAAAAAAGGAAATAGGTTGGTCAAGTGGCCAGAGAAGGGAGCAAGTTTGAGTGCTTTAATAATGCCCATTATGTCTTTAAATATGTAGACAAAGACCTCCAAGGTACTTGATAAACCTTCTGAAAGACTCAGAGACCACATGGATTGTACAAGTTTAGAAAGCATGAGTGAATTGTGAGTCACACCAGTGAAGGGAGTACCTATAACAGTGAAATTATCCAACCATCAATTTGAAAGTATTATAATGTACTAGTTTGAGAATCAAAAAGCATAGGTTCTATTTCTGAATCATTTACTAAATGATTGTATGACCTTCAGCAATGTCCTTAACCCCTCAGTTCCCAATTTTTCTCACATATAAAATAAAGCATTGATATATGAGCTTTATGGCTTCTGTGAGCTTTTATTTTCTGTGATCCTATAATTCTGCCAAAAATCTTGGTTCTATGAGGGTAGTCCCCAATTTAGAAGAACTTTTATATTCACCAGCATCTATCACAGAATTCTTAGATGTTTAACAAATACTGTATGGTTGACAAATATTGTACCATCTTAAGCAGAATCCTATGTCAGGGTTCTGCTACTTGTGATTTCTATGCTATGGGATATTATTATGCTCCCTTGCTCACCTCAGTGTGTACTTCTTACCTCCTGCCCTGGGCACAGTTTTTCTTACTTTTCCAGGGGGAGAGAGGATAGGAATCCTCCTTATGGTTTTTATGCATAGTACTGGGGTATTTTTATCTGTGCTCTACTTTTAGAAATACACTGGAAAACACATCATTATTGCTTTTCTGATCAACTCAGTAACATTCTGATATATATTCAGGTACAACATTAGCATTCTATATCTTAGATTTCTCTTTTTTTTCCTCGAAAACATATTGTCTTTGCTTAATGGTTCAGATATCCTATTTTGCCCACTTTTTAGAATGAAGTAAAAATGCCAGGGTTCCTTAAGCTTCCTATTTCCCTTTCAAAACAAACCAAACAAAAAAAAAAAGGAAGTCCTTTTTTGACAGAAAATTGCTTTTACTTTTTAAAGGAATGAATATCCCATAGGCAGCCTTCTCTAGCTCACATCTAATATGCTTCCACCCTCACCCATTACAGAAACCCATAATAGGATGATTTTACTTGATTGCTCTACTTCTTTCTGGAATCCTAATAATAGTCACAAAGCAATACATCTCATTTAAAACTCTGCAATGCTGCATGAATATGCATATGTGGCTTGGGGGGACCTTGATGCTGTGGTTTCCATGGGATAAAAAATAAACCAGAATTAATAACACCCATGATTCCTATTCCATGTATTGCCTTTGCTAATAATTATGCTACGAACCATGAAACACTGAGAGTATGAAGAAGAAACATAACTGCCAATGATTTTAAGGAATTTTGCAATAAACAGGTGTGCTTTCCTTACCTCAGTAAAAGTGGTCCAATAGAGGTTTTTGTTTTTGTTTTTGTTGTTATTGTTGTTGTTTTGTTTTGTTTTGTTCATTGGGGAAAAAGTGTTTTACTATAAATTAAAAGAGTTCACTGTTTAAAACCTCTTTGGGGTTGCCAATTATCACCTCTAATTCTTATTTTTAGGGGCATTGTAGAATTTGAAGGCTCAGCTTTCAATACATACTTGGACACTTAATAGCTGTGGGACTGTGAATCAGTTATAGTACTTTTTTTGTATCTTTTGTGTCAATTCACTAATGTAAAATGTGGAGATAATTATGGTACTCATCAAAGGCAGTGTTGCATAACAAGTAGAAAATCGTACATGATATCAGCAAGACTTCTTATGATATCGGCTATGTAATCCTGTCAAAATCATTTAGCCTACATAAAGCTGGGTTTCCTCATCTAAAATAAGTATAATTATATCTGTAATATTTAACTTTCCAGATTGTTATGGAGTACAAAGGAGAGCATATAGGTATGATATTTTGTAAATATTAAAGAGCCACAAAATGGCATTTGTTATTATGTGTTTGAGTTTTTGAAAAAAGACAATATTTGAAGATCTGAATAGCATTCTCTTAAAGAAAGAATGACTTTGTGTTTGTCTGTGTATGTGTGTGTGTGTGTGTGTGTGTGTGTGTGTGTGTGTGAGTACATAAACCTAGGAGGAGGATGAATAGATAGATAGATAACATCTCTTTTTGTGTGTCAACAGTTTATTGAAAGTAGTCTAAAAATATTTGTATAAGGAAAAAAACTGATCAAATTCCACATGTGAAGAAACAATCTCTCAAATTGAAGTTTGAGGAGACATGGACTATTCTGAGGATCAACGATCAAACAGAAGATTTCCTCTCAGATAAATGTACTGAGCTGATCTTTTAGAAATAGAATAATATCTGAGGTAATCATTACCATAAGGCATTGTGTTCTGAAAAGGGATTTTTCCCTCATGAGAGATGAATCACTGACCATATGGAGGCTCTAATTTGAGCCACTAGAAGGTATAGAAAGAGAAGACAAAGGGAGACAAAAGGTAGAAGAGATAGGAAAAGCAGAGTAAGCAAGCTTAATATAGGAAAATGTATATGAAAACAGGAAAGTAGGAGGGGAAGAGGATAAGGAGGGAAGGGTGAATGAAGGGAGGGTAGAGTTGAGGAGGGGGCAGTCTTTAGCAAAACACTTATGAGGAGGATTCGGGCAAAATAAGATAGACAATGGAATACATATCATTGGAAGGGAATGGGACAGAGGGAAACAGTGACATTAATTGACTACAATTTCAAAATGTATAGCACCTACTCTGCTGAGCTATTGTGAAGAAAATTCTCTGTCAAGTTCAAGGTACTATATAGAAATTGTGGTGAACACGATGCTATCAGAAAAACCTGGAAAGACCCACATGAACTGAAGCAGAGAGAAATGTACTGTATACAAAATAACAACATTAGTGTAAGAGGATCTGCTGGGAAGCATGTGGTTATTTTCATCAAGGCAATAATCCAATATAACTCTCAAGAACCTAGGAAAATTGCAGCACATCTACAGAGAAGGAACTGATGGTATCTGAAAACAGACTGAAACACTTTTTTTTTTTTGACAATTCCTTAATCTGAAGTTTTGTTTTTATCTGTTTCCACTCACAACCTAGATAAGGTAGAATAGTTTGCCATGATTATTCATGTATAATTTATGTTGAATTGTTTGAGTTCTTGGGGTGGGAGTGGGAGGGGAGAGAGGAAGAGAAGATGGAACACAAAGTTTAAAAAAAATTGATGTCAAAATTTGTTTTTACATGAATTTTTGAAAATAAAAGTCTAAAATAAAAGAAAAAAAAGAAAAATATATTATATTTCCTTTTTGGCTTACCTTACTCTATTTTTCAATTCTAAGTCATAGACATCATATATTGTACATTACTGAAACATATTATGAATGCATCATTGCTCTTTAGGCCATCTTCAATTTTGTTTCTGTGGATTCAAGGCTTTCAATTTGTAGTGTGGTCCTAAGACATACTCATGGAGGAACCAAGTACATAATCTTTAATGTAAATGAAGAAAAAAAATGTTTTTGAGTAAAGTCAACTATATTTCTTCCTCCCCCTCCCCTAGATCCACATTTTGCATTCAAACACAGACATCTATTTTCTAGATTCATAATTAATTAGAGAATTTGGTGACATATGCCAAAATATTATTAAGTCCTGAAGGACTTCCAAAATATTAGTTAATGTACTGTTTAGATTACGTATAGCTTATCAATGAAAAAAGACTTATTAAGTGTCTACTATGTGCCTTTCACTCTGTTGGGTACTTACATTGCCTGTCCTCAAGGAGGCTAAGTTCTAAAATACCATTGCATATCCACATAATTCTAGACAAGGCCACATTGATTCACTTTACTGTCATTCACACATGGAGACCCTAAAATGGAACCTACCAGACAGCTAGGTAAGTTACATTTTTCACTTTCCCATTCATGCTTCAATATTGTAAAGTGACATTATTTCATGGATTCATGACTACTCCCTTTACATACATGTATATACACACAGAGATACAAACACACACACACTCTCCCCTGACTGATGTAGATTACAATTTGTAAGAAAATCCTTAAAGGTTGCTATGGCTAAAAAAATCCATCCTTTTTTTGCCTGTTGGTGATGAATTTCAATGAACTGATCCTTCAGCAACAGAAAAGAAATAAAGTGTGTCACTGGGTCCTTTATTTAAAGTCTTTCCAACTTGATAGAATCTGCCAAGGTTTGAGTGTAAGCATGGCCTTCAAGAACATAGGTTTATATCCATACATCAATGAGATGCAATAAAAAGATTTATCTGAAGATTTTGAGCAAGAAGAATTCTTAGAGCTCATCCATTCCAACCTTCTCATCTTAAGGAAGAGTAAACTTAGGCTCAGAGGGACTCCCCCAAGCAGGATTTTTGTCACACATTGCACAAATAGAGAAGCACTTCCATTCTTCTGTCTGTCCATTTGGTACAAACGCCTTGAGACGTGTGCTCCAGTGAAGACTATGCTTGACTTTTTTATTAAGTACACGTGAAAATGTTTCATCTCTATTTGGGCTCTCCCTTATTTTACATTAGTTTCCCATGTTCTAGAATCAGTCCATTGTGCAACATGTCTAAATTCATCATAATAAGGCTACGATTTTTAAGACTTGTGAATCAGAACTATAAGGATTATAAATGGGACAGCCCAATCACCTAAGAGGACCCAGGAACCCTTAATCCTAAAAGGCCTAAGAAATAGGATATAAGGATAGACAGGATATAAGAGAGACACTCTGTGCCAGAATACCTATTCCTAGCACTAACTTAGCTACATACTGGCTTTGTATGACCTTGTACAAGTTACTTCCCTTTTCTCATATTCAGTTTATTACTCTGTAGAATGATAATAACACTTGCCTTTTGAAGTTAGAGTTGATATATGAATCAAGTCGAAGTCTTGTAAATTTTAATAAGAATAATTAAGAATTGTTTATCTTTGGGGAACCACACATCCAATCACAGATTTAGAGATGAAATATAATTTAATGTCATATAATAGGCTTATGTAATAGATAAAAAAATCTGATTCCTAGTCACATGAAGCATAAGGTGATACAGGTATTAATTGGAAGAATCAGGATATAAGACCTGGTTTTCTGATTTCATATCAGCATACTTTCCACTGTCATGCTTTTAAAATTTCTATTTCCGCTTTAAAAAGGGAGATATACATGTAAGAGTTGTGTCATATCCCACAATCATAATTAATGCAATTAAAAAGATGCTATATACTCTGAAATATTTGTCATGCAGAATACCTCTTTGAATAACTTTCAAGTTTAAAGTTGTAAACTAGGCATGAAAAAGGCTTTAACATCTCTATTGAATCAACTGATCAATCAAAGTGGCAAAATAGTTTGAATAAGTTCTTATTCAATTTTGAAGTAGTAGCAGTAGTATTGGTACTAGCAGTAATTCTTCTTTGCACTTGTATGTACTCAATAATTCCCTTTTAGTATAACTCTATGCTCTACTCCAAGGGTTGGTATCTTGGTACAATCCATAACTTCACCTCTCTACATTAGGGAGGTCACCCTCCTTGATGCTTGACTACTTACTGCTGAAATCTATTTTCTGATATGCACAAACCAAGAAGTTTCTCTAATTCTTTCAAGCAATCCTAATACTTTTCCTTTATAGCATAATTTGATTTGATCTAGTGGATAAAACATTTTACTCCTCCTACCCAGTATGACAGCTGCTTGTTTTGCCACCAGGTTATGTTTTTAAATGATTGGTTAATTCAGTAGAAGATTCCAGGACTTGTTCACCCTTAGTTTATTTCTGTGACTGATTGATTGGATTACTCCAAGAAGCTTTCTGACCTGATAAAGTTATCCAGGGGTATAACACCTTCTTAATTACATTAATTTGAATGAGATTGGAATTGGCTTTATCCCTTTTATATTAGTTATCTTAATTCAGGAGGAGTGGCATAAGACACATTTCTTACATAGAAATAAAAAGTGGATTAAAATACATCTATTATGGGGAATGGGTTATTTATTTATAAAAGCAATCATTGAAGGATTTCTTTTAATACAAAAGTTTCCCTAGTGCTTTGAAGATGCCTTTTTAGAGATCATTAGCTATTTGATGTCAGGTACAAAGAAACTGAAAACTAAAGAATTTGGAACAATTGCCAATTAAAGATCAATAAAAATAAAGATAACATCTCTAAAATTATGATATAAGTCAATAGGAAAAAAAATTTGAGTTATACAATGCCTTTAATTTTCAGAATGTAGCCAGTGCTTATCTACTGGCACAATTATATCCACCTTTATCTTCCTTTTTTTAAAAAAAAAAGATGTTTGCCTTTAGCAGAGTATAAGGACTTTGGCAAAAATTTATTGGTCGTGAATCAATGGGTGTCCATTTGTGAGGATAACACAGTTAAAGTTTCTCTTTATCAAGTCAATATTTCACATGCAAGTTACACCTCAAGTGTAACCGATCTGTTCAAGGAAAAGAGCCAGAATTCTCCATTATTATTGACAAAAGGCCAAGGTAGATTTCACTCACATTTCTATGGAAAAAAAATATGTTCTAATCTATTCCTGGCTAGTTGAAATGCCCTGAAGGGCATCTATAATGATAACATGAGACTACCATTGTGACAGACTTAACAACAGTAGCTACAGATTTTTCTTTTGTATTATCAAGGATTTTAGTGCTTTCTTGAAACCTCTTTGAGCTTTAGACATGGGATGATGAAAGCTATAAATTCAAGTGGAAAGAAAAATTGTTTTTTTCCTAAGCCTCAAAAAAAAAAAAATCCATGAATCATCTTAACCATATTCATTAGAAAGTTGCTCAAAGTGGCCCTAGATTCAGGAGGACCTAAGTTCAAATCCTGCTTCAGACACTTGACACTTACTAGCTGTATGACCCTGGGCAAGTCACTTAACCCTCATTGCCCAGCAAAAAAAAAAATGTTGCTCACTGCCTGTACTCTAATGTATGCACAAATAAGTTATTAGCCCTACCTTATTAGACTGAGTGAGGCTTGAGGAAATTTGGTAAATAAGTCATCAAAGACTACAAAGAATTTTTCAAGGGGCATGTATGTTAATTAGCTTAGAGGTGTATTCATGTTTATAATACACATTCTCTTCTTTTGGTGGGGTAATGAGGGTTAAGTGACTTGCCCAGGGTCACAGAGCTAGTAAGTGTCAAGGTTCTGAGGTCTGATTTGAACTCAGGTCCCCCTGAATCCAAGGCCAGTGCTTTATCCACTGTACCACCTAGCTGACCCCTTAAATAATCAGGTATCACCCTTTCCAGGTGAAGGGCTATGAGAAATCTCTGACACTGGTCTCTCAGTCTAAGGCTGAGCAACAGGATGCTTATCATTTTATGTAATTCAATGGAGATTAAGTTGTGATATTCTGCCACTAAAATATTCTTCTATTATTTCACTGAAGCGTTGGGAGTGGTCAGCTTTTAAAGGCTATATCAATAGAGCACGAGCTCGATAATAGTATTCAGACTGGAAAGGTTTTCTGATTGAGCAGTGATGGACTGTGTTTTAGTCATTCAGGCTAAGTTCACAGTGATTTGTTTCTTGTTTGCCTTCAAAGAAATTAAACTTTTCCCAATATCATCTCTCAATGACTATTTTAATAAGTCATAATTCACTTCCTTCCATAACAAATAAGTTCCACTAATAGTGCACCAGTACATTTCCTGAAACTCCTTCAACAATTATCATCATAATTTTTCGTTATCTTTACCAATCCAGTAGATGTGAGGTGGAACGTCATAGTTGTATTGATGTGTTGTTATTGTTGTTGTTGTTGTTGATGTTTTTTTCTCCTGCTTTTGCTATTGAGTTGTTTTAGTTGCATCTGATTCTTTAGAACACAATTTGGGGTTCTCTTGGCAAACATACTGTAGTAATTTGCCATTTCTTTCTCTAGCTCCTTTTACAGAAGAGGCAAATTGGGTTAAGTGACTTTCCCAGGGTCGTATAGCTAGTAAGTGTCTATACTCAGATTTGAACTCAGGAACATGAGACTTCCTTATTCCAGGCCCAGCACTCTGGGCTACAGCAAGCTGCTTATTTTATTAATTGACATAAGTTTAATTGTAAGTAATTTGGAACTATTTTGTATGTATGAATGGTAAAGTGAGGCAAACACTCTTTTATGGAATTCAGGTGGAACTCTAAGGTCATTTCTCAAGATTTGAATCTCCTTCTTCCTAAAAAGGAAGGAAACAAGAAAAAGAGGATGCCTGTGAAATTAAAGAGAGGTTTTTATTAAGCAGGAAAGAAAAAAAAAACCACAACAACATACTGCATAGGTACTATCGAATCTATGCTGAATAACATGCCAGGTAATATATTGTATAAACTTATATTCATTTTAAACAAAAGCAGGTAAGGAATTTAGGAGGGAGAGGTGGGCTTAGAAAAGAATGAGACAGTGGGTTCTATTCCCAAAGGAATAAGAAGTGAGGAATTCCAGGAATCAAGGATCTTCAGAAGGCATCCTAGGTGATAAGCAATTCACAATTCAAGGCTTGATTAGGAGATGTCTTAAGGAGATCTTTCAAAAAGTAGGATAGAGGCAGCTAGGTGGCGAAGTGAATAGAGCACTGGCCCTAGATTCAGGAGGACCTGAGTTTAAATCTGGCCTCAGACACTTAACAGTTATTAGCTGTGTGATCCTGGGCAAGTCACTTAGCCCCAATTGCCTCACAAAAAAAAAATGTAGGATAATTTTGAAAGTCCCATAACCAGAGTTGGGGGATATGCTAAAGACAATAAGACCAGAAATGGGATATGTTCATATTCTCATAACTTGCAGTCACATAAGTCTTTGAAGATAGGGATGTCTCTTGAAGGTTCATAAAGCACCACCACCAAATAGTTCAGGAACTGTTTTCAAAGCTGGTGTTATACCAATTGGCTTCAGTTACTAATTTTCTAGCTAGGTTTACTTTGGTCACTGCAAAGGATTGTTGGTGTGTTAGCCAATGTAGTCAGTCCTCATACATTTCTTATGATTACCTGGATAATTGAGGTACTCAAGAAAACTTAAAAAGTAAGGTATCCGTTTTCATAGAATTTTGCTAGCTTGGATTTCTTCCTTTGAGAACTATCTCTCAATATCATTTAACCATTTATTGTTGGAGGAATAGCTGTCATTTTTATGTATATGAATCAGTTCTTTATACATCTTGGATATATGACATATATCAAGGAAATTTCTTACAAATATTACTCTAATTTTAATTATGTTGCTTCATTTTGAGATATATATATACATATACATATATATATATATATACACTTTTATTTAATCAAAATTGTATATATACCTCTAAGCTAATTTATACACCTATTAGATAGAGATAACAACTTACATGTCCATACATTAGAGTACAAGCAGTGAGCAACTCTTTAATGAAAATGATTAAGATGATTCATGACTTTTTTTCCTGAGGCTAGGGAAAAACACTTCTTTTTCTTTCCATTTGAATTATTATTATATATTCTGCTTCAGCCTTTTACCTTTACTCATGTATATCTCTCTGCTTCAAATGTGTTTCTTGTAAACAACATATTGCAGGATTTTGGTTTTTAATTAACTCTGCTATTCACTCTCATTTTATGGGAGACTTCATCACATTCATATATATAGTTATGATTACTGTTTATTTCTATCATATTTTCCTTTGTTTATACTTTTCTCTCTCCTTGCACCTGTCTTTCCTCATGAGTGTTTTGCTTCTGACCACCACATCCCTTAATCTGTTTGCCCTTCTATCAATGTCCTCTCCCTATTCTTTCCTTCTTCTCCTTCTACTTACAGGGCAAGATGAATTTCTGTACCCAAAGGAGCGTATGTTATTCCCCTTTTGAACAAAATCTAATGAGACTGGGGTTCGAACAATACTCAATCTCCCCTTTTCCCTCTTATGTAATAGGTCTTCTATGTCTCCTCATGTGATTCAAGTTACAACATTCTTCCTCTCCTTTCCTCTTCTCCCAGTACAAACTTTTTTCACCCTTCAATTATTTTATATCATCAACTCAAAGTCAACTTATACCTACACCTTGTCTATAGCTACTCCTTCTATTTGCCCCAATAGATATATAGGTATTATCTTCCCATGTAGGGATGTAAATATTTTATCCTTATTGAATAACATGTGCTTTTTTCCTCTAACTTTTTATGCTTCTCTTGAGTCTTGTATTTGAAAACTGAATTTTCTGTTCAGTTCTGGTCTTTTCAACAGGAAAGTTTTGAAGTCCCTTATTTTATTGAACGTCTGTCTTTTCCCCTAAAAGATTATGCTTACTTTTCTTGGGTAGGTCATTCTTGGTTTTAATCCAAGCTCTTTTGTCTTCCAAAATATCAAATTCCAAGCTCTCTGATCCTTTAATTTTGAAGCTGCCATGTTCTATCTAAATCTGACAGTGGTTCTATGATATTTAAATTGTTTCTTTCTGGCTGCTTGCAGTATTTTCTCCTTCATTTGATAATTCTAGAATTTGGCTACAATATTCCTTGGGGTTTTCATTTTTGGATCTCTTTAAGGAGGTTATTAATGGATTTTTAATGACAATTTTACCCTCTGGTTCTGGCATATCAGGACATTTTTCCTTAACAATTTCCTGAAACATGCTGCCTAGTCTCTTTTTTGATCATGACTTTTAGGTATTATCTCCCTGAATCTGTTTTCCAGCTCAGTTATTTTTTCAATGAGGTATTTTACCTTTTTTCTATTTTTTCATTCTCTTGTTTCCGTTTGATTGATTCCTGATGTTGCATGGAGTTATTAACTTCCACCTGCCCAATTCTAAATTCTAAGCAAGGATTTTGTTTAGTCGGTTTTTATACCTCTTTTTTTTTTCCCATTTGGCCAATATTACTTTTCAAGGAGTGGTATTTTTCATTGTATTTTCTACCCATTTTGCCAATTGTATTTTTAAGGAATTTTTTTCTTCATTCTATTTTTGTGCTTCCTTTTCCAAGCTCTTGACTCTTGTTTTCTTAATTCTCTTGCATAACTGCCATTTCTTTATTATTTTTCCATTTTTTTCTTCTACCTCTTTTATTTGATTTTTAAAATCCTTTTTGAGCTCTTCCAAGAAGGATTTTTGGTGAATAGACTAATCTATCTTCCCTTTCAGGCTTCATATTTTGAGGCATTTTGACAGTACTGTCCTCTTCCCTATTTGTGGTTTGGTCTTCCCTGTTACCGTAGTAGTTCTATATGGTGAAGGTTCTTTTTTAATTTCTTACTCATATTTTAGTCTATTTCCTGACCTTTAAAGTTGAGTTCTGTTCCTGTAACACAGGGAGCACTGTTGCAAACTTCTTGTTCTAGGGGGTAGGGGCATGATTACTGGCTTTCTGCTCTGAAGCCCCAAGGGTTTGTGGCTTATTCACTTCACTGGGATTATGCCAACCCAGTCCTACCTCTTCTGTAGGGGATAAACCTGCTAAAAGTATGCTTTCTGCATTGGGGTTGGAGGCCTCATAACTGTCCTGCTGTGCCACTAGCCTGCTGAACCCAGGCATCCTTGCATGCAATTATATATTTATGTATATACATATATCCATATATGTATATATGTAAGTACATACATGTGGGTATAGATAAATTAGATAGATAGATAGATAGATAGATAGATAGATAGATAGATAGATAGATAGATAGATGATTGATAAGTTATGTATAGAAGGGAAACACTAGAAACATTGGGACCAGGAAAAACTTCATGTAAAAGATTGTACTTGAGCTCAAATTTTAAAGAAACAAAGTATTTTAAAGGAGAGAAGTGAAAGAGCAATGGATTTCAGAAAACTGCTTTAGATTCTGAGATGAAGGTTAATAAAGAATTGAACCAATAATAGGTAAAAGTCAAAACTAAAAAAGAAAAAAATTATAAATGTATTTTTAAAAAGAAATTGTGCTCACAATTTTATTTACAAATTATTTAAATGATATATTGAAAAAAGATAGAAGAAAAAGCTTTTTTTAAAATGTAGACAGATATTTACTCAGAGTGGATAAAGCAAAAATAAATATTTTCCTCTAGACTCATAAAAGGTAGGCTGGTAACAAAAATTTACTAAGCACTTACTATGTGCTATGAACTATGCTTAATACTGGTGATATAATTGTAAGAAAAAATGACAATATCTACCTTTGAGAAAATTCTATTCAAATGTGAGAAAACAAAATATTAAAGAGATGTAAAGAAGGTGGGATAAATGAGAGTGTACCTGGCATGGTAGCAAATTCTAGAGACTCAGAAGCACAACTAGGAGGGAAATGAAACATGTAAAGCCTGGGTCTATCCCTCAATTGAGATCCCTCGAAGGAACTCACCACTAGAAGAGAGTTGACAAGACATAAGGAGGTGCCAGAATGAGAAAAAACAAGACACTGAGAGTTCTGGTATGAGAAGCCCCTTGTTTATAGTTAGAAGGCACCTTTTAGATAAAAGTTTAATCCCCCTTATTTTACCAATAATTAAACTGGGGGAAAATGATTTAGCCAAGATTACAGGGTTTGTTTTTGGGTTATGGGGGGGGGGGGCATAAGAGGAAAGATCAAGACAGTAGAGTGTGTTTTCCTGGGTAGTGTTCTTATATTCAGGAGAAGTAAACCATAACTGAAATCATTAAAAAAAACAACAACAACAACAAAAAAAAACCCAGAACAATATTTCCCCTTTCTTTCCAAGTCAATGCCATTGACTCAAGGATTAGGAAAGTTTCTTTATTATTGCAAGCTAAAAAAAAATAGAATTTCCTGACTAAATGCATATTCCATTAATCATTAATAACAAAAAATACCGTATGCTATTATGATATTGCAATAATAAAAGTTCTTAAACTTTAAAATTTAAAATTCAAATTTTTATATTATGAAACTAGCTCAAAGTTGTATACTATTCTGAATACATAGAAGTTATATGAGATGCTTTACCAACTAGCAATTAAATTCAGAATCTATCCACTGAATGAAAAAAAATTGACAAGCCTTATCTGCTGTATAGGCAGGTTGTAATGAAATATTTGTCCATTAAGTGTTTATGAAAGACTCAGTTCAATTAGACTATCACAAATTCATTCATTCTCAAATCACTCAGTGGGAAAGTCATTTAGTTTTCACTATAACAGACATTGCTAAATGAATGAAATGCTGAAGAATCTCTTAAATTAAAGTATGTTATTCAGAGAGTCAATGTCAGAATTTCTCTGGGGAAAAAAAAAAGTTCAACTCCAAAAGTAAGGAATTAAGCCTAGAGTCAAAGTGAGGTAACTAGGACAGGTCAATTAGGCTTTACAATGAGGGAAGAGGTTTAAAAAATGAGGTTAGGAGAGTTCCTGTTTTTATCAAAGAAAGTAGTTTGTTTTATTTTGTTTTATTTTTAATTTAGTTGTGTTAACTATCTCCTCAAGCAGGAAAAATGCAAATATGTTTATTTAGGACCAATAGTGGTCTGATGGGGTGATCATATGACTGTGTAAAGTTCCTTTATTGGGGGTGGTCACCTGAGGAAGAACCATCCCCACCGGTGGTGGCTGGGGGAAGTTGTGCAAGAGGTGGCTCGGATTTCTCCAGCTATCTCCATCCCCCTGGCCCCACCATGCCTAATAGGCTTATCTCCCCCAGGGGTGAGGGAGACCTTAATGAAGGGTGGTGGTCCTGTAGTTAACTCAGTTGGATCTGGTGCTGCTTATCTCTTTAGTTGTGTCTGTACTTTGGTTAGGTCTTTGACACTGTATCAAGTCACTTAACCCTGTCTGCCTCAGTTTCCTCATCTGTAAAATTAGCTGGAGAAGGAAATGACAAATCACTCCAGTATCCTTGCCAAGAAAAGTAAAAATGGGTTCAAGAAGAGTAATTCATAAAAATAAAAAATAAAAAAAATAGTAATTCATGACAAACAATCGAAAAGCAGTAGCAAAAATCCTAGATCATGGAAATAGTTCAAGATACTTTGTCTTTTTTTAATAATTTCTATTTTGGAGAGGTTTGAAAGGTTGTGAGGATCAGAGAAAATGTATAGTCTGCCATTGTGTGACACAGAAGTAGAATTAGAGAAGTTAGTTTAATATCATGAAGTTAGATGGCTTGTATCAGACCCAAGATTTTTATCCAGACCTCCTGACTCTAAATACAACAGTCATTCTACTGTATCCAATTTCTGCCTTCAAGGACCTTCCATTTTCTTTTCCCCTATACTGTACTTCTTTTGTCTCTCCATATCCCTCTCCACTAAATCAAAAGTTCAGGAAAATTCTGCCATTGGTTAAAAAAATACTATATCCATCACTTCATTAGTAAGAAATTGTTTACCTTTAAAGATCCAAATGTTAGGTATCCTTATGACAGTGTTAAAACTAGCAGTGAACTATTTTTTTAAGTTAATTTGATTCCATCTATTTTTTTTCTTAAGGTATATTAAAATTCTTATTAGAATCCTACATCAAATCAGGGTTGCTCCATTTTTGAATAATTTTATAATTATAGGAAAACATTCACAGAAGCAGCATAAGTTAGCTTGATGGCAAAGAACATGATTGCATTGTAAATGAGGATAGCTAGGAATGAATGGCCCAGTTCAAGAAACTTATTACGATTATTTATACATTTACATTATTTATTTATGAAAATGTATGCATTTTGCTTCATACTGAACTAAACAGAATCTAAGCAAGTTAGATTGTTATGAATCAAAGTGTAATGCCTAAAGCTTCCTCTACTTTTCAGTTCTGAGTTAAAAGGAAAAAGTTTTTGTATATCTCTTTGTTCGTATAACTCAAGCTGAGACCATAGGCTTGAGTGGGCTAAACTACTGAAAATTCTGGTTTGGTTTTCTGCCTTACAGAACTAGTAATAACAGAGCTTTACTTGCTAAAATTATGCTTGGGGCAAATGTAATTGAAATTTGTGGAAAAGTAATACTAAAGACATTCCCATTGTTGGTATATTTGTGTAAGATGTACAGAGAGAATGATGGCTTAGAGAACAGTGCATACATGTAGTCGTGATTATAGAGGGAAATGCAGAGGACCATGAGATGTGGAAATGGTAGAATTTTACTTATTCCTATGGAGGAAACCTACCCCCACTAGATTCCTGTATGCTGAGAAAAACTCCTATAATACTTTCCTAATAAAAATTCTTGCTAACAACCTCAATTACCTCCTCCAGATTGTTCATTTATAAATGCACTCAAAGAGACAGTTGGGTGAAAACTTAATACTTTTGTAATATCCTTGGCTTTATTCAGTGAGCTTTATTCAATGACAGTAGATCACAACCTCAATCTACCTATAACTTTAGCAAATGGCCTTCAAATAATTAATGCAGCCAAACAAACCAACCACTCCTCACTTTGTTGCCAATATAGTATTGATCCTCTCCAAATGCAACACCATTATTCTTGAATGATCAGCACATAATTTGTAAAGATCCTCACATTCAATTATTTTTTTCTTTATATTTATAAGGCCCAACAGAGATAGATTTAAACTAGCATAGCCTTTAGGAACCCAGGTCAGTTATTTGTCATGGTGAAACATGGGTTGGAGGAAAACATTAGTGGAGGAATGAATTTATGTAGGAAAATTAATAATTAATTTGATATCATTTTATTCATTAGGTTGATGAATGAATGAATAACATATTAAGCACTGAATATTGGCCAAGTGTTAGGCTAAAGGTAGCCAGGATCAATACATATTTGTATTCTTTCTCTTACTCCTTGTCTCTGCAAAATGAAGTAGGTACAGAAGAGAGTACAAAATAAACGATCCAAAATTATGAAAAGAAATGGCAATGGAATGGGACTATTGAGGATCTCAGGAATTCTCAGATTTTTTCTGAAATAGGTTGTGCCCACATAAAAGTAAACTAATTTGAATAATTAATATAGAATACCAGTTCATACTACCTATCTGGCTATCTTCTGATTAAAAATTAGATTAGACCAGAGATATCAAACCTTATCCATAGGGTTATCTGTTGAATCCCATATCTACTATATCACTTTTTTCTAGCTAAATATTTTTGAAGGGGAAAACAAAATGTAAATAAAGATGTTAGTAGTGCAAAATGATGAGTATTATAAATTTAAAACAAGAAGGCAAGTTAACTTAGAGACCACTACTCTATATTATCTCTGTAACTCAAAGATTTAGTGAATCTGCCAAGCTTTTTCCTTATTTCTTTTCTTCCTTTAGGAAATTGGATTTGGAATCAGGAAGATCTGGGGTTCAAATCTTTCCTCAGGCAGTAACTAGCTGAGTAATGGTGAATGTCACAAACTTTGTATTTCAGTTTCCTCATGTATAGGATGAAGAAGTTTTACTCAATAGTCTTTTTTTTAAGTTTAGGATTGATTGTACTTCCTTTCCTTTTTGTTATTTTCCCCCTTTTGATTCTTTTTATATTTTAGCAAGTCAAAATGCTTATACTCTTTGCATAGACAATCATAAAAATGTCAGGGATTTTCTAGGTCTTATTGCCATATATGATGCAAAAACAATATAATAAGTCTGTCTGCAATAGGGGTAAGAAAGATCATATAATCATATAAGAAGATCATGAAACTAGAGCTAGAAGGGCCCTTAGGTGTCAACTCCTCATTTTAAAGATAAAGAAAGTGAAAGTCAGAGATAGTCACTTTTCCTAGGCTACATAGTTAATATGTAGGATTGGCTGTATTTGAACCTATATCCTCTGATCTCAAACCTAATAGTCTTTCCAATGTATGATGAGTAAAAATTTATCAGTAAATTCAATATTGTTTTCTTATACAATTTCATAAGTTAGTTTTATTATAATGATGAACTTATTTCAAGCCTAGAAGGCAGTATAATTACCCCTAAGGACCGTAAGATTCCTTCTTCTTCAGCTTTTGGGAGTTTATTTTAAATGAAAAATTATGAGTTGCAGCATAATCATCCTGAGTCATCTTTTAGGAAAATATCTAATATTTAGGTGCATGTTGAGCCCAAGGCATATCTATACATTTCTGTCTATCTCTAATTATTATTTAACTTCTTTGTAACTAAGGCAAATTTTGATTTTGGAGAATCATTTGGATAATGAAACATAAGATTTTATTTTAGTATCTGGGGATTGAACAGCCCAGGGGGAAAAATTTTGGAGAAAGAGTCAGTCATTCCTGAAGCTTCCCTAGCTTTAGTCTTCTCTAAAATCTTGCTTATAGAGCCTATGACTCATCTCAATATTTCCTTTTCTTGCCACAGGTCAGAGGACCTTGGCTTCCAGAAGTGTGCTGGGGAGCCACACATTCTGGTTACTTAAATAATAGATAATTCCTGGATATGTGACTACATTTTCCATCCCGTTGGAACACTTCCTATTTGGTGTCATTTTAATTCATTAAATGTTTTTCAAAAGCTTTTTGCATATAATCTAAAGCATTTTGATTAATTGATGATTGAAAGTGTCTTCACCTAGCTAGGGTATCAGAGGTCAAATGGGGTGGGGTGCTTTTAACCCTGCCATTGCACAAACATAATATGTTCAGAATATTTTTCTACTCTATATTTTGTACTAGATAACAAACAAATATGATTTCTATGTTGGATTCTAGCTTTGCTACTTAGATACCTCAGGAAATTCATTTACTCTTGCTGGGTCAAGATTATTCCCTTATAACATAAGGTGATTTGGATTAAATCAGTCAATCAAAAATCATTCATCATTTGAAGAGAATGTATCAAACACTATGCTAGACTGTGAGAATACAAAGATGATCTCCAAGTACTCTGAATCTCTTCATATCTCATGATGATGAATTAACATTCATTATTTTTGTAGTACTTCCAGTGGCATTGTAGGGATTTACTAGCCCCCATTAGCAAATAATTTCTCACAAAGGAGCCTACAAAGGAATATAAGTCGTTTGCCCTTCATTCTCAAAGATAATGTCATGACTTTCAGTGAATTGGATTTAAGTGAGGTGAGGCAGGACTGTGCAAAGTCACCAGCTTAGCTTCATTTTTTTCTCCAGAACCATCTAGGTCTGGTGGCAAACACACAAAAAGTATATACATACATACACATATGTATATATATGTAAATATGTATCTATGTATATGCATGTATACACATATATATACACTTACACATATATAGTATGTATATGTATATATGTGTGTATGTAGGTATGTATTGTGATAAAATAATGGAATCTGTTAGATGCCCAAGGGCCCCACCTGATTGATTTAGTATTGTTTGAATTGGGTGAGAATGAGAAACTAAGTATCAACTTAAGAATGATTGGATGGAGGCCACACCTGGCCAGACCTGAGTGACCTATTGGTATATTACTGACATCAGCAAGAGGCCACTATCAACCGACCAGCTTGAAGGACCTACCCTTTGGGGGAGGGAGAGGGAAACTAGGAAGTGGACACTCACTCATAGAAGAATTCTTTTTGGTGAGGAAAAGGTGAATGGTGAGAAAGGGAGAACAGGAGTCCCCCTTGTCATTCAGGACATCAGTTTGGTGGTGAGAGATTTCACATGGGCTGCTAGGAAAGGAAATTAATTTCTTTCTCTCTGGATATACTGAATTAGATCTAAGCTAGTACTTCCATGCTATAAGGAATTTGTTCTCAATCTCTCTCTCTTCACTAACTCATAATATATATTTTAATAAATATTTAAAAGCCTACACTCTTGCTGAATTTATCAGTGATTTTAGCCAGCTTCCTCCCCCCACCAAGACTGGGGGGAATGCAGATTAGGATTCACAATTTAGATTTTAAACAACACAGTATGCATATATATATAAATATTATATATATGGGGTGGGTGTGTATATATGCATGTATTGTATATGTGTGTATGTATATATGTATGTGTCTATATGTACATATATTATCATCCTGAGAGATATACACACATATATACATTCATATACATATGTACACACACATACATATATATATATATATATACACACACACACACACACATGCACACACACCTGCATATATCAGGATGATTGGAGATGGGCTCAGATGTTTTAAGGCAATCGGGGTTAAGTGACTTTCCCAGGGTCACACAGCTAGTGTCTAAGGTCAGATTTGAACACAGGTCCTTCCAACTTCAGGGCCAGTGCTCTATTCATTGGACCACCTAGCTGCCCCACATAGAAATATGGATATTATAAGGAAAGAATTGAAAGCATTCACTACAAGGGTACAGTACAAACATTCAATATCAACAATCTTTTAAAAGCTAGGGAAATAGCAGTCCTATCAGAACCTATTAGCATTCAGATATGACACTGGATATTATCACTTGGGAACCACACTGATAGAAAGGGACATCTATTTTAGAGGTTTCTAGCCTTAGCAGATATGAAGCATCCCTGAAATCCAAAGTAAAAGAAGTAAATCTATAAGTTTGTTTTGTGCTGCCTACTAACAAGGCAATATTTTGAAGTAAAAAAGAACACAGGATTTGGGGTAAGATTATCATCATTATCATGGGTTCAAATTCCATCTCTTTTTCTTGGGCATTTCATTTAAATTCTTTGGGTCTCATTTTTCACACCTGTAAAAAAAAACCAAAACAAAACAAAAAAAGGAGGGGCAGTTTATTTTGATCTTGAAGGTCATTTTCAGCTTTAAGTAAAATGATCTAGGGTAATGATATAATTCAGCTTTTTGTATGATAGTTAAATAAATGACCTCTATACAGGCTTGTGGTTTTGACCCCTAAACTGAATGTTGGGATTACATTTTCTTCCTCTTGTTTCCCTCTTTCCTTCAAACTAAATAATGGTCTGAACTGAACGGTACTTTTTAAACAATCTTATTAACTCCTTCTTAGAGGACATACATTAATGTTCATCACTTTAAAAAATGGAATTTATGACTTGAGGCAGATATAGAAATTGTTATTGATTTTAATATAATAACCTGAGGAAACATATCATATTTCTGAGAGTGCAAGATTCCACCAGGTTGTGACTACAATTTGGGACAAGTTTCATTATTGTTGATGTTTCTATTTGCTAAACATATGAGAAAGTCTACTAAAAGATAACAAAATAAGTAGGTTTATAACTTCAATTCAATTCACTTCAACAAGCATCTCTATTTGCTCACTACATGGAAGGTCTGTGTTATTTGCTGAGAATAAACTGAGAAAAATAAAGCCATTTTGACCTCAAGCAGCTGACATTCACTTTCCTGCATTTTTCCTCATTTTTTCTTCTGAAGTGAAGAAGTTGGATCAAAACAATTTTGAAATTGTTTTCAGTTTTCCTGATATATCATTCTTTCAAAATTCATAGCCAATCAGCAGGTCAGGGTAAATGGCTAGGTAATTTGAGCTTGTCATAAATGATCTTTTAGGACCTTTTTAGCTATAGCATCTTACAAAGTTGTATATTTATTGTACAAATTTCTTAGAAACTTTGTCTCAAGTATTTAGAACCAAAATTAAATATAAAATATCACATTAGCAATAATATCTATAGAGTTCATATAGTAACATTATATTAATAAATAATTATTCATTTGTGATCCACCCTTTTCCTTTGATTTCCATTAAATATCAACTCCTAAAAAGGTCAGTCAATCTCTCAAGGGCATGAGACTAAGTGATAAGCTTAGCTCCTATCCCCCAAAGCACATGTAAGATCCCACCCCACTGGGGAACATGATTTCTTTTTAGAGTATAAACAGAATACAATATAAGTGTTGGTTGTTGTTTTTTTCTTTCCTGGGGGAAGAAACTTCCTTCCTTGATCCCCTCTATGAGAGATTAGGACAACCCAGAGAGAAAACTAGCTAGAAAGGTTAGGATTGAAATGGTTTCCTGTTCACAGCTATATTGAGGCTGCTGAGTCCCATGTTCAAGCCACATTTTTTTTTTTGCAAGAGGATCTGAAGACTTTCACCCCACCTCCTCATTTAATGTCCACCAGTAAGGATTGAGTTACATTTGTCAGAGGAATTTCCTTTCAGAAGAGATTTAAGGTATTTCAGGTTCTCACTTGGAGTCTTTGGTTACAAGAGAAAACACTGCGTGTCAATTTATTGGGTAGTCAATTTTCTGGGTAGTCTAACTAATAAATTGATTATTAATTACCCAGAAATTCTGTCACTTGGGGTTTTAATTTGCCATAATAGACAGGGAATAACAATCATTCCAAGTCTCATTTACATAACTTGGAACCTGTAACACATTAATATTAAAATACAAAGCAAATCAACATGTTGAATGGGAAAATATTTGTCCATTGACTATTTACTTCATGTAAAAGGCAAGCTTCATATACAAATATCATCTGAAACTTGGTATTTGGTTCCTAAAAGTTTGCAAAGTAATGAAAAATGCTTCTTACGTATTATTTACAGTGACTTTGAATGACCTGATATTTTACCCTATCCTTCTGATAAGTTTGGCTAAGAAGACCCATGGAACAAAAGAGTGTTAGAGATAGAGGTGATAAGCAAGATTTTTGGTTTTTGTTTTTTTTTGTGGGACAATGAGGGTTAAGTGAGTTGCCCAGGGTCACACAGCTAGTAAGTGTCAAGTGTCTGAGGCCAGATTTGAAATCAGGTCCTCCTGAATCCGGGGCCAGTGATTTATCAACTATGACACCTAGCTGCCCCCAGTTACAGATGTTTAGAAGACAATTGGAGATGATTTACTAGAGACCAGAAGAAAGGTTAGGGTTGAACAAGTAAATTTTTTTTCTTTCTGGTAGCTCGAGATCTAACAAGAAATGATGACAGATTATAGTTCAATCCATAGAAGGTGATGAGATCACCAAGTGCTGTACCCTAAAGTGAGAAGAGAAAAAGTCTTGACAAAGACCCACAGTTAGTGTGAATGATCTAAATGAAGATACATAAAAAAATACTGAGAAAGAGTCATCTGACAGGTAAGAGGAAAACCAGGAAAGATAAATGTCATGATAACCTAGAGCATAAAGAGTATTAAGGAGAAGAAGGTGATCAATAATGTAAAAGGCTATATAGAGAGAGTTCAAACACTATGACTGAGAAAAGGCCATTAGGGGCAGCTAGGTGGCACAGTGGATAGAGCACCGGCCCTGGATTCAGGAAGACCCGAGTTCAAATCCGGCCTCAGACACTTGACTAGCTGTGTGACCCTGGGCAAGTCACTTAACCCCAACTGCCCCCCAAAAAAAGAGAGAGAAAAGGCCTTTAGACTTGGTGATTAAGAGATCACTGGTAATTTTGAAGAAAACACTTTCAAGCAAAAAGATTTGATTGGAAACCAGAATGCAGAGAGTTAAGAAGAGACTGTTAGGAAAGGAAGGGGAGACATAAATTGTACATGACTTTCTCAAACAGTTTAGCCACAAAAGCGAAATGAGTAACAGAAGGAAGGGATGGTTGAATCAAGGGAGGGTTTCATTTTTCGGGGGGGGGGGGGGGTTTGAGTATGGGGAGACATGGGCATATTTGTGGGGAAACATTCACTAGATAGGAAGATATTGAATATTAGTGAAAGTATAGGTAATGGAGATGACAATCTGCTAGAAAAGATGGGATAAAAGGTATCACTTTTATATAATGCAAAGTTTGCTTTAGCGAGGATATAGGCCATTTCTTGTGGGACAACATGATAGTGAAATCCTCCAAATGTTGATGAGTGATGTAAGATGATTAAAAAGGGAGAAAAAGGAGCTTTTGTCAAATGGCCTCATTTTTCAGTGACATATGAAGAAAAATTCTCAGTTGAGAGTGTGTGAAAAGGAGAAAGCATGAGAAGTTTGAGGAGGGATGAAAAGGTTTGAACAAGTTGTTGGGATGTCTGATATAGTAAAGCAATTAGGGAGGTATAAAAGGATTGCCTCACTGCAGTTAAGGCACAATTGAAATTATGCAAAGTAAATTTTTAGTGGACCCAAGAAGTATAGTTTCATGATTTTCTCCATGTTGTTGGGTTTCACATTGATAAGATCAAAGGTGACAGAAATTGGGAGTAATTCTAAGGATGAGGCTTGGCTGATTGCAAGTAACAAAAGTTGACAAGGGACTCAAGAGAAGGAGATAGTGGAAACTTGATCTGATTGACCAAGTCATCAAATTTAGGAAAGAAGAAAAGTGTAGCCTATACAGGATTAATTAAAATAAATGAGGGGTGGAGAGACTGCAAGTCATACTCTAGTTGAAGAACAGGATTTGAGGTTTCAAGGCAGAGGAAAAAGTGGAATGATGATAGGTTGGGTTCTAATCAGATAAAGTAGTTTCAGAGTTCATGAATATGGAAGAGGTAAATTTTGGGGTGATGGCAAAGTCAAGGCTATGATCACTTTAAAATGAGGCTATGGTGGAATAAAGCAGTAGATTATGGGAAATAAGTAAATTGAAGAACTGGGAGGTTAGGGTGTTTGCAGCAGTATGAATACATATGTTGAAATCCTCTAGTATGAGGGCAAGAGTTAGGAGGAGAGAAAGACTTTGAGCTAGGCACTGAATTTGTATGGGAAGGAAGGAGAATGTCCGGGAGGATCAGTAGATTACAGTCACCAAAATCTTTATTAAGTAATAAATAGGGTTTGAATAGGGGTATTCTACACTTGAATCCTCCACGGGCATGCTTCATGAAAAATTAGTAGAGAACAAACAGGCATTATCAAACAAATTCAATAATGAACTATATCTTTGCTATTTCTTTTTTTTAATGAGGTAATTGGGGCTAAGTGACTTGCCCAGGGTCACACAGCTAGTAAGTGTTAAGTGTCTGAGGCCGGATTTGAACCCAGGTACTCCTGACTCCAGGGCCGGTGCTCTATCCACTGCACCACCTAGCTGTCCCTTTGCTATTTCACAAGATGTAGAAACAAAGAGATCTCATCATAATAATCTTTAATTATGAAAAAATGAATCAGTAGGACAAAATATAGCTTTACAAATCAGTACAAAAGAAAGTTTCCCATACATTTATTCTGGATTGCTCAAAAGATGTAACAACAGAAATAAACCTGTTCAATGACCCTCTGATAATAAATATCATATGAGTCATAAATCAGAGATATGGATGCTTTCCCAAAGAATTTGTCACTTTGATGGAAGAGACCTATTGTAGAGTCCAAATCAAAGAGGGAATTCCTGGGGATAATGACATCCCCCCAATAGTCCTGTTTGCAAGAGATTGTCTTAATGATATCAAGTCTTAAGACTTCAGAGTCTACTAAAAGAAATCTGTGATTACTCAAGAGTTTGGCCTGTTCATTGACATGGTAAACATCAAATGAATAAAAGATGTTGCCAAGATTTCAAACATTTTATCAATGTTGCTCTATGGCCTCATGACCTAGAATGTGATTATTTCCAAGGAATGAAATATGTTATATCACAGAAAGGACAATGAAAAGATTCATGGAATGTATGAGAAAGCTTTAATAACAACAAAATATTGAAAAAGGGAAAAAAAGAACAGTGAGGATCACTGAAGCCCCTAACAGAACCCCCAATATAGTGGTTCCTTAATAATATTTTGAAATTTAAATGAATTGAAATTTGTTAATAAATATTGTTCTTGAAATTTAATTTTACCTTTAATGACTCTATTCAATAATCCTTATCTGAATATCCACTACATCTTTATTTCTTTTTTCCTATTTAGTATTCTATTTTCCCCCAGTTATATGTAAAAATAATTTGACATTCATTTTTTTAAAGTTTGAGTTCCAAATTCTCTCCCTTCTTCCCTCTCCTTCCCCTCTTTGAGAAAGCAAGCAATTCAAGGTTATAGATGTATAGTCATGCAAAATATTTATATATTGGCCATGTTGTAAAAGAAAATGTAAGCCATAAAAACTGAAGAAAATTTTCAAAGGTAAAAAATAGGTATCCTTCAACCTGTATTCAGATGCCATAAGTTCTTTCTCTAGGGATGGATGACATTTTTCATCATAAGTCCTTCAGAATTCTTTTAGATCATTGTATTGCTGAGAAGAACTGTGCGACGATTTTAAAATAATGCTATTACTTTGTACACAGAAAATTTCACTTTGTATCAGCTCACGTAAGTCATTTCAGGTTTTTCTGAGAGCATCCTGCTCATGATTTCATATAGCACAATAGGTTCCCATCATAATCACATAATACAATTTGTTTGTCCATTCTCCAGTTAATGGGCATCTCCTCAATTACCAATTCTTTGCCACCAGAAACGAGCTATTATAAATATTTTTTCTACATATGGGTCCTTTTCTTTTTTGTTTTTTATCTCTTTTTGGATGCAGACCTAGTAGTGGAATTGCCAGGTCAAAAGGTATACATGCTTTTATAACCCTGTGGTTATAATTCCTAATTGCTCTACAGAATGGTTGAATTAATTCACAACTCCACCAACAATGCATTAATGTCACATTTTCCCCACATCCCCTTTAATATGTCATTTTCCTCTTCTGTCCTATTAACTAGTCTAATTGGTATGAGGTAGTACACTAGAACTGTTTTAATTTGCATCTCACTAATGAATACTGAGATAGAGAATTTTATATGCCTATATATAGCTTTGATTACTTCATCTGAAAACTGGTCATATCTTTTGATCATTTCTCATCTGGGGAATGACATTTATTCAGAGAAACTTGCTTTAAATTTTTTTTATTATTACTATTGCTAACTATATTTCCCTCTATCCTTTCCCCCTCCTGTTTTTTCTCTTCTCTCTCTCCTTTCACCCTACCCCTCCACAAAAGTGTTTTGCTTCTGACTGCTCCCTCCCCCAATCTGCCCTCCCTTCTATCATTCCCCCCATTATCTTTTCCCCTTCTCCTTCTGCTTTCTTACAAGGTAAGATAGATTTGCATACCCATTTTAATGTGAATGTTATTCCTTCTTTGAGGCAATTCTGATAAAAGTAAGATAGTCACTTTCCCTCACCTCCCTGGTCTTTCCCCTCCACTGTAAAAAGTGTTTTCTTGCCTCTTTCATGAGAGATCATTTACCCCATTCTACCTCTCCCATTCCATTTCTTCCACTGCATTCCTCTCTCACACTCTCACACCTTAACTTTATTTTTTATGTATCATTCCTTCATATTCAACTCACACTTGTGCTCTGTGTGTGTATGTGTACTCTTTCCAACTGCCCTAATAATAAGAAAGTTCTTATGAGTTACAAGTATCATCTTCTCATGTAGGAATACAAAGAATTTAATGTTATTAAATCTCATAGTTTCCCTTTTTCCTGTTTACCTTTCTATGCTTCTCTTGCATCTTGTATTTGGAAACCAAGTTTTCTATTCATTTCTGATCTTTTCAAAAATAATGTCTGAAGGTCCTCACTTTCACTGAATGCCCATTTTTCCCCATAGGATTATATTGAGCTTTATTGGGTAGATGAATCTTGGTTGTAATCTGAATTCCTTCCTGTTTTTGTTCTCATTATCAAAGAGGACATGACATTGGGGTGATGTCACTTGTATAAGGTCACCAACCTCACTCTCTCCTCCAGAGCCATCTGGGTCCAGTGGCAAGAAATATCAGGATGACTGGAAATGGCACTACGTGTTTTAAGGCAATTGGAGCTAAGTGACTTGCAAAGGGTCACACAGCTAATAAGGGTCTGAGGTGAAATTTGAACTCAGGTCCTCCTAACTCTAGGAACAGTGCTTTATCCACTGTACCACCCAGCTCCTCCAATCCTACTTCCATGACCCTCGAGAATATCATATTGCAAAAGCCCTCAGAGCTTTTAATTTAGAAGCTGCTACATCTTGTGTTATCCTGACTATGGCTCCATATAATTGAATTGTTACTTTCTGTCTGCTTAAAATATTTTCTCCTTGACTTGGGACCTCTGAAATTTGACTATAATATTCCTGGCAGTTTTCAAGAGGTTATCTGTGGATTCATTCTATTTCTATGTTTCCCTCTGATTCTAAAATATCAGGGCAATTTCCATTGACAATTTCTTGGAAGATGATGGCTAGGCTCTTTTTCTGAAAATTATTTTCAGGTAGTCCAATAAATTTTAAATGATATCTCCGGGACCTATTTTTTCAGTTCAATTGTTTGTTCGTTGAAATATTTTAAATTATTTTCTATTTTTTCATTCTTTTGGTTTCAGTTGATTGTTTCTTTATTTCTCATGAAGTCGTTAACTTCCATTTGTTCAATTCTGAGTTTTAAGGAATTATTTTCTTTCATGAGCTTTGGTATCTCCTTTCCCATTGGCTGATTCTACTTTTTTTTTTTTTTTAGTGAGGCAATTGGGGTTAAGTGACTTGCCCAGGGTCACACAGCTAGTAAGTGTTAAGTGTTTGAGGCCGGATTTGAACTCAGGTACTCCTGACTCCAGGGCCAGTGCTCTATCCACTGCACCATCTAGCTGCCCCCTGATTCTACTTTTTAAGGAGGTTTTTTTTTTATTTTCTTCAGTGAATTTTTGTCTCCTTTACCAAGCTGGTAACACTGTTTTCATGATTTTCTTACATCACTCTCATTTCTCTTCCCAATTTTTCCTCTAACTTTCTTACTTGATTTTCAAAATCCTTTTTGAGCTCTTCAATGGCCTGAGACCAATTCAGTTTCTTTTCTTGGAGGCTTTGAATGTAGGAGCTTTGACTTCATCATCTTTTTCTTTCTTTCCTTTTTTTTGTTTTGTTTTGTTTTGTTTTGTTTTTTGTGAGGCAATTGGGGTTGTGACTTGCCCAGGGTCAAACAGCTAGTGTCAAGTGTCTGAGGCCAGATTTGAACTCAGGTCCTCCTGACTCCAGGGCCAGTACTCTATCCACTGTGCCACCTAGCAGCCCCCATCATCTTTTTTTCTGATTGGGTTTTGATCTTCCTTGTCACCATAGTAAATTTCTGTGGTCAGAATTTTTATTGGTTGTTCATTCATTTTTCCAACTTCTTGACTTTTAACTCTTTGTTAAAGTAGGGCTCTGTTTCCAAAGTGGAAGGCATACTGTCCCATGATTCAGGGATTCTGTGCAGCTGTTTTCAGTGCTACTTCTAGGGACTTGTAAGTTTTCATTTCCTCAAAGGTGGTATGATCTAAGGAGAGGTGTTTCATTACTCTCCTGGCCTGTGCTCTGGTCTGTGAATGACCACAAGCACTCTTTTTTGTCCTGGAACTGTGACCAGGGTCCATGCTCCACTGCAGTCACAAGCTCTGGTGTGCTAATGCTCCTCCCCAGCCTGGGACTGCCACCCAGTACTAGGATCTGAACTAGAGTATGGGCAAAGAAATAGAGTCTTGCCACAATATAGCAAAGAGACCCCTATAATCTCCTTCTGGCCTGTAGTTTGACCCCTTTACTATCTGGGAGGTGAATGCTCAGGAAGCAGCCACTGCAGCTACCCTTTCAGTGGCTCCCAAGGCCTGCTACTAGTTTGCTAGGGCTGGGGCTGTGCTTGTGCAGCCTGTACCAGACTATGCTCCACTCTCACCTGTGTACAGTAGACCTTTCCTGCTGACTTTCTAAATTGTCTCTGGCTGGAAAATTATTTCACTTTGGCCTTTTGTGGGTTCTGCAACTCTAGGAATTGTTTCATGGAATTATTTAAAGGTATTTGGAGGGGTTTAGGGGCAAGTTCAGGTGAGTATCTGCCTTTCCTCTACAATCTTTGCTTCCCTCCACCCATGTCTTTATTTTTTATTTTTTATTTATTTATTTATTTTTTGTTTTGTTTTTTGCAGGGCACTGGGGGTTAAGTGACCTGCCCAGGGTCACACAGCTAGTAATTGTCAAGTGACTAAGGCTGGATTTGAACTCAGGCATTCCTGAATCCAGGGCCGGTGCTCTATCCACTGCGCCACCTAGCTGCCCCCTCATGTCTTTATTTTTAATAACATTTTTTTCTAATTGATTGAATTCAAGGGATTACAGAATTATAGAATGATACCTGGACTGAACTTTAGAGACAACTTAGTCCAACCTATTCACCTAATAGATTAGGAAACAAAGAAGTTAAGTGACTTGCTTAAGGTGACATAAATAGTGAGCAGGGTGGTTATACAATGAGATAAAAATTATGAAGCATCTACTATGCCCTAAAAAGGTTACAAAGATAGATAAGACACAGTCTGTGTCCCCAGGAACCTATGATAAGTCATAAAAATCACTTCTCTATTATCATCTCCTAGTCAGAAACTATTCCCTCTATTTCCTTTACTTTTAGTCACATTTTCTTCTCTTTCTTGAATAGCTTCATTTAGAGACTCCAGCTGTCAGGCCATAATATCATTGTCCCAATCTCTCATATCTAAGGACTTCTGGGAAGCAGAATCATTTTCAAAGCTTACAAATAAGATTACTTCTAAGCTTCTAACTCTGTTTCCCTGGGGAGAAAGTGTAACTGAAAAGTCTACTTTTTAAAAAATGATCTCTTTGACTTTTGGTGTTCTTGAGGAGGACACAGTTAGAGGTAAGCTAATTTGGGATCTTTCAAGTAAAATATGACTAATAGAAAATTTAAATAATTTCAATTTTCATTTCACACACACACACACACACAAATATGTTTCTTTGACTCAGATCCAGTATGCAATGCCAAAGGTTCAGACAATCTAGTATTTTAGTCTCAGTAATTCATACTTAACAGAAGTTCTCTATCACTTTTGCTGAAATACAGAAAGGCATAATAATACAATTCTGCATCCCCAAAACCTGAGAACTTATAACATGCATTGATGGGTGAGATAATTATTGACATTAACAATGAAGAGAAAAACTAGAATGTTTCTGTTTTCCTTAGCCATGGGGTAAAAATTATTTGTGGTAAAGATTAATATCACAGTTTTAGCTGAATCATTTGGGAGGGTCCACACCTGGTCCACCAAGAGGTTAGGTATGCTACTGAAGTCAGAAGGAGAACTCTCCATAGGCAGCTTTTGAAGGACCTCCCCTTTTTGGGGAGGGGAGATTGAACACTCCCTGAAGGGAGGCAGGCTGCTTCCAGAACACTAGGCATCTTCTGGAACTCGTCCCTTACCTTCTTTGCCCTTGTGCTGGTGGCAGGTTTGCTCTCTGTCTGGCAACTCCTCTTGAGGTGGTGTGTTGGCTGTTCTGGCAGCACCTGCAACTGTAGACTTTCAGGTTTGGTGAGCTAGTTACGTAAAACCCTAAATTCCTTTAAATTAGCTTAATTGGTGAAGGTCTGGGCAGGGAACTGGTTAAACTTAGAGTTAAGAGCATTTCTCTGTATATCTATTTTCCTATTTCCTTATCTGTGATTTTTATTAGTTTCATTTTTGTTGTTTAATTAATTCCCAAGTAATAAAATCTGATCCTTTTGAGAACTAAAGCTTAGAGGCTCCTTTCTTTTTGGCCTGGGAGATATATCTAAAAAGGGTAGTTCAGACGGGAGGGAGAACCTAAAAGGTCCCTCATATTTCCAGGACCCCAATGTTAAGGCGAGTCACCCAAATAACACTCCGTATATCAAATTTTGGCCTTCACAGCAGCTACCAATGGGCCTAAACATTAACTTGGTTAGTTTGAAATTCAGCCATTAATAAAACATCAAAATAAAAGCTAACACAAAGCTGTCCTCAGCAGAGCATGAATCTCTTCAGTCCCACTTTCCTTTCTTCTGGATAAGTTGACCTGAGGTTTCATCACCCTCAAGTGCAAAGTCTTCCTTTAAAAAAATAAATTATTCAATTTTATCCAGGGCAAAGCTTGAGAGATAAACAAACAAAACCTCACCATATACTATAAGCACATGTAAAAAAAAAAAACTACAACTGCTAATCTGAAAAACTTTATAACTGTAAGCTATCTGAAAAATTATATTATAAACTGGCCTGTAAATCGCTTTGGGGTTGCCATTCAATGTTAAAATTATATTAACTGGTGCTAATCTGTGAACTACTGGCTGGCTATCTGACTGCTTTTAATTTAGTATGAGCCATTTAAAAATTTCCCCACTGCTTCTCCTGGACCACAAGAAAAAATATTAGGAAGCCTCTTACAATTTAAGTAAATACCAGTGAATAAACAGAGTTAAAGGTAGAAACGAGGATAACAAAAGTAAAATATGACCTTACTGCATTTTAAACTTTTTCTCCTGGAGGTAGTCTCTAGCCTGAGCATATGCTGTCTGCTGCCACCACTACAGCCATACCTCACTTGGACTGGTTAGCTGTCAGTCCTCTGCAACTTTCTCAGTCCTCTCCTTTTCACTTTTTCTCCTTCACTCCAGGTCCCCTGTGCTTCCTCTCCCACAGACCAATGACTCTCTCTGTCTCTATCTTCTCATTAGCTCTCCTCTACTTATACTGTCAGCCCCCCTCTTAGCTGTAAGCCACCCTGCGTGTTCATTCTCTCTAGCTGTCCTCCCTCTGTCTTCTCCTATGTCCCACCACATCTAACTTTGCCTGTATATAAAAGGCTTCTCTTTCTCACCTGAAACTTAGGCTGACCACACCTACACACACCAAGCTAATTCATTGGCTCCCTGAGGCCCAGGCCCAAGGCCTGCCACAGCACTAAGCCTTCCTGCCATGCCTGCCCATAACTGGGGCTCAAAGGAGGAAGCTGTCATTTGCTTCAGGCTTACATGCATATAACCACTAAACTGGGTTTGGGTTCCTGAGGCCTTTGTGTGGGGAAATTTCTGGAGAGCCAGTCATGCTGGGGAAGGGGCGGCCCATTTGGGGAGTCTGATGCTAATTTCAGCCACTCACACACAGAGGGTTAAAACTGAAGGGGTTTTTTGATACCATCCCCAGGGTTTCTTTACTTGAGGCTAGTGAACTTTATAAAAAGAAACATTTTAATAATTTTAATTTTAGATGAATTTGTTTCCCTTATAGTCTTATTTATTAAATTTTATATATCTGAAAATATTACTCTGGGACAGAGCTATAGGTTTCATAGGTTGCTAAAGAACTTCACAACACAAAACACTTTTAAGAAACTATGTAGGGGGCAGAGCCAAGATGGTAGAGAGGAAGCAGCAAGCTGCCTGAGCTCTCCTTCTGTTCCCTCAAAACAAACATTAAATCAAGCCTCTGGACTAATTCTGAAACTACAGAACCTGCAAAGAGACAGAGAGAAACAGTCCTCCAACCAGAGATAATTTAGAAGACTTCAGGAAAAGGTCGGTCTGACTCGGGCAAAAGGGAGGCCCAGCACAGGGCAACAACCCAGCGCCAAGGGGGTGGGGCAAATCAGCAGGAGCTGCGGGCCACAGCTGAACAACTGAGGGCCCTGAAACCTGGTTCAAAAATCTGGTGGCCAAGAAGGACAGTGGAAAAACCTACCTGCACCGGCCGAGAGGGCCACGAACGGGTCAGGCAGGATCAGACGCCAGGGTCCGGCGCCTGGCTGGCTGAGCACAATCAGACAGGAAGTGCAAGGCAGGGGATCTCCACACACCATAAAGGCCTCAGAGTAAAAACCTGGTCACACAGCACCTATACCCCTGCACAAGAAGCCCAAAACAGGGACCCTGGTGCCCCCAGAGCAGACCTCAACTTAAAGAATAAATAAATAAGCTGCAATAATGAGTAAGAAGCAAAAAAGAGCCCTCTCCATTGAGAGCTTCTGTATCAATAGGGAAGAAGCCAACACAAACTCAGATGAGGACAATAGCCTCAAATTGCCTACATCTGAAGCCTCACAACGGAAGGTGAATTGGTCTCAAGAACAAAAAGCCTTCCTGGAAGAGCTCAAAAAGGATTTTAAAAATCAATTGCAAGAGGTAGAAGAAAAAATGGGGAGAGAAATGAAAGCAAAACAAGAAAACTATGAAAAAAGAATCAGCAGCTTGGAAAAGGAAGCACATAATTTCACTGAAGAAAACAAAGCCTTAAAATATTCACTTGGCCAATTGGAAAAAAAAGGTGCATAATCTCATTGAAGAAAACACTGCCTTAAAAAATTCACTTGGCCAAATGGAAAAAAAGGTGCATTATCTCACTGAAGAAAACAATGCCTTAAAAATTAAAGTGGGACAGTTGGAAGATAAGGAATCCATGAGACACCAGGAATCAGTCAAGCAGAATCAAAAAAATGAAAAAATAGAAGAAAATGTGAAATACCTCCCTGGAAAGACAACTGATCTGGAAAACAGATCGAGGAGAGACAATTTGAGAATCCTTGGACTGCCTGAAAGTCATGACCAGAAAAAGAATCTAGACACCATATTCCAGGAAATTATTAAGGAGAACTGCCCTGATATCATAGAATCAGAGGATAAAATCATCATTGAAAGAATCCACCGATCACCTCCTGAAAGAGACCCCAAAAGGAAAACTCCAAGGAATATTGTAGCCAAATTCCAGAATTATCAGGTGAAGGAGAAAATACTCCAAGCAGCCAGAAAGAAACAATTTAAATATCATGGAGCCACAGTCAGGATTGCTCAGGACCTGGCAGCTTCAACATTAAAGGACCACAAGGCTTGGAATATGATATTCCGGAAGGCAAAGGAGCTTGGATTGCAGCCGAGAATCTATTATCCAGCAAAAATGTGTGTTTTCTTTCAGGGGAAAAGATGGACATTCAATGACATTGGGGACTTTCAATCTTTCCTGGTGAAAAGACCAGAAATGAATAGAAAATTCGATCTCAATATACAAGACTCAAGAGAAGTTTAAAAAGGTAAACAGAGGCGAGGGGAAAGGTTACCCTATTAGGTTAAACTGTTTACATCCCTACACAGGAAAATAATACTCATAACTCTTAAGAACTGTAAATGTATTTGGGCAGAAAGAAGGACTTTACATAGAGGGTATAAATATAAATTGTCTTTGATGTGATGATACAAAAGAATTAAGGGGTTAAAAAGGGAGTCTATGGGGAGGAGAGGAAAGGGGAGGGGGAATGGGATGAATTATATCATATGAAGAGGTGGAAAAAAACCTATTACAATAGAGGGAAAGAAAGGAGGGGGGAACATTGTTTCAACCCTATTCTTATTAGATTTGACTCAAAGAGGGAATAACATATGTTCATTGGGATAAAGAAACTTAATTCATTCTTTAGGGAAGCAAAAGGGGAAGGGAAAGTGGGGGACTGATAGAAGGGAGGACAAAAGCAAGGGAGAAAAGGGTAAAGAAGAGAAGGGGGTGATAAAAAGGGAAGACAGATCGGGGGGAGGCAGGGGTAAGAAGTAAAACGTCGGAGAGGAGGAATAGGGTGAAAGAAGTGGGGAAAAGTACAAAGGGGATAAATAGAATGGAGGGGAATAGACAGTCAGTAATAATAACTGTGAATGTGAATGGGATGAACTCTGCTATAAAATGGAAGCAAATTGCAGAGTGGATTAAAAACCAGAATCCTACAATATGCTGTTTACAAGAAACACATTTGAAGCAGAGAGATACACATAGAGTAAAGGTAAAAGGCTGGAGCAGAATATATTATGCCTCAGCCAAAGTAAAAAAGGCAGGGGTAGCAATCCTTATCTCAGACAAAGTGCAGGCAAAAATAGATCTCATTAAAAGAGATAAGGAAGGAAATTACATCTTACTTAAAGATACTATAGATAATGAAGTAATATCAATATTAAATATGTATGCGCCAAGTGGTATAGCATCCAAGTTCTTAGAGGAGAAGTTAAATGAGTTACAAGAGGAATTAGATAGTAATACTATACTAGTGGGGGATCTGAATCTCCCCCTCTCAGAATTAGATAAATCTAGCCAAAAAATAAATAAGAAAGAAGTGAAAGAGATGAATAGATTACTAGAAAAGTTAGACATGATAGATGTCTGGAGAAAATTGAATGGGGATAGAAAGGAATATACCTTTTTCTCAGCAGTACATGGCACATTTTCAAAAATTGACCATGTATTAGGGCACAAAAACATCATAGTCAAATGTAGAAAGGCAGAAATAGTAAATGCATCCTTCTCAGATCATGATGCAATACAAATTACATGTAAGAAGGAGCCAGGGAAAAGAAGAATGAAAATCAATTGGAAACTAAAGAATGAATGGGCCAAACAAGAAATCATAGAAACAATCAATAACTTTATCCAAGAGAATGACAATAATGAGACAACATACCAAAATCTATGGGATGCAGCCAAAGCAGTGCTTAGGGGAAAGTTTATAGCTCTAAATGCTTACATGAATAAAAAAGAGAAAGAGGAGATTAATGAATTGGGCATGCAACCTAAAAAGCTAGAAAAAGAACAAATTAGAAATCCCCAATTAGACACTAAATTAGAGATCCTGAAAATTAAAGGAGAAATCAATAAGATTGAAAGCAAAAAAAACTATAGAATTAATCAATAAAACTAAGATCTGGTTTTATGAAAAAAACAATAAAAAAGATAAAATATTGGTTAATTTGATTTAAAAAAAAAGAAGAAAACCAAATTACCAGTATCAAAAATGAAAAGGGTGATGTTACCACCAACCAAGTGGAAATTAAGTCAATAATTAGGAATTATTTTGCCCAACTGTATGCCAATAAATTTGACAATCTAAATGAAATGGATGAATATTTACAAAAATACAAACTGCCCAGGTTAACTGAAGTAAAATCCCTAAATAAACCCATATTAGAAAAAGAAATTGAATAAGCCATTAATGAACTCCCTAAGAAAAAATCCCCAGGGCCAGATGGGTTTATGCGTGAATTTTACCAAACATTTAAAGAACAATTAATTCCAATATTATACAAATTATTTGGAAAAATAGGTGAAGGAGTTCTACCAAATTCGTTTTATGACACAAATATGGTGGTGATACCAAAACCAGGCAAAGCAAAAACAGAGAAAGAAAAAAAAAGAAACTATGTAGCCCAATACCCTGATTACACTGGAAAGTAAATTGTAGCATTAAAGGATCCAAAGTCAAACACAGTATTGGAGAGCTAGAGCAAAAACCAAAGGACTGAATTCCAATTCACTATGCCTTAAACCAGAGTTGTCAATTACATAGCATTCAGAAAACACCATGAACTGAGAACCAAGATAAAATGTAATTGGAAAACACTGAACAAAATTCAATAAAATATAATAGAACATAGACAATATTAATGTTAGATTTTCTAAGTCGAATAAGGTCTGCAGGGATCCTGAAACAGGTTACTGTCACCCCAGCGTTTCAAACCATTGCTTTTAATGCTTCTATCTCAATAGGATAATGGAAATTGTGATGCAGAAAAGAGTTTAAAGATCATCTCTCATCAAACCCTATCAAGTAACTGATGAAGAAATAGGTCCAGAGAGATCTTGTGTCCACATCAAGGACATATCAGAGAAAGAATGAACCTGAAAGGGCATCAAGTCAAATTCTGAAGTATCAAAGCTCCTTTACAAAGTTCCTAACATATAGACAATAATTATTTACTAGAAAACATAATTAAAAGTTGATTGACTCTCTCTCTTTTTTTTTGCAGGTCAATGAGGGTTAAGTGACTTGCCCAGGGTCACACAGCTAGGAAGTGTCAAGTGTCTGAGGTTGGATTTGAACTCAGGTCTTCCTGAATCCAAGGTGAGTGCTTTATCCACTGCACTACCTAGCTGCCCCAGGATTAACACCTTCTTGAAATAGTTGACTCTACTTTTAGATAGACCTAAGTGTATGGGAGTTTTCTTTAAATCAGGTGGAGGCTATGTCTCTATAACTTCAATCCATTGCTCTGTGTTTTAAAAATTGGGCAGCAAAACAAAACAGATAGAATCCCTTTTATTGACAGACTTTCAGTGCTTGAAGAGTGTCCTGTCTACCCTCTATACTCTTCAATTCTCTAGGATAAACTTTCCTATGCCTTTCAATTATTTTTCTTGTGGCATGATTATACACAGATAATGAAAAGGTGAGCCAGGTCATCTGTTCAAAATCCCATTTTTTAAAATATATCTAAATATAATGATAGAATGTACATCAAGCAATCTGCAAACCTTAAAGTCCTATATAAATTTTAGGTTTATCCTTATTGTTATCACTCTCATGTCATTGTCATCATTCCTGACATCATTTTTGTTGGGGTTATTATTGTTGTCATATTTTACTGTTGCTTCTCATTCCATCATTCTGCCATTTGGGACTGTGAGCCTGTGTGAAGTGAAAGGAAATATTTGTGAATTGCAGAAAGAAAGCAGGAAAGATGAGTAAGAAATGGAAAAGTGAAGATGATAAAAGAGAAGGCACCAGGGAAACTCCAGAGGATTTTATACTTAATCGTGAATGGAAGAGAGGGGAAGGGTCAGAACTAAAGATTTCCAAAACAGATATGCAGTGCAATTTTTTGTTTTTTCCCATTTAAGGTTCTGATCAAAAGGCCTCCAGGTGACTCACAATAAGGATTACAACAATAGCATTTATGTAATGCTTTAACATTCATGATGTGGGGAGGGGTAGCTAGGTGGAACGGTACATAAAGCACTGGTCCTGGATTCAGGAGGATGTGAGTTCAAATCTGGCCTCAGACACTTGACACTTACTAGCTGTGTGACCCTGGGCGAGTCACTTGACCCTCATTGCCCCACAAAAACAAAACAAAACAAAATTTATGATGTGTTCAACATATGTTATCTAATTTTATTTTCACAACAACCCTGGGCCATATTTTTTTTATTATCCCCATTTTACAGATGAGAAAACTGAAGTAGACAGGTTAAATTACTTGACCAAATATGTGACTAAGATTGTATTTGAAATCAGGTCTTCTCGACTCTTTGTCTAGTCCTTAATCTGTGGTGCCACTGAGGTGAATTGGTTGTCACTGACATTTCTTTCTACAGTTACCAAACTTCACTATCAATATTAGGGACTCCCACTTCACCTTGGAATCTCCATGAGATCTCCAACACGAAGACAGAGAATACCCTTGGCAAACACACACTTCTCTATTGTACATTTTCACTGATATTTAATATCAAAGGGATATTTAACAATGTTATTTATGTTTTTATTTACTTCAAGGATTATTAATCTGTCAATAGGAGAAATTTCATGTGTCAATGGGAGAAATATTATTGGAGGAAAAGACATAATGGAAACATTTTTATTTTACCAAATTAAAACAATCAATAACAATAATTTCAAGGCTGTCCATCAGCTCAATTACCTTACCTTTCATAAAATAACTGACAAGATGCTACTCTGTCTGATAATCTGATTCTCACCTTTAATAGGTGAGAACAAGTCTCAATCATTCATCAGGTGAGAACAAGCCCTAGATACTTATATTCAATCAATCAGATTTTAATCTAAGTATCAAAAGATTTTGATCAATTTACATGTTTTGAAAACCATTTAATAAACTAAAATTATGTTGCATAGGAAATTCATTCAAATTGGTTGAATGACTTGGTCTCATTCTGTGGAGCTTATATAAAACCAATGAGTGAGGGGCAGCTAGGTGATGCAGTGGATAGAGCACCGACCCTGGAGTCAGGAATACCTGAGTTCAAATCCATCCTCAGACACTTAACACTTACTAGCTGTGTGACCCTCAACAAGTCACTTAACCCCAATTGCCTCACTAAAAAAAATAATAAAAAATAAAACCAATGAGTTAATTGGAATAGAAGATTCACTCATTGAATAAGCTTAGTGTTGGAAGTCTCTAGAAAAGCTAACAAGAAGGACTAATTTAGGGTATAGGAGAGTGCCTCAGTCTCAACCTTGGTCACCTCACCCTTTCCCTACTCTTAACCAAAGAATGATCCTATGAAGTTGAGAAGACTAAAGAATTTGGATGTTTTCATTAACATCTTAATAGTGTCCCCAAAATAGCAAGACCATAAAGCTCCACGGCAATACCTGTGTTAAGAGATGATGATAGACTTGACTTGAGGAAAAGTGTAGATTCAAGGTTCTAAAAGGAGCTCAACTGAAAAGCAGCACAAAAGGGACATCTTGAGGGACTTAGCAAAATAAATACTAAGACTTGTGATTTATTCTCTTTGTCATATATTCTCTGTAATATTGGTAGGAGAATGTGTCACTAACATTTGAGCAAATTTATTGTAGCAACCATACAATTGCATTAAATAACTTTCTAAAAGATAACTAAGTCTTTCCAACTACTTGATATGAACTGATAATTATGAAAGAAAGAACAATGATGGGGGCTTGAGAGTAGAAAAGTCACTCCAAATCCCACCTGACTACCCTTAGAATCTATAGAATAGCTACACCAACTCTTCATGCAGCTTTCCATGTACTAGTTGGTATTGGGAGAATAGCTCTTGAACCGCTACTAAATAATCAAACTATAAGCAGGGTATAATTTTGTATTCTCTACATCTTTCAACAAATTTTCATGTAGTAAACATCAATCCACTGTAGAATATATCTTGCAAAACCCCTTTTTCCTTATTAATAGTATCATTGTGTATGTCCCTGTTTCCTACATATGTGATTCACATAAAAAATTAATAAATGGATCAATAGTATCTGATGGTCTCTTAATTATCTTTTTCTTCCATTAGTAAAATCCTAGATCTTTTCCTTGGCATTGATTTATCCCCCTCCTTCAGGAACTTTGTGAATCAATCTCTCAATGACCTTACAATCATGATATGACCAATGCTCCACTTTGTACTTTTGGCCTAATGTGTCTGCTTTTCTCATCTTTGACACTACTGGATGCATCAAGCAGTATAACACTGCAGAAGCTCTTGAAACAGAATAATAATCACTCAAAGACCTTAAATTAACCAGTCAAATTTGAAAAGATGAAGTAAGAATGTCTATTGGCTATATTATGACATGCAGTTGGATAAAAAACCCAACACCATGCAAACTTGGGAAAAATAGAAAAAAAAGGCAATGATTTGAATGCAATATTAAATAAAACAAGGAGAATTGGTTTGGTTTATTTTAAGAAACTATGCAGTTTCTTTAATTACCCAAAACTTACAGAAACAAGAAGCATTTTTTTCTTACCAGTATTCTGCAGGCATTATTATATCATTCTGAAAAACATGGAATGCAATAGACTCCAAGTGAATGAAAATGATTATCATATCAATAATGTCAATGGAGAGAGAGTCAACAGGCTGCAAAATATAGCTAAAGAAAAAACAACTTATAAGTACACGTGTAGAAGATAGTATCAGAGAAACATATGACACAAAAAGATGGGCTAGTCAATCATATGGCAAGGGTAAGGGATGAAAGAGGGGCATCCCAACTTCTAAGCTGCTGTCCTTGAAATGACAAAAGGGCATAAAGAAAACTCCTCACATTTTGAACGGATTCCATTTGGAGTGTAATTCAAGGGTGAACATGGATACTTCTGTTGATGGGTTGTGATCTCCATAGCTGAATGGAACAACCAAATCAATGAGATCACACATCCATCTGAAAATTTTAAGATTATTTGACTAATAATTTGTTTATAATAATTTAAATTTAAAAAAACTAACTTGAGGTACTGAAAGTGTTTATAAATCCCTAACATCATACATTTAGAAAGGGCGTTAGACATTGTCTTTTGATCTCACACACTGATTAATGAAGCCCTTCTCTCTTATATTCCACAAAGTAGTCATCCAGTATCTCTTTGAATAATTCCTAATGTCTAGGAATTTACTACATAATGAAGTCACTAATTCAGATACTTCTCAGTATCTTTATCTATTAAAAGTTCTTCCTCATGTTAAGCCTGAAATTTGATTTCTTCCATCTTTTACCAATTTTTTCCTGAACAGGGATATGCTGATAAATGTTTAACAATTTACTAGCCAAGAAAAAAAATATATACACATGATACATTTCTAAGGTTAATCTTCATTCTTACAATTTCTCCATCAATTTATTTAGTATAGACATTCAAAACAGCAAGAAATCAAGCCCTGGTTTGTTGCATTTTCTGATTTCCAAGTGTAAATGCTCAAATTAAAAATTTATAATGGGCTCTCAAAAGCTGGATTGAGCTGGTTCCAGTGCACCTCTAATATCTGTCCTCCAATACCTACTCTTTGGAGCCAAACACAATCTATCTAATCTCTGTGCTACAAAAAAATAACTGTAGCCAATTTGTGCAGACACAGAAAATGTTATGTGTTCTTTAATTAAGCATATGCATTAGAAATATAGAAACACAATTTTAGATATTTAAAAGAACTTCAAAGTAAAAGAAACTAAATGCTCATTGTACAGTTGAGAAAACTGAGGCCCAAAGACCACTGCAGCATGCTGACTACAGAACTGCAAGGGTACATAAAACAATCTAGTCCAACATCCTTTTTTTGCAAAGAAGGAAACAGAAATCCAGAGAGATCGTGGCATCTCCCAGGTTGCACCAATAATGGGTGACAAAGGCAGATATTCAAACCCAGGTCTTTTGGACTATAAATTCAGTCTTCTTTCCATTGCTTATTTTACATAATATATTAAATGAGTCTTGCTCAGCACTGCATTTATCGTTGATGTGATACTCAATTAATATTGCTCATTTTAGGCCTATGACCTCGGGCTCTTGCTATGAAAAAGACATTAGTTGGTGTGACAGTGATTGGAGGACATTTTGACAGCTATCAAATCAGTGTAATAGCTATATTACTATATTTTCTTTCTGGCAGTACAAGGAGATGTTCATAAAATTATGCCAAGCACAGAAAACCTGTCACCACACATCTTCTGGAACAGAATCTATGGCTCTGATTTTGTAGGATAGAAATAAGACCTTCCTGGCCCAAATTACACAGCAAATTGAGCTTCCATTTTTGTACTTGTCATGATATATCTATAACTGTACATATACATGACTGCCCTTTTTTGCTTCCTATAATTAATCTCCAATAAAATCATGAGCCAGCCATAATGTATGTCTAAATTCAAGACCAAATCAGTTCCTTGAAGGGACTAAATTTTGTAACGTTGTTACTTTTAGAGGAAGAAAATAGAATGGAAGTGTTCTGGCTCTGTAGGGTTATTAGTATATTTATAAAGCATATTTCACATGTACCCAAAATTATTTTAAAATTTATGGACTTATATGTAAATATATATCTATTACCTGTGAACATATATATTTCATATGCATATAAATATATTATATAAACAAATAAGAACATTTGTTATATGCATGTGTATGTGCTATATTTCTATATATATATACATACATATAAATTTATAATTTCTTAGGGACCTTGATCTCATGAAAAAAATAAAAGAAGATTAATTCAGTAGAAAGACGACTGATAACTAGATTCAAAGTCATATGACATGGATTCAAATCTAGCTGTTACTTTATGACGTTGAGCAAGTCACTTAAAAATTTGGGTACTAAAAATTTACTTATTTATAAAATTTATATATAATTTAAAATGTATAAAATGAGAAGGTAAATGACTTATAAGTCATTCCATGCCCATATATACTGATGCCTCAATATGGCATGTAAAGGAGTTCAAGTTTTACCAAGTCCAACCAAGCTGAAAGAATTTTGAGCTTAGTCCTAACAATGGTCAGTCTCAGGTATCTGTTGATTGAAGATCCAAATGTTGTAGTTTTGAGCAAGAAATAGTCTTCAAGTGATGAAGCCTTTGGCTACAGGAAGACATGAAATCACATACTAATACATAGAGATATTTATTTTTATATTGGTGGGGGGAATACCCTGACAACAAAATAATACGTTTGGAAATTTTTTAAATGATCTTGTTATTATTCTTTATATGGAAATGACTTTCCAATTTTATTTCAAAACTGTCATATATAAATATATACATATATACATATATTACACCTATTATGTATATGTAAAAATGTGTGTACATATATGTGTGTCTGTATTTATATCCAACCCTTATCTCTCACCTGAGCTCTATTCCTCCATCACCTACTGCCTTTTTTTCATCTTTAATCGGATGTTCCAGGGGCATCTCAAACTTAATATGTCCTAAAAAGGACTCATTATCTTTTTCCTTCAAAACTATCCCCTCTTCTCAGCCTTATTTTTGAAAGCATTTATTAAGAACCTACTATATGCCAGGAACTATGCTAAGTATTTCACAAATATTATCTCATTTTATCATCGCAAAACCTGGAGGTAGATGCTATCATTTTTCCCATTTTACAAATGAGAAACCTGAGTCAGGGAATGTTTAAGTGATTTGCCCAGGGTTATATAACAAGTAAGAGTCTGGGCTCATGTTTAAACTCAGGTCTTGATTCAATGTGTAAGGCTCTATCTACTACAACACCTCTGTCATGGGCACCAGTATTCTCCCATCTAGTCTCACAATTTTTGTGTCATTTTCGCTCCTTACTTGCACTCAATCCATATACCCAGTCTGCTGCCAAATCTTACCATTTCTACATTCACAACATCTCTCATACACCTCTTCTCTCCACTCACAGACACCTCTCTCCTAAATTATTGCAATGGCCTTTTTGATTAGTCTTCCTTCCACTCTAATCCATTTTCCATATAACTATCAAAGTGATCAAGCCTCCTCTTCCTCCTCCTGGCTCCTCTCTGCCAGTTGTATAACCAATAACCCCATCACCCCTAATCAAAACCTCAGTGTTTTGTTTTTTTTTTTTACTTTTACCCTTTCTCTTATTCTTCACATTCAGTCAGCTGAGTCTCTTTTATTCATTAATGCCTATTCCACCAGAAAACTAGTCTTGGTTGAAGTCTCTATTTATAAGCAAATAAATAATACATGATTTACAGGAAACACTTCAAAGCATAGTTTTCATTATTGGGGGGGGCTGGCTCACCAATTTGAGTTTCCTGATAAATATTTATAAATGCTTTTTTTGAATACATTATTAAAAACATCTGCTTAAAAATCACAGCTAAGAGGTTGGCAAATACTATCTTTTCATAGGGATTAATCAATGTGCTCTCTGGGAATAACTAGTGAAATACCTAATTCTCTATTTGAGAAATTAGAATTCCATATTCCAGGTGCTAAAACAATTCTCAAAACTTTCTCTTTTTCAAATGAGAACAGATGTACAGCCAAGGAACAACTGACACGGGAAGAAAATAAATGAAACCAGGTGTGATGCAGATCGATGCAAACACAGCTGCAAGTATATGGTTCTGCAAATAAATTGGCAGGGGGTGGGGACTGAAAATGCATACCCTTTATAGGAAAAGGATTGACAGATATTTTCTGAACTAATTGTAGGACCTGTAGGAAAATCTTTGGACAAGAATGATTGCTGAAATAAAAATTCAGTCAATCCCTCCCTGCCATCAGACCTGAACTACAACATTATGTCTGGACAGGCTGATCTTTTTGAAGACCTCCAAAGGAGATTTTCTATCAGTAACCAATCCAATATTCTTTGAGAAAATGGGAATTTCTAAAGTAAGTCCCTAGCATGTAGTGTAAGCTCCTTTCCTGTTCTGTCCTCATAGAGGATAGAGAACATCTAGGCCTCCTTCATTCTCTATTTAATCCAGGATACACTTGAAATAACCTTGAATCACTTGTGTTCACATACAACTTTAAGTTTTATAAGTTTCTTTACTTCTATACTGAAGGAATCAGTTAGAAATACAGAGAAAGGGAAGGAAAGGAAATAAGCATATATATTGTTAAGGGCTAAAATTCTAGCCAGTCTGTCTAAAATATCTAATGAGTGGTTGCCAACAAATTATAAGCTTTAGCAAGAGTTAGACTTTTAAGCATTTATTAAGGAGAATAAGAACTTGGTAAAGAGAGAAGGAAAAGCCTACATTCATCTATCTATTAAAGGGAGAGCGCATTTCTAGCTCCCTTCGCTGCCGGAGTTCACAGCAAAGAGAGCCCACATCAGAGCGCCAGGCTCCCCCTCCTTCCTCCCACAAGCAAACGTCACTTCCTGACACCAAAGAAAAGACGCATGGTCTTGCCCTCATAGACCTTTACCTTATGGGCGGAGCTCTTCTACGGTAAGTCTCCAGCAGGTGGTGTCATTCCAAATGTTACAATATATATGTATATATATGTGTGTGTGTGTATATATATGTACATGCACACACACGTGCACACACACACACACACACACACACATTATATATACTGCCTGCTAGCCTGCTATGTGCCAGGCACTCTGAAAAGCACATTTTACAAATATTATCTCATTTGATCCTTACAATAACCCTATAACATAAATGCTATTATTATCCTCATTTTACAGTTAAGGAAATCGAGGAAAGCAGATGTTAAAAGACTTCCTCTAAGTCACACACTTAGTAAACAAATATCCAGGGCTAAATTTGAATTCAGGTCTTCATGACTCTCAGCTCATCACTTTATATACTGTACCACAACCTAAATCTCTCAAAGAGACATATCAGTATATCTCAAATAGGTGTACATATATTTCAGGTAGGTTATGAAACCTGACTAGAGAATGACTTAGTTCTTTCCCTAACTCTGAGGGACATTGGCAATATGGTATGCTTTAGATTCAAATGGAGGTACAAAGTAAACTCTCAATAACTCTAACTTCCCTCCCTATATTTGGAAAATGTGCCCAGCAACATACATTGATCCATTAAGTACTTGAACAACCTAACTCTCAAGGCTCATGTGAGGAAAAGTCCTTGGAAGCAAGTGTGGCCAAGTAGAATGAATAGCAAAGAGATATCAAGGCAGAAGACCTGGCTTCAGATTCATTCTGCTACTTATTGGCTACATATCCTTGAGCAAGCCAATTATTCTCTCAGAATTTGATTTTCCTCATCTATAAAATGAGATACTTAGCTGAAAAATTCAGCTTTGGTGACAAATTAGATTCACTAGAGGTCTCAAAGGTTCAAATTTGATTTTGTACATATCACTAAAACTTGTAGAGATACATTCTTTGACTGTAATATGGCTCTGGAAGGTGACACTGTTCAAAAGAAACAGAATAAAGGATGTTAGACAGAATGTCATTTTATATTGGGAAAATACATTTATTCTGCATCCTGAGAGCTAATATTTAGAAATGAGAGTATTGATTAGTTTGTCTCATCCATTCCCCAACACTTAGTAGAAAATGTTCTATAAAGATATAGGGTGATTATTGTCCCTCATACTCAAAAAGGAACAAAATAACATCACTGTGTCTGGGTCAATATAAATATCCGACTGTGACTGATCAGAAGAATATGAGTTTAGAAGACTCTACCATAGGCCAGAAACAAAGAGGCCAGGTACAAATAGCTCATATGAACATTTGGAGTAGAGATTTCTCTAAATTTGTGCATCTCAGTTCTTTTCAGCTACTGCAATTTTGCCTTGCTCATAGAGAATAGAGCCTTTGATGCAGGCATGCCATGCTTGATGGTCCTGTGCCAGTGTCTCCCTTATCTCACCATCAATTCCAAAGTTCTTTAAGAAAGACCTGGAGAATGTCATTATATAGCTTCTTCTCACCTCCATGTGAGTGTTTGCTTTGTGTGAGTTCTTCATAAAATAGTCTTTTAAGCAAATATACATTTAGCATTTAAGCTATATGGCCAGCCTATTGGAGTTGTACTCTCTGCATTTGTATTTGAATGTTTGGAAGTTCAGCTCAAGAAAGGACCTCAGTGTCCAGTACCTTATCTTGCCAGGTGGTCTTCAGAATCTTCCTAAAATAATTCAAATGGTAATGACTTTCCTGGTTTGGTTAGCCTAAGAATCATCTGTATGCAACAATGGATACTGTAAACACCAATAAAAGTAGAAACAGAACACAATACATAACTAATTCTTGTTCAAAGTATTTTTGGTTTAAAGCTGGAAGGAATTTTGATGATCATATAGTACAACCCTCTCATCTTACATATGAAGAAAAGGAAGCACAGACAGATTCAGTGATATTTTTAAATACTTAGAATTTTATCATTATTATTACCATTATTAGTATCATTATTAGAGCAGTTAGAAGGAATTAAATGAAGTACAAGTCCACAAGAAAAGTCTTCAGGGACCTCAACATTTTTCTTCTAAGAATGAGAAGAATCTAATTTAAAGAAAACAAGAAAGGAGTTAAGATTATGAACACAATTTTAGAAGAAAATAGGAATTATAAACTTCTGGAGAAAACTGAAGGGGAAAAGAAAGTAATACACTTTTTTTTTAACTTTCCACAGTAAGACATAAGCAAATGGAGAAATATTAATGTTTAATTACTCCTGGGTAGGCTGTGCTAATATAATAAAAATTACATTTCTATTTAACTAAATTTATGTTTGATACCAATAAACCTTTCAAAAATTATTTTATATAACTTTTTTTGTGTGTGAGGCAATTGGGGTCAAGTGACTTGCCCAGGGTCACACAGCTAATAAGTGTAGCCAAAGAAGCTATCATTGGTAAGAGAACTTTTCTGTTTCTAACTCATGTTGTAGCCTATTTTTTGACTTATAAAATTGAAGTCTGCTGCTGGGGCACAGGGGCCACTTTTTGCAGATGATATGATGGTATACTTAAGGAATCCTCGAGAATCAGGTCAAAAATTACTTGAAACAATTAACAACTTTAGCAAAGTAGCAGGATATAAAATAAATCCACAGAAATCATCAGCATTTCTATACATGACCAACAAAGTCCAGCAGCAAGAGATAGAAAGAGAAATTCCATTTAAAGTAATGGTAGATAATATAAAATACTTGGGAGTCTACTTGCCAAGACAAACCCAGGAACTCTATGAACACAACTACCAAACACTCTTCACACAAATCAAATCAGATCTAAATATTTGGAAAGATATCAATTGCTCATGGATAGGCAGAACTCATATAGTAAAAATGACTATACTGCCTAAATTAATTTACTTATTCAGTGCCATACCAATCAGACTACCTAAAATTATTTTATACAGCTAGAAAAAATAATAACAAAATTCATCTGGAAAGACAAAAAATCAAGAATATCCAGGGAAATAATGAAAAAAAAATTCACAGGAAGGTGGGTTAGCGGTACCAAACCTGGAGCTTTACTATAAAGCGGCAGTCATCAAAACTATCTGGTACTGGCTAAAAAATAGAGTGGTAGATCAATGGAATAGGCTAGGCTCAGGAAATGCAGTAGTAAATGACACTAGTAATGTAGTGTTTGATAAACCCAAAGACTCCAGCTTCTGGGATAGGAACTCAGTATTTGACAAAAACTGCTGGGAAAACTGGAAGATAGTATGGCAGAAATTAGGCATAGACTAACATCTCAAACCTTATACTAAAATAAGGTCAAAATGGATACATGATTTAGACATAAGAGGTGATACCATAGGTAAATTAGGAGAGAAAGGAATAGTGTACCTATCAGATCTTTGGAAAGGAAAACAGTTTTTGACCAAACAAGAGATAGAGTATATTATAAAATGCAAAATGGATGATTTTGATTATATTAAATTAAAAAATTTTTGTACAAACAGAAGCAATGCATCCAAAATTGGAAGGGAGGCAGAAAGCTGGGAAACAATTTTTGAGGCCAGTGCTTCTGATAAAGGCCTCATCTCTAAAATATATAGGGAATTAAATCAAATTTATAAGAATCCAAGTCATTCCCCAATTGAGAAATGGTCAAAGGATATAAACAGGCAGTTTTCTGATGAAGAAACCAAAGCTATCTATTCCCATATGAAAAAATGCTCTAAATCTCTAATGATTAGAGAGATGCAAATTAAAACAACTCTTTGGTACCACCTGACACCTATCAGATTGGCTAAAATGACAAAAAAGGAAGATAATAAATGTTGGAGAGGCTGTGGGAAAATTGGAACACTAATGCATTGTTGGTGGAGCTGTGAGCTGATCCAACCATTCTGGAGAGCAATTTGGAATTATGCCCAAAGGGCAATAAAGCTGTGCATACCCTTTGACCCAGCAATCCCACTTTTAGGTCTTTTGCCCAAAGAAATCATGGAAGGGGGAAAGGGACCCACATGTACAAAAATATTTATAGCTGCTCTTTACGTGGTAGCAAGGAATTGGAAGTTGAGGGGGTGCCCATCAATTGGGGAATGGCTGGACAAGTTGTGGTATATGAATACAATGGAATACTATTGTGCTGTAAGAAATGATGAGCAGGAAGAGTTCAGAGAAACCTGGAGGGTCTTACCTGAGCTGATGATGAGTGAGATGAACAGAACCAGACAACATTGTACACAGTATCATCAACATTGAGTGTTGACCTACTGTGATGGACTATATTCTTCTCACCAATGCAATGGTACAGAAGAGTTCCAGGGAACTCATGATGGAAGAGGATCTCCAAATCCAAGAAAAAAAAAGAAAGAAAGAACTGTGGAGTATAGATGCTGATTGAACCATATTATTTCTTTTGTTTTGGGTGCTGTTGTTTTTTTTTTCTTTCTATTTTGAGGTTTTGCATCACTGCTCTGATTCTTTCTGTTGTAACAGGATTAATGCAGAAATAGGATTAATGTTATTATGTGTATATATATATATGTGTGTGTGTATATATATATATATCTATATGTATATGTATAGAGATATATAGATGTAACCTATATCAGATTACCTGCTGTCTAGGGGAGGGGGGAGGGAGGGGTGGGAAGGAGAAAAATCTGAAATTGTAAAGCATGTATAAACAAAAGTTGAGAACTATCTTTACATGTAATGGAAAAAATAAAATACCTCATACATAAAAAAAAAAAAAAACAATTCCTTAAAAAATACAATTGACCAAATAGGGAAGGGGGGAATGGCTAAATAGAAAAGGAAGTGCAAAAGCTTACCAAAGAAAATAATGCCTTAAAAAATAGAATTGGGTAGGTGGAAGCTAACGACTCCATGACACATCAAAAATTCATCAAACTAAATAAAAAGACTGAAAAATAAGAAAAAAACATTAAAGGAATTAGAATAGACAAGGAAGAAACAAAACTTTCACTCTTTGCAGTTGATATGATGGCATAATTAGGGAATCCTAGAGGATCAATTAAAAAAAAAACTACTTGAAACAATTAAAACTTTTGCAAATTTACAGGATATAAAATAAATATACATAAATCATCAGCATTTCTATGCCTAAAGCTCAGCACCAAGAGATAGAAAAAGAAAGTCCATTTAAAGTAACTGTACACAACATAAAATACTTAGGAATATATTTGCCAAGACAAACCCAGGAACTCTATGAACACAATAACAAAACAGTTCTCACACAAATAAAATCAGATCTAAAAAATTGGAAAAAATATCAACTGCTCATGGATAAGCTGAGCTAATATAATAAATATAATAATATAATATAATAAAAATAACAATTCTGCCTAATTTAATTTAGTTATTCAGTGCCATAACAATCAGACTAGAAAAAAAAATAATAACAAAATTCATCTGGAAGAACAAAAGATCAAGAATATCAAAGGAACTAATAAAAAAATGCACAGGAAGGTAGGCTAGCTGTATCAAATTTGAAACTATAGTATAAAGTGGCAGCCATCAAAACTATTTGGTACTGGCTAAGAAATAGGGTGATGGATCAATGGAATAGTTTAGGCACATCAACTCAAAGACTCCAATTTCTGGGATAGGTGCTCAGTATTTGACAAAAACTGCTGAAACTAGGCATACACCTACATCTAAATATTTTTTTTTTTGCAGGGCAAGGAGGGTTAAGTGACTTCTTGCCCAGGGCCACACAGCTAGTAAGTGTCAAGTGTATGAGGCTGGATTTGAACTCAGGTACTCCTGAATCCAGGGCTGGTGCTTCATCTACTGCACCACCTAGCTGCCCCCTTACATCTAAATCTAAGAAAGATTTGCATATATTTAAATGAAAATTAACATTTAAAAGCAAAAAAGATAATAATCAATGTATAAATAGCATTTTTTCCGGAAAAGTGTATTATAATTTTCCAGTTACATGTAGAGATAGTTTTTAACAATTGTTTTTATAAGATTTCTAGTTTCAAAATTTTCTCCCTCCCCAAAACAGCAAGTAATCTGCATAGAAAGCATATTTCTGCATTAGTCATGCTGTGAAAGAAGAATCAGAGCAAAAATGGAAAACCTCAAAACAGTAAAACAACAACAAAAACAATTGAAATAGTATGGTTCAATCTGCATCTATATTCCACAGTTTTATTTTGTTTTGTTTTCTGGATTTGGAGAGCATTTTACATCATGAGTCCTTTGGAACTATCTTGGACCATTGTACTACTGAGAAGAATCAAGTCTATCACAGTTGATCAACATATAATGTTGTTGATAGTGTGTATGATATTCTCCTGGATCTGCTCATCTCACTCAGTATCAGTTCATGTTAGTCCTTCCAGGTTTCTCTGAAACTTACCTGCACATTGTTTCTTAAAGAACAATAGTATTCCATTATATTCACATACCAGAACTTGTTTAGCCATTCCCCAATTGATGGCTTACACTTTAATTTCCAATTCCTTGCCACCACAAAAATAGAAGCTATAAATAGTTTTGTACATGTGGGTCCTTTTCAATTTTTTAGGATCTCTTTGGGAAAAAAAATATAATAGTATTGATGGGTCAAAGGGTATGCATAGCTTTATAGCCCTTTGGACATAATTCCAAATTGCTCTCTAGAATGGTTATATCAGTTCACAGCTCCACCAACAATGCATTCATGTTCCAATTTTTCCTAATTTCTCCAATATTTATTATTTTCCTTTTTTGTCATATTAGCCAATCTGATAGGTGTCAAGTGGTACCTCAGAGTTGTTTTAGTTTGCATTTCTCTAATCATTAGTGATTTAGAGCATTTTTTCATATGACAAAAGATAGCTTTGATTTCTTCATCAGAAAACTGCCTATTCGCATCCTTGCGTCATTTCTCAATTGGGAATGACTTGGTTTCTTATAATTTCATTTAGTTCCCAATATATTTTAGAAATGAGGCCTTTATCAGAAAAACAGGCTATAAAAATTGTTTCCCAGTGTTAAGGGCTAAAATTCTAGCTAGTCTGTCTAAAATATCTAATGAGTGGTCGCCAATAAATTATAAGCTTTAGCAAGAGTTAGGTTTTTAAGCATTTATTAAGGAGAATAAGAATTTGGTAAAGAGAGAGAGAAAGGCCTAGATTCCTATCTATTAAAGGGAGAGCACATTTCTAGCTCCCTTCTCCGCCAGCGTCCTCAGGAAAAAGAGAGCGAGACTGAGCGCCAGTCTCTTCCTTCCTCCTCCCACTAGCCCGCGTCACTTCCTGACTCCTGGTCTTGCCCTCAAAGACCTTCCCTTCATGGGCAGAACTCCTCTACAGTTAGTATCCAGCAGGTGGCGTTATTCCAATCGTTACACCAGCTTTCTGCCTCCTTTCTGATTTTGGATGCATTGCTTCTGTTTGTATCAAATCCTTTTAATTTAATGTAATGAAAATCATCCATTTTGCATTTCATAATATTCTTTATATCTTGTTTGGTCATGAACTGTTCTCCTTTCCAAAGATCTGTGAGGTAACTATTCCTTCCTCTCCTAATTTACCTGTGGTATCACCTATTATGTCTAAATCTTGAGCCCTTTTGACCTTATTTGTATATAAGGTAAAAGATGCTGGTCTATGCCTGGTTTTTGCTATACTATCTTCCAGTTTTCCCAGCAGTGTTTGTCAAATACTGAGTTCTTATCCCAGAAGCTAGATTCTTTGGGTTTATCAAACAGTAAATGACTAAAGTCATTTACTACTGTTTCTCCTGTGCCTAGCCTATTCCATTGATCCTCCACTCTATTTCCAAGCCAGTACCAGACAGTTTCCTCCTTACCTATTCTAATTCCTTTAAATCCTTTTTCTTCTCATTGCTAAAGTTAACATTTTTAGTACAATATTAAATGGAAAAGCCTCTAACTTGTCTCCATTACATATAATGCTTGCTGATAGTTTCAGGTAGATACTACTTATTATTTTAAGGAAAGCTCCACCTCTTGCTAAGCTTTCTAGTGTTTTTATTAGGAATGGGTACTGTATTTTGTCAGAAGCTTTCTCTGCATCTATTGAGATAATCATATGATTTGGGTTAGTTTTCTTATTGATGTGGTTGATTATGTTGATAGTTTTCCTAATGTTTAACCAGCCCTGCATTCCTGGTTTAAATCCCACCTGGACATAGTGTAGAATCCTGGTGATCACTTGCTGTAATCTCCTTGTTCATATCTTATTTAAGATTTTTGATTCAATATTCATTAGGGAAATTGGTCTGTAATTTTCTTTCTCTGTTTTGGTTCTGCCTGATTTTGGTATCAATACTATATTTGTGTCATAAAAGGAATTTGGTAGAACTCCTTCTTCACCTATTTTTCCAAATAATTTGTATAGTATTGGAATTAATTTTTCTTTAAATGTTTGGTAGAATTTACTTGTAAACCCATCTGGCCCTGGAGATTTTTTCTTAGGGGGTTCATTAATGGCTTGTTCAATTTCTTTTTCTAATATGAGCTTATTTAAGGATTTTATTTCCTCTTCAGTTAACCTGGGACATTTGTATTTTTGTAAATATCTATCCATTTCATTTAGATTTTCAAATTTACCGGCTTATATTTGTGCAAGATAGTTCCTAATTATTGCTTAATTTCCATTTCATGGGTGGTTAAATCACTCTTTTTATTTTTGATACTGGTAATTTGGTTTTCTTTCTTTTTTAATCAGATTAACTAATGGTTTATCTATTTTATTGTTTTTTCATAAAACCAGCTCTTATTTTTATTGATTAATTCTATATTTTTCTTGCTTTCAATTTTATTAATTTCTCCTTTGATTTTCAGGATTTCTAATTTAGTATTTAATTGGGGATTTTTAATTTGTTCTTTTTCTAGCTTTTTATGTTGCATGTCCAATTCATTGATCTACTCTCTCTTTTTTATTGATATAAGCATTTAGAGATAAAAAATTTCCCCTAAGCACTGCTTTGGCTGCATCACATGAATTCTGGTATGTTGTCTCATTATTGTAATTCTCTTGGATGCAGTTATCGATTGTTTCTATGATTTCTTGTTTGACCCACTTATTCCTTCAGGTGAAATTACTTAGTTTGAAATTAATTTTCAGTTTACCTTTCCATGGCTCTTTATTACTATAAATAGCATTTAATAATAATTATCCTTATAGAAATGGGGAATCTCCCATGATGGCATGTACAGTGGTAATTTCAGCATATCATGTGCAATAAGAGGATACAATCTATTAGGGTTACTGCTGAAGATAGATAATATCCATGCATCAAAGGGTTAAAGAAATAACTAAGTAACTAACTCAGAAAAAAATGATACCTATAAGAATACTCATGTGAAGGAATTCAGGAACTAGCTGTAGAAGCATTTTAGAGTGTGTTGGAGGGAAAATCAATAGAATCATTAAAAAAGCAATGTTGTGATCAGAATATTCTATAATTTACTAGGGCAGAAAATAGAAATGAATGGGGAATTCATTGATGCAGCACAGTGGATTCCAACCTTATTGAAAGGCAGGACCCAAGGAAGAATGATTAATACCTTGATATCATCTTAAAGTCAAGACTCCATTGGGTTTCCACAGACTGGATAGCATAATTATCTCAAAAGGCTAGAACATTAAAATGAATTGAATATGATGAAAATCAACAGAGATAAATATAAATACTTATATTTGTGTTCAGAAGATGAACTTGGGGGGCAGCTATGTGGAACAGTCGATAAAGCACCAGCCCTGGATTCAGGAGGACCCGAGTTCAAATCCAGTCTAAGACACTTGACACTTACTAGCTCTGTGACACTTGGCAAGTCACTTAACCGTCATTGCCCCTCAAAAAAAGAGATGAACTTCAATTCAGTGAATTAAACACTTACTCAGTTTCTACTTTATGGAAGAAACTGTGCTAAAAGCTATTGACAAGGAAAGAAAAACTAAACAGACAGCAAGTTCAGGGGCTTGTGATCTCCAGGGAGAAAAAAAATGTAAAGAAGTAATTATGATATATGTGCAAAATAGCTCCAAACAATTTGAAGAGAAAATGAGAGCAATTGGGTGTGGGGAAGGAATTAGGAATTAACTTATGTAAAACAAAAAATAGTGTCTTATTTATATTTTGACAGAAGCTAGAGTTATTAGTCAGAGGTGGTAGGGGAATTCATTTAAGAAAAAAGGGAAACATTTCTATGAAGAAAAAAAGTGGCAAAAATGTCATCTATAAATACAAAATGAAGGAGGATTGGACCAGAGTTTTTCTTCTCCAACTTCCTTGCCACTTTATCACTTAGCTTATAAACTTCTTTTGGAAAACTCAACCTTTTCAACAGCAGAACTCTTGTCTTGGGGTTCTAGTATCCTGAATGAAACATGTCACACATGATTGATTAATTCTATCTAGGAAGGTTCTAGACATGCTTCTTTTTAATACTTCATCCCATCTTTATCAACCACTTTGCTGAAAATGCCTGGAGTCAGGAGATGGTGGGTTATGTGTGAGGAACATCAAGGAGGTAAGAGTCACTGGACCACAATGTAATGGGTGGGTAGAGGGTGTAAGGTGTAAGACTGGAAAAGTAGGAAGGATCCAAGTTACATATGACTTTAAAAACCAAACAGAGGGTGTTATATTTGATTTTTTAGCTAAGAGGAAGAAAATCCCAGGTCTGAATAATATGAGAATAATCTGCAAAGAAATGAGAATTGAATGGATAGGAGCTGATAAAATCAGTGAAGAGTTAAACAGTATAGAGAGGAAAAACAGGGCCTAGGATAAAGCTTTGGAGGGTATTCTGGTGTTACACCTGCTTGATGATGTAGCAAAGAAGATGGAGAAAGAAAGGTCAAACAGTTAGGAGGAGAACCAGGCTAGATGAATGATTTGAAAACCTAGAAAGAACAGAGTATAGAGGAAAAGAGGATGATCAACAGGGTCAAAGGCTAAGGAGGTGAATAAGGATAAAAACTGAGAAAATGTCACTCAACCTAGCATTTAAAAGATCATTGATAAATTCAGAGAAAGCAGTTTCAGTAGGATGAAGAGGTCAGAAGCCAGGTGGGAAAGAATTAGGAAGAAAGTGATAGGAAAGGAAGTCAAGGCATCATTTGCATGTGATCTTCTCAATGAGTTTAGACACAGAAAAGAGATAGGATAATAGACTACAGGGATGGATGGATCAAGTTACGTTTTTTTAATATGGAAAGATGGATGGGTTATAGGAAGTATGGAAGTAGCCAGTATACAGGAAGACACTGAAAATTAGTGAGGATTGGGATGCTAGTTGGAGCAATTTGCAGAAGAATATGGAATAAAATGGCATGACTTGAACATATAGAGTGGTTTACCTTGTCAAGATGAATGGACACATCTGTTCCTGTGAGACAGAGGTGATGGAGGAGAAAGTGGCAAAAATACATTAATGATATGAAATAAAGAAGATGGTAGAAGAGGAAATTCACAGTCACTGGCCTCATATTTCTTAGTGAAAATACAAGTTTCTCAGCTGAGAGAGTGAGGAAGGGGTAGCCATGAAAAATTTGAGGAAAGATGAAAAGGTTAGGAAAAATCACAGTGGTGAGTGAGATAAAGCCATTCAGGGAGCTGTAAAGTGATTGTTTTACCACAGTGAGGTCTTTATTGAGAATATGAAACAAAACGTTATAGTGAGCTCAATCAGCATGGTTTTGTAATTTTCTCCATCCTCATTTAGCAGTGTGTGAGTAGAAGTGAAAGTAGTAGCAGGTTGAAATAATCCAAAATTGAGGGTTAAATTATTCTATATGATAAGGTTCACAGCAATGGAAGGATGGAAGCAGTGTAAAGTGGAATTGCTTCACCAAGGAGAAAGATATGGAAGATAATTATTTTTAAAATCCCATCCCATCAAATTTTGGCCCCCTTGCTCTCTCCCTTTCACAACCAAAGACCTCGAAAAAGCTTTCTACTTTTCTTGACTTTATTTACCTTTTGCTCACTTCACAAACCTTAGAGTCTGATATTTGACCCTATCATTCAATTTAAACTGATTCTTTCTACATCACTCATGACCTCTGTATACTATGGCCTTTTCTCATTTCATATCCCTTTTGACTTCTCAGTAGTGTTTGGTCATTTTGACATACCCCCTCTTTCTTTTGACTCAGTTTTCCAATGGCTTCCCTTGATACACATCTTTCTTGACTCTCCTAAATTTCTGATCACTCCTCAGTGTCCCCTGTAAGATCACAATTCGAGTCAAATATACTAAATATGGATACTAGATATGTCAGGATCCCCATCCCAACACTGCCCCTCTTTTTACTCCTCTCTTTTTACTATTAGTAGACACACTCTTTTCCAGAACAAAGGCCCAGTAAGCAAGCTGTGCTCTGAGCTTGGCATAACAACAATCCTTTGAATTTAATCTGAATGGACTCAGCCATAGCAATATTTCAGAAAAGTTTCATACAAGCCCCAAGTTGTCCCTAAGATTGGACAAGAACCTACAGGACCTAAGTTCTGGTCATGAAATCTTGCTATGAATGAAACTTATCTTATTGTTGCTGTTACCCTTCATTGTCAGGGTTACAGCCCACTGCATAAACACTGCTATATGTATTAAGATTTTGCCTCGGGGCAGCTAGGTGGCACAGCAGATAAAGCACTGGCCCTGGATTCGGGAGGACCTGAGTTCAAATATGGCCCCAGCCATTTGACACGTACTAGCTGTGTGACCCAGGGCAAGTCACTTAACCCTCATTTCCCTGCAAAAAAAAAAAAAAAAAAGATTTGGCCTCACTAAAGGAGTTTCCTCCTAGAAGAGGACCCAGAACATGTATCTAGCTTCCCTTTTCCAATGGAATAAAGAAAACTTTTGCTTATGACCACTTTTAGTTTTTTGGTTTTATTAACATTATTAATAAGGACTCCATCCTGGGCCAGCTTCTCTCATCTCACTCTTGGTGATTTCATCAACTCCCTTGGGTTCAACTCTTATCTTAAGGTAAGATATCTCCAAATCCTTGTAAAAATCACTCATCTATCTGCACCTCTATATCTTCAAGTCATTGCCAGATAGTTTCCACTGGACAACATCCCATAGGTATTTTAAACATGACCAAAAGGGAATTCATTGTTGTGCCTCCTAAACAGACATTTTCTCCTAACTTCCATACTTTGCTTGACAGCCTCCCTACCTATTCAGTCATTCAGTTTCACAGCTTCAGATTCATCATTGATTATAGTCCTCCTTAGTCCTCATATTCCATCAATTGCCAACTATAATCAAATCAACAACTCTTATTCATCTCTTTCTTGATAATCACATGATCACCCTTTATTTTTTATGCTGCCTGAGCTATTGAAAGATATTTCTAATTGTATGACCTCTCTAGCTTCATTTCTCTCCCCAGTGAATTCACCACATCACTGCCCAACAGCATTTCCTAAGTACAGGACAGGGTGTGTTACCCCCCTTCTTAAAAAAAAAAACTGCATTGACTCCTAATTGCCTCTTGGATAAAAAACCTTTCCCAGAGTAGTTCCAACTCTTCTTGAATGATAACATGTTACTTCCTTTAAGTGCTGCTTCGCAGCTAAACTTACCTCTGTAGCATTTCATCTTCTAACTCCTTCCTATGGAACTTCTATCTCTTAATATTCACTCACTAGAATCCCTAGCTCCTTTCAAAACTCATTTAATGCTACTTTTTAAAAGAGACCTTATTTCAGGCCAGTGGTTAGAATTCCCCCAAACACCTACCTAAATTGCTTTGTATTTATTTAGTATGTATTTTTCATTTACTTTCGGTGTACATGTTGCTTTTCCTGAGTAGGATATAAACCCTTTTGATCTTAATGATTTTTGTTTTTGTCTTTTTGTCTCAAGTGTCTTTTTTGCTAGCATTTAATACATGCTTAATTGGTTTAACTGATCTTCCTAAACCCTAGTAACTCCATATTACCTTTCGGATAAAATATGAAATCCTATGTTTTGCTTTTAATGCCCTTAGTAACCTAATCCATTCTTACTTTTCCCATTTTCTTATATCTTATTCCCCTGCAACATATTCTGATATTGGTGTTCAGTCAATAAGCATTCATAATGCAGCTAGTTGGCATAGTGGATAGAGTGTCCAAGAAGAATCATCTTCTTGAGGTCAAATCAGGCCTCGCTCTTTGACCATAGTAAAATCATTTAATCCTGTTCATTTCAGTTCTTCAAATATAAAATGAGTTAGATAAAGAAATGGCAAACTGATCCAGTTTCTTTGCCAAGAAAACCCAAAGTGCACTCACAAAATGTTAACTTGAATAAACAACTGGAAAACAATAACAATGAATACCTACTATGTGCCAGGCAGTGAGCTAAATGCTGATACACTGACATTGGCCTCCTTGCTGTTCTTCACACAAGATATTCCATCTCCCAACTCTGCACTTTCACTGGCTGTCCCCATGCTGGGAATTCTGTCCCTCCTCATTTTTATATATACTGCTCTGGCTTGATTTAATTAAAATCTCACCTTCTACAAGAAACTTTCCTTCATTGTTTATTTCTAATTTAATCTGTATTTATCTTGTATTTACATAGTTGTTAGCAGGCTGTGAGTACCTTGGGAGAAGGGTCTTATTTTTATTTTCTTTGTCATCAATGTAACACAGTGCCTGTCACATAATTAATAAACACTAGTTGACTTATTGACTTGATTTAAATGGATAAGAGAAAGATTAGATTGGTCCACTTGCTTTTAGAGGTCCACTAAGAGCAATAGGTAAAAACTGCAAAGAGGTAAAATTAGACTTGATGTCGGGAAAGTAATTATACCTCTTTAAGTGGAATGAGTTACCTTAGGAGATAACAGGAGATCCCTTCCTAGCAGTGATTGAGCAAAGCCTGCTTAACTACTTATCAAAAGTTTAGAGGGGATTCTTTTCCAGGTACAGATCTGACTGCATTCATTCTTAGGTTCCTTCTAAATAAAATTCAAGGACATTATATAATTTTGTGACTAGGTGTGTTTACTGCCTTTCCCACTTGAATTCTATGTTATCATAACATGTTTGAGGTTATATTATGTATATTATGTTGTGTAATGTCATGTTTATTTTATATGAGCTCACACTATTGAAAGGGGACATAATGGCTTTGTTTTGGTAGCAAGAATACTGGTGAATGTCATAAGTTTTGGACCTCTCCTTTAAATATTTACATTATCTTCTTCAGTCTTATTTGAGCCTCATAGTGATTGTTTATACCCTGGTGCTAGTTATTGGGAGAGAGAGGATATTGATATGAATGAGAAATGTGGATTGAAATGGTTGAAAGTTGTTTTGTTTTTTCTTTATCATAGAAATGACTCAGAAAGATGTTCTGATGGGCATGTAAAAGCACACTGAATGAAGCATGACCATTGAAAATGGGAATGGAATTTTGTCACCCTAACACAGTTAAGAATGAGAAACAGGATCCTCAGGTTGAGATGAATGTCTCAAGGCCTTGAGAAATGACTAATCATCCCTTTTATTTGCCAATAGGCAGGGCTGACTAGCTAAAGAACTAAAATGTTCTGATTAGTCCTAAGTATGATGTTCCAGGTCTCATTTCAAAAAGTCTGTGACACTTTCCTGAGACAGTAATAGGAAGTAAATGACAAGAACAGTGGCATAGCATGGTAGCAGTGGAATATCACAAATTCTTAGCTCAAAAGGAACAGATGCTGAGGGAAGTAGTAGTAGCAAAGTTTAAAAAAAAATGGATAATTCCAAACTCGTGGATTGCTCCTATACACAGAAAAACTGAAATCATGTGGAAGAGAAATCCAGACCATCACTCACAATATGATTACTGTAGATTATGTACAAAGGAAAGTAGAGTGTAACAGGGGAAGGTTTCTGGACTTTCTAGTAAATGTCATTGATTTTACTGCTTAGCAATAGCAATGGAGTAAGAAAATGATATCAATTCAAAATGGTAATACACGTATAGGGCTTCTGTATATGTTCCTTATGACTAATTGCAGGGAAAGATTGTTTCACTCCCTGGAGTGAAACTTTAAGTTCTCTTCATATGTGGACAGACTTTAAAACTTCTTTGGCTATATAAGTCTCTAGAACAATCAATAAATTTCTTAAAAGGTAACACTTATTAGAGGGAAAAGTGGGGTTGGCTTTTTTGTTTTTTTCTTTATTTACTATTGTGTTTTTTAACCATAAAAGTATTTTATTATTTTACAGTTATTTGTAAATATAGTTTTCAACATTTTTTTCATAAGATTTTTAGTATCAAATTTTTCTCCCTCCCTCCATTACCTCCTCCCCAAGACAGAAAGCAATCTGACATAGGTTATATATGTTCAATCCCATTAGTGTTTACTATTGTTAATGGACCTGGATACAAGTGTTCTTTTTCTTAGTTGTGAGTAATAATTATATTCTCCATATGCTGTTTGGTGCTGGCAAAGGAGCCAAAGATTATGAATACTGAGAATGACCCCAAATCAGATGTCCCCAGGGATTCTTTGCATGTTAGCATAAGCCACAGAAAATCGTTGTTGAAATGGCTCCTAAAATTGACTCTACCTGTCTAGCTTCCACTGGTGAATGGGTAACAATATCAGTTAGATATATGGTACAGTGGTTAGAGAACTGATCCTGGAGTGAGAAGGATGTGAATTCAAATCCAGCCTCAGACATTTGACACTTACTCACTGTGGGACCCCGGGCAAGTCACTTAATCACAATTGCCACAAAGATCTAGGAATATCTCCAGTTGTCCTGATGTATATCTTGCCACTGGACCCAAATGACTCTGAAAGAGAGCGAGGCTGTTGATGATTTTGCACAGTCCTTCCTCACTTAAATGCAATTCATTGCAAGTCATGACATCTGTCATGGTCCTCTTCGAGAATGAAGGACAAACAACAATTATTACACTCTTTAAGAACACCAAAAATATTAAACAGGCAAAAAAATCAACCATTTGGTATTTTGTTTTCCCAATATTTTCTTTCTTAGACTTTACCCTATTTAACCAATATAATGTTTCATGAGTGACTGAGTTTTAGCTTCTCCTATTATAAAAAAAACAAAACATCCAAATAAGGTCATAGGAAAATGCCCAGAACAGCAAAACTCACATAATGTGCTGAAATCATCTTCTAACCAAGAACGGCTTGGAAGGTCAGAAGGAGGGAGCTGCTGTGCTGATACAGGAGTCGGGCCCAACCCCAGTCACCCTGATGCAGATCCAGTCTCAGGAAGCCCTCACCAGAGAAGGAGACCCCCAGAGCCTCTGAATCAGCTAAAGCACTAGTGTCGTCTGGAACTAAGCTCACAGTCTAGTGAGTGGGCTGAGCCCTGGGCAGGGGAGAGACTACAGGGATCTATGCTGGTGCTAAGGCAGAACTTGGATTTTACGCCCCTACTCAATACCAGGTGGTAGGCTCTAGTAGAAGTGACCCAGGTGGGGGAGGGGCACAGGCTTGTCAGAGCTAACAACCACAACACACAAAGCTGGTTGATTGGCAAGTTGGTCTAGGGTCATCTAGGACCAGGAAACAGGCCAGGAGAGGGAAGAACCTGATTCTCCTTAAATCATACCACCTGGAACTTCTTAAGCTTGGGATACTGCAGCCTGGAAACAGTGCCCCACTTTAAGGAGCTAAAAGTCTAGTAAAAGAAAGGCAAGATGAGCCAACACAGAAAGGTGAGGACCATAGAAAGTTTCTTCAGTAACAAGGAAGACCAAGGGGCACCCTCAGAGGAAGATGTCAACATCAGGGCCCCTGTATCTAAAGCTTCCAAGAAAAATATGAATTGGTCTCAGGCCATAGAGGTGCTCAAAAAGGACTTTGAAGGTAAAATTAGAGAGGTAGAGGAAAAAAAATGAGGGTGATGCAGGAAAGACATCAGAAAAAAGTCAACAGCTTGAAAAGTCAAATGGAAAAGGAGGTATCTTCTCCTATTTTAGGCTTTTTCTTGCAATTTTAAATCTTATGGCTGTTGCTTACTATATTTTGCTCTTCTTTTTCCCATTTCATTTTTCTCTAACTTAGAACTAAAATAGATATTGTGTTCTCTTATAATAAGAAGCAGTTTCTAAACCTTGCCTATTTCCAGACCTCCAAACCTTATATGTTTTAATAATAGCAATTCATCAGTTAAATTTATGTCAAATTTATGTCAAAATTTCTTTATTGTTGTTGCAATTAATAATATCAATTTATGCATTTGAAAAAGAAAAGATGCCTTCATGTTAGTACTGAACAAAATTCAAGTTAAAAATACAACACTATGAACACAATTCCCCACAGTAGATTGACATCAGAAGAAACAGGCATATGAATTATGTAAGACAAGGAGCTCATCTTCTTTTTGTTCTTTTCATCAAATTCTCATTAGCCCTAGTTTCCAGGCTCTGATTTTCTGCTCTCTCAGTAAGTTAATAATGTCATTATTGGAAGTAACCAAGTCAATTAATGCTAAGGTCAGAACAATGTTTCCTTTTCTGAGCTATCTCCAGGGAGCCCAATACAGATCATCATGGTCAGTTATGTCAATCCATCTTTCTGTCAACCATTGATAAAATTAATATCATTCAGACATGATCAGAATTAACATGCAGCCTTCTATAACTTGCCTTTGTAATTGGAGTGGATAGATAGGAAAGAGAGTTATTTGATCAATATGACAAGAAGAAAATAGAGTGTAAGTTCTCTTTAGACTCTATTATATCACCTCTTCTTGATGCACATCCAGGTTTCTCTTCATTGGAAATAAAATTATTTTTGCACTGAATAGTACCAGTCAGTGATGGTGACCATCAGGAGCACTGCTTTGAAGTGCTTAATGCAAAAGAGAAAGAATATAATCCTCCTTTTCCCCACAAGCTTTTTGACTTAAACTCCCATTTTTCAATCTGATCCAGACATTAGATAGTATGCTCTATCCTTTAGCTCTGTCCTATTTCCATCTTGGTAAAATTAAATGAGGCCCAGTAGGTCATAATAAGCACGTTGTTCTCTGCACTGGCCTGACCATACCTGGCGAATTGTATTTGTTTTGGGGACAATATACAGGAATTTAAGAAGAAAGCTGACAAGGTGAAGTGTATGAAAAAAAAAAAAACTAAGATGGGTGGATAATTAAAAACTTATATGATAATTATTTTAAGGAATCAATTATGTATTTTCAAGAAGATAGGACTTGAGGAGGCAGAGTGAAGAGAGAAATGATCACTTTAAAAATATATTTGGGGGCAGCTAGGTGTTGCAGTGGATAGAGCACCAGCCCTGGAGTCAGGAGGACCTGAGTTCAAATCCGGCCTCAGACACACAACACTTACTAGCTGTGTGACCCTGGGCAAGTTATTTAACCCCAACTGCCTCACTAATATATATATATATATATATATATATATATATATATATATATATATATATATATATATATATATATATATATATATATATATATATATTTGAAGCACTATCCTATCCTATGAAAGTTGATCTCTGTTTGTAGCTTTATCCAAGGAAAAATATAGTTCAACAATTTTAGCTCCTCAATAGTAGAATGATATAGGATATTCTCTATCACAAGAAGTATGAGGAACTTAAGCAGATGTTGGATGACTACATTTTCAGGCAGTTGTGGGTAAGATTCCTGCATCTGGGGAAAGCTGGAGTAAAAGATCTTTGAGATTTCCTCAAACTTTGGAATTATATAAGTATATGATACCTTTACCATACTGTATAGTAATAGAAAGAGGGCTAGAGTAGAAATCAAAAGATATATATGTGTGTGTGTGTGTGTGTACATATACACACACATACACATAGACATATGTGTAGTAAGTGTCTGGGGTTGGATTTGACCACCATTCTTCATGATTTCAAGGTTTGTACTCTATCTACTGTGCCACCTAGCTGCCCTATATCTGTCAACAGTCAACAATCAATAAATAAACATTTTAAAGCACCTACTATGTGCCAGGAACTGTGCTGAGTTAGGAATACAAAGCTACAATGAGGTTTAGTGAAAAGTTTGTACAACATAAGGGAAGTAAATAAACTTATCTAATGCCACATAGAAAATAGACAGCAGAACTCATTTTGCCTCAGTTTGCATCATTTATTTTTAAATGCAATATCCATCCTACTATGCCTTACCATATTTATTTAATTCTGCATGCATCATATTCTATTCTGTAATATTACTATCTGTCTATCGATTTTATCTCTCCAGAAGGATTTCAAGAATCTTTAAAACAGGGGCCACATTGAATTTATTTCTGTTTCCAGTGCTTAGAAAGACATTAGCTTTAAAAGTAATGAGAGGTAATGAGACACAACGAACTGCCCATAGTTACAAAGCAGGGATCGGACTTGAACCCAGATATCCATGATTCCAAACCTAGACCTCCAACAACGTCAAGCTGCTTCTCACTTTGTGAAGAGTTGCTTTCTAATGAACACTAAAAAAATGAAACAAAGGCAACCTGAAAGCAAGCAACTTGCTCATGACTTTCAAGGGTATCTCTTAGCCTTGGATCAACCCCTGCTCAGCCACAAGACCTTAGAGGTGTTAAGAAAAGAATAGGCAGGTAAGGAGTTTGGATAATCTTATATTTGGGAGCAGGAAGCAAGCATTGTGGCACGTAAAATTAAATGTGGTCACCCGATTATTGTCCCAAGTTTAGGGAAAATTAGCTAGTGTGAAATTAAAATTGGATATTAGATCATAAATCTCCCCTACTTAACCTTTCCCTTAATTTATCTCCCAGACTAGTAAATTGAAGAAGCTTCTGGTTTTCTAGATAGAGCCTTTATTGTATGGTAGTCACAAGGTGATGTTAATTAGAAGGATAGGAAAGTAGAAATACAATACAAATCGTCTTAAGTCTAGGCTTAGTCTATATTCTGTATAAAACTCACCAAAACCCAAGGCCACTTTTGGGGAGAGAGACCGAGTCAAGCGCTTGCTGTTAACCAAGAGCCGGGCCGAGTCAAACTCCAGTCCGCGTCTGTCTGTGCAGCGCAGCCAGGAGACCAGCGGAGCAGGAAAAAAGCTCCCACTTCTGTTCTCTCCTTGCCTTTTAAGCTTGCACCCTGGAAGTCAGAAGTCAAGTGCTCAACAGGCAATGCTGTTGGTCTCCTCCCCAAAAGGGTGGTCCTAAAAAACCCCCCAAAACTGGCGTCTCTCCATCATCTAACCGACTGTTAAAACTTTTTACCACACTAGGTTTTATCATATTTGTTACTTAGAAATAAGAGGCTACTGTACCAGTTTTGGTGAATTTAGCATTCATTAAAGCATATTAAATATTAGTAAAGAGAGCACACATGGCTCTAAAACATAGGAAAGCCTAGCTAGGATCTAGGGGAGAGAGGGAAAGAGAACTGGGCTATAGCCCCCCTTCTGCAATCCCAGGCCAAGAGAGATGGTCTGTATAAACTTCCTGCTGGCAGATGGAGAGCCCGCCCTTACACATTTCTCAAAGCTAATTGGCTAGCATCATTCAAATCTACTGGTTTACTGGATTTGAGGGTGGTCTGGCTGATGTCAGGGTGCAGAGCCCTCAGAGGAGAAAAAGCCTCCAGGTACCTGTGGTTTTGAGTGTGGTAACTTCCTGACTCTGGGCTTGCCTTACGATCAGGGCAGACTCTCTCAGCAGGGGGCCTCTGGGAGTCCCAAACCCCTTATTATTAATAATTTTCTCACAGCAACATATGTACATGTATGTATGTATATATATATAGTTGTATGTATGCATGCATGTGCATATGTATGTGTATTTTTGAAAATCAATTTCAATATTTGAGAAGGTAATAATTAAAGGTATTTATATTTATCTAGTCATGTTAATGATTTTGATACTTGAAGATTCATTGCTTCTATATTATCAATACATGCATGTAAACAAAGATAGCAACTTTTTATGTAATTGGCATACCAATACCATTTTTCCTACTTCAAATGGTGAATAGCATTCAAACCTGAAATGGCTTTGTTGTATCCACATTGCTTTTTTGTTGTTGTTTTTTTTTTGGTAACACTTGTTAGAATACCTTCTATAAAGATGGAGGTGTTAGGGTTATAGCTGCTATGAATATTAAGCAAGTGTTGGAGGGTATAGATATGAGTAGATTATTGTCTGATTGATGGGCCATGAAAGCCTCCCTATTTTTCCTTCAGTTTAATCACAATCACTTTGCTTGTGCTGATTACTTGGAAACCATTTCCATGGAGTGGCTGTGTGGAGTAAATGGTACAATTATTTTGGAGATGTTTCTACTTTTTTTTTTCCTTCACATCAAAAATAGTTAATTGTCTGAGCTGAAACTTATTCAATGCTTTTATAAACTATATTCCTTTGTGTGCATTCTTACTTTATAAACATATATGGACACACAAAAATACAGTTTATTTTCTTGCTAATGACTAAAGCTTCATTAATTTAGGGTATATATTAGATGAAAACATTCTCAGTTGAATCATATCTTATCTTTTCTGTTAGTTTTATTTATCCTCCAGTTATATGTTTCTATTAAAAACAATTTTCCTTGTTTATGGGAACATCTCTGGTGTGTTAAAAATATATCCAGATTTGAAAGCATCAAATCTAAACCCACTTACTAATTGTGTGACTTTGGGTCAATTATTTTACATCTTTTAATCTCATTTTTTATATTTGTAACATGGAGATAGTTACTTGAACTACTTAAGATGCAAGGTGATACAAAAGAAGCAGCATTGGTTCCATTGTCACAAAACCTGAGTCATAATCTCATTTCAGGTGCTTACCACCTATATGGGCTTGTACAACTAAATTAACATCTCTGTACCTCAGTTTCCTTATTTGTAAAATGAGGGGATTAGACTAGATAATCTCTGAGATATCTTTTGGCTCTTGATCTATAATACTATGATACTAGAGTGCCGAGTAACAACTAAGATAATTAATGTGAAGGTAATATATACACATATCAACTATCAGTAGTAATAAGAAAATGGAAATGAGAGAGTTTCATGTGATTATGAAACAAAAAATAAAAAAATATATATATAAAGAAGTGTTATAACTGAATCAAAGATCTTAAACCAGGTTCTTCTCATTTTCTAACTTTCTATCATATAAATATTGTAGTTTGAACAAAAGTAAATATTAATGTTCCCTGTATGTGTACTAGTAATTTTAAGTATAAAGATCCCATAGATAAATATTAATATAATACTTACATAATATATACACGCATATCTGTGATGGTGGAAGTAAAGCTAAAACAGGGACTATATCCTGGGATAATCAGGATGGATCAAGAATTCAACAGGCAAGTTCAAGAAAAGTGACAGGAAAGGATATCATGGTCATAGGGGGAATTTTAGACTTCAGAATCTTGACCTTAATGATTTTAGATGCTGGTGAGGTCTAGGGTATTACCAACCCCCACAATATTCCTGTAACAAAGGGAAAATAGAAAATAATGGCTACCATGGAGGTTGATGAATTGAAAAGATAGGGTGTTAGAGGGTTCACTAGTATGAATACCGTAATAACCATGGGTTGTATTGAAAATGAAGGGTTAGGGTAGACAAGAATAGTAAAAGTTATGTGCTGAAATCCTCATATGCCCTAGAGATTAGTTGGTGCCAGCAGAACATAGGAAGATATAGTATGATTTTAAAGGAGAATTTTTTATGTGGACTTTTGGCTAATATTTAAATTTATAAAATTTTTAATTTATTTATTTAGAATTTTTTCACAAGTTACACATAAAAACCAATTTTTTTTCACATTGATTTTTTTAAAACTTTGCGGTCCAAATTTATTTTCTTCCTCCCTCTCTTCTTCCCCCTCCCTAAGAAATCAAGCAATCCAATATAAATTATACATGTGCAGTCATGAAAAGCATCTCCACATTAGTCAGGTTGTGAAAGAAAACAGACAAAATAACTTTAGAAAGAGGAACTAACAAAAAAATATACTTAAGTCTGTATTCAAATACCATCAGTTCCTTCTCTGTAGATGGACTGCATTTTTCATAAGTTCTTCTGATAGCATCCTGTTCATCATTTCTTTCACAGTTACTATTGTTAACTGTTTATCCTCCATCCTATTCCTTCCCCTTGATATATACTCTTTTTTCTATCTTCTTTCACCCTATCCCTCCTCAAAAGTGTTTTGCTTTTTACTTCCTCTCACCCAATCTGCCCTCCCTTCCTTCACTTCTCCCTCCTTATCCCATTCCCCTCCCATTTTCCAACAGGGTAAGATATATTACTATACCCACTTGAGTGTGCATGTTATTCCCCCTTTGAGCCAATTCTGATGAAAGTAAGGCCCACTCACTACCCTGCTCCACCTCCATCTTCCCCTCCACTCCATAAGCTTCTTCTTGTTTCTTTTATGTGAGCTGCTTTACCACATTCCACCTCTCCCTTTCTTCCAGTGAAGTCTTCTTACCCCTTAACTTTATTTTAAAGCTGTCATCATGGGGCAGCTAGTGACACAGAGTACAAAGCACCAGCCCTGGACCCAGGAGACTCTGAGCCCAAATCCGGCCCCAGACATAAGCCACCCTGCCTGCCCCACAAAAACAAAGGGTAAATTAAAAAATGCTTTACAAATATCATCCCTTCATATTCAATTCACACATGTGCCCTCTAAGTATATCCCTTTCAGCTGCCCTAATGCTTAGAAAGTTGACTTAAAAGTAACATCTTCCCATATAGGATTGTGAACAGTTTAACCTTGTAATATCCCTCATGATTTTTTTTCCCCATTTACTTTTTTATGCTTCTATAGGGTCTTGTATTTGAAATTCAGATTTGCTATTCAGTTCAGGTCTTATCACAAATGCCTGAAAGTCCTATTTTTCATTGAAATCCAATTTTTTTTTCCGCTGAAAGATTATACAGTGTTTTGCTGGGTAGGTAATTCTTGGTTGTAATACCAATTCTTTTGTCTTCCAGAATATCATATCCCATACCCCTGGATCCCTCATTGTTGAAACTATTAGATATTGAACTATCATGACTGTGGTTCCACAGCACTTGAACTGTTTTTTTCTGGCTGCTTGAAATATTTTCTCCTTGACTTGGGAGATCTACTGTGGTAAAAATTATTGGAGTTTAGGTGACTCATTTGGGAGGGGCCACAGCTGGCCCACCCTGAAGTTACCTATGCTACTGAGGTCAGAAGGAGAAACCTCTCCATAGGCAGTTTTTGAAGGACCTCCCCTTTTGGGGGAGGAAGATTGAACTCTCACTGAGGGGAGGCTGAGTCGCTTCTGGAACTCTGGCTCTTCTCCTCTGCCCTTTGGGGTGGTGCAAGCAACTAGCAGATGTCCCAGGTGTGGTAAGTGAACACAAAAGCCCTGCATTCTTTTGAATTACCTTAATTGGAAAGGAGCTGGGGATTGTATAGACTTAGGTTAGAGATAGGAGAATTTATCCATATTTCTTTTTCCCTACTTCCTTATCTTTGATTCTTTAAAATTTCACCTTTGTTGTTTAATTCCCAAGCAGTTCTGAGGGAAGGGACCTTTGAACCTAGAGGTGGTCCCTCATTATTTCCAGGACCCCAATATTTCGGAAAGTCACCCAATTAAATCTCCATATATTAAGTTTTGCCCACATACTACAATTTGGCTATAATATTCCTGGAAGTTTTCATTTTGGGATCTCTTTCAGGAGGTGATTGGTGAATCTTTAGAATTTCTATTTTGCCTTCTGGTTTTAAAATATCAGGGCAATTTTCCTTGATAATTTCCTGGAAGATGTCTAATCTCTTTTTTTGATCATGGTTTTCACATAGTCCAATGCTTTTCAAGTTATGTCTCCTGGATCTATTTTCTAGGTCAGCTGTTTTTCCAAGGAAGTATTTCATTTTGCCCTCTATTTTTTATTCATTTGGATTTGCTTTATTGTATCTTGATTCCTGATAAAGGCATTAGATTCTATTTGCTCTATCCTAATTTTTTTTTTTTTTTTTTTGCTGGGCAATGAGCGTTAAGCCACTTGCCCAGGGTCACACAGCTAGCAAGTGTCAAGTGCCTGAAGCCACATTGAACTCTGGTCCTCCTGAAAGCAGGGCTGGTACACTGTGCCACCTAGCTGCCCACTATCCTAATTCTTCAGCAGTGATTTTCTTCAAGGAGTTGTTTTTTTTTTTTTTACCTCCTTTTTGATTTGCCCTCGTTGGCTTTTCAAGCTGTTGACTTTTTTTATGACCCTCCTGCATCACTCTCATTTCTCTTTCCATTTTTTCCTCTACCTCTTACTTTTCCCTCTACCTCTCTTACTTTATCTTCAAAGTTCTTTTTGAGTGCTTCCATGGCTTGAGACCAATTCGTATTTTTTAGGAAGCTTTGGATATAGGAGCTTTGACTTTGTTATCTTCTTCTGAGTGTGTATTTCGATTTACCTTGTCACCAAAGAAACTTTTAATGGTTGGCTGCTTTTCTCCCTACTCATCTTGCATACCTATTTCTTGCCTCTTAATTCCTTCTTAAACTGGAGCACTGCTTCCAGGAGGCACTATCCCAAGCTTCAGGGGATCCCAGGTGGTATGTTATAAGGAAAGGCTCGAATTCAGCCTGCCTGGCCTTTAAGTAAACACGGGCCCACTTGCTCTTTAACCCAGAAGCAGAAATCTGATTGAAATCTGATTCTCTATGGTTGCAAGCTTGGTGTGCCTGTGCCCTTCCCCAACTGTGCTACTGCCACTCAAGTCTGCTTACTACTTCAGCACATGGGTGTTTCACCTTAGCTCCAGCAGAGACCCCTAATATCTCCCCTGGCTAACTGCTGGACCCCTTAACCGGTCCTTGAGCTGAGTTTCAGGAGTAGCAGCTGGTGTTGAGGATTCAGAGGCTCTGGAGGTATGGCCTGCCTGGGGTTGTATCCGTACCTTGTGCTGTGCTCCTCTATCAACCCAGTACAGCAGACCTTCCCTGCTGCCCTTTTTAAGCTGTCTTTGTCTGAAAAAGGATCTCTTTCTGTTCCTCTGTGGGTTCTGCTGCTCCACAAATTGTCTTATGGAATTTTTTGAAGGTATGTGGACAGATTGTGGGGAGCTCTAAAAGTCATAGCCTATGACCCTTGTAAAAGAAAAAATTTTAAGTGATCATTGTGGAGCCTAATTGGTAATGGAAAAAAGTGTGTTTTCTTCTGATCCATGTCCTGTGAATAGTAGCAGAAATAAGGAACATGCAGTATTTAGTAGAGTTGTAAAGAATGTTTCATTTTCAAAGGACAGCTGAGTATTATTTTGTGCCAAGGAGTGTAAAGAAAAATTCAATGGGCAAAGAAGAAATGCTAAGGGAAAAAAGTTGAGTATTTTGTAATCACATGCATGGCTTCATTCTGAGATTAAAACAGAGCCATTAAATGCTGCAGCATGGAAACAACACAAAATAAACAACATATTTTATTTGTTTTTAGAAAAGTTAAACTGACAGCAGTGTGTAGGAATGACAAATACTTTAAAGCTTTGTGGCAGTAATATCATTGTAATTATCCATGTATGAAGTGAAGGTAGAGACAGTGAGCGTAGAACAAGGCATGGTTGGTTATTGGAAATATGTCTAAGGTAATAAATGGCAGGATTTGGTGACATTAAATATGAAGGTTGCAAAAAATGGATGACTCAAGTTTTCAAGCTTAGGATGACAAAATCTGAGTCTTGGAAGGGACCTCAAAGAACATCTAGTTCAATCCCTACATGAACAAGAAACTTCATTATAATACACTTGAAAAATGGGAGCTCCAGCCTTTGATTAAACCCCTACCAGTCAGGGAAAACCTACTATTTCTCAAAGCAACCTTTTCCATTCTTGGCTAGCCCTTGATGTTAAGAAGGTTTTCTTATCATCAAGCCTAACTTTTCTTAGGTCTTACTCAGGCCAAAAAGAATGAATCTCATTACTCTTCTCTATGACAGCCTTAAACATGTTTTAGAGAGAAAAACAATGACAAAATATTGTGCCCAATGTCTGAAGCAGGAGTATAGGAAAGAAGAACTGATAAACTGAATGTGAGGAAATTCTTTGGAGTATGGCTGGATATCTTAGAAAAACTGTACATATTAAAGCTAAAGATATACAACTAGAGCTTGGTGAGAAGAAAGAAGGACTGAAGTTAGAAGTCTGAAATTGTGTAGAGGTGAAGCTATTAATTAATATCAATTGACCAGGGTGGGGAGAATTTCACCTTTGTAGAAAAGTTAATAATAACAAAGATTGGGAAGGTACCTATAAAAAAAAAATAAGGGAGATGTGAGTAGAAAAACATGAATTGTAAAATGTGAAAATGAGAGACCAACAACTTTAAGAAAATTTGAAATGTAAAAAGTCCCAGGATTTATCTCATGTATTTTATTTTTGATAATAAACATTTTTGGAGATTATGAGGCTATAGCCAAGATGGCAGAGAGAAGACAGAAAGTTGCCTGAGCTCTCCCTCATTTCCCTCAATATCAAGCCTCTATTCATTCTGAAATGACAGAACCTACAAAAAGACAGAGACACACAATCTTCCAACTTGTGTGGTAAAATAATGGAATTTGGCAGACTGATTGGAGATGGGCCATACCTGGCCTGCCCTGAGTGACATATGCTGATGTCAACAAAGGAACCACTCTCCACAGGCAGTTTGAAGGACCTCCCTTTTGGATGAGGGAGAGTAAATGCTCGCTGAGGGAAGCTTGGCCCCTTTCCGGTCAGTGAACTGGTGGGAGTGGACAAGAGAGAGGTTTTTCCTGGGGGTTTTGTCCTGTGGGCCCTGGCTGCATAGCTCTTTCCCATTGAAGCTACAGACCCCAGGTGGTGAGTTAATAAAACAAGCCTGGCTCTTTGAATTAGTTGAGCTGGAAGAGAGTTTGGGGATTATAAAGGCTTTTGTTAGAATTAGGGCGTTTATCCATTTTTCTTTTTCCCCCTGTTTTCCCTGGTCTTTCATTTTATTAATTTCACCTTTGCTGTGTCTTTTATTCCCATTAATAAAACCTGATTCATTTGTGGAAAAGAGGCTGTTAAGCTCCTTTCTTAAAGGCCTGGGAGAAATATCTAAAAAGGCAGTTTGGAGGGGAGGAAGTTTTGAACCTAGAGGTCCCTCATTTTCTGAACCCTAATATTATGGGGATCCACACAATTAACTCTCCACATATTAAATTTGGCCCCTACACTTGAGAAAATTTAGAAGACTTCTGGAAAGGTTAGTCTAATTTGGGCAAAAGGGGAGCACAGAACAGCTTAGTGCAGTGCAGCATGAAGGGAATTGGGGCAAGTCGACAGGAAGCTCTTGGCCACAGCACAGCAAATGACACTCCTAGGTCTTGGCTCAGCAGATTGTTTGCAAAACAGACCAGTTGTGAGAGCCACTAACAACAGTTGAGAAGGCAAACAGACACAAAGAACCACCCACAGTACAGGCATGCCTTAACAAAGCCATCCCAGCACACGAAGCAGGTTGATGTTTGTGAGGAATCCACAAGCTACAGCAGCCTCAAAGCAGAAATCAAGGCCCCTATCTCCCAGCACAAGAAGCTTGCAGCAGTGGCCCCTGTGTCCCAGGAGTAGACCTAAAATTTAAGGGTAAAAAAGCATAAGCCACACTAACAGTAAGAAATAGAAAAGGACCCTTACCATTGAGAGCTTCTATGTTGATAGGGAAGACAAAAATACAAACTCAGATGAGGACAATAACCTCAAAATGCATACATGTGAAACCTCAAGGTGGAAGATGAATTGGTTTCAAGAACAAAAAGCCTTGGAAATGTTCAAAAAGAATTTTTAAAATCAAATAAGAGGGGTTGAAGAAAAAAATGGGAAAATAAATGAAAGAATTGAAAGTTACACAAGAAAATTATATAAAAATATCAACAGACTAGAAAAGGAAGCAGAAAAATTAACTGAAGAAAACAATTCCTTAAAAAATACAATTGGCAGGGGTGGAGCCAAGATGGTGGAGAGGAAGCAGCAAGCTGCCTGAGCTCTCCTTCTGTTCCCTCAAAAAGGACATTAAATCAAGCCTCTGGACGGATTCTGAAACTACAGAACCTGCAAAGAGACAGAGAGAGACAGTACTCCAACCAGAGATAATTTAGAAGACTTCAGGAAAAGGTCGGTCTGACTCGGGGAAAAAGGGAGGCCCAGCACAGGGCAGCAACCCAGCACCAAGGGGGTGGGGCAAATCAGCAGGAGCTGCAGGCCACAGCCAAACAACTGAAGGCCCTGGAACCTGGTTCAAAAATCTGATGGCCAAGAAGGACGGTGGAAAAACCTACCTGCACCGGCCAAGAGGGACACTTACAGGTCAGGCAGGATCAGATGCTGGGGTCCAGCACCTGGCTGACTGAGCACAATCAGACAGGAAGTGCAAGGCAGGGGATCTCCACACACCATAAAGGCCTCAGAGTAAAAACTCGGCCACACAGCACCTATACCCCTGCACAAGAAGCCCAAAACAGGGACCCTGGTGCCCCCAGAGCAGACCTCAAATTAAAAAATAAATAAGTAAGCTGCAATAATGAGTAAGAAGCAAAAAAGAGCCCTCTCCATTGAGAGCTTCTGTATCAATAGGGAAGAAGCCAACACAAACTCAGATGAGGACAATAGCCTCAAATTGCCTACATCTGAAGCCTCACGAGGGAAGGTGAATTGGTCTTAGGAACAAAAACCCTTCCTGGAGGAGCTCAAAAAGGATGTTAAAAATCAATTGTGAGAGGTAGAAGAAAAAATGGGGAAAGAAATGAAAGCAAAACAAGAAAACTATGAAAAAAGAATCAGCAGCTTGGAAAAGGAAGCACATAATTTCACTGAAGAAAACAAAGCCTTAGAAAATTCACTTGGCCAAATGGAAAAAAAGGTGCATAATCTCACTGAAGAAAACAATGCCTTAAAAATTAAAATGGGACAGTTGGAAGATAAGGAATCCATGAGACACCAGGAATCAGTCAAGCAGAATCAAAAGAATGAAAAAATAGAAGAAAATGTGAAATACCTCACTGGAAAGACAACTGATCTGGAAAACAGATCGAGGAGAGACAATTTGAGAATCTTGGACTGCCTGAAAGCCATGACCAGAAAAAGAATCTACACACCATATTCCAGGAAATTATTAAGGAGAACTGCCCTGATATCATAGAATCAGAGGAAAAAATCATAATTGAAAGAATCCACCGATCACCTACTGAAAGAGACCCCAAAAGGAAAACTCCAAGGAATATTGTAGCCAAATTCCAGAATTATCAGGTGAAGGAGAAAATACTCCAAGCAGCCAGAAAGAAGCAATTTAAATATCATGGAGCCACAGTCAGGATTGCTCAGGAACTGGCAGCTTCAACATTAAAGGACCGCAAGGCTTGGAATATGATATTCTGGAAGGCAAAGGAGCTTGGATTGCAGCCAAGACTCTCTTACCCAACAAAAATGTGCATTTTCTGTCAGGGGAAAAGATGGACATTCAATGACATTGGGGACTTTCAATCTTTCCTGGTGAAAAGAGCAGAACTGAATGGAAAATTTGATCTCAACATACAAAACTCAAGAGAAGTTTAAAAAGGTAAACCGAGGGGGGAAAAAAAGGTTACCCTATTAGGTTAAAGTGTTTATATCCCTACACAGGAAGATAATACTCATAACTCTTAAGAATTGTAAATGTATTGGGGCAGAAAGAAGGACTTTACATAGAGGGTATAAATATAAATTGTCTTTGATGTGATGATACAAAAAAGAATTAAGGGGTTAAAAAGGGAGTGATGGGGAAGAGAGGAAAGGGGAGGGGGAATGGGATGAATTATATCATATGAAGAGGTGGAAAAAAAAACCTATTACAATAGAGGGAAAGAAAGGAGGGGGGAACATTGTTTCAACCCTAATTCTCATTAGATTTGACTCAAAGAAGAAATAACATATGTTCATTGGGATAAAGAAACTTAACTCATTCTTTAGGGAAGCAAAAGGGGGTACTGATAGAAGGGAGGACAAAAGCAAGGGAGAAAAGGGTAAAGAAAAGAGAGGGGGGTGATAAAAAGGGAGGGCAGACTGGGGGAGGCAGGGGAAAGAAGTAAGACATTGGTGAGGAGGAATAGGGTGAAAGAAGGGGGAAAATGTACAAAGGGGGTAAATAGAATGGAGGGGAGTAGACAGTAATAATAACTGTGAATGGGATGAACTCTGCTATAAAACGGAAGCAAATTGCAGAGTGGATTAAAAACCAGAATCCTACAATATGCTGTTTACAAGAAACACATTTGAAGCAGAGAGATAAACACAGAGTAAAGGTAAAAGGCTGGAGCAGAATATATCATGCCTCAGCTAAAGTAAAAAAAGCAGGGGTAGCAATTCTTATCTCAGACAAAGTGCAGGCAAAAATAGATCTCATTAAAAGAGATAAGGAAGGAAATTACATCTTACTTAAAGGTACTATAGATAATGAAGTAATATCAATATTAAATATGTATGCGCCAAGTGGTATAGCATCCAAGTTCTTAGAGGAGAAGTTAAATGAGTTACAAGAGGAATTAGACAGTAATACTATATTAGTGGGGGATCTGAATCTCCCCCTCTCAGAATTAGATAAATCTAGCCAAAAAAATAAATAAGAAGTGAAAGAGGTGAATAGATTACTAGAAAAGTTAGACATGATAGATGTCTGGAGAAAATTGAATGGGGATAGAAAGGAATATACCTTTTTCTCAGCAGTACATGGCACATTTTCAAAAATTGACCATGTATTAGGGCACAAAAACATCATAGTCAAATGTAGAAAGGCAGAAATAGTAAATGCATCCTTCTCAGATCATGATGCAATAAAAATTCCATGTAAGAAAAAGCCATGGAAAAGTAGAATGAAAATCAATTGGAAACTAAATAATTTCATTCTAAAGAATGAATGGGCCAAACAAGAAATCATAGAAACAATCAATAACTTTATCCAAGAGAATGACAATAATGAGACAACATACCAAAATCTATGGGATGCAGCCAAAGCAGTGCTTGGGGAAAATTTATAGCTCTAAATGCTTACATGAAAGAGGAGACTAATCAATTGGGCATACAACTTAAAAAGCTAGAAAAAGAACAAATTAGAAATCCCCAATTAGTTACTAAATTAGAGATCCTGAAAATCAAAGGAGAAATTAATAAGATTGAAAGTAAGAAAATTATAGAATTAATCAATAATAGTAAGAGCTGGTTTTATGAAAAAAACAATAAATAGATAAAATATTGGTTAATTTGATTAAAAAAAAGAAAACCAAATTACCAGTATCAAAAATGAAAAAGGTGATATTACAACCAATGAAGTGGAAATTAAATCAATAATTAGGAATTATTTTACCCAACTGTATGCCAAAAAATTTGACAATCTAATTGAAATGGATGAAGATTTACAAAAACACAAACTGCCCAGCTTAACTGAAGAGGAAATAAAATCCTTAAATAAACCCATATTAGAAAAAGAAATTGAACAAGCAATTAATGAACTCCCTAAGAAAAAATCCCCAAGGTCAGATGGGTTTACGGGTGAATTTTACCAAACATTTAAAGAACAATTAATTCCAGTATTATACATATCATTTGGAAAAATAGGTGAAGAAGGAGTTCTACCAAATTCGTTTCATGACACAAATATGGTGGTGATACCAAAACCAGGCAAAGCAAAAACAGAGAAAGAAAATTATAGACCAATTTCCCTAGTGAATATTGATGCTAAAATCTTAAATAAGATATTAGCAAGGAGATTACAGCAAGTAATCACCAGGATAATACACTATGACCAGGTGGGATTTATAACAGGAATGCAGGGCTGGTTCAACATTTGGAAAACTATTAACATAATCAACCACATCAATAAGAAAACCAAACAAAATCATATGATTATCTCAATAGATGCAGAGAAAGCTTTTGACAAAATACAACACCCATTCCTAATAAAAACACTAGAGAGTTTAGGAATAGGGGGAGCTTTCCTTAGAATAATAAACAGTATCTACCTAAAGCCATCAGCAAGTATTATATGCAATGGAGATAAATTAGAGGCCTTCCCAATAAGATCAGGGGTGAAACAGGGATGTCCATTATCACCCCTATTATTTAATATTGTCCTAGAAATGTTAGCTTTAGCAATCAGAGAAGAGAAGGGAATTAAAGGAATTAGAATAGGCAAGGAGGAAACAAAACTATCACTCTTTGCAGATGATATGATGGTATACTTAAAGAATCCTAGAATCAACTCAAAAATTACTTGAAACAATTAACAGCTTTAGCAAAGTAGCAGGATATAAAATAAATGCACATAAATCATCAGCATTTCTATACATGACCAACAAAGTCCAGCAGCAAGAGATAGAAAGAGCAATTCCATTTAAAGTAACAGTAGATAATATAAAATACTTGGGAGTCTACTTGCCAAGACAAACCCAGGAACTCTATGAAAACAACTACCAAACACTCTTCACACAAATCAAATCAGATCTAAATAATTGGAAAGATATCAATTGCTCATGGATAGGCGGAGCTAATATAGTAAAAATGACAATACTACCTAAATTAATTAACTTATTCAGTGCAATACCAATCAAACTGCCTAAAAAATATTTTTTAGAGCTAGAAAAAATAATAACAAAATTCATCTGGAAAAACAAAAAATCAAGAATATCCAGGGAAATAATAAAAAAAAATTAACAGGAAGGTGGGTTAGAGGTACCAAACCTGGAGCTCTATTATAAAGCAGCAGTCATCAAAACTATCTGGTACTGGCTAAAAAATAGAGTGGTAGATCAATGGAATAGGCTAGGCTCAGGAAATGCAGTAGTAAATGACACTAGTAATGTAGTGTTTGATAAACCCAAAGACTCCAGCTTCTGGGATAGGAACTCAGTATTTGACAAAAACTGCTGGGAAAACTCAAAGGTAGTATGGCAGAAATTAGGCATAGACTAACATCTCAAACCTTATACTAAAATAAGATCAAAATGGATACATGATTTAAACATAAGAGGTGATACCATAGGTAAATTAGGAGAGAAAGGAATAGTGTACCTATCAGATCTTTGGAAAGGAAAACAGTTTATGACCAAACAAGAGATAGAGTATATTATAAAATGCAAAATGGATGATTTTGATTACATTAAATTAAAAAATTTTTGTACAAACAGAAGCAATGCATCCAAAATTAGAAGGGAGGCAGAAAGCTGGGAAACAATTTTTGTGGCCAGTACTTCTGATAAAGGCCTCATCTCTAAAATATATAGGGAACTAAATCAAATTTGTAAGAACCCAAGTCATTCCCCAATTGAGAAATGGTCAAAGGATATGAACATGCAGTTTTCTGATGAAGAAACCAAAGCTATCTATTCCCATATGAAAAAATGCTCTAAATCTCTAATGATTAGAGAGATGCAAATTAAAACTACTCTGAGGTACCACCTGACACCTATCAGATTGGCTAAAATGACAAAAAAGGAAGATAATAAATGTTGGAGAAGCTGTGGGAAAATTGGAACACTAATGCATTGTTGGTGGAGCTGTGAGCTGATCCAACCATTCTGGAGAGCAATTTGGAATTATGCCCAAAGGGCTATAAAGCTGTGCATAACCTTTGACCCAGCAATACCACTTTTGGGTCTTTTTCCCCAAAGAAATCATGGAAAGGGGAAAGGGACCCACATGTACAAAAATATTTATAGCTGCTCTTTACATGGTAGCAAGGAATTGGAAGTTGAGGAGGTGCCCATCAATTGGGGAATGGCTGGACAAGTTGTGGTATATGAATACAATGGAATACTATTGTGCTGTAAGAAATGATGAGCAGGAGGAGTTCAGAGAAACCTGGAGGGTCTTGTGTGAGCTGATAATGAGTGAGAAGAGTAGAACCAGAAGAACATCGTACACAGTATCATCAACATTGATTGTTGATCTACTGTGATGGACTATATTCTTCTCACCAATGCAATGGTACAGAAGAGTTCCAGGAAACTCATGACAGAAGAGGATCTCCAAATCCAAGAAAAAAAAAAGAACTGTGGAGTATAGATGCTGAGTGAACCATACTATATCTTGTTTTTGTTACTGTTGGGTTTTTTTCTATTTTGAGGTTTTTCATCATTGCTCTGATTTTTTTCTTTTATAACAGGACTAATGCAGAAATAGGAGGTTATGTGTGTATATATATATATATGTGTGTGTGTGTGTGTGTGTATAGAAATATATATATCTATATCTATGTATATGTATATGTATATAGATATAACCTATATTAGATTACCTGCTGTCTAGGGGAGGGGGGAGGGAGAAAAATCTGAAATTGTAAAGCTAGTATAAACAAAGTTGAGAACTATCTTTACATGTAACGGAAAAAATAAGATACCTTATATGTAAAAAAAAATGCAGTTGGCTGCAAGATGGCAGAGGAAAGATATTAAACCGACAGGGCTCCTGATACAATCACCCCAAAAAGAACAATAAAAGAACCCTTGAGGTAGAAAAACACACAAAAATATGGGCTGAGAGTTTTCTCCAGCTATAGATAGATTTCAGGAGGCCGTGCTGGACCATAAATAAAGCCTAACCCTGCAATTGAGCAGACACACCAGACAGCCACCAGAGGAATTTGCCCCAGTGCCTCTGAATTGGCACAGCATCGGCATCTTCTGGAACCGAGCACGTGGTCAGACTGAATGGCTGACCCGGAGGCGTGGGGATTAAGTGCAGGGGTACCAGTGAACTGGGGAGAAGGATTCGACTGTCCCACCCCAGCAGGGAACCAGGAAGAAATCCTGAGTGGCAGGAGACCCATGAGGGGGAGGGGAGCAGGGGAGCAGTCTCATCAGAAGCTGAGAACTACACCACAGAAAGTTTTGCTGGTTAGTTGCTTAGTAAAGTAGGCCTGAGGTTATCTCCAGACCTGAGAACAGGCCAGGTGAGATTAAAGCCTGCCCCTTCTCAACCCAAAACACATGGGACCCTCTAAAGCTGAGAACAGGACTGGAGCCAAGAAGCAGCCCCACCCCCCAGTAGAGAGTTTAAAATCAAATGAAAGCAAGGCCAGGCAGGCTGAGAAAAAGCCCAACCATCCCCCAGGGCCATGCTGTAGCTTGAAGAATGTGTCCTGGAAGCAGCGCCACACTTAAAGGAGTTAAAAGCCAAGAAATAGTAAGCCAGGATAAGCAGGCAGAGAAAGCCGAAGACCATCGAAAACTTCATTGAGGGTAGACCACAATACAACCTCAGAAGAAGAAGATAATAACAGGGTCAAAGCTCCAACATCCAAAGTTTCCAAGAAAAATATGAACCAGTCTCAGGTCATGGAAGTTCTCAAAAGGAACTTTGAAGAGAAATCAGGAGAAATAGAAGATGTAGAGAAAAGGAGGAAAGAATGGAAAGGGAAATGAGTGATGAAGGAAGTCATGAGAAAAAAGTCAACAGTTTGAAAAGCCAAATGGAAAAGGAGATTAAAAAACTGTCTGATGAAAATAATTGCCTAAGAATTAAGATGGAACAAATGGAACCTAGTGACTTTATGAGAAACCAAGACCCAGTAAAGCAAATCCAATTGAACGAAAAAAAATAGAGGGCCGTGTGAAATATCTCCTTGGAAAAACAGCTGACCTAGAAAATAAATCTAGGAGAGATAATTTGAAAATCATTGGACTACCTGAAAACCATGACCAAAACAAAAGCTTAGACACCATCCAAGACATTGTGAGGGAAAATTGCCCTGATATTCTAGAAGCAAAAGCTAAAATAGAAATTCAAAGAATCCACTGATCACCTCCTGAAAGAGATCCCAAAAGGAAAATCTCCAGGAATATCATAGCCAAATTCCAAAACTCCCAGGTGAAGGAGAAAATACTACAAGCAGCTAGAAAAAAGGAATTCAAATACTGTGGAGCTCCAATAAGGATAAAGCAAGATCTAGCAGCTTCTACATTAAAGGACCAAAGGGCATGGAATATGATATTCCAGAGGGCAAAGGAACTGGGACTTCAGCCAAAAATCACTTACCCAGAAAAACTGAGTTTAATTTTTTAGAGGCAAAAATGAGATTTCAGTGAGAAAGAGGTCTTTCAAGCATCTCTGATGAAAAGACCTGAACTGAATAGAAAATTTGACTTTCAAATACAAGATCGTGGAGAAGCATAAAAAGGTAAACAGGAAAAAGACTTCATGAGGGATATTAAAAGATCAAACTGTTTACATTCCTACATGGGAAGATAATACTTTGAAATCATAAGAAGTATCTCAGTAAGAAATTCACAGAAGACACAAGTCTGAACTGAATATGAAGGGATGATATCTGTAAAGCTTTTATGTTTTGTTCTTTGTAGGGCAGACAGGGTGCGGTGTCTTATGTCTGGGGCTGGATTTGGGCTTGGGGCCTCCTGGGTCCCGGGCCGGTGCTTTGTCCACTGTGCCACCTAACTAATCCATGATGACATCATTATAATAGGGTTGAGGTGTAGGAGGAATAAACTGGGGGAGGGAAAAGGGGAGAGATGGTCTGGGGAGAGGTAGTTCACAGGAAGTAAACAAGAAGAAAGCTTATGGAGCAGAGTAGAAGAGGGGGAAGAGTTGAGGAATGAGTGAATCTTAATATCCTCAGAATTGGCTCAAAGAAGGACTAACTTACATACTCAAGTAGGTATAGTAATATTTTGCCCTGCGGGGGGGAGGGGGGAAGGATAGGAGGAAAGGGAAGATTGGGGGAGAGAGCAGTAAAAAGCAAAACACTTTCAAGGAAGATGAAGATGTTATGCATTACTGCACCAATAGGACATATTGAATCACTTGATCTCATAGGGAGGGTTGAGGAGGGAGGGAGGAAGAAAAATTTAGAACACAGAATTAGCTTAGGGACCCTGATCTCATTGGAGTGGGCTCATGGAGGGAATGGGTTTCATGTCCAATTGGGAGGAGCAATCTATTTAACCCTGCTGGAAAATAGATGGGGAAGAGAAGGAAGGAAGGGTGAAAAAAGGGAGTGCAGAGCGAGGGAGAGGATAGTCAGAAGTAAAACACCCCTGAGGAGGAATAGGTAAAAAGAAGATAGAGTAAATGTCATGGGAAGGGAGTAGGATGGAGGGAAATAGTTATGATTGATTGTAATGGGAAAATGTATGGTACCTACTTTGCTGGGTTTTTATGATGAAAATTCTCTGTCAAGCTTAAGGTACTATATAAAGGTTATGATGAACAGGATACTATCAGAAAAAACTGGAAAGACCTACATGAACTGAAGCAGAGTGAAATGTACTGTATACAAAATAACAGCAATAGTGGGGGATGATCTGCTGGGAAGCATGTAGTTATTTTCAGCAAGGCAATGATCCAATATAACCCTGAAAGACTTATGAAGATTGCAGCCCATCTGCAGAGAAAAACCTGATAGTATCGAAAACAGATGGAAACACATTTTCAATTTTTTTTTCATTTCCTCTGACAATTCCTTAATCTGAAGTTTGGGGTTTTTTTTTTACTGTTTTCTCTCACAACTAGCTAATAGGCAAATTTTTCCATGACGACTCACGTATAACTTATTTTGAATTGTTGAATTCTTGTGGGTGGGAGGTGGGAATGGATGGGGAAGAGAAGTTGGAACACAAAGTTTTAAAAAATTGATGTTAAAATTTTGTTTTTACATGCATTTTGGAAAATAAAATTCCATTAATTTTTTTTATATCACCAAAAAAAAAACAATTGGCCATATTTGGACAGCAATTGGTCAAATGGAAAAGGAGGTACAAAAGTTTACTGAAGAAAATAATGTCTTAAAAATTTGAATTGTGAAGATGAAAGCTAATGACTCCATAAGACATCAGGAATCAGTGAAACAGAATCAAAAGAATGAAAAAAATAGAAGAAAATGTGAAATATCTATTCAGAACGACAACTGACCTGGAAAATTTATTCAGGAGAGATAATTTGAGAATTATTGGACTACTTAAAAGCCATGATCAAGAAAAAAAAGTCAAGACACCATATTCCAGGAAATTATCAAGAAGAATTGCCCCAATATAGTAGAATCAGAAAATACAATATTCATTGAAAGAATTCAGCAATCACCTCCTGAAAGAGACCCCAAAAGGAAAACTCCAAGGAATATTGTAGCCAAATTCCACAATTATGAATTGAAGGAGAAAATACTGCAAGCAGCCAGAAAGAAACAACTTGAATATCATGCAGTCACAATCAGGAATCAACAGAACCTGGTAGCTTCAACAATAAAGGATCCCAAAGCTTGGAATATGATATTCTGGAGGGCAAAGGATCTTGAATTACAACCAAGAATCAACTACCCTGTAAAATTGACCATGTCTTTCAAGGGAAAAGATGGACATCCAATGAAATAGAGGACTTCTAAGGTTTCCTGAAGAAAAGACCAGAACTGAACAGAAAATTTTATCTTCAAATAAAGGAATCAAGAGAAGTATTAAAAGGTAAATGTGGGAAAAATTTATTCAATAAGGTACAACTGTTTATATCCCTATGAAGGAAGCTAATACTTTTAACTCTTGAGAACTGTATCTCTATTAGGATATGGTTACTAACTAGACTTTTTTTTTTTTAAGACAAATAAACTCTGCAGACCCTAAGTCATGAACAACCAGAGATAATCTCTAAGATCCCTTCCAGTTTTTTTTAATAAAGTATTTTATTTATTTTCCCCTTACATGTAAAGATAGTTTTCAACTTTTGTTTATATAAGCTTTCCAATTTCAGATTTTCTCCCTCCCTCCCCTCCCTCCCCCCTCCCCTAGACAGCAGGTAATCTGATATAGGTTACATATACATATATATGATAACATTAAACATATTTCTACATTAGTCATGTTATAAGAGAAAAATCAGAGCAATGAGGAAAACCCTCAAAATAGAAAAACAACAACACCAAAAAGAAAAGAAATAGTATGGTTCATTCAGCATCTATACTCCAGTTCTTTTTTTTTTTCCCTGGATTTGGAGATCCTCCTCCATCATGAGTTCCCTGGAACCCTTCTGTACCATTGCATTGGTGAGAAGAATATAGTCCATCACAGTAGATCAACACTCAATGTTGATGATACTGTGTACAATGTTCTTCTGGTTCTGCTCATCTCACTCATCAGCCTACGCAAGACCCTCCAGGTTTCTCTGAACTCCTCCTGCTCGTCTTTTCTTACAGCACAATAGTATTCCATTACATTCATATACTACAAGTTGTCCAGCCATTCCCCAATTGGTGGGCATCCCCTCAACTTCCAATTCCTTGCCACCACATAAAGAGCAGCTATAAATATTTTTGTGCATGTAGGTCCTTTTCCCCTTTCCATGATCTCTTTGGGAAAAAGACCCAAAAGTGGTATTGCTGGGTCAAAGGTTATGCACAGCTTTATAGCCCTTTGGGCATAATTCCAAATTGCTCTCCAGAATGGTTGGATCAGTTCACAGCTCCACCAACAATGAATTAGTGTTCCAATTTTCCCACAGCCTCTCCAACATTTATTATCTTCCTTTTTTGTCATTTTAGCCAATCTGATAGGTGTCAGGTGGTACCTCAGAGTTGTTTTAATTTGCATCTCTCTAATCATTAGAGATTTAGAGCATTTTTTTCATATGGGAATAGATAGCTTTGGTTTCTTCATTAGAAAACTGCCTGTTCATATCCTTTGACCATTTCTCAATTGGGGAATGACTTGGATTTTTATAAATTTGATTTAGTTCCCTATATATTTTAGAGATGAGGCCTTTATCAGAAGTACTGGCCACAAAAATTGTTTCCCAGCTTTCTGCCTCCCTTCTAATTTTGGATTCATTGTTTCTGTTTGTACAAAAAATTTTTAATTTAATGTAATCAAAATCATCCATTTTGCCTTTTATAATATTCTCTCTCTTGTTTGGTCATAAACTGTTTTCCTTTCCAAAGCCATGGAAAAGTAGAATGAAAATCAATTGGAAACTAAATAATTTCATTCTAAAGAATGAATGGGTCAAACAAGAAATCATAGAAACAATCGATAACTATATCCAAGAGAATAACAATAATGAGACAACATACCAAAATCTATGGGTTGCAGCCAAAGCAGTGCATAGGGGAAAATTTATAGCTCTAAATGCTTACATGAATAAAAGAGAGAAAGAGAAGATTAATGAATTGGGCATACAACTTAAAAAGCTAGAAAAAGAACAAATTTGAAATCCCCAATTAGATACTAAACTAGAGATCCTGAAAATTAAAGGAGAAATTAATAAGATTGAGAGCAAGAAAGCTATAGAATTAATCAATAAAACTAAGAGCTGGTTTTATGAAAAAACCAATAAAATAGATAAAATATTGGTTACTAAATAGACTTTGATGTGTTGATATAAAAGAACTTAAGGGCAGAATAAAAGGAGAATGGGGGAGGAAAGGAGAGGGAAGGTAGAATGGTAACTACATCACATGAAGAGACACAAAATACCTATTACAATAGAGGGAAAGAAAGGAGGGATGAGCACTGTTTCAACCTTAATCTCATCAGACTTGGTTTAAAGAGGGAACATATACACCCATCTGGATAAAAAACCTTAGTTTACTCTTTAAGGAAGGTAAAATGATAAGGGGGAAAGGTTGGTACTGACAGAAGGGAGGGCAGAATCAGGGGAGGAAAGGTGAAAGAAAAGTAAGGAGGGATGATAAAATAGAGGGCAGATTGTGTAAGGCAAAACACTGGTGAGGAAGAATAGGGTTTAAGAAGAAAAAAAGAAAAAGGGGGCAAATAAGTTGGAGGGAAATAGAGAGTAATCATAACTACGAATGTGAAGGGGATAGACTCTACCATAAAACAGACACAAATAGCAGAGTGGATTAAAAACCAGAATACACATTTGAAGCAGAGAGATACACACAGAGTAAAGGTAAAAGGTTGGAACAGAATATATTATGCTTAAGCTGAAGTAAAAAACCAAACAAAAAAACAGGGTTAGCAATCCTTATCTTAGACAAAGCAAAAGTAAAAATAGATCTAATCAAAAGGGATAAGGAAGGAAACTACATCCTGCTAAAAATTACTATAGATAATGAAGTAACATCAATATTAAACATATATGCACCGAGTAGTATATCATCCAATATCTTAGAGGAGAAGGTAAATGAGTTATAAGAGGAAACAGACATCAAAACTATACTAGTGAAGGATCTGAACCCTGTTCTCTCAGAACTAGATAAATCTAACCACAAAATAAATAAAAAAGCAGTTAAAGAAGTGAATAGCATATTAGAAAATTTAGATTGGATAGACCTCTATAGAAAACTGAGTGGGGACAGAAAGGGCCCCATTTTTTTTTAACCAGAAACAAAAAGTTTCTTTATGCACATTAATTTAATGAGAAATCACAGGCACAGAGATTACTGATCTCTCCTTTGGAAGCCACTCAACCTCTTAATTAAGATGGGGGGAAGTTTTATTCCACAGTCTGGAGGCCAGAGGCCCCTCTCACCCCACTGCGGTCATCGAGGGCCCTTTGAGCCTAGATGTACTTGTACACTGGCTTGTTGGGGACAGTTTGCAGGCACTGGCTCACCGCGCACTTGTAGAAGGCAGAGCAGTGCTTCGCTGTAGCGAAGTCATCTTGGAGGGCGGCATGTGCTGCAGCAGCAAGCAGATGACCAGCTGGTTCGCCCAGTGCTTGATGAACACCAGGTCGGCCAGGCAGCCAGGGAAAGGGCCATAGAGGAACCTTCAGAAGGAAGATGTCCTCCATTGTCCTCTCGGCCACCCCCTCCTATCCGTCCAGGTTACTCATGTGCAGGGACGGCCAGGCCTTGTGGTGGGCAATATAGTGCGGGGAGGGAGTTGGGGTGGGGGCCTGATAGTAACATAGGTTACCGGTGTTAGAATATTTTTGAATTGACTAGCCTAATTTGAGGGGGCTAATCTGACTGGAGGACTAATCTGGGGACTTTCGACTATTTGGCTATCTGACTTCATTAATTTAATATGGGCCATTTATAAAGTTCCACCACACTGCTCCCAAACTGATAGACTAAAGATTAAGAAGCCTCTTAACCAAATAATCAAAGCAGAGTTTATTTATGAGATACTATTTCAAACTAGGAATACAGGGAAATAAAGTGTACAACCTGACTGCTTTCCTGTGGTCTCTTTCCACTGCATCTCTTTCTTCTCTGTGCCTTGAACTTCTTGAATACAATAAGGGCCTTGGCCGCCTCCGGCCTCAGGGCACGTTACACTTTTCCTGGTTTGTATTAAGGCCTGTAACCTTGTCAGACCCATCTCTCCTTTTCTGAGCCGAACTCTCCTCCGTCCTTGTCCCAGCTCCCCTCTAGTCAGCTTCTAGTCCCCTCCCTTGCTCTAGTCAGCCGTTCTCTCATTAATCTTGTCTCTCTAGTCGGTCTCCCTCTAGTCTCCTTCCTTAGTCCATCCCCCTTCTAGTCTACCTCCCAGGTCTATATATACCTTTTCTTCTCTCCACTCAAATTTCGGGGCTTCCTTCGCCCCCACAGACCAAGCTAATCCGCCAGCCAGAGCTGCAGCTGGTGGGGGGGGGGCACTCCCCCTTCACATGCCTCAGCACGGGCTTTCCCCCCCCCCCCAGCTGTCTGACCTGGCGTCTTGTATAGCCCACGGGGCTTTTTCACTCAGCTGAAGCTGAGGAGGAGGGGGAGAGACCCTGAGGGCCTAAGGCTTTCTAATCTCAGCCTAAAGGTAGTGTCCCCAAATCAAAATAAATTTCCACACCTGCTTGCCCATCTTCCCAATTTGCACCGGGTCCGCTTGGATCTTGGAGCAAATTGTGGTGGCGTGGATGCCAGGGCAGGCAGACAATAGCTCTGGGACCCCAGAGACCACCACCGCGGGCCGAATGGGCCACCACACAAGGATGGCACCATTTTGGGACGGGCATCAAACAGCAGGGGGAAGGGAAGCAAGGAACCCATGCTCTCTTAATTTGCTTATGGTACCACCCTTTATTTGTAAATCATAGACCAATTTTGACCTTATTTTAGTATGTAGTGTGAGAGAATTTAAATTGGCCTCTATCAAATTTCTTCTATCCTGTTTTCCAGTTTCCCAGAATTTTTCTCAAATAATGAGTTTTTGTTCCAAAAGATTGGATCTTTGGATTTATCATATGCTACATTACTATAGTAATTTGCTATAGTATGTCATACCTATTCAATTCCACGGATCCACCATTCTATTTCTCAGGTAGTAACAGATTGTTTCAATAATTCCCACTTTATAATACAATTTGAGATCTGGTACTGTTAGACCACCTTTTTTCACATTTCTTTTCATTGATTCCATTGACATCCTTGAGCTTTTGTTGTTCCAGATGAATTTTGTTGTTATTTTTTATAGCTCCATAAAATTTTCTGATAGTTTGATATAGCACTAAATAAATAGATTAATTTAGGTAGGACTGTGATTTTTATAATACTGGCTTGGCCTACCCATGAGCAATTAATATTTTTCCAAGTTTTTGGATCTGACTATGCCATGTATTTTAACAATAGTGAGTTCCCTAAGTACATTTCCCCACTTCATTGGTAGTGAAATCACCCCTTTCATTTTTGATACTGGTAATTTAGTTTTCTTCTTTCTTTTTTTAAATCAAATTAACCAATGGTTTATCTATTTTATTGTGTTTTTTTATAAGACCAGCTTAGTTTTATTGGTTAATTCTATAATTTTCTTGCTTTCAATTTTATTAGTTTCTCCTTTAATTTTCAGGATTTCTAATTTAGTATTTAATTGGGGATTTTAAATTTGTTCTTTTTCTAGCTTTTTAACTTGCATGCCCAATTCATTGATCTTCTCTTTCTCTTTTTTATTTATATAAGCAGTTTGAGATATAAAATTTCCCCCAAGCAGTGCTTTGGCTGCATCCCATAGATTTTGTCTCATTGTCATTGTCTTGGATGAAGTTATTAATTGTTTCTATGATTTGTTCTTTGACCCACTCATTCTTTAGAATGAAATTATTTAGTTTCCAATTAATTTTCAGGGTACCTTTCAATGGCTCTTTATTACATGTATTTTTTATTGCATCATGATCTGAGAAGGAAACATTTACTATTTCTGCCTTTCTACATTTGACCATGAGGTTTTTGTGCCCTAATACATGGTCAGTTTCTGAGTATGTGCCATGTACCACTGAGAAAAAAGGTATATTCCTTTCTATCCCCATTCAATTTTCTCCAGACATCTATCATATCTAAATTTTCTAACATTCTATTTACCTCTTTAATTTTTTTCTTATTTATTTTGTGGCTAGATTTATCTAATTCTGAGAGGGCAAGATTTAGATCCCCCACTTGTCCTGACCCCTTCTGCTATGCTGATGTGTGCTGGGCTACCCCCCTGCCCGAGAACAACCTTTCCTGAAGTCTTTTAAATTATCTCAGGTTGGAACATTGTCTCTTTTTGTAGGTTCTGTAGTTTCAGAATCTGTTTAGATGCTTGATGTAATGTTCTTTGTGAGGTAACTGAAGGAGAGCTCAGGCAGCTTGCTGGCTTCTCTCCACCATCTTGGCTCTACCTCCCCTAAGTAATTCTATCTATCTCTGTGTCTAATGGTAGTCATCTCTAGGATGGGTGGGGAGGGCAAGAAGAAGAAAAAAAAGAAATTTACATGATAATGTATATTTGAGAGAAATGGAAAGTTATGCATAGTAGATTTGCAGTTTCATTTGCAATCATCTTTTTATTGTATTGTTATGCAGATGATTGTTTTATTCCATAAATTAAAAGAAAAAGAAGATAGAATGCTCATCAAATTTATAGGTAACAAAAAGCTAAAAGGAATAACATGCATTGGAAGATAACATCAGGATCTAAAAAATTGGCCTTTATACCCTAGTTTCCCAAGTTCTCATCTAGAATACTGAGTTGAATCTAATAAGATGGAATTTAATAGGGATAAATATGAAGTCTTAAGCATGGGTTCAAAATCTCAACTTCACAAATGTAGGATAAATTAGGAATAATTAAATATCAGATTTCTGAAAAAAGATCTGAAATTTTGTTAGACTATAAACTGAAAATTAATTCTTAGTATAACAACCACTAAAAAATATTGAGCTGTATTTGGGATATAGGTTCTAGGAATAAGGAGGTAATAATCTGTTTTATTCTGCCCTGATAAAACCACATTTGGCATATTTTGTTCAATTTTGAGGACCACAATTCAGGAAGGGTATTAAGAAGGTGAACAACCAGAGAATTATGAAGTACCTTGGATTCATCCCATGTGAAGATCTGTTGTTGGATCCAAGAATATTTAGCTTGTAGAAGACCTGGTTCAGGGGGACATTGTAGTTGTTTTCAAATAATTGAAAGAGCATCATATGAAAGAAATATTAGACTTGTTCAGTCTAATCAGGCAGAATCAGGATCATTTGGTTAGGAGTCATAATGATGAAAGTTTAGTCTTAATGTCAGCCAAAAAATTCTTACCTGAGATACACAAAAGTGGAATGGGCTGCCTTGTGATGATGACAATAATAATAACAATTATGATATAATATTTTTATAACACTTTAAGGTTTATAAAATGCTTTACATATGTTATCTCAGTTGATCCTTAACAAACCTAGGAAATAAGTGCTTTTATGTTATATTATTTTACATATGAGGAAACTGAGGCCGATAGAGATTATCAGGTTAAGAGGCTAAACCTAGTACAGGTAATTTTGTATCAGAGGCAGGAATTGACCTCAGGCCTCCCTGAGTCCAGATCCAATGCTCTATTCATTATGCCAACTAATTGTTTCTTGGTTTCCTTCACTGTAGATCTTATAGCAGAGGCTGAATAACTAAAAGGAGGTATATAACAGTAGAGATTCTTTTTTAAGATAAAAGTTGAATTAGATAACTGATAATACCTGTTGCAACTCTGAAATCCTGTGATTCTGAAAGCCTACAATAACAATTTAGGTGGCTGTTTAAGGGAGATTGAATTAAGAAGAATCTTACTTTCATTTTAAGGTACTTGAAAATAGACTTCTTTTTTGTTCATGTATTTGTTTGAGTCTCTGTGTCTCTATGTATAATTATTTGAGACCTGAGCTTCCATGACCCATTTGGGAAGAGACCAGGGACCCACATGGGTGATAATCATGGAAGGCATTGTGATTCATAAGTTCAGAGGCCAAAAGGAAGTTGAAAATTTCCTAGTCTCTTGTTGAAATAAAATGCATATGTCAGTTTATCTTGTTTCCCCCTAAAAATGACATCCCCTTTAGACATTTCCAAATACATGTGGTTTACTAGGTTAAGTATGGGCCATCACCATGGTAACGATTGCCCTGATCATTCCATATCCTACTACTCCAGTCTTAGGTCTGAGTTACTGATTTGAAAGTTCAATGATTCTTTTAACAATCTATGCTTTTGTTGTGAAATCAAATGGAACTTTGGTATAACATTCTTTACCACAAAGGAACTTGGATGTATCTAAAATTACACGCCATGCCAGAAGACGTAGCACAAACTCCTTGAATCTCTGAATGAACCATGTTTGAGACTGGTTTGTTCCCTTCACAGCACCAAACAGGATGCTAAGCCCCTAGAAGGCATTGCCATAACCTAACAAGATGAACTTTGTATAGAGAGGATCACTGAGCTTTTTATTTTGTTTTTTTTTTGTTTGTTTGTTTATTTTTTTGAGGGCAATGAGGGTTAAGTGACTTGCCCAGGGTCATACAGCTAGTTAAGTGTCAAGTGTCTGAGGCTGGATTCGAACTCAGGTCCTCCTGAATCCAAGGCCAGTGCTTTATCCACTGCACCACCTAGCTGCCCCCACTGAGCTTTTTAGAAACCTTTGTATCTAAAAACAATAATAATTTTGTATTTCTATAGTTCTTAAATTGAATATAACATTTAGCTCCTGAGGGTTATTACCAGAAAAAATAAAGCATTTATAGTTTCATTTCTCATCATTCATAAGACAGTGAATTTAAAATGAGGAAATATCATAAAAGTAAAGCACAAGAGTATTTTGAATAGGATCCAGAAGAAACCTCTTAAGGGTATCTACTTTAAAGTAATGTTAAAATATTTTTGTTTTGCTATGTTTGTTTGTGTTTTGCCAACAAGCATTGTGATAATATTGCACATTGGTCTAGGTAAGTACTGATTCAGACCATTTTGGTGCTTCAGTTTGGGGCCTACATCAAAATGAGATAATAGTACAGCAAATAGTGTTATAAAAATTAAAGAAAGTTTACTAATCAATAACATGGAAAATATTTTCATTACAATGACATCATTATCTCAGTTGGGCACAGTTTACCCTGACTCCACATTTGTCATATTGGTGCACCCAGTCAAAAGAGTATCTTATTTGCAATGTAGTGGGAATACACGAAGTGTGAGAAATACTAACTACTCACACATCAGACTTATATGTCTTAGGTGACCAGGAAGCTACATCAAAATTTTGAGATTTAGTCCTTCGGATAAGTTGTCTTAAGGTTTTACTACCTTTTAATATAAAACACAAAACAGAATAAAACTACCCTGTTTGGCAGGGGGCTTCTAATTTTGGTATTAATAGTACATGTTGCTCCTAAAACATTCCATAACTTGGTGGCAATTCTAAAAGCTTTTCTTTGAAAACATGTAAGTTAAATTGCCATAAAGCCATTAATCACCAATATGTGATAACTCTTACTTCAGGTGTGCAACACGGATGACATAGCTACCACTGGAGGAGGAATACCAAAAAATATAACACAGTCACAAGAAGGAATCAAGACCAAAAATCTTAGTTTTGTTTTCCCCTCCTCTTCTATTTCTTAACCATTTGATCAAGGAGGGAAAGATGAAGAATTAGTTTGCCTTCATTTAAAGTAATTTAATCTACTTTCACTAAAAAGATTAACCACATTGAATAAACTAGGAGGTTTGTATTCTTCCCTTTTCCCAATGGGGTATGAGACACACTGCCCAGGTCCAGGGGACCATGGGGATTCATGGAAACCAGAAGAGAATACTGGGGTTGGAAGAGGAGGAAACAGGAGAGGGAGCAGAAACTGGTCACTATACAAGAAAGACTACATAAATCATGATTTATTTATAATTCTCTTATGGACCATCACCAACAGACAGGTGCGTACACATACCCACACACATACCTTCCCATAGAAGGAGATTTGCTGTCTGGAGACCAGGAAAAAATAATCTATCACCAGTGTCAAGTGTCAAGTGGTTAAGATCTCCAACTATAAAATGGTGATGATGAATGGTAACAGTGCCGAGAACAGTGAAGATGGTGGCATTTCAACCCAGTAACTGATGCTAATCATGGTCAGAGTTGTATTTCTAGTAAAGTAGCTAAATGTTATTAATATTCTGACAAGACATGTCCAAGGGTCTATGTATATACCGAGACTGGCTCCACACCACTTTTCACCCAGAAGAACTTCCTCTCCCTGGTGACCTCATGAATTAACTGATACCATAGCTCTGCTCCCTTTAATTATCATTGTTTATCTGTCTTTGGTTTTTTCTTGTTTGTTTTGGGGTTTTGTTTTGTTCTGTTTTTTGGGGCAATGAGGGTTAAGTGACTTGCCCAGGGTCACATAGCTAATAAGTGTCAAGCGTCTGAGTCCAGATTTGAACTCGGGTCCTCCTGAATCCAGGGACAATACTTTATCCACTGCACCACCTAGCTGTCCCAGTGTCTGTCTTTCTTGAAGAGGATCATAACAGATGTCATGGCTTGCACTGAATTGGATTTAAGTGAGGAAGGGCTATGCAAAATCACCAGTTTCACTTTTTCCTCCAGAGCCATCTGGGTCCAGTGGCAAAGATATGTTATCAGGATGACTGAAAATTTATGGATGTTTAAGGCAATTGGGGTGAAGTGATTTCTCCAGGGTCATACAGCTAGTAAATGTCTGAAGTAAGATTTGAACTTAGGTCCTCCCAACTTCAGGGCCAGTGCTCTATCCACTGTGCAATCTAGCTTCCCCACTCCCTTTGGAGGCCTCTGTGGAAAAAACCTCACCCTTCTTTCAGAAGAGGCTGTCCTTCACCTTCAGAGAAGACGGTACTTCATCTTTATCAAGGGACTCTGTATTGCCACCAAGGAAGCAAAGGGACCCCTTTTCCTTAAGTCATCTGCCCCACATAATTAGAAAATAAGGCATCCCCCAACATGGTATTTTCAATCCCATGTTTCTCCAAGTTCTCCTTTGGGGAAAGGGAGAGTTTTCTGAACCATATCTGGGGGAAAGAAACCTGCTAGTTGAGGGAAACTTGATGCATTTACAGTACCATATGTAGTCCTTTAAGAGGGCATATTACTACAAAGGACAGTGAGTAAGGGACAGCTAGAAAGGGCCAACTGGAATAATGTCTAAATGGAGCCTGCCCTGGTGGGATAGTCTTCTTGGAGGACTGATTTAAGCAACTCCTAGACTCAACGTCCTCCCCATTCTTAGCATGGTTTGTTAAGGATACAGCTTGTATGAAATGGGACACCTAATCTTCGGAGACAGAGATATGATGAAGTTGTTTCAACAATCCTTTCCATTTTTAGCTAGAAGTCTGTCTACCACACTCTCATTCTTGGGCAAGGGACAAATATAAATTTGATCAGGAGGTACAATACTGGCAATTATAAGGAGAGGCCTAGTCATTTGCAGATGACTCCCCCCCCCCTCCCCAGGGCAATGAAGCTTAACTTACTGATTACTTTAAATAAAAGGCTACAATCTCCCTGCCTAAGATGCTGCCTATGCTGGTACTATGTCACTGTCAATGATATTTGATTGGCTTTTTGAGAGTACCCTGATAAGATAGTAACCTGTCAGTACTTCTGCCCATGGTGCTTACTATAAGCTAAAACATAGTCTTTTTGTCCTCACTGATTTTTCTTTAATCCCATTCAAAAGAGATAAAGTTGTGGGTCAGTTATTCAGTTTGGTTACTTAGGTGGGGACTGTGAGTGTTCCAAACCCAGAAAGTTCAATAAACCCTTGCACTTCATTTTCAGCTTCAGGGAAGCAAGAATTAAAAGGTTCTACCCATTTATTATACTCAAACATGACTAAATGCATGGGACCCTGTCATTTGGATATGGATACTCTTAGGAACTGGGGCCTCTTGGGGTTTTGATTCACCAAACTGTAATATTCAGAAAGTTCAGGTGACCATGGGGAAGGATAGTGAATGTATACTGGACTTCTTCCCAGGTGAAAGGGAATAGTTTCTGGTTAGTCAACACCATCGAAATAGATAAGGCATTAGCATAGTAGGTAACCTGTTCTACACTACTGTCAACCTGAAAATTCATGAAACAACATAGGAGAAATAAGGTCTTTACTCAGGGCAGAGGAGTATCATAAGGCAAAATGCTAAGAATACTCAAAGATGGGGACTGAGGACAGGGTTTATATGGGGTAACAGAATAAAGGGAACTAATAGACTGCCATTGAGTTATGTATAGAAACTACATAAATCTAAATAGAAACTACTTAATGTAAATGGGCACTTTTACATAATAACCCAAAGTCCAGGGAGCATGCTGGAAAATTTTGGGGAGGGTATAGTTTGTTTGGGGGAAATCCATAAGACAATAAAGAGTCTGGAATTGGCAAAGTTTGGTTAGTCCCAGGCAATTCATTGGCCTGGGAATGGGGAGTAGGTGGGAATCAGTCAGTTCTCAGTAAATTATGGTTATCACTACTTACCAGGGACCTGGGATACTGGACATACCATAGTGATAATGTCATAAATGGGCAGAGCAATTCACACAACAACTTTGTTTAGCTTTCTAAAGTCTACTATAAGCTGCCAAGTACCATATATCTCCCCACTGTTCCTATAGTGTTGTAATAAGAAGAATTGGTGTCATGAAGCATTCTTGTTGTTTATTTGTTTTCATTACCATTGCTAGGGAAGAAACAGCCTTTTCTGGTCCCTAATACTGTTTGGTTTTATTTTTATAGGTTGGTTTAGATAGCTCTAAGCATTTTCATTTGGTCTAATTCACAATAATTCTCATAAACATTGCCATAATTATTGTATTGGTACAGACTTCCTCACCTTGACTGAATACCCAAAAACTGTGACCTAGAAAGATATCTTGCCAGGATGCTCTTTTCCTCAGTGGTCTGGCCCCTGAAAACCCTGATAGAATTGGGGGATCTCTGAGTGACTTGAGGGTCTCTTGCTTTGATAGTAACCAGCTGGTAGTGTGTAATGGCCTTTTATATAGTGGGTAATTCCTCTTTCATAGCCACTGTGAGTTAGAATTGCTTAAGCTTTAGGTGAACTTTTGCCTTTTCCCTAGGTAAGCTGATCTTGGAAGTCCCTTAAGCTTGAGAATGCAAAGTGGGGTGGGGGCTTTAGGGAATAATGTAAGCTTAGGAAGGGCAGCAGGGACCTGACAACAATGATCCAGGTGCTCCAGGACAGTTTTACTCTATAGGCTAGTGATTCATTATCTTCTCATCAACCCTATGTTTCAAGAGCCATACCCAAAGCTCTTTTCAAGAGATTCCTTCTTACTCTCCTCTTGCCTTCCAAATATTGATGCTCCCTGAGGCTTGTCCTAGGCCTTCTTTTTTCCATACCCTCTCCTTTGATGATCAAATGTCTTCCTAAATGTTCACTTATCAGATATGTACTGACTAATCTAAATGAATTTGTAATTCAATTTTTTTCACTTAAACTGCAGTCCTGTATTTCTAATTTCCTATTGAATAATGTTATCTGATGGTTCCACCACTCCTCAAAGCCAATATATCCCAAACTGAAGTCATCCCCTTGACTCCCCAAACTGCCCATCCTTCCAATTTTCCTTGTTCTATTGAAGCATCATTATTTTCTTAGTCACCTATATTTCAAAACATATAAATTACATTTGACCTTTCCCTTTCCCTCATTCCCCGAACCCAAGAAAGCTGCTAAATCCTCTCAATTCTATCTGTAGAATATTTCCCAGTCCCTCCTCTTCACTCCTCATTACCTCTCAGCTTCAATCTTACTTTCTTAATGAGGGCTTCCTGAGTTCTTAACATCCTCCCCTTCCATTGCAAATGCTTTTCCTGTGAGATTACTTCCAACTTATATTTGCCTATCTTTTAGATACATAGCTTTTTTGTTTTTGTTTTTGTTTTGTTTGTATATTATCCTACCCTTTAGAATTTGAGATTTTTGAGGGTAGGAATTTTTGAGAAGAGGCTTTGCCCTTTCTATGTCTCTCAAGCATTTAGCACAGTCATGAACACTTCGTGAATATTGTTCAACTATCATCTTACATTTGGTTGTACTTTTGTCCTGTCATTTTGCTTACAAAGATTCAAATATGTTTTTATCTTAGCCCTTAACATATTGCATTGAGGCCCTCAGAGAGGCTGATTATCGCATTTTATTTTTGTCTTTTACTGATGAAATACTATATATACAATTGTGTAAATGCAAGTTAATATTATATGGAAGGCACTAGTAGTAAAGTTCTCAGCCTACCTGACTTATATACGCGTAAGTAATTCTCATTCTCTCTCTCTCTCTCTCTCTCTCTCTCTCTCTCTCTCTCTCTCTCTCTCTCTCTCTCTCTCTCTCTCTGTTTTCTTTTCTCAACTTTTTGTACCCAAGGCCATTTCTTTCGAAGTTAACGTCAGTTAGTTATCCCACTCTTATGCACTCCTCAAAACAATCCCCTGCTCTTCCTCTCCATCTGTTTCCCAATTAACTGAAAGCATTCAAGACTTTCTTTACTTTACCCCATTTCATCTGGGGGCTCATTCAGAACCCTCTATAAACAATAAGCAAATGTATTTAGCTGCTCAATCATAAGTCACAGACCTGAACCATTCCTCCAGAGATATTTGATATATCTCAAATACCACACAGTCTGACTGCAAGAAATTTGATCAAGGGCCTTTGAATCCACCAAAGAGTCATAAAGAAGTGTGACTTAAACAAAGGCTATTTTATCATCAAGAAAACCAGAGGAAGCTGCTCTACTACCACTACATCTTTGATTCAAAGGTTATTTTTTCTTCACTCTCAGAATACTAAAATAACTAGCCACAAGACAACTTTGACTCCTAGTATAGGTAACCTAAGTCATCTCATAGGTAGATCTATTGATATTTGTGAGAAAACTATCTTGTCCCACCTAAAGTTGTTTCTAGGCCAGATTGTAAGATATTTTTGTCCTTTTACCCCTCAAAATAAGTTTACGTATATGTGAGTATCTTGATTTTCTTTTTCTGTTGCAAGAGAGAACAGACTTTTGACATGTCAAGTGACTGATCACCACTTTCAGCCACACTGAATAAACTCATGGACCAAGACTAGACTTAGATTATTCCTGAAAATAAAACAATAGGTCCTGATTATACAATTAGTCATTGGTTGTAAATAATCTTGGGTCAAAGAAAAAGTCACAGCTTTGGAACTGTAACAAACATTAGAAGCTATCTATTCAAACCCCTTCATTTTAAAGGTGACAAAGCTGATACTTACACAGGTATCACTCTTCCTCACCCTACTCCCTTACTGTTCAATCAGGTGAGGGTTCCAGAAAGAAAGCAAGAAGATAGCTGCATTTTAGGCACAGATTATTTAGGAAACAAGCAAATAGCCAGCAAACATTTATATATATATATATATATATATATATATATATATATATATATATATATATATATATAATTTCTTTTTTTATCAAGTTTGCTCAGGAACAAGGCAAAACAGAATGAGACATGACTTCAGTGAAAACAAAGAAAGCAAATCCTGCCTCAAACACTATTCGTGAGGCCCTGAGCATATCATATAACATCTCTTAGTCTCAATGTGCTCATTTGTAAAATGGGAAAAAAATTGCACTTACCTCACAGACCTACTGTAAGAATAAAATAAGACTTTGAAAACCTGAAAGCACTATATAAATTTTATCTGTTATTGTTTACTATCTCTGGGGCATAGTTGTTTACATTGATTAAATAGGGGCTGGGATGATAAGATCTCTCAGGTCCTTTCCAGATCTAAAGTATGTAAGTATTTATTTTTATTAATTATTTGGCAAATATTATCCCATTTGATCCTTATGACAACACTGAAAGTTTGATGCAATATTATCCCCATTCTAGAGATGAGTAATATGAGGCAAAGAGAGGTTGAAACGTGCCCAGGGTCACACTGCTCATTACTCTCACAAGCCAATTTGAACTCTGGTCTTCTTTGTTCCAGGCCCATTGCACATTTGAGACATTATATTCACAGTAGTCTGCCTGGTTTATACTCAAGAATAGGAGTTGAGCTTTTTATTACTCAGATGGCATTAAATGAATAACTTATTATTAATTTAATTATTCTAATATTAATACTGAATAAACTAATCTATATTGTCATAGAACATAGATGCTGATTTTTATAAGAGATCAAAGAACCTTGAGATTTAGTCCTAGAAGGAACCCTAGAAAATCAGCCAACAACTATTTTTCCAGGATCAACTATGTTCTAAATGCTAAGTTTGGTGCTGTGAGGACTACAGAGAAGTATTTATAGCCCCCACCCCCACAGGCTTTATGACTGAGTTGTAGAAACAGGACATAGACACATATACAAATTAACAAGACAGAAGGAAAGTAAATAGCAATACCAAAATCCCCAAACAGTACATTGATATTTATAGTAGTGTCAGGTGAGTGGTATAGAGTAAGTCTCAGAGAAGGGAACAATCACTGTACCCTAGAGTAATGAAAAGAAGGGGAAGAAGGGAAACCAGTCTTGAATTATTTTTAAAGATAGATATTACATGTGGGGATATTTTATTACATTTAGGGTGTTTATTTTTATGGTTTTTATAGAAAGAGATTTTTTTCAAATTACTTCTAGCTTGAGATTCTATGAGTTCTAGAAGATTTTATTTATATATTTATAGTATTGGAGATGAAAGGTGCTTTAGAGATTTTTCTCAACTCTTATATCTTCATTTTACTTGATAAGGAAATGATGTTCAATGACATGATATGACTTGTCCAAGGCCACCTAGGTACTTATTGGCAAATCCAGAAATAGTAATTTATGTCTTCTTAATCCTATTTTATGATTCTTTGCATTGTATAATTGTATTAGAAAAAGGTGAGTCTAGCATTGGTTTGTAGAACAAATTTGAGTGAGGAGAAAATGCAAATAAATTCACATGTGTTCCCATTCTTAGACAATATAATGCCATGACTCTTTATTAACTAGAATATTTTGTTAGACTTATTTAATGAATATGGTTGATAAAATAATTTTTTTTGTTGGGTAGATGATAGATATACAAATGTTTGTATTTACCTGTATCTGTACACATTAATGTGTATTATTACTTTAACTTTATACACACACACACAAATATATATATATATATATATATATATATATATATACACACACACACATAAATGTGTGTATACATACACACACACACAAACACATTTTTCATGTTTTTTTTTTCCTTCCAGTGGAATGTGAGGTGGGAGGGGGAGAAAATAAGAAATTAGTTTTGTTCATAAAAAAACAACTATTAAATATAGGTAAAACTAGAGGGGAGGTACAGATATGTAATTTTGCATATATTTTCAGAAAGTTTCATCGTCCTAAGGCTAGACAACTATTCATTTTCAGTTAAGAATAGTATGTAAAAGTCCATGGCACCCAGGTTGATCTCAGTTTTTCCATCAGTGAAATGGATGGAGCTAAAAACACCTCTAAGGCTCCTTTCTGATTTACAATTCTCAGTAATTCTTTAAATTGCTTAACTCTATGAGATTTGACCCATGTTAAGTTTAGAATAAAACTGTCCCATACCATCAAACCAGAATTGACTCATGTCAGTAATGCAGGAAATGTGACAGTGGGAGGGTGGAGGAAGGGAAATAGTAATCTCCCCCTGCAGCAGACAAGCTAGGTCCTCAGTTGGGAGGATATGAGGAGTAATTGAAAAACCAGAAGGGGGTCCATGTCTAGAAGGCACCAAGATCCATCTGGATAAAATAAGCAGTGGACCATGGAACAAAAGTTCCTAATGAAACCATTCATAGCCCAGGGATTATTTCAGAGATGAGGAGACCACAATGCAGAAAGCTAATATTTTGTTTGACTCAACTTGCTTTCCTGAAGCTTAGGTCTGCTTATTGCCAGAGCTTTCATGATCCACTTCCAGCTGATCTTGATACTTCACTATGAACTTGCCCAGCAAATTGAGTCAGTTATACCTAGTTTAGAAGCTATGATTCTGACCACTTCAGAGACAAATTGGGATCTAAAAAAACACTTAAGTCTTGATTTGTATAATGGCAGCCTCAGGTGAATGACCCATTTACTTAAAAAGAAAGGATGGTCCAGGAGAATGGCAAAGGAGTACCTTATTCTTGGAAATAGAGATGATGACATTATTGTTTGGTTAATAGGAACAGAATACGGATCAGAATTGGCATTTCTTTCATATTTGTGGAGACATTTGAAATAGAAAATATATTAAGTTCTTCAATGCTTTATGAAAAGAAATAGTTTATGCACATTGCATTGTTGATTTTTGTCCTTCGTTTTTGAAGATGACCAATGACATCATGGGGTAATGTCTTGAGTTGCAGTCAAGTTGAATTTAAGTGCAGTTTGACAAAATCATCAACCTCACTCTCTCTACCAGAGTCATCAAAATTCATTGACAAGACACAAGCCAGGATTACTGGTGCTGACCTGGGATGCAGTGGATGAGACACAAAGAGTCTCACATAACTGAATGGGTGAACAACAATTAGATGGCTGTGGAAGTTCTTTGTTCCTCTAGATCTAGGGAAAAAGGAAAAAGAAAAGACAAATATGATTCCAATTTGCAATCATATATTTTCAGCATGAAGGATTAAAAATCATGCAATTTTATACACAAATTATCTATCTATTTATCTATCTAACTCTATCTCTATCTCTTTCTTTCTCTCATGTTACCTATGTGATTGCTATGTAATATCCTATAGTAAAAAAATAGCACATCATAAGCCTAAGGGAAATGTAATACTACCTCAAATCCTCTTGTTTTAGGAGTATAATTGTGGGGGGCAAGAGACCACCTACTCAAAATAAATAACCTGGAGTTAGAAAGTGAAAGCATAAAAAGGAGTTTATTTATTTCTTATGAGAAAGGGCGCACACCCACATATAGTAAGCATGCATGCACAAGGTCAGAAACAATTATTATATATGTTTCTAACGCAATACCTCCTCCCACCCCTGTCTGACTTCCACTGGCTGCTCATTAGGAAGTACACCCTATATATGACATCTAACCCAAACAGAGAACAGCACAATGTATAGCATACTCCAATCATGAGCTGACCATTAGCTCATGCTGGGGGGTGGGGGGAGGGGTACTAAGATTTATGGTATAACCAGCATATCCCTGAAGTTACACAATAGCAGTATGTAAGCTAGAAACTAAGGAAATAACAAAATATACAACCAGGATGTGGTTCCTCTGAGAAGAACACACTATCTTATCTCTCACTATTCCCCCTCTTGTTTTCTAAGGGATGTGTTCTTCTCATCATTTAAATCTCCACTTATCATATATCTGCTCAATTACCTTTTCTTAATACATATCTTATTTTCAGTAACAATTCCCAGATATAACAAAAGGGAAAAATGTCAATAATTACCAAGACTATAACATCAAGCATGGTTAACAATATTAGCTGATATCAAGTCCCTTTGTAATTTCAGTAATGCACTCCCATTGTCCATTCAATTAGTAATTTCATCTTGGATCTCAGATGTTCCATATAGTTGTCTGGTCTCTGGAACTCCTTTTCTTGGGGAAGTTGTCTTGTCTCCAGGATACCTCTTCAGTAGATTTATTTCTCTGGTTTCAAATCACTTGTAGAGACTCCTCAGATGTTCCTGTTAAAATCTCTTACAAAACAAATCTCAATACAAATTGGTACAGTCTCTCAAATTCTACTTCTCCAAACTAGAATATGTGGTAAAAATGACCTTAAACTTTATGGTTCTAATCTTATTAACAATATCAAGGTCCCATAGTTTGCTTGAACCTCAAAGAATTTATAACATGAATGTCCCATTCTGTTTACAGCCTTATCTAACTGTATCCAACAAACAAAATATTTCAACATACCATAGAAAGCAGAACTCTTAAATCTTTCCAAGTTGCATACATGTTCACTTTGACCTCATTTCTCCAAAAATTTTGCTCAATTGTTAAAGATCTAATACTCACATAAAATTTAGGTTACAGAATATCTTTGTAGGAAGATAACCAGAAATGAACTTACATAAAAGCTAGCAAATTAACTTCAATTGTTGTAAAGGGCTTGGGATGACACTTAAATAATTAGTTTCAAAACAATGCATGTCAAATGAGTTGTTCATAATAAACTCAAATACAATTGACCTTTCCTTAGGTGTACAAAACATTCTATTAGTTACCCCCTCTAAGAAAAATGATTGAATTAAAAACTCTTCTCTGTAAAAGATACTTAAAGTGTTTCTGATTCTGATTTAAAATTCATAACTAATAACAGACAGATGACAAAGTCAAATGCTTATACACTTTAGTTATAGATAGATAGATAGATAGATAGATAGATAGATAGATAGATAGATAGATAGATAGATAGATAGATAGATACTAGAAACTCTTGGTTGTTTGAATCTTAATACCTGCATCTCACTCAGATATTACAGTATTAACGTAGGGATGAAGAACCAATATTCTGCTCACGCCGATCAAGTGACATGATTATAGAAATTTGCCATAAGAGAGACAAAGCTCACAGGGAGTAACACTTCCCATAACTTCATGTCTACTCCAGTAGAAGTTCTGCAGACAGGTAGGTGTCTTAAATCAGGATCAAAGTCAGCTAGGTGGGACCCATGTGACACATTGGGGAAACTTAGCCAGGAAAAATATACCTCAGCTCTTGATGAAGTCATTCTCTGAGCCTTTCAGATGATAGTACACCACCTTCTATTAATGCTGAGTAAAACCTCTCAGGGTTGCTGGCATTATGGTTGATTACTGGCTCAGGAGTAATGTAGCATTTCTACAATGACAATATCAATTAATGTCATAAATTTTTCCATAATCTCTTTTTTTAAATTATTTATTTATTTATTTATTTTTTTTGCGAGGCAATGGGGGTTAAGTGACTTGCCCAGGGTCACACAGCTAGTAAGTGTCAAATGTCTGAGGCCGGATTTGAACTCAGGAACTCCTGAATTCAGGGCCGGTGCTTTATCCACTGCGCCACCTAGCTGCCCCTTCCATAATCTCTTAAATAGCAAACTCGAACAATCAGTAATTCAGATGAATTCACTTCTCAAGGATCATCTATCCTAGGTAACAAGCATTAACTATACTTATACCTATGGTAATTTGATGCTTTTCATCCCTAAGTTAACATTACACAAATGAATCTGCCTTGAGATGCTCAATTACAAACTATAGTTGAAATAAGTGTAAACAATCCCAAATTGCAGAGAGAACAGACTAGAAAGTGTCTCGCATAATAGCAGAGTAAAATAGGTTCAGCCATTAGCTATATAAGCACAGAGGAAACTGCCCTCAGAATTCCTTAAATAATAAGAAAATCTTTGAGATGACTCAACTAGTTTGCTTGTGTGTCTGCATATGTTCTAATTCCAAATTAGTAATCATCATATTTCCCATTAAAGTGATATAAGATAGTTCATAAGTTACCATTGTATATATACTATATATATATATATATATATATATGCATAATATATCATATATATCACAAGGTCAGGAACTAATTTAACTATTTCTTAATACCAATAAATTAAGATCAAAGCAGCAAGAGCTTTCTCACAACTTATTACAGTGATTTAAATGCTTTAGTATATATTTACTAAACAATTAATTCAATATTGCAATAAGATCTTCCTGATAGAAATTGCTTTTTCACCATAGCTGATGCAATTATTCACTAATTTATACATTGTAAAAAAAATCGAGAAACATAATACCTTAAACCTTAGGAATTTTTAAAAGTTGAAACAAAACCAATGAATTACTAATTGTGTGTTCTTAATTCAGTTGCATGCTTTTGCTCCATACCTTATATAACAGTCATGTGATCCTCACAACAATACTGGGAGGTAAACTCCATTATCATTCCCCTTTACAGAAAAGTAAACTGAGACAGTTACAACTTTCTTGGGTTCATAGAGCTAGTACACTTCTCAATGCCAAAAAACAAATCCTTTTAATGTTAAGTCCTAATGTACCATAATAATCGTGATAGAAGAGCCCACACTCAGACCATGGTTTTTGGGGGGCAGGTTTTAGCTTAAATCAAATCAACTATGGATTTATAATAACTAATGGTAACATTTTAATTTTTATGGCCTAGTACTCTGCGAAAAATATTATCATTAAAAATTTCATATAATACTTTTGCGAAAGGTATATGGTGACAATTTTCCTTCTATGTAAATATTTGTTTCATGCTTTTCTCTAAGGAGCTGGGGGCAGGGTGCAGAGCTGAGAGGGCAGCATAGCCAAGGCGGAAGAGGAAAGGCTTTGACTTTCAGAGCTTCCAAAAGCATCCATCCACATACCTCCAAACAATGCCATAAGACAAATCCTGGAGCAGAAGAACCCACAGAGGAACAGAGAGAGATCATTTTCCAGCCAAAGATTTCTTTAAAGGATGGTAGGGAAGGTTTGCTTACCAGGGTAAAAGAGGAGCACAGCACAAGGTGCTGATCCAGCCCCAGGTTGGCCACGCCTCCAGAACCTCTGAATCCTCGCATGAGCTGCTATTTCTGAAACTCTGCTCAAGGACCAGTGATAGGGTTCAGCAGTTGGCCTGGGGGAGATACCAGGGGTCTCTGCTGAAGCTAAGGTGGAACACCAGTGTTCTGAACCAGTAAGAAGACTAGAATGGCAGCAGCCCAGTAGGGAAGGGGCACTGGCACACCTTGATTGTGACCACAGAGAATCAGATTTCAATCAGATTTCTACTTCTTGGTTAAAGAGCAAGTGGGCCTGTAGTTAATTACAGGCCAGGCAGGCTGAGAACAAGTCTCTCCTTAAATCATACCACCTGAGACCCCCTGAAGCTTGGGATAGTGCCTCCTGGAAGCAGTGCTCCAGTTTAAGAAGGAGTTAAAAGAAAAGAAATAGATGGGCTAGATGAGCAGGCAGAAAAACAGCAAACAATCAAAAGTTTCTTTGGTGAAAAGGTAGATCAAAATACATCATCAGAAGGAAAAAAACAAAGTCAAAGCTCCTACATCCAAAGCTCCCCCAAAAATCTGAATATCTGAATTGGTCTCAGCCCATGGATGCACTCAAAAGGACTTTGAAGATAAAGTAGGAGAGGTAGAGGAAAAAATGGAAATAGAAATGAGAGTGATGCAGGAAGGTCATGAAAAAAAAGTCAACAGCTTGAAAAGCCAAATTGGGCAAATTGAAAAGGAGGTACAAAATCTCTCTGAAAAAAATCACTGCTTAAGAACTAGGATAGAGCAAATAGAAGCTAATGACTTTATGAGAAATCAAGACATGACAACACAAATCAAAATGAATAAAAAAATAGAGGGCAATATGAAGTTTTTTTTATTGTTTCAAATTACAGTATTCAAAAATATCACAATAAAAAGTCAGTGAGGGTGATAAAATAACCCAACAGCTTTCAGCCAGACCAGGTCTTTTATCTCTATATTTTTGCCTTCCTGTCTTTTAAGATAAGGACCTGCTCAGAAGAGTTCAGAGAAACCTGGAGGGTCTTACGTGAGCTCATGATGAGTGAGATGAGCAGAACCAGAAGAACATTGTACACAGTATCATCAACATTGAGTGTTGACCTACTGTGATGGACTATATTCTTCTCACCAATGCAATGGTACAGAAGAGTTCCAGGGAACTCATGATAGAAGAGGATCTCCAAATCCAAGAAAAAAAAAAGAAAGAAAGAACTGTGGAGTATAGATGCTGATTGAACCATATTATTTCTTTTGTTTTGGGTGCTGTTGTTTTTTTTTTTTCTATTTTGAGGTTTTGCATCACTGCTCTGATTCTTTCTCTTGTAACAGGATTAATGCAGAAATAGGATTAATGTTATTATGTGTATATATATATATATGTGTGTATATATATATCTATATGTATATTTATAGAGATATATAGATATAACCTATATCAGATTACCTGCTGTCTAGGGGACGGGGGAGGGAGGGGAGGGAGGGAGAAAAATCTGAAATTGTAAAACATGTATAAACAAAAGTTGAGAACTATCTTTACATGTAACAGAAAAAATAAAATACCTCATACATAAAAAAAAAAGATAAGGACCTGCTCTAAGGATTTCCAAGTCTCCCCCCCCCCTTTTTGGAACACAAAGCTGCATTTTCAAAAAGAAAGAAATCACAAAACTTCCATATTTTCATCTCTCTTGATTTTTTTTATACAATAACTTACCAGTTTTCCCACTTATCTCCAAAATCAATTAACATAGTTTATAACAAGAAAGGGTAGTAGTCTCATTTGATTTATATTTATTTCCAATTTTAACACACACACACCAATTTAAAAGTTACTTTACAATTTCGCTTTACTCTGCCTTAAGTCAGCAGACACACTTGGCCATTTCTCACCTGAGGGCAACCAAAACAGTGCAGGATGTCCTGCAGATCAGGGGAGGGAGTTGAGGGTCTCTTACCACTTTCAGTAAGGTGCAGAAACACCCATTGTGTGGGACAAGAGACCACCTACTTAAAATAAATACCTGGAGTCAGAAAGTGAAAGCAAAAAAAAAAAAGAGTTTATTTCTTTCACAGGAGAAAGGGCTCACACCTGCGTATAGTAAGCATACCCACAAGTTCAGAAACAAGTATGATATATATTCCTAATGCAATGCCCCCTCCCACCCCCTTTCTGACTCCCACTGGCTGATCATCAGGACTACACTCTATGCGTAACATCTAACCCAATTGGAGAATGTCATGATATGTAGCATACACTAATCATGAGCTGACCATGAACTCCAGATGGGGATGGAGGTGGGGGTGGGGGGCTAAAATTTATGGTATAGCCAGCATGTCCCTGAAGTTACATAATGGTAGGATGTAAGCTAGAAACTAAGGAAATAACAAAATATGACCAGGATATACTTCTTCTGAGAAGAACACACTATCTTATTTCTCACATAATCATGTTTGTTCTGAACTACAAATTAGGATAATCCCTAACATTTAGGTAGTGGCTTGTCTCACTACATAATTTACATTTATTTTTATTGCTAGTTATTCCTCCTACCCTTGTAATTAATATAACATTCAAGTTATTGGAAAAATTTAGGGCAAAAAACTTTTTTGGGGGAGGGGGGCATACCTATATCCCAAATTTGTTTCATGGGGATTCTCAAGATGATGAAAAAGGACTTGCTAAATTGGGTGTTTGCTTTTTTTTTTCCCATGGGAGGGACCACTGATCTACCAATGCAGTTACAGATTTCAAAGTATAGATTCTGATCCCAACACTGTTTTAATCTCATTGGATTTTTTTTTCAAGAATACAAAAATTTAGTGAGCAAAGGATACTAAAGATACATGTGTGTGGATGGCCTCACTGTTTCTGCCTCCCCTAGAGGGTCTCAATATTTGTTCTGGCTTGAGAGATGAGACAGCATATGTGATAGTTATAGGCGACAAGTTTTATCCAAAACTTTAGAAAAAGGCTAATTCTTGATGATCCAGAGAAATTAGGGTATATAGAGTTTGAAACTGAGATTAAATAAAGGTACCTGGAAACCTTTGCAGATGCACCAGGCTTAGGTAAGTAGATTCCATCCACCTTTGAATTTACTTACCATGAATAGGCCAGATAAGAAAAAGTAGGAGGGCTAGATTATTTTTCTGTTAGGCATTGCTTATACAGATGTATCAATCATTCTAGCTGTTTCTGTTTGTGTTGCCCATCTTCCTTCTGAGGAAAAGGGTATAAGGAAATTGAGTCAAAGGAAGGTGAAGTGACTTGCCTCCCAAATTACATAGCTAATAAACAGTAGAAGTGGACTTCATAATAAAATATTATGATGCACCATCCATTATATTTGAATAATTCTGAAATAACTTAAGCATGATAATAGTATCTCAGTATAAAATGTTCTGATTAAGTGAAAAGCGAGGGAGGAGTTGAGGATCAAACTCAATAGAACTCTCATGGTACACCAGATTTTTTTTATACCTTTCTTCTAATGGAGCCTTGTTTACTTGGCTAAATTTTTATGCTTGAACTATCCCATCTTACCTCATCATGATGATCAAAACAGACATCCAGTCCTTTTGGCTATATCTGCATTGAATTGCAGAATACATCACTTATGTATTTCTTTCTAAATAAATTAAAATCATAAGACAGAAACAATTTAAATCAATTTCAATGAAATACTGGGAGTTTCCTGAGCTCATTTTGATGTGGGGAAGAAATAATCAAGGAATTTTACTAACATTCCCCCACCCCTAAACCATACGAGCTGCAATATTTATTTCAGACCTTGCTTAAAGATTTCCAAGAAAGAATGTGGTAGTTGTGGGTGGGCAGAGGGGAGAATTTCTGTTCTTGTAGCTATTTCCATTTGCGTTTCCTACTTACTAATTTAAAATAGACTTTTTTTCCCCCTGATGCCATTCATTTCAAAAATAGTTTCTTCAACACTTAGCTGGACAGTGATGCATCTACTAATCTAATGAATGAAAGTATAAAAATTTTCAAAAAGGTACAGTCAAACTTCACTTAATCAGATGCCAGCTATCTAAAATTTTTAAATGATTGCATTTTTTCCCTCCTACATTCTATTTAGAAGCAAAGAAGCAGCTTACCAGGGATCACATTGATAGGAGAGATTGATTGAAAAAATCAACCACTGGGACCCATGCCCTGAGGTCAACATATTTTTTTCAACCAAATCTCTAATCATAGATTCTTAGATATGGAAGAAGTCTTAAAGGTCATCTAGGCAACCTCTCACTTTACAGAAAAGCAAACTGATGCCCAGAGGAGGGAAAAACCAATTACAGAAGTCATTATAATTACAATCTGTCATTACCTAAGTAGTGTTTCAATGGTTTCTCCATTCCTCAGGTGGATCCTCAGTTATCAGATATAATATGCTATATAAATTGATCTGATATTCAGTAAACATACACTTCTTGTCAATCATTGGTAAAACAAAGTCCTGTCTCCTAAAACTTTTGATTAACATGGGTATAAATATAGCCTACAATTGATTATTATAACAGTATTTAAAGATTCCTCAGTCTTTTCTTTAAATGCAAATGGTTTACTGATCATGAATAAGTTGGTTTGAAGATAAAGCCATTCTACCCAGTCAAAATCTTTTTTTGAAATTATGTATATTTTTATTTTTTTAAATTATTGTTAAATTCAGAATTTTGAATTTTCTTATTCCCTGCAAGCCCTACCCCACCCACTGAGGAGGCAAATAAATTATATCAATTATACATGTGAAATCATGCAAAACATTCCATTGTAATCATATTAAAGAAAAAAACACAAATAAATAAAGTAGGAAAATTATACTTCAATTTGCACTGTGTTCATTGGTTCTCTCTCCAGAGGTGGATAGCATTTTTTTCACCTAAAGAAAGTCCTTTGGAATTATTTTGGATCATTGTATTGCTCAGAGTAGCCAAGTCTTTCAAATTTGATCATCATCACAACATTGCTGTTACAATGTACAATGTTCTACAAACCACTATGTACACAAAATATATATTCAGAATATATTCTGTATATCTTATATATATATATATATATATATATATATATATCTATTTTCATGTTTTCTCCCCCTTTGGAACATAAGCTCTTTGAAGTCAGGGACTGTGCTTTTTTATTTTTTTTTCTTTTTGTGCCACTATTTAGCAAGATACCTGACACATAGTAGGCCCTTAATAAATGCTTGCTGATTGACTAACTTTTACAAACATAATTTCACTTAACTCCACAATGACCCTTGAGTTAGGTACTAGAGGTATATTTGAACATCACCTACACACATCATTTTTACTTATCCTGTGATTATCCCATTCAATATTGTCTTAGGGAAATGGGTTTCTATTTTGTCTTCTCCCTCATCAACATCACATTCATTTAAAACTGAGTTTGCTCAGGATATTTCATTAAAAAGGCAGAAATGGTGGGGCGGGGGGGGGGGGGGAGGGACAGCCCTGGGAGCAGGGGTTGTGGCGGTGAGCAAGGACCGAGCTGTGGCCGCTGCAGAATTGACAAGAAGGTGTTTTGTTAAAATTCTTGTGGAAGCAAAATATAATTTCATAAGGAGATAATGGGTGGAGAAGGGAAAACATACAGTGCGTGTGAGGGCCCAGATGCTATGTATATGAAATTCATATCTTCCGATGGTCATGAATTTATTGTAAACAGGGAGCATGCTTTAACATCAGGAACAATAAAAGCCATGTTAAGTCGCCCTGGCCAGTTTGCTGAAAATTAAGCCAATGAGGTTAATTTTAGAGAAATTCCATCACATTTTTTATCAAAAGTATGCATGTATTTTACCTACAAGGTTCGCTACACTAACAGCTCTACAGAGATTCCTGAATTCCCAATTGCACCTGAAATTGCACTGGAATTGCTGATGGCTGCAAACTTCCTAGATCGTTAAATAAAATAAATTATAATAAACAAACAAAAGAAAAGGCTGACTTCGGTAGTAACCTCTTTATTTGTGAACTATAACTCATGTTATTTCCAGCCTTTTAAGATTGAGAAACCATTCTCTTCAAAGCAACAAGGTAAGATAGGGAGTAAAAATATTATTTCCTTCAGGCAAGGGCTGAGAAAACTGGAGTATAGACAGAGTAACCAGCTTGCTGAGCATTACACTGCAAGTAACCATCACAACTGGGATTTGAATTTCTTTAGCCTGCCTCGCCTCTTCACACTAAATGATACAATTTCTCAGAAATTTTTCTACATGTCCTTATATATGGACAGATAGAATAGGGTATGTATGCATGCATGTGAATGTATGTATAGAAACATGTGTGTACATGTGTTACATATATGCTGTGTGTTATATACATGTGTTTATGTGAGTATGTATAGAAAGAGCCAGAAGAGAGATTTACATGCATGTATAGGTTTGTGTTCATTCAGATGTTTCAGTCATGTCCAACTCTTTGTGACCTCATTTTGTAATTTTCTTGGCAAAGATAAAAGAGTAACTTGCCATTCCCTTCTCCATTTCATTTAAAAGATAAGGAACTGAGGCAAAGTTAACTGGCTTGTCCAAAGTCACACAAATAGCAAGTGTTTGAGACTAGATTTGAACTAAGAAAAATGAGTCTTCTTGATTCCAAGCCTAATGCCACTATCTTGTTGTAGCAAAAGGGCTTTTGTAGCTCAAAAGAAATTATGAGATTTTCTGTGCAGGTTTACCCAAGACAGACAGATCATAGTGGAGAATTATTTTTTTTAGTTTTTTTTCAATCTTAAAAGTATTTTCTTTTTTTCCAGTTACATGTAAAGTTAGATTTCAACATTTTTTTACAGGATGTTGAGTTCCAAATTTTTCTCCCTCCCTCCTTTCTCTCTCCCCTTTCCAAGACTGAAAGCAATCTGATATAGGTTATATTTGTATGATCACATTAAACATATTTCTAACATATTTCTGCATTAGTCATGTTATGAAAGAAGACTCAAAAGGGAAAAACCTCAAAAAAAAAAAGGAAAAAAGTAGGAGCAGTATGATTCAATTTGCATTTGGATTCCACAGTTCTTTTTTTCTGGAAGTGGAGAGCATTTTCCATCATGAGTTCTTTGGAATTGTCTTAGATCATTGTATTGCTGGGAAGAGCTAAGTCTATCACAGTTTATCATCATACAATGTTGCTGTCACTGTATATAATGTTCTCCTGGTTCTGCTCATTTCATTTAGCATCGGTCCACTTATGTCTTTACATGTTTTTCTGAAATCTGGCTGCTTATCATTTCTTATAGCACAATAGTATTCCATTACCTTTATATAATACAACTTGTTCAGCCATTCCCCAGTTGATGGGCATCCCTTCAATTTCCAGTTCTTTGCCATCACAAAGAGAGCTGCTATAAATATGTTTGTACATGTGGATACTTTTTCCTTTTTTATGATCACTTTGGGATAGTAGTGGTATTATTGGGTCAAAGGGTATGCACAGCCCCATAGTCCATAGTGGAGAATTCTGACAAATGATGATCCCCTGTAGATGAAAATGGTAAACCATTCCTCTTGCCAAGAAAATTCCATAGGTAATACTAAAATTATAAAGAGATTACATCAGAAAATGAGCCTCTCAGGTGGGAAGGTGTCCATTATCCTACTGGGGAAGAACGGAAGTAGCTCCAGTAGTAATGAAGCAGCTGGACCAAAGATGAAAAGAAGCTCAGCTGTGTATGTGTCCGGTGATGAAAGAAAAGCTGATAATGTAAAAATCAATATTGCACAGGAACTTAGAATGTAACATCCATGAATTAGGGTAAAATAGGTATGCTCGAATAGGAAATTGAAATATTAATCAAAATCTCAGAAATTAGTTAACTGAAATTGATAGAACTTGGTAAATTTATTTCAGGTGATCCCCACATATACACTACTGTGGGCAAGAATCCCTTAGAAGAAATGGAGTAGCTATTATAGTCAGTAAAAGGGTGAGAAAAGCAGTACTGGTGTATAATCTCAAAAATGACCAAATGATTCTATTCAAATCCATAGGAAACCATTCAATGTCCCATTAATAAAAATTTATGTACAATCATTGATGTCAAAGAGACCAGAAATAATAAGTTATATGATGACCTATATCTTCTAGGAAAACACAAAAAGTAAAAAGATAGCACATTCTTCATAGAAGACTGGAATGCTAAAGTAAGAAATCAAAAGATAATTGGAATAACAGACAAATTTAGCTTTGGAGTACAACATGGAACAAAGCAGGAACTTATAGAATTTTATAATATTTTGACAATTCACTGGTCATAAAACTTTTTCAACAATCCAAAAGACAACTCTATATATGGATATTATCAGATGGTCCATATCAATATCAGATTGATCATACACTTTGTTGCCAAAGGTGGAAAACTCTATATAGTCAATTAAAGCAAAACCTGGAGCTCACTGTGGTTCAGATCATGATCTTTTAATTGTGAAATTCCAGAATTAAATTGAAGAAAGCAGGCAAAACTATAGGACCATGTAGGTATGATCTAAATAATATTCTTTATGAATATGAAGTGGAAATGATGAATACATTAAAGAATTACAACTGGTAGAGAGTCTGAAGAAATATGTACAGAAGTTTGCACAATTGTAAAGGAGGAAAAAACAACAATAAAATATTCCAAAGAAAAAGAAGAGCAAGAAAGCCAAATGGCTATTTGGTGAGGGTTTACAAATAGCTGAGGAAAGAAGGAAAGAAAAAGGTAAATGAGAAAAAGAAAGATATATCCAACTGAATTCAAATGGGCTTTAGGAATCATTGCTAACAATAAACCTAGTGGAGCTAATGGGATTCAAGCTTAGCTATTTAAAAAGTGAAGAGATGATACTGTTTAAGTGCTAAACTGGCAATATAGTGATGCAAGATAATCCCAAAGGACCAATAATGAAACATCCTGTCTATCCCCAAGAAAGAACTGATATTGTTTGAACACAGACTTAAGCATGATTTTTTTTAATCTTTCATTTTTTCCTTTTATTATTATTTTTCTCTTTTGGTTTAGAATTTTATTCTCTAAATTACATATAAAACCAAATTTTGACATCGATTGTTTTAAAACTTTCCCCACTCTTCACCTCCTGCCCGCCTACAGAACTCAAACAATTCAATATAGGTTATACATAAGTAGTCATGCAAAACATCTCCACAATAGTTATGTTGTGAAAGAAAACAGACAAAAACAAAACTTCAGGTTAAAGAGCTATCAAAAAATATGCTTCAATCTATTTTCAGATAACATCAGTTCTTTCTCTGTAAATGGATTGCAATTTCCGTAAGTTCTTCAGAGTTATATTGGATGATTGCATTGCTGAAAATCACCAAGTCCTTCACAGCAGATCATCTTACACTGTTGCTGTTATTTTGTATATAGTACATTTCATTCTGCTTCAGTTCATGGAGGTCTTTCAAGGTTTTTCTGATAGCATCCTATTCATCATATTGTTTTGGTTTCCTATGGAGTAACTAACAAAAAAGAATTATGTTTCAATCTGTATTCAAATACCATCATTCTCTTTCTGTAGATGGATTGCATTTTTCATAAGACCTTCAGAGTTGTATTGGATCATTTTATTGCTGAAAATAACCAAGTCATTCGCAGCAGATCATCTTTCAATATTGCTGTTAGTGTGTATATAGTACATGCCACTTTGCATCAGCTCATGTAGGTCTTTCCAGATTTTTCTGATAGCATGCTGCTCATCATTTTTTATAAGTACCTTAAAGATATTTCCTTACAATAAACCCATGAGGTTCATTATTGCAACAACAGTAATAGATAATAGTTTTATAGTACCTTAAACTTGACAAAGAATTTTCAACTGTTTCCCTCCATCCTATTCCCTTTCTGTGATATTTAGTCAAGAGGAAAGAAGCCTTTTGATGATGCTGAATTAAAAAAGCATAAAAGCTGACTTGAATAACAACAACAAAACAGATCTTGGCAAGGTGGTTCCATCACTTCCTGGTAAATAGAGGGAGGAAAACATGGAAGCAATATCAGATTCTTGGGCTCAAAGATACTGCAGATGGTAACTGTGGCCATGAAATTTAAAAAATGCTTTCTCCTCAGAAGAAAAGGTATGGAAAATTTGTATAGTACACCACAAAACAGAGAAATCAACTTGCTGCTGAATGTCCATGTAGTTAAAGTTATTTTTTTTAACAAGTAGCAATGTATGGCTTTGAGAGTTGTACTATAAAGAAAGCTAAGAACCATTGAATCAACATTATATTTTAAATTGTGGTGCTGGAGAAGATTTTTGAGAATCCCTTGGAGAGCAAAGAGATCAAATCAATAAATACTTAAATTAATTCAGGCTATGTACTAGAAGGTCAAATATTGAAACTGAAGCTTAAATACTCTGGCCACATAATGAGAAGATGAAACTTATTAGAAAAGACCCTGAAGCTGGGAAAGATTGAAGGCAAAAGGAAAAGGCAACAGCAGAGGATGAACGACATAGATTGATGGTATCATGGAAACAATGAGCATAAACTTGGACATAATTCAGGAGATAGTAGAGGATAGAAGATTCTGGCATCCTATGGTCTGTGTGGTCATGAAGATTTGGGCATGATTAAGCAACCAAACAAAAGAATGCTATGGCATTTATGAGGTGTATGTTATATGTTTCATATAATATATGAATATATTTTATACACATGTGTGTAAGTACATAGTACCCTTATATGGTACATGTAATATATACACACGTATAATGTAATGTTCATATGCATATGTATCCATGCACCTAAGCACATGGTGTTTATATATGTTGTATGTAAATATACATATATTTGTGTGTGCAAATGTTTATATGTGTCTATATTATGCATATATGCATATATAATGCATATGTCTTTTCATTATACCTGGGTCTCCTTTTACTACTTGGTTATTTTTTTTTAACTTTGCTATGAAAGCATCCCACCATGTGCCATATATAAAAAGAATTCTTTATCTATAAGCCCTTCTAGCTCCAACTCTTATTTTCCTTCTAAGACTCCACTTCCTAAAAATTTACAATATCCTTTCTTCTTTTGGTTGTTCTATTAACATCTTAAAATAATTACTCCTTCCCACAAAATCATGCAGTTATGTAAATCTACCTAAATTAAAGCAGGCTCCTTCCTAAATATCTACAAACCTAAGCACCATTTACAAGCAACAAAGCATGTAAATATCTGCTTTTTTACAAGGGCACTGACACAGGATGGTAGAAACCTAGGGATTTTTCTCCTGTTGTTTATTGAATGAATGTTAACTTTCAGCTTTACACATTACCTAGATTATACTTTCATTTTCTCTGACACTTTAAATAGTATATATCCTGTATATATCTTGTTTATAAATAGCAGTGTATATGTTACCTGCCCCATTAGAGTATGAGCTCCTTGAGAGGAGAAAATGATTTTGTTTGTTTGCTTGCTTTTGCTTTTCTTTTTATACACTGTACTTAATGAGGAGCTCGTGATAAGCATTTAATAAGTGCTTGTAGATTTGACTTGACTCAGTATGCTATAGTGAAGAAAACACTGTATTTGAAGGCAAATGCTCAGAATTCAAAACCCAGCCCTATTTTTAATCTTTCTCCTATGTCATAGTCATAGATACAGAGATAGGAGGAACCTTAGAAATGATCAAGTACAACTCAGTCATATTGAAGATGAGGAAACTAAGGAACAGAATGGCTAAATGACTTATCCAGGGTCACAGAGATTGTAAGAAGCATTGCTAAGATTTGAACTTGGCAAACCTTCTGATTTCCAATATGTATGTATGAATGAATGAATGAATGAAGCATTGAGCAAGTTCTTAATATGTACATAGCACTATAAAGATACAAACAGAAGACAATGTTCTCCGAGTTTACATTCTAATGAGGGAAACAAAACATAAGGACTGTTTTGGCTACAAGTCAGATAGATGAAGAGGTCTTTTGGTTTTTAGGATGTATCAGAAAAGAAAATGGTTATATATCTATTCTTTAAGGTCATTTGCATTGATAAAGTCATATTAGTTCAGTTGTTAAACCATTTGACATAGTGTCAAGGACTTTGGTCGTAAGAACTGTATTCTCTGGGTCTTTAACATTGTGACTGTGAAACCTTCAGGACCAGTTTCCAATCTTCATTGCTATAGGGTCTGCCTCTCAGGAAGATGGTCAAGAGCACTGGGCTATAAGCAGTGCTATTCCCCAGGCTTTGGGGGTTCATGATCCTAGGATGTCTCCATCTAGGTATGAAGGAAGATAATGGTAGAAGTGATGCTGGTGGTGATGGTGGTTTGACTTGCCGGGCACATGATATTCCCTGTTTCTTCATAAGGGTGCATTGTTGCCTCACTGGTTTGCTTGCTCTGTGGGTGGCAGTTGGTTTGTAGTTGATAGAATTAGCCAGCCCTTTATTCACATTAGATGCTTTCCCATATGATGGCTGTGAGGGCTGAATTGGAAGCAGGAGAGTGGCCTGCCGATGCTGCCACTCTGTGGGCTCCTGTGTCTATTTGCCTATTAGAGACAGTTGGCCAGGAGTTGCTTTTAGTAAAGATGAAGGTGATCCCCTCCCTTCCCCACCATTATTACTCCCTCAATGATGACTGTCAGGTTTGGGCTGGTAGCACATCTGGACCTACATTTTTTTCCTTATACCACATTGATGTGACTTTGGGCAAGCCTCAGAACCTAGCACAGTGCTTAGCATATAGTAGGTACTTTAAAAATGCTCTTTGATTGATTGATTAGGGCCTTAGTTTCCATTTTTATTAAATAAGGAGCATGGTCAGGGTAAACACTAGGCTCTCATGTAGCTCCAAATCCAGTTTATGTATTATCCAAACACACATAAACCCATAGGAGAAACAGATAAAAATCTGAGCTAAAGCAAAAATTAATCGATAAATAAGCATTAGTAAATATCTACCATGTGTAAAGAACTATGCTAAGCACTAGGAAAACAAAAGGAGGCAAAAGTCCCAATCCTCAAGCAGCTAACAATCTAATGGGGGATATGACATGTAAATAAATATATACAAAGCAAACTATAATTAGGAAAAATAGGAAATAATCAAAGGAGAGGAATGAAATAAAAAGTGGTTAGGAAAGGCTTCCCGTATAAAGCCTTAGAACTGCAGATCTAGAGTTAAAGGAGGAATTGACGGACCTTTTTTCAAGCTCCTCATTGTCCAGATAAAGAAAATAAGGTCTAGAGAGATTTAGAAACTTCCTCAAGGTGGCACAAGTAGAAGAAAGTGACACAGATGGGTTTCAAATCTTTTCCTAAACCTAAATCCTACATCCCTTCTACTGTTCTATGGAAAAGCAATAACTAAGGAGATCCCCAATGTATTATTTCAGCACCAGTCTGGGAAACAGATGCTAAAATGCAACTTTTCTTTAATAATTTAAGTAATAATAAAAAGAGTACAAAGCGTTCCTCTTTGCAAGTATCACAGAAAGAGTTCATCCTTTTTACAAGCTCAGCATTGCAATTCAGTCACCTATGGGAGCATGCTCACTGTACTCATCAAAAAACAAAAAAAGCTTTTCTGTAGTTTAAGAAGAGACTGTCTTTTTTTTCCTTTACTAAGTTAAAAGAATATAATTGTTTTCTGAAGACACTCCATTTAGAGAAAATCTAGTGTTCCTGAGTATACCTTTTAAATTAAATATTTACTTTGAGCTTTAAGATGGCAGGCATTTTCAGCATGCAATTTGGAAGTGAGACATCAGCCTCAAGGCATCTGTTCCTTTACATTTTGGAAGGGGGGGAAATGGTAAACTAAAAGCTTCTTTCAAAATTCCATCTGGCAAATCAAACTCTGCTACTCAAAAAAAAAAAGTTCTTCAAGTATGGAAGCTTAGATAGACCTTAATTAAAATCAATAGAGAATCTGCCAAAGGGGGAAAGAACATACACTCACTATATTTGTTGTGTGATATTTTATTTCTGGCTCAACATCCTTCTTCCTATTTTCTCTGCTTTCTATTTACAAACTGATCTCAGATTGGACTTTTGTTGTTGTTGTTAGTAAAGTAGCTTATTTTACTTTCTGAAATTAAACTCAGACTTCAACGATTAGTGTAAATGTAGGGGGGAAAACTATTTTCTGCTTTGTGGGTAAAGGCAGTACATTGTAGCAGAAAGTCTGAGTTAGGAGTCCTGAGTTTGAGGTATGTTGTTGCCAATATCAATCAACAAGTATTTAAATGTATACTATGTTCACAGCACTATGCTACATATGGGGGATTCAAGTTTTTTTTTATAGTCAAAATTTCTTCCCATAATGACCTCAATTAATTAATGACCATCAGCAATCCACTTTCTCTTGCTAAGGCTCAATTTATCCAGATATACAATAAAGGGTCTGCATCTCCTGAGGCCCTTTGAGATCTAATATTTTATGATGCTCTCCTATTAGGCAAATGGTAACCACAACTGGGGCCTTTGAACTCATCTACTTAACTTGTTTACAAGTTCACATGGTAGTTGTCCTCTGCTCTTAATGGGTTATTCATCAAGGGCTTTAATATCTAGTTAACAAATTCTTTCTGAGTGAATACAACATCACATTGGAAAAGCACAATGTCATCTTTCCAAGACTCATCACAAACAAATCTCCTTCTAGAAGATTCCATTATCACTATAGTCTGTTGCCTCTGTTCATATTCTGCATTCTTTATACTAAGCTTTCAAATACTTTTTGAAGTAACTTCCCCCCTTTCCCTCTCAATACTGGTAAATTGGTGAAACAGCTTGGTGTTACTTATATAAGCTCCAACTTGTTTACTTTAACTGTACCCAAAAGTATAATAGAAAGCCAAAAAGATTGTGTAAAAAGGCCCACTCATTAAAAAAATAACAACCTACAGGCTTAACTATAAACCATGCCAACTACCTCAACCAACTCCTCAGTTCAGGAGTGGGGCTTACAAAGTAAAAACTAATCATATTTGAGCCTAGGACAAATTATTTTGCTGAAGAGAGTAGCAAGGATGACATTATAGATAATCCCTCAGTGGAGGCAGTTGTACCAGGAGAGCAGGTGGCCTAAACCCCCTGGGAGGTTAGAAGGGCAGAATAAATTGATTACTGTACTCGGGAGTGATTGCACAGTGCCCCATACATCCTATGCTAGTTGCTGCTCTGGTTGCTCAGGAAACTAGGATTAGTGGATGAATCATTCAGATTTTTTTCTTTAAAAAAAGTAGAAGGAACAAAATAGAAAAGAAAAGTCTAGGTTTTAGTGCCCCTTTCTCCTTGGCCACCTTCACTGAGATTCTTTTAATAATTAACTAATGGTTATCATTCACCCAAAATTGTATGCCAAACAATAAGAAAACTAATCTAGATCTGAATATTTTAAAGATGAAAGTTACATTAATCAGTCTAAAGGAGCAATTAGATGAGTCAATGGATAAAGAGATGGGTTAGGAGTCAGGAGGACCTGAGTTCACATCTGGTCTCACACACTACTAGCTGTGTGACCCTGGGAAAGTAATTTGTTTTGTCTGTTTGTTTGTTTTGGGGAACAATGAGGGTTAAGTAACTTGCCCAGGGTCACAAAGCTAGTAAGTGTCAAGTGTCTAAGGTCAGATTTGAACTCAGATCCTCCTAAATCCAGGACTGGTGCTTTATCTATTGTACCACCTAGCTTCCCCCATGCATAAGTAACTTAACCTCTGTCTTAATCTACTGGAAAAGACAATGGCAAACCTCTCCAGTATCTTAGTCAAGAAAACTTTATTGGGTTGTATAGTATACAGGATAATGAAGAGTTAGCAAGGACTAAACAACAGTTTAAAATGGGGTGAGGTCCATTCATCCCTTTCTCGGTGTCCATGGACCACTAATATATCTGTGGATAGATTCCAGGGGGATCCATTAACTTATATGGAATAAAAATACCTTTTTATTTTTGTTAACCTCCAACTGAAATTTAAGATTTCACCCAATAGTGGTTAAAAAGAACAAAACAAAAACATTATTCTAAGAACATGTACATGTTTTTTGTTTTACTGCCATAGTGATCCATGACACAAAAACAGTTAAGAAACCATTAATCTAATTCCAATATTTTATAGATAAGGAATTAAAACCCAGAGAAAGGCAGCAGTTTGCCCTAAGTAAAAGAGCTAATAAGTATTAAAATATAATTCAGTGATATACCCATTGCTATGAAACTTTTAATCACTGGGGAGGGGTAGGATTTGAATACAGGTAATCAGATTTGAAATCCAATATATTTTCCACTTTTGGAGGTTATTCCAATCCAATACCAACCCAAGGACACTGTCCATCAAGAGATACATTGTTTCCTCCAGAACAGAGAGTGACTGGCTATTTAGTAAATCACAGTATTGCTTCTGATGTTTAGCACAACTTGATTGACACAAATACTATCAGTCTCAGCATTTACATAGAGCAATAATGAAGCACTTAAAAGAGAACTGAACGGTGAATCAAAAGAGATCTGAGCTCAAATTCTTCATGAGGATTATTAGCTATGTGTCAATGGATAAGCTACTTAAACTCTCAAGTTCTCAGTTTTCTCTTTGATAGTAGAGATACTAATAGCACACCCTCATAGGATAATGTATTTAGAGTACTTTGCAAACATTAAGACATTATGTAAATTACAGCTATAAATAATAACTATAGTTTATATTTTCATAGTACTTTATATTTACAAAGTGCTTTCCTCACCTTTCTTCCCTGTGAGGTTTATGGGACATGTCTTATTCTTTGATGATCAATAAATTAAATGGCAATTACTAAGGACATACTATGTGGCATACATTGATAGGTTGGGTGACTATAGTAAGAAAGAAAAAACAGTATTTGCCTTCAAGAACCTTACATTCTAGTTGGAGAAATAACATATAGAACAGAATGTACAAGATAAATACAGAATAGACAAATAATAACTTTAGAGGGGATGACACTAATAATTGGTGGGACCAGCAAAGGCCTTTTGGTAGAAGCAACACCTGGATTGATAAGAATCAGTGGTTGGAAAGAAAACATTCCAGGCATGTGGTACAGATATTTAGAGGAGTATTGTGTGAGAATAACCTCAGATAATCCAACATAGCTGGATTGCATAATATACTGTGGGAAGTAGAAGAGATTAGAAAGGTAGGAAGGGGTCAGGTTATGAAGAGCTTCAAATATCAAAAGACTTTATGTCTGATATTTGAACTAATAGAAAAAACACTAGAATATTTTGAGAAAAAAATTACTTTGGGATGCTGAGTAGAGGAAGGATTAGAGTATGCAGAGAGCTGAGGCAATAGACTATAGGGCTTTTTCATGACACATGATCTCAATTTTCCTCATTTGAGTTTAAAATTTATTCTTGCCTATGTCTTTAAGCATCCTGACTCATGTCTTCCCACTGCCTGTAACCAAGCACATTCTAGGAAGATACTCCAATAGGTCCTGGAACCAAACCAAGCACAGTAGAAATAAGAAATTCACAATTATGGTAATATTATAGAGGAGTCACAAGCTATTGTGAATCATCTTTCTGGTATCTTGACCTTGCATCAGTTTCCACTGACAAAATCTGGGACATTCCCTATTATTTGCATTTGGCCTAGCAATAAGCTTAAGGCAAAGGATTATATCAATATCAGATCTCCAGCTTCAGTAGCATCATTTTATCCCTATTATTGACTTTTATAAGATGGGATAACTCCCCTCAGTAGACAGTGATGCCCACACTCCTAGACTTTTTTAGCCATGTGGCAACATTCTGGGGTATTTTGGTACTACTACATATAACAATCACATCTGCTGTTCACATTTTGGGAATGGGGAGTATCCCTTTTCTACAAAAGAAAAACATCATCAATCTTAAAATTTGAGTTATTTTATTATTATGCTTGCACTATTTCTCAACCCCATTAATCCTAGGTCCTAGAAAATATTTGCTGATTGATTGATAGTATCCTGAGCAATTTTGTCTGTCACTTTCACTCCAAGAATAGGCATAGATTTCATACATAGCAATCTTGTGTATTGGCACTTTGCTTATTTTTCACTTTGAAAAAGGAAAGGGAACTTGGCTTCTGGTCAGCTAACCAGCATTTATAGAAGCCTTTCAATACCCAAGTAGAAATAAGTCTTAAAGTGCAAACAGGTGTGGGAGAAGAAATCCTCATGAGTGAAATTAATATTTAGGTAGTGATGACTATTGTCATCTCTTTTTTGGTGAGGCAATTGGGGTTAAGTGATGTGCCAAGGGTCACACAGCTAGTAAGTATCAAGTGTCTGAGGTCAGATTTGAACTCAGGTCCTCCTGAATCCAGAGCTGGTGCTCTATCTACTGCACCACCTAGCTGCCCTGGTAAATATAATTTTGATGATTTTGTGTGGGGGGGGGCAATGAGGTTTGAGTGACTTGCCCAGGGTCACACAGCTAGTGTCAAGTGTCTGAGGTCAGATTTGAACCCAAGCCCTCCTGAAGGCAGGGCTGGTGCTTTATCCACTGTACCATCTAGATTCCCCAATGATATTCTGAGGTAGGTAAGACTATTGTTATTATTTGTCCTTTTTTATTTTTAACATTTATTTTTTAAATTTTAAGTTCTGAAAACTCTCTTCTCTCCCCTCTCTCCCACCCATTGAAAAGGGAAGCAACTTGTTTTTCACTTTATTTTTCTTGCCTTTTTTGCAACATGGCTAATATGGAAATGCATTTTACATGATTTCACAAGAATAATTGTCCTTCATTTTTGAAGAGGACTAATGGTATTATGTGGTGATGTCAAGTGAGGCTAAGTTGCATTCATTCTTCCAGAGTCATCAAAGTTCAGTGGCAAGAAAAAAGTCAGGATGACTGGCAATGTCCTGGGATTCAGTGCATGACCTTGGTTTCTTCAAAGTCTGACCAAACTATAAGGACTATATGGCATCTGTGTTAGCTGCCTTCATGGTTATTGGAACACATTTTTCTTATTCTCCTATTTGTGAAGTTGTCCCTCTGTCCTCTATTTTTTAACCACTTTAAGATTCCACAATTTACCCCTATTAAGTATCATCTCATTTTATTTGACCTCATATTCAATCCTGTCAAGATCTTTTTATATCCTGACTCTGTTATCCAGTGAGTTACCTATTTCTCTCAGCTCTTACTAAGATCAGTTATTTCTATCTACTGCAATTACAAATTATAAATGCATAAACAGCATCTAAATGACATTTTCCCACGGCAAATCCCAGGTTATCATACCTTACTTAGGGCTCTGTCTTGAGTACTTTTTCCATCTGTTATCTTTTGCTCTACATCAAAACAAGTTAAGTCAACTGGCATTTATTAAGCACTTACCATGTTGCTGGAACTGCACCAAGTACTGAAAATACATATATAACACAAAGAATGACTGTTCCTTCCCTTAAAGAAGGAGATTTGAGTGGTGTCTGGAGAAGATTTTTATTTGCTTAGCTTGAGCATTATATTTACACTGGAGGTTCTAGGAGGAACCAACCAATCAGAGGAAGAGGCCACAAGGGCAGAGTACTTTCAGTTTGAGAAGTCTTGGAGGAAATGAACTTGCAGGATAAGGAGGCTTCTATGATATCAAAGACAAAGATTGGAGGGTACAAGATAAGGAGTTCTTAAGTTTTAGAAGTCTGGTGATTCCTATAGAGACCTTCTTAGAGTAATATTATAAACATGTAAAATAAAATACAAAATATCAAAAAGAAACCAATTACATTGAAATAAAATTATCAAAATATTTTAAAAAGTGAACAGACTCCAAGCCAAGAATCTCTCGCCTAGATCCATATTCAACACCATCATTTCTAGTTTCACAAGTCTTTGTTAATATATTTCTTCTATTTTCCATACTTTAATAATCATTGGTGGTATGATGTACCTCATTTAGAGCCAGTGCTGAGACTTTTTATTTCCCCTGGGATCACCTGCAATTCCAAATCACCTGTGATCATGGCACTTCCTCTTATTAAAGTAAATGTTTAAACTAAAATGCCTAAATTTGTCTTCCTTTAAAAGTCCTATAAAGGATAAAACAAATTATTTGCTATTTTTGCTACTTGAGTTGACTTGTAAAAATGGTAGTAGAGTATGTTTTATTGGAAGATCCTTTAACTTCCTTCAAATGTTACAAATGACATGGGCCAACTTTTCTTAAATTATAAAATTTTCTTAGATAGTTTAAAACTGAATTATAACCTATGTTGACATTTCCCCTAGTGAATTCTGCTTTGTTATTGTGGATATTTAAGCAATGAAACATTTAAATATGAACCACAATTTCTATATATGCTAGATTATAGTTCTTTATGGGGAAGGGTTTTTTTTTTAATGTAGATACACCTCTTATTTATAGATTGATATTGACTGGATTTACCACACAAAATAAAAGTAGGAACTAGGTATCATCCTACTAGGTCTTACAGTTGTCCCCAAAGTCTTATTTTGGCATTACATTCTGATTCCATTAAGAAGTGGTTTTGAGGCGGGGTGGAGCCAGGGTGGTGGAGAAAAGGCAGTAACTTCTCGAAGCTCCCCACAGGACCATGCCAAAAACCTCCAAATAATGCCATAAGACAATTCCTACAGCAGCAGAAACCACAAAAGGACAGTGTGAAATCATTTTCCAGCCAAATATGACTTAGAAGGTTGGTGGGAAAGGTCTGTTGTATCAGGGTGAGACCAAAGCACAGCCCCACTGCCTTGAGTGCAAATTCAGCTCCAGGCCACAGCAGATAAAGAGACCAGAGGAATGGAATATGATATTCCAGAGGACAAAGGAGTTGGAATTGCAACCAAAAATCAACTACCTAGAAAAACTGATTGTAATCCTTCAGGGGAAAAAGATGGGACTTCAATGAAAAAGAGGACTTTCAGGCATTCATGAGGAAAAGACCTAAACTGAATAGAAAAATTGACTTCCAAAGACAAGACCCTAGAGAAGCATAAAAAGGGAAACAGGAAAAAGAAATCATGAGGGAGGTTAAAAGGTTAAACTGTTTACAATCCTACATGGGAAGATGACACATCTAACTCATAAGAACTTTCTCAGTATTAGGGCAGCTGAAAGGAATAAATTTAGATAGAGCGCATGGGTGAGAATTGAGTATGAAGGGATGAGATCTGTAAAGTATTTATCTATCTATCTATCTATCTATCTATCTATCTATCTATCTATCTATCTATCTATCTATCTATCTATCTATTTATTTTTGCTGGACAGTCAGGTGGGATTGGCATTCCCAGGCTTGAGCAGCTAGTGAGTGTCTTCTGTCTGAGGCCAGATTGGACTCAGGTTCTCCTGGGACTACGGCTGGTGCTTTGTCTATTGTTTCACCTAGCTGTCCCCTGATGATATCTTTAAAATGAAGGGCTGAGAGCATTGCACTGGGAGAAAGGGAAAGGGAGAGGTGGAATGGAGTAAAGTATCTCACATAAAAAAAGCAATAAAAGGCTTATGGAGGGGAGGGAAAGATGAGGAGCAGCAGGTGAGTGAATGATCCTTACTCCCATCAGAATTGGGTCATAGAGGGAATAACATATACACCCAAGGGGGTATAGTGATATATCTTGCCATGCAGGGAAGTGAGAGGGGGACAGGGATAAGGGGGGAGGGGGTGAAGGAAAGGAGTGAAGATTGGGGGAGGGGCATAGAGAAGCAAAACACTTTTAAGGAGGGAAAGGGTAAAAGAAGATAGAAAATAGAGTAAATATCATGGGGAGTGAATAGGATGGAGGGAAACAAAGTTAGCAATAGTAACTGGGGGGAAATGTGAAGCAGAGGCAAGAATAATGTAAGATGAGGGTGATGTTGATGAGGATGATGGTACTTACTTTGCTGGAGTAATGTGAAGAAAATTCTTTTCAGGTATAAGGTTCTATCTAAATGTAGTTTACTATAAAAAATGAGCAGGATGCTATCAGCAAAACCTGGAACGACTTCTATGAACTGAGGCAACCTCAAGTGTACTGTATACAAAATAACAACAATATTGTAAGATGATCTGCTGAGAATGACTTAGTTATTTACAGCAATGCAATGATCCAAGACGACTCTGAAGGACTTATGAAAAATGCAATTCGTCTACAGAGAAAGAACTGATGGTATCTGAGTAGAGATGGAAGTATATTTCATTGTTGTTGTTGTTGTTACTTCCTTTTTCTTAAGTTTTTTTTTTGTATATTTTGCATGACTGCACATGTATAACTTATATTGAATTGCTTAAGTTCTTACGGGAGATAGGGAGGAAGGAAGAGAATTTACATCACAAAGTTTTAAAAACCAATGTTACAATTTGTTTTTACATGTAAGGTGGGGAAAATTCTAAGTAAATAAACCAACAAAAACAAATAAGAAGAAATAAATAGACAAATATTTATAGCAGCTCTCTTTGTGGTGGCAAAGAATTGGAAATTGAGGAGATGCCCATCAAGTGGGGAATGGCCGAACAAGTTCTGGTATGTAAATGTAATGGAATACTATTATGCTATAAGAAATGATGAGCAGGCAGATTTCAGAAAAACCTGGAATGACTTAAAGTAGACTGATAGTGAGTGAAGGGAGCAGAACCAGGAGAATGTTGTACACAACCACAGCAACATTGTGTGATGATCAACTGTGGTAGACTTAGCTCTTCTCAGTTTTTTAGCAGTACAATGATCCCAGACAATTCCAAAGAACTCATGATGGAAAATGTTCTCAACGTCCAGACAGAAAAAACTATGGATTCTGAATGCAGATTGAACCATATTGTTTCTACTTTTGTTTTTGTTTTTTGAATCAGAACAGATTCTTCTTTCACAACATGAGTAATGCAGAAATATGTTTGGTATGATTGTACATATGTAATTTATATCAGATTGCTTTCTGTCTTGAAGAGGGTGGAGGGAAGAGAGAGAGGGAGAAGAATCTGGAACTAAAAATCTTATGAAAACAAATGTTCAAAACTCTCTTTACATGTAACTGGAAAATAATAAAATACTTTTATGATATTAAAAAAGTGGTTTTGAGCATAGAAATTGTGCCATGTATAAGACATACTTTGCTTCTTACTTGAAGCCACCAGTAACCCATATTGGCTATTGATGATAAAGGTATAATGGAAACAAAATCGGATTTAGAATTAGGACACCTGGGTTTGGATCTTTGCTTAACAATGCTTGATTATGGTCAGAAAACTGTGACTTGGTTGGTTTATGTGTAAATCATAATATTCCTTTAGCTAATTAATAAGATAATTTTAAACAAAAAAAATGGAAATACCTAAAATGCTATAGATGTATGAGTTTGAGTCACTGAAATGTTTCCTTTTGATAATGAAGCAACAATTTTTTTAACCCTTTATTTTGTTTAAGTCACTAGACTTCATAGGGCAAGGGAAAGGGGGAGGAGGAATATAAAGAAATAAAAAACATTTTCTGCCTTCAAGGAACTAAAAGTATATTCAAGATTCAATCATCAAGATGTAAAACATGTTCTCTAAGAGTTCTATTCAATAATAAATGAGATATTACAAAGTAGTGAATGCTTAATAACCATATGTATGATGCAAAGGTTGAGAAATTCAAAGGAGTAAGAATTACTGCAGACTGGAGCAGTTTCTGCAGGCTTCATGGAGGAAGATAAATTTGAACTGCATCTCATAGGATTTGTATACATAGCAAGAGAAAGAGGGACTTCTAAATAAAGGGTTTAATCAAAATTGTATTGGCAGGAAAAGCAATTCCATAGTATACATCGACTGTCATTCAGGCAAGTATGCTTCTTAGTTATTGAACTTTCTATGGAGTACAAAAGTTAATTAGTCTCTTACTTCTGGATGACTGGATATACTTATTATTTCAAAGTAATTTCAAATGCCAACTCTGTCCTTAGGAAAATAATGTCAGTGAACAATTTTTAGAGGACATCACTATAAGAAAAATTATGGTAAAGGTATTCTTGCATCTCAATTTACCTTATGCTTTAATTTAAATTGATTCTTCTTACTTTCTAAATCTGATTTCATTCATTGAGTTGTAGAATCTTAGAAGTAAAAATGACATTAGAAAAAATATATTTGAGTCTTTACTCAAAACAGTACTCCATTCTCTTAACTATGGAGAGGTAGTCATAAAGTACCTCCTTGAATAACTTTCAGAGATGGAAAATTCATTAACTCATAAGATATCACATGTCACTCATAATCAGGTATCATTCTGAGAAGAAAATTTCCTCATATGAATCTGAAATTTGCCTCCCTACAAATTTGAATTGCTGTTCCTAGTTAAACCTTAGGAGCCTCAAAAGAAGTCTAACCACTCTTCAACATGAAAGACCTCTAGATGTTTAAAGTTATACTGTCCTTCCCAAGTATTCTCTTTTATAGGAAAATACATTCATTGTTGTTGTTGTTGTTGTTTCTATCCAAAAGTAATGGATTTGGAGTTACAAGGCCAGGGTTTGATTCTGATGCCAATCCTTTCTACTTGTGTACATGTTTTGGTACATCATGCCTGGGACTCACTTATATCACTAAATTTGGGTGTTATAATTTTTTTTTGCATGGAACTTGTTCTTTTTGGCTTATACATGTTTCATTATGTAAAACATTTTCATATTGGTCATTTTATAGAAAAAAGATTTGAAAAAAAAGGAAAAAAATGAAAGAAAGTGAAAAATAGAATTCAATATTAGTTCTTTTTTTTTTTTTTTGGTTTTTGGGTGAGGCAGTTGGGGTTAAGTGACTTGCCCAGGGTCACACAGCTTGTGACTGTCAAGTGTCTGAGGCAGGATTTGAACTCAGGTCCTCCTGACTCCAGGGCCGGTACTCTATCCACTGTGCCACCTAGCTGCCCCAATATCAATTCTTTATCTGGAAATAGATAGTATACTTCATCATTAGTCCATTGGGATTATCTTTGATTTTTGTTTTTATGAAACTAGCTAAAACATTCACAGCTCTTTATTGAATAATATTGCTGATATTGTATACAACATTCTCCTGGTTCTGTTCACTTCACCATGCATCAGTTCATGTAAGTCTTTCCAGTATTTTTTGAAATCATTCTACTTCTCATTTCTTATAGCACAATAATATTCCATTTCAATCATATACCACAGCTTGTTTAGCCATCTCCCAACTGATGGGCATCATTTTAATGTCCAATTCTTAGCGCCCACCCAAAAAAGCTGCTATAAATATTTTTGTATAAATAGGTCCTTTTCCCTTTTTTGGGATATCTTTAGGATGTAGAGCTTGCAGTGGTATTGCTGGGTCAAAGTGTATGCATAGTTTTGGCCTTTAGATATAGTTCCAAATTACTCTCCTGAATGTTTGGATCAACTTACAACTCCAACAGTATATCAGCATTCTAGTTTTCCCACATTGCTCCAACATCCAACATTTTCCTTTTCTCATAGGTAAATTTATCTTGGAGTTGTTTTAATTTGCATTTCTGTGATCAATAGTGCTTTGGAACAATTTTTTTTTCCATATAACTATAGATAGCTTTGATTTCTTTGAAAAATGTCTGTTTATATACTTTGATCATTTATCAGCTGGGGAATCATTTGTATTATTATGAATTAGACCCAATTCTCTATATACTTGAGAAATGAGGCTTTTGTCAAAGACAAAAACAATTTTGATATCACTTAAAAACTGTATGCTAGGGGGCAGCTAGCTGGCACAGTGCATAGAGTACCGGCCTGGATTCAGGAGGACCTGAGTTCAAATGCAGCCTCAGAGACATAACACTTATTACCTGTGTGACCCTGGACAAGTCACTTAACCCCAATTGCCTCACCAAAAACAAAACAAACAAAAAACCTGTATGCTCTATTATCCTAAGAACATTTTTTTAAATTTCTCCCACTATCATAATTCATTATTCTCTAGATACTTTCTAGTTGTAGAATATTCTTCTTAAAATTTGGACAGAAGTAAGCACACATACTCTAGATGTGATCTAAACAACGCAGGAGATATAAGACAATAATTTCTCTCACTCTAGAGAATATACTTAAATTCACCTTCAGATTGTGTTTATTTTTGGCCTCCATTTGGCACCACTGCTGACTCTCATTTAGCTTGTGGCATACTGACACCCCCAAATTTTAGAGGATATATTTTAGAAAATGGATTCCAGTCATCCTTCTTTCTTTGATAAACCCATTCTTTTTTTTTTTTTTTTGGTTTGTTTGGCGGGGCAATGAGGGTTAAGTGACTTGCCCAGGGTAACACAGCCAGTAAGTGTCAAGTGTCTGAGGTTAGATTTCAACTCAGGTCCTCCTGAATCCAGGGCCAGTGCTTTATCCACTGTACCACCTAGCTGCCTCCAATAAACCCATTCTTGTGATAGCAACTGAAACATTGTCCTTTCATTAATTGCCACAACCACTAAGCTAGCTTCTCATTCTGTCTCATATATTACTTATTGACTTTCATTCATTAACTAATGCAAATTTTTTTTTCTGCTCCTACTCTATTTGCAGTTACAGAATATTCTTCTGCTGTTTAAATGCCTTTAAATTTTATATCTTTATGTCCTGGTTTCATTAACATTATGATGCCTTGTCCCCTTTTATGACTTCCTTCACTAGACAATGCCAAGTATCTGTTTTTCTCTTTAACAATTATGAAGGACATGAAGTATGAATATATTAAAATGCATTTTCACATATTGAAATTTCAACTTTAGCTTTCTATGGAAAAAATATGATATTGCACATGAACTCAGGACACAGAATTTAGTCTTTTGTTTTTCCTGGCTTATTCTACATTTGTGGTCAGCCTTTTTTTTTTTTTTTTTGGTACAATATGGGATTGTTCATCTGCAGGATAGGAATATAGCAACTAACATAGAACATAAAATTATGAAATTAAACACACGATATTTAATTCACCCAATAATGATAACAATAAATACACAATATTTCAGGAAAATAACTATTGTAAACAATGAGTAATGACTTCATACTTGGTTCTTATCAAAATTTTCAAATGTTTTCAACAATGGATGGTTAGGGAACAACTAGAAAAGGAAGAGATCATCATAGAACATCATTGTCTTCAGCAAAAATTATACAAAATATAACATTAATCTCATTTCTTTTTTATAACAGTAAATAAATTTTCAGATTAAAATAAATATCTATGTGTTACATAAAGCTCTCATCATTTTCTTTTCAAGTGCCTCATGTTATTATATTGGCAAACATGGAAATTATGGGTTGGGTATAAAAATTGGTTAAATGCCTTGATCCAAAGAGGACTTACTAATAAATTAATCAAATTAAGAAGAGTTCTCCATGGAATCAATGCTTCTCCTCTTCTGTATAACATTTTCATTTAGTACTTGGGTAAAGACATGAGAAGCCTGGTTATCAAACTTGCTGTTAACACATATCTGAAAAGAATAGATGATGGATGATATGACCAGAATGAAGTTAAATCTTAATCAACTAGAACATTGGGCTACATTAGAAAGTTGCAACTTTGAGGACAAATTGTAAAATCATTAGCTAGGTTAAATAATCAACTTTGAAATATCAGATAGGAGAGGTATGGCTATATCTTTTTTCATATGAAAAAGAATTTGGGGGCTCAGAGGTCTACAAGCTCAATATTAGACAGGAGTATTATATTGTGTTATCTAAATTATCGGGGTCCTCAACTGCTTTTAGCTAAATTATTGGGGGCCAGCCTGGGTTTTCCTAAATATTGCTCATTATAAAGTAATGGGTATTGTACCCATTTAGGCAGTAAGTATTTGTTATTAAAGTATATTAAATATTAGTAAAGTATATTGACTGCATGGCACTTCACAGAAGTCAAAAAATCCCCACCACCATATTATCTCTAAGAGAGGTCTTGACTCCAGGCAGAGTTCAAAAGCCCTACATTACCTACTCTGAACTAAGAGGAGAATGCTCAACAACCAGACAGCCTTCTAAGCCTAGAATGTGAACCAAGAATGTTGTTCACCTCTTGGTCTCTTTCCTCTTCTGATAAAGGTGGCTTTTACACACTGATCAAAGCTAATTGGCTAGTATCATTCAATTCAGTTGGTTGACATGACTTGAGTGTGGTCCATATTAAAATGAGCTCTACTGTTATGACATTAGGGTCTAATTGGAGACCCCCTGAAGGCAAAGGCACATTCAGATAGGTGTAGTTTAATCCCCTCAGTTCAATGAACTAGATACAAAGAGTCTATTCTCCACCTCTATTGTACCTTTAGGCTGGTACCAGAAAGAGATTAGTTCCCAAATTGTAGTAGGGGGTAGGGAAGAAAGGGTTGCCCCACCAAAAAAACCTATTATCAATAATTATTGTCTCACACCCTTACTTTTTTTTTTCTTTTTTGAGGCAATTGGAGTTAAGTGACTTGCCCAGGGTCATACAGCTAGTAAATGTCAAGTGTCTGAGGCTGGATTTGAACTCAGGTCCTTCTGAATCCAGGGCCAGTGCTCTATCTACTGCACCACCTAGCTGCTCCATACCCTTGCTTTTTTAATTGACCTGAAGCCTAAGATATTTTGCTCCAGGCTTTAACCTCTGCTCTGCGTGTCTTTCTACTTCAAATATGTTTCTTGTAAACAATATACTGTAGGATTTTGTTGCATGTATGTACTAAAAATTATTTGCACTATAGACAGCATCCCTAGCTAAGGGAGTGGGTCAAGAGAAGGCCAAGAGTCCAAGCCTCACATCATCAAGGGTTTTATCCTCTTTTGATAGAAGCGAGTCTCAAAGCCAATTGGTTAGCATCAGTCAATTCCATTGGTTGACATGACAAGGGTGGTCTCAATGAAAATGAACTCTACCAATGACATAAGGAGAAAGTATACAAAATAGTCTCAGGCAAAGGCAAGTCTAGTGTCTGGGTGTGGTTTGATCCTATCTGTTCACTGAGCTAGACAAAAGAATCCATCACCGTTTATTTTGTTTCCGTGGGCTTGTCCCAGACAAGAGCTGAACTTCCTCAACAATTGGACTTTCTGTAGTGGGGGGAGGAGGACTGAAACTGATTTCTGGGTCCCCCAAAGAAATTAATTATTAATATTTTTTTTCCTCAGAGGCATCGTTCCAAATTGCTCTCCAGAATGGTTGGATCAATTTACAGTTCCACCAACAATGCATTAGTGTTCCAATTTCCCCACATCCTCTACAACATTTATAATTTTCCCTTTTTGTCATTTAAGCCAATCTAATATGTGTGGGGTATGCTTCAGAATTGTTTTAATTTGCATTTCTCTAATCAAAACTGATTTAGAAAACTTCCTCATATGCCTATAGATAGCTTTGATTTCTTTATTTTAAAACTGCCTGTTCAAAGCATTTGACCATTTATCAGTTGGTGAATGGATTGCATTCTTATAAAATTGAATAAGTCCTCTATATATTTGAGAAATTAGGCCCTTATCAAAGATACTTACTATAAAGAATGTTTCCTATCTTCTGCTTTCTTTCTTTTTTTTTATTTTTTTATTTTAATTTTTTTTTTTTTTTAGTGAGGCAATTGGGGTTAAGTGACTTGCCCAGGGTCACACAGCTAGTAAGTGTGTGTTAAGTGTCTGAGGCCGGATCTGAACTCAGGTACTCCTGACTCCAGGGCTGTTGCTCTATCCACTGCACCACCTAGCTGCCCCTTCTGCTTTCTTTCTAATCTTATTTGCATTGATCTCATTTGTACAAAAGTTTTTCATTTTAACATAATCAAAATTATCTATTTAATGTTTGAAAATGCTTTCTATTTCCTTTTTGGCCATGAATTCTTCCCTTCCCCATAGTTCTGACAGGTAGACTATTCCTTGCTCTTCTAATTTGCTTATGGTGTCACCCTTTATGTCTTTATGATATACCCACTTTGGCCTTATCTTAGAATACAGTGTGAGATATTGTTCTATACTTAGCCTGCATCCTATTGTTTTCCAGTTTTTCCAGCAGTTTTTTGTCAAATGGTGAGTTTTTATCCCAAAGCCTGGGGTCTTTGGGTTTACCAAATACTAGGTTACTATGGTCATTGACTACTGTGTCTTGTGCACCTAATCTATTCCATGGATCCATGCCTCTATTTGTGAGCCAGTACCAGAAGTTTTGATGATTACTGCTTTATTATATAGTTTGAAGCCTGGTATTCCTAGGGTACCTTCCTTTGTATTTTTTATTAGTTCCCTTGATATTCTTTTTTTAATCAAAAAAGTATGTTTTATTTTCCAGTTACATGTAAAGATAGTTTTCAACATTTGTTTTTTAGAAGATTTCTAGTTCCAAATTTTTCAACCTCCCTCCCTTTCCTCCCCCCTCTCCAAAACAGAAAGTAATCTGATGTAGGTTATATATGTACAATCACATCTTCATTTGATATTCTTAATGTTTTGTTCTTCCAGATGAATTTTGTTTTTGTTTTTTTCTAGCTCTATCAAATAACCTTTTGGTTGTTTGGCATGGCACTGAATAAGTAAATTAATTTGGGCAGAATTGTCATTTTTATTATGTGATGAAATAATGGGATTTAGTAGATACTCAATGACCCACCTGGAGATTAATCTATACTGATTGAATCAAGTGAGAGTGATCGACTGCTGATTAAGCCTACTTCAAGTTAATTGGATTGTAATCACACCTGCCTATCCCTTAAGAAGGTATTGTTCTCAGAAGCTAGACTGTGAACTCAACTTGAGAACACCTTTCTTTTTTTTTTTAATGAGATATTTTATTTTTTCCGTTACATGTAAAGATAGTTCTCAACTTTTGTTTATACATGCTTTACAATTTCAGATTTTTCTCCCTCCCTCCGCTCCCTCCCCCCTCCCCTAGACAGCAGGTAATCTGATATAGGTTATATCTATATATCTCTATACATATACATATAGATATATATATATATACACACACACATATATATATACACATAATAACATTAATCCTATTTCTGCATTAATCCTGTTACAAGAGAAAGAATCAGAGCAGTGATGCAAAACCTCAAAATAGAAAAAAAAAAACAGCACCCAAAACAAAGAAAATAATATGGTTCAATCAGCATCTATACTCCACAGTCCTTTCTTTCTTTTTTTTTCTTGGATTTGGATATCCTCTTCTATCATGAGTTTCCTGGAACTCTTCTGTACCATTGCATTGGTGAGAAGAATATAGTCCATCACAGTAGGTCAACACTCAATGTTGATGATACTGTGTACAATGTTCTCCTGGTTCTGCTCATCTCACTCATCATCAGCTCAGGTAAGACCCTCCAGGTTTCTCTGAACTCTTCCTGCTCATCATTTCTTACAGCACAATAGTATTCCATTGTATTCATATACCACAACTTGTCCAGCCATTCCCCAATTGATGGGCACCCCCTCAACTTCCAATTCCTTGCTACCACGTAAAGAGCAGCTATAAATATTTTTGTACATGTGGGTCCCTTTCCCCCTTCCATGATTTCTTTGGGCAAAAGACCTAAAAGTGGGATTGCTGGGTCAAAGGGTATGCACAGCTTTATTGCCCTTTGGGCATAATTCCAAATTGCTCTCCAGAATGGTTGGATCAGCTCACAGCTCCACCAACAATATATTAGTGTTCCAATTTTTCCACAGCCTCTCCAACATTTATTATCTTCCTTTTTTGTCATTTTAGCCAATCTGATAGGCGTCAGGTGGTACCTCAGAGTTGTTTTAATTTGCATCTCTCTAATCATTAGAGATTTAGAGCATTTTTTCATATGGGAATAGATAGCTTTGGTTTCTTCATCAGAAAACTGCCTGTTCATATCCTTTGACCATTTCTCAATTGGGGAATGACTTGGATTCTTATAAATTTGATTTAATTCCCTATATATTTTAGAGATGAGGCCTTTATCAGAAGCACTGGCCTCAAAAATTGTTTTCCAGCTTTCTGTCTCCCTTCCAATTTTGGATGCATTGCTTCTGTTTGTACAAAATTTTTTTAATTTAATATAATCAAAATCATCCACTTTGCATTTTATAATGTACTCTATCTCATGTTTGGTCAAAAACTGTTCTCCTTTCCAAAGATCTGATAGGTACACTATTCCTTTCTCTCCTAATTTACCTATGGTATCACCTCTTATGTCTAAATCATGTATCCATTTTGACCTTATTTTAGTATAAGGTGTAAGGTGTTGGTCTATGCCTAATTTCTGCCATACTACCTTTGAGTTTTCCCAGCAGTTTTTGTCAAATACTGAGTTCCTATCCCAGAAGCTGGAGTCTTTGGGTTTATCAAACACTACATTACTAGTGTCATTTACTACTGCATTTCCTGAGCCTAGCCTATTCCATTGATCTACCACTCTATTTTTTAGCCAGTACCAGATAGTTTTGATGACTGCCACTTTATAGTAAAGCTCCAGGTTTGGTACCGCTAACCCACCTTCCTGTGAATTTTTTTTCATTATTTCCCTGGATATTCTTGATTTTTTGTTTTTCCAGATGAATTTTGTTATTATTTTTTCTAGCTGTATAAAATAATTTTTAGGTAGCCTGATTGGTATGGCACTGAATAAGTAAATTAATTTAGGCAGTATTGTCATTTTTACTATATTAGCTCTGCCTATCCATGAGCAATTGATATCTTTCCAATTATTTAGATCTGATTTGATTTGTGTGAAGAGTGTTTGGTAGTTGTGTTCATAGAGTTCCTGGGTTTGTCTTGGCAAGTAGACTCCCAAGTATTTTATATTATCTACCATTACTTTAAATGGAATTTCTCTTTCCATCTCTTGCTGCTGGACTTTGTTGGTCATGTATAGAAATGCTGATGATTTCTGTGGATTTATTTTATATCCTGCTACTTTGCTAAAGTTGTTAATTGTTTCAAGTAATTTTTGAGTTGATTCTCGAGGATTCCTTAAGTATACCATCATATCATCTGCAAAGAGTGATAGTTTTGTTTCCTCCTTGCCTATTCTAATTCCTTTAATTCCTTTCTCTTCTCTGATTGCTAAAGCTAACATTTCTAGAACAATATTAAATAATAGGGGTGATAATGGACATCCCTGTTTCACCCCTGATCTTATTGGGAAGGCCTCTAATTTATCTCCATTGCATATAATACTTGCTGATGGCTTTAGGTAGATACTGTTTATTATTCTAAGGAAAGCTCCCCCTATTCCTAAACTCTCTAGTGTTTTTTATTAGGAATGGGTGCTGTACTTTGTCAAAAGCTTTCTCTGCATCCATTGAGATAATCATATGATTTTGTTTGGTTTTCTTATTGATGTGGTTGATTATGTTAATAGTTTTCCTAATGTTGAACCAGCCCTGCATTCCTGGTATAAATCCCACCTGGTCATATTGTATTATCCTGGTGATCACTTGCTGTAATCTCCTTGCTAATATCTTATTTAAGATTTTAGCATCAATATTCATTAGGGAAATTGGTCTATAATTTTCTTTCTCTGTTTTTGCTTTGCCTGGTTTTGGTATCACCACCATATTTGTGTCATAAAACGAATTTGGTAGAACTCCTTCTTCACCTATTTTTCCAAATAATTTGTATAATATTGGAATTAATTGTTCTTTAAATGTTTGTTAAAATTCACCCGTAAACCCATCTGGCCCTGGGGATTTTTTCTTAGGGAGTTCATTAATAGCTTGTTCAATTTCTTTTTCTAATATGGGTTTATTTAAGGATTTTATTTCCTCTTCAGTTAACCTGGGCAGTTTGTATCTTTGTAAATATTCATCCATTTCATTTAGATTGTCAAATTTATTGGCATACAGTTGGGCAAAATATTTCCTAATTATTGCTTTAATTTCCACTTCATTGGTGGTAACATCACCCTTTTCATTTTTGATACTGGTAATTTTGTTTTCTTCTTTCTTTTTTTTAATCAAATTAACCAATATTTTATCTATTTTATTGGTTTTTTCATAAAACCAGCTCTTAGTTTTATTGATTAATTCTATAGTTTTTTTGCTTTCAATCTTATTGATTTCTCCTTTAATTTTCAGGATCTCTAATTTAGTGTCTAATTGGGGATTTCTAATTTGTTCTTTTTCTAGCTTTTTAAGTTGCATCCCCAATTCATTAATCTCCTCTTTCTCTTTCTTATTCATGTAAGCATTTAGAGCTATAAATTTTCCCCTAAGCACTGCTTTGGCTGCATCCCATAGATTTTGGTATGTTGTCTCATTATTGTCATTCTCTTGGATAAAGTTATTGATTGTTTCTATGATTTCTTGTTTGGCCCATTCATTCTTTAGTTTCCAATTGATTTTCATTCTTCTTTTCCCTGGCTCCTTCTTACATGTAATTTGTATTGCATCATGATCTGAGAAGGATGCATTTACTATTTCTGCCTTTCTACATTTGACTATGATGTTTTTGTGCCCTAATACATGGTAAATTTTTGAAAATGTGCCATGTACTGCTGAGAAAAAGGTATATTCCTTTCTATCCCCATTCAATTTTCTCCAGACATCTATCATGTCTAACTTTTCTAGTAATCTATTCACCTCTTTCACTTCTTTCTTATTTATTTTTTGGCTAGATTTATCTAATTCTGAGAGGGGGAGATTCAGATCTCCCACTAGTATAGTATTACTGTCTAATTCCTTTTGTAACTCATTTAACTTCTCCTCTAAGAACTTGGATGCTATACCACTTGGCACATACATATTCAATATTGATATTACTTCATTATCTATAGTACCTTTAAGTAAGATGTAATTTCCTTCCTTATCTCTTTTAATGAGATCTATTTTTGCCTGCACTTTGTCTGAGATAAGGATTGCTACCCCTGCCTTTTTTACTTTAGCTGAGGCATAATATATTCTGCTCCAGCCTTTTACCTTTACTCTGTGTGTATCTCTCTGCTTCAAATGTGTTTCTTGTAAACAGCATATTGTAGGGTTCTGGTTTTTAATCCACTCTGCAATTCGCTTCTGTTTTATGGCAGAGTTCATCCCATTCACATTCACAGTTATTATTACTGACTGTCTATTCCCCTCCATTCTATTTACCCCCTTTGTACTTTTCCCCCCTTCTTTCACCCTATTCCTCCTCACCGACGTTTTACTTCTTACCCCTGCCTCCCCCAATCTGCCTTCCCTTTTTATCACCCCCCTCTCTTTTCTTTACCCTTTTCTCCCTTGCTTTTGTCCTCCCTTCTATCAGTCCCCCCCTTTCCCTTCCCCTTTTGTTTCCCTAAAGAATGAGTTAAGTTTCTTTATCCCAATGAACGTATATGTTATTCCCTCTTTGAGTCAAATCTAATGAGAATAGGGTTGAAACCATGTTCCCCCCTCCTTTCTTTCCCTCTATTGTAATAGGTTTTTTTCCACCTCTTCATATGATATAATTCATCCCATTCCACCTCCCCTTTCCTCTCCTCCCCATAGACTCCCTTTTTATCCCCTTAATTCTTTTGTATCATCACATCAAAGACAATTTATATTTATCCCCTCTATATAAAGTCCTTCTCTCTGCCCAAATACATTTACAGTTCTTAAGAGTTATGAGTATTATTTTCCTGTGTAGGGATATAAACAGTTTAACCTAATAGGGTAACTTTTTTTTTCCCCCTCTGTTTACCTTTTTAAACTTCTCTTGAGTCTTGTATGTTGAGATCAAATTTTCTATTCAGTTCTGGTCTTTTCACCAGGAAGAATTGAAAGTCCCCAATGTCATTAAATGTCCATCTTTTCCCCTGAAAGAAAATGCACATTTTTGCTGGGTAATAGATTCTCGGCTGCAATCCAAGCTCCTTTGCCTTCCGGAATATCATATTCCAAGCCTTGCGGTCCTTTAATGTTGAAGCTGCCAGGTCCTGAGCAATCCTGACTGTGGCTCCATGATATTTAAATTGCTTCTTTCTGGCTGCTTGGAGTATTTTCTCCTTCACCTGATAATTCTGGAATTTGGCTACAATATTCCTTGGAGTTTTCCTTTTGGGGTCTCTTTCAGGAGGTGATCGATGGATTCTTTCAATGATGATTTTATCCTCTGATTCTATGATATCAGGGCAGTTCTCCTTAATAATTTCCTGGAATATGGTATCTAGATTCTTTTTCTGGTCATGGCTTTCAGGCAGTCCAATGATTCTCAAATTGTCTCTCCTCGATCTGTTTTCCAGATCAGTTGTCTTTCCAGTGAGGTATTTCACATTTTCTTCTATTTTTTCATTTTTTTTATTCTGCTTGACTGATTCTTGGTGTCTCATGGATTCCTTATCTTCCAACTGTCCCACTTTAATTTTTAAGGCATTGTTTTCTTCAGTGAGATTATGCACCTTTTTTTCCATTTGGCTAAGTGAATTTTTTAAGGTATTGTTTTCTTCAGTGAGATTATGCAGCTTTTTTTCCATTTGGCCAAATGAATTTTTTAAGGCTTTGTTTTCTTCAGCTTCCTTTTCCAAGCTGCTGATTCTTTTTTCATAGTTTTCTTGTTTTGCTTTCATTTCTCTCCCCATTTTTTCTTCTACCTCTTGCAATTGATTTTTAAAATCCTTTTTGAGCTCTTCCAGGAAGGCTTTTTGTTCTTGCGACCAATCCACCTTCCCTTGTGAGGCTTCAGATGTAGACAATTTGAGGCTATTGTCCTCATCTGAGTTTGTGTTGGCTTCTTCCCTATTGATACAGAAGCTCTCAATGGAGAGGGCTCTTTTTTGCTTCTTACTCATTATTGCAGCTTATTTATTTATTCTTTAAGTTGAGGTCTGCTCTGGGGGCACCAGGGTCCCTGTTTTGGGCTTCTTGTGCAGGTATATAGGTGCTGTGTGACCGGGCTTTTACTCTGAGGCCTTTATGGTGTGTGGAGATCCCCCGCCCTGCACTTCCTGTCTGATTGTGCTCGGCCAGCCAGGCGCCAGACCCCGGCGTCTGATCCCGCCGTTCGTGGCCCTCTCGGCCAGTGCAGGTAAGTTTTTCCACTGTCCTTCTTGGCCACCAGATTTTTGAACCAGGTTCTGGGGGCCTCAGTTGTTCGGCTGTGGCCCGCAGCTCCTGCTGACTTGCCCCGACCCCCTTGGCGCTGGGTTGCTGCCCTGCGCTGGGCCTCCCTTTTGCCCGAGTCAGACCGACCTTTTCCTGAAGTCTTCTAAATTATCTCTGGTTGGAGGACTGTGTCTCTCTGTCTCTTTGCAGGTTCTGTAGTTTCAGAATTAGTCCAGAGGCTTGATTTAATGTTCGTTTTGAGGGAACAGAAGGAGAGCTCAGGCAGCTTGCTGCTTCCTCTCCGCCATCTTGGCTCCGCCCCCCCGAGAACACCTTTCAAAACCAATGGATTTGGATGACGCCAACCAATCAGCTTGAAGCAGTGTGTAAGGACCACCTCTGTTCCAGACCTATAAAAAGCTTCCACAATCAGCTTGCTGGAGAGTTCCTGATTAAAGCAGGCTCGTGGAGGAGGACTTCGGGAAGGACCCAACTAGGCTGGAACTCTAGGCTAGATTTTAAACATCACAATTATATTGGCTTGGCCTACCCATGAGCAATTAACATTTATCCAATTATTTATATCTGACTTTATTTGTGTTTAAAATGTTTTATATTTGTATTTATATAGTTCATGGTTTGTCTTGACAGGTGGACTCTAGAATTATTTTAAATGGAATTTTCTTTTATATCTCTTGCTGCTGGGCTGTGTTGGTCATAGAAAGAAATGCTGATGACTTATGTGGGACTCTCTTATATCCTGCAACTTTTCTAAAGTTGTTAATTATTTTAAGTAGTTATTTAGTTCATTCTCTAAGTTTCTCTAATTATATCATCATATCATCTGCAAAGAGTGATGATTTTGTTTCCTCATTCCTCTAACCCCATAGATTTTTTTTTCTCTCATTGCTATAACTAACATTTCTAGTACTATATTGGATAATAATGGCAATAATGGGCCTTCTTGCTTCACCCTTGATCTTACTAGGAAGGCTTCTAGCTTATCCCCAATACAGATAATGTTTGCTGATGGTTTTAGATAGATACTGCTTATCATTTTAAGGAAATCTCCCTTTGTTCCTATTCTCTTTAGTGTTTTTAATAGGAATGGGTACTGTAAAAATATTTTAACTGACTTAAGCCTATATCTAACTGGGGGGCCTAATCTGTTGACTTTTGACTGGCTGGCTATGTGACTGCTATTAATTTAATATGGGCCGTTTATAAAATTCCCCCACACTTGCTCCTCCCAAATTGATAAGCAGAAGAGGATTAAAATGCTTCTTTTAATTAAAGTAAATATAGGGTTTATTTAGGTGAATAATCTTAGAGTTAAATGTAGAAACATTGATAACAAAATTATAATATGACCTGTGAATTTCTGCCAAGGAACTCCTTTGCCAGGCCTGCAACTTTCTTAGTGTCCTAATGATGTGGGATCGAATTTGGGGTCAAATTAATTGTCTCCAAAAGAATTACAAGACTCATTGACTCAATTTCCCAGGTTTTATTGCAATACTGTGGGTGACCACAAGGAGAGAACCAGAATATTGGAAAGGTATCTCTCACGGAAGGAAAGGAAGATAAATTGATTATCAATCCCATTATAATAATGTCCACCGTGGGGAGGTACAGGGGAGGGTCTGTCCTTCTCATTATAATATTCTCCACCTTGGGGTGTTTCAGGGGAGGGCTTATTCTAATTTGGAGTTCCTGGGGGGGGGTCTTAAGCCAACCCCCGAGGTGGTTCCTTTTTCAGTGGAGGTGTGTTTTGGGGGTTTACACATCATAAGGTGAATCTGGGAACAAATTTGGTCTTTTCTGCACATGTCTCTTTCTGATTCCCATGGCTAGTTTCAAAATATAATAATTTTTCATTGGAATTTCTATAGGTTGTCTTTTTCCTTTATTGTTATTTTGACCGGACCTGTTCTGGTCTGTTATGGATGTTGATCACTATGGGTATGAGAACCTAAGTTATCCATTAACTGGGATCTGACTCCCTTTTGGAGCTAATATCTGTATTAGAGCTTGGGTCTTAGGTTTTTATATTAACTTTTTTTTTTTTTGCCTCCTACATCACTCCCGAGTCTCCGTACCAACCCACTTTCTTCTAGTGTTCCCCCTTAGCATCTAACTTCCCTCTCTGTACATAGCCTCAGTCTCCTTAGTGACAATATCCATGAAACCCCTTTCTGTACTGTCGCGACGAACCCCTGCATCTCTCTCTCACTGACCTCTCAGCGTCTCTACCTTCTTAGCTTTTTCTCCATTTCTGTCAGTCCCTCTCTTTATATAGCCTCAGTCTCCTTAGTGTCCTTGTAGCAGACTCCCTTCTAACTCACTGAAAAAAAAGCTCTTTCTCCATACTGTTCTTTCACTGTCTGTCTGCTCCCCTCAGCTTCTCTAGCATCCCTTTTTATTAACTTTCTCTCAAGTGAAACCCCGGCTCGCTGTGGGGGCCGGCTGAGCCCTGTGATTCCTGTGCCAGGCTGGGGTTTGGGCGAAGCAAATCCTGGCATCTCTCAGGTTTTTTTGTGCCCCTCTCCACTGAGCACAGGCCAAGCAGTGCCTTGCCTGGGGCATTTTGTCCACAGAGCTTAGCCTGGCTCATAGGCCCCTAGCAGCTGAAGTGGAGGGGGAGGGGAAGCTATGCTTGGGGAGCCTGAGGCTAATTTTAACACCTACAGTACTTTATTTGGTCAAAAGCTTTTTCAGCATCTATTGAGATAATCATATTTCAATATATGGCTGCAGGAATATTTGATGCTCCATCGCTTCCTATAGCACCAGTTTTGGGACATTAAGCATTTATCAAAGCATATTAGATATTAGTAAAGACAGAACACATAGCTCTAAAAGTTCAGCTCTGTGTACCTAGGATAGAGGAGTGAGAGAGAGCCTCCTCCAAGTCTCTGGTCAAAAGAGCCCATGAGAGCATGTGTGAGCAGAAGCTTCCTACAGTCAGGAGGTGGTCCTTCCACATTGCTCAAAGCTAATTGGCTAGCATCATTCAGATCTACTGGTTTACTGGACTTGAGGGTGGTCCATGAGCAGTATTTGCTGATGTCAGAGTATGGAGAGCTCTGAGGGGAAAAAGCCTTCAGGTACTTGTAGGTTTTAATGGGAGTAACTTCTATTGTCTGTATTCACAGTCCAAAGTCCAACTACATTTCCTTTCAAATTCTCTTGACTCTGCCCGGGACCTTAAGAAAGGTCTGGCCAGGCTCTCTGGGTCTCATAGAACCCCATTATTTTCTCACAGTATATACAAAGTAAATATAAGAGAGTTAAATACAATATAGGGAGTATGAAAGTAACAATTGAAAGGATCAGAAAAGGCTTCCTGAAAAAGGTGGGGGTTAAATTTTATTTCAAAGGAAGTGAGGGAATCAATGAAGAGGAAGTATAGTATTTCACTGTGTGTGTCAGGGTCTGGGCAGGGGGAGTGGACCATTAGTAATGGGTAATTATATAAGAGAGATAAGTGGAGTATAAGGTAAAAAGGATTTTAAAAGTTCTTTGGGGGGGGGGAGCAGCTATGTAGCACAGTGGATAAAACACCAGCCCTGGATTTAGGAGTACCTGAGTTCAAATCCAGTCTCAGACACTTGACACTTACTAGCTGTGTGACCCTGGGCAAGTAACTTAACCCTCATTGCCTAGTAAAAACGAAAAAAAAAGATACACAAAAAAGTTCTTTATGGGGGCAGCTAGGTGGGGCACTGGCCCTGGCTTCAGGAGGACCTGAGTTCAAACCTGGGCTCAGACACTAGACACTTACTAGCTGTGTGACCTTGGGCAAGTCACTTAACCCTCATTTGCCTCCCTCCCCCCCCGAAAAAAAGTTCTTTATAAGGGCTTGAAAACTAAACAGAGGAGTTTGTGTTTGATATGAGGTAATAAGAAGTAGATAGAGTTTAGTAAGTAGAAGAATGACATGGTCTAATCTGTGTTAAACAAGGCATTTGATAGTTATATTGAAAGAGGTTTGGAATAGGGAGAACTTTGAGGCAAGGAGACCAAGTAGGAGGACCCTGTAATAATCTTGAAAGTAATCTAGATGAGAAGGGATGATTATCTGAAATAAAGTAATTCTTTTTATGTGAGTGGTGAGAAGGGGATGGATATGAGAGGTATTTTGGAGTTGGAAAAGGCAAGATTTGGCAACCAATTAGGTATGTGTGTGAAGAAAAGTAAGGAATTCATAATAATGCATAGATTATAAAACTAAAAGAATGGAACAATGGTAGTTCCATAGGGAAGTTCAGAAGATGAGTTTTTAGGTAGAAAGATAATATATTCTGTTTTTAAAATTTTAAGCCTATCATAAATATATAACATCCAGGTAGAAACTGAGGATGAATATATAGATGAGTGAGTCATCTATATAGAGATGATAAATAAAGCCATTACTTTGTAAGTAATTAAGAAAGAATGTGGAGAAAGAGACATAGGATGAAATTCAGAATAAAATTATTTGTTTAATTTAATGATTTTGGTTGATGTAGTATTTTGTCTTTTAAATAAAAATAGCCTTTTCAACTATAAATCTGGATAAATCAGTGTGAGCACAGAATCCAAAATCTTAATTCAAAAGGAACAACATACAAATAACAAGTGTGGTTTTCTTGTTGTTATTGTATTTTGTTGCTTTTGGTGGGGTCATGAGGGTTAAAGTGACTTGCCCAGAGTCACACAGCTAGTGAGTGTTAAGTGTCTAAAGCAAGATTTGAACTTAGGTCCTCTTGAATCCAGGGCCAGTGCTTTATAGACTACACCACCTAGCTGCCCCCAAGTGTTTGTTTTTTTTTTTTAAAGAGGAATAAAGGGTTAAATGTTCTTTGAGTAACAAGCATCATTCACATTGAGCAAGTATGAGACAAAAGGGATCTTATAAATCAAAAATATTGGAGAAATAGTTCTATTCTGATCCCTTCTAATATTTTATGTATCTTTTTTATTCAATTGCTTTTTCTTAGTCTTTGTGATACTTTATGATAGGAGACTTCTTCCCTTGTCTTCATTTCCCCCCCAAACTGATCACAAAGACAACTATTTCATGGTATATATATATATTTTTTTTGACGGGGCTATTGAGGGTTAAATGACTTGTCCAGGGTCTCACAGCTAGTAAGTGTCAAGTGTCTGAGGACAGATTTGAACTCAGGTCCTCCTGAATCCAGGGTCAGTACTTCGTCCACTGTGCCACCTAGCTGCCCCCTGTCATTCATTTTTATTTCACATATTTCACAATATATTCCTTCTTCTTCTTCTTTTTAAAGGCAATTGGGGTTAAGTGACTTGCCCAGAGTCACACAGCTAGTAAGTGTTCAGTGTCTGAGGCCGGATTTGAACTCAGGTCCTCCTGAATCTAGGGCCGGTGCTCTATCCACTGCGCCACCTAACTGCCCCCATGGTAGATGTTTTCTTTTAATATTTCTGAATATGGAATGTCACCCATTGTTTGAGGTGTTCCACAAAACATTTAACAAAGTCTCTTATGCTATCCTTGTAGATAAGTTGAAGAAATGAAGCTGTGTTCCAGCATAGATATGATACATGCATTAAGAAGTAGTTGTATGACAAAATTCAAATATTACTCATTTATCAGTTAATATCAACATGAAGACAGCTCCCCAGAGAACAATGAAATGTTTCAGGACATTACTAGGGTTTAAATGAGACCAATAATCTATGAGCAAATCAATTTGGCTGTTGTTGTTGTTGTTGTTGTTGTTTTTAGAGGACCCATCATATCATAGGATGATATCTTGATTTGTGCATGAATAGGATAAAGCAGTTAACATTGTGGAAAGCCCTCAGCCTCACTCTCTCCCAAAGTCACGGAAGTCCAGTAGCAAGGACAAAAGTCAAGATAACTAGCAATGGCACAGGATGCAGTGGATAACCTTAGTGTAATAGAAAGTACTTAATAAAATGCTTGTTATTTGAATGAGTAGTTGCAGTCAATATTAATAAAGGGAGCAGCCACACTGAAGAAATACTAGGTCCTTGAAATATTGACATAAGCCTTAGTGAAACGGTAAAGGGGTAGTGTGAAGAGCATCATTTTGACTGTGTTTCCCGATGAAAAAGAAGGAATGCAAACAAATACAAAATTTCTAAGGAAAGCTAAAGTGAAATGTAGCAAACATGCAAATGATGTATCCCTCCTTTAACTACCTTACTGATAGGCCTTTTAAAAGAGATTGTCTATTTCACAAAAGAAATCAAGTATATGCCTATTAAAATATAGCCATAGCTAGAAATGTATTTAGCAAGTTATGGATTTGGGGAAGAAGAGGGAAGGAATCACCATTAGGTAAATGATATAGAAGGCATACAATTTTAATACTGTGGAAATAACTTAGTTACCATTTTAATTAGCATATGTAAATATAATTTGGTTACCATTTTAATCACTATATATAAATATTTGATTTCAGGTAATTATAGCCTCTATCTGAAATTACAATAATATATTTAAGAAAGTAAATTTGCCCATAGTTATTCAATTTGCATTAGCTCATTTCTCTATCTTGCTTGAATTTTAATTGTCTCTGGAAATTTAGATTGGCAAGCAAAGTAAAAATATTAAAATATTATTACTTCAACAGGGTTTTGTATAAAGATGTTATGTTCGTTTTCTTTAAATATTTATGTGTGCATGTGTATATTTATGTATACATACATATACAGAAATATATTTATATTTATAATATATAGGTATAAGTATTATATATGTATGTATGATTTTGTGGCAGCATATTATACTGGAAAAAAGTATTGGACCATTAATAAAGTGACCCAAAGATGTCAGAAAGACGAGTAATATGTCCAGTATTGGGGTTGAATAAGATAATTTATAGGATCTGATCTGTTTCCATTATGTATTTTAAAGGGAATGTATTTATATTCAAATATATAATGATTTGTGGGATATATATGTATTATCATTATCCTTATCATTATCAATCATTTAATTGTAGAGTCAAATACTGCATCTCTAGCAAGCAGTATGAGCTTGGTGAAATGATTAATCTCCAGGGGCAGCTAGGTAGCACAGGGGATAAAACATTGACCCTAAATTCAGAAGGACTTGTGTTCAAATCCAGCCTCAGACACCTGGCACTTATTAGCTGTGTGACCCTGGGCAAGTCACTTAACCCTCATTGCCCTGTTTAAAAAAAAAGGATTAATCTCCTCTGGGACCAAATTTCTTGATCTAATAATCATTTTCTTTCAATTTAATAACATTGTGTACAATGTGCCAGGCATTGTGATTAATGCTGGGGTTACAATTAAGATAAAGAAAGATAGTCTGGGGCAGCTAGGTGGCACAGTGAATAAAGCACTAGCCCTGGATTCAGAAGGACCTGAGTTCAAATCTGACCTCAGACACTTGAGACTTACTAGCTGTGTGACCCTGGGCAAGTCACTTAACCCCCATTGCCCCGAAAAGGAAAAAAAAAACAAAATAAAAAAGAAAGAAAGATAGTCTCTCACAATCTAATGAGGGAAAACAATACACAAAAAGAAACTAAAAAGCAGGGGATGGGGTGAGGGTGGGGGAGCAGCAGGGAGTACCCAGCTAAAGAGTGTGCTATTCCATTGAGTCAAAAATCAAGCAAGGCTGCTTATGCAAAATGGAGAGGTATCAGGAAAAGTTTAGGTCCTAACCTTCTATAAGGGAAGGCTTTGGGAAGATTTTAGTGCTCAACCAGATTCTGTCCCTCCAAAGAGAGGGATGAGGCTATTGCCAAATTTGAGAAGATGCTAAATATCTAAAAATGAGTCAGTGATGGGATTTCATGTGATCAACTTCTCTTGGGTAGGGTATGCTGTTCTCTGAAGTTTAAATTAAACAGAGCTGCTGATAAAAGTGTAAAGTTAACAAATAAAGCTATAAGATATCTAAAGTCCTTTCCAGTTATAAAACTTAATGATTTATGATCACTATCAAATTATCCATATAATTTTAAAGCCTGTTATAACCTACTTCCCACCTGTCCAATCTTCTTATATGTCTTCCCTCATATATTCTGTGATACAGCGACACTAGCATCCTTGCTGTTCCTTGAAGAAAATGCTCCATTTCTCAATTCTCCACATTTTCACTAGCTGTCCCCCATATTTAGAATTTTCTCCTCCATCATTGTCCCTTCCTGGCTTCCTTGGCTTTCTTCAAATGTCAGCTAAAAATCTCACTTTCTTCAAGAAGCCTTTCCTGATCTGTCTTAATGTTAGTACCTTCCTCCATGAGATTTTCTCCAATGTGTCCTATCAATATATTGTTTTTATTTTAGAAATGGAATAATAATGAGTTTACTAATCACCTTGATTTGCTTGAGCTCTGTAACGATTGGAATGACACCTTACTGTAAAAGAGCTGCGCCCATGAAGTGAAGGTCTTTGAGGGCAAGAACATGCGTATTTTCTTTGGCGTCAGGAAGTCATGTTGGCTAGTGGGAGGAAGAAGGAAGAGACTGGCTCTCTGTTTTGCTTTCTTTCCTTTGGACTCTGGTGGAGAGCAGAGCTAGAAATGTGCTCTCCCTTTAATAGATAGGAATCTAGGACTTTTCTTTTCTCTTTACCAAATGCTTATTCTCCTTAATAAATGCTTAAAAGCCTAACTCTTGCTGAAGCTTATAATTTATTGGCCACCACTCATTAGATATTTTAGATAGTTTAGCTACTGTACTTACTCAATAATTGTTTCTAAGTTTTGCACGTGAACTGTGCCCCTGTTCCTTTTGTTCAGGTCACAAGTAATCAGTATATAATTGTTTCCATTAGACTCTCTCCCATTAGACTGTAGGATCCTTGAGGACAAGGATTTTTTATATAAATTTGTATCCCTGACACTTAGCACAGTGTCTGGCAGTCAGTCAATTGGAATTTATTAAGCACCTTCTATGTACCAGACAAGGCGGTACTTAGTAAAAAATGCTTATTTATTTCAATTGACTTGATTTAATTCAAATTAAAGAAATACTCTCTGAATTGTCTTAATAATTAGAAAATGTTCTTATTTTAATTTTCTAGTAAACACGTGCCCTAATTCTGACCAGAATACCTAGAAAAAGATGTCAAACATTGAATAAAGATAATTTCTACATTTTACCTTTTTCTTACAGCAAAGAAATACATTAATGTCCAAGATTTCCCTTAAAGTCTGATATTAATTAGGCTCTGCAATAACATTTTCTTTTTTTCAAAATGAAAATATCTCTGGGGTAAGAGCCAAGATAGCAGAGGAATGGTGGAGCCAAGATGGCAGTGGATTGCCTGAGTTCTCCCTATGACCCCTTCCCAATACCTTCAGATAATGCCATAAGGCAATTCCTGGAGCAGAAGAACCTATAAAAAGACAAGGTGAAATGATTTTCCAGCCAAAGATAACTTAAAAGGTCAGCAGAAAAGGTCTGCCATACCAGGTTGACAGTGGAGCAAATCCTGGCATAGACTATCCTAGTGTAGCCACAGACTCATTACAGATCCAGCCCCAGCCCCATCAAACCAGCAACTGCTTCTGGTACTTAGCACACAGAGAGTAAGGGGATGTAACAATTAGCCAGATGGAGATAACAAGGTTCTCTTTGCTAGTAGCAGGACTCTGTTGTTTTTCCCATACTCAGATCCAAGTTACAGTCTCCAGTGACAGTCCCAGGTTGGGGAAGAGCACAAGCATACAAGAGCTAGCAGCCACAGAGGAGCTGTCCTCTGTTTATAGTTCCAGGGCAGAAAAGCAGGCCTGTGGTTGCTTGCAGACCAGAGCACATGTCAGGAGAGTAGTAAACATACATATCCTTAAGTCATACCACCTTAGAAGAACTAAAAGCTTACAAATAACTAGAATTATCTCTGAAAACAGCTGCACAAACCTCCTGAAGCTTAGTATAGTATGCCCTCCATTCTGGAAGCAGTGCACCACTTTAACAAAGAGTTAAAATTAAAATATGCTAGGAAAATGAGCAAACAGAAAAAGAAAAAAAATGCTAGTGGATAAAGCACTAGTCCTGGATTCAGGAGGACCTGAGTTCAAATCCGGCCTCAGACACTTGACAGTTAACTAGCTGTGTGACCCTGGGCAAGTCACTTAACCTTCATTGCCCTGCAACAAAAACAAAACAAAACAAAAACAAAACAAAACAAACAAAAAAATAGAGCTTAGAAATCATCATTCAAGAAACTGTCAGGGAAAATTGCCCTTATATTCTAGAAGCAGAAGGTAAAATAGAAATTGAAAGAATCCACTGATCACCTCTTGAAAGAGAAAACAAAATGAAAACTCCCAGGAATATTATAGCCAAATTCCAGGGTTCCCAAGTCAAGGAGAAAATATTTCAAGCAGTCAGAAAGAAACAATTCAAGTATTGTATAGCCACAGTCAGCATAACATAAGATTTAGCAACTTCTACATTAAAGGTTCAGAGAGCTTGGGATATGATATTCTGGAGGGCAAAGGAACTGGGAATATAACCAAAATTCACCTACCCAGTAAAACTGAATATAATCCTTCAGGGTAAAAAAAATAAGAATTCAATGAAAGAGAGGACTTTCAGGCATTCTTGATGAAAAGACCTGAGCTGAATAAAAAATTTGACTATCAAATACAAAACTCTAGAGTAGAATAAAAATATAAACAGGAAAAAGAAATCATAAGGGATATTAAAAAGTTAAATTGTTTACATTCCTACATGCGAAGATGATACTTGTAACTCATAAGATCTTTCTCATTATTAGGGCAGGTGGATGGAGTATATTTAGACAGAGGGCACAGGTATGAGTTGAATGTGCAGGGATGATAGATTTAAAAAATAAACTTAAGTAGTGAGAGAGGAATGCACTGGGAGAAAGGAAAAGGGAGAGGTTGAATGGGGTAAAGTAACTCACATAAAAGAAGCAAGAAAAAGCTTATATTGCAGAGGCAAAGATGGGGAGGTGCTGGGGAGTGATTAAACATTACACTCATCAGAACTCACTCAAAGACGGAATAACATGCACACTCAGTTGGGTATAGGAATCTATTTTACCCTGCAGGAAAGTAGGAGAAAGGGATAAGGTGGGGGAAGGTGAAAGAAGGTGTTAAGGGCTAAAATTCTAGCTAGTCTGTCTAAAATATCTAATGAGTGGTCGCCAATCAATTATAAGCTTTAGCAAGAGTTAGACTTTTAAGCATTTATTAAGGAGAATAAGAATTTGGTAAAGAGAGAGAGAAAGTCCTAGATTCCTATCTATTAAAGGGAGAGCACATTTCTAGCTCCCTTCTCCGCCAGAGACCAGAGGAAAGAGCCCCGAGAGTGAGCGCCAGTCTCTTCCTTCCTCATCCCACTAGCCCGCGTCACTTCCTGATGCCAAAGAAAAGACTCCTGGTCTTGCCCCCAAAGACCTTCGCTTCATGGGCGGAACGCTTCTACAGTAAGTCTCCAGCAGGTGGCGTCATTCCAATCGTTACAAAGGGGTTGGCAGATTGGGGGAGGGGGCAGTCAGAAGCAAAACACCTTTGAGGAGGGAAAGGGTGAAAGGAGATAGAGAATAGAGTAAATGACATGGGGATGATGGAGAGAAAATCAGTTAGCGATAGTAACTGTGAAATGATGAGCAGGATGCTCTCAGAAAAACCTGGAATGACTTACATAAGCTGATGCAAAGTGAGATGTACTGTATACAAAGTAACAGCAATATTGTGAGATGATAAGCTGTGAATGACTTGGCTATTCTCAGAAATGCAATGGTCCAAGACAACTCTGAATGATTTATGGAAAACTGCAATCCATCCCCAGAGAAAGAACTGATGGTGTCTGGATAGAGATTGAAGCATATTTTTTAGTTTATTTTTCTTTTGTTTTTTGATGCTTTCTTTCATGACCTGCCTAATATGGAAATGTTTTGTATGACTACACATTTATAACTTATATGGAATTGTTTGCATTCAGAGAGGGGAGGGAGAGAGGGAGAAAATTTGGAACACATTTTTTCTAAAAAATTGGACATTAAAATTGATTTATATGTAATTGGGGGAAAATAAAATAAAAGGAAAAAAAAGAAAACATTTCTATGAAGAGTTCTGATTTCAACAGGTCCCAAAGAATTCCAGGGGTAGAGCTTTTTAAAGGTGTAGGGAGATAGGTGTAGACACAGAAAAACGTTTAATAAAATTATAGTAGGGGTCCAACTTTTTTATTAAAAAGTAGAAGGACAGAATTGTATATATTATATGACTCAAAATAAAGTTTTGATCAAAGGAAATGATGCCTTTGGTCCATCCACTATCCCTGTGTTATTTTGAATATAAACCAAGGCTCTTCTGGATTTAAATGTAAAAACCAATTCTCCATTAGCAAAAATAAATAAATAAATAAATAAAATTGTCGACAAGACACTAAGGGGGAAAGAAGTATTTTTCTTCTTCTATTCTCCATCAAATCCTGAGTTAAATGGTCAGAAACAGGCATATTAAGTCCAGTTCTATTTTTTTATTAGAAGAAAACTTCTATCAATGTAGGTCAGGACAATCTCTGCAATTTATAATCTTACTGTTGACTGGAGGATTAAATTACTTGCCTAGTTTAATATAGCCAGTATGTCTCAGAGATGGGGACTTGAACCCATTTCCTTCTAACTCTGAGAACATATTCCTACTGATGAGGAGGAGGAAAAGGAGGCGGATGAGGAAGAGGATGATGCCTAGCATTTACTATGTGCAAATCACTGTGATAAGTGATTAATAATTATTATCTCATTTGATTCTCACAACCACCCTGGGATGGAGGTACTATTTTTATTCGCATTTTACAGGTGTGCCTCAAAAACTGAAGCAGAAATTAGATTGCTTATCCAGGGTCACACAACTATGATCTGTCTGAGGATTTGAATTCAGGTCCTCCTGACTCTCAGCCAAGCACTCTATCCACTGAACCACCTACATGTCCCATGAATAACCATTACACATAAACACAGATGTCTTGTTTATACTTAGTTGGTTGCATGTTTGCTACCCTATTACATTTTAAACTCCCTCAGGACAGAAACTGTGGTTTTGTTTGTTTGTTTGTTTGTTTACTTTCTTTGAATTCCCAGAACTCAATGAAATACCAGGAATTAACTAGTTACTTAATATATGTTTGTTGATTTGATTATGCCATGATACCTCTCAAGCCTTCTTTAGATATACAAAGTGAAAAATTGATTTCAATGATAATTTTTGTTTATTTTGTCTATTCAGAAGGATGTTGATAGAAATAGATGCCTTACACAGGTGAGGAAAGAATCTGAGCCTGACATGGAAATAATTATAGGAGCTTGTAAAAAAAATAAAATGAGCAGATCACCCATAACAGAGGAATGAAAGTACAATCATCTGTCACTTATCTATATGAATAAAATCAAGTATTAAGATAATAAAGAAAATGCAGAAACAAAGCATGATTTTACTTGCCTTCAGAGTCAATAATATGAATATCACAAATGTTTTATTTTCCTAATTATATTTCCTTAAGCTAATAATAAATTGCATCATTCTCTAGGTATACACTGTCTGGGCAGTGATGGAAGGTTGAGAGAAAGTGGATTTGGAGTAATTAACTAATCAATCCACAAGTTTTTATCTACTGTGTTACAGATAGTGTTAAGCAGTAGGGAAGCAAAAGGGAAAAAATAGAAATTTTCCTGTTTTCAAGGAGCTTATATTCTTTGGGGAAAGAGAAGACATATATTTCAGTATACACAAAATATATTTAGAATAAGATACCATGCAAACATTAACAGAACATTTTAATGTGTTTATCTAGTGCCCTTTGTTGATTATTTTCTATTTCTCTTGTATGTAGCCTGTTTGAACATAATTTTTATATATTTTGTTTGTTTGGCATTCTATCTTCTCAAATAGACTTTAAGCTCCTTGAGAGCAGAAAATGTCCTTTAGCTTTCTCTGTAACAACAGTATTTAGCAGTGCTGGACATATGGTAGGCAATAAATATTTATTGATTGAATAACTATCTAAGGGTCCATTTAACATTCATTCACAGTTCCTGATACAAAGAATCTATGTTAAGTGAAACATTTGTGGAATAAGTCAAAACAGTTAAGAGAACACACACACTCATTGGTCAAGGAAGGCATCATGGAAGAGTTGGAACCTAAGATGAGTTATAAAGAATGAGTGACATGTAAATGAAATAATGGAAGGTATGAACCGTTATAACTAGGTAATAATGTAAGCAAATGGACGGAAGCAGAAATGTACACCTATGACTTTACATAAATATGTATTTTAAATCATCTTCTATATTATTTACCAAAGAAAATTTGCTAATGAGGAGCTTACAATATAAAAAGCTAGAATTAGACAGAATCTTAGAGAACATCTAGTCTATTGTGCTCATTTTAGATATGGTAATATACATTCTTTATTATTATTCCTCCCTCTCTTCCTCCCTTTATTTCTTCTTCCATTCCCTTCCTCCTTCTCTTCCTTCTTTCCCTCCTTTTACCTTTCCTTCTCTTCCTTCCTTCCCTCCTTTTACCTTTCCTTCCTTCCTTCATACCTTCCTATCTTCTTAGCTTCTTACCTTTTTTTTCCATTCCTCTCTCTTTTTCTTCCTATCTTTGAGATGTATACAACTGATCACAACCCTTTCTATTTTATATTACAATGGATAAATATCTGAAAGAGACCCAAGAGATGATCTAGGCCAACTACCTCATTTTACAGAGGAGGAATTTGATACCTTGACATATTAAGTAATTAATAAAATGTCATACAGAGAGTAAGTAGTATATCTTTTCAAATGTCAGGAAATCACTTTAAAGAAAAAATACGATTAATAACAATAGCAGCATTATATTTGTATTCATTTACCCCAAAATAATTATACTTGTATTTTTGTTTTGTTTTGGTTTTTTTGTTTGTTTTGTTTTGGTTTTGGTGAGGCAATTGGGGTTAAGTGACTTGCCCAGGGACATAGCTAGTAATTGTTAAGTGTCTGAGGCAAGATTTGAACTCAGGTCCTCCTGAATCCAGGGCCAGTGCTCTATCTACTGTGCCACCTAGCTGCCCCCTATACTTGGTTTTAACATTACAGATCTTCCATAGAATATTACCTAAAGGAAAACCATAAAGCATAGCAACAAACTCCTTTTGAAATTCCATGCTTGACAAAATATAGAAATGTCTAAAATCCTGTTTTCATGAATTGAAATTTCTTTGGAGAAATATCATGTTTTATAGTTATTAGCTTGAACAGGCCAAAATTTCATAAAACTAATATTGCAAGTCCTAAGATAGTCTCATAGCTATTTATCAAACAAACCTGGAACATTAACAAGTGACTGTAGGGTATAGGGACAGGGGTACAGATTAGAACTGGAAAACTTTTGCCTTTGCCACATGTATCTATGTATATGAAATACAAGGGCCATAAGAATACTGATGAAAGAAAATTCAGAATTAAAATGTCCATGAACATTATCTGATCATAGAAAGAGTAGAATGCCAGTGTCCTTAAATGAAATTTCATAGTTGACTGAAGTACAGAAAAAAGCATTTTTTTCTGTTTAAACTGAATAGCAACAGATTAAATTAATGTATTTTTCTCCATGCCCAAAAGTCTGAACAAAAAAATAATAATAACATTAATCCTATCTTTTAAGTTTAAAATCGTCCATGTTGTTGAGCTAATGGAAGGGTTAAGTAAAATATAGCCTCATTTTTATGGAAAAAAGAGCTTATTTATTCACTGGATTATTTGCTCTCCTATGTGGTAAGGAATAGATGTAATTTTATTCTCATTAGAGCAAATTTTATGGAACTATTTACCAACAGAAGGCTTCCTTTTGTTGCTATTTTTCTTCCATAAAAGCAAAGAACCACTTTGTTGTCAAAAAGTGGTGAGAATGAGGGTAAGAGAGAGGGGAAGGGAAGAAGAGACACAAAGAGACAGACAGAGAGGTAAGCTGAGAGAATGATAGAAAAAGACAGAGACAGAGGGAGGAAGGAAGGATGGAAAGGAGGAAGAAAAGAAGGAAGGAAGGAAGGAAGGAAGGAAGGAAGAAAGGAAGGAAGGAAGGAAGGAAGGAAGGAAGGAAGGAAGGAAGGAAGGAAGGAAGGAAGGAAGGAAGGAAGGAAGGAAGGGAGGAAGGGAGGAAGGGAGGAAGGGAGGAAGGGAGGAAGGGAGGAAGGGAGGAAGGAAGGAAGGAAGGAAGGAAGGAAGGAAGGAAGGAAGGAAGGAAGGAAGGAAGGACGGACAGAAGGAAGGAAGGAAGGAAGGAAGGAAGGAAGGAAGGAAGGAAGGAAGGAAGGAAGGAAGGAAGGAAGGAAGAGGAGAGACAGACAGGAAAAAGAAAGAAGAGAGACACATGGAAAAAGACACAGAAAGATAGACAGGGTAATAGGCAACATAAAATTGTCCATCATTATAGCCATGATTTTCCCACAGAAGGTAATATTTTTATATGATATATATATATATATACATATATATACATATATACATATATATATGATAGAGATAGATATGTTTGTATGTATGGATACACATATACATTATATAATTTTACATCATACAAACATGCAAGATTTTGCAGACAATTGAAACTAGGTAGGAGCAAAGTCCCAAGTTAAGGAGAAGTAACAGCAGATGCTGTTTAGGCAGTGTACTATTCAGAAGTAAACTTAATGGGGGCAGTGCTTTGTTAAAACTGCAAGTTCACTGAACTAAGAGAATGAAATATAGGTGAGAGCATGTCCATGGTTATTAAGGTGATTGGTTTTTACTTCTTTTCAGACTGTATCTTCTCAATATTCCTTTGTAAAATCTAAATGTATTCACAGGTTACATGATAATAAAGCACTAATTAACAGTATCAGTGCTATTAAGCAGACATTAATTGTACTTAATGGTTAATACTAAGTTGATCCAACAACAGTAGAGGATCTCCCTAACATCTCTGGGTACACCCTAGAATACTGAGGGAAAGATGTGTCCACAGGGAACCTGACATACTAGTAGTACATTGGGAGAGGTATCTTGGGAGACACACATAGGATGGATCTCCAAAAATCAGAAGATCCATCTTCCTTTATTTTCAAAGTCCTTTTTGGGTGCTTCTATGGCCTGAGTCCAATTATTTTGTTTTGTTTTGTTTTTCTTGGAAGCTTTTGATGTAGGAGCTTTGAATTTGTTATCTTCTTCTGAGGATGTATTTTTTTTTTTTTGGAGGGGAAATGAGGATTAAGTGACTTGCCCAGGGTCACACAGTGTCAAGTGTCTGATGCAGGATTTGAATTCAGGAACTCCTAAATCCAGGGCCAGTGCTTTATCCACTGCACCACCTAGGTGCCCCCTGAGGGTGTATTTTGATCTTCCTTGTCACCAAAAACACTTTCTAGGGTCAGCATTTTTTTTTCTGTCTGCTCATTTTCCTAGCCCATTTCTTGACTTTTACCTCCTTCTTAACATGGGGTATTGCTTCCAGGAAGCATTGTCCAAAGTTTCAGGGGGTCCAAGGTGGTACGATTTAAGGAGAGGCTCATTCCTCACTCCCCTGGTCTGTGCTATGATTTGCAAGCAAACGCAGGTCCATTTGCCCTTTAACCCAGAAAGACAATCTTGTTTGACTGTGGCTCCCAGCTCCAGCATGCCTGTGCCCCTCCCCTACCTGGGCTGCTGGCAGACTGTTTCCTGGGTCTGAGCTTGGGCAAAACAACAATGTCCCACCTCAGTGCCAGTAGACACCCCTGTAATCTCCCCCCAGCCAACCTTTCAATCCCCTCACCATCCATAGGCTCAGTTCCAGGAACAGCTGCAGCCACAGGGAGAAGGCCCTCTGGAGCAACATGCCTGGGTCTGAATCTGTGGGGATGAGCCTCCTCATTATACTTTTAACCTGGTTCACCTGCATAATCCCCATGGGGAAGATTAGGGACATGTAACATATGAGTTCTAGGTTTCTCCCTTTACCAAATTGGTAAAGCTTATTTGAAGCAGTCACTGAACATTCATCATTGATGGCAATGAGGAGATTGGATCACAAGTCCAAGCTAAACCTGAGCCTTCCTCCCAATCCTAAATTTGATTCCTCTGTTTTCATCTCTGCCCTTTTTCCCCAATTTACCTAAGGAATCCTTGAAGTCAATATGCTTTCCCTCATATTATGCCTCTTCCCACTCCCACTCTCAAAATTTTGTTATCAAAGTTATCACTTCCTACCATCAGGACTTGTTCCCATCCCATTTCCAGATCCTCTTCTCTTTTAACTTGAAAGAAAATACTATGTAACTCTAGTTATAGTACCATTTAAGGTACTTTCTATCTCTCAAATTATGATACTATTGAGTTTCACAATTCTATAAAGAGGAAAATTCCATAAGTTTGGCTTTGTGGGGTTTTTTTGGGCAGAATTATTAAAGGGTTTAATGTTTATACAAAAACACATGCATACATATGGATGCATATTAGATAGAGATAGGAACAGATAGATATAGATATAGATACTTCTTTTACCACTATCAAAGAAAAATCTTTTCATCAATTAATGACATATCCTTTCTAAAAACTAAGCACAATAAGCAAAAATCTTTGGGTTTTTTCCCTTCTCTTGTTTTTCCCTCCTATATTTCATAATGGGCATTACACATCTATAAAGAGTAATGACTGTTGTTCTGTTGTTGTTCAGTCATTTTTTAGCTATCTTTGACTCTTCATGACCCCATTTGCTATCTTCTTGGCAAAGATCCTGGAGTTTTGTGTGATTTTCTTTTTTTGGCAGATGTGGAGCTGAGGCAAAAGTGGCTAAATGACTTGCCCAGGGTCACACAACTAGTAAATGTCTGAGGCCAGATTTGAACTCAGGAAGATGAGTCTTCCTGACTCCAGTTATGGTACTCTATCCACTGTACCACCTAGCTTCCCTAAGAACTGTTAGAATGCACTTAAAGTACAGTAAGCCTTTATATGGTAAAAGTTCTGCCCAAGGTTTTTGGCTGGTTTCTATAATTTCATTGCCAATTATAGACTATTGTTACTTCAGGACTCTCATATATGTCTCAGAGGTAATGGGCCAGTCTCAGAAAAGAATCTCCTATCAGAAATATTACTGGTGCTATCTTGGAAAGTTTTCTTTTGACAGACTCAGCCCTTACAGAAAAATTGACAAGCAGATACAATAAAAAGCAAAATCCTGGAGACATACAAACACACACACACACACACACACACATACACTTCATCTCTACTAGTTAGTACACTGAGGAGGTGTCACAAAGGAGAACCCACATCAAGAAATTGTTCTGACAAAACTTAGTGCAATAGACCAGTTTCCTCTTTGGTCTTATTCTTCCCTCTCTTAAAATTAAAACCACATAAAACATCACTATTGGTCAGATCAGGTGAATCAACCAGCAAATGCTATCTCCCTAAATTCCACAATAACATACCTTTTCAAGTTGTCACAATGGCAGAATAATGTAACCTCCTTATATTGTATCTGCTGTTTCCCACAACCTCTGAGGTTGCTTCATCCATGAATATTTTCATTCATTCAGCAACCTTCCGTTGAGAGAAAAATGGGAACACCTATAAACTAGTGGTAGGTTTTGCACTTTTACATTTGCAAAACTTTTTATCCTCACAACAAATTTGAAAGGTGCTATTATGATTCCAATTCTATATTGAAGAAATTGAGGTAGAAAGAATTAATGAGCTTGCTGAGAGTAAAATACTAGGTAAATATATGAGGCCAGATTTTAATTCAGATTTTTAATCCAGGTCCAGAGTTCGATTCACTGTGTCACCTAAGCTTCCTTATATGATTCATGATGAGCATTTGGATAGGGGTGGTAGAGAGAATGAAGATGTATAGGAGAGAAATGAAGGCCTTAAAATCAAGAGTCTTTGGTCAATATTGGATATAAAAGGTGAAAGGAGGTTTACTTCAAAAATAGTTTTGAGGTAAACCTTAGAGTTTGGAAGAGTGGTGTTACCCTAGGTAATCTGGGAGAGAAGATATTAAGAAAAACAATTAATTCAGGCATAGCCATGTTGAGTTTAAGGTGTTGGTTCAATATTCATATAGAGATGTCTAGTAAATTCGACTTGAATTGTGAATCCAGTACTGAAATTCAGAAAATTGGCTAAATATGTAAATTTAACATCATATGCCTATTAGTACAGAATTGAATTGAATAGCTTGTACCTGAAAAGTCTAGGGAAAAGGATATAGAAAGAGAAGAGGGCTCATGATAGAAACCTGAAGGATATTCTTATTTTAGGGACTGGACAAAGATGATGAAAGAAGGCCAAGGAGGATTAAGACAGGAAAGAGAATAAAAATTCTAACAAAAGTCAAAGGTAGAGAAAATATCCAAGAGGAACACATGGTCAAAAGTGCATAAAAAACCAAACCTCCCAAAAGTTTGAGTATTAGCAGAGGACATAAGATTTGGCAATTAGACCTAATTACAAAGGTTACACTTTCTATGAATTTAGCAGTGAAAAGGAGACTTAAAAGATGACAGTGCTAACAGGTAACCATTCCAGTGTTAAATATTTTTATGAAGAGAAAATTATTTTATAGTTAAGTAAAATCCCTTATGGCATTTAAGCAAATATTCTTTCCTAATTCTGGTGAAAGGTGTGAACTAGTATCTACTAGCCTCTGTATAACCATCTAGATGCTTCAAAACAATTTCCTTCAGTCTTCACCTCTCTTTCAGAGGCCATAAAATCTTAGGTCCAACCCTCTTGCTAATTTCAACATTTTGCATATGTCATATTTAAAGTAGAAGACAAGAGAGGGCACATTTGTAAGAATGATTATAGAAGAGGTCATTGGGATTAAGATACTATATTAGAAGGGAAGCTGATTTTTTTTTTTTTTTTTTGCCCTTCCTTTCTCTCCGGGCTGCTGCCATGGTGCCGCTACTCCGCCTGTCTCGGTTCCCCGGCCTACAACCACGACCCCGCTCAGAGCCAGTCTCCCTGCTTCGGATGTGGCGGCTCTCCCCGGCAGCCGAGGCACAGGCTAGGGCCTGCTTGAGGAGCTGCTCGAGGCCGGCGCCGCCTGCATGGCGCTCTACGACCCCTACCGCCACGACATGGTAACTGTTTTGGGTGAGACCACAGGACCCCAAGCTCTACGGGCAATCAGGGAACGGATGAGGAGGGACCCCGAGGGTGCCCAGATCCTGCTGGAACAGCCTCAGATTCAGCTCTCTACCCTGGGCTTGAACAAACTCCCGAGCCTACCAGAGAACTCCTTTGGTTGGGAGTTTGTCCACTTTCTTAATATTAATAGGGTTTCCCCAGACACTAGAGCACCCACTCGCTTTGTAGATGATGAGAAAACTCGCTTACGTGATCCAGCGTTACCATGAAGTTCATTACCTATTCCACACCTTTTTGGGGATGCCCAGCAACATGCTTAGAGAAATTGTGGTTAAGTGCTTTGAAGCCATCCAGACAGGCTTGCCCATGTGTGTCTTAGGAGCTGCCCTTGGTCCCATCTGACTCAGCTCCAAGAAGTTGAAGATATTGATATCAGAGCTGATTCCCTGGGCAGTTCTGAATGGCCCAAACTCCCTATGTGTCCTCAACCTTTACTATGAACAACCAATGGTGGGAGCAATCCATAGGAGACCTTCGGGAGGAGCTAGGCATCACTCCACCCCCTACTGTGCAGACAGGCCCCTGAACTCAATCCCCAAAACTCTGAGCCAACAGGTTCTGCCAACCCTCTGCTACTGGTTAAAGGGCTGACCTGCCCAGGACCTTTTCATTCTAAGACATCTAGCCTCAGATGGGGGATGAAGAGATTTCAATTAAGTGACCTTAAAAGGATTTGTGTATCCCATTTTCTCCCAAATGAGATATGGGAATAAAAGGAATCTACTTATTTGTTCAGAAGAAATCTCTTCAGAAGGGGAGAAGCAATCCACCACTGCCATGTAAGTGGAATTGAATGGGCTCAAGACAGATAATTCTGTTGATTTATCATGAATCCATGGCTCTGTGAATTTATTTAATTGCTCTGCTCTGCTCTTCCCTGGAAGAATTCCTTCTACTTCATCATACTTCTCCGACTGTTTTATCCTTTTCTCTCTCCTTCCCTCCATGATCAAGAATCTTTTTGGGGGGCAGCTAGGTGGCCCAGTGGATAAAGCACTGGCCCTGGATTCAGGAGGACCTGAGTTCAAATCCAACCTCAGACACTTGACACTTATTAGCTGTGTGAACCTGGGTGGTTCACTTAAGCCCAATTGCCTTACCAAAAAAAACAAAAAAAAGAATCTTTTTGGGTGGTTTGGGCAGGATGCCAGGATATCAATTTTGGGGCTGCACAACAGCCGCATTGACATCATATGTATTATTCTACTTCTATAGATAAAGAAAGAAACTGTAGCTCAGAAAGATTAAGTGACTTGCTGCTGGTTAATAACTAATGTCAAATAGTAGTAAATGACTATAGCAATCTACTGTTTGATGAACCCAAAGACTCCCGCTTCTGGTATGAGAATTCAGTCTTTGACCAAAATCTACAGGGAAAACTGGAAGATAGTATAGCAGAAACTAGGCATAGACCACCATCTTACACCATATACTAAAATAAGGTCAAAATAGGTTAGACATAAAGGGTGATACCTTAGGCAAATTTGGAGAGGAAAAATAGTTTACCTGTAAGATCTATAGAAAGGGGAAGAATGTATGACCAAACAAGAGAGAACATTATGAAATGCAAAATTGATAATTTTGATTACAATTAAATAAAAAAAGGTTTTGCAAAAACAAAACCAATGCAAACAAAATTATAAGGAAAGCAGAAAGCTGGGAAACAATTTTTTTTTTTTTTAGTGAGGCAATTGGGGTTAAGTGACTTGCCCAGGGTCACACAGCTAGTAAGTGTTAAGTGTCTGAGACTGGATTTGAACTCAGGTACTCCTGACTCCAGGGCCGGTGTTCTATCCACTGCGCCACCTAGCTGCCCCAGGGAAACAGTTTTTACAGCCAGCGTTTCTGATAAAGGCCTCATTTCTAAAATATATAGAGAACTGAATCAAATTTATAAGAATACACATCATTCCCCAATTGAGAAATGGTGAAAGGATGTGAACAGATGGAAATTAAGGTTATCTATAGTCATATGAAAAAAATGTTCTATATAACTATTGATTAGAGAAATGCAAATTAAAACTACTCTGAATTGCCACCTTGTGCCAATCAGATTGGCTAATATAACAAAAAAAAAAAAGGAAAATGATAAATGTTGGAGAAGATGTGGGAAAATTGGAACACTAATAAATAGTTGGTGGAGTTGTAAACTAATCCAACCATTCTGGAGAGCAATTTGGAACTATGCCCAAAGGATTATAAAACTATGTACCTTTTGATCCAGCAATATCACTACTAAGTGTGTATCCCAAAGAGATTTTAAAAAGGGGGGGGGGCGCATATACAAAATTATAGTAGCTCTTTTTGTGGTGGCAAAGAATTAGAAATTGAGGGGGTTCCCATCAATTGGGGAATGGCTGAACAAGTTGTGGTATGTGAATATGATATAATACTATTGTAGTATAAGAAATGATGAGCAGGCAGATTTCAAAAAACCTGGAAAGACTTATTGGATGGGTGCTGAGTGAAATGAGCAGGACCAGGAGAACTGAGTATAAGAGCAACATTGTGTGATGAGCAGCTGTGATAGACTTAGCTCTTGTCAGCAATACAGTGATCCAAGAAAATTTCAAAGGACTCATGATGGGAAATGCTCCCCACATCCAAAGAAAGAGCTGTGGAATATGAATGCAGATTGAACCATACTATTTTAATTATTCTTTTGTGTGTTTTTTTTTCTTTCTTGAGTTTTTTTCCCTTTTGTTCTGATTCTTTCACAACAAGACTAATGTGGAAATGTGTTTAACGTGATTGTACATATATAACCATCTTGGAAGGGGTAAGGGAAGAGAGAGAGAGGGAAAATGTTAGAACTCGAAATCTTATAAAAAACAAATGTTCAAAACTAACTTTATATATAACTGGGAAAAAATAAAATCACATTAAGGAAAAAACAAAAAACTAATATCAGGGGGACAGCTAGGTGGTACAATGGATAAAGTACCAGCCCTGGATTCAGGAGAACCTGAGTTCAAATCTGGCCTGAGACACTTGACACTTACTAGCTGTGTGACCCTGTGTAAATCACTTAACCCTCATTGCCTTGAAAAAAAGAAAGAAAGAAAGAAAGAAAAGAAAAGAAAAGAAAAACTAATGTCAGAGGCAAAACTCAAACCAAAGAGTCTCCTGGCTCCAAGACTAAGATTTTTTCCATTTTAGCATACTGCCTGAGTTCACACAGAGGGTGTGAAGCCATAAAATTAGAGAACTTAATTACCCCTAAGAACTGGTCACCCACGGACTATAAGAATCCAACTATAAAATAGAAATAAATACACACTTAAATAATTGAACAAACATTAATTGCTCATTAGTAGGTCAAGGAAATATAATAAAAATTAGGTTATTACCTAAAAAAAAAAAAAGAGAAGCTGAGTTTTAAAAGTCATGATGAAAAGACACCTTCTGCAACCCACAGCACATAGGTGCCCCACCCTTCAGAACATGACTCCACCCCTTATCCTTCACCTTGACAGCCCTTCAGTAGGACAGGCCTCATCTGTGGGACAGGAGGTTAAAGGTGATTGAAAAGATACAGTGATTAAAAATATCTCCTTCACCTTCTTGCCCTTTTCACCATCTTTTCATAGAGCCCAGGATATTGGCGGGGGAAGGGGGGGATCAGAATATTATAAGAATATATCAGCAATTTGTTAAAACTATGGAATGGATAAGAGTTGAAAGGGAAAAACTAAGCAAACATGGGGGTGGGGCTTGGGGAAGACTATAAAGGAAGTGTGTAGTGGGGGGGAAGATGGCACAATTGATGACCAAAGGAAGATTATGTGTGTGTGTGTGTGTGTGTGTGTGTAATTAGTGAAGATGTGGCCTAATAGAAGACTTTGTAACCACTTAAGCATTGCTCCTCCAAAGAAACTCCATTCCAAGTCCTTCATAATTGTCATGTGAGTACTGTTTCCATTTAAATACTAGCCCATGTAACTTATAGAAAATCACTTAACCTATTTGACTCTCAGGTTACTTGTAAAATGTAAATTATAATACATAGCCTTCCAACCTCACAGAGTCATTGTGAAGATTAAATAGATGTGAGGGGTGGCTAGGTGGTGCAGTAGATAAAGCAGTGACCCTGGATTCAGGAGGACCTGAGTTCAAATCCAGCCTCAAACACTTTACAATAACTAGTTGTGTGACCCTGGGTAAGTCATTTAACCCTCATTGCCCCACCAAAAAAAAAAAGTTAAGAAGAAGAGGACCAAATAGATGTAAATGTGCTTTGAAAACTTTCAAGTACAGTATAAGTTTAAGGAATAGTGATTATGATTTTTTATATTTCATAGGAGGTTAGCCAATAAGAAAGCAAGAGAGGCATAATAGATAGAAGGGGGAAGGGAAGCTAATAAACATTAATTATTCACCCACTATGTGACAAATATTGTTAGCACTTACATATATTATTTTTTTCAGTGATTAAGGACATATTTAAACTCAGGTCTTCCTAACTCCAGGTCCAGTGCTCTATCCACTGAATTTCCTAGCTACTTCTGAATCATCTAACTGCCTCTAGGAAGAACAAATACTGAACTAGTAGCAATAAAATATTAAAATAATGACAAAGATTTGATATTGCTGGGAAAATTCTTAATTTATTAAATTATATATGAAAAGTGGATCAGCTAAATGTCTCAGTGAATAGAACACTGGGTCTAGAGTCAGGACATGAGTTCAAATGTGGCCTCAGACACTCACTAGCTGTGTGACCTTGGGCAAGTCACTTAAGCTCTGTTTGCCTTAATCCATTAGAAAAGGAAATTTCAAACCACTCCAATATCTTTGCCAAGAAAATCCATGGTGGGTCGTGAAGAGTCAGACATGACCGAACTAAACAACACCAAAATATGGAGAGAAGATACAAATGAAAATGTATGAATGGATTTTGTTCTGCCCAGGAAAAGGGAGTATGTTCATATCAGAGAGATCATGGATCCATCAAAGAATCAAAGTAGTATCATTCAATATTAAGTTACTAGGGAAGGAAGAGAAGAAGTAAATCCAAGAAAAGACTTGAGTGAATCAATTTCTTCCAGATCTCATCCTAACTGTGTACCTTGACTTCTGGTAAGAAGAATATCTTATACTTGGGATTGAGGAAGAGAGGATATATATCTTACAATCGAGGTTAGAATCAGGGATCAGCCCTAAGATATGAAGGGTCTTTAAAAGCTCACCTAGTGCAAGAAGAGATGAAATTACCTTTTTTTTTTCTTTTTTTTTTTGTGGGGCAATGAGGGTTAAGTTACTTGCTCAGGGTCACGCAACTAGTAAATGTCAAATATCTGAGGTTGAATTTGAACTCAGATCCTTCTGAATCCAGGGCTGGTGCTTTATCCACTGTACCACCTAGCCCTGGAAGATACCTCTTTCAAAGTGAGATTTGTCAGGAGTCATGCTTCTACTTTTAATGTTATATCCATGCCCGTGAGGCTGCTGAATGTGACACTAGGAAAGGTAAAGTATTCTGACCTCTACTATTCAGTTGTAGGATACATGACACTAAGAACTATTGCATACCATAACAATGTTTCTTAAAGAGTTTTGATGTGAGGATCAAATGAATAGAGTGGCATAAGTAACTAGTCTTACTGTGAATGAAGCATATCCCTAATGGTAAACCACAATTTCACTGTTTCCTCTCTCAAGGTCTTATTTAATTATTTTGAATATATCCATTTTGTTTTTCACTAGAAAATATGTTCATCATCTCTTTAAGTCAACCAATCTTTTATAAAAATGACAGTCTCATCCTCTCTTTCCAGTGTATTGCCATTCAATTCAAAAGCATTTATTTATTTGTTGGATTGAGAAAAATAAGTCCCACATTATGAGAAAATCCATTTTCACAAAATCTCAGTTGGAAGAATATCTAGAGGTCATATAGGGCAACATACTCTTGGAAAAGTATCCCTAATACAACATTGTTAACAAGTGTCCATCCATCATTTGTTTGATGAACCCCAACAAAGGAACAATCTCCCATGAACACCCACCTTCCTATAGGGCAATAAAATTGTTATAAAGTCAATTTGTTTGTCTTTTCCATGAATCCTGGTGTTGCCTGTCTGCAACTTTCACACATTTCTTATCATTCTATTTAATAGGAACGAGAAAGCTAAATCTAATTTCTTTGCAAAATGATAGTCCTTCAAATACTTGAAAACAGCTATCATGCCCCTACTAAGCTTTCTTTTTGTCCAAATTGAAGATTCTAAGTTCTTTTAACTTCTCTCTTCATATGATATAAATTTCACGTCCCTTACCATTACAGTTGCCATCTTCTGGAATTTTTTCATATTGTTTTGCCATTTTTCTGTGTTTCATCACTGTCCTTCTTAAAAGTCCCTTCCCCAAACCAAATTTTCCTTCTTAATTCCACAGCATTTTTAACTGTGCCCTTGTTTTAGTCCTCAAGACATCTCCATATAGTTTAGATTCTCTGTTTTTCTTCTTCTTGGGCAAAGAGGGAAATCTTTCTCACTTTCCTTTTCTCAACTTTTTATTTTATTTGGGGGGGGGCAGGGCAGTGAGGGATAAGTGACTTGCCCAGGGTCACAAAGCTAGTAAGTTTCAAGTGTCTGAGGCTAGATTTGAACTCAGGTCCTCCTGAATTCAGGGCTGGTGCTCTTTCCACTGCACCAGCTAGCTGCCTGCCTTTTCTAAACTTTTTGTTAGAGGCCCTGCTTGAAGACTTTATTGGCTCTAATACTCTATGAATCTGAATTGCTATAGAGTCTCCAGGCTTTCATTATGGAAAGAGAGGTCAGACTTTCTATTAGAGGAATGTCTCCATCAGCCTGGAGACAGGAGTCACACCCCACCACAAGATATTGAACTTTACAGTCTGAACATTAAAGCTGGGAATGGACTATTTAGTCAGCAAACGTGTGAAGCTTTCTAGTACAAATGAAAATAGTTTACTTGGGGTCCCATATGGCCAATTTATGTATTTGTTCACATCTAAATGTTTTAAATCTCCTCAATGCTAGAGTAATCCCTGCCAAATAAAATCATTCCAAAACACTGGTATTATTTTTTAGTAGTAGTGACATACTTATCTATTTTCATTTTTCCATTAAGTGGAAAATGTTGTGAGAAGCAATAGAATGAATAGTAAAACCAAATTCTGGACTTCTCCTTTGATGGAGAGGTACAGTGGAGCAGTAAACTGTCACTTTAGAATTCAGAGGACAATAGCTCACATTCACAGCTAGAACTACATCATATGTATTTATTTCCAAGGGTGAGAAAACTTCTCCTTAGTTTGAACTGTTGAAAATTGGAATGTTCTATCTCAGCAAGTAGAGGATTCCCTCCATTTGGAGGTATTTAAGCATCATCTGTATGATAACTTGTTAGGGAGGTAAGAGGGGATTCCAGTTCCAGTTAGGGTTGGACTAGATTGACTGATTCTTGTCAAGCTCTAAAATTCTATTCTTCTTTGAAAGGGACAGGGAGGAATAAAGCATAACCTGGCCCCTTTGTACTGTTCCAGTTACATGTTGCTACCCTCTAGACACTATATGATTCTCTTACACTCAATCATTTATAGTTCCTTGAACATAACACTGCATGTCCCACATCTCTTGCCCCTGGATCCAGATGGCTTTGGAGGAGAGATTGAGGTTAATAATCTTGCAAAGCTCTCCCTCACTGAAGTCCAATTCACTACAAGTCGTGATATCACCCTGATGTCATGGTCCTCTTTATGAACACATGACAAACAACAACAATATTACTTCCCATATACTATGTATATGTTTTTCTTTATTATTATTATTATTATTATTATTATTATTATTATTGAGTTACATGTTGGCTTTCCCATTATAATGTGAGCTCCTTACAGTCAAGAATATTTTTGCCTTCCTCTATAAATAGAGGCTGCTGGGTGGTATAGTGTATAGAGCACCAAACCTGAATTCAGAAAGACCTGAGTTCAAATATGATCTCAGATACTTACTACCTTTGTGGCCCTGTAAAAGTTTTCCTCTGCCTGCATAAGTTTCTTCAACTGTAAAATGGGGATAATTATAGCACACACAATGTGCTCCTCACAGGGTAGTTTTGTGAGGAATAAATAAGATGATGTTTATAAAGTGCTTACCACAGTTCCTGGAATATAGTAAGTACTTAATAAATCCTTCCTTCCCAGTGCTTTAGCACAGTGCTTGGCATACAGTAAGTGCTTAATCAATGTTAGTTGATTGATTAAATTACTTATTGTCACCATCAACTTCTATATCCCCTGCCTTGATTGATTTGATAAAGAAGGGATCACTAACATCATCAATAGGTTCATATTATCCTACTTAGGAGAGTTCTTTGAGAACAACACATAGCCTTGACACTTTCTTTACCCCTGATCTTTCCTGACTGGATCTTCTACCCATTGGCCTCTACTCTTTTATTGCCTTGATTTTAACATGGCATTGCCCCAAATATAAAAGAAGAGGAAAAGAGAATACCATTCTCCACACATCAGGACCACTATTACAAGACCAGAGATTTAGAGTTAGAAGGGACCTTAATGGTCTTATAATTCAACTGTCTCATTTTACCAAGGAGGAAACTGAAGACCAAAATGGTTATTCACACAGATAGTAAGGGAAAGAGGCAGTTTTTAAACACATGAAATCTAACTCTAAAATCAATTATCTTTCAACTGTACTACACTCCCTTTTTCTCTTTTATTTGTTATGATTATAGTCACAAAATCTTAGAGCTGGAAGGCCATTAAACATCACCTGGCTGAACCCATCTATCTTCCCCCTATGACTTTGACAACATTTATGGAAAATATAGTCATCCAACCTCTGTATGAATATTTCCATGATGGGAGGCTTATTTCTCTACAAAATTAATGTGATCATTTAAGAAAAGCTGAATACATTGTACTATTTGAATCTATTAGAGGGGTTTATTCCATTTATTTAAAAAAGTTTTCAAGACCTTCACATCTATTATCTCATTTAATTCTCAAAGTAACTCTGTGAGGTTCTTTCTACTGTTATCTCCATTTTACAAAAGAGGAAAATGAGTCTGAGAGAAGTTAATTAGCTTGCCCAGGGTCATGTAAGTAGCATCAGATTCATATAAATAGCATTGAAGCTAGATTTTCCTGACTCCAGCAATAGCCATCTATCTATTAGCTTGCTAGATGCCTTAAGGTAAACACAAATTATATTGAGAAAGTAGAACTATTTGTTGGAGGAATTGGTGGAAATCTAATATACTACATGGGAAATTAGCTTAACTTTGAAGGAACTAAGAAAAGTATTTTATGGTTGGGAGACAACCAGTGCAAAGGTATAGATACAGGTGATAGAAGGTTGTATGTGAATGGCATTTTATCCTTGAGGCTATCGGGAACCACAAGAGTTTTTTGAGAAGAGGAGTTAGGACCATAAATTTGGCAGCTGTTAAGAGAAACATTTATGGTTTAAAGACCAATTAGGAGGTTATTGTAATAGTCCAGGAAAGAAGTTACACATGACTGACTAAGGTGTTGAAATATTTTAAATATTGGTCATAACAATTATTCAGGTAGTTGTGAGCATTCCAGACTCATTAAAATTTCAACTATTTGAGGCAATTCCAAATTTTATGTATGCTAAAAACCTAACAACCAACTACTCACTCATCTCTTCCACACTGTTTCCTTCTTCCTTATACAAATACTTGTGCTGATGACACAAGCTAAATGAGTAGAATCTTCTGTGCTCCAGTCCAATCAACAGTGCTTAATTTTATTGATAGGTCACAGGTTGAGATAAGGAAATTTATAATAATGAAGTGATACCCAGAATAATCACAAAAATTCCAAAGGAATAAAATTCATCATCTTGCCTCATTTTTGTTTGTTTTGCCTTATGTTTAGGCATAAGGGAGCCCTTATGACATTTATAAGACATCAATTTGCTCTATCTTTTTTCTTCAGGAAACTAAGCATAACAGCCACTGATTTGACATCTAAGTGCTCCTGACATGCAAATTTAAGACAGTTCAAGGTTTCCAATAAATTCGTCAAAGCCCAAACTCATTATTTCACATATGTGTGTGCTTCTTTGTGTTTTTCTCAAGAATAAGTTTTAAATCTGTTAGGAATATTGTTCAATATGTTGGAATATTTGACCCATAAGATGCTTTCTAATATTACATTCTATGATCCCACATGATTGTGGAAAAGTACTAGGAAACAAGAATGATATGGGTGAAAGGAAAAGAAGTAGTGTGTTTTAAATAAATTTGTATAATTTAAATTAGAATTGTGATAGCTCTTTTTTGATTTATGCTTACCAATTTATTTATCAGGATATGAAGCAACTTTCTTGATTTTAACACATGCTGGCAATAGGATCTTTGATGGGCTTGCATAGTTTATTATAGATTATTAGTTTAAATCTTCATAGGAAAGTAAAAGAAACTATTTATGAGAGTCACTTGATTACCCATAAATACCACTGATATAATTTCTTTGCTCTGGTATTAGAAAAACACAGAGAAATAAGACAGTGACAAATATCCCTAGCATGTACCTTCCAACTAATGTCAAGAGCAATTAACCTCATATTTCCATTACTACTTGATTATCAAGGCCAAATATGAAACTTGACACTGTCACTCATTGATGGTCACTTCATTTCATTAGCCTCCTGTACAAACAATATTGTGCCTTGGGAAATTTCCAAACTCAATATTTTGGAAACCATGGCTATATTACAGTTAATGCTCATCTAATCAAAAGTGCATGTTCAATATTTTCAATAGAAGACTCTGGATGGATTTCATTAAGCTCTGCCTTCAGATGAACTGTTCTTAGGTTGCTTAAGTTTTGTATGTTAGTTAAAATAATTAAAGAATGTCTGAATTAAAAGTATTTGTCCAAAATTTGTCCTATGACAAGAACTTTAACAGTTTCTGGGGAAACAAAAAAAAGGCAATCCAAACTTGTATAATAATAAGGAAAGATAATACATATATGGAATTTTTCTTCATGTCAAATGGAAAGACTCAATGATGCTTTGGATATAGTAGCAAAGGAAATATTAGTGTATCTCCTATAATGCTATTTTTATTGTTAAAACCATTTATATTTCTGAAATTCAGACATTTGAAAGTTTCAGAGATTTTGATGATGATCTATTTTAGGGACAACAGAAGCTGTGGCTGCTGAATAGATATGGATATCAGCACCTGCAGATGCAACTGGCAGATAATATTTCGATAAGAATCTCTTCCCTTAATTTTAGGTTTAGAGATTAGGTTAGTACTAGGGTTGGAGTTTAGTGGGGGTGGGATACTTCTATTCCTTAGAATCTTAGCTTTACCTGTACATTGTTGGTAACTGTTTGACTGCTGGAGTTGATGGTGGCAAGGTCCCTTCTTCACTGGGTTGCATCCCTTGGTGATCAAGTGAGGACAATAGTTTGACTCACTTGACACATGTGACCATTTTTCTTTCCCTCATATTGCCTTGAAATTTTAATTATCTTGGCTTGCTGGCCCTGTTAGTTGGTTAGGAGTTAATTGTTGTGGTGAGTGTGGTGGGTCTCTTCTCTAGATTCACTCCCCTGGATAATAGATGCTGGGGTCAGGTTAGAATACTGGTCAATTAGTTCAACTTCCTGATTTACAGATCAGGAAACTTGAGAGAATAAGTAACCCATCCAATGTCACCTAAGTGTTCAGTGTGAGACAATATTTAAATCTAGGAAGTGTGTAATTTAAAATTCTAAATGTGGGTTCTAATCTGTCCCCCTAGTTTTATGGGAGAAACTGACTAAAATCATTGATAAATGAGTTTAGAATTTTTTAAGGGTTTATTGAAAGATCATAAAAGAAAGAGAAAGATTGAGAAGAGATTTCTTATAACCTGGCAATCCCAGTCTTCCTAGTCTCCCACTTCTGAAGTTCCTTGCCACCATGCCAATGTCTCACAGCCAAAGAGGAAGCACCATTCTGCCAGCCTCTGCTTCCTCCTTCATGTTCCAGAAATGGGAGGCTCCTTGAGTTGACTGGCTGGTAGCTTTGACAGACAGTACCCACAAGCAAATGTCACTTCCTGGCACCAAGGTTCTTGACCACATGGCTTGGCCTCAGAGGCCTTCTCCTCATGGTGGAGCTTTTTTACAGTAAGTTTCCAGCAGGTTGCATCATTCCAATCTTTATAGTGCCCCCTTTGTTTCTTCAAGAAACATGGGGTGTTTCCTTGATGAAACAGTCAAAAATAACAGAATAGAATACCCTATGCTAACTAACAATATGTTAATAACAATATAGAAAAGGGAGAGAGGAAAGTTTTGTCCAGATGTGTGGTCCCTCATGAGGGAGGGCCTCTGCAGAGAGTACATATTACAGATGGTGTATATTATAACAGAAGGAGGAAAAAAAAAACCCCAGCAAAAAAGAAAGTGTTCATATAAAGTCTCTAAACTCTTGTCTTCTTGGAATGGTTGTCAGGACCAAACTGGACTCTGGCCTGGTAAGCTGGACTCTGATCTGGAAAGCTGGATTCACTTCTTTAGCTGTTGAACTGCTGGATTTTTACTAATTCTTAGCATAGCATTGTCAATGATCAAATTAATACATTCCCTTCCTTCATATACTACAGGGTTGAGGTAGTTATGCAATCTATGACACTTCTTATCACCATGTGTCAGTATCAAAGCCAAATTTAATAATGTGTTCATGACACCAGAAAATGTTATAGAAAGGTTATCCTAACACATCTAATGGTTTCGAGACAGCCAGTAATTGTGCTAGGCCAGAGGTAGATGGATTCTGACCATGCTATTAGACTGAGTGAGTGAAAAGGAAAACAAAAATTGTTAGAATAGGTTATTTTAGGAGGGAGAGAGGACGAAACTGTACTGTGTCTAGCAATTGTGGTCTACAAAGTCGCCATCATAAGCAAACCATGGACTTACGTGTAGCTGTCTCTCCTCTTGTTGCACATATATTCTCTCCAGGTCCTGCATAAAAGCTCACAGTAAGAGCAGTTAGTCTCTGAAATGATAAGTTCCCATAATTCATAAATCTCATATTAATTTCACCAAAGACAATATGACGGTAAAAATGCATGCTATGCTACATAACTGATGATGTACTTGTAGTATATACAATAATTCCAAACCACACCCAGAGAATAATGACATATAAATGATAAATGAACCTAAATAGCTGATAATATTAGTCATTACATAATCTTCTTTGAGCAAGTAAACACATTATTTTATACATGAATTTTCTATCTAGTATAACAGTAACAGATACTTAAAAGTGATAATCAACTTATCAAAAAAGAAATAAGACTCCAATCAGCAAGACTCAATATTTAATGTCCATTGATAGATCAAGCAATAGCTTTCAATAACCCTTTTTTTAATCTCTTTTTTTAAAAACAGAATCCCATAAACAAAACTCACTAAACTCATGGTTCTCTCAAAAAAAAGAATTATGATAGCTTCTGAGGCCCAATGGCCCACAACATATACTTAAAATGTCTTTGAAAAGTCACTTAGTTTACAAAATTGAGTTAAAAAGAAAGCAAAAAAAAAAGTCAAAAAGAAAGCAAAAAAAAAAAAACCCAACAAGCAAAAGATTTGCTAAGCACCCTTTTGTGCTCATGAGGTAACTCAAAGATGTGGTGAATTGCAGAACTTTTCAATGCCTTTCAAAAGCAAAACAACAAAACAAAACAAAAGACAGTTTCAAGGAACAAAGGTTAAGTAGGGGAAGGGGAAAGGAGTTGCCAAACTGTGTAATTTAAAATTCTAAATGTTGGTTCTAATCTGTAGCCCCCCCCCCAGTTTTTTGGGGGGAAACTGACTTAAATCACTGATAAACAAGTTTAGAATTTTTTAAAGGGTTTATTGAAAGATAGTAAAAGAAAGAGAAAGATTGAGAAGAGATTTCTTATAACCTGGAAATCCTAGCCTTCCTAATCTCCCACTTTTGATGTTCCCTGCCACCATGCTGATGTCTCCCAGCCAAAGAGGAAGCACCATCCTGCCAGCCTCCGCTTCTTTCTTCATGTTTCCCTCCCAGAAATGGGAGGCTCCTCAAGTTGATTGGCTGATAGCCTTGATAGACAGTACTCACGAGCAAACATCACTTCCTGACACCAAGGATCTTGACCACATGGCTTGCCCTCAGAGGCCTTCTCCTCATGGTGGAGCTTTTCTACAGTAAGTCTCCAACAGGTGGCATCATTCCAATCATTACAGAAGTTTGACTCTGCATCCAACATTCTATCTTACCAGAGCAAAATTCTGTACTCAGACATATAAGCCTCATGGAAAAAATAATTCAAGTGTTAAGCATTTAAGAATTCTTGGACTATGATCCTTTTGTCCTTCTCACCTTCTTGGCTTCCCAGAATTCATTGGATAGCCTGGAAGTGAGAAGATGAAGACATGATTTCCAGGATACCCTTCCCACTTTAATTTCCTTGACCACTTTTCTGATCCTAGCCTATCTAGACTCCATAAACATTTCTCATAGGGAAAAATATCATAACTGTTTACATTCCTTGGATAAGGTGTGACTCACCAATTCTAACTCTTCTAGGGAGATGTAGACTATCAGACCATAACACTGATCCTTTTTCTATGCCCTCCAGACTCCTGAACACTCGTATGATCTGTTGATGCACTCTGAGCATCTCTGGGTCTTTTTCATTTGTTCTTTGGATGAACAATTTTATATGCTATCTCTCTAATCAAAGTTGAAATCAGGAAAAGTTTTGGTTTTTTCCATTTGTATTCTCCAAATTTAGTGAAGTGCTTGGCACATAGTAGGTTCTTCTTAGTCAATGACATTTAAGTGGTTTCCCCCTATGCCCAGATCTTTTCCTCCTAACCTGTACAGGCTTCCATAGTATCCTTCAAGACTTATCTCAAACTTCAACTTCCAATAAACATATATTAACAATCTGCTTTGTGCCATTCATGATACTAGGTTCTGGGTTGACAAAGACAACAGTGAAACAGCCCATGCCCTTAAGGAACTTTGCTGTTGGTTCTGTGTTTTAGTTGTCAAAGTTGTATCTGACTCTGTTGTTCCATTTCTCATTTTCTTAGCAAAGATAATCAAGTGAATTGATATTTTATTCTTCAGTTAATTTTACATATGAGGAAACTGAGGCACACAGGGTAAAGTGACTTGCCTAGGTTCAAACAACTACTAAGGGTCTGATGCTGGATTCAAAGCATGTCCTCCTGACTCCAGGCCTTTTTCTTTATCCCTTGTGCCACTTAGCTGTCTTCTAAAGGAGCTTACATATAAATTCAAAAGTATACACAAATAAAGACAAAGAATTTTTGAGGAGAAGGCACTAGCAGATGGGGAAATAGGGAGAGCTTCATTTAGAAGATGATTCTTGAGATGAGTCCTGAAGAAAACTAAGAGGAAAAAGTGAAGAAACAATGTTCTGTGCATAGGGAATAGAAAAGGCAATGAAATGGCACTAGAAGATAGAATTTCACATATGAGGAAGAGGAAAAATGGTCAATTTAGGTGAAGCATAGAATAGATTGCATCAACAGAAAGAAAAGGAGCCTAAAACAGGTAACATCTCAATTTCAGCTGTTTTTTTCTCTCTCATTTTGTGCAAATCACTTCTGAAAGAGGCTGTTAGAGAGGTCTAAAGGCAAGGGATGGAAACAGTGATCTGGTAGTGAGTATGGGGATGGGAACCCAATTCTGTTTCAGGAAAAGTTTGGTGGCATTGTCATTTTGAGACATAGCCATACCTTTGGAGAAGAGAGAGTGTTTGGTGAAGCTGTAATAGAACTTTTAGTAGGAAATCTTGCACACAATTCTACTACTTAAACATACACTTGGAAAGAGCCTGGACATCATATTTCAAAAAATTATCAAGGAAAACTGCCCTGATATCCTAGAACCAGAGGATAGAATAGAAATTGAAAGAATCTACTAATCACCTCCTTCAGGAGATCCCAAATTGAAAACACAAAGTGATATAGACAAATTCAAGAGCTCCCAGGTCATGGAGAAAATATAGGAAGCAGCCAGAAAGAAACAATTCAAATATCTTGCAGTCACAGTCAAGATTACACAGGACTTAGCAAATTCTACATTAAAGGACTGGAGGTCTTGGAATATGATATTCCGTAAGGCAAAGGAGCTAGGATTACAGCCAAGAACCACCTACCCACTGAAATGATATATAATCTTTCAGGGGAAAATAACTATTTAATGACACAGAGGACTTTCAAGCATTTTTGATGAAAAGACTAGAGCTGAGGAAAAGTTTTGATCTTCAGATAGAAGATTCAATAGAAACATTAAAAATGTAAACAGGAAAGGGACAACAAGAAATTCAGTAAGGTAAAACTTCATATTCCTACATGGGAAGAAAATACTTGTAACTCTCAAAAACTTGATAAATATTAGGAAATTTAGGTGGGGTATAAATGGACAGAGAGTGTGGGTATGAGTTGATCATGATGGGATGATAGACTTAAAAAACAAACAAATAAAATTAAGGTGTGAGAAAGGATTGTACCAAGAGAAGAGAGAATGGGGAAAATAGAAAGGAGTAAATTACCTCACATAAAAGAGCTAATAAAGTGGAGGGGAAGATGAGGTTGACTTGAAATGCTTGAACCTTACTCTCAGTAATATTGGTTCAAATATGGAATATTAGACAAACTCATTTGGATATAGAAACCCAACTTAACCAATAAGAAGCCAAGAAGGGATAGAGAATGTGGGGAGATAGAAGAGAGGATGAACTGGGCTATACAGGGTAAAAAATAAACACTGGTGAGGAGGGATGGGGTGAAAGGTTTGTGTGTGTGTGTGTGTGTGAGAGACAGACAGAGACAGAGACAGAGACAGTGACAGAGAAGGAAAAACAGGGAAATAGGATAGAGAGAAATACACAGCTATCATGGCTATAAATGTGAATTGGATTAACTCACCCAAAAACATTAGTAAATATAAGAATTGATTAAAAATCAGAATCCTTTAATATGCTGTTTATAAGAAACACATCTGAAACACAGAAAGACACAGAGTAAAGGTGAAGGTCTGAAGTAGGTTTTTTGCTTCAGCTAAAGAGGGAAAAAACAAAGGTGGCAAATATGATCTCAAAGCAAGAAAAAAGTAGATCTATTTAAAATGTATAAGGAAAGAAATTATATTTTCCTAAAAGTTATAGACTATGTAACAATATCAATACTAAATAGACATGAACCAAATAGTATAGTATCTAATTTTTTATAGGAGAAATTAAATTATTTACAGGAGGACATGTAAAGTAAAACTATAACAGCTGGGGACATCAAATTTCTTCTATCAGAACAAGATAAATCACCACCCCAAAACACCCAAGAAATGAATTAAGGAGGTGAATAGGATTTTAGAAAAGTTGGATATGATAGACCTCTTGAGAAAATGGAATAGGAATAGAAAGGAATATACCTTTTTGTTCTGAGCAGAACATAGGACATATGCAAAAAATGACCATATATGAGAAGATTAAAAACCTCACAACCAAATTCAGAAAAGCAGAAATAGTAAATACATGCTTTTCAGAATATAATTTAATAAAAATTATATATAACAAAGGATTGTGATCTAAGACAACTCTGAAGGACTTATAATGAAAAATGCTTACCATCCCCAGAGAAAGAACTGATAATGTCTGAATATAGATTGAAGCATATTTTAAACTTTAGGTTTCTTGAGAATTTTTGTGTTTCCTTTTACAACATGACAAATATGGAAGTCTTTTACATGATTACACATTCATAACCCATATCGAATTGCTTGCCTTCTCAAGGCGGGTAGAAAGGGAGAAAGAGAGAGAATTAGGAACTCATAGTTTTAAAATTGATGTTTAAAATTATTTTTACATGTAATTGGGGAAAAATAAAATACTGAAGAAAAAAATTTAAAAATAATAAATTCAGTATCCTCGTCCAAAGTCCCAGGTTCCCTTACCTAGTTATCATCTTGGGATTTAATAATCTAAGGATAGGTAATTAAATATTTCCTAAGAGCTTTTGGTATTTCAGACAGAAAGGAAGAGTAAGAACCAAAGATACAAAAAAGTATGATTGTTAAATTATTTACTTGAGAAGTGACAAAGATCATTTCAAGGTTACTGGCTTAAAATACAAAATTGATGACAATGATGATAATAAATCCCTTGATAATTAGTTTGATTATTTAAGATAATAAATTGCATCTAGGTATTTATTTAAGGCAGCATTTTATAGTAGGGATTTTTTTTTTAATTCAACTTAGAGTCATGAGACACTTGGGTGTTAAATTCTGCTCCTAACACTTACTAGCTATATTGCTCTTGGCAAGAGACATGTCTCTAAGCTTCAGATTTTCTACCTGTTGTAGGGACCCATTTTTAATTGGGGAGTGTTAGCTAAGTGGTTCACTGCAATATTGGGGCAAGGAAGGAGACCAGAAGCCTCCCTCAAAACAGAGAAGGATTTATTTAACAAGAACAAACTTAAAAGAACACACAAACAGGATCAGTAGGATCAAGAGAAAGGAAATAAAACAGAGAAAAGGGAAATTATACAACCTGAAAAATACTGCCACCCAGTAATCAGCTAAGAACACATGGCAGTGTCCTGTCACCTTCCAGCTTCAAGCTAGAATGGCGGAACACCTCCCTTCTTCCCAGCAGACCCCAGGCTGACCACACACAGCCCCCAGCCAATTGGTTAGCCACTCTGACAATCACATGACTGCCCTCACTAGGCTTCCAATCATTATAATTTTGCCAGGCCCATGTAGGCATCATCGAGTGGTAATGACATGATGTGCCAGTGCCATGGCAATGGCAACAACCAGGGGTTGGAGCACTGTGCAGTTTGTGGAGCCCCAGCCCCATGCCTGCGCTGAGGTTTTTTTTTTTTTAATTCTAGCCAAAAGATGGGGTCATAAAAACCTCAAATAACAATGAATCCTTTACATTCCCCCGTTGTTTCATCAAGAAACACTGGGTGTTTCCTTGATGGAACAATAAAGAATAAAGAATAAATAAAAAAATAATAGAATATCATAACCAACACTGACAAACAATATACTAATAACAACATAGTAAAGGGAAAATACATATTACAGATGATGTATATAGTAACTCTCCCATACCATTGATCCAAAGATCTTTTACTGTGTTTGTGAGGAGGAAACCAGTAATGCTATGAATAAGTATTGATCAGGCCACTGTAAAATAGAGAAAGTAATACTTGTAGTACCTATATCAGAAGATTATTGAGCAGAAGGCTGTTCATAAAACTTACTGTTCTACAAGAATGTTAACAATTTATATTTTAAAAGAAAATCAGTTGATACCTGTTTCCTCAAGAAATGAACAGAGAGTTAGATTCAAGAAAAAAATATTTTAAAAAACCCCTATGCAGAAATAGGATTAATGTTATTATGTGTATATATATATGTGTGTGTGTGTATATATATATGTATATGTCTATGTGTATAGATATGTAGATATATAGATATAACCTATATCAGATTACCTGCTGTCTAGGGGAGGGGGGAGGGAGGGGAGGGAGGGAGAAAAATCTGAAATTGTAAAGCTTGTATAAACAAAAGTTGAGAACTATCTTTACATGTAACGGAAAAAATAAAATACCTTATATGTTAAAAACCAAAAAACAAAAAACCCTGATTGTAAAAATGCATTACCTTTGATAATACAAATCAATGTATCAAATGAAGCACACAATAAGTTATTATGTGATCCTTTTAAAATTCAACACTAGTAGGGCTTAGAGTGAAGTATGTTGATATAGTCAGTGTTAGTGACTGAATTACAAGACATTTAACAGAAACAGGTCAGAGCTATCTTCAAATGGATTGCATGTGTAAGGCTAAATTAATAAAAAGAAGGAAATAATTATCTCCAAATCTCTACTATTTAGATGCTGGTCCCTGATGTTCTGTATGACATTTCTTATCTGAGTTCTAAAGAAGGCACTGATGTTCTTTTATCCTCACCCTCATGCCGTTTGTTTTTCTGTCCATGTTCATTTGAGTTCTCTAGAAATCCATGTTCCCCTTTAGGGATCTGTCAGTGTAAGCATCATAAGACTGGGATTTCTATTTCTTGGCAAATCATAATCAGTGAGCTAAAAACAAGGGCCCTATCGTGATGATAATAGTGTTCTGAGTTTACTGCTCCCAATACCAAAGACAAGTAATTAAAGGTAACTCAATAAAGGATTTTATTTGTTTATTGTTTGTATGTTTGTCTATGTATGTCAAACCTTTCAACTGTGAGAGAACCAAATGTTACACTATATTAAATCCATTAAGCCCAGGAAAAGATACTATTCAACACATATAGCCATATTCCTCTTATTTGCATGAGTTTTTTGGTATTTTTGTTGTTGTTGTTGTTTTTTGTTTTTTATCCTAAGGTTGATTCAAACTGCCATTTTTATGTTCTATATTGCAGGTATGACTCTGTTTTGTAAGGACTCTAGCAGTAGTTTTCTATATTCAGAGGTCCCTCATAATTTTTAGCGTTATATGTTGAAAAGTCCCTTTCAGCTCCAACATTCTGTGCCCAAGGTCACTTCCAGTTAGAAAAAGCTTTGTGTCTAAGAAATTGTCCTGTCCTTTTTGTGTTTTAGATACCTTTCTATTTCAGATACTTGTACACTTGCCTTATCATCCCTAAATTGTAAATCTCTTAAGGATAGGGACAGCTGTTTTTTTCTTCATTTGCCCCTGAATACCCAGGATGGTGTGTTACAATAGAACAAGTAGTTATTTAAATTCAGTTGAATTGAGAAATTAATGAATGTGTTAAAGAAAAAAAAAGGTATAGGCACATTAGATTTATGAATAAGCATAGTCTGCAAAGTATTGTTGACCTTGTTGAATGAGCCAAGTAATTACTCAATCTCTAAATCTTATAGGATCAAAAGTGTAACCTAGCTTACAGCGCCCTGATTGGTTAATTATAAGAGGATATAGTTACTGCTGGCAGGGAATAAGGAATTTATTTAGTCCAAAAACTTAATTTTGCCAATGAAAAAAGTCCAGGGAGATCAAGTGTCTTGTCCAGGATCACACAGGTAAGCAAGTAAAGAAACAGAGATTTTAATGCCCATACCTTCTAACTCTTTAATTCTGTCTTATTTCCTACGTACTACATGTCTAGCATACTACATATAGCAAATGGACATAGAAGCCTTGCCTGGTTGATAGCAGGGGTGGGCACTGATGTAGGCACTGCTTCTTCCCTTTCTATAATTGCTGGGGCAACCAGATTCCTACCTTGTTCAATTTTCATCAACACTTCTACTCCTTTCCAACAATTTCATCACTTACACTGTCAGCCTACCACAATTTCAGCTTATTTTAAACCTAAAAGCATAGAATTCTGGATAGAGCTGGAAGGCACTTTAAAGACTATTTTAAAGACTATTTAATATAACCCCTTCTTTTTTTTCACATGAATGAACTGTTAAAATCCATCCAAATCATTTTGCCTTAAGGTATTATCAATGGAATTCATTTAAAAAACACTTTTACATATAACAGGCAAAACTCTTTACTGACATTTCTGATTAATACGGTTATACAATGATACTCATGCAATAATGGAATAGGAAGGGACCAGAAGCTTTATTTGGTGCAATTCACTCCCTTCACAGATTAGGAAATTGATTTTGTAAATGAAATCAGTTACATTGGAAGTTGGATCAGAGCAGGACTGGCTTCTCTTCCCTCATTCTTTCTATTTCTTCAACAACCATGTCATATATATCTGTGATATACCAGATGTTGCATTCAATTCTAGGGGTATAAGTGAAAAAGAAGATAAGGTCCCTGAATTTTGTAGCCTTCCAGGCTACAAAGTTGTAGGTTTATTCTTTACGGTAGATAGTCAGATAATCATAGATCAAGACTTAGAAGGGATCTCAAAGTTTAACTGTCTATTTCAACAGTGTCCTTTTACAGTTGAAGAAACTGGGGGCACAGGAGGCTAGGACTCTTTTGGCAGTATCCTTTGTATTCATTTGTAATAATCATCATGTCTTTTGATGATTTCATGCTGAAGAAAGACAGCAGCTCTCTTTAAAGTTACTATTGGTTCAATAAATATCATTCATCAGCAGTGAATCTCCAACATTGCTATCCATGTCGTTATCTTAATGAAAAATTTTGATCATTAATAAATATCTCAAATGACAGCATCTGTGTATCCACATTGTTATTCCTTGAAGGACAAGCTACTGCTTCCTCTTTAGATTTCATTTCTTCCTTCACTCCAGATGTTTCGTTTTCCTTCTTCTTTTCTTCCTTCTATGAGTGCTATTCTTTCACTTGCCATCTTCCTAAAATAAGTCAGGATTCACCTCTGCATTATAAAAAAATAATTATTAATAACTAAATCTAACCTGGAAAAATTATATATATAATTGGATTTATGAAAAACTATATGTTTAGAGAAATTATAATTGGGCCGTAAGTCCTGCCACAGTCACCATTCAAATGTAAAAATATTTTATTAACTAGGGCTAATTTGGGGGGCTAATCTGACTGGGGTACTTAATCTAGGACTGTTGACTAACTGGCTATCTGACTGCTATTAACTTAGCATGGGCCGTTTATAAAGTTCCACCACACTGCTATACTCCCAAATTGGTAAACTAAAGATTAAGAAGGCTCTTAACTAAATAATCAAAGCAGAGTTTATTTATGAGATACTATTTAAAATTAAGAATACAGGGAAATAAAATGTACAACCTGACTGCTTTCCTGTGGTAGTTTTCTTTGGAACTTCTTGAATACAATAAGGGGCTTAGCCACCTCTTGCCTCAAGGTATTTTCACTTGCTCAGCTACTTTCACTAACTCTGCCTGTACCCTTTCACTTTGTAAATCCCCCTGCTTCTAACTTTCTTCTCCTTACTACCACCGCTGAACCCCTGTGTTTCTCTCTCACAGTCCTTCTGTCTGTCTGCTCCGTCAGTCTGCCCTTCGGCCTCTCTTTTCTCTGCTCCTAGTCCTTCTCGTCTTCTCCTGTGTCCTTGTAGCCCCGTCTCTGGTCCAATCCCTTAAGTCTAACTCCCAGGTCTATATATACCTTTTCTTCTCTCCACTCAAATCTTGGGGCTTCCTGCACCCCCACAGACCAAACTAATCCACCAGCCAGAGCTGCGGCTGGTGGTGGGGGGGTGCGCTCCAGCCTCACGGGATCTTTCGGATAGCTCCGCTCAGGTTGGAGGGCGCTGGGGGCATTTTTTCCCCCCAGCTGTCTGACCTGGCATCTTGTACAGCCCATGGGGCTTTTGGACTCAGCTGAAGCAGAGCGGGAGGGGCACCAGCCCCTCCCACACAGAAGAGACCCTGAGGGCCTAAGGCTTTCCAATCTCAGCCCAAAGGTAGGGTCCCCAAATCAAAATAAATTTCCACAGCATGTCTAGATCCCTTTTCTTCTTGATCACCAATATAAATTATTGCCTTCCCAAAACTTCCCTTGCATTGTTTGTTCTTTTATTTGTTTCATTGTTTTACCCACAATTAATATTTGGTTGTGCCCAGAGAACTTGGCATGTGAAGCATCCCTTGATTCTCTTTATCTTTTTTTCATGGAGGAATACTAACATATTTTGAGCATCAATAACAATCTCATGGCCATTATAAAAATATAAACATCAAACATTTCATTCAGGTTACCACAATTTTCATTCCATTCTCCAAACTTACCAAAAATGAGATTCCTGAGTCGTATTTCTTTCTAGTTGCCTCCTTCTATTACATTGCAAAAGATGTCAAAGTTCTTCTTGTTTTTTAAGTACCATTATAAAGTAACACTGTATAAAGTCATACCTAACTTTAATTACCTACTCCTACTAATCTTTTCAATTTATTTTACTTCCCTCGTTTTACCATTCCAAATATTTTTTCTCATTTTTGATACTTCCTCCTTTTTAATCTTCCTCTTCTTCTACTTCTGTACCTTCAAATCCCTCTCTTCTGTTTTTTATTCTCTTTTATTTTCCTTATCCTCTTCCTCCTCATACCCTTCTCAAAAGTTTTATCATATTTAATTATTTTCCTCCTTAATTGCTTCTTATGATACTTCTTTTAATACTGAGATCAACTTATCTTTCCATTCAAGCCTTTCACCTTCAGTTGGCCTTCACTATTTCAGATTCTACCAAATTGACTTCACAGTTTCTGTCAATTAAAGGTTTTTGTTTTTTTTTTTTCCATTCCCTGTACTTTAATCCACATGGTATGCACATCACTATTAGAAATGAGAGGCAGCAAGGACATCAAGGGAATAAATGGGTAAAAGGGCAAAAGAAGGTGGTCTATCAATACCGGATCTCAAACTGTACTATAAAGTAATAATTATCAAAACAATCTAGTACTGGCTAGAAAACAGAGAGGTAGATTAGTGAAATAGTTTACATAAAAATTACACTATAGTAAATGATTTTAGTACTTTAGTATATGAACAAAAACTCACTATTTGACAAAAATTGCTAGGAAAACTGGAAGACTGTATGGCAGAAATTAGGTATAGACCAATATCTCACACTGTATACTAAAATAAGTTCTAAATGGTTACATGATTTACACATAAAGGGTGATCCCATAAACAAATTAAAAGAGCATGGAATCATTTATCTGTCATATTTCAGGACAGAGGAAGAATTTAGGACTAAAGAAGATATAGAGAGCAATGAAAATGTAAAATAGATCATTTTGATTATATAAAATGCAAAAATTTTTTGCACAAACAAAACCAATGTAACCAAGATTACAAGGGAAGCAGAAAACTGGGAAAGAATTTTTGAAACAAATATCTCTGATAAAGGCCTCATTTATCAATTATATAGAAAACAGTCACATTTTTAAAAATATAAGTCATTCACCAATTAATAAATGATCAAAGGATATGAACAGGCAGTTTTCAGACAAGAAATCAAAGCTATTTATGGACATATGAAAAAATGCTCTATATAACTATTGATCAGAGAAATGCAAATTAAAACAACTCTGAGGTATCACCTCATATCTATCAGAATGGCAAATATAACAACAACAAAAAAGGAAAATATTGGATGTTGGAGTAGATGTGGGAAAATTGGTACACTACTCCACTCTTTGTGGAGTTGTGAACAGATACAACCATTCTGGAGACCAATTTGAAACTATGCTCAAAGGGCTATAAAACTCTGCATACCCTTTGATCCAGCAATACTAGTGCTAGATTTATATCCCCCAAAAATTCCTAAAAAGATAAAAAGACCTATTTGTACCAAAATATTTATAGTGGCTCTTTTTTTATGGTGGCTAAGAGTTGGAAATCAAAGGAGTGCCCATCAATTAGGAATGGCTAAACAAGCTGTTGTATATGATTGCAATGGAATATAATTGTGATATAAGAAATGACAAACAGAATGATTTCAGAATGGCCTGGAAAGACTTGTATGAACTGATGTATAGTGAAATGAGAAGGACCAGGAGAACATTTTTCACAGTGACAACAATTTTTTGATGAAGAACTGTGAATGACTTTACTATTCTCTGCAAGACAATGATATAAGAGTATGCCAAAGGACAAATGATGAATCATACTATCTACCTCCAAAGAAAGAACTGATATTGATTGAACACAGATGGAAACATGATATTTTTCACCCTTTCATTTTTTTCTTTTATTTTAGTTTTCTTATACAAAATGACTAATATGTTAATGTTTTGCATATTTGTACATGTATAACCTATATCTGGTTGCTTACAACTTCAGGGAGGGGGATGTGGGAGGTAGGGAAGGAGTAAGAAAATTGGGAACTCAAAACTTAAAATATTTCTTATTTTAAAAAATGACAGGCAGGGTCTCAATACGATATTGATTCTCAAAATTGATCTATGCAATGCTTATCCTTTTTATAAATCAGGAATAACATATTATATAATAGCATATCCTCTCTCCCACACCACTCCTCAGTACACACACATACCCACCAATGCCCTTATCAATTCTGTTCTTTCAGAACAATGTATTGTCCTTCCAGAGGCATAGGTCCTCCTACCATGTTTCAGGGATGGCTAATCATGTAAGTTTTGCTTCTTTGTCATAATATACATAATTTTCCTTATTTGATACTTATGTTTTGACCATTTATCTAGATATCTAAAGTTATTCATTTTCTATTTGGCTTTTTTTCTTTGATTTTGTATCTTGAACAATATTGGACATCTTTATATAATTTTTCTTTGTATTACCTTACTTTCTCTGGTATCTACGTAGGCAGGGTCCTCCCTCTTCTATTTTCTTTTTCACTTTTTAAATAGAAATGTATATTAGATTAGCAAAACTCCAGGCAAATATTTTCACTATTCCTCATTGAGAATATTCCACATATGATCAAGAGCTGGACACTTCTATATTTTAAGGCATGCCTTAAATTTCCAAATCTTATTAATATGATCATAGGATTATAGAGTTAAATATAGAAGGATCACCAAATTGATCTTTTTGATTGTTTTACAAATGAAGAAACTGGAGGACAGATATTTTTGGGCACCATATTCTAAACCAGCTCTTTTCTTCCAAATGTGGCTCTTGCGTCAAAAGTTATCTTAGATTGATAGTAGTGCTGAAAACAAAAGCTACATCTCTAAGGTATTTTGTTTATTTTCTAGTACTTAATAATTCTAAGCATAATATTTATGTGTTATATTAATGCCATTTATATATTCAATATAATAATTGAAATATTAGTTTTTTGTATAATTTAATATTTGACCCAAACATTATTAAGCCATTCATTTAACTCAATCTAGAGCTTAAATTTTTTGGTTATATTTCTTTTCTTAATTATAACATTTCTTGATTTAAGGTTTATGAATTGGTCCTAAAATCCAATTCAGATGGATCATCATTGACTGATAGTAATCAAGAGTATGTAAAGATTATCCCACAATGTCACATGCTCTAGCAAACTTTACCATTCCATAAAGATTTTGGATAGGAGCTCAGCAATGTAACACAGTTTTCATTTTGCCTGAGGCCCTGTTTCCTAAGTTCAGAAAGAACTATAACAAATTTGCCCATAGGGGATGATTTTTTAAAATCAATAGCAACTCTAAAAGATGGTCTGCTAAATTATAGAGGGGATTCTCACACTGATGAAATGTCATCTCCTTGAAGTAACAAAGCAAAAAACATAATATTTGAAATTTTTTACTTTTAAAATTTATCTATAAATTCTTTATGACTTAAAATGAATGTAATATTTATTGAATCCATTTTTCCCAAAATTCTTTCTTGTTTTTCTTTTTATGCTCTTCTAAATCACTATCTTCTGTTATGAATAATATTCTAAGGTTTGTTAGGTAGTTGATTTAGGGATGAGGGTCAATTTTCCATTATTTTCATGGAATTAGAGAATTGTAAAATTGAAAGAGACCTTAATGATTATCTAGTCAACTTATGCCTGAAATTAATTTCTCATTGTAACACCTCTAAAACAACGGCCCCATAACTTGAAAATATCCAAGGAAGAGGAATCTACCACTTCTTAAGGCAGACCATCCTAATTTTAGACAATTTGAATTGTTAGGAAGTTGGGGTTTTTTGTTTTATTTCAAGCCTGAATTTGTCTCTCTGTAATAGCACTGAATACTCACAATGCTACTCTTTGGGACCAAATAAAACAAGTCTAATCCCTCTTCTGTGTGACAATTCTTCACATATGCTTGACACCTATCATATGTTGCCTAAGATTTCTCTCCTCAAGGCAAAATATCCCCATTCCTTCAAAGATTCCTCATGTTACATACAGTGAATGCCCTTTGTCATACTTATTGCTTTCTCTGGATAGACTCAATATATGACATTATATTTTCAATTTATTTTGTATTATTTTCAAAATATATTTCATCTCATGTTGTTTCTTATGTGATTTAAAATATTATTGATTATATTTATATTTAATTTATTAAATCATCTTTATTTGTATTATTTCACTTTTATGGAAATGTATCTCAGTTAACTGAATTGGAGGTTTCTTCATGGTGTCCTATGGATTATTTCAATCTAAAACTGGTGCTTTGATTGGAGGAAATGAGTCTTAAAAATCTAATAAGTGTGTTGTATATCTTCTGATATATTTATTTCCTTTTTGGTTTGTTTCCTCATGTTTTCAAAAAATGCTTAGGCCATCTTTCCATCTCTGTCTTATAATTCACAACTGTGAACATTTAAACATTATTTTTATGCTGCTTCCTCAAATGATTCCCAAAGTATAATGTAGTTTTACCATCTTCTCTTATTACTTATTTAGGTATACCAATACTTGCTTTATTTCCTTCTTTATGTTTATTTTTTTCCTGTTATTATGGACAGTTGTGATAATGACATTTTGTTTTAGTAGTCATTATTGATATTGATTCATTCTTTTTTGTTTCCTTTTAAATGCCTCAATTTCATCCATGATACTTGTTTGTTGTATTGGACCTTTTCATTTGCTTTGTGACACATAGTATGACACATGACCAAAAAAAAACATAGTTTGTTTTCTGTCTCTGTCTGTCTGTCTCTATTCTTTTTGGGGGAATGGTGTTGATGTGCTGGGTTCTTTATTGAAATTTCACTTTGTTCTCTTGTAAGAAGTCTCTTACTATTAAATTTCTTCAAATGAGATCATGAGAGTAAAAGTACTTTTTTTCTTTTAAATACTTCAACATTGTACTGATCAATGAATGATATTATAGTAGTAATTATTAATTAAGGAGTTAATAAGAGGCTGTTTAGAATTGGGTAAACAGAAACATATAGCCCCTAAGTGTGTCAATACTAGGAAGTTCTTTTTTGAAAAGCAAAAGTATTTTTAGCAAAAATGTTTTGAATCTTAGAGTAGCATCACAATTACAAGAAAGGTGACTCTAGGAGAGATCTGTGGTTTGTAAGCAAATCCCCTACCTCAGTACAAGCAGAATCAGCATAAATGAGTGTCAATTCAGCTTGGTGGATAAAGATATCTGAGAGTACAGAAATTCATCTTTTAGATATATAATTTTGAAAGATGAGGGAGTATAAATATACTGTATATATGGGTATGGGTATGAACTTGAAGTGAAATGTTGATTTAAGAGCCACTTTTGAAAGATAATGGTGAGGGGCTGCTAGGTAGAACAGTGAATAAAGCACCAGCCCTGGATTCAGAAGGACCTGAGGTCAAATGCGGACTCAGACACTTGACACTTACTAGCTGTGTGATCCTGGGCACATCATTTACCCCTCACTGTCCCACAAAAAAACAAAACAAAACAAAACAAAAGGTAATGGTTTACAGGAGAACATTATACATATTAATATAGTAATCGCAATATTGTAATGATGATCAACTGTGAAAGACTTAGCTACTCTGATAAAGACAATGATCCAAGACAATTCCAAAGGATTAGTGAAGGAAAATTTTATCAATCTCTAGAAAGAGAATTAATAAATTCTGAGTGAAGATTGAGTATAGTGTTGGGTTTTTTTCCACTTTATTTTTCTTTCTTTGTTGGAACATGACTGATAAGTAAATATTGTTTGTATGACTTCACATGTATAATATATTGCTCATCTGAAAAGGGCAGGGAGGGGTGGGAGGAAGAGAGCTTAGAACTCAATTTAAAAAATTTAAAATTTTTAAAAAGTTTTTAAAAATGAATATTAATAACTTTAAAAATCCAATTAAGAGATTTAAGAAAATACATACAAATATATTTTAAAAGAAAATATTAATTTAAAAGTATAAATCTGAATGTATCAACCAAGGTGCCATAACTCACAATGATTAGCCATAAATGGCAGTTGTTAGAGGATTCTGTCCTAAAGCATAAGTTATTCAGAAAGGTATAAACAATGGGTACTATGCCTAATATGCTAAAAAGTCTTCATGGGCCTTTAAGTAGCCATTTGGGGGGAAGGAGAAATACAGCTGATAGGTACTTATCATAATCATTTAAATGGAAAAGTACTCACCTGTAGACTAATGTACTGGAACAGAGTTGAAAAATAATAAAGTGTGATGCATGCGTAAAAATAACTAAAAGCTTTTGGACTTATTATAAGACATCTACACCAATGACCAAAAGGGGGGAAATATCAGGAGATATACTATAGATATGCAGATATCAGAGTCTATATACACTATTATGGGTAAGTTTTGGAGGAAAAAATTTAAAGCCACTAAGCTGGGCAAGAGTCTTTTTTAAAGAGCAAGTCCAATTCTAAATTTTCCACAGATACTGTTTTTAAATTTTTTTGGGGGGGTGGGGCAATGAGGGTTAAGTGACTTGCCCAGGGTCACACAGCTAGTAAGTGTCAAGTGTCTGAGGCCTGATTTGAACTCAGGTCCTCCTGAATCCAAGGCTGGTGCTTTATCCACTGCACCACCTAGCTGCCCCCACAGATACTGTTTTAAGATACAAACAGGATAAAGCCATTTTATTTTTGTTTCTTCCACTATTTGTTACTCTTATGTGTTCCTGAGAGAAAAAAATGGCTTGGTAGATGTTTAAAGTTGCATCTATATTGTACTAGATTATAAGGTTATCCAGGAAACAGTTTCCTGGAATGCATAATTTACTCCAAGGGAGAATGGAAGGGGGAAAGGATTAGAATGCAAGAGACTGGAATTCTGTATTATAACTCTCCTCCTAACTGTCTGATTTTGAGGAAGGTCTTTCACTTCTCTGGTCTTTGTTTATCTGGTTTTTTTGTGTGTTTTTTGTTTTTTTTAATTAGGGTGTTGAGGTTTGCAGTCTCTTAACTTTTCAGATTCTTTAAAAGAAGGGAAGCAAAATTAGTAACAGTTTCCAATTCAGAATATAACTTCCAGGCTTTTGATGGGAACTTTAGATTCCATTTTTTGATAGTTTATGATGCTATCAGATTGCAAGTTTTAAATGGCTGCTTATTTCTGTGCTATAAATCTATTAGATTGGGCAGTGATGTTATCCTAAAGGTTATCAGCCCCTGCAGTGAAATATCTACATATGCCCATTCAAAGCCATTCAAAGTCAAAGTAAAACTGACAGTTTCCACTGGGATTTGAAATTAAGCTTTTAAAACATGAGATGCCCCAATAGAGTTTGTCAACCAGGGCAATTTCAAGAATAATCTGTCTCAGGGGTTAAGCAAAGACATAATGCTTTCAATTATTATTGAAATGACAGAAAAAGAGTGTGTTCTAAGACTAAAGGAAAAAAAAGAAAGAAAGAAAGATTAAGACTACAGAAACTAACAAGCAGGCATGAAAGAATCTCAATTGAGGCATTAGCTCTGGGGCTGATTTCCTTAAAGATAAAGATGCAGAGGGAACAGTGGTTACCACAACCATTTATTGGCTGAAAAATGCAACTACCAATTTCAGAAACATTGGGAAAGGATTTCTCAGGATCCAGATTCTGGAGAAGAACAGGAGCTACAAAGTGAGACTAAGTGGTAAAAGAGACACCATAATTCTAAATGTGCCATCTTTTTTTAAAGAAAATTCCAGAAAGTGGTTACTATAATTATTACAGAAAATAACTGCAGGGATTAGTTTGCAGATTGTGATATGGGACAAATTATATTTTTTAAAAATGTAAATGAAGGGAAGAATTCTTGACATGACTAGGTGATAGCAATGAAACATTATATAATCTAAAATATCATAAGTTACAATCATATTAAGTAATAATATAAAATAATAACATCTATACAAGATGTCCTCAAAGTCTTGGTGCCATCTTAAGATATAAAAGCTTAAAACATCAAAAGACTTTTGGGACACCCTATGTATCATTTTAAAGACATTATTTTACTTGATACTCACAATAACTAATGATGTACCATAGGTAAAATTATTTCCATTTCATAGATGAAGAAGCTGAGTTTCAGAAGGGTGCATCCAAAGGTGCATATAATCATGGAAAACACCAGAACTTGTCAAAGTCATATAGTGTCAGTGTCAGGGTCAGACCTAGATATTGCTCAATATTCTATCACTCTACCCATATCATTGCATTTTGAAGTATTCTAAGTCAAAATAAGATGATGAAAGATCTCTGGGACAGAAGAGAATACAACTGAATACCTTTAACAAAGATCCTAATTTTACTAGATGCTAAAATCATGATTGCTCTCCTCACATTGTTTAGGGACTAAAATGTAAAAGACAGGTTTACAAACAAGTGTCCAACAAATTAATACATGGTAACTCCTCAGTACCTACTGTCCCTCACTCACTCTGATTAGAAAAAATGGTGAGAGAACATCAAAGATCTTCCCAAGATCCTCCACCATTTAAAGAAGGTGTACAGAATACTCACCTCATCATTTTTATCCAGAAATAGGACTTTATCATGTCCCCATGTCAGTTAGCTCCCCCCCACACAAAGAATCTTTCCACCTTTTTATATGGTGTCTTCCCCTATTAGACTGTGAGGTCCCTGATAACAGACACTGTCCTTTGTCTTTCTTTGTATCCTCAGAGTTCAATAGTGCCTAGTACACATTAGGTACTTAACATATGCTTAGAGACTTTATTGACTACAGAAGTGCATATAAGGAATATGAACTAAGTATTACAACAGTTCAGAAGAAGTAAGCATTAATCTGATGGTATTTTATAAGTGCTTTACCACCCTTTGCATCTCTTGTCAGGATCTCAGCTTCATCCAGTATAAATGGAGTATACAATTTAAACTCTTAATTTAAATCCTCCAAAAATTATATGATCCTTTAATACTACAATTTAATGCTTTTGGAACTGGATATGTTTATGGTATAATGAAAACAACTGTGATCCTACCAAAAGACCAGAAGACTTGAAGATAAGAGACCTAAATGCATACTTACTTTGAAATTTATTTGCCACTCTTAAGTTATGTTTCTTTGGACTAATTCCTCAATCAAATTGAATGTTAGTTTTCCCATCTCTAAAATGACAATAGTGACATTCGCACTAGCAATCTCACAGAGTTGTGTTGACAATAAGGTGAGGTGAGGATGTACCATGTGCTTTATAAATTTTAAAGTATATTTAAATAATTGTCATTTCTATAGGTTTTAAATTTTACAAAGGACAACATATACAATGTGTGTACATATGTATGTACATATGTATATTTGTATGTGTGAATGTAGATAGAGATTGGATAAACACACACACACACACATATATATATATACACACACACACATATATATATATATGTGTGTGTGTGTGTGTGTGTGTGTGTGTGTGTATAGAGAGAGAGAGAGAGAGAGAGAAATGGAGAAAAAACAGAACTCTGATAAGCAACATGTTCTTTTTCCAGGATTCAAAAACAGAAGGCAGTACTAATGTTGGAGGAAAGTATAGCTCTGAACTAAAAGAGCAGCTCAAGGCAACTCTAAGCTTCCCAAGTTATCAAAGTGCTATCTGCTTTGGAAGGTGGGGGTCTGAAAGGTAAATGAGTTCATGCAGTGAGGTAAATGGAGCATGCTTTGTTATTTTCACACACTCACACAGATGTAAAGAAATATAAGGAGAGAAGAGAGGACAAAATTAAACCTGCTACCATCTGAGACTCTCTAAAGACACTGCGATAGGAAGTGGGATGGAATAGAGAAACATTTAAATTGCTTTGCTTCGCAGATAGCATCTCCAAACTCAGAACAAAAGGATCACCTACTGAGTTAACAGATACAGTCTCATAAAAGGAAACAGTTCTTCCAAAATAAAATAAGGTAATCGGTCTATTAAAGTCTAGTTTTCTGAAGACAGTTGATATCTTCAAACAACAACAACAAGAAGACAATTTGCATTTGTAATACTGACATTGGTTAAAAAAAAAAAAACTTTTTGAACTCCAACAGATTACAACTGGTATTTACCTCAACATTTTCACAATCTGTAGTTCAAGAAAAATATATATATATATATATATATATATATAAATATATACCATTACTTTTGACATAAAATTCTCTCCCATCCTTTCTTCATTTCTCTTCCTTCCACAGGAAAGTACTCTCTTTAAATACATAAATATCCTCAGTTTCTTCAACTACTCATCAATGAGCATGATATGAAAAATTTTAACCAATCTGGTTGCCTTCTTTTATGTACTTTTTAGTTTATGTGTCAATCATACAATGTGACATCTCCCCCCCCCCCCCCCGTGCCAATAACTTAATACTCCAGATGTGATCTCTTCAGAGCTAGGCATTATGCCTCTCCAGGGACAGTCAAAGGTAACTCTTTTTTTTTTTTATTAGCTATAATATCCCAGCAAAAAGTGGCACAGAATGCTACTCCTCTTCCAAAATCCATTGCTATGGGACTCTTCTTATTGGTTTAAATGAAGGCTCTGGCCTGAATGAGGGTGAGTTAGTGAGTTAGTGAGGGGGAGTCATTCATAACTTCTTTTCCCTCTACCCTTTCCAGTCTTCCGGTGTCCTTCCATGCCCATGAATACTCTGTAATCCAATGACACTGGCTTTCTTGACTTTCCTCACAAAAGATACTATTTTCAAACTCAGTGAATTTTCACTGGCTGTATCCTATAACTTCCTAATAAACTCCAGCTACTATCTTCCCCCGGCTTCCTTCAAGTCAAAAGCCTTTTCCTTAACCTTAGTACATTCCTTAATTATTAAACCTTATTATATTTTCTTTTTTGACTATCTCCAATTTAGCCTATATATTTTGTTTGTTCATAGTTGTTTGCATGTGGTCTCCCCTTTTAGCCCATGAGTTCCTTGAGAGGGGGCTGTTTGGTCTTTTTATTGTATCCCCATCACTTAGCCCATGCCTTGCACATAGCAGACAATTTTTAAATGTTTGTGGCTTTATTTGATGTGACTTTTGTAGGTCAGGAAGAGCAAAATATCAGAATTCAGGTAAAAACATCATTTTACCCCAAAATAAAAATAAGAAAATAATGTGATGTCAATTGTCTTCCAAATAAGAGTTTCCTAAATGATGAGAGCATATTCAAACATTTATATTTTCAATTTTCTTATTAATGTTAATGTGACACATAAATGCACTAGCAAACCTCCAACAGCTTTCATTGTGATAAATACTACCTTTCATGTTGGATGTCTTTAAACACAACTTTTCTTACATGTATTTCACATACTATAGAATGTTTTTCAACAGGGATCACCCTGCCTTCTTTTACTCTACTTTATTTTTCTTTTTTTTCCTTAATAATAACACCCATTTTAAATCCCTTATAAAATTACTAAGTGTTTTCCTTGCAACAACTTTGTGAGTTAGGTAGTTTGCATATGATACACATTATAAAGGTGCATAAACTAAGCCTCAGACAACTAAAGTGAAAAGGGCCATATAGCTTTTCAGTATCAGAACTCAATTTCAATCCAGGCATCCTGATTTAAAATCCAAGATTCTTCAATTGCCACTTTTTTTTTTTCTTTTCACTCAACTGTGGATTCTTTTGTTTTGTTTTGTTTTTTGTTTTTGTGGGGCAATGAGGGTTAAGTGACTTGCCCAGGGACATACAGCTAGTAAGTGTCAAGTGTCTGAGGCTGGATTTGAACTCAGGTCCTCCTGAATCCAATACCAGAGCTTTATCCACTGCGCCACTTAGCTGCCCCCTCAACTGTGGATTCTTAAATTAAGACATAAGTAGGTAAGGCATTCCCTGACCCAAGTTACCTGATTCTTTTTGTTATTCATTTCTTTTTCCCTTCAGAACACACACACAAACATACAAATAACATACACACATACACGTGCATACATGTATGCACACACGCTTACATGTACAAAGATACCTGAACAGTTTGCCTCTTTTTTCAAGTTAATTGCACAAATTGAAGCCATTTAAACTAAAAAAAGTCTTATGAAATATAAAATCAAAGGTTATATTCATTTTGTTGAGCACCTATCAAGTTTTAAATCAAAATGCATTTGTAAATTATGCACAGAAGAAAGTTTCGGTGTTAGAAAATTGGCAAAAAACATTTTAAAAAGTGAAGAATATATGCTATCCTTTAAAACAAAAGAAAAGAACAGGGTCCTTGCCTTGAAAAGGTAGCAGGGAATAAAAGTAGACATAGTTTTAAGTAGTGCCACTAAACCAGTAATTATAGACACTTCATTAATAGTGCTTTCAAAAGTTCTCTTCCTTTTTCCACCTTCTGCTTCTTTTATTCCCCTTTCTCTATTTCTCTTTCTTCTTCTCTCTCTGTCTGTTTGTCTTTCTCTGTCTCTCTCCCCTTCATCTTCTCTCTTCCTATATATCTTCTCCTATCATCTGCCTTCTGTGTACTTTATGTTTCCAGCCACATTTATCAGTGATTGTGAAGACCATTTGATATTATTGCTGTCGTTGCTGTTGCTGCTGCTGTTGTTATAAAGCTGATGTCTTTCCTCCAATTTTTTTCAAACCTCAAAAAGAAAATTCTCCTAAGTCAGCACTGGTTTTATTTGTTAAAAAAAAAAACACTGAAGTCCCTTTTAACATGAATAATTGTAACAGATCAAAAACTTGTAGTATTTCTAATAATGCATTTATATGAACCAGATACTAGAAGATCAGAATTGATTTTGTTTCACTAGATAGGTTTTGAAGTTGAATAGTCTGAAGAATTTGTTGAGAAATTTGTGGGTTAGGTGAGAAGAAAGTAAATAATATAAATGAATATGACTAAGGAATCCTGTCATTTAGCTCATGGATAGATAAAGTGGCCAAGAGGACACTGAGGCCAGTCATAATTATAGTCATATTGTGCGTGCTTCTTTTTAAACCTATATTGATTATCTATTCCTTCATTCCTTCTTTCTTTCTTTTTCTTGGTTTTTCTCTGTCTCTTTCTATGTTTCTCTCTCTTTCTCTCTCTCAAATCATGGGTAGTATGAACTAATGCATAAGCTTTCATAACCAAATCCCCTCCTTCCTTTCCAGTCTTCTTACACCTTAGTCCCTTACACTTATGGGCACATTTTATTCAACTAAGTGACTCTGGCCTCCTGGCTGCTCTGGATGTCTCTTTCCCATCTCTCCCTTCATCCCCTCCTTTCTTCTTCCTTTACCTCCCTCCCTTTTACTTTTTGTTGTGGCATATGTATGCTGATGTTCAGCATCAATTACCTAGTGTAACATACAGAATCAAAAGAACCAAAATAGCCTTCTTAAAAACAAGTCATTAAGGTTAAAATGCATAGAGAAAACTTTTGAAAGGTTGGAATTTGTGAACTTGAGGAGAATGCCTGGATTATTTTTTTTCACTGAAAACTGCACCTGTGCTGTTGTTTTTTTCCTCCTATTCATATAACAAGGGAATTAAATGTGTATCCTCTTTGTATTGTCTTGCTCTGAGATCAGCACTGACAAAAGAAGGAAGAATCTTACAGTGGCCATACTAGGCTCTATAATTCCTATTCTCCTCATGTACTGCCTCTCACTTACAAAGAAAAACAGTTCTTACATAAGAAGGGAGGCACGCTGGTAGCCTCTCCATGGGCAGCATTGCTAATGACTAGCATGTAGTTCAAATATCTTTTAAATACTAATAATTATTGTCATTCCTTCACAAGAGTGCTGTTCTAATGTCTCATAATACACAAGAGGTGAACCTGGACTCCCAAAAACAATGCTAGTCTTCCAAGCTTCAAACCTTCAAGTTCATGCCCGACATTGGACTATGTACCTGTAGTCTAAGTGTAGAGAAGGCTGAAATAAGAGATTACGAGGTAATGGATTATGTAAAATACCCAGATCTCTAAGAAACAACAACAAGAAATCTGAAAAGGGGTCAAGCAAAAATGACATGAAAATCATTAGATTTCCTTAGAAACATGAATTTTTAAAAATCAGACCTAAACACTTTATTTCAAGAAATCATAAATGAATGAAAACTATGCAGATCTATTAGAACCAGATAATAATGTAATGATAGAAAGAATCCACCAATAACTTCCTAAAAGGAACCCTGAATGTCATGGACAAAATCCTTAGAGTATATGTCAAAGAAAAAAATGCTACAAGCATATAGAAAGCAGCAATGCTCATGTTGAAGAATCACATAAAGAATCATCACAAAAGACATACCAGGTCCTACTGAAGTCACCACAATTCCACAAATGATCATGAAATAGAATATTCCAAAAGACAAAGGAAAAGTCTTATGACCAATATAATACCCTGAAAAACTAAATATAATTCTACAGATGTAAAAATAGAGTTTTAATGGAACTAAGGATGTTCAAGGATTTCTGATAAAGAATCCGGAGATTTGTAAAGAATTAATTGTTATTTGAGGTTTTTATGCCTCTGCATGCACTGGCCTGGGGCTCTACAAACCTCACGGTGCTCCACCCACTGGCTGTACCAGTTGCCATGGCGCTGGCACCTCACTTCATCACCACTCACCGATGCCTACATGGGCCTGGCAAAATTATAATGATTGGAAGCCTAATGAGGGCAGTCATGTGACTGTCAGAGAGGCCATCCCATTGGCTGGGGCTATGTGGGGTTTTTCTGGGATTGGGGGAGGAGAACTGGGCATTGTAGGTGGATGCTGGAATGACAGGTATTCTGCTGCATATTCTCAGCTGATTCCAGGCAGTGGTATCTTTTCAGATTGTATAATTTCCCTTTCCCCATTTTATTTCCTTTCCCTTGATCCTACTGATCCTCTTTGTGTTGTTTTTTTTTTTTTTTTATGTTCGTTCTTGTTAAAATAAATACTGTTTTATTTTGAGGGAGGCTGCCAGTCTCCTTCCTTGCCCCAATATTGCAGCGAGTCACTTAGCTAACACTCCCCAATTAAAAATTGGTCCCCACAGATTAGTAGGAACTTTGAAATACAAACATGAGTCCATAGGGAGAAAGAAAGGTAAATTCATTTGAGTAATTGGAAGGAGTTGTGTAATGATGTACTAACACTATAATGTGTGAAGGCAAGGAAAGGGAGGAACAGACAAGTATTCGTAAAGAATCTTAATCATTCAAAGAGTATTGAAAGTGTTAAATTAAGAGAAAAGGGGGTTCTAGGGTGGAGAGTAGGTTATGTTCTGAGGGTCTTAAGAAGGGGAAAGAGAAGTGTGTAAAAATACACCACTACAGAAAGGATAACAAAGACATGTAATTTGCTACTTATTATAATTGTGTGTGAGAAAAGAATATACAAAAAATAGAGACAGCTACATGTCACAGTGGATATATCTAGAGTCAGGAAGATGAGTTAAAAACCTGTCTCAGACACCTTACTAGTGGCAAAACCCTGGTCAAATTATTTAACGTTTATCTTCCTCAGATTTTTTCATCTGTAAAATGGGGATAATTGTAGAATAAAGTCAGAAAATGTTTATAAAATCCTTTGCAAAACTCAAAGGGCAATATAAAATATGACTAAGAAATACTAACTATTGGAGGAATAGAGATAAAGTGGGAATCAAATCTCACTGTAATCTGAAACAGAAAAGGGCAAGTTAAATGTCCCCCTTCCCCACACAGACACCAGTTTCATGTAGAAATATATAAGACTCAACAACATAAAAAGAATAGATAGGGAATGGGGAGGTATTATTAACAAAGAAGATAAAACTAGGAAGGCAATAGTCCCATGAAAGACAAATTTTCTTATCCTAAAGGGATTGGAAGATGAAGGGTAATGGAAAAGAATATCAACCAAAAAAGAATGCCTTGGAGTACCTCTTAAATAATAGGGGAATGGCTAAATGAATTGTACATGAATATATAATATTATTTCAAAATGGGAATAATGAATGTAGAAATTTCATTGAATCCTAGGTAGTATGAACTGATGTATTACCCTTCATAACCAAATCCCCTCCTTTCTTTCCAGTCTTCTTACACCTTACTCCCCTACACTTATGGACACATTATTCAAATAAGTGACACTGGCCTTCTGGCTGCCCCTTGAAAAAAACACTACATCTCTCAGCTCCAGGAATTTTGTCTGTCTGTCTCTCATTCCTGGAATGTTTTCCCTCTTCACCTCTGACTTCTGACCTTCCTGTCTTCTTTTACATCCCAATGAAAATTATATCTTTTATTGGAAGCCTTCCCAAACCCCTCTAAATTCAAGTGAATGCCTGCTATTAATTTCCTATTTATCCTAATTAATTTCATATTCACCCTGTACATATATTAACTTTTTACATATTTGTTTGTGTGTTTGCCCCATTTGATTTTAAGTTCTTTGAGGGCAGAGACTTTGCTTCTTTTTTGGTTCCTCCACCACTTAGTACTATAGCTGACACATAGTGAGCACTTAATTGAATATTGATTGATTGATTGATTGATGCAGAGTGAAGTCGAACCAGGAATATAATACATATAATAACAATAGCATTTTATTTATTTATTTATTTGTTGGGGGGGGGGTTCTGGTCTGGTATTATTAGAATTAAGGAGCTTAAGAACTTGATGAGGCTGCAATAGGAACGGATAAAATGTGGGTAACTCTAGGACAGTGGGGTTCTTCAGAGGAGGAGAGGAAAAAGAAAGAAAAATGGGATGAGAGGCAGGCTAGTGGTCTGGACTCCAAGGGGATAGGTGTACCACAGAGAGCTAACAGGAGATGGCTCAGAAAGAAGCTTCCCTGGGAAGTGTGATCGGCCATCAGGGCCCGGGTTAAGTTGTTCTTGGTGAAAACATCTCTACATTCCAGGAGCCCAAGCAGAGGAAGGAAGGCATGAACTTTTTGTAGAAGGCTTGGGGTCCCTCCTTCCAGAGCATGGTGAGGGCACAGTGGCCAGCACTGGCATACTGGCCCAAAGCCAGCCCCAAAGGCTGATGTGAAGTGGCATGGAAGATAATCAGTCATGAAGTGGGCCATCAGGAGGGCATCTTTGATGAGATCGTATGTCACCAGCTCAGCACAGTTGACGATAGCATTGTGGGCAACAGTGAGTGAAGTTCCTTTTCATAGGCCCTGAAGCCCCTCCTCTGGGCAATATTCTTATAGGCATCCAGTGTACCCTGATATCTCTGGCTTCTACCTGCATGAGCCTAGACCTGGAAACGTACCTTCACCACATCTGTGGGTTGGGCTATGGCCACTGCCAGTGTCCTTGTGGTACAGCCTGCCAGGAGGTGGCTCCCAATGCCTGCATGCACAGATCCCTTGGTGTAGAACTGCTTGACAGAGTCATAGAGGCCAATGCAGACAGAGGCAAAACTCATCTGGTGTTGCAACTCAGCCACCAGCCCATTGTACAGGCTGCCAGGGCCCTCAGTATTCACCATGGTCAGAATGGTGCCTATGACACCCCAATACTGGGCAGTGGCAGAGGAAGCTCAGATGGCCTCCTAGCTCTCTCCTTGAATCTGCAGCCAGACTTTGGCTTTGTCTAGGGGGAAGGTGATGAGGTCAGCAATGCAGGCAGCAGTGCCAGCCCCAAGGAACTTGACAGTGACTGTTGGCGGTACATTTAAATCCAACCATGATTCGATGCTGGTTTTCTGCTAATTCCTAGGAGAAATGGTAAGATGACCTCTGATGATTAAGATGAAATAGAGGAACTCTTTCAGAGGCCTGACAAGAAGGGTCTCACAATGATGGTACCCTGATCAAGCTCCTCTAAAGGTGTCCCACTCTTCTAAGTTGCTCACAGCAACCATGGCCAACTTCCCTTGATTTTCCATGGAAAGTTGCTGGGAAATTGAACACCTAATGATCATACTGTGTGCCCGGGATTGTAAAGGAAAAGAAGAGGAGGAGGTGGTGGAGGTGACTGGAAACACCAGGCCTGAGGCGGAGTCCAGATTCAGGGAACTGGAGGGGCTGCCTGGCTCTCCGTTGGGTCGCTAAAACATCACAGTCTTGGAACAGGGAGATGCAGGCTTCCAACAGCATTTTAAAGAAAACTAATTTTGAAATATTTAAAAACTCTGATCAGCATGCTTAGCAAACATGTCACCATGTCACTTACAATGTATGATGAAGCATTTTACCCACCTCCTAATAGAGAGGTAAAGCATACCAGGTACAGAGTTAAATATTTGCCAGCATGGTCACATTATGAATTTGCTTTACTTTACCATACCTATATGTTACAAAGATTATTAGTTAATGGGGGAAGAGGTAAAAAGATTAGTATGTTTTTTATAGCGTGTTTTTTTTTTAATTTATGTAAGAGAAACGAAGAATGTTTGGAAGGAGGCACATACCAGCAGTTATTGTATACATAATACATATGTAAGTAAAAAATTAGTTTTGAAGATAACATGTAAAATTTATAATGTGCTTTTTAAAAACAGTGTGAAATGGAGATTTATAGCTTCATGAAGAATCTTTTTGTGTTCTGCTGTGTGTATGAAAATATAATGTCATTTTGGTGTTTGTGTGTAGAATAATAAAGAGGCATTTTTAAGGAGATAGTTGGGATGCCATGGACATTGTGAACACCAAATAACATCACACACAAAGATAAATAAAATTGATTTAATTTTAACCAACAGAAAATTATTGGTTATGAATGCAGGAATCATTTTAATCATCTTTCTATGTAAATGAAACTATTGACTTTTTCGAACAAAATCAATGTTCTAATCAATTAAAGGAAGAATCCATGTGAAAAATATATATGGCACACAATATATGCAAATACAACAAAACCTTTTTAAACAAAATGCTAATATTCAAGAAAAAGGAACAAAATAAGATGCCTATGGCAGGAGAAATATATAACATTTCTCAATGGAGTTTACCCAGTGAAAATCAATTGGCACAAAAAAAGAGACCAAAAGAGGCTAAAAAGCTTCTTAGTCAGAAAACACTTGATCTTTTTGTGAGGCAGAGAATTGTGGTAACCAAGGGGAACATCTGTAAGAAGACATTCCTAATCCCCCTTAATTCTATTGCCTCCTCTCTTTTGATTATATCCAATTTATCCTGTAAGTATTTTGTTTGTACATAATTGTTTGCATGCTATATTCTCCATTAGACTGAAAGACCCTTGAGAAGGGGGTTTGTCTTTTGGTTTTGTTTGTATCCCTAGCAAATTATAGGCTGGTTGATTTACTGACTGAAGACTTATTTAGAATATAAGCTAATTTTTAAAAGTTTACTGAGGTAAATGGTGGAAAACTATGAGTATTTTTGTTTCATAAAATGGTCAGAAATAAGGGAAGGAAAAACAAGTTTAAAAAACAGTGAGAGATCCAGATAATCCCAATACATTTTTTCCTGTATTTTTAAAATTTTTTCTAACAGACAATTCACATAAAATCCTCCTTTAATTTAGTGTGATAACTTCCCATGATAAACTACTTAAAGAGAAGTTTTGGTCAAGAATGGAATGAAAAAAGACATCACTGCTGATTCACCAATTATGTTCAAAACAAACAAACAAACAAAAACATCTGCAAGGGATATTTTCTCAGTTTTGTCTTGTGGTAGGGTCTTTCCCATCTTCATGCAAATGCTGGAACTGCAATCTGTCAAGTGTCTGTCATTTTAGAGAATGGAAATACAGCTTCACATGATCTGTAGCCCCTGGATCAAACACTCTAAAGTCTGGAAATCCCAAATTGTAATTGCTCTATCAATGCCAGTGGTGCAGAATTTGCGGCAGTCTTGCTCATCCACTTCATAAATAGATACTTGAGTTATACCATTTTGGTGTAGTGTGCCTAGAGCAGTGTTGCACTCTCCAGTTGGGACTCTCTTGTCCATGTTGCAGAAGCATTCCATAACAGAAATATTGTGATTGATGCTCTGTTTTGGAATGCCTAATTTGGAGATGAAGGTCAAGGAATCACTATCATCATAATTAAACAGCATTGGGCAGCAGTCAAAGCCAGCAGCCACATTATTCTCTAAGATACACTCAGGAGTGGGAGGAACTTTGTTTTCATCTGTGAAGCCATCATGTTTTTGGAGGCATCAGCAACTGATACAGTACTATCATGACTGAGCCAAGCAAGGCAGTTTCCACTGGCAGAGAAACTAACCCCATGGACCCAACCACCACTTCCAGTACCACCAAACTTCTGACATCAGCTGACCAAAAGGCATCTTGGTACCCCATGGAGTGCTGGCTGGCTTTTCATCAACTTCTTTAATGTAGGCAGAAAAAAACTCTGCATTTAAAGTTACAAGATCCAGCAGCCAGCAAAACATTGTTGGGTTGCCTGTCCAAACTAAGGAGAGTAGAACAAATTGTCTTTTTTATGTGGTTGCTCATCCACCAGTCATTTTCACACTCAAACTAGCACATGGAAATCATTTGAGCTCCACTACCTACAGCAAATTTATTCTCCAGGGGAGACCATTTAACAAAGGTAGTTGCACAATTAATCCTCAGGATCTCCAGAGTTGGTTTCCAGATGCCATCTTTCTGACTTTAGACATAGGTATTACGATCTGCAACACAAGTTATAATTCGATCACTCTTGGGAACCCAGTCAATGCCTGTGATGTGTCCATTGTGTTCCTTCAATTCATGGGATTTTACCCATTGGTTTCCATTCTTCTTGTAAATGTGGACTTCATGATTATTAGGGCTAAGGGCAATCTGAGTGTGGTCTCTATTCCAAGCATGGCATTTGATTGGCTCTAGTAAAAACTGATGTATTTTTAGTGTTTTCAAAAGGGAAAAAAGTTGGGGTGGGGAGCATGAGAATGAGCCCCAGAATGGAGGATTCAGAGACACTGGTCAGTCCACGTGAATAAGCTCTGGTGGGTGGCAGGAGGAAAATGGAAGACAGGAGGGAGAGGCTGACAGGGATTGATCCCAAGAAATTTAAAGATTAAATTGAAGGCTAATAAAGAGACAAAAATTAGAAAATATCTTTAAAGATGGATGATAATGGAGCCATAACAGTTGGAGTATAATATCACAGTCTCTGATGTACTTACTACATGAGGAAGTAGAAATGGCAATAAAAAAATAGAAATAAGGAAAACGGTGCGTTAGACCAAGTATGATCAGAGAAGATCCAAACTGGAGCCAATGCATTTAGAGGATGACGTTTAAATTTATTAATGTATCTGAAAGAAAGAAGAGTTCCCAAATATTTAGAGAAATATAATAATTCATTATTACTAAAAACAAAGATAATTGAGGACATAGCAATAACTAATTTTGCCTAGAACACATTTCCATATGTGTCTGCATGCACACACACAAACACACACACATATACATTCTTCCCTCTTTGAACCAATTTAGGCGAGCATGAATTTCAAACATTAGGTATTCTCCCATTTTTTCCTCCACAATAAAAGTAAATATTCTTGAAAAATATGAGAAAGTAACAGATAACCTTTCCAAATTTTGTTATAAGAACATATTATAATATCAAATATTTTATTTCATCCTACATTATAATTTTATTCAACATTAACAGTCAAAAACATGAGCTGAAAGGTAAAGGACATATAAGTTCCATTTTGTTAATTATTTACCTGCTACAAACATTCACCCACACTTTTGATTAGGTAGAATAAAAAAAAACTGTCATGAAGGCTCTCCATTACTGAAGTATCTCCCATACATAGATGAAAGTCATGCAAAGTTCTTTGAGATATAAAACAATAGTAACAAATTAGTCTAAAAACTCTCAGTATCAAAAGGATAAGTATTTTCACCAAATGTAGTTATCATTGTAATGGAGGATGTCCTATCCAAAGGCCAAATTGAAAAGGAATTCATTATAGATGATAAGGTCCTCAAATTGGTGATGTTTTCATTTGGCATTGGAATGATTCCTTCAAGCTCCCAAAATGTGTTAAGTAACTTAAGTGAAATACATAATTATTAAAAAAAAAAAAGTTGAGTCTAAGTATCCAAACAAGAAAAATGTGGATGAAATATCTCTATCACATATAATATGTAATTAAAAGCAAAATTATGATACTTTCACATACATTTAATTTACAAATGCTGCTTACAGACATTAAGTTGAACTCAGCATTAATTAGGAGGAAGGAAAAATTCTAGATTTCCTTTGGGAAAGAGTGCAATGCTTTTAATGATCTTAAGTTTCTTCTTAAATCTCAGGTCCAATACTTTAGCATGTTCATTCTGTATATGGCCATTAAGATAGAGGATTAAATATTTTTCCAGTTACCTTCCTCTCTCTGTCTTTGTCTTTGTCTTTGTCTCTGTCCCTGCCTCTACCTATGGCATCTGTGCTCAGCTAGAAAACTAAGTAATTGAGGGTAAGATAACAGAACAACAGCTAGAATTACTATATTAGGCTTGATGTAAAGGGAATTTTCACCCATCTTCACTCAATGCTGTCTCCAATTAATTACCTGAGGGATATACTGAGGCTGATGATAAAGAAATTTATCAATGTGGAAGAAGGTTGAGACATCTAGCTCCATTCTTTAGGAAGAAATCAGAAAGGGAAGAAAAAGAGCTTATAAAGAAAAAAAAGACAAAGAAAAGTCATCAGGAAGAAAAAAACTCGATTAAAATTTAGAGCATAAGGAGAAAAATAGAGAGAAAATACTAAAACTAGAAGGTAACTCTAAAAATATCTAAGAGATCATGAACTAAAAAAAAGTCATGATATAAAAAAATTTTTAAAGTAGAAAAATGTAAACTGATTTGAAAAAGAGTTTGAGAGAGTATTTTTTTTTTGCTTCATATTAATTTTTATTATCTTTTCCAGCTATATAAAATATATTGGGTAGTTTGGCAGGGCACTGAATGAGTAAATTAATTTAGATATAATTATACTTTTTTATATTGTCTTGACCTAGTAGTGAACAATTAATATTTCTCCACTTATTTAGGTTTAAATTTCTTCAAAGAGTGATTTATAGTTAGATTCATATAATTTCTGGATGTATCTGGCTAGATATATTCCTAAATATTTTATAGCTTTTGTAATTATTTTGTGTTTAAAATTACTTTAAATTATTTTGTTAAATATTTCCCAATTACATGTAATTTTTTAAACAATTGTTTTTTAAATTTGAATTCCAAGTCCTTTATCTTCCTCACACACACACTGAGAAGGCAAATAATATATCAATTATACATGTAAAATCATGCAGAACATATAAGTCATATTTCCAAAAAAGGCAAGAAAAATAAAAAAGTAAGAATCTATGCTTAAATTTGCACTCAGAGTTCATCAGTTCCCTCTCAGGCGGTGGATAGCATTTTTTCATCATGAAATTCATGAAATTATCTTGGATTATTGTATTGATCTTAGTAGCCAAATCTTTCATAGTTGATCATCATTACAATATTGTCATTAATGTGCACAATTATGTCCTAGTTCTTCTCCCTTCAGTTTGTATCAGTTCATATAGGTTTTGCCATGCCTTTCTGAAAACACCCCCTTCATTATTTCTTTTTTTAAATATAAAATTATTTTGTTATTTTCCAGTTACATGTAGAGATAGTTTTCAACATTTGTTTTTGCTTTTGTTTTTTGTTTTTGCAAGGCAATAAGGGGTTAAGTGACTTGCCCAGGGTCACACAGCTAGTAAGTGTCAAGTGTCTGAGGCCAGATTTGTACTCCTGAATTTAGGGCTGGTGCTTTATGCACTGTGCCACCTAGCTGCCCCTCAACATTTGTTTTTATAAGATTTCTAGTTTCAAAATTTTCCCTCCCTCCTTTCTCTCTCTTTCTTCCCAAGACAGCAAGTAATCTGATATAGATTATATATGTACAATAACATTAAATATATTTCTGTATTCACATGTTATAAGAGAAGTATTAGAGCAAAAAATTAAAAACCTCAAAAAAGAAAAACAACAGCACCAAAAACAGAAGAAATAGTATTTAAGAATTATTGGACTACCTGAAAGCCATGATTAAAAGAAGAAACTAGATATTATACTTCAAGAAGTTGTCAAGGAATACTTCCACAATATCTTACATCCAGAGCATAAAATAAAAATTTAAATAATCCACAGGTAATGTCCTGAAATAGATTCCAAAGTGAAAAACTCCCAGGAATATTTTATTCAAAACCTGAAAGTTTCCATGTCAAAGAGAAAATACTCCAAGTACCCTGAAAACAACAACAACAATAATAACAACAACAAAATTCAAATGTCATTGAACCACAGTAAGGATCACACAAAATTTAACAGTTCCTACTTTAAAGAAGCAGAGGACTTGAAATAAGATATTCTGGAAGACAAAGAAGCTGGAATTATAACAAAGAGTAGCCTACCCAGCTAAACTGAGTATAATGCTTCAGGGGATAAAATGGATATTTGATGAAACAGAGGAATTTCAAGCACTGCTGATAAAAAGACTGTAACTAAATAGAAAATTCAACCTTTAAATACAGGACTAAAAACAAGTACAAAAAGTATAAAAAGATTAACATGAAATGGAAAACATAAACTATTTGAATACTTATATAGCAAAATGATACATGTAATCCCTACTACCTTTATCATTATTAATATATTTATAAACAGTTTTCATAAACAGAGGGCATAGTTATGAGATAATTATGTTGAGATCTCAAAAATGAACAGATGAGAAAAGAATACAGTAGAAGAAGGGGAAAGGGAGAGGCAGAATGAAAAAAAGTATATCAACATAAGAGAGGCACCCATGAAAGAGCTTTTATAATGGAGGTGAAATAAGAGGGTGTAAAACACTTGAATCTTACTCTCATATAAATTTGTTCAAAGGGTAGGGGAAAAGAAAAAGGGGGATGGTAAAAGGAAGGGCTGCTTAAGGGAGGGAGTATTCAAAAGCAGAAAAAACTATATTTTGATAAAAGATACCATGGACAATGAAACAATATTAAAAAAATTATAACAGGTTTCTTAGATGAAGGCATCTTTTCTTAAATATATAAAGAAGAGAGTCAAATTTATAAAAATAAGAGCCATTCTCCAATTGATAAATGGTCAAAGAATATGAACAGGCAATTTTCAGAATAAGAAATTAAAGTTCTCTATAATCACATAAAAAGGCTCTAAATCACAATTGAATAGAGAAATGGAAATTAAAACAACTCTGAGGTACCTTACACCTTTCAGAAATAACAAAGGCTGGAGGGGATGAGGGAAAATAAGTAAACTAATGAAGTGTTGGTGGAGTTGTGAACTGATCCAATGATTCTGGAGAACAATTTGGCAGCTGTGTCCAAAAGATTATAAAACTGTGCATATCCTTTGGCCCAGAAATACTATTACTAGGTCTGTACCCCCAATGAGATCAAAGAAAAAGGAAAGGAGTCTATATACACAAAATAGTTGTATCAGCTCTTTTGTGTTAGTAAAGAATTAGGAAGTGAAGAAATGTTCATCAAATCAGAAATGTTGGGACAAAGTGGGGCACATTATTGTAAGGGGATACTATTGTACTACAGAAGTGATGAGGATGTTGGTTTCAGAAAAATCATGTGGGAAGACATATGAACTGATAGAAAGTAAAGTCATCAGAACTAAAAGATCATTGTGCACAGTAACAGGAATAGCGTAATGATGGTCAGTTAGGAAAGACTTAGTGACTGATCAATACAATCATCTAAGACAATTCCAAAGGACTCCTATTCATATGACCCTAAACCCTTCCATCTCAAAATACAAACCAACTCACTCCTTTCCTAATGCTCTCTAGAATAGCATAGGCAAAAATCCTACTTTTATCTTAAATCTTTTCCACTACCATGTCTATCATCTCCTGGCAATCATCAATACCTTGCTCCCCTCTGATGACGTAGCCTCCCTGGCCATCCTTTCTGTTAATGGCTGAACTTTTGCTCATTCTCCTCAGCTCACTGGTCAAGGTGAGGATATTGGAATACTTCTTGGTGCCCACTGACACTTACAGGTTCCCCCTCTATCTTTATCACTGAGTACTAACATTTCCTCCTTTGAGGTCCATACAATCCACATCTTCCATCCAATCTAAATCCTGATAGCCAGTGTCTATAAACCTCTAGGACACTACCTTTCTTTCCTCAAAGCTTTCATTACCTGGCTCATAACATTTCCTTCCCAACATTTTTCTTATAGTAGTGTGTAATTTAAGATTCTAAATGTGGATTCTAATCTGTTCCCCCAGTTTTGGGGGAAACTGACTAAAATCACTGATAAAACGAGTTTAGGTTTTTAAGGGTTTATTGGAAAATAGAAAGAAAAAGATTGAGAACAGAATTCCAACAGCCTGGCATTCCTATCTTTCCTCAAATTTCCTGTGAAGTCCTCTGCCGCCGCCACCATCAAATCAGGAACCCAAAAAGCCCCAGAGCTCTCCGCGCAGGCTCCCTTTCCTCCTTCCTGTCTCCTCCGAGACCATAGGAGGCTCCTCAAGTTGATTGGCTGGTAGCCTTGATAGACAGCACCCATGAGCAAACGTCATTTCCTGACGCCAAGGAAAAGCCACAATGCCTCTGAGGCATTTTCCTCATGGTGGAACTTTCCTACAGCAAGTCTCCAGTAGGTGGCATCATTCCAATCATTACAGCAGTAGACTTCAACATACATATTGACATTCCATCAAACACCCTGCTAAGTTCCACTACCTCCTCACTTTCTATGAACTACTCTATATCAGCCTTGAATATACATTCTCCATGATAAGAATTCTGAAATCCTTTTATCTTACCATAATATATTGATTTTTCATATATCTCTCTGCATTCCTATTCCAAACCCTACTTTTCAATCACACTATGAATTCCAATCCATCGAACCTCCAAAGTATCTTCCAAAACATCACCCCCAACACTAGCTACTCTTTCTTTTTTTTTTTTCTGTGACCAGACTCTGGTGAACCAGTTTGAATTGTCTTCTTTCCTTGAGTCTCTGTCACCTTTATCATATTATCTAATTGCATCCTGTGAAGCCACAGCTTTGTATCACTCCCGTCATCCTCTGCCTCCATTCTTACTGTTACTACTGAATGCAGATGGCTAAAATCATACAACAATTCTAATTAGTTGCACTAAAACCTTATGTTATATAACTTCAAATAGATCCTCACTGGTGCTAGACAAATTTCATACATCTTCCTTTTCAGCTCACTATTCTACCATAAACATCAGCTCTTTGAAATATATATATATATATATATATATATATATATATATATATATATATATATATATATATATATATGTCAATTGGGGTTAAGTGACTTGCCCAGGGTCACACAGCTAGTAAGTGTTAAGAGTCTGAGGTCACATTTGAACTCAGGTCCTCCTGACTCCAGGGTCGGTGCTCTATCCACTGCGCCACCTAGTTGCCCCTCAAATATTTTTTCATCCTTCTTCAAACATTCCATGGTTCTGTCTCCCTTGCTCTAAGTTGAGAACTTTGCCTCATATTTTACTGAAAAATTGAATGTATCCATAAATATTTCCTTCCCTTCTCTTCCTCATGTCATATCACCCATATACCTTCTGTCACTGTTTTCTCTTTCACTTTTATTTCAAATGAAGAAGTGCCTTTACACCTTGACAAGGGAAACCCCTCCCCCTACACATGTTCCCATTCCTGTCTCCTCCTACGGATTGCCTTCTCTGTCAACTCCACTTTCTCAATTATCTTTAATATCTCCCTATCTACTGCCTCTTTCCTTACTGCCTACAAACATGCCCATGTCTCCCCCATTCTCAAAAAAACTCAATTGTATCTCATATTCCCTCTATCTTCCTATATCTCTTTTCTCTTTGGGGGCAAAACTCATAGAGAAGGTCATTTGCAATAGGATGTTTCTACTTTTTGTCCCCTCACTCTATTGTAAGCCTCTGATACTCTGGTTTTCAATATCATCATTCCATTGAAACTGATCTTTCCAAAGTCACCAATGATCTCCTATTTGTCAAATCCAATGACCTTTTCTCAGTCCTCATTCTCCTTCACCTTCTTCTTCTTGATATTATTTTCTTTCTAGCTTTTCATGACACTACTCTGTGCTGGTTCTCCTCCTGCCTATCTGACTGCTTCTTCTGAGTCTTCTTTGTTGTCTCTTCATCTAAATCATACCCTCCCATTTTCCTATGAGTTATCCTTGACTTCTCAATATCTCTTACTGCCCACATTTAAACTGTTGCTAAGTCTTCTTGACTTCTACTTCAAAATATCTCTCAGTATTCTCAGGGTAATTATAAATTACATAAAATGTCCTGAAGGAATTTTCTCCACAAGCCTAGTCCATATATAGATGTGTGTGTATACATATGTGTGTATGTATATGTTTATATATACATATATATATACATACATGCACACACACATATATAGGGGTGTATGTATCTGCGTATGTATCTATGCATCTATGTAATATGTGTGTATTGTGTATATGTAAATACAGGCACATATGTGTATATGTAAATATATGCATATATACATGTGTGCATGAACACATATTTAGAGATATATATTTAGTAAAAAAATGAATATATCTACTCTCCTGTGATGCTCCCACCACCCCCATACAGCTCCTCATCACCTCATGCCTGGACTATTTCAATAGCCAGATGGTTGGTCTGCCTGCCACAAGTCTCTTCAATGCGGCCATCAAAATGAATTTCCTAAAACATAAGACTGATCATATCAGTTCCATACTTGAAAAACACTAGTGGCTCATTGTTACCTCTAGAATCAAATACAAGATCCTTTCATATCCTACTCCCCCTATATTTCCAGTCTTTTTCTTCTTGTTCCCCACCCCCCCTGCAGGGCAGTAAGGGTTAAGTGACTTGCCCAGGGTTACTGTCCCATCTAGCTGCCCCCCCCAAGTGTTCTTATATTTCCCCACCCCACACACTCTTCAATCAAGTGACACCGGCCTTACACAAAACAGGGCATGCCTCAGATTAAGCTTTTTTTCTCCCTTTTTTTCTGGCTATTGTGATAAAATAATGGGATTTGGCAGATGCTCAGGTGGCCCACCTGAAGATTGATTTAGAATTGATTGAATTAGGTGAGACTGAGAAACTGAGAACCTACTTAAGAATGATTAAATCTAGACCACAAGGGGCTGACCCTGAGTAGGGTGTTGTTCTCAGAGGCTGCGGACTACGCCATCAACAGGAGATCACTCTCAATCAATCAGCCTGAAGGACCTCCCCATTTGGGGAGGGAGATAGGAAGTAGGAAGTTGAGGCTGGCTCCCTGGATCTCTCTCTTTTCATCTGGAATTTTGGTGTGGTGATGGCAGGGGCAGAACAGAGTAGAAAGATCTACTCCATGTATTCTCTATAGAAGCGTGGATAGGTGGCTTTCTCAACTTCTCTCTCTTCACTAACTTCTAATATACTTTAATAAATCCTTAGAAGCCTAAACTCTTGCTGAATTTATCAGTAATCTTAGCCAGTTTCCCTCCCCCAAACTGGGGTGAGGGGGCAGGTTAGGACTCCCATTAGACTTTAAGCATCGCACTATCCTCCATACCTGGAATGCTTTCTTGCTTATCTCTGGTTCCAATTTCCCTGGCATCTTTCAAGTCCCAACTAAAATGCTACCTTCTATAGGAAGCTTTTTCCAACCCTTCTTAATTCCAGCACCTTCCCTCTGTTAATCATTTCTTATTTATACTGTATATAGCTTTTTGAACATATCTGTATGCTTGTTTTCTTCCCTTCTGCTCACTAGATTGAAAGCTCCTTGAGGGCAGGATTTTGTCTTTCTTTATATCACTAGCCATTGGCATAGTGCATGCAACACAATAAAAGTGTAATAAGTGTGTGTTGACTATTATCTCCAGTTTCTCAAAAATTAAGTCAAAAATCTATATTTTCTAACTAGGCTAGCACTGGTGACAAAATAAAGGCCTCTTGCCCCATGTTCTTTGGCAAAGGGTTAAGCAAATATGTCAACACAAGTTAACCAACCACAGGATCAGCCCTGTTACTACCAACCCCATTACAGGAAAAATGGGACATATTTGCATATATTCATCCCTAAGAAGTCAGAATACATGTTCCTTGGGCTTACCTTTTTATATACCATATGCATACATAGAGACACATATATGTCCATCTATATTCATGCATCCATACATGTGTATTGGTAAATGTGTATATGCACACACACATATACATACATACATATGCAATAAATATACTGAGTGTCCACAAATATTATTGTAGTTTGGACCTTGAATAACTAAAAACTGCACTAAGATTTTTGAAACATCTTTGTTTTTTAAAAAGTCACAATTTACATTCATACACAATTATAGTGTATATACATATATACTATATATATATGTGTGTGTAGATATGACAGTATATGCATATATCTACAGAATATATTATATACTTTAAATGCACATAATTCATAAGTATAGGGGAAGCTAGGTGGCACAGTGGATAGAGCACTGGCCCTGGAATCAGGAGAACCTGAGTTCAAATCTGGCCTCAGACACAACACTTACTAGCTGTGTGACCCTAGGCAAGTCACATATCCCCAATTGCCTTACCCAAAAAATTAATAAAATAAATAATTCTTAGATATATATACATATTCATATTTAGACATACATGTATATGATTGCAAAGGTTCCTAAATATGTATAGCATATCTATAATTATAATAGATATCTACATTTTTATATCTCTAAAACATGATAAGTCCTGTGGACAAAATCCCTTTTCAATTATATCAGGGCATTTTCTGCAATTTATAATTTCCTAATAGCATTGAAAGGTAAAATTACTTGCTCAGATTCTCATAGACAAAAAATTACTTATAAATGTCAAAACAATACAACAATAATTTGAGGGCTTGTCTAATATTCTTTGCAAAATAAGATAACAAGAAAATCTTCATTCTCACCATACATATGCTCACAAACTTCAAGCTAATGTGGGAAAATTTTCCATGAACTATTTTTTTAGCAGTTTGTGTATATGCACTGGTATGGATAAAGCAGTTGGGATATAACTGTTTATTCATCAGATGGTGAAGGTGAGAATGCCTCTCCCACTTGTTCCACTTGTGTATCACAAAGTGGCATGTTATTGGGTCATAGGACTCACAGATTTAAAGTGTGAAGGCACGTCAGAGATCACAAAGTCCAAAATTCTCATTTTTCAGTGAAGGAAAGTGGGGCCCAGAAAGTATAAAATGAGCCAAAGTGTAAAATACAGATGAGAAACAGTTTTAGACATGATCAATTAATGACATGTTCAGAGTAAGTAAACTTTTTATTAATTCTTAATTTTCAATTTTTAAGACCATGTCTTTGATCAGAAGTGGAACTAAATTATTTGGTAAATAAACCGTAACTTTTCATGATACATTCAAAAAACTACTTTTGTATTTAAAAATAAATCTTCATAACTCATATTTCACTTTAAAGTTGATAAAGTCATCTACTAACAATCACACTGTGAGGTAAATATAATAGATGTCCTTACACTGATCTATTAATGAACAAAAGAAAAAGCAAACAATGACTTACCAAAGACTGCCTAACTAGTAAGTGGAAAAATTGGGATTCGAACATACATTTGCTAACGCCAAACTCAGCACTCTCAATATTGCACCCTACTAATCTTTTATCAGTAACTTTTTAAAAATTTTACACAAAGCCATGAATCTAAATATATTATTCTAATTACAAAGGCATAAAGCATGTCATATATAATTATCATTCCAAAATGTTACGCAGAGATTATCTGTCATAGGTCATTGGTTCTACAAAATATTTTATAAAGTTCTGATCATCTGAAAGGTATTCTTATTTTATAAACAAAGTGTATGGAGTCAAAAAGCTGAAATGGCTAATCAGCAAAATTTATAAAAAAATCCCTTGGAGAGGAAAGCTTATTTGTGTATCTTAATTATAAAAATACGGTTTCCTGTCAAAAAAGCATAAGGAAATGTTACTGATGTACTTACTGGCATGTCCTTTGGTCAGTAATATATTCAAAACCTCAATAATATTTAGCATGTCACCATTGAAAAAGCAATCTCATCTGCAAAATAAAATGTGTTTAATAACTGAATCTGTGGAAAGGAAAACTAGATTAGCAAAGCATGCATCTTCATTAATAAAGTATCCAAAGTAAACCAAATGACCTCTCATTATTGAACTATGTAAAGTCAATTGACCGACAGTGACATTTTTTTAAATGAATTCATTTTGGAAATCTCATGTTCAGATGGAAAAATTATATTGGAATTTTCAGTCTATTATAAACCAGGTGATAAAGCTTTCAACCCACCATACTGAATATTCAGTGGGGAAAATGATGTAGCAAATTGGGTGGATATTTGGATAATTCAGCAAGTGAGCAATTTCCCCTTTATTATGTACATTTAAGACTAAACCTAAGCTACAGACTTTTTCTATCTGCCTTCCTCATCCTCCCACCCTGCCAAATAAACCAGTTTTAGTGGAAAGGCATCTACAAATAAGATGTGCTTTGAGAAAAGAAATGGCACATATGAAAGTAGCTATGTAAATTTTTATTCCAAATACCTTGAAATAATTTCCATTTTCAAGTCACATTCTGAAAATAAAAGCTTTGTCAAAAGCAAATGTTTGTTCAAGAATTTAAGCAAATCACTAAAAAGTAATAAAAACCTGATACTTAATTATACTATTATGAAAATTGGATTTTTAAAAATCAAAACATTTTATACTGTAAGATATTACCTCTCTTCAGGACAGCTAGATGGCACAGTGGATAGAGCACCGGCCCTGGATGCAAGAGTACCTGAGTTCAAATCCGGCCTCAGACACTTGACACTTACTAGCTGTGTGACCCTGGGCAAGTCGCTTAACCCCAATTGCCTCACAAAAAAAAAAAAAAAAGATATTATCTCTCTTCCAGTAACAGAAAGAGGCCATATCTGAGTGCATAATGACTTTAAGTCAGTAAGAGCTTGAACTAAATCCTGTCTCAGAAACTTACTAGCTCTGTGATCCTAGGAAATTATCATTTAATCTCTCTGACAGTCTTTGTTTCCTCATCTTTTAAATGCGAATATAAATAGCATATCTCTCACAGGGCTACTATAAGGATCACATGAAATAACACATATAAAGAACTTTGCAAACCTAAAAATAGTGTATAATTTACAGCTATAATTAAATATTTTACTTTTCCTTGTCTATAGTCATAATAAAGATCTTCATGTTAAAAACAAGTTGAATTTACAAGCTAAAAACTATTATGAATATAAACTTGGATTGTGGGCTCAAAATATTAACTGAAGTGTTATCTGAAATAAATTGCACAAATTATTTAGTGGATGAGACATTGTCTTTTCAAAATTATTTTCTGCTAAATATTCATGCTTATTAGTCTGTCTTATTTCCAAACAATAAATACACATAGGAAAGGGAGTGAATGTGATATTGTAGATGAAATCCTGAATTTGGAATTATTAGGACTGAAGTTAATTCTTCAGTTCTCTTTCCCACACTTCTCATACCCAGTCAGTTAAAAAAATCTCATCAATTTTAGCTCCATCACATCTCACAGAACAATCCCCTTTTGAATCACACAACTGATTTCATGTTTATATGATTACATTTACCACCTCTTGCATGAACTCTTAAAAGTGACTCCTAATTGGTCTCCCTGTGTCTAGCCACTTATCCTCTGTAGTAAATCATTTACATAGCTCATAAATTAATATTCTAAAAATACATGTTGAACATGGTGGAGAGAAGCCAGCAAGTTGCCTGAGCTCTCCTTCAGTTCCCTCAAAAAGAACATTAAATCAAGCCTCTAAACGCATTTTAAAACTACAGAACCTACAAAAAGACAAAGAGACAAAATCTTCCAACCTGAGATAATTTAGAAGACTTCAGGAAAGGTCGGTCTCACTCTGGCAAAAGGGAGGCACCAGAGTGCAGCTCAACATGGATGGGGTCAAGGCAAGTTAGCAGGAAGCTCTAGGCCACAGCCAAGCCATGGAATCCTCTTGATCCTGGCTCCAAGCAGCCAGAGGGAAGCAGTTAAATAACATGGAGCCATAGTCAGAATCTCACAGGACCTGGTAGCTTCACAAGGATCACAAGGATTAGAATACAATATTCTGGAAGGTAAAGGAGCTTGGATTACCCAGCAAAACTGAGTATTCTTTTTCAGGGGAAAAGATGGACATTCAATGAAATATGGGACTTTCAAGGTTTCCTGATAAAAAGACCAGAACTGAAAATTTGATCTTAACATGTAAGAGTTAAGAGAAGTTTAAGAAGGAAAACAGGGGAAAAAGTTATTCAATAAGGTTAAACTGTTTACATCCCTACATGGGAAAATAATACTTATAACTCTTGAGAACTATCTCTATTTCGGTGGGCAGAAGGATTATACACAAAAGGTATAAATATAAATTGTCATTGATGTGAAGATATGAAGAAAATTAAGAGGTTAAAAATGAATTTATGGGGAGAAGAGGAAAGGGGAGGTGAAATGGGGTTAATTACATCATATAAAGGGGTGCAAAAACTATTACAATAGAGGGAAAGAAGGAGGGGTGAACATTGTTTCAACCTTTAATTAGATTCAAAGAGTCAACAGCATATACTTTCATTTTGATAAAGAAATTAAGCTTATTCTTTAGGTAAGTAAAAGTGTAAGGGGAAAAGGTGGGGCACTGATAAAAGGGAGGGCTGATTGGGGGAGGCAGGGGTAAAAAATAAAATATCAATGAGGACAAATAGGGTGAAGAGAAGGGGAAAAAAGGACAAAGGGGGTTAAATAGGATGAAGGGAAATAGAGAGTTAGTAATAATAACTGGGAATGGGAATGGGATTAACTCTGCCATAAAACAGAATTAAATAGCAGAGTGAATGAAAAAACAGAATCCTACAATATGTTGTTTACAAGAAACACATTAGAAGCAGAGAGTTACACACAGAGTAAAGGTAAAAAGTTGGAGCTGACTATATTATGCTTCAGCTGAAGTAAAAAAAAGCAGGGGTAGCAATCCTTATCTCAGACAAAGAAAAGGGAAAATAGATCTAATTAAAAGAAATAAGGAAGGAAACTACATCTTGCTAAAAGGTACTATATATAATGAAGTAATATCAATACTAAACAAGTGGCATAGCATCCAAATTCTTAGAGGAGAAGTTAAATGAGCTACAAGAGGAAACAGACAGCAAAACTCTACTAGTGGGGGATCTGAATCTTCCCCTCTCAGAATTAGATAAATCTAGCCACAAAATAAATAAGAAAAAGTTAAAGAGGTGAATAGAATATTAGAAAAGTTAGATATGATAGGGAAAATTGAATGGGGATAGAAAGGAACATACCTTTTTCTCAGCTGTACATGGCACATATTCAAAACATGACCATGTATTAAGGCACAAAAACCTCATGGTCAAAGGTAGAAAGGCAGAAATAATAAATGCATCCTTCTCAGATCATGATGCAATAAAAATTACATGTAATAAAGAGCCATGGAAAGGTAGACAGAAAATCAATTGGAAACTAAATAATCTCATTCTACAAAATGAGTGGGTCAAACAACAAATAATAGAAAAAATAAATAACTTCATACATGAGAATGACAATAATGAGACAACATGCCAAAACTTATACGATGCAGCCAAATCAGTGCTTAGGGTAAATTTTGTATCTCTAAGTGGTTACATGAAAAAAAGAGAAAGAGAAGATCAATGAATTGGGCAAGAAACTTAAAAAAGCTAGAAAAAGAACAAATTAAAAATTCCCCATTAAAATACTAAATTGGAAATCCTGAAAATCAAAGGAGAAATTAATAAAATTAAAAGCAATAAAACTATAGAAGTAATCAATAAATCCAAGCGCTGCTTTTATAAAAAAAAATAACACAGATGAACCTTTTTTAATTTGATTTAAAAAAAAGAAGAAAACCAAATTACCAGTATCAAAAATGAAAGGGGTAATGTCACCACTAATGAAGTGGAAATTAAATCAATAATTAGGAATTATTTTGCCCAACTGTATGCCAATAAATTTGACAATCAAAATGAAATGGATGTATATTTACAAAAATACAAATTTCCTAGGCTAACTGAAAAGGAAAAAAATTCTTAAATAAACCCATATTAGAAAACAAAATTGAACAAGCGATTAATGAACTCCTTAAGAAAAAATCTCCAGCGCCAGATTGGTTTACAAGTGAATTCTACCAAACATTGAAAGGACAATTAATTCCAATACTATACAAATTATTTGGCAAAATAGGTGAAAGTGTTCTACCAAGTTCCTTTTATGACACAAATACAGTGTTGATAGCAAAACCAGGCAGAGCCAAAACAGAGAAAGAAAATTGTAGAATGAATATTGTTGCAAAAATCTTAAATTAGATATTAGCAAGGAGATTATAGCAAGGGATCACCAGGATAAATACACTATGACCAGGTGGGATGTATACCAGAAATGCAGGGCTGGTTAAACATTAGGAAAACTATCAACATAATCAACCACATCAATAAGAAAACTAACTAAAATGATATGATTATCTCAATAGATGCAGAGAAAGCTTTAGACAAAATACAGGTCCCATTCCTAATAAAAACACAAGAGAGCGTAGGAAGAGGTGGAGCTTTCCTTAAAATAATAGGTAGTATCTACCTAAAACCATCAGCAAAGATTATATGTAATGGAAATAAGTTAGAGACCTTCCCAATAAGATCCTGGGTGAAACAGGGATGTCCATTATCACCTCTATTATTTAATATTGTACTAGAAATTTTAGCTTCAGCAATAATAAGAAAAATGAATTAAAATAATTAGAATAGGTAAGGAGGAAACAAAACTATCGCTCTTTGCAGATAATATGGTGGTATACTTAGAGAATCCTAGAGAATTAACTAAAACTTGCTTGAAGCAATTAACAACTTTAGCAAAGTTTCAGAATATAGAATAAATCCACATATATCATCAGCATTTCTATACATGACCAACAAATTCCAGCAGGGAGAAATAGAAAGAGAAATTCCATTTAAAATAACAGTAGAATATATAAAATACTTGGGAGTCTACTTGGCAAGATAAACCCAGAAACTCTATGAACATAATTACAAAACACTTTACACACAAATCAAATCTGACTGCCCCCTCCCCCAATCTGCCCTCCCTTCTATCACCCTCCATCACCTTCCTCTCCTACTTTCTTGCAGGGTAAAAGGGATTACTATACCCAATTGAATGTATATGCTATTCCCTCTGAGTCAATTCTGATGAGAGTAAAGTTTACTCATTCCCCAGCACTTCCCCCATTTTCCCTTCTATGATATAAGCTTTTTCTTGCTTCTTTTATGTGAGATACTTTACCCCATTCCACCTCTTCCTTTCCCTTTTACTCAATGCATTCCTCTCTAACCACTTAAATTAAAAGATATCATCCATTCATATTCAACTCACACTTTTGCCCTCTATCTAAATATACTCCATCCACCTGCCCTAATAATGAGAAAATTCTCATGAATTGCAAGCATCATCTTCCCTTGTAGGAATGTAAATAATATCCCTTATAATTTGTTTTTCCTGTTTACCTTTTTATCCTTCTCTAGAGTCTTGTATTTGAAAGTCAAAATTTCTATTTAGCTCAGGCCTTTTCATCAAGAATGTCTGAAAATCCTCTCTTTCATTGAATTCCCCCCACCCCCCACCTTTTTCCCCTGAATGATTATTCTCTGATTTGCTGGGTAGGGGATTCTTGGTTCTAATCCCAGTTCCTTTGCCCTCCAGAATATCATATCCCAAGTCCTCTGATGGTTTAATGTAGAAGCTGCTAAATCTTGTATTATCCTGACTATGGCTCCACAATACTTGAATTGTTTCTTTCTGGCTACTTGAAATACTTTTTTCTTTAATTGAGAGCTCTGGAATTTGTCCTTAATATTCCTGGAAGCTTTCAGTTTGGAATCTCTTTCAGAAGGGGATGAGTGGATTCTTTCAATTTCTCTTATACCTTCTAGATCTAGAATATCAGGGCAATTTAAAAAATAATTTATTGGAAGATGATTTCTAGGCTCTTTTTCTGATCATGGCTTTCATATTATCTTTCGTGGATCTATTTTTCAAGTCAGTCATTTTTCAAATGAGTTATTTCACATTGCCTTCTATTTGTTCATTGTTTTGTTTTCATTTATTGTTTATTGATTTCTCATAAAGTCATTAGCTTCCATTTGCTCAATCCTAATTTTTGAGGAATAATTTTCATCAAAAATCTTTTGTATCTCCTTTTCCATTTGGACAATTCAGTTTTCAAGGCATTCTTTTCCTCAATAGCTTTTTGTGTCTCTAAGCATTTGGCCTAGAATGTTGTTTTTCAAAGGCATTGTTTTATTCACTATGTCTTTTTGGTGTCTCCTTTACAAAGCTGTTGACTGGTTTGTGGGGTTTTTTTCTGATTTCTTGTATCACTCTCATTTCTATTTCCATTTTTTCTTCTACCTCTCTTACTTTTTTTCTATTTTGAGTGCTTCTAGGGCCTGAGTCCAATTAATATATTTCTTGGAAGCTTTGTATGTAGTAACTTTGACTTTGTTATCTTCTTCTGAGTGTGTATTTTGTTTTTCCTTGTCACCATAGAAACTTTCTCGGCTCAGCATTTTTTTCTGTTTATTCATTTTCCCAGCCTATTCCTTGACTTTTAACTCTTTGTTCAAGTGGGGCACAGCTTTCAGGGTGGAAGGCACACTGTCCCAAGCTTCAAGGGGTTTGTGCCCCTATTTTCAGAGATACTTCTAGGAATTTGTAAGTTTTTAGTTCTTCCAAGGTGGTATGATTTAAGGACAGGTATGTTTACTACTCTCCTGGCCTGTGCTGTGGTTTGCAAGGAACTCCATGTCTTCTTTTGTGCCATGGGACTATAAAAAGAATCCCACTCCACTGTGGCTGTAAGCTCTTTTGTGCTTGTGCTCCTCCCCTACCTGGGACTGCCACCTGAGACTGTATCCTGAATCTGACTATGGGAAAAACAACAGAGTCCTGCCTCAGTGCTGGCAAAGAGATACGTGTAAACTTCTACCCAATTGTTTGACCCCCTTATTGTCTGTGGGCTAAGTTCCAGAAGCAGTTTCTTCTGCTGCTGATTCAGAAGCTCCCAAAGCCTGCTCCTGGTTTGCTGTGGCTGTGGCTGGGTCTGTGCTGGGGCTGGGCTGAGTTGGTGTGGCCTGAGCTAGGCTGTTCTCCACTCTCACCCAGATGCAACAAAGTTTTCCTGTGAATCTTCTAAGTTGTTTTTGTCTGGAAAATAATTTTGCCCAGTCTTTTTGTGGGTTCTGCTGTTCCAGGAGTTGTCTTATGGCATTATATGAAGGTATTTTGAGGGGTCTTGGGGAAAGGTCAGGGAAGTCATTGCCATTCCTCTGATATTGTTGCTCTTCCTGCCCCCCACTTCCTTCAGCTCTGTCCTACTCACCTGCAGCCATTGCTAGTCAGATTATTTTCCATTTCCTCTGGATATGCCTTTTTTGTACACTTCTCTGGTATTGTTGGTTCTCCCATTAAACTGAACTTCTTTAGAGCAGGGAATTTTTTTTTTCTTTTTATCCCCAGTACCTGGTACATATCCCCAGTGCCTGGCACATATTAAGCACCTAAGAAATTCTTGTTTATGGAGTTTCTGAAAAATTACTTGCTAGGTGGCCATAGAAATATATATATACATATACATATATATTTATATATATTCTATGGCCACCTATATAATGTGTGTGTGTATGTGTGTGTATATATATGTATGTGTGTGTGTGTGTGTGTGTGTGTTCAAATTGACTAATCAGTTTTATCACCTCTGAATCTCTGGCCTTTTAGGAGTATAATGCTTTTTTTCTTCTTTCTCTTAGGTCTAATTGTTATAAGCAATTAGATTCTTGCTTTGTTCATTTTCACTAAATCCTATAATTGCATTGTATATTCTTTTCTCAATAAATACTTTTAGATTAGCCATTGATTTTTTTCATAATCAAACCACCTTTCATTTGAGCAGTATTATATATTTTTGCTGAAAGTATAACCTCTCTCAAATATCATATATATCTTCAATAATTATGTTCCAAGGACTTCTGATTCCACAGGTATGGGGACCCCCTTTAGTGACACAAATTAACCACCACTACCCCCCATAACTTAGCAAATGATCCTCCAAGGACCTCTCTTTACAGAAGAATTCATCCCTCTGCAGCCAATCTCCTTATGGGCCTCTCTAAATTGAACTAGGCTGCTTCTCAGGCAATAATGGCATGGCTGTTCAACCCCTTTAATCATACTCTTTCCATAGTGGCAGGGATTTACCAGTCTGTGGTGGCTTTTCTTCTATTAAGTAAAGGCTTTGAAACAGGGTTCTCCATAACATGAGAATAGCCCTTTCAGATTCACACAACATTTCATGAATAGTCTCTAATTTTATCCTCACAACCTACCTTGAGAGATAAGTGCTATTATTACATCCATTTTCCAGAAGAAGAATGTGAGTTTAAATGATTTCCCCTGAGTTACACAGTGTCCAAATCTGAATTTAAATTCAGGTCTTTTTGACTCCGGAATCAGTACTCTATACACTAACCTATGTAACTGCCACATGAGAAGACATTTAAGGGGAAATTAAGTTGACAACTAAGAGATAAGTCAGACATCTCTTAAATTAAGTGGATCAGAGATCTGAGATTTGTCCTATTACTTCAAGAGTTCATATACATTGGAAGAGTACTCTTACAAACAACTGGACATTAAGTCTACAATTATTTGACCTACTATTGATGTCACATTATCAGTGATGTGACTCTTGATATTTGAGGGTTCAGGGAGACAGCTAAATTTGGGGGGGGGGTTGGAGGTGATTTCACAGTCTGTTTTAAATGATATAAAAGTTTTCTCTGTGATATGATTTTTACATACCTCATTGGAAAATTAAGTACATAAATGTCTCCATTCGTATCTTGTAGGGTTTTTTATTCTGAATTTTTTTTTCTTTTAGAGGCAGAGTTATATGACACTGGCCTTGTTAAATACTCATCATTTTTGTATCATTTCCCATTTGTTCAGAAATAATAAAGATGTAATTTTTGAGAAACCAGTGAAATTCTGTTGACTGAAGGCTGGAAGGGGAGGGTAGAGGTAGCTCAAGGCAAAAAGTGAAGTCACTGACTTCTCAAATCCTACTGATACTCTAAGTCTCTTTAAATGAAAAGTAAAAAGCAAACTTCCTTATTGCCTCCCCCTGGCAGATAGCCCAATTCAGATAGTGAGAAAAATGCATTTTTAAGTTCAATGCTATTTAGCTTTTCAGCCAACCAGTTCCTTCAAAAGCATTTGAAGGTTCAGCACACATATTGAATTTTGGATCCCTCTGAAAATGGAGTGTGTGAAAATGAAGTCTGTTTCATTGTGATAAGATGCAGTTTGTGATTCCATAAGCAACATTACAGAGCCAGAGCCTTCACCTCCATAACTACCCTGTCTCAAGTCTAACATGATGTCATTCACCTGTTATCACAGATGCATTAAAGAAATTCTGCAATCAGCTAACTGATTACTGGGCTAAACCCACTTAAAGAACAAGTCAATTAAATGTCATTTAATCCTTCAGTATTCTGGGTATGAGTTCAGAATTACCTTGTATTCAAACTCATTATCTTCTAAGACTGTTATAGAAATTAGCAAGGTTCATGGGAATTAATTCACTTTCAAATAAATAGTGTTGATTCATAATTTGATCTGCATGAAGAACTTGAGTGAAGATCATCACTTTTCTATGAATTAGAGGATGAATCCTAGAATATTACTAGTGTAACAATTGGAATAACGCCACCTGCTGGATACTTACTGTAGAAGAGTTCTGCCCATGAAGCGAAGGTCTTTGAGGGCAAGACCAGGAGTCTGTTCTTTGGCATCAGGAAGTGACGCGGACTAGTGGGAGGAGGAAGGAAGAGACTGGCGCTCAGTCTCGTGCTCTTTCCTCTGGACTCTGGTGGAGAAGGGAGCTAGAAATATGCTCTCCCTTTAATAGATAGGAATCTAGGCCTTTCTCTCTCTTTACCAAATTCTTATTCTCCTTAATAAATGCTTAAAAGTCTAACTCTTGCTAAAGCTTATAATTTATTGGCGACCACTCATTAGATATTTTAGACAGACAAGCTAGAATTTTAGCCCTTAACAGATGGCTGACAGGAAAGCTGAACCTCACTTCTGATCTTTTGGTTGGGTAAGAAATTTCCCCTACCCTAACCCTTTAAATCCGAAGTACTGCTAAATTGCCAGGTGTTTTCCCTTTACATTTTTTTGAATGGACCTTTTAAACTCCCTAATTACCCTATTTTTGATTTTAGTCTGTTTAACCAGACAAATGGGAGATAAGATCATGTTAATGCTTTGGTTTGTGGATTTTCTATTTTTCTTTTTATTTTTGTTAGAAGAGCCAGCAATGTACTCCCACAAAGAAATATCTCCCCCTCTCCCAACCATGCTTTTTCAGAGAAACCTGAAGAGATTCCTGCAGCTTTTCCCAGTTCTAACACTAATTGTTGCTCTAATTTTGCATGCCTGGAGGCAATGACCCACCCTCTAGAAGCTTTTAATCCCCTAGCACCTGGAGGCAAAGTGGGGGAAGAGGAATCCAGGCCTGAGTTCAAAATCAAGTCTGATTCAAATTGCCCTGGTCCCTCCCCTCCTCTCCAGACCCCACCCTCTACTCCTCCCATGGCCAAGCCCATTGCTTCCCCTGCTAGGGAAGTCCAGAGATCTGATGCGCATGCTCAACTTTCTCTAACTACATTTGCAGCTTCAGGCTCAGCCCTTCCCCAGCCTGGATGTGCTTCTGAGACAACCTTAGAAAGCCCTTTAAATTCCACATATGCCCGTTTTGTTCATAATTTTGCTAACCTGCTTTTGTCTTTAATTAGTAATCTTATAAAGCATTTGTATGGTGAAAAGACTGACAGACAATATAGAGGGGTTGAAGAAGAAAAATTTAAGCTGAATAAGAATGACAATCACCATAGTTCAAGACTCCGCTTCTTTTGCCATGGAAGGGTATATATTGTACAGAAATGTAGAAGTAAGCAGCAAGGTATTGATATGAGTATTGGGGATTTTAGATACCGAAATCAGAAGTGTTCTGAATTCACTCAGAGTATTAATGTCAGTTCAGAGGTTACATAGGATTTCTATGCTATTACATCTACATTTTGAAATTAATGGTATGAGTTTATTTTCATAGAGATTTTCATGCTTTTGAGATTGTGTCTTATACTTAGTTTCTAAAACAAGGAGAATATTTGTAAAAGCTTTTTATAGTCATGTGATCAAGTTTATATTTTATAATACTCTTATTGATATTAAGTTCATATTCATTTAGATTTCCTTAGTTTGAATTTCATTGTCTTTTATTATTCCACGTGTATTTTCTTCTATTCATTCATCTATCTAATTTTGAAACATGGTTTTGATTTCATAATACAATGTTAATTCTAGGAGTATTGTGCTCCCATATTCTGAGTTATTTGTTTTTGTTATTTTTCTCAACTGATTATTTGATCAAACTCTTTAAAGCATTCCCCTAGCAAATTGTTTGCCATGGCAAGTGTAAATTGATTCTAGAAGTATTATTTTTGATAAGCATATTCAAAAAAAAAAAGAGGGGAACATTTGTAAACGTTGTCTTTGAGATTGTGTTGTGCTTTAACTTGTATTTAAATATGTTCAGATTTTTCAAAAAAGTAATTGTATACTAAGTTAAAAAAAGGGGTATTATTTGAAATTGTTGCATAATTATATATTATATTCTGAGTCAAGATGTATTCACATTTTTTGCAATCATTTATTATTCTCAATTTTAAATCCATATGAGACTTGGATTATGGGAACTTATCATTTAAGACATTAATTGCCTTTATTCTGAGTTATCAGATGCCAGTTGGCCAAGATGCCATCCAATCACAAGAGGAATACATGCAAGAGCAGACACTGAACTGTCACATGAGGGGAGACATGCATGAAGTCAAGGTATGGCCGAGGGAACGGCTTTTGACAAATGTTGAGGTTGGATTCTCTTGGTTTAATATTTTATTCTCTTTTTCCCCACAATATTGTACAGATGGCTGGAAGTATTCATCCCACCCATCTCACTTCTACACCTGGCTTCTATGCTCCCTCCTATATGCCTGATGCCATGGACATCTCAAATCCCATGCATCTGATTAAGTCTGACTCAGTTTCCTCCAATATGTTCGGTGGCATGGACATATATTCCATCCACCTATTTTAAACCTGGCATACTGCATGGGCAGTATATATTGCTCAAGTGTGGGAATGCTCATATCCCATCATTTCTCTGTTCTTTTATGGTAACCCCCATAATTATCTCAGGTGTCATGATAAATACAGTGTTGAATTTGGCCTTGATACCTGTTACCAATTATATTAGATTTTTAAATTTCTCATAATGGCATGAGGATAATTAGGTAGATGATGCAAAAAGTGATGAAACAAAGATAAAAATTATTTAAAAAAAATAATATCGCAGCAATTGTCTTCTGAATTACCCTCCATAAAGGGGGACTATAGTAATATTATAATTTTAAAGAATGTTTCAATTTTTGTTTTATTATATGTTTCATGTGTAACAACTAAGATTATGAATTCCCTTAGACATGTTTTTGAGAACTTTCATTGTTTGATTTGATTATTGACAAAGCTATTTTAAAGTTGTGTTAAGCTCAATTTTGTAGGAAATTTCCTGGCTGATTACCAGTATCCACACATCAACCCCTGAAAAGACTTCCATTCCACGACTACACCTAGAGAACATCTGAGAAAAGACTTTCAGAGACTTTAAATGAACAGTTTTGTTTTGTTTTTTTCTCTTTTCTTTTTCGGTTATAATATACACCATCTGTAATATGTACTCTCTGCAGAGGACCTCCCTTTGCAAGACCAATGTCAAAGCGTCGGTTCATGAGGACAAAAAATTGCCCCTCTGGACAAAACTTTCCTCTCTTCCTTTTCTATATTGTTGTTTACATATTATTAGTTAGCAATAGTTATTATATTCTTTTTACTGTTCCGTCAAGGAAACATTTTGTTTCTTGAGGAACAACAGGGGGGACTGTAATGATTGGAATAACGCCACCTGCTGGATACTTACTGTAGAAGAGTTCTGCCCATGAAGCGAAGGTCTTTGAGGGCAAGACCAGGAGTCTGTTCTTTGGCATCAGGAAGTGACGCGGACTAGTGGGAGGAGGAAGGAAGAGACTGGCGCTCAGTCTCGTGCTCTTTCCTCTGGACTCTGGTGGAGAAGGGAGCTAGAAATGTGCTCTCCCTTTAATAGATAGGAATCTAGGCCTTTCTCTCTCTTTACCAAATTCTTATTCTCCTTAATAAATGCTTAAAAGTCTAACTCTTGCTAAAGCTTATAATTTATTGGCGACCACTCATTAGATATTTTAGACAGACAAGCTAGAATTTTAGCCCTTAACACTAGAGACACATAGAGTTTAAGTGACTCAATTGTGGTCACACAGTTATGTGATGAAATAATGAGATTTAGCAGATACTCAAAGACCCACCTGGAGATTAGCTTCCACAAACAGCTTGCTAAGGTGTTCCTGATTAAAGCAGGCTCATGGAGGAAGACTTCAGGAAGAATCCAACCAGGCTAGAACTCTAGGCTAGACTGGAGCTAAAGCTTCTGATTTAAGGCGACCACAATTTAGATTTTAAACATCACAGTTATTAACTTTCAGAAGTGAGATTTGAACCTAGGTCTTTCTAAGTCAAGTCCAGAACAATATCTTTAATTCTATTTCACACATGAATTTGTAAAAACTCAAAGAAAATCCAAATCTTATTCAAAAAAATTGACTAAAGTGGTACATACTCCTCAGCCACGAAATAAGTTCAGAGTTAAGTAACATAAAGTTATGAAATAAAAGGAGGAAAGACATTGTAATGATTAGAATGATGCCACCTGCTGAAGAGCTACTGTGGGAAAGTTCTGTCATGAGGAGAAGGCTTTTGAGGGCAAGCCATGTGGTCAGTTCCTTGGCATCAGGAAGTGACATTTGCTCATGGGTACTGTCTATCAAAGCCACCAGCCAATCAACTTGAGGAGCCTCCCATTTCTTGGAGGAGGACACGAAGTAGGAAGCAGATGCTGGCGGAGGGGTTCGTCTTCTTTTGGTTCCTGACCTTGCCATGGTGGGTGGGATGATGGGGTGTCTTAGAAATAGTTAGATTTTTACCTTTCTCTCTGATCCTAATGCTCTTTAATAAATACTTAAACACTTAAATACTCTTGCTAAAGCTTTTAATTTGTTGGCCACCACTCATTAGATTTTAGATAGTATAGCTAGAATTTCAGCACCTTTACAACACGTATATAAGAACTAAAGAAAGCTTAATTGGAACAATGAAAGGAAAATCCATACTCAATGAAACTAGCCCTAAAAGTAGTTAATTGTGCATAATTAACTATGTATATCAGATGTACTTCATGCCAATAACTATATTAGAGATACTGTGTATTATACAAAAAAGAAAAGGCATAGCAAGTACCCAGAATAAATAATTGTGAAAAAATGTCAGCCTTATAAAGATATAATAAAGCCCTAAAAAGTCCTGCATGTTATGAATATCAAAATTAACCTGAATAAATGAATGCCCAACCACTAAAGATGCAAAATTGTAGATCACCATAAAAGCAGAATGGAGAGTCACATAGTGACATCATGTCAAAAAACATTTATCACTATGTGCTAGACACTGTGCTAAGAACTGGGCATACAAAAAGACAACACCACCCCCCAAATCCCCACTCTGACACACCAATATTTTCTCTTAAGGAGATCACAGTCTGATGGAAGGTTGGCATGACAATATATAAGCAACTATTTACCAAAAAAGATATATACAGGATGAATTGGAGATAATTTCAGAGAGAAGGCACCAAGGTTAGAGAGGACTTTGGAAAAGCATCTTATCAAAATAACACTTTAAATGAGACTTAAAGGAAGCCAGTGAATCAAGAAGCAGAGATGAGGAAAAGAAGAATTCAAGGCATAGAGAACAGGGAGAGAAAATGACTGCACTTGGGAGATCGGATATTTTTTTGAGGATAAGAATGGAAACCAGTGTCACTGGATTAGAGAGTATGTGAAAGTATGAGAAAGATTAATGGAAAGGTAGGGAGAATCAGGTAATCAAGGTCTTAGTGTCAAACACTGAAATTCATATTTTATCCTGGAAGTGATCACTAGAGTTTATTGAATAAGAAATGGAGAAAGAAGGAAGAAAGTAAGGAAGGAAGCAAGACCTTATTAAACACCTATTATGTGTCTGGCACTGTGATATGTGCTTTGTGAATATCATCTCATTTGATCCTCACAAACAACCTTAGGAGGTAGGTTCTATTATCATCTTTATTTTACAGCTAAGGAAAGTGAGGCAGATATAGGTTGTTATTTCCCTAAGATCACATATCTATTAAGTGTCTGATGACAGATTTGAACTCAGGCCTTCTGACTCATGACCCAGCATTCTATGCATGGCACCACCTTACTATCTATAAAAATAGGGTGGGGAGGTCTTTTGACATAGTCTAACTTGCTCTTTAGGACAAGCACTTTGGTATCTAAATGAATCATGAATGAATCATGAGAAGAGACTTAATATACGGAGAATAAGTAGCAAGGTATTACAGTAGTCCAAGTATCAGAAGATAAGGGCCAGTATTCATTATAGCCCATCTTCTCCAGCAGATTACCCCTTCTTTTTTTTGGTGGGGGGGAGGGCAATGAGGGTTAAGTGACTTGCCCAGGGTCACACAGCTAATAAGTGTCAAGTGTCTGAGGTCAGATTTGAACTCAGGTCCTCCTGAATTCAGAACTGACACTTTATCCACTGTGCCACCAAGCTGGCACACTTTTATCTTACTAATATTCAGCACCTCTCTATGTTTTGGCCAATTCCCTAATACCTACAATCATGTCCATGTGTAACTCATCTTCAAAAACAGTTCACGTGACCAATCCATTCCCATTAGACACGTCCTGTATCTTTTCCCTTTTGCGGTTTAATTCTCTGAAAAGGTCACCTATTATCATTGTCTACAATTCCTCTCCTCTCACTTTAATTTAAATGTCTTCAGTTTCACAACTGAATGAATCCATCAATTGAAACTACTCTCCAAATTTTCCTAGGATCTCTTAATTGCCACATATAATGGACTTTTTTTTTCATTTATCATAATCTTTCTCCTCTCTACAACTCTCAACACTCTTAACCACTCACCTCACCTTAAAACCCTCTTCTTACTTTTTTTTTTTTTTGTAAAAATGCTCTTCCTTCGTCCTTCTCCTACCTTTCATACCATTTCTTCTCAGTCTAGTTATCATGGATCTGTATCCAGGTCAATCCCACTATGTGTGTTACTACATAATGTTACTTGGTACTCTGATTAGCTCCTATGGATTCAATTATCATCTGCATATAGACGTTTCTTAGATCTATTTATCAAATCTGAACCTATCTCTTGACTTATAGTCTTGTATTTCCAGCTGCCTATTTAACAACCTGAAATGGATATCATGAAAATATCTTAAATTCAATATGTCCCAAATTTGACTCCTTATTTCCCCCCTCACCAATGATATCTTCCTAATTTTCTTATTCTTGTAAAGTATAACCCCATCTTTACATTACCCCAGGCTCACTATGTAGGAGCCATTTTTGACTCCTTACTTGCTCATTCCCCACATCCAATCTGTTGCCAAGTCTTGGTGATTCTACCTACCTTCATAAAATCTTTTAAATGCTCCTTTCTCTGTCACCACCCTTATTTAGACCCTCATTAATTCATGCCTGCATTACTGTAAAAGTGTTTTGACCTTTTTTGTATCATCTCTTTCCACTCCAGTCCATCCTCTACTCAGATATCAAATTAATCTTTGTAAAGTGCAGTCTCACTATGTCACACATTTTCAATAAACTACAGTGGTTCCATACCACCCAAAAGATCAAACATAAAATAAGTATATTTTTCAGTGGAGAAATTAGGATTAAGTGACTTGCCCAGGGTCACACAGCTAGTAAGTGTCAAGTCTCTGAGGCTGGATTTGAACTCAGGTCCTCCTGAATCTAGGGCCAGTATTTTATCCACTGTGCCACCTAGATGCCACCAAAATAAGTATCTTTCACTTTGTCCTACTTCTCTGCAATCCAATTATACCATCTTCCTTGCCCCAAAGAGGGTATAACATTTCTACATGATACTCCATCTCCTGACAATGGTCATTTTCACTGGCTGTCCCCCATGCCTGGGATTTTTACCTTCCTTATCTCCTGGATTACCTGGATTCCTTCAAGTGTCAGATAAAATCTCACCTACAAGAAGTCTTTCTTTATCTCTCTTCTATGTCATGTTTTATATTTATTTAAAAAATAAAGTCACTTAAGTTACACATTATAATTATAATTGCTTCACTTCCCTTATTCCACAAATTTTAAGTATTTTAAATTTGTGAATGATTATATATCAATTAGATTTCTCAATAAATCACAGATATGTACAACTAGCAAAATATAAAGGGTTTATTTTTAATTTTTTATGAAATAAAACTAGCATTTTTATAATGAGTACAATAAAACATGATTTTACATGAAAATTCAAATCTACTTTGCAAAATGTGTTATTCTTTAGCTCCTCCCCATCCTAGAGATGGCTACTATTACACATGCATATGAATGTAAAATTATTCTATACATACTTCTATCAGTGCTTTCTCTGGAAGCATATGGTGTCTTCCTTCATCTTCTTTATAGTTAATTTGAGTATTTATAAAAGACAAAATAACTTATTCATTCAAAATCATTCTTAAAACAATAATGCTGTTTCTATATACAACATTCTCTTGGCTTTGCTCATTTTGCTTTTCATTATTTCATGCAAGTCTTTCCATGTTTTTTCAGTGAACTTATCATTTCTCATAGCATGAAGTGGTTGCTTAATATATGTTTGTTCCCTGTCTGAACAACTGTACTAGGGCAGAGACTGTATCAGAGGAAAGAAGGGGGAGTTTATGAGAGATATTATTAAGATAGAATGGCCAGTACTTGACAACTAATTGGATATGGCTGTTCGAAAGCTTAGATAACTAGAAGCTCTATGGTGTCCTCCACAGAAGAAAGAGAGAATTTAGGAAAGTTCAATTTTGTACATGTTGAGTTCAAGATGAACACAAATCATTTGGCTCAAGATGTCTAAAATATTGGTAGAGTTGTGACACTATAAGTTATTTTTCCTGCTGGATAAGTATATTTGAGAATAATCAACATAGAGCTTTTAATTTAATCTATAGGAACAAATGGAATCACCAAGTGCAATAGTAAAGAGGAAGAAGAGAAAGTGGCCTAGGACAAGGCCATGTTGAAGAAGCTCAAAGAAATTAAGATTCCACAAAGAGACTGAGGGGGAATCATTCAGGTAGGAGTATAACCAGGAGAATACAATGGTACAAAAATATATAGTGAAAAGAAAAGATGAAGAAGAGAGAGACTAACAATTGTCAAAGAGAAAAATCAGGGAAAATAAGCATTCATAAATATCCAATAGACTACTACTAGGCAAATAAGAGACCATTGATAATTGGAGAGAAAAGGTTAAGTTGACTGATGAGGTCAGAAGTCACACTACAGGCAATTAAAAAAAAAGAAGTGGATGCACCAATTATAGATTGCTTTTTCTTGCAGGGAAATGAGGGTTAAGTGACTTTCCCAGGGTCACACAGCTAGTAAGTGTCAAGTGTCTGAGGCCGGATTTGAACTTAGGTCCTCCTGAATCCAGGGCTGGTGCTCTATCCACTGCTCCACCTAGCTGCCCCTATAGATTGCTTTCTTAAGGAGTTAACCCAGGAAAAGCATGAGAGATAAAAGATGATAGCTAGTGGGGACAAATGGATCAGTTTAAGATTTTTTGAAGATGGGAGAGATATAGACATTTGTGTAAGCAATAGAGAAGCAGACAATGTTCAGTGAGACATTGAAGATAATGAAATAGTACAGCAATCAGTTGGAAAAGACAGGAAAAAATCGGATAAGTTATCAATTGAAGTAGTTTGGCTATTAAAAAGCAAACAAACCAACCTATAGTATACTACTCATAATGAATTGTATGCAACAAATGATGAAAAGAAAGATATCTTCAGAGAGATGTATGACCTGAAAACGTGGTAGTTGTAATTCAGGCTTCACTCAGTTCCCTCTGGTGGCTCATGTTCCAAACTGTAACAAAATGTGACATTTATAAAAATCTAACAATCAACAAAAGTTTACTAAGCCAGATCATTTAAATAGATATTCAAAACAGATTTAGCATTGATTCATTTATGCACAGATTCGCTGCATCTTTTTTGTCCGTATCTATTCAACAGTCAGAAATACATGTGAATCTCCAGAAAAAAGAACTGTGGTATCTGAATGCAAATTGAACCATACTGTTTTTACTTTTTTGAGGTTTTTCATTTTTGTTCTGGTTATTCTTTTACAGTATGATTAATGCAGAAATATATGTAATATATTTGTACATATATAACCTATATCATTAAAAAACATATACAACATATATCAGATTGTTTTCTGTCTTGGGGAGTGGGGAGAGAGAAAAAATTTGCAACTCAAAATCTTATAAAAACAAATGTTGAAAACTACCTTTACATGTAACTGTAAAATAATAAAATACTTTTAATATTAAAAATACTAAATATGTGAGTTTTTTTAAAGAAATACTTGTGAATCAATTTCAAACTTTGCAGAAGTTTTGAGTTCCAAATTCTATTCTTTCATTCCTTCCTCCCCTCCTCCCTCATGGATGTAAATGGGGACAGGGAATAAAATATTATTTACTAATTAAATGAATTTGAATTCTAGAGGGTTTTCCAATCACTCAATATCTTCTTCCTGTTGAAAAATGAGAGCAAAAACTCCCTTCAGTCTTTTTAATAGACATTACTCCTCTTTCCCCAACCTTTCTCACTCCAACGATGTTCCATCTTTATAACTTTGCCCCATGCCCCACAACTTTAATTAATATTTTATTTTCCCCAATTACATATAAAGAAAATTAATATTCATTTTTTAAATTTTGAGTTCAAAATTCTCTCCTTTCCTCCTTTTACCTTCCCCTCCAATATGGCAAGCAGTTTGATACAGTTTAGACATGTGTAATCATGCAAAACATTTCTATATTAATCATATTATAAAAGAAGACACAGATGCCCCTGAAAAAATGTCATGAAAAAATAAAGTGAAAAATAGCATACTTTAATCTGCATTCAGACTTCCATCAGTTGTTTTTCCGGACGTAGATGTCATTTTTCATCATGATTCCTTTGGAATAGTCTTGGACCATTGTAGTGCTGAGAATAAATCATTTACAGTTGATCATGGTATTATATTTCTATTACTGTGTACAATGGTCTCCTAGTTCTGTTCCATAGTGGGCATCATTACTCTACCCCTGATCTTATTGAGAAGTTTCTAATTCATCCTCATTAGAGATAATGCTTACTGATGGTTTTAGGTAGATATCACTTATCATTTTAAGGAAAACTCCATTTATTCCCTTGCCATATAGTGTTTTTAATAGAATAGATTTTGTATCTTACCAGAAACATTTTCTGCATCTGTTAAGATAATAATATGATTTATATAAGTTTTGCTATACATATTGTCAACTATGCAGATAGTTTTCCTAATATTGAACCGTCTGCTTTTCTGGTATAAATCTGACCTGGTCTTAGTATATGATTCTTATGATATACTGCTATAACCTCCTTGTTAGCATTGATATTCATCAAGGAAATTGGTCTATGGTTCTGTTTTACCTTTTCCTGATTTAAAGAGTTCTTTGATGGCTAATTCAATTTATTTTTCTAAGATATGGTTATTTAAGTATTTTATTTTCTCTTCTGTAAATCTAGACAATTTATTTTTTGTAAATATTTATCCATTACACTTAGATTGTCAGATATAGTGACCTATAGTTAAGTAAAATAGGTGCTAATAATTGCCTTAATTTCTTCTTCTTTGGTAGTGATTTTATCCTTTTTATATTTAATATTAGATATTTGGTTTTCTTCTTCATTTTTATTAATCAAATTAACCAATGGCTTATCTATCTTATTGTTTTCCCCCCATGAAACCAGTCCCTACTGTTATTTATTACCTCAATATTTTTCTTACATTCAATTTATTAATCTCACCTTTGGTTTTCAAGAATAGCAATTTGTTGCTCAGTTGGAGATTTTTAACTTATTGTTTTTCTATTTTGTTGTTGTTATTGTTGTTGCATGACCAATTCAATGATCTGCTCTTTATTTCATTTCTGTAAGAATTTAAAGAAACAATTTTCTAGCTAATTATTACTTTGTCTATATTCCCCAAATTTTGGTATGTTGTGTCATTATTGTCAATCTTTCTAATGAAATTATTAATTGTTTCTATAGTGTGTTCATGCACCATTCATTCTTTAGGATCAGATTACTTAGTTTCCAATTAATTTTAAATATCTTTCCATGACCTTGAATTGAATGTAATTTTATTACATTGTGATCTGTAAGGGATGTATTTAATATTTCTGCCTTTAATTGTGAGGTACTTATTTAATATCTTAATATATGGTCAATTTTCATGTATGTTCCATGTACTCCTCGGGGTGGGGGTCAGGATATTCCTTTCTATTATCATTCATTTTTCTCTAGAGGTCTATCATATCTAACTTTATTTAGATTTATCTATTTCTGAGAGGTAAATTTGAGACCCCCCACTAATATAGTTTTACTATCTGTTTTCTCCTCTAAGTCATTTAACCTCTCACTTAAAAATCTAGATGCTCTTCAATTTGGTGTAGGTATGTTTACTGTTGATATTACGTCATTGTCTACAGTACCTTTTAGCAAGATGTAGTTTCCCTATGTATCTCTTTTAACTTGATCTTTTCGGTTGTACTTTGTTGGAGAACATGATTGTTCTGCTTTTTTTTTTTTCTTCCTGTGAAAAATAATAGATTTTGGTCCAGTCCCTTAACTTTAGTCTGTGTGTACCACTCTTCTTCAAGTATTTTTCTTATAAACAACATATTGTAGGATTATGATTTTTTTTCTTTCTTTTTTTTTTTTTTTGGTAAGGCAATAGGGGTTAAGTGACTTGCCCAGGGTCACACAGCCAGTAAGTGTTAAGTATCTCAGGCTGGATTTGAACTCAGGTACTCCTGAATCCAGGGCCAGTGCTCTATCCACTTTGCCATCTAGCTGCCCCTAGGATTATGATTTTTAATGTACTCTGCTATCCACTTCCATGTTGTGGGTTAGTTTATCCCATTCACATAAACAATTATGATTTTCTCCATCCAATTTTCCCTGTTTATCCTTCTCTCTCTTCTTTCAATCTGTCCCTCCTCACCAGTGTTTTGCTTCTGAACATCATCTACCCCAATTTGTCTCATTTTATCAGGCCCCCTTCTTTTATCACTTACCTTTTTGCTTCCCTATAGTATATACCCCACTGATTGTATCTGTTATTCCCTCTTTGAGCCAATTCTGATTAGAGTTCCTTATGTTCTTTTATTTTTCAATAATTATATTTCTTATATTGTAAAAGTAATACAATTTGCTTGGTACAGCAAAAGAAACAATATTATTAATTATAATATACCAAATAATATAATAATAAAACATATCACAATATAAATATAAATTCATATTACACTTCCACCCATGTACTCAATAGCTGCAGTGATGAATAGTCATAGATTTACAAAAACTTGGTACAGAGGGACAGCTAGGTGGAGCAGTAGATAGAGCACCAGCCCTGGAGTCAGGAGGACCTGAGTTCAAATCTGGCCTCAGACTCTTAAAACTTACTAGCTGTGTGATTTTGGGCAAGTCACTTAACCCCAATTGCCTCACCCACCCTAAAAAAAAAAAAAAAGAACTTGGTACAGGAACATATGGAGGTGGAAGATTCATGTGGGGAGAGAAACTCACAATACAAGACCTCAGACTTCAGCATTATTAATCTATAGAGGAAATCTGCATCAGATAAAGTTGCTACTCTGCTTACTGCTTAATTGGAGAATTTGATTTTACTCTAACATAACTTTGATAAGCTCTTTCAATTAACAATCCTTCCCCTAAATGTTGTTTTGGAAGGGTATGCAGTTAATCTCAACAGTTCCCATCTTTCTCTCTATTGTAATAGGTCTTTTTCACTGCTTTTCTATAAAATAATTTTGTTGTTGTTGTTTTTTTTTATATCACATCAAAGTCAACTTAAACCAGCATCCTTTCTCTATGTATACATCTTCTAAGTGCTTTGGTAGTGATAAAGTTCTTAAGAGTTACATATAACCTTATTAAATCATTTATTGTTTCTCTTTCCTATTTGCTTTTTTCTGGTTCCCTTGAGTCTTGTATTTGTAAATCAAATTTTCTGTTCAACTTTAGTCTTTTTGTTAGGAATGCTTAAAAGTCCTCTATTTCATTGAGTGTTAATTTTTTCCCCTGAAGAATTATGTTCAGTTTCCCTGGGTAGGTTGTAATCCTAGCTCTTTTGCCCTCCAAAATACCATATTCCGAGCCCTCTGATCCTCTACTGTAGAATTTTTTGTGTTATCCTGACTGTAGCTTTGCTCTATTTGAGTTCTTTTTCTTTGACTACTTGCAATATTTTTTTCCATAACCTGTGAGCTCTGGAATTTGGGTATAATATTCCTGGGAGTGCTCCTTTTGGAATCTCTTTCAAGAAGTGATTTATAGATTCTTTTCAATTCCATTTTACCCTCTGGTTCTAAGATATCAGGGCAGATTTCCTGTATACCTTCTTTTTTTTTTTTTTTTTTTTTTTTTGCGGGGCAATGGGGGTTAAGTGACTTGCCCAGGGTCACACAGCTAGTAAGTGTTAAGTGTCTGAGGCCAGGTATGAACTCAGGTCCTCCTGACTCCAGGGCCAGTGCTCTATCCACTGCACCACCTAGCCGCCCCCCTCCTGTATACCTTCTTAAAAGATGATGTTTAGGCACTTGCACTTTTTAAATTTCTTTTCCATATTTTTCTTGAACCTCTTTTATTTGATTTTTAATTTTTATGAGCTATTCTAGAATTTTCTTTTCATGTAGTCTAATGGTTTTTCAGCTAATAATTTTTTATTTAAAGTTTTGAGTTCCAAATTTTATTGCTCCTTCCTTTCCTCTCCTCCCCCTTCCTGAAGCAGTAAGCAATCAGATGTAAGTTATACATGTGAAGCTGTAAAACATTATCATGGTAGTTATTTTCTATAAGAAAACTTGAATAAAAGAAAAGGTAGTCCAATAATTTTTTAATGATTTCTCCTGGTTCTTTTTCCAGGTGTTGTTTATCTAGTTAAATAGTTTACATTTTCTTTATTTTTCATTCTTTCAATTTTTTTTTATTAATTGTTAATATCTCATGGAGTTTTTAACTTCTACTTGTCTAATTCTAATTTTTAATGATTATTTTGTTTTGCTTTGTTTTGTTTTGTTTGGGGAGAGCAATGGGGGTTAAGTGACTTGCCCAGGGTCACACAGCTAGTAAGTGTCAAGTGTCTAAGGCCGGATTTGAACTCAGGTACTCCTCAATCTAGGGCTGGTGCTTTATCCACTGCGCCACCTAGCCGCCCCCAATGAATTATTTTTTTCAGTGAAGTTTTGTATCTCCTTTTCTATTTGGCCAATTCTCCTTTTTATGAAGTTTTTTTTCTTCAGTGGAATTTTAAAAATAATAAACATTTTTTTATAGTTTTGAGTTCCAAACTTTATTACTCCTTCCATAACCTCCTCCCACCAAGATGGTAATGAATCATGTGCAATTATGTAAAACATTACCATATAAGTCATTTTGTATAAGAAAACTTGAATAAAGGAAAAAATGAAAGTAAGTGAAAAATAATATGCTTCAGTCTGGGTTCAATCAATATCAGTTCTTTCTTCACAAGTGGATAGTATGCTTTATCATTAGTACTTTGGGATTGGTCTGGATCATTGTATTGCTGAGAATAGTTAAGTCATTCACAATTCTCCATCAAACAATATTGTTGCCACAGTGCACAACTTTGTCTTGGTTCTGCTCAGTTCACTATACATCAATTCATACAAGTATTTTCAGACTTTTCTGAAATGATCCATTATAACACAATAATATTCCACCACAGTCATATACCACAGCTTTTTTAGGTATTCCTCAATCGATGGGCATTCCTTTGATTTCCAATTCTTAGTTACCATAAAAAAAAACAAAAAAGCTGAGATAAATATTTTTTGTACAAATAGGTCTTTTTCTCTTTTTTAGGATGTCTTTGGGATGTAAACCCAGCAGTGGTATTGCTGGATCAAAAGGTATGCACAGTTCTATAGCCCTTTGGCCATAGTTCCAAATTCCACTCCAGAATGGTTAGATCTTTTCACAACTCCACCAACCATGGATTACCACTTTTCCCACATTCCTTCCACCATCCAATATTTTCCTTTTTTGTTATATTTGCCATTCTGATAGGTGAGATGATAACTCAGCGTTGTTTTAGTTTGTAATTTACAATCAATAGTGATCTAGAGCATTTTTTCATATGATTATAGAAAGATTTGATTTCTTTGTCTGAAAACTGTCTGTCCATATCCTTTGACCATTTATCAACTTGGGAATTTTATATAATCAAAATTATCTATTTTACATTGTGTATTGTTCTCTGTATCTTCTTTGGTCCTAAATTCTTCCTCTGACCATAAATCTGACAGATACATGATTCCATGCACTTGAATTTGTTTATGTTATCATTCTTTATATTTAAATCATGTACCCATTTTGACCTTATTTCAATATAAAGTGTGAGATGTTGGTCTATACCTAGTTTCTATCATACTGTTTTCCAGTTTTCCCAGCAATTTTTGTCAAATAATGAGGTTTTTGTTCCAAAAGTTTGGATCTTTGGGCTTATATACTAGATTACTATAGTCATTTGTGATACTGTAATTGTACCTATTCTCTTCCACTGATACACATCTCTATTTCTTAGTCAGTACCACATTGTTTGGATAGTTACTGCTTTATAATACAATTTGAGGTCTGGTACTACTAGACAACCTTCTTACTTTTTTTTTTTCATTAATTCCTATGATATCCTTGAGGTTTTTTTAGATGAATTTTGCTATTATCTTTTCTAGATGTATGAAATTTTTTGATAGTTTGATTGGTATAGTACTAAATAAACAAATTTACTTAGGTAGGATTGTCATTTTTGTTAGATTGGCTTTGCCTATCCAAGAACAACTAATATATTTTTCCGGGGCAGCTAGATGGTGCAGTGGTAAAGCGCCGGCCTTGGATTCAGGAGTACCTGGGTTCAAATCCAGCCTCAGATACTTGACACTTACAAGTCACTTAACCCTCGTTGCCCTGCCAAATATATATATATATATATATATATATATATATATATATATATATATATAATTTCCAATTGTTTAGATCTGACTTTATTTCTTTATTTGTGTTAAAAGTGCTTTATATTTCTGGTCATATAGTTTCAGTAGATTTGTGTACTTCTTTTTCTATTTTTTGTGTGCTTCTTTTACCAAGCTGTTGACTCTATTTTTTTCATGATTCTCTTAAATTGTTCTAATTTTTTTTCCTGATTTTTCTCCTACCTCTTTTATTTGATTTTTTAAGTTTTTTGAGCTCTTCCAGAATTTATTTTTTTATTTTTTGACATGAGACCAATTCACATTTATCTTTGAGGGTTCACATGTAGGCATTTTAACACGTTTGTTCTTTTCTGAATTTGTGTTTTGATCTTTCCTGTCACCACAGTAAAGTTTGTGTGTGTGTGTGTGTGTGTGTGTGTGTGTGTGTGTGTGTTTTGGGGGGCATTTTTTGCTCATTTTCCTAGCTTATTTCAAGACTTTTAAAAGTTGAGCTCTGCTCCTGGGATGGAATGGGCAATATCTCAAGCTCCTTTCACCAGGGGTCACTGGCTTGCTGCACCAGAGACTCAAGAACTCACAGTTGGCTAGTTATGCTGCTAGACCATTATGTTAAGAATGCCAAGCTTCATAGCTACCCTGATATGCAGCTAGCTTGCTGTGCCATGTCCTTGCCACTGACCTGCACAGGCCTCAGGATCTTCTACTGGCTTGTTGTGGTACATGCTCACTGCATGGTGTTCTTTTCCCCAAGCGAGACAAACCTTTCCTGCCAACCTTTGAGGTTATCTTGGGATAGAAAAATGTTTCCTAATATATTTTTTTGGTTCTGTTACTCCAGAATTCATTTTGAGGCATTATCTTATTTTGGAGGTCAATTTGGAAGAGTTCAGGTGAGTGCCTGCCTTTTTCTGCAATCTTGGCTCTGCCCTCCTCATTCTCGTCATTAAACTAAAACCAGTAAAGCTGAAGGAATTAGTTGAAGAAGCTGTTCTGATATTCCCTAAGGGAAAGTTGCTCTAGGGTTAAAGAAACATTCTCCATACTGTCAACAAGTACACTATCAATGTTTCTTCTAATACAAATTAAAAAATAGGTAGCTGGCAGGCATAGCACTAAAGAAGGAGGCCTGGCACTTCTGTGTGGAAATGTGTTTCCAAGGAAAATGAAAAAAAGTATTGTAGATGTTGGAAAAGGGAAATCCTTTATTCTTGGAACATATGGAGATAAAATCTGAAATGGTTTTATTTTTTCTACTTTGGGATAAATATGACACACATCAATACAATACATGTAATAATATATTATATAATATATGAAAATAAATGAATATAAAACAGATTTAGTATATCCTGGCTTTTTAATAGTACTCAGTGGAAAACTGTTATATGGAAGTTTATATACATACATACATACATATGAATGATTATAATAGTAAAAGTTCAGATATTATTCTTCATTAAGAAAAAAAAAGAATGAAAGAAGGGAGTGTCGATTTACCTCTTCAAAAGAAAGAAGCTGGGGCAGCTAGGTGGTGCAGTGGATAAAGTGCCGGCCCTCCTGGAATCAGGAGTACCTGAGTTCAAACCTGGCCTCAGATCTTTGACACTTACTAGCTGTGTGACCCTGGGCAAGTCAATTAACCCCCATTGCCCTGCAAAAAAAAAAAAAAAAAACGATTATAGAGGAAGCTCAGGCAAAGCAAGAAGGAAACCATATGCAAGTGATAGGAAATGGTTGACATTGATTTATGAGTATTATTTAAGCTTAAGGTTCCATAAAATAGTTTAATGCATCCCTTTTTTTATATATGAGTGCTTCACTTATATAGGAAGTAGATATCTTTAGGCTGAATTAAACTCGTAAAATGATTTTAAAAATTAGTTTATTGCATGTTTAGAAAGATAAAAGAAAGGAAAAAATAAATTTATATAAATTATTTTGAAAGGAATATGTATTGTAGGCAAGAGAGATTTCTGACATCTTTGTGCCAAACATGGTCAGTTTTACAGCTCTTAGGTAAAGATTTTCCATTCTTATGTATTATAGCTCATATCCATTTGCCTATTATATGAATATAAAATATCTTGTTAAGAGAAACTAAGCATTTGCTGTATGTTAATGGAAAGGAAGAGAAAAAATGTTCTTTATACAAATAAGTTCAAATGCCATTTAATTTTTACATATGTTAAATGAATAATATATTTAAAATACTGAAAAAAAATTTCTCTAAAATATCATAATTTATGGAGTGTCTTTTACTCCTCACTGATCATCCATAAGCACCTGGGGCATAGAGTATAAAGGAATAACATTGGAGTTAGAATAGTTTGAATCAAATTCCTGACAAATATTGGCTATATGACCCTGGACAAATCATTGTCCCAGTTTCAGAATTTCTCTATCCCAGTTATTTCTCTAAGACTATAAATCACAAATGAGTTGCTGAGAAGCAGTGTGCCATAAAGAGAAAGAAACTGAACTTATTCTAGGAATGACCTTGTTCAAATACTGCCTCAGATTCTAACTGGATATATAACTCTGGGCAAATATTTAAATTTTATATCCAGTGGGCAGAGCCAAGGTGGTTGAGAGAAGCCAGGAAGTTGCCTGAGCTCTCCTGAGCTTTCCTCAGAAAAAACATTAAATTAAGCCTCTAAATGGATTCTGGAATGACAGAACCTACAAAAAGACAGAGACACAATCTTCGAACTTGAAATAATTTAGAAGACTTCAGGAAAGTTCTGTCTCACTTGGGCAAAAGGGAAGTACAGCACAGCTCAGTGCAGTGTGGAGGGGGTCTGGGCAAATTAGCAGGAGACTCTTGGCCACAGTAAAGATTACTTTCACATCATAAAGTATCCCAAATCCACTTTCCTTTCCAAAAGGAAAAGCGCTGGAGCAAACTTTAAGATATACTTTTAAAGTATTCCCATAAGGAATAGCTCATGAAGTTATATTGTTTTATGGCACACTTTGAGGAGGCTAGATCTGATTTTTTAAAATCAAGTATTTATCTTGTATCAGCTATTCTAACTCACATCATTTTAATGTAAGAGGTCTACCTTCAAATATAAATTAAGAAAACAGACAAACTGGATCAGTTCACCTCATTTAAAGCCAAGTAACTCAACAATCTTAGTTAAATCCCCAAGGCGGTCTAAATTCTCCCAAGAGGGATTTAGCAGTTGGTATCACTTGAAAGTCATCCCCTCACATTCTAGCAAAATATTATAAATTTTTAAAAAATATCAACAGTTCAGTACAATTTACCTTACATAAGCAAAATCCTGAAAAAACCTTCTTAATTAGCATTTCCATATTGTATCCACCTTTTAAAGGGCAAAATACTTAATAATAGAAAGATAGTAAGCATTTATTAGGCACCTTCTGTGAGCAGGGCATTGTGCTAAGTTCCAGGGACACAAAAAAGCCAAAAGATAGTCCTTGCTCTCAGAGAGCTCAGTTTAATGGGAGAGAGAACATGAAAACCACTACATACAAACAAACTACATGCAGGGGAAAAAAAACCTTTGGAATAAATCAATAGACATAATGCACTAGGATTAAGGGCGATCAAGGAAAACTTTTTGTAAAAAATGGGATCTTAGCTGAAAGTTGAAAATATCCAGGAGGCAAAAATGAGAAGGAAGAGTATTCCAGGGAATGAGAACAGCCAGAGAAAATTCCCAGAGTGCAATTAAGGGACCTGGATAGCCTCAGATATAGGTAACTAAATTTAACATTAACATAAAAATCAAAATTTGGTTGATTTCACATTATCCTATAAAGTATACTTTTTGGTAATTTAAATCAGCAGGTTTTTGAAGCAGGTAGATGTAAAGATTTCTTATATAGCTTTTTAGTGATGAAAGGGGCAGGCAAATATTTTTATCTAAATAAGGAATTAAATCAATAGGTAAACATGTATGGAATTATTTCCTTAAAAATATTGCCAAAATTTTATTACTTTGATTTAATTTTTGGATTTAAATTTAAAATTATACCATTATGATTTTAAAAGACTACTACTTAAAAAGAATAAAAAGGACTGGTTAATTTTTTTTAAATAAATGTTTAAATATTTGTGTAAAGAAACAGTTTTAAGATGAGTTTTGAATGGTTTGGTGCAGAATATGAATTGTGGTATAAGTACAAATGCTAAAATTACATTTTAAAGGAGGTAGAGTGTGGCCTCAATTGTATGTGCATAGGGGGATGACTTAAAAGTATAAAGACATTTTATTTATCCAAAATGATACTAAGAATAAAATGAAACAAATTCAAGGACATAGAATGACAAGGAGGTCCATTTTGAAAATTTAGAAATTCAGGGCTTTATGATTGACTAAGGCACTAGCATACAACTGTTTTAATATTAGAGGGTAAAACTAATATAATATGTTATCATATAAGTTTTTTGATATTGATGGATAATTAAATAAGAACTGCAATTTCATAGAGAAAATGTGGTGAGGTCTTATCTCATAAATTAATGGTAAATCACTTTGTACCAGAAGACTTTGGTTTAAGCCATTGAAATAGAATGAGATAGAACTCAATGCTGAGGCCAAAGCAATTAAAGAATTGTAGGAAAGAAAAACTCAGTAGGGAGACCAAAAGCATTTTCCTCAGAACTGTTTGAAGAAACCAGAAGCATAGACAGTCAACTAACAAAAATTCTTTATCTGCTAGTTTCTTATTGAATGTAGTTCAAGCTACTGACCTTCAGTCCCATTTCTACCTGCAACCTTGTACCCCACAGCTCAAGAGAGGTGACGCTTTTCAGAAGGGCCTGTTCTTTGCTGTCCTTTCTTCTTTGAGAGGGAAAAATGAAAAGGGAAAGACAGATTCTACAGATACCTTATGGTAAAGGAAGAGATGTTGAGATATAATTGGATGCCACAGAATCTTGGTGAGTTAAAAAATGGCTAAGCTGGTTTGTCTTGAGCAAAGAATCAACTTAAGATCTTTTGCTATAAGCTCTTTTCTTATTAAATGATCTTATTTCCTGGTGGGTGAACAGCTGGCTAAACTGGTTTGTATTGCTTAGAAAGAGCTAATATGATGAGCTTTGGTGTCTTCTTTCTTAAAGGGAAGTATAAGTCAATTTAATAGTATAGCACTTTTCCATGCTATATTAAGGGTGGGTGATTATAAGTTGTTAGAGGTTATAAATGCTGTATCAGTGTGATAATAGAAGAGAAGATTTATACAGCTGGAGAATGAGGAGAGTATGCAGGCAAGCAATTAGATTAGGGGATGAATATGGTACATATGTTTCTAAATGGATCAGTAGCATTTATTCTTGCAGTAGAGTGTGGTACATTAGCCTGAGCGTATGAAGTTTCCTTCCTTTGTGTGCTTCCCTGCCAAATTTTTTAAGTGTGTACCCTGTTTCTCCTACAGGTAATATCCCTATAGATATCAATGATACAATTTCTCATTAGCAGTAGAGTATAAAAGAGGTTTAAATGTAGATTGTCATTTATTTGTTATGCCTGCATTTATTTAATATGAATATCAATTATTATTATTTATATTAAATTAGTTTTATTAAAATTTTAAATAAATGGATATATTTAAGATCTAAAAATGTTGTTATTATGAGTGGTTGATTTGAATAAAAACCAGAAAGGTCCAGGTAGGGACTCAAGTATAAAATGGTAAACAATGAGAGTATATTTCCCTCTCAATATATTTATCTTTAGAAATTTGAGAGTAAATAAAGTATAGAGACATATTAGTTCTCAGAGATCACTCTCACAAATGGGTGAAGGCATGACTGACAGGCCTCTCGTGCCCTCAGGTGCGACTGTTAATAGGGTAATTATAATTAGCCTTTTTATCAAGAATGCCTGAAAGTCCTCTCTTTCATTGAATTCCCATTTTCCACCTGAAGGATTATATTCACTTTTGCTGGGTTGGTGATTCTTGGTTGTAATCCCAGTTCCTTTGCCCTCCAGAATATCATATCCCAAGCCTTCTGATGCTTTAATGTAGAAGCTGCTAAATCTTGTATTATCCTGACTGTGGCTCCACGATACTTGAATTGTTTCTGGCTACTTGAAATGTGTTCTCCTTGACCTGAGAGCTCTGGAATTTGGCTAAAATATTCCTGGGAGATTTTATTTTGTGATCTCTTTCAGGAGGTGATGAGTGGTTCTTTCAATATCTATTTTACCTTCTGGTTCTAGAATATCAGGGCAATTTCTCCTGACAATTTCTTGAAAGATGATGTCTAAGTTCTTGTTTATATCATAGTTTTCAGGTAGTCCAATAATTTCCAAATTATTTCTCCTGGATCTATTTTTTAATCCAGTCATTTTTCAAATGAGATATTTCACATTGACTTCTATTTTTTCATTCTTTCTGTTTTGCTTTACTGTTTCTTGATTTCTAATAAAATCATTAGCTTCCATTTGCTCAATCCTATTATTTGTGAGGCAATTGGGGTTAAGTGACTTCCTTAGGGTCACACAGCTAGTAAGTGTTAAGTGTCTGAGGCCGGGTTTGAACTCAGGTCCTCCTGACTCCAGGGCCAGTGCTCTATCCACTACACCACCTAACTGCCCCTCAATCCTAATTTTTCAGGAGTAATTTTCTTCAGAGAGTTTTTGTACCCCCTTTTCCATTTGGCCAATTTGGCTTTTCAAGGTATTCCTTTTCCTCATTGGCTTTTTGTAACTCTATTAAGATTTGGCCTGGTATATCTTTAACCTGTTATTTTCTTCAGTGTTTTTGTGTATCTCCTTTACCAAGCTGTTGACTTTTTTTGTGTGATTTTCTTGTATCACTCTCATTTCTCTTTTCATTTTTTCCTCTATCTCTCCTATTTTATTTTCACGGTCCTTTTTGAACCCTTCTATGGCCTGAAACCAATTAATATTTTTCTTGGAAGCTCTGTATGTAGTATCTGACTTTGTTATCTTCTTCTGAGTGTATATTTTGATCTTCCTTGTCACCATAGAAACTTTCTAAGGTCAGCAATTTTTCTGTTTGCTCATTTTCCCAGCCTATTTCTTGACTTTTAACTCTTTGTTCAAGTGGGGCACCGCTTCCAGGATGTAGGGGATTCTGTGCCAAGCTTAGGGTGTTGTGCAGCTGTTTTCAGAGATACTTTTAGGAGTTTGTGAGCTTTTAGTTCTTCCAAGGTGGTATGATTTAAGCACAGGTATGTGTACTACTCTCCTGGCCTGTGCTCTGGTCTGCAATCAGCCATAGGCCTGCTTTTCTGCCCTGGAACCATGAACAAAGTTCAGCTCCACTGTGGCTGCAAGCTCTTGTGTGTCTATGCTTCTCTCCCACCTGGAATCATCACCAAAGACTGTGACCTGGATCCAAGTATGCACAAAACAACAAAGTCCTGCCTATGTGCTAGCAAAGAAATCCCTGTAATCAACTTCTGGTCAATTTTTTTACATCCTTACCATCTAAGGGCTAAGTTCCAGAAACAGTTGCTGCCTCTGGTGATTCAGAGGCTCCCTAGGACTGCTCCTGGTTTTCTGTAGCTTGGGCTGGGTTTTCACTGGCGAGGCCTGTGTTGGGCTGTTCTCCACTCTCATGCAGGTACAACAGACATTTCCTGCCAACCTTCTAAGTTGTCTTTGGCTGGAAAATTATTTCACCCTGTATTTCTGTGGGTTCTGCTGCAATAACAATTGTCTTATAGCATTATCTGAAGGGATTTTAAGGGGCCTTGAGTAGAGCTTAGGCAAGTCACTTCCTTTCCTCCACCATTTGAGTTCTACCCCCCCCCTTTACCCAGCCACATTTCCTTATTATCAACTTATAGCCCAAGCACCTTTCCCTACTATGTGATACAATAATTCTTATGAGCTTTTAGTCTACTGGGACCTAAGCCAGCCAGAAACATCCAGGTCCTGTTCAATCAGGAAAATATTGACTTTTATAACATTTCTGTTAAAAATGACATCCTTTCTGGGGGCAGCTAGGTGGCACAGTGGATAGAGCACCAACCTTGGATTCAGGGGGACCTGAGTTAAAATCCAGTTTCAGACACCTGACACTTACTAGATATGTGACCCTGAGCAAGTTACTTAACCCTCATTGCTCCACCAAAAAAAAATATATCTTTTCAAGGAAGGAATAGTTTAACTCTCATATCTATGGAGAGGAGAGCAACTTATGACCAAACAAGAGATAGAGAATATTATGAAATGCAAAATGCATGATTTTGATTACATTAAATTAAAACGTTTTTGCACAAACAGAAGCAATGTAGCCAAGTTTAGAAGGAAAGGAGAAATCTGGGAAACAATTTTTATAGCCGGGGTTTCTGATAAAAGCCTCATTTCTAAATTATATAGGGAACTAAATCAAATGTATAAGAATGCAAGTCATTCCCCAATTGATTAATGGTCAAAGGATATGAACAGGCAGTTTTCAGGTAAAGAAACCAAAGCTAACTATTGCCATATAAAAATGCTCTGAGTTACTATTGATTAGCAAATTAAAACAACTCTAAGGTACCAACTCACACCTATAAGATTGGCTAATATGAAAAAAGGAAAATAGTATATGTTGGAGAAGCTGTGGAAAAATTGGTGGAAGTGTGAACTTATCCAACCATTCTGCAGAGCAATTTTGAACTAAGCCCAAAGGGCTAAGGGACTCTTCATACTCTTTGACTCAGTAATACCACTACTTAGGTCTGTATCCCAAAGCAATCATAGGAAAGGGAAAAGGACCCATATGTACAAAAATATTTATAGCAGTTCTCTTTGTGGTGGCAAAGAATTGGAAATCATGGGAATGTCCATCAATTGGCAAATGGCTGAACAAGTTGTGGTATATCAATGTAATGGAATACTATTGTGCTGTAAGAAATGATGAGCATGCAAATTTCAGAAAAACCTGGAAAGACTTACATGAAATGATGCTGAGTAAGATGAGCAGAACCAGGAGAACATTGTACACAGTATCAACAACATTGTATATTGATCAACTGTGATAGATTTGACTCTTCTCAGCAATACAATGGTCCAAGATAGTTCCAAAAGATTCATGATGAAAATGCTCTCCAAATCCAGAAAAGAAAAATATAAGAACTGTGGAAACTACTTGCAGATTGAACCATACTATTTCTATTTTTGCTGTTGTTGTTGTCGTCATTGTTTTCCTTTTTTGAGGTTTTTCCTTTGTGCTCTGATATTTTCACAGCATGACTAAGGCAGAAATATGTTTAATATAATTGTACATATATAACCTATATCAGATTGCTTTCTGTCTTGGGGAGTGGGGAGGTGAGGGAGGGAGGGAGAAAAATATGCAAAAATCTTATGAAAACAAATGTTGAAAACTATCTTTACATGTAACTGGAAAATAATAAAATACTTTTATGATAAAAATGGCTTCCTTTCCCTGTAAGTTATTTGGCTTACAGTACTATTTTAAAATGTTCAGATCCAATTTGAAATGCTATAGAAATAAGGTATAAAAAACACATTAAAATGTAATGCCAGAAATTTAAACCATAGTCACTAAACTTTCAGCTATTGCTAAACAAGTCCAAGATATAATAAACAAAGACAATTAAAGATGACCAACAAAAGAGATAATAAATTATTAACAACAATTTGGATTTCACTGTGATAAGAAGTAAACTTAATACACCAACAAGTTATAGATGACCAGAGAGAGGGAGAGAATAAGTTTTCTTAAAGTATTCAAAATGTGAGAAGAATGTAAAATCAGAGGTTTGTTTTTTGTCTTTTGCTTTGTTTGGGGGGGGGATTAGCATGGATCAAGTAAAATATGTTTTTTCCTTTCCTAATTAAAAGGAATCCAAAGGGAAAATCTATCTGCAATAAAGTCTAATAAAGTCGGAGCTTTTCATGATAGAATACTGTATGAAGAGAAATTGAATCATTTCTTGAAGGACTGGCAAAATATCCCACCTTACCTGTTACACATAATTAATCTAGTTATTACCCTCTGTACACTTCAGGAATTCTGTTATTCTCAGTCCCTTCTACTGGAAAATCTTTTGATAAGTCAAGATGTATACAGAAAACACTGAATTCAGGGTAAACTATAGTAAGATAGATATGCAAAAGGTTTCTTAATACCTTCTGCAGGGTTGGAAGTCAGACTATCACAGATTTAACATCTGGGGAATGAGCAGATTGGACTAGATAATCTCAAAAGTCCTTTCTTGTGCTTATATTCTGATTATTTTAGTTTTAAATTTTTTCTCTTTGTCCACCTTCCCTAGCATATTGACTTCTTTGATACCTTTCCCATAACTGTTTTTCATTGTTGCCTTACTAAGATTTTGGCTTCTAGCAACTCTGGGATTTGTGGCTTTCTCCTAGATTTCCCCCATAGCTAGTATTCCCCATTCCTCATGGGCACTTTTTGAAACCCTTAGATTCCTTCAAGTCTCAATTTGAATCCCTAAAGGAGGTCTTCCTTTAATATCCCAGTAAATGCATTCTCTCTACATGTAATTTTGTATTTACTATCTGTACATTTTGTATATATGTATATATACAAAGTATTATAGAATGTTATATATTTATACAACTATATATTATTATAATCAGATATTAAGATAGACATATACAACACATAATGTATAGTATTATATATTTCACATGCAAACAACTTACAAATAATACTTTTTTAAAAGTCACACATCTATCCATGTATTTTTTTTCTTTTCATTTTGAGGCTAAGACCCAGTAGGTAATATAGAGGAAGGCATATTTCAATAAACAGATGTATATATCTTTTTCTTTACCATTATTACAAAGTGTCTCTCTTGCTCTCTTCTTTCCCCTAGTTTTCATTAGTAAACAAACATAAATCAATAGGCAAGTTTAAACTCACTCTTCTACAAAGATTGTTGGAAAATCTAGAAAACAGAAACTAGCCTTAAACCAATATATTAATATAAATTATAGACATATATATATTAATACTTTACACCAATATATTAATATAAGATGTCAGACATAAAGGTCAACATCATAAACAAATTGTCAAAGCAAGGAAGGAATTCACTTTAATTAAGTCAAGAATTTAGTCAAAGACACAGGCCCCTCTTGAGAGGAAAATTTTATCTCATACACATATAGCTATTAGTTTAGAGAAAAAATTGATGCAATTTTCATTTAATTCATACATATTTAAATAGATCGTAGATGGCGTTTTCCTCCCTTGATGAAAACAAACTGATTACTGATTTAGCTAATTCCTTATTTTTAAAAATGTAGCTAAACCATACAACACAGCAGTAATGGTAAGCCATGTTCTTTATGCCATTTGTTTTGAGTACCTTGGGATTTTCATTTCATACAATATTTACAGCTTGATGCATTAATTCCACTAAGTGAAATGTCTTAAATTATTTTGAGGGGGGAAATATAATTTCAGTGGTCCTAAAGAGCTTTTTGCATGAATTGGTCAATCTATAATTTAATTCAGCTCAAGAATTGGTGTATTTTATGAGATGATGGTTGTCCAGACACTTAGAATGCAAAGAACAAATGAAATACCCTCAAGGACCTTATATTCTATGATGTGGGTTATAATCATATAGCTAATTTTTTTTTTTTGGCAGGGCAATGGGGGTTAAGTGACTTGCCCAGGGTCACACAGCTAGTAAGTGTCAAGTGTCTGAGGCTGGATTTGAACTCAGGTACTCCTGAAACCAGGACCAGCGCTTTAACCACTGCGCCATCTAGCTGCCCCCGCTAATATTTTTTAAAGTGAAAAGTTTGGGGTTTTTTTTGGAATTTGGCCAATACTCTTATGGGGAAAAAAAAAAAAACATGTTAACAATAGAATAGGACTTTAAGAAGAGAAAATGCTAAGGAAAGGAAGAGTACAATAGGGCCACTAGAGATATTTTAGCTATTTTTAGTTTTTGTTTGTTTGTTTGTTTTAAGAAAGGTAATTTGTTGTGATAGAAGGAGAGCAGCACTGATTCAGGAGATCTGAATTCCAAACCTGGTTTTGGTACTAATTTGCTGAATCTTTCTTTCTTTCTTTCTTTCTTTCTTTCTTTCTTTCTTTCTTTCTTTCTTTCTTTCTTTCTTTCTTTCACTAAATATTCCCAAATTACATTTTTAAATGTTTAATATTCATATTTTTTTAAATTTTGAGTTCCAAATACTCTCCCTCCCTCCAAGCCTTTGAGAAGGCAAGCAATATCAAAACAATTATACATGTGAAGTCATTAAAATAATTTTATATTAGCAATGTTGCAAAGGAAAACACAAAAGAAAAATAAAGTTAAAAAAATGTGCTTCAAATTGTGCTCAGATTCCTTCAGTATGCTTCCTGGAGGTGGATAGCATTTTTCAACATGAGTCCTTTGAAATTATTCTGAATCATTGTCTTGATCAGATTAGGTAAATCTTTCACAGTTGATCATCATTACAATATTGCTGTTAGTGTCTACAACATTCTCCTAGTCATGCTCAGCATTTACATCATTTCAATGCATTTACAGCATTTCAAATAAGACTCCCTAGGTTTGTCTGAAACTATCCTACTTCTAATTTCTCATAGCACAATGGTATTCTATCATATTAATATACCACTGTAATGATTGGAATGACGCCACCTACTGGAGACTTGCTGTGGAGAGCTCCACCATGAGGAAAATGCCTCAGAGGCATTGTGGCTTTTCCTTGGCGTCAGGAAATGACGCTTGCTCATGGGTGCTGTCTATCAAGTCTACCAGCCAATCAACTGGAGGAGCCTCCTATGGTCTGGGAGGAGACAGGAAGGAGGAAAGGGAGCCTGCGCAGAGAGCGCGGGCCTTTTTGGCTTCCGGACTTGATGGTGGTGGCGGCAGAGGACTTCACAGGAGATTTGAGGAAAGATAGGAATGCCAGACTGTTAGAATTCTGTTCTCAATCTTTTTCTTTCTATTTTCCAATAAACCCTTAAAAACCTAAACTCGTTTTATCAGTGATTTTAGTCAGTTTCCCCCAAACTGGGGGAACACATTAGAATCCACATTTAGAATCTTAAATTACACAGTTTGGCTGACCACGAAGAGGAAAACCGAACGTTCATCTTCTGATCTTCTGATTGGGTAAGATTTCCCCTCCCTTGTCCCCTTAAATTGGAAAGAACTACCAAGTATAGGCTATTTTAAATTTCAAATGGATCTTTTAAACACCCTAAGTACCCCTTTTCTAGCTTTACCTTCACTAATCAAAGATGTTGGCCAGCTTGAACTTGAATATATTTTTATTACTCTTTGTGGTTTTGTGGGGCTTTTTGGTGTGGTATGGAGAATTTGGCATGTCCTAGATAATGTTAGAATAAAGATGATTCCCTGGGATTCCCCATTAGGAAAGCTACTTATGGATTGGAATGAGGGAAAACTTAGACTAAATACAACCATGACCAGAGGAGAGCTTATCAGACTGTGTTTTATGTGGCATGAGGAATTACAGGAAGAATGGCTCAAATATGGGTCATTTGATCCCCAAACATTGAGGCATTTGCAAAGAACCCTAAGTAGATGTCCACCTGAACATTTACGTTATTGGAAAATCTGGGCCAGAGCAAGTGAAAATTATCATACTAAAAATATAAAACGAGGAAAATCCAGGCCCCAGTTTACATCTGAGTCTGCCACCCAAACTGAAACGATAGACTGGCAGACAGACATGGCCTGCCTAACCGAAATGCCCAACAGAACAACTAAATCCAAGGCCATTCAGACTGAAATTCCAAATGACCCAACTCTTATTCCCTCACCCTCTACTTCCTCCATGCCAAACAAACAAATAAAGAAAGAAAGAAATGATTTCCCTGTAGAGGAGACAGAGAAAGTAAAAATTTTTCCCCTTCAAGAGATCCTCGCCCATGGTCAAAAAGTTACTATACGTAAGCTCAGACAATACACACCTTTTACACCCAAGGATTTGGCTTTATGGGGACAAAGCACTCCTAAATTTGATGAAGATCCCACAGCAGTTATCAGGCAGTTTAGAGCAATTTTTAGAGCATATCAGCCCACTTGGAATGATGTTACTGACCTTATGGAAATAATATTGTCCCCAGGAGAAAGAGCAGATATAGTAGCTGCAGCAAACAGCCTGGAAGCCACGGGAAAGGTTGATATTGGGTGGCCTATTCAAGACCCTGACTGGGACCCCAATAACCCTGAGCATTTTGATATGTTGAAAGATGCAAGGGAAACATTGCTGAAGGCAATGGAATCCTGTATTAGAAAGACTGATAACTGGCAATAATTTATAGATATAGTTCAGGGACCTGATGAGAGACCTAATAGATTTTATGACAGGCTGTGTAAGTATGCCAGGCAATATGCTAGACTAGACCCATTAGACAGTAGAGACGCCCATATTATCTGCTCTCATTTTGTAAACCAGTCATTACCAGAAATTCGGAAATATTTTAAAAAAGCAATGTCCTGGGTGGAATAGTTTGAGTCCTGACAGACTTAAAGAAATAGCAACATATATTTACGAAGGAAATGAGAGAGAAGAAAGGAACAGACAGGACATTTTAGCTCCAGTACAGGAAACAACAGGGCAGAGAAACTGGAAAATTGAAAATCGTTATCAACCCCCTAAATTTTGTGAGTACTGCAAAAAACAAGGACACTTCTTGAGGGAATGTAGAACTAGAAAACAAGACCTTAAGAGGACAATGACCGAGAGCCTTGAGGAATTCTTTGGGGGAAATCGAAATAATTTTGGAAACTTTTATCAGAAAGGAAACAACCGGAGTAATTATAACCCTTATTACAGGCAGAATCAAAATGAATATAAATCTTTTCAGGGGGATACAAAGAGACAGTATCAGGATAACCGTACACCCTATCAGGGAGGAACAGAAGGACAGAACCAGAATCAGGGTAACCATGGACTCCCTCAAAGGGGGGCACAGGATTGACAAGAGGAAGGGGAGGAATGGAACAAAGATAATGAAAGCAACATATTCCCAGATCTGGATTTTTTGAATGCGCTTGTGCCAGTTCATTCACCTCCCCAGAGTAATGAACCTCATGTGACCCTCAAAGTAGGGGACACGTATTATGACTGTTTACTAGACACAGGAGCTTCTAAATCAGTATTAATAAGCAAACCAGATGCTGGGTGTAGACCTGTAGGATTTTTAAATGTAGTAGGAGTCTCAGGAAAGAGCCAGAGAGTGGCAAAATTGAATCCTCGCATGGTATCTATGGGGCCCTTAACAGTAGAACATTCATTTTTACTCATGCCTGATGCCCCTGTAAATTTATTAGGTCGTGATCTCCTTTGTAAGCTTAGAGCAACCATATCTTGTGCTCCAGATGGGGCTGTCTCCCTACAATTGCCAGAGGATACTGTTCATTTATTACCAATTTTACTTACAGAAGCTCAAGGAACAGCAGGGGAGGTATCCAAAATCCCCTCTGACATTCCTGAGTCTTTATGGGCCTCATCCCCTAATGAGGTGGGGCTCCTTAAGTCTGCCATACCTGTTACCTTTAAAGTTAAGGGGGGACCACCCCCCTCCATTCCACAGTATCCATTGTCTAGGAAAGCAATAGAAGGGATCACACCTATAATTGAGGCTTTGAAAAGCCAAGGTATTATTATTCCATGTCATCACTCTCCATGCAATACTCCCATTTTTCCAGTTAAAAAACCCAAGCCTGGGCCAGATGGTAAACCTGTTTATCGTTTTGTGCAAGATCTTAGAGCAATTAATAATTATGTTATCCCTAGACATGCTATATTGGCTTCCCCTTCTACCATACTTTCTTCCATTCCCTATGAATCTACATGTTTCACAGTGGTAGACCTCTGCTCTGCCTTTTTCTCCATACCAGTACATGAGGACTTCCAATATTTATTTGCTTTTACCTGGAAAAATAGACAGTGGACCTGGACTAGACTCCCACAGGGATTTGTAGACAGTCCTACATTATTTTCCCAAATTTTACAGCAGGATCTGGCCTCTATTACCTTTAAAAGCTCCACACTAGTACAATATGTAGATGACTTACTTTTGGCCTCTCCTAATGCTGAAATTTGTCAGGAAGATAGCCGTCACTTACTGCTGGAGCTGCACAAGAGAGGACACAAGGTTTCCAAGACAAAGGTACAATGGTGTTTGCCCCAGGTAGAATATTTAGGATTTATTTTGGCTGCTGGAACTCGCTCTGTCTCTTCTAAGAGAGTCCAGGCCATTCAACAACTTTCTGCCCCCTCTACTAAGAAGCAATTAAGAGCCATTCTGGGAGCAGCTGGGTACTGTAGACAATGGATACCCTCTTTTGGTGAAATTACTAAACCTCTCATAGCTCTTACAAAAAGTTCTGTTCCAGACATTTTACAGTTGGATCCCCAGCATCTCTCAGCCATAAAAGAATTAAAACGGGCCTTGTTATCAGCACCTGCCCTGGGACTACCAGATTATAGTAAGCCTTTCACTCTCTTTGTGCATGAACAAAGGGGGGTGGCTTCTGGAGTCCTGACTCAGTCACTGGGGCCTAACCAACACCCTATAGCCTACTATTCAATTCAGCTGGACCCTGTAGTGGCTGGAGTGCCACCTTGCCTTAGAGCAGTGGCGGCCACAGCCCTTTTGGTAGAAAAAGCCTCTGATTTGGTCCTAGGTAACCCTCTAACTGTGCAATGCCCTCATGAAGTGGAGGCTCTCTTACTACGTCACAGGACACAAGCCTTTTCAGATCAAAGGCTGGCTAAGTATGAAATAACCCTGTTAGGTAATGAGAATATCACTTTAAAACGCTGCACAGTTCTTAATCCAGCAACACTACTCCCTAATTTACCATTCTCGGGGGAACCGTTGCATGACTGTGCTTCTTTAGTTGATATGGCTGAAAAACCCCGTGATGATCTTTTTGATACACCTTTAGAAAATCCTGATCTTGTCCTCTATACAGATGGTTCCTCATTTATGAGAGAGGGAACCCGTTTTACTGGAGCTGCTGTAGTTTCTGATTATGACACCCTCTGGGCAGCTTCTCTGCCTTGCCATTTTAGTGCACAGGCTGCTGAACTTGTGGCTCTTACACAGGCCTGTAATATAGCCAAAGGTAAGAGTGCCACTATTTTTACTGACTCGAAATATGGCTTTGGCATATGCCACTTTATTGGTATGATTTGGCGTCAACGAGGCTTTCTAACATCCTCGGGCAAGGCTATTGCCAATGGGGACCTTATCAAGGACCTCTTAGATGCCCTGAAACTGCCTTCTTCCCTAGCTGTTGTACATTGCCCTGCCCACACAGGGAATAGTGATCCTGTTTCAAAGGGAAATGCACGTCTGAGGATATTCCTTCCAACCTAACCTATGACGATTCTGAAGTAGAAAAGTGGAAAAAGAAATTTAAGGTGAAACAGATCAATGGCATCTGGGTGTCTCCGGAAGGTAAGCCATTTCTTCCCCGGAAATTCTACCACCAGGTATGCCTCTCTGTTCACAGAAAAGGCCATTTTGGTACACAAGGCATTGTAGACTCTATTAAGAGAACCTGGATAGCACCAGGTGTAACTAATACAGCATCTCGAATCTGCTCAGGCTGTTCCACATGTCATTCTTATAATCAGTATGCTTTTAAGGCCAAAGCTTATGGAGGGCGTCCTCTAGCATATACACCTTTTGAGCACTTACAAATTGATTATATTACTATGCCAAAAGCAGGACATTATAAATTTTGCCTTGTTATAGTTGATCAGCTCTGCAGAGGCCCTCCCTTTGCAAGACTAATGTCAAAGCGTCGGTTCATGAGGAAAAAAAAAAAAAAATCGCCCCTCTGGACAAAACTTTTCTCTCTTCCTTTTCTATATTATTGTTCACATATTATTAGTTAGCAATAGTTATTATATTCTTTTTACTGTTCCGTCAAGGAAACATTTTGTTTCTTGAGGAACAACAGGGGGGACTGTAATGATTGGAATGACGCCACCTACTGGAGACTTGCTGTGGAGAGCTCCACCATGAGGAAAATGCCTCAGAGGCATTGTGGCTTTTCCTTGGCGTCAGGAAATGACGCTTGCTCATGGGTGCTGTCTATCAAGTCTACCAGCCAATCAACTGGAGGAGCCTCCTATGGTCTGGGAGGAGACAGGAAGGAGGAAAGGGAGCCTGTGCAGAGAGCGCGGGCCTTTTAGGCTTCCGGACTTGATGGTGGTGGCGGCAGAGGACTTCACAGGAGATTTGAGGAAAGATAGGAATGCCAGACTGTTAGAATTCTGTTCTCAATCTTTTTCTTTCTATTTTCCAATAAACCCTTAAAAACCTAAACTCGTTTTATCAGTGATTTTAGTCAGTTTCCCCCAAACTGGGGGAACACATTAGAATCCACATTTAGAATCTTAAATTACACACCACAATTTGTTCATTCATTCTCCCATTTATGGGCATCTTCTCAATTTTTATTATTTACTACCACAAAAAGAAATACTATGAATATTTTTGTCTAAATAGGTCCTTTTCTCTTTTCTTTGATTTCTCTGGTATATAGGCCTACTAGTGATATTTCTGAGTCAAAGGGTATGTGTAGTCTGATAGCCCTTTGGGAATATTTCCAAATTTTTCTCCAAAATGGTGGAACCAGTTCCTAACTCTACTAGTAGTGTATTAGTATCTCAAATTTTACACATCCCCTGAAGAAGGAGGAAGAGGAGGAGAAGGCAGAAAAGGAGGACAAGGAGAAGTACAAAGAGGAGGAGAAGGAAGACGAGGAAGTGGAGAAGTAGGAGGAAGACCATAAGGAGAATAGGAACAAGAAATAGGAGAGGGGCAAGGAGAAGATACACATTTGTATATGTGTGTATATATGCATGTATATGTATGCATATATGTTTATATGCACACATATATACACCCATGCCTTTCTTGTAGTTAAATTAATTAAATTTTGGCTATAGACCATTTCATAATTGAAGAAAGTGACAAAAATGAAGAACAATTTGATATTTAAAAGGTGATTTATCCAGTTCAATGAGAAATCAAATTAAATATGATTTTATATCAAATAGGAAGTCCATTTAGGCATTTTAAAAAATAATGATTAAGTAACTTATTCTATATTCAAAAATTAATTCGGGTATTCTCAGTCCTCTATAATTCGTCTCATACTTACCTCTTTTTTGATAGGGATTGTGTAATAGATAAAGAGCATCCTTGGAGTCAAGTAATACAAATTACATAAACTGACCATATAACCCTAGTCAACAATTTGATCTTTCAGTGTTCTACAATTCTCTAACTTTAAGTTGCAAAGAAAATGCCTATTTACTTAATGTGATGGCGTTTCCTCATCCAGGAATTGTTTATACCCCCAGTAAAATCACATGTCTAGTTCTTATCCCTCTCCTGTCTTTCCAAACTTGTTATCTTTAGTCTTTATTTACATACTTTATGCCACAGTAAAATCAAGAATTTTGGCTCCTTGAACATTCTCCATGGATTTCCAACTCCATAAAATCATGGAACTTTGGGTCAAAAGATGAATTAGTGACCACATAATTTGCCATGATTGTGCAGATGATGAAAATGAGGTACAGAGAGAATTTTATTTGCCCAAGGTCACCCTCTGACCCTCTAACTTGAAATCCAAAGTTCTCTCATGTCTTTGCTCAACTTTTTCTACTACTTTTCATTTAGAGGCTGGGATCAATTCCCTTATTCAGGAAGAAAAGGAAAAGAAGAATTGTAATCTACCACAATCCTAAATCTAGAAATATTACTATAAAATATAATTTTACATACTCAGCACTTTATTTTGTTTCCTTTTTATTGTCCAAATTAATATTTCACTTTTAATTAAGCAACATTTATCAACTGAAAGTGTCACATATTTTCTGTGTTCAATTTGTGGAAAAATGTTTTTGAAATCAAACAACCTGTGTAATATTCATGATTCTGATGCCTGCTATCTGTATGATTTCATCATGAATTGCCTCATCTATAAAATGAGGTGGCTGGACTAGCTAGAATTTTCTAAATTTCTGAAGTATATCCATGGTTCTCTGATTCCAAGCAAAATGTTTACTGCAAAGCCTTTCAAAGCATCGGAACTGTACATAACACAGTTTGGTGATTTTTTTCTTCATTAGCTCATATTTCACAGAACAGACTGTATACATGTCTCTATATCACCATAGACTTTTGGAGTCATCTTTGACTTTTTCCTTGCCCTTACTCCCCAGATCCAGTTAGTTGCCAGGTTCTGTTATAACATTCTGAAAAATCCAAAGCATCTACTCTTTCTTTTCATCTTAATTTTTTCAAGCCTTCATTATCTGCTTACTTAGACTAGTACAATAGCCTACTAGCTGATTTTCTTGACTCAAGTGCACCTCTCTCACAGTAATCATCCTAATGTACACTTTTGATCACATCACTCTTTGGTTGAAAAATATCTAATTGCTTACTAAAGTAACAAAAACTACTTAGGCAGTATTCAAAGCCCTCAACAATTTTACTTCAAGCCACCTTTATGCGTTTTATTATAAATTTTTCCCTTTTATTCAAAATGAACCCAAAATTTATAATTCCCTAACTTCATGTTAATTCCTACCTTTATATATTTGACTATATGCCTATAATAGGATAACCAATATCCCTACCTTATTTAAATCTTGTTACAAAGATAAACTCAGTTGTTTTTACCTCTGTGGCAGAAAGATAAAATCTCAGAGTTGGAAAGGTCCTTAGAAACTTTTTTATTCCAACCTATGCATGAAAGAAAATGTCCTCTATCATCTGAAAGCCTTAATTTTAGTCCTGTCTTTGACACATGCTGTTTGTATAAGTTGAAACAAGTCATTTAAACCCCTTACTGGTTTATCATCTGTCTAAGATTCTAACCCCCCCCTAGGGTTGGGACAGATATATTTAGAAATTAAGGTGGTATGGAACAAAATTATTAATAAAATCTAAAATGTGAAATAAAACATAATATGGCAGTCAATAAATGCAATGCAACTGTAGTCTACATTAAGAAAGGAATAGCATCCAGATGGAAAGAGTTGATAGTCCTTTTGTATTTGCCACATATGAAACCATATATGCAGTTGTGTATTTAGTTCTGGTCACCACATTTTAGCAAGAACACTGATAAGCTGTAAAGGATCCAGAAAAGGCTGAAAAGGGTAGTAAAGGATATAAATCAAGTTCATCCTGTATAAGGATCAATTGAAAAACCTGAGCTTGCATAGGCTGGAAAAGATTATTAGCTATCTCCAGATATTAAAAAATGTTATACAGAAGAGATTTGAATGTGCAATTTAACCCATAAGGTAAAAGAGTAAGGAATGGACAGAAATCCCATAGATGCAAATTTGAGCTTAAACAAGGGAAATTTTCCTTATAATGAGAGTCATCCAAAAATAAAATAGGAGACCTTAAGTAATATTTAGTCCTCCATCACTAAGAGTTTTCAAATGATATCTAGGTGACCTCAAAAGATTCTTATGTAGCAAATCATTGGACTATGTATTAGCTACAGTCCCTTTTATTTCTAAGAATATGTAATTCTTAAGGCTGAACTGTATGGTGTTGAATTATTAAATTAAAATGCACTGGAATTTTGTGAATCAAATGTAAAGGAATTAATTCATTCAACATTTAATAACATTTTTAAAACCCATTTTGTGCAAATCACTTTTTTCTACTTTTGTAAGTACTCCAGATAATATGTCATTTACATTTCCCACACACTCATATTTCTTATAGAGCCATTCATTTTATCAACTGTGGTTTTAATAGGAAATGCTAATTTTACCTATTTTATATAATAGGCTGTTTTTTACTATTATGAAAAAATAATGAATTTCGCAATGCTAGAGAGTAGAGATACAAAGTCAAAAATAAACCAGTACCTCCCTCACTGAGCTTATATTCTGCTTCATTGGAATCAGAAAGCAAATGGTGTTAATAATGAGTTTTATTTATTTTCCTAGATGACAAAATAGAGCAATTCTTTGAGAAGTATATGGCAAATTTATTTCCGAATGTTCACATCTTGCAAAGGTATAATAATATGGGAATCAGTAGGTAAAGTCCATGCTTTCCCTGGAGAGAAGGATAACACCAACATAATGACATATTTCAAATTATTGGTGATCTTATACTTGCACCTTGATTTGTTTCTTCTATCCACTGTAGTAAATGGAAGGTGAGAACACATATCTCAAATTATAATATGAATAAATGGATTGATCTGGCTTGCTTCAGGAACATTTGCTTTGTGGAAAACTTTTCATGAATTAATCTATTCCCAAAAAGCAAGTATATCCATTGCCAATGTTGTTATGTGTTTTTGTGGTGGATTTTTGTTTGTGTTTTTTTAAACATTCAAGGAAGAGTCAGGCCAAAGTCTCTTGGCACTTTTATCTGAGATTCAGATGAAAGTAGAAGGTATTCTTAGGTTATTTCTTTATTACCACACCTGTTCAACTAAGTGTAATATGATAGAAATGTAAGCAGAAATTTATTTTTACATCTCCTCTTGATTAAGGAAAGAGCAGATGTGAGCTAGCCTAGCTCCACACATTTGCTTAGTGATCAGACAGGAAACCACCAAAATGTGCTATGCTTGAGTTTTCCTAGGAGCTAAGTGAGAAAAACAGAGGGTGGTCATGAGGATCAATGAGCTGGTATGTGGAAACAAGTTGATCTCTTCAGTAAGAAGGCTTTGTTTAATCACAGTTTCCTTTCCTCAGAGAGTACTGTTCAGTCAGTTCCATTAATGAGCAAAGAGAATCAAGTATTTTGTAGAAAAAAAATACTTGAAAAGACACAAAAGATGAGAAAATCACTATCTGGTTAGTAATCATGTAGAAAAACTAATCATGGTTAGAATCATGTAGAAAAACTAATGCATTTAATCTCACGTTAATTTTTATATCTAACTCTCACCATTAAGTAAACTTGATGCATGAAACCAAATAATATCTATATTGAATTTTAAAGCAATGTTGAAAATGTAAGCATTTTTTTCTCATAGAAATACTTTTAAGTCATTTTTGTCATCAAGGAAAGCTCCAGTTAAGGAGATTTTTTTTTTCCTTTAAATAGGTTAGCTAGTTCTTTCCAAAATTGACCTTTGATAAGGTCACATGATTTTTATTCACATCTAGAGCCATATAGAATGAAACTAGTTTTAGAGGATGATAAATTTGAATTATAAATGAAGTTTGTTTTTCATAGAACAAATTAGTAAATTTTAAACAGATCGCATAAAAGAAACTATCAAACTTCTGTATCAGCTTGGGTGACAGAGCTAGCTCTGATATTGAACTTGGTTTAATGAGAAACCAGATTTTATTTAGAAGAGAATGTCTGTGATGCATGTAATGTATTGACAGGTAAGTGATAAAGGGTTTCCTGACTTGAATGTATTAAACAAAGGAGCTGGAGCTAACTATTCTTTGATATTCTGCAAATTACAAAATTAATAGATAAATATCAAATAGTATCCAAAGCCAAATATAAAAAAGCTGCCATCATCATCTCATATTCTGTATTAACATTTCCAAAATTACCATCTATTATTTGAAAAAATTACATGAACAGTATGTTTTATTTCCCCATTGTTATAATACAGTTTCTCTGTAATTTATGAACACAAATATCTTAAGGCAGAATTAGCTTTGTCTCCATTGTTAACTGTTTGGCTTTTGGTAGGTCATTTTTCCCTCTCTGAGTTTCATTTCCCTCATCTGTAAAATGTGATATCTGAACTGAATGTACCCAAATATCTCTTTCAATATCAAAGTTCTTTTACAAATATACAATTAAAGTAACATATAAGAGCTGTAGCTTCACAAAGAGGAAAGAAGGTTAAAAGACTTAAAGAAAAAAAATCACTTAGCCTAATGCAAAAGAAAAGCAATCTGCTAAGTGTTTTATAGATAATACCTCATTTGTGCTCAGGAAGCAGGCAAAAGATATCTCTGTATACTCCAAAGAAGAGATGTGGGGGAAAGAGCATAAAGGAGGAGTCTAAGCTGTGGACCATACTGCCTAAAGGGGAGCACCAGTAGGGAGAAACCAGCATTTTAAAAATTCTGATTGTTGGGAAATTTTTTGTGTCTTATACCATGTTAAAACGAATGGCCTTTGAAGGTTCCAAACTTTGCTTATACTTTTGGCTTTTGGGACCAAGAAGAACAAATGTAATAGTGTTGTTAGTGTTTTCCACAAAATGGGACAGTCTCTCCTTTCCACGTAAAATACTTACACATCCTTCAAACTTCTGATTTTACTCATAACCTTTTTTTTAGTTACTTAAATATAGAGCTGAAATACATACCTAATTGGCAGGTGGTGTGAAGCTAGATAAGGTAACCAATCCCTAGATGATAAAAATTGGATCCAAATATCTCTTGAAAATTTATAACAATGCACTATATATATAACAAGAAGTTTGACAAGAAAAAAACTCTGCCTTTTGGATTCAAAAATCATTTTTGTAAGTAGGGAATTTAATAATAATGGTTAAATAATTATCTGTGTGGAAAAGACCACAATTTATTTATATTAGATAAACACACATACATACACACATATGTGTATGTATGTAGTTATATAAATAAATATATGTATATAAGTAATATAAAATATATCTAATATATTAAAGGTATAAATATATATACATTCACCAACTTGAACACTACTCTTCAGTTATGATAATTCAGCAGGTTCCTAATACACTATGTCATATCGTATCTCATATCATTTATATCATATATCAGGCTGTATCATATCATATATTTTATTATGTTATATTGAGAAATAACTTATCTTTCTCCATATTGAGTACAAAAAATTGTGTAAAATGCCTTACTAAAATTCAGGCAGGGTATATCTAAAATATGCCTCTCTACTTAAATTTGGATCTATTAACTGTCAGAAAAAAAAAGCAAATAATCAAAAGAAATGAGAACAGTCAGGATTGTGATTCTTTAATGAACCAGTGCTATTTCTTAGTGATCTGCACTGCTAGGCAACTATGGGGTAAGTTGAATAAAGCACTGGTCCTGGACTCATGAAGATCTGAAAGCAAATCTGTGTGGGTAAGTCACTGTCTCAATTTAGTCATCTGTAAAATGTGGATGATAATAGCATCTACTTTACAGAGTTGTTGTGAGGATAAAATAAGATGATATTTGTAAAGTGCTTCACAAATCCTAAAATGTTACATAAATGTTAGCTATTATTAATGATAATGGCTTCCCTTTACATCTATAAACAAATTATACCTTAAATAGTAAATTCTAGTAATTCAAATAAAAAACAACTCTTAGGTATGACCACATGCCCATCAAATTGGCTAAGATGACAGAAAAGAACAATGACAAATATGAGAGAGAATGGGGAAAAGTTGGCACACTAATGCACTGATGGTAAAGTGAATTGTTGCAACAATTCTCAAGAACAATTTGGAAGTACACACTAGAGGCTATCAAAACTGTGCAAATTGTTTGACCCAGCAATACTGCTTCTTAAGTTTATAACCCAAAGAGATCAAGCAAAAAAGAAGTACCTATATGTACAAAAATACTTATAGCAGCTCTTTCTGTGGAGGCAAAGAATTTGAAGCTTAGAGGATGCCTATTATTTGAGAAATAGCTGAACAAGTTGTAGTATATGATTGTGATGAAATATTATTGTGCTATAAGAAATGAAGAACAGGAGGGTTTCAGAAAAACTTGGAAAGACCTATAGGAACTGACATAAAATAAACTGAGAAGAACCAAAAGAACATTACACACAGTAATAGCAATATTTTTTGTGATTATCAACTGTGAATAACAGCTATTTTGATCAAAACAATGATCTAAGGCAATTCTAAAGGACTTTGGATAAAAAGTGCTATTTATCTCCAGAGAGGGAATTGATGGAGTCTGAGTACAAATTGAAGCATCATTTTTCACTTTATTTTCTTGCTTTTTTTGCAACATGACTCTATGGAAATATGAATTGTATGTTTTCACTTCTATAATTTATATCACATTTCTTGCCTTCTTAATGGGTGGGGGAATGTTAAGAGGGACGGAGAGAATTCAGAACTCATTAAAATAATTTTAAAGATAAATAAATATTAAATGTTAGAATACTTCTGAAAACAAATTCAAACTAATTGGCCTATTTTTTGATAAATGAAAAAAGATGCTTTTCTTCCTCCATTCATATCATGTTCCACTAATTCTGTAAGATATTTCAAAGATCATCAATTGCATTCTCATATCTCTCTTTCTCTCTTACAGGCACACACACACACATACAGGCACACACAATTTTTCAGGATCCTAAAAGTTCATTCAGACCTAGAAACAAATTCATTGATTATATCACACTGCTTGTTTTCTTATCATTGTTTTAATTTCAGGGTGAAAATAGTATGAGATCAAGATTCCTCAATATTTCCATAAAGATCAAAGAATAATGAAAATATGAGAGCTCTTGCCACTTCACCACTCTCCAAAACTGGAACAACTGTCATCATTTCCTCATTTCAACTCAATCCAGCAACGGGGTCAGCCCTTCCTACTCCCTCAAAAAGAATGAAAATTCCAATCTTGGCTAGAAGAATCACTGGTCCATTCTCTATCCTCTGAGCCCAAATTACTAATTACCATGAATGAATTTCCATAGCAACCTGGTTCCCAGGATTTATTGAACCCTGCTCCAGAGAGAAGGGCTAAGTACTAGGAAGCATTAACATTTATTACATCTGCAGAGAAGAAAAGGAAAAAGATTTACATTTCTCCAATAAATAAATGTTTCAAGAATTTTGATGTACTTTGAATGACAAATTAGTTGCATGTAATAGAATCTTAGATATTTTTGAGACAGAAAGAATCTTAAAGGCTTTCTAGTTCGATCCCTTCACTTTGTAGATAAGGAAACTCAGATCCAGGAAAGTTAAATGATGATTCCAAGGTCATACCATTACTAAATTACATAGTTTTATAATATAAACTTTCCTTTATCAATTTGCAATCTACATTGAAGTACTTGCTTACATTTCTACTCCTCATACAATCACATTCACATTTAATAATTCTTCTTCCAGGCTATATTTGTAACCTGAAATGATGATAAGGTTGTCAAGTCTCAAGTATCCATCAGAGAGGTGCATTAAAGGACTATAAGAGTAGGAACTGAGGGATATGAGGAATTAAATGAAATAATTTATTGAGGGGTGAGGAAAAATAAAAGTTTAAACCCCAACCAACCCTTAATCTTATCCACAGGCATTCATATAGTACAGGCCAGCATACTGTTCCTACACTCTGTCAATATCTATTATCTCCTCCCTAAACCATCACTTTTATCATCAGACCCAAAATTCCTGTGAATATCTGAAAGCTATTCCTGGGTAATCTAGGATAGGCTCCTCTCCAAAATCACATATTCATTAAGCAAGAACCTTGAAACCCTAAAGGCTATTTAAAAACTGTGTACATCGTTTGACCCAGAAGTACCACATCTTCACTTCAAATGGTTTGTACCCAAAGAAATCAAACAAAACTAACTGTATGTACAAAAATATTTATAGCATCTCATTCTGTGGAGAATAGGGTGAAGGGGAAAGAATGATAAAAACTCAAGCCTAATCAATGAAGTATATAGCATTGGTTTCTGAGGATATTGACACAATATTGGAGAAAAGGTAAATAAATTATAGCAACTTGCCAGGCTCTTTAAAAATTCTAATCATTAGACTACTCTGGACTTGAATCCCAAAGGCAAAAGAGTCCAGGTTGATAGAGTGTCTGTTTTCTTTTATTTTTAGCTACAGTGCAAGATAATTTAATAGTTCAAAGATATATTTTTCTATTTGGTGTGCTATCCACCACCAAAAATCACAAAATCACAGCATTTTGTAATTTGCTTATTAGATAGGATTTCTTTGGTTGTCATTGCAAATTAATCTAACCACATTGGCCTCCAATTGATTGTGAGCCTCTCCCCACTTTGGATGACTCACACTCTGTGTCTAGGTCTGTATTTTCTGGCTTATAAGAAAGTGTCAGAACTTACAGTGCTTCTGGAAGCCTTTGCAAGGCCCTAATGAAGCACCAAAGGAGAAATTTAGACATAGATGTAAGTGGGTAGGTGATACAGTAGATAGAGTGTCAAGCCTGGAGTCAGGAAGACTCATCTTTCTGAGTTCAAATCCAGTCTCAGACACTTACTAGATGTGACTGTGGCCAACTCACTTAAACCTGTTTGCCTCAGTTTCCTCATCTGGAAAATGAGCTAGAGAAGGAAATGGCAAATCATTCCAATATATTTGCCAAGAAAAACCTAAATGGGATCAGGAAGAGTCAGATATGACTGAAATGACTAAATAACAATAATAGATGCAGGGTAAATCTCATTGTAAGGTTTAACTGGAGCTAGAGTTTAGGTCGACTATGACCTGTTGGAGGAGAGTTCTATTTATTATCTTAGAAAGATGTTTGAAGATACAGGGTTTAAAACAACACTAAGTTCAAAGGAACAAATACACTGTTCAAAAATGGCTAGTAGAATGAATCATAATGCCATTGTACAAATTGATAGTACATCTTCACTTCAAATGTAACAGCCTTCATCTCCAAAAAGGTAAGAGTGTACTAGAGCTAGAAGGAACATTGGAAGTCTCCTAGTTCTTTATCTTATTTATGAATGAGGTTTATCAAAGTCTTTATTTTACAAATAAGTAAACTAAGTCACAGAGAAGGAAAAGGGCTTATCTAAGGTCACTTAGATGATAAGTGACTAAGTTGATAATCAAATCTGTATTTTTCAACTCCCCATATAGTTCCCATTATAGAATAATAAACTACTTCCTCAGCATTAGAGGTGTCAAGAAGATGTGGAAAAATTATTAATGCTAATCCATATTATTTCTGTTTAGAGAGAAAGTCATGAGAGATAGGGGACCAAATATAATAGTTAAACACTGAGAAATTGATATTAAATCCTTCTTCTAGTAGCAGACATTCAGGGATGGGAAGGGATATATTTGGACATTAAAAGAATGTAAAAATCTTACCCCTCTTGCCCTCAGTTTTGTCATCTATTAAAATGAGAGTCCATAGACTAAGTGACCTCTTAGGTGGCTCAGAGTTCTAAATCCCAAGATCTTAAAAAGACTGAAGGGAACCAGAACAAAGACATATGGAATGAATCCATACATGCTTAAATCCAGACTTACATGTTTACTGTTGAGTAAGAAATAATCAGATGCTCAAGTTAGTAAAAAATAAATAAAAATGGAGAGAAGTTCAGTAAATATTAAATAACCTATCTCTGTTTGCATTGTATATGATTATGAAAGTGAATTGACCACCTTAAGTAAAAGATTGAAATAAGTTAATAAAATATTTTAAGCTCATGTAGGTCTTAAAAGTTATGGGAATACCAATATAAATTAATCACCATCTGTCAGAAAGAGATGCTTGTGCCCTTGGAAACTGGGGGATTAGTTAGGCACCAGAATGCCAACTAAAGTATGTGTGTGTGTTTTCATATTCCCCATGGTTGCGTCTTCTGTCAGAGAACCTGCCCTAATTTTCACTTACTTCCAAAGTCTTGCCTGCTGATAAAAAGCTCTGAAATAATCACCTGCTGACTTATGCTTATAGTCACAAACATACCTTTGATCTTAGGTGCCATTCATTCTTCAAGGTTTTGTCTTTCTCCATTATACCAGAAAATATCAGGCAGGGGAATAAGGTGTCTGCCTCTTAACACAATTACTTTGGCCCCTGATTAATTGGATACCAATGAGGAGGAGATGACTTTAAGTGGAAGTAGATTTTTCCAGAATGCTTCATATCCACCTCCAGATGTGACATTATAGTTACATAAATAAGAAAGATGAACTTTAGGTTAATCTCTAGTGTGTAGGAAAAACCTGAAAACCTTCTGTATTCAACTCTCATCATTTTAAAAAATCAGAAGGGACTGAAGTACAAGCAGTCAGGGACTTGGAGGTGACAGGGGTACTGAGAATCAATCTTGCCATTTCTATCAGGGTTGTTGCCATAGTGACAAGAGGAGTGCAGAGAACTGCCAAGAAAATAAATCTATGTTTTAGGGACCAGCCACCCAACCCTATCTGGGAGCTCACAATGGAGGCAAACTAGTTCTGCTTTTGATGTGAAGGTAGAGTGCAAAGTGTGGATATATCTCATTTAGTCCTCTCATTTCAGCCATTTGTAACCAGTAGGAGATTTTTGATTGAAGGACTTGAATTTTAGAGTCCCATTCCTGGAGATTAAATTGAGATCTAATGGGTCTAAAGTAGTAACCTAAGAAAGCTGACAACCAGGGCATTTACACACAAAGAGTAAAGTAAGATCATGGCACATGGAACTGAAGGGAGAACATTTTATTCACCCCAATCCTTATTTTGCAGAAGAAGAAAATGAGGCCCCGAGAAAGAAAGAGAATGGTGATAGTGCTCTAGCAATATTTTCTTGTTACTGGAAAAAAAAGGAGATAAGTCAATTGTCATTGTCATTACTCACATGTGCTGGATAATCATAGGTTCATATTCAGGCTAAAAGAGAATTTCTAGATTTTCTCTTTTTTTCACACTGTCATTTACCAAAATTAAGTATGAGCAGTTAATTTTACAGGTGTAGAAACCATACCTCAGGAAAGTTGTCAAAGGTCATACAGTTAGTTCATAATAGATCAGGGACTTGAAAAAAGGTCTCGCACCTTCTAGGCCAGGGCTCTTTGTACATTGAAATACTGTCTCCATAAAAAGAGAATTTATTAACAAAATAAGCATGGAAAAATAAGATAATCCCCAAAATGAATAGGTAAACAGAGACACAAATTAATTGCAATAGAAGTGATAGCCACAGAAAATCATTATGTGTACTCAAATTAGGGGCATGAACAAGTAGATTTTTCTTAAATTAAATCTGCTCTCTCAAAAGTACTGGATCCAGAGAGCTTCAACGGATCATAGAATTTGAGTTGGAAGGGTCCTTAAAACTCATCTATACCAAGTATTTAATTCACATATTAGGACACTGATAATCAAAGAGGCAAAATTACTTGTCCATGACTATATAGGTCATGGAACAGATCTAGGGTTTTAATTTAGAAACTAGTTCCTTTTCTATTTCACCATGCTTTGTTAATTAGGGTAGAAAGTAATTTTGTCACTCAACATATATAACTCTGTATTATGGTAATATAGTATTCTCGACCAATTGTCAAAAAAGGCATTACAAATTTTGTTTTAATATATAAAAATAATGTTTTATCTCCAAGCACAATTTACAAGCAAACCAAAGTCATTAGAAAGATTAACAAGCTGTTCATAGGTTATAGACCTCCTTAATAAAGGGTAAATTAATCTTGTATTGCTAACAATCTATGTGCTGTTTTTAAAAGACATGATTTCCTATGAGGTTTATGCAAAGTACCACAGCACATGGAAAGTTTTGGTGCCAATTTATACTTTCTATAACTGTGCAAAATATCAAAATTTCTGGCCAAAGATTACCATCCCAAAAGTACTTAATTGCAATGTTTTCTTTGCCATTTCTGCCTTTGAATTCCAGCATTTCCCTCTAATAAGACACAAGATAAATCTACTCTTTTTTTATAAAAGAATATTTTCTTGATCATTCTTCAGGTTAAACAACTCAAATCCCTTAGTCTATTTCTCATATGTATTGTTTTCCAGATTTCTCTCAATTATGATTACTCTTTTCTAGAAAGCTTTTATTTCAACAGTGTTCCAATTAAGGCATGCTTTCCAGAATGAAACTCTATAGTACTAATTGGGTCCAATTACACAAAGTAATGCAAATTGCAGATGAAGAGTTGGAGTAATGTAAGTAGCCAGTTATCTTTTTATAAACTTATCAGTGGATTCAGCCTTATCAAAATACTAAATGCTTGCCATGAGGCAGTATTCCCAAGCACTGTTAAAAGATACCACACAGAGGCATCTAGGTTGCCCAATGGATAAAGCACTGGCCCTGAATTCAGGAGGACCTGAATTCAAATCTAGGTTCAGACACTTGACACTTACTAGCTGTGTGATCCTGGGCAAGTCACTTAACCCCTGTTGCTCCACCAAAACAAACAATCAAAAAAAAAACTCTCTTATTCTCTCTCTCTCTCTCCTCTTTCTCTCTCCCCCCTCTTTCTCTCTCCTGACTATTACCTTGATATTCACTGAACCAGGTAGCCAGCCACTACAAAAGGAAAGGTATCCAAAGGTTTTTGGTGGTTATAAAAGGATATGTACAGGATAACTGACATTATATATGAATTGCAAAAGAGCACTGCCATCCACTTTGGTGAGAACAACAGTAGACTTGGCATCATTCAACAAATTAAAGATGTGAATAAGAGGTGTATGTAATATGTTCTGGTTAAATTGAGAGCAAACAATACTACTTAGCAACACTTTCTAAGGCTTCTGGCTATATCATTGATCTTATTGTGAATCATGAGAGGTCTGTAAAGGTTATAAAGTTTGACAGTTCTTGGTAGTGTCTTTATCAGGAATCAGGTAGATATCAAAGGATGGAAGTAGACATCTCCTTTATTTCTTTCAGGCCAACAAATGGATCCTAGAAAATCATTAAGGAGTCACCAACTAAAATTGCTTACTACTTTTTAAATAATTACTAGATACCTTTCCTACTGATTGTACCTATGGGTGAAAATCATCATTTTGTATGGGGCAAAACAACACTTCTTCCTGAAATACTTCAGATTCCCTTTGTAAAAAACCAACCAAACAAACAAACAAAACAAAACAAAAACCTCTCATCTATTTTTTTTAGCTTAAAACCAATAGTTTTTTTTCACTTATTCTTTTCTATCTAATTCTTCTCTCCAATATCGTAATACAACTTAGGATCCTCACACAACCTGCTGTTTAATTTTCTTTTTCTTCACCTTTTTACAAACTTGAAATACCTTTTTTTATAATAGTCATGCAAGGGTCCATCATGTTCTCACAGCAATTTCATTTTTTAATATGTGGTCAGAGGAGGAAATATGAAGCATTAGAAGTGTGTATACAATATTTAAGGTGAATAGAAAAAAGAGAGATCATTGTGATCTGAACAAAGCCAACCTGCCCTTGACCTACAATCACCTACCTGTGGTAAGACTAAGGGTACAGAATCTTAGTCATGAGCACACACACAACATCCAGCCATTTGCAGTGAGTTCAACAGACAAACCCAGAAACAGACAGCATTTTTTACCACAACTTTGAGAAGACTGGGATTAGAAAGTTCCAGGAGCAAATTTAAGTCAGGGAATTTTGTGGGTAGAATTCCTGTCAAGGCAAATTGATTCACAGACTTTGCAGTTGCCTTTGTACCTGAAATGAGGAGGCATGTGGGTATCCCACAGTTAAAGGTGCACTCATCCCTCCTCTACATAATTGAGGGAAGGAGCAGAGAAATGGAGTGGATTTGTTTAAGAGATTAAAGTTTGTAGTAGAGTGAATAAACATTGATACTAAACCTGATTTATTCTTCTATTTTAGAATGCTTTTCTTGATTTAAATACCTATCCTATTTAAGTATGGCGATTATGTAATTAGAAGATATAGGGAGGAATAAGACTTCCTAGAGTTGTATGTGAGCAAGTGAACCACTATCATATTGCATAATTTATTCCAAACATAACAGTAGGAAACAAAAAGTGGCTCCATGGGGCAGCTAGGTGGCACAGTGGATAAAGCACCGGCCCTGGATTCAGGAGTACCTGAGTTCAAATCCAGCCTCAGACACTTGACTAGCTGTGTGACCCTGAGGAAGTCACTTAACCCCCTTAGCCCCGCAAAAAAAAAAAAAAATGGCTCCATTCACGAGGGGATTATGTTAAGATATGAGTGGCAGCCAATTCTCAGAAATCCAGAAAGAATTTAGTGATTACAACCCCAACCCCAAAATCCAGTAGTATGATTATAGATGGGTCTTAATGTGTGATTGAAAGCAAGCACCTGCTCTGTGCCAATACAGTATATAGTGTCCTAATCTGTCACATATTGGGACTGAGTCAAGGACAATATTTTGTGCTTGTTTTAAAGTTTTTTTTAAATTTTATTATTTCCAATTACATATATAGATAGTTTTGAACATTTGTTTTCATAGGATTTTTAATTCCAAATTTTTCTCCCACCTTCCCTTCCCTCCCTCCTTCCCAAGATAGAAAGCAATCTGATATAGGTTATATATGTGCAATAACAATAAACATATTTTGCATTACTAATCTTGTGAAAAAAGGAGAGCACAAGGGAAAAACCTCAAAAAAGAAGGAAAAACAAGCCCCAAAGTAAAAACAGTATTGTTCAATCTAAACTCATAATCCACAGTTCTTTTTTTCTGGATGTTGAGAACATTTTCTATCATGAGTTCTTTGCAATTGGTTTGGATTGTTGCACTGCTGAGAAAAGCCAAGTATATCACCACTGTTCATCACCCAATATTGATCTTACTGTGCATGATCTTCTCCTGGTTTTGCTCCTCTCAGTTTGCTCCTCATCACTTCCTGCAACATGATTGCATCAGTTCTTGTAAGTCCTTCCAGGTTTCTCTGAACTCCTCCTCATCATCATTTCTTACAGCACAATAGTATTCCATTGCATTCATATACCACAACTTGTTTAGCCATTCCCCTATTGATGGGCATTCTCTCGATTTCCAATTCTTTGCCACCACAAAGAGAGCTGCTATAAATATTTTTGCACATGTGTCTCCTTTTCCCTTTTCTATGGTCTCCTTGGCATACAGACCTAGCAGGAGTACCACTGGGTCAGAGGGTATGAACATTCCCATGCCCCTTTGGGAATAGTTCCAAATTATTCTCCAAAAGGTTTAGATCACTTCACAGCTCCACCAACAATGCATTAGTGTTCCAATTTTTCTACAGCTTCTCCAACATTTATTATTTTCTTTTTTTTTCATATTAGCCAATCTGATAGGTGTGAGGTGGTATGTCAGGGTCATTTTAATTTGCATTTCTCTAATCAGTAGTTATTTAGAGCATTTTTTTCATATGGCAGGACAAATTACATGGTAAAATATCCTAATTTAGTTATAAATGAGTAATCAATAATAATGATTTTCCTCTGTTTTACCTGTTCTATACTCAATAAACAATAGAAATGTACTTTTACTTAAGGTTACCAAATCATTTGCAGGATAACATAGCTTATCTCTTTATGCTTATATAAACAACGATTTTCTCTTTAAGAGAGCTCAAACATATTTTTACTTCCCAAATATAAGAATGATATTGAAGGTTCAATTTGCCTAAAATGTTGGAAATAATTTGGGGAGGTTTAATTTAATTTGCATGTTCCATTCAAGTAATCAAAGTCCATTGCATTTTAAAAAACTGACCATATTGGCAATAAAGTTAAATATTCTTATCCATGATCATTTTTATTTAAAAAGACACTTGAGTAAAAGAGAAAAGAAATGTTTCTTTGATTGTCTCATAGCACCTTCCTTGTTCCTCACCTTTGCATTGATCAGCACCTACTCCAAAAAGGAGTGAAGTGACTTGTCACACAACTAGTATGTATCAGAGACAATATTTGTACCCAAATCTCATGGATAAAGAGGACATGCCTACAACACGTACACAACCCATACATGCATGTGCTATGTGAGGTGTGGATATTTTGAGAATGTTTTCCTTCCAGGTTCTTCCTAGAGAGTCCAAGATCAGACAAAATATCTCCTGGATTCCCTTTTATTCCTATGGCCTTCTTCAATTCTACAGAGACTAAATCCATAAAATCAATATTCCACTAACTGTGTGGTGGGTTACCTGGACTTCCCAGAATGTAACATCACTTCCTGCAACATGATTGCATCATGAAGAAGACATTTTAACCACCTAATCACTAGTTTCAATGATCTTCTTTTCAATTACAGATACCATGCCTAGTATTCCTCAACTTCTTTATCTCTATTTCCCTTAACTTTATTGCTCTAGTGTCCCTCTCTGGATCTGCCTGACTCTTTCACTGTATTACAAGAAATGTCTTCTCTATAATTAACAAATTTACTTTCATCTTAAAATATTTCTTTTTTCATACCTTCCAAATTCTAGATGTAACTGAGATCTGGCCCCTTCCTGATGACACTATATCCCTGCCCTTTTTAGTACTGGTTATACAGACAGAGTGATGTTTTCAGAGTGATGGACTTGAAGTGAAGAATACCTCAGTTCAAATCTGATGTCAGATATTTACTAGTTGTGTGGCCTTAGGTAAGTATTTAACCTCTGCTTGCCTCAGTTTTCTCATCTATAAAATGTGGATAATAATAGTATCATCTTCCCAAGTTATGGTGAGGATAAAATAATATTTGTAAAGTAAGTTACAAACCTCAAAGTACTACATAAATGCTTTTATTATTTTATTACCTTCTCATAGTCAGTGTCTGAAGTGGGTAGAGGTTGAATACTCCTTGCTCCCCACTGCTACTTCCAAACTCTTTATCATCATTATTCAGCAAACTCTCCTCTTTTATATCTGTACTGTTAAAATTTATTACCTAATCTAGGTCCCTGTGGTTGTTATATATCAAAGCCAGGACATTCTCATTCTTCCTCAACAAGCCAAACTTAATGGACTTTCTCTCTAATACAACTTCTGCTTTCATATTAGGGGTCATCTATATGTATCAATCCATATTGATTCTCCCTCAAATACCTTTCTTTTCCAGTTTCTCAATCTATTTAGTTTCTGTGGCCTACTCCTCCATTCCAACTCAGTTCCTCTTAAAGATTGTTATACCCTTGATAATGCCATGGTCCACACGTGTAACAAACACTACATGATCATGAACTCTGCAATTTCCTCATCTAATTACATCCATCTTTCTCTATGCTTTACACCAACACTACTCTTTATCCTCATCTGAACCACAATGCAATTCACCCCTAAATTATTTTGTGGCCATCTCCAATGTCTATACAGTACCTGCCCTTTCCTTCTGAAGTATCATTTCAGCTCTATACTAAGCCCTAAACTTGAATCCTTTAACTCCATGTCTTATCATTGATCATACCTTGCCAAGTTCCCACCTTGATTGATTTTCACCATCTGCTGCCTATGTTACTATTTGCATGCTACAGAAAATGGCTAGAGGAAAGCATAAAACTGTGATGACTGGGTCCACTAAAAATTATTGTTACATAACATCACCTGTCTTCACTGAAGCAAGGTAAGCTTTTTTACCACCCTAATTGATCTACTGCTCCACAGTGACTCTTCCAAAATTTCTTGCCTGTCCTTAACTTCTGTTCTTTCTACCCTTTCAGCTGAGGAGCTTGTTCTTCCCCAGAATAATTTAGGTCATTCACCAAGAGGTCCCTCTTCTCTTCTCTCCTTTATCTCTCTCATCACTTAGGCATTGTCTCCTGCTATCACCTCTTCCACCCCTATCTCACTTGAAGTATGTTTTTTTCGTGTGCCTTCTTCAGCATATTGATATCTCTATTATACCCATTTTCATAAATATTCAATCTCTCCTTATATAGTTACTGAATTCATTTTGCTTACAAACATGACAATATTTCCTCCATTCTTAATTGCAAAATAAAACAAAACAAAACAAGCAAACAAAAAAATATAACCTGACTTGAATATCTCTTCAAGGAGATAATTTCTTGAGAAAGCTGTATATGCTAAGTGTTTCCACTTCTTTACTCTCAGAAGATTCTAAACCCTCTTAGTCTGTTTTCCAACTTCATCATCAAATGAAACTGTTCTTGCTAATTAGAAATGATTTCTTAACCGCCAAATCAAATGATCCTTTTTCCTATGTAGCATTTTACATAGTTGATTACACTCCCCTCTTAGATACGTTCTCTTCTCGAAGTTTTCATGACACTGCTCTGATTTTCCTCTTAATTGATGACTCCTTTTTAGGTTCCTTTACAAAATCTTCATCCATATCAACCTCACTATCTATAACCCGCCCCCCCCCCAGTGATCTGTCCCAGTCCCTATTCTCTACTCTATATATACTATTCCATTAGATGATCTCATCAGCCCTCATGGATCTTATTATCATCTCTATGCTGATGATTACAATTCTATAATATTCACCCCTCATCTCTCTCATGAGAGCCTATATTACATTGCCAACTGTTTTTTGGATACTTCAAGCTGGATGTTCTGTAGGCATTTCATATTTAAGATGTCTAAAACAGAACTCATCCTTTCCCCCCAAAATTTCCCTTTTCCCAACTTTCTTATTACTGTTTATGGCACCAACATCCTTCTATTCATCCAGGCTCATCATCTTTGTATCATTCTTTTTTTTAAAAAAAAAAGTAACAAAAATTTTTATTTATAGTTTTTAGTTCCAATTTTTATCCCTCTTTCCCTTCCTCTCCTCCCCACTCCCTTAGGTGGTAAGGAAATATAGCATGCTTCAGTCTGTGTTCCACCAATATCAGTTCTTTCTTTGGAAGTAGATAGTATTTTTCATCAATAATCCTTTGGGATTGTCTTGAAGCATTGTAATGTTGAGAATAGTCAAGTTATTCACAGTTCATCAAACAATGTTTCTGTCTCTGCACAATGTTCTCTTGGTTCTGCTCACTTCACTATACATCAGTTCTTACAATTCCTTCCAGTCCTTTCTGAAATCATCCTGCTTGTCATTTATTAGAGTACAATGATATTCCATCACCATCATATATCAGTTTGTTTAGCCATTCCCCAACTGATGGGCATTCTTTGGATTTCCAATTCTTAGCCACCACAAAAAAAAGAGCTGCTATAAATATTTCTGTACAAATGGCTCTTTTTCCTTTTGGGGGGATATCTTTGGGATATAAACCTAGCAGTGGTATTGCTGGATCAAAGGGTATGAACAGTTCTATATCCCTGTAGTCATAGTTCCAAATTGCTCTCCAGAACAGTTAGATCTTTTCATAACTCCACCAAAAGTGGATTAGTGTCCAAGCTTTCCCAAAACCCCTCCAATATCCAATATTTTCCTTTTTTTCTTATATTTGCCATTCTGATAGATGTGAGGTAATACCTCAGACTTGTTTTAATTTTCATTTCTTTTATTGATAATGATCTAGAGCATTTTCCCATATGATTATAGATAACTTTGATTTCTTTGTCTGAAAACTGCCTGTTCACATCCTTTGACCATTTATCAATTGGGGGATGACTTGTGTTTTTATAAATTTGACTCCATTCTCTATGTAATTGAGAAATAAGATCTATATCAAAGATATTTGTTTCAAAAATTCTTTACCAGTTTTCTGCTTCCCTTGTAATCTTAGTTACATTAGTTTTGTTTGTACAAAAACTTTTTATATAATCAAAATGATATATTTTACATTTTGTTTTACTCTCTATACCTTTCTAAATTCTTTCTCTGTCCATAAATCTGACAGATCAATGATTACTTGCTCTTTTAATTTGCTTATGTTATCATTCTTTATGTGCAAACCATGTCTTTGTATCATTCTTGATTCCCCACTCACACTCTGCCCACAAATCCAACCAGGTGTGAAATCTTGTAGTATCTACCTTCCTAACATTTAGCATACTTTATGTCTCCACTCCACTCACAAAACTACTATCTGTTGCAGGCTCTCTTTCTTCACATTGAACTATTAAAATATGCTTCTGGCTGGTCTTTTTGATTCAAGTATTTCTCCACTCCAATTCATTCTCCATTCAGCTGATAAAGGGATTTCCTTAAAGGACAGTTACTTCTATTTACCCTCACCACTCAATACTTTTCAGTGGCTCTCTATTACCTCCAGTATCAAACATAAACTCTTCCCTTTGACATTTATAGCCCTTCACAATCTGGCTCTTTCCTACTTTTCCAGCCTCCTTATGCTTTACCCCACCTTGCTATTTCTCACAAATTCTCCACTCATTCCATCACCTCACTCTATACCTTTGCACAGGCCCTGTTTGCCTCCCTGGTTTACATCAAAACTTAGAACAAATCCCATTTTCTGCAGTAGGTGTTTACTGATATTTCGTTCTCACACTCTAACACATTTCTGGTACCTTCCCTCATAAATTATCTTTCACTTATTCTGTAAGGATCTTACACACATATTTTTATATCTTGTATATATTGTTATTTCTGTGTTGTATCCTCCATTAAAATGAGAATTCTCTAAGGATAGGAATTTTGTTTTACCTTTCTTAGCATTCCTAAGACTTAACACAGTGCTTGGCAAACAGTAAAAAAATTAATCAAGGGGGTGGCTAGGTGGCGCAGTGATAGAGCACTGGCCCTGGAGTCAGGAGTACCTGAGTTCAAATCCAGCCTCAGACACTTAACACTTACTAGCTGTGTGACCCTGGGCAAGTCACTTCACCCCAATTGCCTCACTAAAAAAAAAAAAAAATTAATCAAGGCTTATTAACTGTTTATTGCCTTACTAAGAAAGAATTTTTTTCTCATATTCTTAACAAAATTCATACATATAAAAGAACAATTGAGAGTGGGTTCAAAACCTCCCTGGCATTCTGTGCCAGCCCTGGGGCACCTGGTGAGGTTCCCTGCTATGCTGCCCAGACTGTTTGCCTGCCCAGGGAGCTGCTGGTTTGTAGGTGTGTGGAGCTTCATTGGTGGATTTCCCCAGGCTCAGAGGCCTGCTTCAGGCCCCTTGCTGTGAGCCCAGAAGCTGTTGTTGCTGCTGCTGCTCCTGGACCTCACTTCCCTCCCACCCAGACTTATGTATTCTGCCTCATCTGCAATTTTACCCTGGAACATTCATCATTCCCATCCATCTGTAAAGACTTTTCAAGCAGGAGCATACCTCTGATTTTCTGGCATCTTTCTCCAATTGGTGAGTTCTTGGGAACTCCATCCTCTGAAGACCTTCATTCCTCTCCCAGAAGTCCTTCTGACTTTCCAGATTTATTCACCATGGCTCCATCCCATATAAGTGCCCTGCCCCACACCCACCTACCTACATTCCTGCTCCATTTTAAATGTCTTCCCATATCATCAAAGAATACAAAATGCTGAGTAACAAAGGAAGAAGAGATCCTGTTTAGTCTTGGGGAATGGTGAAGTGACAATTAAGCAGGACTGAGAAGAACAGGCAGAGAAACTCAAACAACCAATCATTCAAAGGACTTACCATGGGCTATATGCTGTGCTAGGTTGTGGACATAAAGAGACAAAAACAAAACAGTCCCTGCTCTCAAAAAAAAGCTTACATCTTATGGGGAAGCAACATGTGCTCTTAAATTCAAATATCTTTAAAAAATGCAAGGAACTATAACTAAGGACAATAGAATGTGAGGGATAAGGGATTGGCTCATGTATAACATGGTACTTGAGCTGAATTTGAATGGAGCTTAAGAATTCTAACAGGTAAAAAGAGGTAATGACAAAGTTTATTCAAGAACTATCCCAAGATGAATCATTGTATGAAAGTAAGTCAATTTCATTAGACCACAGAATCACTGGAAAAGAGCAAAATGGAATAAGCCTGAGCCAGACTGAAGAGTTTCAAATACCAGAACACTTGTATTCATCCCAAGCACAATAGGAAATAACTCATGTTTCTTGAGCAGGAGAATAGCATAATCAGATATATTACTTAGGAATATCGTTTTATCATCTTTTTGTGGTATGGAATGGAAATGGGAGAAACAGGAAGTAGGTAACCCAATTAGGAATCCATTACAACAGTTCATGATAAAAAGTGATGAGGGCCTGAAAACATGCTATGGCTGAGTGGAAAGAGGGATTTGGATGGGAGAAATGCTATGGAGAACATTTGGCAAAAAATGGATTTGAGGAATGGTAAACAGTGAAGAGAAATAATGAAAAAAAGAAAAAGAAAAAAAAGCTGGAGAACCTGGGTAACTTAATTGCCAGGATTGTGAGACTTTTGATAAAATGAGTAAGTTAGGAAGAAAGGCAAGTTTGGGAGAGAAAATCATTCATTCTTTTTCCAACTATTCTGAGTAGATTTTTTTTTCCTAGCAGGTGGTCAATATTTTGATTTTGTTTTTGTGGGGGAGGCAATGAGGGTTAAGTGACTTGCCCCAGGTCACACAGCTAGTGTCGAGTGTCTGAGGCCAGATTTGAACTTGGGTCCTCCTGAATCCAGGGCTGGTGCTTTATCCACTGCACCATCCAGCTGCCCAGGGTGGTCAATATTTTCAAAGAAAGTAAAGAAAGATAAAGATTGAGGAAAGGTCTTTAGTTTGGTCAATTAAGAGATCATTGATATTATGGAAAAAACGTTTCAGTTGAATCATGAGGTAGGAGTAAAATGGTAGGAGATTGAGAAGCAAATGAGAAGAAGAAGTAAAGATATCAAGTGTATTCAACGTTGGCAGGGGGATAGTGAAGGCATTGTTGGAGTGATGGGGTCAAATCTTGGTATATCACCTATGATGGAGGTTGGGTATTTCACCCAAAGCAAAAAATGAAGCTTGATGTGGTTGAGTAAATATTTGATTTGAAAAGAAAAGAAAAAAAAACAATTGAGGAGAAACAAGTAAGCAAATAAGATATATCAAGCAAAATTGATTAACAACAATTAAGTTTATACCTTTTAGGTCTCATATATTTTGGACCCATATGCCATCTTAGTGGCCTAACAGAGATTGTATTATATTGACATAACCTCTGAGAACCAAGGGTGGAGCTGTGTGGGATAGGGGGAAAGGCTAAGTCTGGAGTCAAAAGGTTTATTTTCAAGTACTCTTTATAATCTTCCCTACCTTTTTCTTCTGTTACATATGGAGATTGGACTACATGGACTCTGAGGTGCCTTTCAGTTCTAGAACTATTATCATCTGCTGGAGTCATGATTAACACTGTCCTGGTACTTAACATATTTATTTGATATATCACATTTAGTTGCTTAATTTGTACCTTTTTGTTTATATTTCAAAAAGTCATTATTTGCATGATAGAGAAAACTGCTTATTTCTTATATGTTTTCAACCCTTGTTATATATTTTGATCAGCAAGATGGCATGGTAACCAGAATAGTGAGTTTGAATCCTGCCCCTTTTTATTTACTAGCTTTGTGAGTATAGACAAATAATTTAGTTTCACTGAGACATAGTTTCTTCATCTGCAAAATGGAGATAATATTTAAACTACTCACATCAGAGGGTTGCTATAAGAATCAAATTAAATGATACATATAAAAACAACTTGAACTCATTTAAGTATCTCAAAAAAGCAAAAGCAACAATTTTGCATTTGGGAAAAAGCTCAAATGATAACCAATACACATTTTAAAATCTTGCAGGACCAAATGTTGCTCCAGAGTTTAACAAATGATTAAAAGAAAGCTTTGGAAAATTTACAACACTATGAGTGGTTTCAGCAGGCTTATTTCATGTAAATGTTACAAAGCCAGGGCTAGAGGAATATAATCAGAAAAAGAAGACCAAGAAGATTTGGGAAAATGTTTAATCAGTTGTGATATTCAACAGTTGTTAGACAGTTCATATGTGAAATGCAAGTATGAGGATGATTATTAAGTACATCATGAATCTCTTATGAAATGTGTATAGTTCAGTCTTCTTATTTGGTAGCTCTTTACAAAATATCATCTTATTAGAGTCATTATTTTCACTGGAATAAAAATAAAATTTTATAATGTATATAAAAATATGATGTAAGCTTTTAAACATCATATAAATGTCCATTATCATTATCACAAATGTGAATATAAAAGATTTAGCTACTTTAATAAGTACTTTTAACTTGCTAGCACATTTAAATAATTAATCAACAAATAATTATTCTGTAACTATTTTGTGTCCGGTACAGTATATGTGGGATAGAAGATATGATATAGTTCCTGTGCTTAAGGAACTTACCAAAATAACAGCTTCCATTACCAGACCTCATATTGATATGTTTGATTCTTTAGTGTGTTTGAAATGAGGAAAAGTTGTACAATTGCAAAATTCAAATGTATAAAAACAATAATTAGAGCACTGAATTTAAATTAATAGTTGGAAGCATAATATCAATGAGAGACTATTCCACCAGCCAAATTTGTTTAATTATTGGGGGAAATAGAAAAGAAAAAAAAATAAAGTTTAGGAAAAGCCACAATCATATTTTCACAGTCTAAAGAGCAAGGGATAAACACAAATAGATTATTAATATGGACAGTCACAGCTCTCCTAGATTTGGGGATAGCTCGTTCCCCTTTTGACATCTTCCACTTCTCTGCAGACATCTTCTCTTCTAGGGATAGGTCCCATCATTTTTCAAAGTATTACTAATCCCTGAAGCAACTCAATTATTTCATCAGTTTTTATTTCATAGACAAAAATCTATGTCATCTAATACTAGATGTTATGGCAAAGAAAACCTGTAATTCTTTGCAAAAATAAGATACTCTGGTTCTCTGATCATCTATACAATTTTGCATGTGAAAGAGAAGGGGCATATAGCCCTTAATTAGAAAGAATTAAATATCAAGCAAAATGAATCAGACCACTGATCAGCATTATTTTTAAAATTACTGTTATAAATTGAAATTATCACAAGTATATACTGCTAATATGAACTAAGATATATAATTTAATATTAGGGTAATGAAGAATCAACAATATTTCCTTTCACACAAAGAGGGCAAGGAGGAGACAATAATATATTTTTAATAGACTATGAAACGCAACATAAACTAAACCAAAGAATTACTTAGGGTTCTAATCGATACAATATTAGCAGAAAACTGTTTTGCTATAATTATGAGAAAAGATTATTTGTAACAAATATCTTGGATGTTCAATCCATTGTGAGAAATGATTATTTGCAACCAATATCTTGGAGATTCAGTGCTGACTTCCCCAGTCCTTACTTCCCCCATTCCAAAGTCCTTCTTGATAAGATAAAATCAATTCTTTTTGGCCCTGGTAATAGTATAAACCTCTAGGAATATTGATAAGATAAGAGCGATTCTTCTAAAGTCTTGTTAGGGCCATAGAATTTTGTCTGGTGCAAAGATTTGCATTGTTCCCTGTTAAGGAGATAGAGCTTTCTTTTTTTTTTTTTTTAATGTATGATGTATTTTATTTTTTCCATTACATGTAAAGATAGTTCTCAACTTTTGTTTATACATGCTTTACAATTTCAGATTTTTCTCCCTCCCACCCCTCCCTCGCCCCTTCCCTAGACAGCAGGTAATCTGATATAGGTTATATCTATATATCTCTATACATATACATATATATATATACACACACATATATATACACATAATAACATTAATCCTATTTCTGCATTAATCCTGTTACAAGAGAAAGAATCAGCAGTGATGCAAAACCTCAAAATAGAAAGAAAAAAAAAAACCAACAGCACCCAAAACAAAAGAAATAATATGGTTCAATCAGCATCTATACTCCACAGTTCTTTCTTTCTTTTTTTTTTCTTGGATTTGGAGATCCTCTTCTATCATGAGTTCCCTGGAACTCTTCTGTACCATTGCATTGGTGAGAAGAATATAGTCCATCACAGTAGGTCAACACTCAATGTTGATGATACTGTGTACAATGTTCTTCTGGTTCTGCTCATCTCACTCATCATCTGATAGAGCTTTCTTTTAATGAGAAAGGCAATTGGGCCATAGAATTTGGTCTGGTGTGAATATTTCCATTGTGTCCTGTTATGGAGCTAGAACTTTTGTTTAGCTAGAAAGGCTATTAACTTGTTTGAAAGAGGATAGGTACTCTTTGAATAGTTAACCCAGGGATGGATATGGTCTGCTATCAGACCTTGTTTTAATATAACCTGCCTCCAAATTAAATTGGCCAATCAGAGGTGATTATGCATCCATCAAAAACACATTTTCTTTGAACAGCATTTAGCTGTATCCCACTGCCATTAGACTTCTTGGTCTGAAAGAGATACCCACTGACCATTCCTTTATTAATAACCTACTAGACTATTAATAAAATTATTAAAATACTCAGAAACTATGTATCTCATAATTTTAATCATCACATAATCCTGGTAAAAAAAATCAGTGAAGTATAGCTAAAATTCTAAGAGAAGAGATGAATGTAGGCAGATTAGGTGGAAGATTGATCTAAAATCATTTGGATTAGAACTTTGGCCCTTTCTTACATCAAATATAAATTGCTGTTATATGCAATTGTTGGCATATTAAAATTTGTTTGCTACTGCACTAACAACTGTTCCCCATCGTAAAATCCCTAGTAGTTCAAAGTAAGATTCACAGCTGGTTTGTTTGGAAGATTGAGGGAGGACTGGGTTTGTCTTCGATTTCAGGGCTCTAAATGAGAAGTGCATTGAATGAGTTAAATGGAAAGGGGAAGGAAACATAAACTATATGTCAGACACTGTGCTAAGTACTTTACCAATATTATCTCATTTGATCTGCTCAACAATCTTGTGAGGTAGATGCTATTATAATACTCATTTCACAGTTGAGGAAACTTAGGCAAACAGCAATTACATGACTTGTCCAAAATCATACAGATAGTAAGTATCTGAGGTTGCATTTGAACTCATGTCTTTCTGACTCCTGACCCTGTACTGTACCATATTGCTGCCAAATGGGAATCATGCAAAAAATTTAATATACTTTTTAAAAAGAAAGACAATTATTATTGAATACTCAGTCATATAGGGCATTATACTTACTTATCAAACAATAAAATTGTACTTAGCCAAACCCAGTTTTATCTGTATTAATGATTAAAATTTACTTCAATAACTACCAACTCAAAAAGTAAAGAATGCAATGGTCAGTTTTTGCTTTAGTAATAATTAGGCATATGCAAAGATACTGTCAGTTTTCATGTTTTCTATCATTGACCAGATAATGAGCTGCCTATACTAAATGAAATACATTAGAATTTCTTTATTTTATTTTCAAAGAGAATAGGATGCTGATCACCATGTATTTTTGTTTAAATTCCTTAATCACAAAATTGTAATTAACCACAAAGAATACGTTTTGAACAATGTACAAAATTACCCTTCATAACTTAGGGAGCATCCTCCCACAAATTTGCACACCATCAATGAAAATAATAAACAAGTACAAAAATCACGTATAGCATATTTGTTCTTTAATATGTGTTTAAAACAGATATTTCCATATATTATGTTTATATATACATATATATAACTATCTACAATATCTGTATATATGATGCATAAATACATATATTTATTATTTAAATATATTGGAAACATTGGAAACCAAACCTTTATCAGCAAAATTTGATATATATTTTTTCTAATTCAGTAGCTTCCTTCTGTAGGTAGGTAGGCTTCCGCCACTCACAGACGAGCATGGATCAGCACCTTGAAGAGCCACAGGCCACAGTGTGGCTGTGCAGTCCAATACAGGAGCCACAGCCACTGCCACAACAAGGACATCAGAAAACTGCGCTCTCTGTTGCCCGAGCTTCCTTCTGTAAGGGGCTAAAATTCTAGCTATACCATCTAAAATATTTAATGGGTGGTCACCAATAAATTATAAGCTTTAGCAAGAGTATTTAAGTGTTTAAGTATTTTTAAAGAGCATTAGGATCTAATGATGAGAGAGAAAGGTAAAAATCTAACTATTTCTAAGAGACTCCATTATCCCCATGGCAAGGTCAGGAATAAAACAGACTCAATGCTTCCTTCTTCCTCCCAGAAGCCTCCTGTGAAACTGGGAATATCCCGTACACACACACACACACACGCACACACACACAAACACACATACACACACAGCTCCAAGCTAATTGGCTGGTAGCCTTGATTGACAGTACCCATGAGCAAACGTCACTTCCTGACACCAAGGAAAGGCCACATGGCTTGCCCTCAGACGCCTTCTCCTCATGGCAGAGCTTTCCGACAGTAACTCTCCAGCAGGTGGCATCACTGCAATTGTTACACTTATTCTAAATGGATTAGTTTTGTTTGTGGAGAAATAGTTATCTATAATATTTTCTGTAATTGCTTCTACCCTTTGTTAGTTCAAGAATATCTCTCTTAGCCATAGTTGGGAGATGTATGTGACCTGATGTATTTCATACGTGCGTGTGTATACATATGTGTGTGTATGTGTGTATATGTATATGTGTGTGTATATGTGTATGCAAACATATAATCTTTAATATTAAGACAATATCCCTTTAAAATGTATTATGAAAAAGAGAAAAGGGGGAAATTGTACAAAAAATATTTCTAGCAATTCTTTTTGGTGGCTAAGAATTGAGAATCAAGGAAATACCCATCAATTGAGGAATGAGGGAAGAAGCTGTGATATATGATTGTGGTGGAATGGTATTGTGCTATCAGAATGACAAACAAGATGGTCCCAGAAAAACCTGGAAAGACTCATGAACTGATGTATAGTGAAGTGAGCAGAGCTGGGAGGACATTGTGCATAGTGACAGCAGTATTGTTCAGTGAGCAATTATGAATGACTTAACTACTCTCAGCAATGCAATCATCTAAGATAACCCCAAGGAACTAATGATGAAGCTTCCTATCCACCACCAAAGAAAGAACTGATAAAAAGAGCACTTGTGGATTGTACATATATAACCTGGTTGCTGTCATTTCAAGGGGGCAGGAAAGGGAGGGAGGGAGAAAAATTTGGAACTCCAAATCTTATGAAAATGAATGTTGAAAACTACCCTTAAATGTAACTGGAAAAATAAATGTTTGTTGTAAAGTAAAATATATTGTGAAATATAGTGTATGTAAGTTATTGGTCTATGCCCAATTTCTGCTGGACTGATTTTCAGTTTTTGTCAAATAGAGAGTTCTTTCCTAAGTAATTTGTTTTTAGCTTTATTGAATTCTGGCTAATTAAGTTAAATTGCTCCTGATTCTCTCTTGCCTAATCCATTGCATTATCTACCTCTCTATTTTTAACCAAAGTAAATTATATATCTCTGCCCTTTGGTTTTCCCACAAGTAAAACAAAGGGATTAAGATTAAATAATTTCGTATGTTTCTTCTAATTTTAACCTTTAGAACCATGTAATCCCATGAAAGACTTAAAGAATCTAATGTGTGAGGTTCCTTCCAATATCTATCCATGAATGGATAGCTGAATAACATGAGTATTATTATGAGAATCTCAATTCTACCACAGAATATAAACTAACCCCAGATTTTAGGCTATACGGAATATACTACTTGTAGTACTTTTCAAGTCCATTGGTTAAGAGTTACACCATTGGGGCAGCTAGATGGCGCAGTGAATAGAGCTCTGGCCCTGGAGTCAGGAGTACCTGAGTTCAAATATGGCCTCAGACACTTAACACTTACTAGCTGTGTGACCCTGGGCAAGTCACTTAACCCCAATTGCCTCACTAAAAAAAAAAAAAAAAAAAAAAGAGTTACACCATTTAAAGGATTTTAGGTATAGAATGACTATGTGTTTTTGTCTCTGTGAATGTGTATATGTGTGTGAGTATGTGTAGGTGTAGGCTATATAGCATCCTACATGTTAAACTATATGCAAATACCCCATGGCTTAGACTACATTTCCAAGTACCCAATGTCCTCTATGCAGGGCTTCAGGGATATAATATAAGCTCCTAAAGGACAGCAACTCTTCTATTTTTGGATCAATATTATTTTTGGATCAATATTATTCATGATTACCACAGTACCTTATATATAATAGGCATTTAATAAATACTTGGTTACATGATTAATTGGCTGATACTGTGATCCATTTATTTTCCTATTTCAACTTTTCCTTATATTACCTGCTTAGATAAATTTAATTTTTAAATAATGTTTATTTTTAATTCTTATAACTGTATTGCTCGGGGCCAGCTAGGTGGCACAGTGGATAAAGCACTGGCCCTGGATTCAGGAGTTCAAATCCGGCCTCAGACACTTGACATTTACTAACTGTTTGACCCTGGGCAAGTCACTTAACCCCCTTTGCCCCGCAAACCCCCCCCAAAAAAAAACACCTCTATTGCTCTTATAATGTGAAGAATAAGGTATTCACATAGTAAAATATTGCAAGACCTAAATAAAATATAAATATGATTTTCTTAGATTATAGGAAGTTACCAAGGGGGAATTGAGGGGGTTGATTACCCCAACTCTTTATTATATAAGTTTTATTTCTGTATAAAGTTTAATTTGGGCTCAGAAAATATACTACAGAAAGCCTTTTTTCTTCATCATTAGTTATGGGTTATTCTTATTCTGATGTTTTCAAAAAAGGAAGAAAGTTAAATTCATAAATATGAAGAGAATATAAGCTCCAAGTTTGCTTTAATTCTTTTCTTTGTATTGTTGCAAACCTGAGCAGCCAACACAATTAATGCCAAGGAAAAATAATAATCAGAGTGCCATAAGCATTCAAAGTTGATTGTTTTTTTCATTTAAACAGAAATGTTTGGATGAAAATGTAAATACTTTGAACTTACAGAACACTTTTGTTCAAAAAGTTATAAACAATACACAGACACTTTTACATTTATCCTCAAAAAAGTCCAATGAGGAGACAGTTTATTAGTATTCCTCTTTGCAAGAAAGGGGAACTAGGGAACAGATTATTAAGTAGTTGATGTGTTCCAATAATCAGTGACACAGCAAAGACTATGTAACCTAAGGTATTCTAATTCCTTTGTATGTGGTGAGCTAAGGTGATTAAAGCTATCTTACTAATGAGGGAAGTTCCCAGGTTCGATGTCTGAAGTTGTTTATCTTTTCACCCTACCCCATTCTACATTTCTCCTAAAACCTGGTTGGGAAGAGTTTTAGAGGAAAGACCATGGATAAGTAACTATAAATTTATCAATACTACTCAGGGAAATTACTCATGCAAAGTTCATTGTCCATTAATAACAGGTCACAAAGATAATATCTGAATGTAAAAGACATGTTTTTTTTCCCTAATAAGATCTCATAAATTATAGCACTTTACGGTTTTACAAGATATTTTCACAGAGATTAGTTCATTTGATACTAAGAACAACTTTGTGGGGTAGGCAAGGCAACTATTATTAATTCCACCTCACAGATGAGGAAATTCAGTTTCAGAGTAAAGAAAACATAGATAAAGAGTTTTGAAAATCTTAAAGTGCTTTATAAAAGTAAGTCATTACCAAGTTTTATCTCCACTAAAGCTTCATACATACAGGGTTTTTGAAGTATTAGTAGGGTACAAATTCTATCAGGTCCTAACAACTCGCAAATGCTTCAAGTATGGATGCAATGATGGTTTGTATGTTATAAAAGGAACAGCCTAAATAAATTTAGACAGCCTCATTGCTAGAATGGCCACAAGGTAATCTTTTTTTCTTCTGTTGCACACCTTATTCTATACTCCTCCATCTCATCCCAATCTGCCCCCTCCCCCCCCCAGATACACACACACCTCACCAGCACCTCGCTGCATGGAGCAGCAACAACTTTTTTTTTTCAGGTGTAACATTATTTTAATCACAGAGAGTTTCCATCCCCTCAGCACAAATATACACACTTCAAAAAAAAAAATAAAATAAAAACCTAACATAAAATAGAAACCAGGGCAGAGAGGAGAGTCCTGTAGTTGGGAGGGGAGAAATGGGCTATCAACAGAAATGAAGAGCCTGTTTCTCATCCATTCTAGTTGTCATCTCTCTGGCCACTGTGGATAAACAGAGTGAGGGCAGGGTACGCCTCCATTCTGAGGTTACTGGGGTGGATGCTAGAGACACTGGCAAACTGAAACAATGAGCCCCTTCTTTGGGGAGATTCATAGGATCATCACAGACAACAGGACATACTGTGTAGCATGAGGGACAGGAATGGGAGGTGCTGAATGTGCAAACGATTGTTCTCTATGCTGAAGGAAGAAGATCACCTTAAAGCTGGCCTCAGGACCCAAAAGTCTATGGCTGAAGGCAGCTGATCCAAGGGAACTGAGACGTGGGTTGCAAATGGGGGCTGTGTGGATTCATGTCAAGTTCATGGCTAGCCATTCCGGGAGGAGTTGCGTCAGTTCCCGTTCTTGAGAATGCAACTGCTCTTTTCCTTGAGCCAGATGTCTTAGCCGAGTCTGGTTTATCTCCTTTCTGGGAATATCAGCTGGGGGACAAGTTGGGTAGGTCTTGTTGCTGGCCAAATGCTTGGATAGAAGCCTGTGCTTCCCATCTTCTGGGGTCCACCTCTGGGAAGCTATGTGAGGGAACCAGGTCTTCAACATAACCTCTACTTGTAGCAAGGTCCCTAGATAATGCTCACCCATCTCGGGCTTCTGTAGGACACCCACAATATGCTGAATCCTATCCACTGCCACACTGTTGAAAACTGCTTAATGCTCACTCAAAGCGGCCCATCTTCAGCCCATTCAGCAGGTTTGTGAGGGGGCGAATGAATCCTTGCAGCTCCTTACACTTTTGAGCAAAGAGACAATCTCCCTCTGTGCCAGGGTTTTGGATGTTCAGACAGGTATCCTCCTCGCTATCTCTTGATATTTTCAATCCTCAACCAGCCATGGGAGAAGCTGAGACAGGTTCTTTTATGCAAGATGGAGCCAGATTACCACTGGAACTCAGGGGGTGTTGGCAAAATCGAAGAGGGTCCAGTCTTGGATTTCCCTTCGGCCAACCAGTCTCTGACCTGGGCCCACAAAGCCCCCTGCACTCCCCCTCACTATCTAAGGGAAAGCCAAAGTCAGTGAGGGCATTGCCCACCCTGGAGGGGGAAGAGGAGGAAGACAGAGAGGAAGAGTAGTAGAAGGAAATAGCAGATGGAGATTCCATGGTTCCAAGAAAGCTGGGAATGGATATCAGTGTGGAATGAAGAGCAGATGTTGGAATGCCTCTGAACCGGCAATGATACTGCAATTCAGTCCAAGACTGTCCCTAGTGCACCTCGCAGCAGCAACTTTAAATGAGGAAAGAAGAGAGGGAGAATTATGAGGCAGATATGGAAACAAAGTTCCACATTTAAGGTCAAAGATAAAAGGACTCACAGACCCAAAATGGCTATATGACTCCCCATTGTGTAGTATAGCCAAGGCCAATAGTCGTCAAAAGTCCTGATGATTTCCACATAGTAAAGTCTAGGGAAAGCACCAACCCTCCTAAGTTACAAGTGAGACTGGATTGATGTACTAAATGATACTTTCCAGACTCCATTTTATTTGCAGTAAATCCTAGCATTAGAGTTCCTCTAGATATTTTTCCTCTTTATCTACCACTGAGAACGGAATAAACACTCCTTTGACTTCTTAAAGGAAGATGGCAGGGAGGAACTAAACAAAGGCAAACTTTACATGATATGGGATACTGGTACCTGGGTTGATTATGTGTCTTAGTAATTCCCAGAGTGGATAAGAGCAGTGGGTCACAGCTTCTTGTTAGATATTTTATATGTTTATTAGAGCTCTCTGGTTACTAAATACTGTTGTATTCCTTACTAAGCATAAGCTGAATAAACTTAATATACATATACATAAACAAAGTAAGTATCCCTATATATATGTATGTGTGTGTGTGTGTATAATATAGTAAGCTAAATAAACTTTATATGTACGTATGCATATACATATACATATGCATACACATAAACATATGCACACACATATTATATATATACATACATATATACATATACATATATATATGTATGTGTGTGTGTGTGTGTGTATATATATATATATATATATATATATATATATATATGTACTTTATATAGTATCCAAATAGAAAGTCTGAGCTGAAGGATACAAAGTTGTTGAATCTCTGGTAAATAAATAATCAAAAACTCTACTAAACCATGGGGGAAAGTCAGTCAAGGTAAATGAAGTGCTAATACTAATAAAAGAATGGATCTTTTAAATAAGCAATGAAGTACTGTTATGTGACTTTTCCAGGGTCATACAAGTAGTATATGGCAGAGCTAAAGCTGAAGCTGATAGACTTTCTAATATCATGTTGCCCCTTCACAGTTCCACTGACCTATACTATCTCTTAGTCTATCTCAAGCTATTCAAGTGAAAGATTCTACAGAAGAAGAAGAAGAAGAAGAAGAAGAAGAAGAATGAATATTTTTGTTACTTTGTCTTTATTGGCCTTTACATGCATATCTGGAGTGAACTGTACAAGTACTGATCAAATGATGCCCTGAGCTAGAGTCATAACCAACATGGTTTGCCAGAGCTTGGCCTAGGGTGCCAGCATTGTTCACCTTCATCCCAACCCACTTTTATGCTGACCTCTCAAATTCACAGGTGTTAGTTCCTAGCAGAAGACTGCTTAAGGGAAATTCCTCCCTTTTATCCATGTTTTTACTTTGGGGGGGAAAGCACATGACCTTCCTCCTTAACCTGGAAAGGAGACCAATACTCCCAGGATTTTGTTGGCATCATTGTCTTGCCATAAAAAAATGATTGTGAGAAAGAAAGTGAAATATTAATGGGTATAATGCAATTTGAAGAGATATCAGCTATATTATGATCTCAAAATATAAAATACTTAGAAACAAATTATTCAGTGCTGATTTGTTCTTTTTTCAAGTAAGATGGTCTAATTTTTCATATATATGATTAAAAATTACACTAGCTAACTTGAAAGCTTTGATAGTTCATGGTGGCAGAACTGCAAGCTCTGAGAGCCAAGATAGGGGAGAGAAGCAAGGAAGTTGCCTGAGCTTTCATGTATTTCCCTCAAAAACAACATTAAATCAAGCATCTAAACAGATTCTTGAACTTCAGATCTAGAAAAAGACAGGAACAATCCTCCTACTTCAGGTAATTTAGACTTCAGGAAAGGTCTGTCTCGCCTGGGTGAAAGGGGAGGGTGGCTCAGCATTGTTCGGCTCAGCTGGCAGCTCAGCTCAGCATAGGTCGACTCAGTGGGCAGCTTGACACTGCTGCAACTGGACACAGCTGAGAGTGGGGCAGCTGAGAGCAGTAAGAAGCTTGCAACAGTGACTCCCTGTGCTCCAGGAGCCAAATTCAACTTTAAAAGTTTAAAAATAGGCTACAACATGAGCAAGCAACAAAAAAAGACCCTTCCCATTAAAAGCTTCTATGGTGAAAGGGAAGACCAAAATTTTTTCAAAATGCCTACAAGTGAAGACACAAGTGGGAAAATGAGCTTGTATCTAGACCAAAAATCCTTCTGAAAAGCTCAAAAAGGCCTTTTAAAACCAAATGAGAGAGGTAGAAGAAAAAATGTAAAAAAGAAATGAGAGAGGGTGCAGCTAGGTGGCACAGTGGATAAAGCACTGGCCCTGTAGTCAGGAGGAGCTGAGTTCAAATCTGGCCTCAGACACTTGACACTTACTTGCTATGTGACCCTGGGCAAGTCACTTAACACTCATTGCCCCTCAAGAAAGAAAGAAAGAAAGAAAGAAAGAAAGAAAGAAAGAAAGAAAGAAAGAAAGAAAGAAAGAAAGAAAGAAAGAAAGAAAGAAAGAAAGAAAGAAAGAAAGAAAGAAAGAAAGAAAGAAAGAAAGGAAGAAAGGAAGGAAGGAAGGAAGGAAGGAAGGAAGGAAGGAAGGAAGGAAGGAAGGAAGGAAGGAAGGAAGGAAGGAAGGAAGGAAGGAAGGAAGGAAGGAAGGAAGGAAGAAAGAAAGAAAGAAAGAAAGAGAAATGAGAGAAATGAAAGTTATACTGCAAAAAGAAACACAAAATTTGATAGGAAAACCATTCCTTAAATATTACTGAGGAAAATAATACCTTGAAAATTAAAACTGGATAGATAGAAACTAATAATTCCATGAGACACAAAGAATCTGTCAAGCAGGATCAAAAGAAAATAGAAGAAAATGTAAAATACCTCATTTGAAAAACTGACCTGGAAAATAGATCCAGGAGAGATAATCTGAGAATTATTGGACTACCTGAAAGCCATGATCAATAAAAGAGTCTAGACACCATATTCCAAGAAATTGTCAAGGAGAACTGCCCTTAAATTGTAGAATCAGAGGATAAAATCATCATTGAAAGAATCTACCCATTACATCCTGAAAGACAACCCAAAAAGTAAACTTCAAGGAATGTTATAGCCAAACTCCAGAATTATCAGGTGAAGGAGAAAATACTCCAAGCAGCCAGAAAGAAACCATTTAAATATCATGAAGCCACAGTCAGGATTGCACAGGACCTGGCAGCTTAAACATTAAAGGATCACAAGGCTTAGAATATGATATTCAGAAAGGCAAAGGAGCTAGGATTACAACCCATAATCAACTACCCAGCAAAACTGACCATTCTCTTTCAGAGGAAAAGATGGACTTTCATTGAAATAGGGACTTCAAAGGTTCCTGAGAGAAAGAACAGAAATAAATACAAGACTCAAAAGAAATATAAAGAGGTAAACAAGGGAGAAGGAGGGGGGAAGGTTGTTCATTGAGGATAAACTGCTTTCATTCCTATGAGGTAGGACAATACTTTTAACCATTGGGATCAGTATCTCTGTTAAGGTATTGTTATTAAATTGACTTTGATGTGATGATATAAAGAACCTTAAGTTGCATGGGAAGGGGGAGATGGAATGGGGTTAATCACATCTTATGAAGAGGCACAAAAATTCCCATCACAATAGAGGGAAAGAAGAGAGGGGTGAGCATTGTTTCACCCTTACTCTCATAAGATTTGGTTCAGGGAAGGAATAAAATGCACTCCTATTTGTATAAAGAAACTTAGCTTTCTTTTTCTTTTACATGTAATTTGGAAAATAAAAGTCTAAAATTTTTTAGAAGTCAAAAAAAGAAATTTAGCTTTCTCTTTAAGGAAACAAAAGGGGAAGGGGTAACGGGTGGTATTGATGGATGTGAGGGCAGAAGGGGGAAGGGGCAGCTGATAAAAGGGAGGGCAGATTGAAGGAGGCAGTGGTCAGAAGCAAAACACTGATTAAGAGGAACAGGGTGAAAGAATTGGAAAAAGTACAAAGGGGAAAAGAGGATAGAGGGAAATAAACAGTTAATAATCTTAACTGTGAATGTGAATGGGATGAACTCTCCCATAAAATGAAAGCAAATAGCAGAGTGGATGAAAAATCAAAATCCTACAATATGCTGTTTACAAAAAACACATTTGAAGTAGAGTGATACACACAGATTAAAGGTAAAAGGTTGGAGCAGAATATCTTATGCTTCAGCTGAAGTAAAAAATGCAGGGTTAGGGGGCAGCTAGGTCGTGCAGTGGATAGAGCACTGGCCCTGGATTCAGGAGGACCTGAGTTCAAATCTGGACTCAGACACTTAACACTTACTAGCTGTGTGACCCTGGGCAAGTTACTTAACCCCAATTGCCTTTCAAAAAAAAATGCAGGGTTAGCAATCCTTATCTCAGAAAAAGCAAAAACAAAAATAGATCTAAATAAAAAAGATAAGGAAGGAAACTACATCTTGCCAAAAGGTATGGAAGATAATGAAGTAATATCAATACTAAACATATATGCACCAAGTGGTATAGCATATAAATTCTTTGGAAAGAAGTTAAATGAGCTACAAGAGGAAATAGACAACAAAACTATACTAGTGAGTTATCTTAAATTTCCCCTGTCAGAATTATATCGATATAACCACAAAATAAATAAGAAAGAAATTAAAGAGGTGAACAGAATATTAGAAAACTTAGATAGATATCTTGAGAAAACTGAATGGGGATAGAAAGAACTATACCTTTTTCTCACCAGTACATTGCACATATTTGAAAATTGACCATGTATCAGAATCAGAAAATAATCTTCACCACAGAAAACTACTATGACAATAGGGGCGACCAAAATACAATCTTAGAAGAGGACAACAATGTCAAAATGCCTACATTTGAAGCCTCAAAGGGAGAGAGGAATTGATCTGAAGACCAAAAACCCCTGTTGGAAGAGCTCAAAAAGAATTTTATAAGTCAAATAAGGGAGGTAGAAGACAGATGGGAGGGAGGATATAATTCCTTAAGAATCAGAATTGGGGAGATGGAAGCTAATGACTCAATGAGACAACAGGAAGAAGTAAAGCAGAATTAAAGGAATATAAAAGTAAAAAAAATGTAAAATACATCTTCAGAAAATCAACGGACATGGAATAATTGGACTACCTGAAGGTCATCATTAAAAAAATTTTTTAAAGCCTGGAAAGCATATTTCATAACATTATCAAAGAAGATTGCTTCAATTTCTTAAAACCATGGGGGAAAAAATAGCCATTGAAAGAATCTACCAGCCACCTCCTGAACAAGACTCCCAAAGGAAAACTCCAAAGAATATCATAGCCAAATTCCAGAATTATCATGTAAAGGAGAAAATACAGCAAGCAATCAGAAAGAAACAATTTAAGTATCAAGGATCAACAATCAGGATTACACAGGACCTATAAATTTCAACATTAAAGGATCAGAATACCTTGCAATATGATATTCTGGAGGGCAAAGGAACTTGCATCACAAATGAGAATCTACTACCCTGAAAAATTAAGCATAATCTTTCAGGGGAATTGATGGACATTCAAATAGGGGACTTTAAAACTTTCCTAATGAAAAGCCCAGAACTGAACAGAAAATGAAGTCTTCAAAGACAAGACTCAAGTATAAAATTGTAAAACAGGGGAAAAACAATGTTATTCAATGAGGTTAAATGGTTACACCTCTATACAAGAAGAAGATATTTGTAACTCTTGAAAACTGTATCTTTGTTAAGGCAAATAGGAGGAGTACACATAGAAATTGTGTGTATATGTTGATTTTGATGTGATGATATAAAAAAACTTAAGGGGTGACAAAAAGTATTATACTGGGAGAAGAGGAAAGGGAAAGTAGAATGGGGTAAATCACATCACATGAAAAGGCACAAAAGACTATTACAACAGAGGAAAAGAAGGAAGGGGCGAGTATTATTTCAACCAGAATCACACAAGATTCAGCAGTTACCACCACAAAACAATGTTGATCTTGAGATATATTCTGTGAGATTTAAAATTGGATATTAGATCATAAATCTCCCCTCTTTAACCTTTCCCTTGATTTATCTCCCAGACTAGTAAATGGAAGAAGCTACTAGTTAGAGCTTTTATTGTATGGTAGTCACAAGGTGATGTTTATTAGAAGGATAGGAAAGTAGAAATACAATACAAATCATCTAAGCTTAGTCTATATTCCGTATAAAACTCACCAAAAGACCCAGGCCACCTTTAGAGAGAGAGAGAGAGACCATGTCAAGCGTGTGCTGCTGCTAACCGCGAGCCAGGCCGAGTAGAACTCCCATCAGCATCAGTCTGTGCAGCCCAGTCAGGAGACCAGCAGAGCAGGAAAAAGCTCCCACTTTCGTTCTCTCCTGGCCTTTTAAGCTCACACCCCGGAAGTCGAGTGCGTAGCAGGCAGTCTGACGTGCGCAGCAGGCGGACTGGTGTGCGTAGCTCATGCAGTTGGTCTCCTCCCCAAAAGGGTGGTCCTTCAGTTATCCTAACGGACTGTTAAAAGACTTTCATTTTTTTTTTTTTACCACATTTCCCCCCTTTGCTTCCTCAAGAAACGGAATGTTTCCTTGATGGTGTGGTAAAATATGAAAGTTTTTAACAGTCGGTTAGGATAACTGAAAGATGCCAGTTTTTCAAGGACCACCCTTTTGGGGAGGAGATGAACAGTCCGCCTGCTGCGCATGTCAGACTGCCTGCCGGGTACAGTCCGCCTGCTGCGCATGTCAGACTGCCTGCCGGGTACAGTCCGCCTGCTGCGCATGTCAGACTGCCTGCTGGGTACAGTCCGCCTGCTGCGCATGGTCAGACTGGCTGCCGGGGTTTTTTGACTTCCGGGGTGGAGAGAAGGGGAGTAGCCTTTTTTGCCGGCTTGGCGGGACTCCTGGCGGCGCGGGACTGACGGTCTGACTCACTCCAAAGGTGGCCTAAATCGGTTTGGTGAGTTTTTATAAGGAATATAGACTAAGCCTAGATTTAAGACGATTTGTACTGTATTTCTATTTTCCTATCCTTCTAATCAACAACACCTTATATACAATAAAGGCTCTATCTAGAAAACCAGAAGCTTCTTCCATTTACTAGTCTGGGAGATAAATTAAGGGAAGGGTTAAGTAGGGGAGATTTATGATCTAATATCCAATTTTAAATCTCACAGTTTGGCGACCCGAAGGGACCTTAAGGACCCTCCCACCCTCCCTAGTTTGGCCATAAGCCGGCTAATTCGGTGGATTTTCCAAATACCCCCCCCCCCCCCCCCGCCCGCGGACTTTCCCTTTGTCTAATCTCCCTTAAAGACTTTAAGCCTCTGAAAGTCTCGCTTTAAACAGAAAAGCCAGCCCAGTTTAAAGGGCAAGATGCTTGAATATTCTACCATCCCTTTGATTTTTCTCATCGGAATGTATTGGGACAGCATAACATCCCGACTTAGAGGAATAGTTTACTCAATGGTCCTTCATAACATTATTGGTTTTTTCCTCATTCAGGCAGCAAAAAGTTTTTTGTATAATAGTATACGTGAGAATCTTTGGGAAAATACGTTTAATATAAGTAGAAATTTTATGCCTGCAATTGAATACCTTTTAATACCACATCCATAGTTCATACGACTAAGGATTTTATTTTTTTTTGTTGTTTTTTTTTTGTTTTTGTTATTATCATTGTTTTTGTTATTATCATTGTTATGATGTGGGGGAAAACTCTCACATATGGAGAGAGACCTCAAAATGGCTGTTTCTACTAGAGATGATCCAAGTTCAGAATCAGATCAGCAGAAACTACTCCCTCTGCAGGAAGCTATAGAACATAGTAAGAAGGGAGTGCCAATTCAAGTCAGAAAATATAGCCCCTTTAGACCAAGTGACTTGAGCGCATGGAAATCAATCATCCCTAGTTTTGAGAAAAATCCAAACACTGTAATTTCACAGTTAAGGACTATATTTAATGCATATCAACCCAGTTGGGCTGATGTTACTTGCCTTTTGGAAACTTTACTGTCCCCAACTGAGATTACAGATATTATCTCAGCAGGAAATGCCCTTGTTGCGAAAGGTAAGGCCGATGTGGAATGGCCTCTAAAGGATCCAGAGTGGAATTATAATGATGATAGGGATTTCCAAAGATTAAAAGATGCTAGAGAAACACTTCTGAAGGGAATGGAATCTTGCTCTAGAAAACCGGAAAACTGGCAGAAATTTTTAAGCCTACCTCAGGAGGCTAATGAAAGACCAAACAGATTTTATGATAGACTTTGTGAGGCCGCTAGACAGTACACCAGATTGGATCCAGTAGATTTAAGAGATTCCTGTATCATTCTCAACACATTTGTTTATAATTCACTGCCAGAAATACGCAGATACTTTCTGAAACAATGTCCAGACTGGAGAAATCTCTCAGTAGATAGAATTAAGGAACTTGCAAATTATGTCTTTGACTCACGTGAGGAAGATCCAGATCACCCTAAACAGAGCATTCTGGCACCAGCGATTCCTAGTCAGCCATGTGGACACTGGAACAAGGACACTAAGGTGTGTTGTTACTGTCGTAAGGAGGGGCATGAATTGAGAGAATGTAGGACTTGGAGAAGAAATTCTAATTCTAATTACAGGCGAAATCAAAATAGAAATAGATCCTTTTGGAGGAATACAGAAAGGCAGTACCAGAATAATGGTAACCAAGACCCCCCTCAGAAGAGGACACAGGAATGATGGTGTCTTGGGGAGGAATGGAACATAGATAATGAAAGCCATATATTCCCAGATCCGGATTTTTTGAATGCACTTGTGCCAGTCCATTCACCTCCCCAGAGTAATGAACCACATGTCACCTTAAAAGTGGGGGAGACTTATTATGATTGTCTGCTAGACACAGGAGCCTCTAAATCAGTATTAGTAAGCAAACCAGATGCTGGGTGTAGACCTGTAGGATTTTTGAATGTAGTGGGAGTCTCAGGAAAGAGCCAGAGAGTGGCAAAATTGAATCCTCGCATGGTATCTATGGGGCCCTTAACAGTGGAACATTCATTTTTACTCATGCCTGATGCCCCTGTAAATTTATTAGGTCGTGATCTCCTTTGCAAGCTTAGAGCAACCATATCTTGTGCTCCAGATGGGGCTGTCTCCTTACAATTGCCAGAGGATACTGTTCATTTATTACCAATTTTACTTACAGAAGCTCAAGGAACAGCAGGGGAGGTATCCAAAATCCCCTCTGACATTCCTGAGTCTTTATGGGCCTCATCCCCTAATGAGGTGGGGCTCCTTAAGTCTGCCATGCCTGTTACCTTTAAAGTTAAGGGGGGACCACCCCCCTCCATTCCACAGTATCCATTGTCTAGGGAAGCAATAGAAGGGATCACCCCTATAATTGAGGCTTTGAAAAGCCAGGGTATTATTATTCCATGTCATCACTCTCCATGCAATACTCCCATTTTGCCAGTTAAAAAACCCAAGCCTGGGCCAGATGGTAAACCTGTTTATCGTTTTGTGCAAGATCTTAGAGCGATTAATAATTATGTTATTCCTAGACATTCCATAGTTCCAAACCCGGCTACGATAATTTCCTCGATTCCCTATGAATCTACATGTTTCACAGTGGTAGACCTTTGCTCTGCCTTTTTCTCCATACCAGTACATGAGGACTTCCAATATTTATTTGCTTTTACCTGGAAAAATAGACAGTGGACCTGGACTAGACTCCCACAGGGATTTGTAGACAGTCCCACATTATTTTCCCAAATTTTACAGCAGGATCTGGCCTCTATTACCTTTAAGGGCTCCATACTAGTACAATATGTAGATGACTTACTTTTGGCCTCTCCTAATGCTGAAATTTGTCAGGAAGATAGCCGTCACTTACTGCTGGAGCTGCACAAGAGAGGACACAAGGTTTCCAAGACAAAGGTACAATGGTGTTTGCCCCAGGTAGAATATTTAGGATTTATTTTGGCTGCTGGAACTCGCTCTGTCTCTTCTAAGAGAGTCCAGGCCATTCAACAACTCTCTGCCCCCACTACTAAGAGGCAGTTGAGAGCCATTCTGGGAGCAGCTGGGTACTGTAGACAATGGATACCCTCTTTTGGTGAAATTACTAAACCCCTCATAGCTCTTACAAAAAGTTCTGTTCCAGACAGTTTACAGTTGGATCCCCAGCATCTCTCAGCCATAAAAGAATTAAAACGGGCCTTGTTATCAGCACCTGCCCTAGGACTGCCAGATTATAGTAAGCCTTTCACTCTCTTTGTGCATGAACAAAGGGGGGTGGCTTCTGGAGTCCTGACTCAGTCACTGGGGCCTAACCAACGTCCTATAGCCTACTATTCAATTCAGCTGGACCCTGTAGCGGCTGGAGCGCCACCTTGCCTTAGAGCAGTGGCGGCCACAGCGCTTTTGGTAGAAAAAGCCTCTGATTTGGTCCTAGGTAACCCTCTAACTGTGCAATGCCCTCACGAAGTGGAGGCTCTCTTACTACGTCACAGGACACAAGCCTTTTCAGATCAAAGGCTGGCTAAGTATGAAATAACCCTGTTAGGTAATGAGAATATCACTTTAAAACGCTGCACAGTTCTTAATCCAGCAACACTACTCCCTAACTTACCATTCTCGGGGGAACCGTTGCATGACTGTGCTTCTTTAGTTGATATGGCTGAAAAACCCCGTGACAATCTTTTTGATACACCTTTAGAAAATCCTGATCTTGTCCTCTATACAGATGGTTCCTCATTTATGAGAGAGGGAACCCGTTTTACTGGAGCTGCTGTAGTTTCTGATTATGACACCCTCTGGGCAGCTTCTCTGCCTTCCCATTTTAGTGCACAGGCTGCTGAACTTGTGGCTCTTACACAGGCCTGTAATATAGCTAAAGATAAGAGTGCCACCATTTTTACTGACTCGAAATATGGCTTTGGCATATGCCACTTTATTGGTATGATTTGGCGTCAACGAGGCTTTCTAACATCCTCGGGCAAGGCTATTGCCAATGGGGACCTTATCAAGGACCTCTTAGATGCCCTAAAACTGCCTTCTTCCCTAGCCGTTGTACATTGCCCTGCCCACACAGGGAATAGTGATCCTGTTTCAAAGGGAAATGCACGAGCCGATTCTGCAGCCAAGCTTGCTGCATTAGAAGCTCCTGAACATGTATTTAACCTTTCACCTTCTGAGGATATTCCTTCCAACCTAACCTATGACGATTCTGAAGTAGAAAAGTGGAAAAAGAAATTTAAGGCGAAACAGATCAATGGCATCTGGGTGTCTCCGGAAGGTAAGCCATTTCTTCCCCGGAAATTCTACCACCAGGTATGCCTCTCTGTTCACAGAAAAGGCCATTTTGGTACACAAGGCATTGTAGACTCTATTAAGAGAACCTGGATAGCACCAGGTGTGACTAATACAGCATCTCGAATCTGCTCGGGCTGCTCCACATGTCAGTCTTATAATCAGTATGCTTTTAAGGCCAAAGCTTATGGAGGGCGTCCTCTAGCATATACACCTTTTGAGCACTTACAAATTGATTATATTACTATGCCAAAAGCAGGACATTATAAATTTTGCCTTGTTATAGTTGATCAGCTCACTCGGTGGGTGGAGGCCTTTCCCAGCCCCCGAGCCACAGCTGCCTTTGTTGCCAAAATTCTTCTTAAAGAGATAGTACCTCGTTTTGGCCCACCAGCCCGCATCGATTCTGACAAAGGCACACATTTCACTGATTCGATTTTATCCCAAATCTACTCTTTCTTGGGAGTGACTCCAAAATTCCACACGCCCTACCATCCACAAAGTTCAGGCCAAGTTGAACCTATGAATAAAGAGCTTAAGAGTATGATTGGCAAATTATGTACTGAAACCCATTTGAAATGGCCTGATGTTCTACCATTGGCATTATTCTATCTACGAAGTAGACCAAGAGGAGAACTTCATATATCTCCTTATGAAATGCTTTTTGGTCACCCTCCTATCCAAGCTAAAACTTTTTCCCCAGTTTATACATCACTGGTGGGAGGTGATACTTCTGTTGCTTCCTATATACAGGAATTACAGACCAGGCTACGTGAACTCCATGAGGCAGGAGCTGTGGTCCAGGCAGGACCATTAGACTTTTCATTGCATAAGTTCAACCCAGGAGATAAAATATATGTAAAGAATTTTCAGAAAACCAGTGGAACTCAACCTGCCTGGGAAGGACCTTTTCAGGTATTATTGACAACTCCTACTGCCATTAAAATTGGTGAAAAAGACTCATGGATTCATTGCTCTCATATAAAGCCTGCACCATTCATAGGTGAAGAGATTTCAGATAGACCTGAGGTAGACGCTAAAAAGCTAAAAACCCTAAAGATAGCAACTGTTAAAGAGCAAAGAGAGTTCAGAGGAAAAAGGCAGTTCCCATTTAATAATCCCACTGATCAGTTAAATGCTTTGGGACTCAGTCTTCGTAAAGTATCAGGAGACGGAAATTGCCTTTTTAGGGCTTTAGCAGACCAGCTAGAAGGTCACTGTAGAAATCATCTCAGACACAGACAAGAAGCTGCTTCTTATATGATTAACCATAGACAAGAGTTTGAGTCTTTTATAGTAAATGACTCCCCTTTTGAAGAATATGTTGATGAATTAAAGAAATTTGGAAAGTGGGGAGGAAATGATACAATTGTAGCATTTGCTAAGCAGCATCAGCTGAATGTTGTGGTTCATCAATTAAATCAGCCTTTATTGAAAATCAGTGGCACAGACAAAACTGATGCTAGAGAACTCCACATTTTCTACCATAAGAACATTATGACAGCATTAGAAAGATCAATGACAATTCAGAAACCCCTGCCACTTTGGCATGCAGAGAATTGGGGAACCAGTTAAAACAATGTGGCATACCCCAAACTCTAGCAGCTTAAATACCTTAAAATTTAACAAGCATTTCCTTCCACAGGCAAAAGCACTGAAGCACATGGCCTAGTTTTCTGGCCCACCTCAATTTCTCCCACCCTTTTCCCTACCCTATACCTATTTTTTTTTTTTAATCCTTTTTGCTTTTTGTTTTGTTTTGACTTTTGAAAGGCACTGAAAAGACCTGGAATTCACCACACCTTTAAATTCTTTAAGAGCACAAAAGGGTGCTTAGCGAATCTTTTGCCTTTTATTTTTGGTTTTTGGTTTTGCTTTGTTTTTTTTTTGTTTTTTTTTTTTTTACTTTTGTTTCTTTTGCTTTTCTTTAAAAACCCGATTTTGTGAACTAAGTGACTTTTCAAAGGCATTTTAAGTATATGCTATTGAATATTGAATCTTGCTTATTGAAATCTTATTTCTTTTTGATGAATTAATCACCACTTTAAGTATCTGCTACTGTTATACTAGAGAATTCATGTATAAGATGATGTGGTCTACTTGCTAAAAGAAGATTATGTAATAATGTCTAAAAGAAGATTATGTAACAATGTCTAATATAATCAGCTATTTACATTCGTTTATTATTTATATGTCATTATACTCTGGGTATGGTTTGGAATTATTGTATATATCACTAATATATTCTCAGTTATGCAGCATAGCACACATTTTTACCATCATATTGTCTTTGGTGAAATTAATGAGATTTCAGAAATATGGAAACTTATCATTTCAGAGACTAACTTGCTGTGAACTCTGATGCAGGCCCTGGAGAGAATATATGTGCAACAAAAGGAGAGACAGGTATACATAAGTCCATGGTTTGCTTATGATGGTGACCATGTAGAGCACAATTACTAGGCACAGTCCAGTATTCATCCTCTCTCCCTCCTAATTTAACCTAATTTAACTGAACTTACTTATCTTTTTATCTCACTCAGTTGAATTCACCTGTGGCCTAGCACAATCACTGGCTGTCTCGGAACCATGAGATATGGTATGATAACCTTTCCATAACATTTTCAGGTGTCATGAACACATACTAAATTTGACTTTGATCCAGACACATGGTGGTAAAAAGTGTTACTGATTGCAAAATGCTATGCTAAGGTTTAGTAAAAAAAAAAAAATACAGCAATTCAAACAGTTAAAGAAGAAATCCAGCTTTCCAGACCAGAGTCCAGAGTCCAGAATCCAGTTTTCCAGACCAGAATCCAGTTTCCTCCTGATGACATCTTACCACTTCAAGAAGACAAGAGAACTCAGAGACTTTATATGAACTGTTTTGCTTTATTAGCTTTTACTATCTCCTTTCTGTTATATACTATCTGTAACATGTACTCTCTGCAGAGGCTCTCCCTTTGCAAGACTAATGTCAAAGCGTTGGTTCATGAGGAAAGAAAAAAAATCGCCCCTCTGGACAAAACTTTCCTCTCTTCCTTTTCTGTATTGTTGTTCGCATATTATTAGTCAGCAGAAGTTATTATATTCTTTTTACTGTTCCATCAAGGAAACATTCCATTTCTTGAGGAAGCAAAGGGGGGAAATGTGGTAAAATATGAAAGTTTTTAACAGTCGGTTAGGATAACTGAAAGATGCCAGTTTTTCAAGGACCACCCTTTTGGGGAGGAGATGAACAGTCCGCCTGCTGCGCATGTCAGACTGCCTGCCGGGTACAGTCCGCCTGCTGCGCATGTCAGACTGCCTGCCGGGTACAGTCCGCCTGCTGCGCATGTCAGACTGCCTGCTGGGTACAGTCCGCCTGCTGCGCATGTCAGACTGGCTGCCGGGGTTTTTTTGACTTCCGGGGTGGAGAGAAGGGGAGTAGCCTTTTTTGCCGGCTTGGCGGGACTCCTGGCGGCGCGGGACTGACGGTCTGACTCACTCCAAAGGTGGCCTAAATCGGTTTGGTGAGTTTTTATAAGGAATATAGACTAAGCCTAGATTTAAGACGATTTGTACTGTATTTCTATTTTCCTATCCTTCTAATCAACAACACCTTATATACAATAAAGGCTCTATCTAGAAAACCAGAAGCTTCTTCCATTTACTAGTCTGGGAGATAAATTAAGGGAAGGGTTAAGTAGGGGAGATTTATGATCTAATATCCAATTTTAAATCTCACAATGGAACAGTAAAAAGAATATAATAACTATTGCTAACTAATAATATGTGAACAACAATACAGAAGAGGAAGAGAGGAAAGTTTCGTCCAGAGGGGCGATTTTTTTTTTGTCCTCATGAACCGACGCTTTGACATTAGTCTTGCAAAGGGAGAGCCTCTGCAGAGAGTACATGTTACAGATAGTGTATATTATCACAGAAAGGAGATAGTAAAAACTAATAAAGTAAAACAGTTCATATAAAGTCTCTGAGTTCTCTTGTCTTCTTGAAGTGGTAAGATGTCACAGGAGGAAACTGGATTCTGGTCTGGAAAACTGGATTCTGGACTCTGGTCTGGAAAGCTGGATTCTGGACTCTGGTCTGGAAACCTGGATTCTCTTCTTTAACTATTTGAATTGCTGTATTTTTACTAAACCTTAGCATAGCATTGTTAATGATCAAATTAATAAATTCCATTACATTCCCTCCTTTATATCCTTAGACTTCTAATAGAGGGTTGAGGTAGTTATGTAATCTGTAACACTTTTTACCACCATGTGTCTGGATCAAAGCCAAATTTAGTATGTGTTCATGACACCTGAAAATGTTATGGAAAGGTTATCATACCATATCTCATGGTTCCGAGACAGCCAGTGATTGTGCTAGGCCACAAGTGAGTTCAACTGAGTGAGATAAAAAGATAAATAAGTTCAGTTAAATTAGGTTAAATTAGGAGGGAGAGAGGATGAATACTGGACTGTGCCTAGTAATTGTGCTCTACATAGTCACCATCATAAGCAAACCATGGACTTACGTATACCTGTCTCTCCTTTTGTTGCACATATATTCTCTCCAGGGCCTGCATCAGAGTTCACAGCAAGTTAGTCTCTGAAATGATAAGTTTCCATACTCCTGAAATCTCTTATTAATTTCACCAAAGACAGTATGATGGTAAAAATGCGTGCTATGCTGCATAACTGAGAATATATTAGTGATATATACAATAATTCCAAACCATACCCAGAGTATAATGACATATAAATACTAAACAAATGTAAATAGCTGATTATATTAGACATTATTACATAATCTTCTTTTAGACATTATTACATAATCTTTTAGCAAGTAAACCACATCATCTTATACATGAATTCTCTAGTATAACAGTAACAGATACTTAAAGTGGTGATTAATTTATCAAAAAGAAATAAGACTTCAATTAGCAAGATTCAATATTCAATGTTTTCAGTGAGGTATGAAGCAATAGGGTTCAATAACCCTTTCTGGTCTTTTTTAGTTAAACAGAACAACATAAAAGAGAACGGAGAAAAAAAAAACTCATTAGAACTCATGGTTTTCTCAAAAAGAAAGAGGAAAAAAAAGAATTCTGGTAGCTTCTGAGGCCTGATGGCCTCACCCACAGCATATACTTAAAATGTCTTTGAAAAGTCACTTAGTTTACAAAATTTAGTTTTAAAGAAAAGCAAAAGAAACAAAAGTCAAAAAAAAAGCAAAACCAAAAACCAAAAATAAAAAGCAAAAGATTCGCTAAGCACCCTTTTGTTTTCTTAAAGAACTTAAAGGTGTGGTGAATTCCAGGTCTTTACAGTGCCTTTCAAAAGTCAAAACAAAAAGGATTAAAAAAAAATAGGTATAGGGTAGGGAAAGGGTGGGGGAAATTGAGGTGGGCCAGAAAACTAGGCCATGTGCTTCAGTGCTTTTGCCTGTAGAAGGAAATGCTTGTTAAATTTTAAGGTATTTAAGCTGCTAGAATTTGGGGTATGCCACATTGTTTTAACTGGTTCCCCAATTCTCTGCATGCCAAAGTTGCAGGGGTTTCTGAATTGTCATTGATCTTTCTAATGCTGTCATAATGTTCTTTATGGTAGAAAATGTGGAGTTCTCTAGCATCAGTTTTGTCTGTGCCACTGATTTTCAATAAGGGCTGATTTAACTGATGAACTACCACATTCAGCTGATGCTGCTTAGCAAATGCTACAATTGTATCATTTCCTCCCCACTTTCCAAATTTCTTTAATTCGTCAACATATTCTTCAAAAGGGGAGTCATTTACTCTAAAAGCCTCAAACTCTTGTCTATGGTTAATCATATAAGAAGCAGCTTCTTGTCTCTGTCTGAGATGATTTCTACAGTGGCCTTCTATCTGGTCTGCTAAAGCCCTAAAAAGGCAGTTTCTGTTTCCTGATACTTTACAAAGACTGAGTCCCAAAGCATTTAACTGATCAGTGGGATTATCAAATGGGAACTGCCTATTTCCTCTGAATTCTCTTTGCTCTTTAACAGTTGCTATCGTTAGGGTTTTTAGCTTTTTAGCGTCTACCTCAGGTCTATCTGAAATCTCTTCACCTATGAATGGTGCAGGCTTTACATGAGAGCAATGAATCCATGAGTCTTTTCACCAAATTTAATGGCAGTAGGAGTTGTCAATAATACCTGAAAAGGTCCTTCCCAGGCAGGTTGGGTTCCACTGGTTCTCTGAAAATTCTTTACATATATTTTATCTCCTGAGTTGAGGCTGTGCAATGAAAAGTCTAATGGTCCTGCCTGGACCACAGCTCCTGCCTCATGGAGTTCACATAGCCTGATCTGTAATTCCTGTATATAGGAGGCAACAGAAGTATCACCTCCCACCAGTGATGTATAAACTGGGGAAAAAGTTTTAGCTTAGATAGAAGGGTGACCAAAAAGCATTTCATAAGGAGATATATGAAGTTCTCCTCTTGGTCTACTGCATAGATAGAATAATGCCAAAGGTAGAATGTCAGGCCATTTCAAATGGGTTTCAGTACATAATTTGCCAATCATACTCTTAAGCTCTTTATTCATAGGTTCAACTTGGCCTGAACTTTGTGGATGGTAGGGCGTGTGGAATTTTGGAGTCACTCCCAAGAAAGAGTAGATTTGGGATAAAATCGAATCAGTGAAATGTGTGCTTTTGTCAGAATCCATGCGGGCTGGTGGGCCAAAATGAGGTACTATCTCTTTAAGAAGAATTTTGGCAACGAAGGCAGCTGTGGCTCCGGGGCTGGGAAATGCCTCCACCCACCGAGTGAGCTGATCAACTATCACAAGGCAAAATTTATAATGTCCTGCTTTTGGCATCATAATATAATCAATTTGTAAGTACTCAAAAGGTGTATATGCTAGAGGACACCCTCCATAAGCTTTGGCCTTAAAAGCATACTGATTATAAGACTGACATGTGGAGCAGCCCGAGCAGATTCGAGATGCTGTATTAGTCACACCTGGTGCTGTCCAGGTTCTCTTAATAGAGTCTACAATGCCTTGTGTACCAAAATGGCCTTTTCTGTGACCAGAGAGGCATACCTAGTGGTAGTATTTCCAGGGAAGAAGTGGCTTACCTTCCGGAGACACCCAGATGCCATTGATCTGTTTTGCCTTAAATTTCTTTTTTCCACTTTTCTACTTCAGAATCGTCATAGGTTAGGTTGGAAGGAATATCCTCAGAAGGTGAAAGGTTAAATACATGTTCAGGAGCTTCTAATGCAGCAAGCTTGGCTGCAGAATTGGCTCGTGCATTTCCCTTTGAAACAGGATCATTATTCCCTGTATGGGCAGGGCAATGTATAACGGCTAGGGAAGAAGGCAGTTTCAGGGCATCTAAGAGGTCCTTGATAAGGTCCCCATTGGCAATAGCCTTGCCCAAGGATGTTAGGAAGCCTCGTTGATGCCAAATCATACCAATAAAGTGGCATATGCCAAAGCCATATTTCGAGTCAGTAAAAATAGTGGCACTCTTACCTTTGGCTATATTACAGGCCTTGTTATCAGCACCTGCCCTAGGACTACCAGATTATAGTAAGCCTTTCACTCTCTTTGTGCATGAACAAAGGGGGGTGCAGGCAGATTGGCATGCGTAGCTCATGTTGTTGGTCTCCTCCCCGAAAGGGTGGTCCTTCAGTTATCCTAACCGACTGTTAAAAGACTTTCATTTTTTTATTTTACCACAATTCCAAAAGGCAAAGGATCTAGGATAACAACCAAGAATATCTTATCTGGCAAGACTGAGTATAATCTTCCTTAGGGAAAATAAAACTTTAATGAAATAAAGGACTTTCAAACATTCCTGATGAAGGAAAAGAGTTGAGTGGAAAATTTGACAAACATAGTAGTCAAAAGAAACAACAAAAAAGAACAAATGACCAAAGAATCATAAGCTTTTAAACAATGTTAAAATATTTATGTCCTTATATGGGAAATCATGAGCAAAACCAACCCTTAAAGGGGTACAGTAATCAAAGAGAAGGAAAAGGATAAAGGAACAACAGGGTAGGGAATGCACAATTAAGAATCATAACTTCAAATGTGAAAGCAATGAACGGACCCATAAAATGGATGAGGATAATAGATTAGATTAGAAACTAGGATCCAAACATATGTTCTTTACAAGAAGCACACTCGTTATAGAAAGATATTAAAAGAATTAAAATAAGTAGCTGAAGTAATAGGTTTTTTTCCTTCAGTGAAAGTAAAAAAAAGCAGTGATAACAATCAGGGAAATTATAGTTTACTGAACAGTACCAAAGATAATGAATTAATACCATATTAATATCTATGCACCAAATGCATTAGCATCTAAATCCTTAAAAAAGGTAAATCACTTATAGGGAGAAATAGAAAGTAAAATTATTATAGTGGGGAACTTCAAATTATCCCTAAACATAGCTAGATGAATCTAAAAAAAAATAAACTAAAAATAAATGGATATCAATAAATTTAGAAAGATTAAATGTATATGATAGCTGTCCAGAGAATGATACATAGAAAAAAAAAAGAAGATACTTTTCTCAAATGTATTTGCCCATTTCACAAAACTCATTATGTATTAAAACATAAAAAATTTCACAAATGCAGAAAAGTAAAAATATGAAATAGTTCTCTTATCAACTATAATGCAATAAAATTTAATAAATAACGGGCCTCAGAAACAAAGATGAAAATTGAATAAATGAAATTAAATAACATCATACAACTGGTAAATCAAAGAACAAATCATTGAGTAAAAAATTTTATTAAAGAAAATAACACTCAACATAAAGCAGTGATAATGGAAAATATAAATATCTCAACATTTTTATGAATAGAATAGATCAATTTTTTAAAAATTGGTTATACTAAAGACAGACCTAGAAAAAAATAAAATTCTATAATAAACAACACAATAGAAATCCTGAAAATCAAAAGAGAGACGAGGAAAATTTTAAGCAAAAGAAAAAAATAACAAATAAAATTTGGATTTTTTAAAAGCTATTATTTATAAGCTATTATGTAATGATTTTCAAAGCAGAAAATCAAATGAACAGGAAAAAATATTAAAGATGTGAATTCACAACCAATGAAAGAGAAATTTTAAAAATTAGTAAGTACTGTTTCTCCCAACTCTATAGTAACAAAACTAACAATCTAAATAAAACAGATGAATATTTACAAAAATATAAATTGACTATATAGGATAGGAAAAATAGTATTTAAATAATTTTATCACATAAATCGTAATTAAGTGAACCATAAGTAGACTGCCAAAGCTTTACAATAACAAGACTTCATATACTTACAAGCGAATCCCACCAAACATTTAAAGAACAGATATTCTTTAAAATACTTTATTTTTTTAAAAATAAAGAACATAATTTATATTTGGAAAACTGTCTATATAACTTACCATTTTAATGATAAAAATGACCCTAAATGATAATATTTATGTGGTAAAAACTTTGACATGATTCAACACCTAGTCTTGTTAAAAAAACAAAAACTGGAAAGCACAGTAATAAATGAAAATTTTCTTAACATAAGTGGTTTCTATTTAAAAATAAGAGCCAGTATTATTTGTAATGCCAATTAACTAGAGACCTTTCCAATAATATGAGGAATAAAGCAAGGATATGCAACATTTCTATTTCTACTCATTAGAGTAGTAAAAATGCTAGTAATAGCAATAAGAAAAGGAAAGGAAATGGCAAAATAAGCATAGGCAAAGAGGAAACAAAATTATAATTTTTTGCAGATGGTTTACTTAGAGAACTCTAAGGAGTCAACTAAAAAAAACTATTTGAAACAGCTACTATAGAAGAGTTACAGGATAAAAAAATAATAATAAATCCACACAAATAAACATCATTTCTGTATATTACCACAAATGTTCAAAAGAAGAAGTGTAAAAAAAAATTCCATTTAAAATTGGTAAAGATGGCATAAAATTTCTGGAAGTCTGCCTTCCCCTACCCCCACCAAAACAGAACTAAATGAAAACAATTATACAAGAATCTTTTTAAAACAAATTTTAAAAACTGATCTAAATAACAAGAGAAATAGTAATTGCTCCAGAGCATGTTGAGGAAATATAAAAATGACAATGCTAACTAAGTTTATTATTTATTTAGTATCATACCAATTAAACTACCAAAAGATAACTTTATGGACCTAGGAGAAATATTCTAAAGGCTCACTTAATTCACTTAGTTTTCTAAATATCATAGAAATTGGAGATATATAACATTTTTACTTGACTACTTCCCTTATTATGAATGCTGTAAATTTTGTGCAGCAAAACTTAATTTTTTTAATCAAAATTATTTATTTTACATTTTGTGAACAACTCTATCCCTTGTTTGGTTAAGAATCTATCTCTTACTTTTAGCTGTGAAAACCATATTCTCAGTCTCTACAAAATTATTAATTCTGCATATAAATTTTGGTTGTTTTTACTTTAGTAGTACCTTTACAATACATTCCATTTCCTTTCAGAGACTGTATTATGTAATGTGCCTTTTTGTTAATCTGTTAGTTTAGGTATTTTATATTTTTGAAGGTAATTCTCTATTTCTCTTATAATCTTAGTTACTTTGTCATATGAATATGCATAACAGGTTTTGACTTTTATTTCCTCTTTTCTTCTGGTGGAATGAGTCTATTTAGTTCATTTTTATGTTAATTTGATTTTCTTCTCTTTTTTAAAAAATCAAGAATCATTTTTTATTTTTTATCAATTCTGCAATTTTTTGTTTCTTTAATTTATATTTTTCTCCTCCAATTTTTAAGATGCCTTTTTATATCTTTTTATTTTATTTAATTGTTTGCTTTATGTTGTTTGATGTGCATATTCAATTCATCTATCCTCTTTTTTCCATTTTATTAATGCATACTTTTAGGAATATAACACTTCCTCTGAAGATTACTTTAGATATGTGCCAAAAAATTTGCTGTTTTATCATCATTAGGATTGTCTTTCATAAAACTATTGTTTCTGGCCAGCTAGGTAGGGCAGTGAATAAAGCATTGGCCCTGGGTTCAGAAGGACCTGAGTTCAAATCCAACCTTAGACACTTGACACTAGCTTTGTGACCCTGGGCAAGTCACTTAATCCTCAGTGCCCCACAAAAATAAAATAAAATAAAATAAAAGTATTGTTTCTATGACTTGTTTTCAACTTACTTATCATTCAGAATTTTATTATTTAGTCTCCATTAAGTCGATGTCATTAGTTTGTCACCCATGAATTGAATAAATTTTAAAAACTGATTTATGTTTTCTCAAGGATATTTTTAGTATATTTGCTTTTTTTAACCTATATTGTCAATTACTCTGTACCTCAATATCTGCTCTATTTTTCTAAAAGTGTCTTGTGATCCTAAAATATGAATTGTTCTGTGTTTTCCCATTAAGAAAAAATTTTTTATGTTCTAAAGCCTAATATTTTATTGAATTCAATAGTTTTTCTCATTTTTTCATTATCCTTATTCATCTCTAAGTAAAGAATGTTAAAAATTTCTTAAGTCTTTCTGCAATTTAGTTCATACTCCTTTATTAATTTCATTGCTAAGCCATTCAGAGAATATAGGCTATACCAAATGTCTTGATTTAGAATATTGAGACAGTCAATGAAACTTAATCTAATAATCATTTCCTAAGTGCTTACCATGTGCAAGATATTGTTCCAAATGCTACAGGCAAAATGATAAAAAGAAACCAAATTCTTGACCTCAAAAAACTTAAATGCTATTTGGGGATAAAGCATATATACATAGGTAAATACAAAGCGTACACATTAAAGAGGGAGAGAAAGTAATTGGTTTTCATTTGAGGTGTGTCGAAAACCTGTTGGGATTCTATGAAAATAAAATAAGCAGAGAATGATGTCCAAATATGGGAGGCCACTTTTGTCATAAAGGTATAGATGCAGGAGATGAAATATCATGTATGAAGAATAGTTATCCCAGTTTGAGTGGAACAGAGATGTTGTGAAGGGGAGTAATACAAAATAAATCTGGAAATATTGGTAGGAGTCAAATTATGGTGGGCTTTTAATTTGTAGCAGAAAAAGTTGTATTTTATCCAAAAGGGAATGGGAAACCATGAAAATTTTTGGAGTGCCATAAAATGTTCAGATTAATGACTAAGGAATAAAATTTAAGCATTATTTTTAAAATGGCTTAAAGGAAGAAAAGATCATGCTACTAACTCAGGGGAGAGATGGTGAAACCCTGAAGTAGAATAGTGATTCTGTACTTGGAAAGAAGGGGACAGATCTGAGAGGTGTGGAGATTGTTACTAGAAGGATAATTTCCCCAATGGAATAAGGGGATTTGGAGGAGGAATTAATCTGAGAATGGGAGGGGGAATATAATCTGTTTTGTTTGGGGACTTGTTCAGTCAATATGGCCAAACAACATCTAGGTCAACATGTTCAAGTAGATCAGTTTCACTGTTATTTATAATTGATCACGTCTATAATTGGCTGTCTAGCTCTAGATGAATATATTTCTGGGAAGCTTTTAAAGATAAAGCAAAAGATTCACTTTTAATGTGCTTTTACTACTTGGTGATTTTTTTTTCAAAATACTTTAAAACTCTAATATAATAATCTATTTGAAGAGTTTATAAATGAATCTAGAATTAACAATTATAGAGAAAATGCAACTTAACACAAAATATAGATAGTATTTCTGTATTACTTTAAGGTTTAGAAAAATCTTGCAAATATTATTTCATTCAATGCTCACAACAACTCTGGGAGATAGGTGGTACTATAATCCCTATTTTATAGAAGTCCTCAAAAGCTCTATCTGCTAGTATTTGAATCTGAATTTGAACCCATGTCTTCCTGATTCCAATTCCAATGCTCTAACCACCAAATCACCTCAATTCCAGTAAACTGGTTAACTTCTCCACTCTCCCCTTCAAAAAAAGAAAGGAGGAATGAGAGAGAAAAGACAGGAAGGATGGAAGGAAGGAAGGGAGGGAGAGAGAGAGAGTGAGGGGGAGAGAGGGGGGGAAGAAAAAAGAAAGAAAAAGAAAGTAAGAGGAGGGAGGTAGGATGGAAGGAAGGAAGGAAGGAAGGAAGGAAGGAAGGAAGGAAGGAAGGAAGGAAGGAAGGAAGGAAGGAAGGAAGGAAGGAAGGAAGGAAAAGAATAACAGGACGAAAGATATATTACTACATAATGGAGAAATTGTTTTTGTTTTAACTATGTTTATCACACTGGTAATGTACTATAATAAACTAAATTCAGAATTCAGATTTATGGTGCTTTAAAAAATAAATCTGTTAAGGAGGAAGATATTTTAAAATACAAATAAAAACTCAATTTGGATTCAGGGAAAAGGGACTCAATCATGATTTTTGTATACTCTAACACAAAATTATCTTTATATAAAAAAGACAGTAGAGAGAGGATGTAAGTATATTAAGTTTGACATAAAGACAAAAAATTATCTGTGTTCAACAAACACTGTTTATGTCCTGCTTTGTGTACAACACTGTGTTAATCAATAATGGAGAAACAAATCTTATAGATGTTGTGCTTTTCATCCTTATGGATCTTACACATAAGTAGGAGGATAAGACTCTAACAGAGATAGCTATAATATGCCATATTGTAAATGCATAGGAAAATTGTAAAACAAAGTGCTTGGTGATATCTGATTTAGATTCATCAAGTAGATGAAAATCAGCATAATGAGATACATGTTAACAACGGAAATGAAATACTCAGTTTAAGGTTAGTAGAAGATGGTAAGTATTTGACCATTTTAATCTGAAATATAAATTTTCATTTATTCTTAATAAAAATAAAAGCCTGAATATATTTACAGCTTTGAGTAGGCATTCCAAAATGTAACTGAGAAATGAGCCTATAATTCAAATATGAGACTTTGTCAGTTCTAAAATTTATTACTGTTGTCATTTTATTATATTTTTAATCTACCTCATTGACTCTGTAGCATAAAAAGTATTCTCCATGCTCCTCAGAGTTTGTGAGTAAGACAAGATGTTTATGAAAATTAGGAAACTACAATTTCAGGGTTTTTTTTTTCTTTTTTCTATTGAATTTAGTTTCCTATTTAATTTATTGATAACTTTTGATTAAAATATCTTGTATATTTATAAAAGAGTAAAAAACTCTAAGGTTGTTATGATACAACATAGCTAATACAATACATATTACAATTTCAATTACTCTATTTATAAAAATTTCTTAAGCATTTACTGTGCAAAAGTTACCATTGTTGCTAATTGTCAATAGAGAACAAATCCCAAACCCAATTTCATTAATTAGGTTATTTGGCAAAGGAGAGAGCTGGAAGAAGGTGTGACCTCCTCCTCCCATCTTTGTGGGGAGAGTTGGTGCATGATATTTTGTTTGCAAATGATTGTGTATTCAATGTAGCATCTGAGGTTGAGATGCAACAAAATATGAATGGATTCTCTACTGTTTTGTTAATTTTGACTTAACAATTAACACCAAGAAAACACAGCTTTTCTACCAGCTAGCACCACATCATCCTTATGTGGAGCCATCAATTACAGCAAATGGCGAAATATTAAGTGCTCTGGATAAGTTCACTTACCTCGAGAGCATACTTTCCAGGGATGTATGCATGGATGATGAGGTTGGTGCACGCATTGTCAAAGCTAGCTCAGTGCTTGGAAGGCTCTGAATAAAAGCATGGGAGAGAAGAAATATTAGACTGCCTACCAAACTGAAGGTCTACAGAGCCATTATCTTGACCTCTTTGGTATATGCCAGTGAAATCTAGACAGTATACCAGCACCATGAGAGGAAGCTGAATTTCTTTGATTTGTATTGTCTTAGGAAGATTCTAAAGACCACCTAGCAAGATAATGTCCTGTAGACTAAGGTGTTTTTTTAATATGTTTGTTTGTTTTGTTTTGCTTTGTGTGTGTTTTTTCTTGAGCTAAGCCACCAAGCATTCCAATTCCACTTCAGAGAGTGCAAATCTGATGGGTTAGTCATATTGTTTGAATTCCTAATGTATGCTTGCCTATAAGACTGTTTTATAGAGAATTCACACAAAGCAAGTGCTCACATGGAGGTCAGAAGAAGCGATGCAAGCATAACCCCAAGGTCTCTTGGAAGAACTTTGGAATCAATTGTGTGACATGGGAGACGCTGGTAAAGGACTGCCCAGCTTGCCATGCTGCATCAAAGAAGCTGCTGTTCTCTATGAGCAAAACAGAATTATAGTAGCTCAAAGGAAATGTGAGTGCACAAATTTCCACTCCAAATGTTTTGGTGGTCTATGTGTGCCCAACATATAGTAGAGCCTTCTGAACTTGTATCGGTCTGATCAGTCACACTTGGTCCTCTTCAAGAATGAAGAACAACAACCAACCAACCAAGCAGGTAAGTACAGTATAAACATACAAATTTAGGGAACCCAAAATGCAAATGTGGGTGGATCCAAAACAATACGTGGGTGGGATTTCAGTATTCCCTTCTATCCATCTTCTGCTGAGCATTGCTGAGGTTAGCCTGATCTCTGTATGTCACCCTGGGCAAATAAGTTAGCTTCTTTCCACTTCAGTTTATTTATCTCTAAAATGGAAAAGGAGTAGACTAGGACAAGACTGAAAAGACTCACCAACAAGAACATAGTCTCTAAGGTTCCTTCCATTTCTATCTATGATCTCTAAGCTGTGATATTCATTGGGTTTATACATATGCCATCTTTCAACAAAAGTTTGTTGAATGTTCATTGGATTAGGTGCTTGGAAAAAAAAGGAGGCAAATTAAGATTCCTTCCAAAACCCGTAACTTGTCTCTCTTTGTCTCAATGAGATTTAGACCAGATTGAACTTCAAAGAAATAATAATTTTTCTTTCCCTTTTGATATGTAATCACTAGATCATCATCTAACATTTTTAGTTATTCCTACTTGTTTATTTTTCTTCAATTTCTCATATCCATTGCGTTTGCATTTTAAAAACTATCCAACTATGGTTTTCTTATACTACCCAGTCCTAACACTCTTTGACTTATGCTTTGAACATTTGATGAAGTATGTTGATATCAATGACAATTAAAATACCACCTCAAAATGAACAATGCAAATATCAGGTAAGGTTTATTGTTAGCAAAAAAGTCATGTTTTCAAAGTGATAAACCAATGAGAATCAATTTCATGAAAGTCAGGAGAATTAAATTCAAATATTTAAAAAATACTCCTTTTCTCTTTTTATTTCTCAAAGTGTACATCTTTCCATTTATGAAAAAAATGTTTTTACTAACTTCTCAGTTCCAAATTTTTTTAAATCAGTTCATTTATGTGATATTCATAGATTCCTCAGCACCTAATATCAGATAGATTCTTAGAATAAGGAAGCGTTTTTAGCCTTTTAACTCCATCATGAACCTAAAGAAAGTGGAAAGTTGGCAAAAGGAAATGCCTCAAGAGGTAGCCAGGGAGCCAAATGCTGTTACAAAAAAGTAGTTTTGTCTTTTTTAATATCTCTATTATGACATATTGTGCTTCCAATGCTCTTTAGGCATTAAAAATGAAATTTCTAACACTGCTTCCAAAGAAGCTGATAAGATATTCAGTGGACAATTTTGGTGCAGCTGTCTCATTAAAACCATTCTGACAAAAACATTTTAAATCCCCCTTGATAATAGAGTGTCACACTTATTTTAGAAATAAATTATATTGTAGCATTTATTTGCAAACATGCAAAGACATACCATGCCCTTTTCCAAATGACTATAAATCATTATATGGTCTATGTTTATTTATTCTGCACTACACTTGGACAATGCCATGGTTATGAATGCATTGACCAATTATGTAGTAATTAATATATGAGTTTTATTGATAATAATTCATACATATATAATTCTTTACTGTTTATAGAGGACTTTCTTCTTAAAACAGCCCTATGAGGTACATTTTATAACTACATAACTATAAGGAAATTGAGGTTCAGATTGTGTGTGTGTGTGTGTGTGTGTGTGTGTGTATAAAACTTGAAGTTTAGAAATTACCTTCCTGTTTCTGGTTGATCACACATCCATAACTCAGCACTGAAAGGGCTTTGACATTTGGAAAATAACGATTCAATCCTTTATTCACTGATATGGTAGAAGAACCAATGACCCAGTGGACCTTTATAAAAGAAGTAACTCTCCTCTCTCTCTGTCTCTGTCTCTCCCCTTCTTTTTGTTCTTATTCTTGTTATTCCTGATGTTTTTTCTCTCTCTTGTTCTAGTGCTTGTTGTTATTATCCTCCTCCTTTTCTCCTCCTCCTCCCCTTTTCCTGTTTCCTCCTTCTTCTTGTTCTTCTTGTTCTTCTTGCTTCTGCTTGCAATTGTTGTCCTCCTTCTTCTCTTCCTCCTCCTCTCCCTCTTTCTTTCTCTCCTTCTTCTTCTTCCTCCATTACAGATCTTCTCAGGATTAGTTTAAATCACTTCCCTAGGTGGAGGAAGAAAGATCATCTTATTCCCCTAACCATGGCAGACAAAGCCACTGTCATACTTAGGTGAGCCTAATACTGGATTTCTGGTTTGGCCTTTGTTTATCTGTTTGTTTTTATATCAGGTAAACAAGTATCATTTCCAAGTGGTCACATCTTACCACAGATACTACTTAGTGAGTTGGAAAAGTAGGGAGAACCTGGCTTCTCAGTCATTGATGACTGCACTTCAGAAAGTATCACCAGCAACTACTCTAGTACCTTTGGATAAGATGATCACCAGCCAGATAATGAGTTCTATCCCTGGCCTGGCTTACTATAAGACATAAAATTTGAGGGACACTGAACAGAGCTAAGCTTAGGTTCCAAAGCAGATGGGGCCCTTATTGAAAAGGGACTGGATGAAATGTCCCAGACCTTTTAACCCAGTTATAGGGGTTTATTGAGAAGACAGACAGATAGATAATGGAAAGAAGGAAGGAAGGAAGGAAGGAAGGAAGGAAGGAAGGAAGGAAGGAAGGAAGGAAGGAAGGAAGGAAGGAAGGAAGGAAGGAAGGAAGGAAGGAAGGAAGGAAAGAAGGAAGGAAGGAAGGAAGGAAGATATTAAAATATTTTATATTGATATGTCTATATCACATACATACATATGTATATTTGTACATATATGTGGTACTTGGTATGCACATACACAACACACAAAACTGGATTATTCTTTGGTCCCTAAATATACCTGAGGTTTTCTCTTTGTAAGCTTCAAACCTCAATTCAAATGCCACCTTCACCAAAAAGCCATTCTGACTCTCTTTATGTGGCTAGGTACTTTCCTTCCTCTGATCCCCCATAGGCTTGTGTGTTTACCTTTTGGCACTTATATCCTACTATTATATGTTGATATTATTATAATGGGGACCTCATCTTACTCAACTGTATGTTCCCTGCTCTGTTAACTTAGTTTCTGAAATAAATAAATAAATAAATAAACACAGGCTTGTTGAATTGAATGGCTAAATAGGCTGAATAGTCTTCTGACTTCAGAAATCCCCCCCTTTGGAGTCAATAAAAATGAGATTTAATAAAGAAAAATATGAAAACATAAGCATTTTCACTAAAACTAAGGGTAAAGACAGCAAAAGACTATAGTTATTCATTTTCCTAGCAGCAAAGATAAATCCAGAAGGATACTACTAACTCTGTCAAGTAAGGGCAGGGTCAATGGAAGAAAGAATGGAAAATGTCCTAAGGTTGAAGAACACTGCCCTTTCCTTATCAGATGGAAGGCAGTCAGATATTTGGTTTGACATCCCAAATATCATGCTCTACTCTGAGATATTGTGCCATTTTACAAGATTTCTCTAATGGCAGCTGTCCAGTTAGAAATAAAACAGGCAAAGCAAACTTGCTTGCAAATTACTGTAATGAAAGTTCAATTTTCACAACAGGAGGTTGTCACCCATTTTTCAATCTATTCATAAGCTTCCAATTGTATATCAAATTTCTTACTAATAATAAAATAAGAAAGTTTTACTTTAGCTATATACTTCATTGTTTTGTATTCTTTTGATTTTCAGTACCTTGAAGAATTCCAAAAAGGCAATATGGGGGGGGGGAGGCAGCTAGGTGGTACAGTAGATAGAGCACCAGTCTTTGAGTCAGGAGGACCTGAGTTCAAATCCAGCCTCAGACACTTTATACTTACTAGCTGTCTGACCACAGGCAAGTTACTTAACCCCAGTAGCCTCACCAAAAAAGCAGTATGATTTACAAATTCCATAATAACAAACAGATGAAAAATAAATCAAAACATTCCCTAGTTACTTGCTATAAATGAAAAAAAAAATTGAATGGATCTCCAAAAGATATCTCATATGGCCTCCAATGCATTTTATTTATTGATTTATTATATTATCAGTAGTATTTTGCAATAAAAAGACACTAGGGTTGTGTAGGGGCCAAATTTAATATGGGGAGAGTTAATTCGGTGGCTTGAGAATTAATTGGCTCGCCATAATATTGGGGTTCATAAAATAATGAGGAACCTCTAGGTCCAAAGTTTCCTCCCTTCCAAACTGTCTTTCTTAGTTATTTCTCCCAGGCCAATAAGAAAGGAGATTAACAGCCTCTTTTCCACAAACAAATCAGGTTTTATTAATGGGAATAAAATATATAACAAAGGTGAAATTAATAATGCCAATGACAAAGTGTAACGATTGGAATGACGCCACCTGCTGGAGACTTACTGTAGAAGAGTTCTGCCCATGAAGCAAAGGTCTTTGAGGGCAAGACCAGGCTTCAGGAAGTGACGCGGACTAGTGGGAGGAGGAAGGAAGAGACTGGCGCTCGGTCTCACGCTTTTTTCCTCTGGACTCTGGTGGAGAAGGGAGCTAGAAATGTGCTCTCCCTTTAATAGATAGAAATCTAGGCCTTTTTCTCTCTCTTTACCAAATTCTTATTCTCCTTAATAAATGCTTAAAAGTCTAACTCTTGCTAAAGCTTATAATTTATTGGCGACCACTCATTAGATATTTTAGACAGTTTAGCTAGAATTTTAGCCCTTAACAGATGGCTGACCACGAAGAGGAAAGCTAACCCTCAGTCTTCTTCTGATCTTCTGGTTGGGTAAGAAATTTCCCCTCCCTCTCCCTTTAATTGCTAAGTACTGGCGTACTGGCTGTGTTTTTCCTTTGAATTTTTTCGAATGGACCTTTTAAACTCCCTAATTATCCTATTTTTGATTTTGGTCTGTTTAACCAGACAAATGGGAGATAAGATCATGTTAATGCTTTGTTTTTGTGGATTTTCTATTTTTCTTTTTATTTTTGTTAAAAGAGCCAGCAACTTACTCACACAAGGAAATATCTCTCCCTCTCCCAACCATGCTTTTTCAGAGAAACCTGAAGAGATTCCCGCAGCTTTTCCCAGTTCTAACACTAATTGTTGCTCTAATTTTGCATGCCTGGTCCCTCCCCTCCTCTCCGGACCCCACCCTCTACTCCTCCTATGGCCAAGCCCATTGCTTCCCCTGCCTGGGAAGTCCAGAGATCTGATGCGCATGCTCAACTTTTTCTACCTGCATTTGCAGCTTCAGGCTCAGCCCTTCCCCGGCCTGGCTGTGCTTTTGAGACAATCTTAGAAAACTCTTTAAATTCCAGATATGCTCGTTTTGTTCATAATTTTGCTAACCTGCTTTTGTCTTTAATTAGTAATCTTATAAAGCATTTGTATGGTGAAAAGACTGACAGACAATATAGAGGGGTTAAAGAAGAAAAACTTAAGCTGAATAAGAATGACAATCAACATAGTTCAAGACTCTGCCTCTTTTGCCATGGAAGGGTATATATTTTACAGAAATGTAGAAGTAAGCAGCAAGGTATTGATATGAGTATTGGGGATTTTAGATATCGGAATCAAAGGTGTTCTGAATTCACTCAGAGTATTAATATCAGTTCAGAGGTTACATAGGATTTCTATGCTATTACATATACATTTTGAAATTAATGGTATGGGTTTATTTTCATAGAGATTTTCATGCTTTTGAGATTGTGTTTTATATTTAGTTTTTAAAACAAGGAGAATATTTGTAAAAGCTTTTTATAGTCATGTGATCAAGTTTATATTTTATAATACTCTTATTAATATTAAGTTCATATTCATTTAGACTTCCTTAGTTTGAATTTCATTGTCTTTTATTGTTCCATGTGTATTTTCTTCTATTCATTTGTCTATCTAATTTTGAAACATTGCAAGATGGTTTTGATTTTATTATACAATGTTAATTCTAGGAGTATTGTGCTCCCATATTCTGAGTTGTTTGTTTTTGTTATTTTTTCTCAACTGATTATTTGATCAAACTCTTTAAAGCATTTCCTTGGCAAATTGGTTGCCATGGCAAGTGTAAATTGATTCTAGAAGTATTATTTTTGATAAGCATATTCCAAAAAAAAAAAAGAGGGGAACATTTGTAAAAGTTTTCTTTTTTTCAGAAAAAAGTTTTCTTTGATATTCTGTTGTACTTTAACTTGTATTTAAATATGTTCTGATTTTTCACAAAAGTAATTGTATACTAAGTGCAAAAAAGGGGTATTATTTGAAATTGTTGCATAATTATATATTGTGTTCTGAGTCAAGATGTATTCACATTTTTTGCAATCATTTATTATCCTCAATTTTTAAATTCATATGAGACTTGGATTATGGGAACTTATCATTTAAGACATTAATTGCCTTTATTCTGAGTTATCAGATGCCAGTTGGCCAAGATGCCATCCAATCACAAGAGGAATACATGCAAGAGCAGACACTGAACTGTCACATGAGGGGAGACATGCATGAAGTCAAGGTATGGCCAAGGGAACGGCTTTTGACAAATGTTGAGGTTGGATTCTCTTGGTTTAATATTTTATTTTATTTTTCCCCACAATATTGTACAGATGGCTGGAAGTATTCATCCCACCCATCTCACTTCTACACCTGGCTTCTATGCTCCCTCCTATATGCCTGATGCCATGGACCATCTCAATCCCATGCATCTGATTAAGTCTGACTCAGTTTCCTCCAATATGTTCGGTGGCATGGACGTATATTCCATCCACCTATTTTAAGCCTGGCATACTGTATGGGCAGTACATATTGCTCAAGTGTGGGAATGCTCATATCCCATCATTTCTCTGTTCTTTTATGGTAACCCCCATAATTATCTCAGGTGTCATGATAAATAACAGTGTTGAATTTGGCCTTGACATCTGTTACTAATTATATTAGATTTTAAAATTTCTCATAATGGCATGAGGATAATTAGGCAGATGATGCAAAAAGTGATGAAACAGATAAAAATTATTTTTAATAATTAATATTGCAGCAATTGTCTTCTCAATTACCCTCCATAAGGGGGGGGACTATAGTAATATTATAATTTTAAAGAATGTTTCAATTTTTGTTTTATTATATGTTTCATGTGTAACAACTAAGATTCTGTATTCCCTTAGACATGTTTTTGAGAACTTTCATTGTTTGATTTTATTATTGACAAAGCTATTTTAAAGTCGTGTTAAGCTCAATTTTGTAGGAAATTTTCCTGGCTGATTACCAGCATCCATACCTCAACCCCTGAAAAGACTTCCATTCCATGACTACACCTAGAGGACATCTGAGAAAAGACTTTCAGAGACTTTAAATGAACAGTTTTGATTTGTTGTTTTTGTTGTTTTTTTTTCTCTTTCTGTTATAATATACACCATCTGTAACATGTATTCTCTGCAGAGGCCCTCCCTTTGCAAGACCAATGTCAAAGCGTCGGTTCATGAGGACAAAAAAAAAAAAATCGCCCCTCTGGACAAAACTTTCCTCTCTTCCTTTTCTATATTGTTGTTCACATATTATTAGTTAGCAATAGTTATTATATTGTTTTTACTGTTCCGTCAAGGAAACATTTTGTTTCTTGAGGAACAACAGGGGGGACTGTAACGATTGGAATGACGCCACCTGCTGGAGACTTACTGTAGAAGAGTTCTGCCCATGAAGCAAAGGTCTTTGAGGGCAAGACCAGGCTTCAGGAAGTGACGCGGACTAGTGGGAGGAGGAAGGAAGAGACTGGCGCTCGGTCTCACGCTTTTTTCCTCTGGACTCTGGTGGAGAAGGGAGCTAGAAATGTGCTCTCCCTTTAATAGATAGAAATCTAGGCCTTTTTCTCTCTCTTTACCAAATTCTTATTCTCCTTAATAAATGCTTAAAAGTCTAACTCTTGCTAAAGCTTATAATTTATTGGCGACCACTCATTAGATATTTTAGACAGTTTAGCTAGAATTTTAGCCCTTAACAAAAGGAACAGGGGAAGAGAAAAATGGATAAGCTTCCTGGCTCTAGCAAAGACGGACACAATCCCCAAAATTATTTCCAGCTCAGCTAATTTGAAGAGCTGGCCTTGTTTCTATTAACTCACCACCTGGGGTACATAGTTTCTATAGGAGTCAACTGTGCAGCCACTCTCCAGTCTACTCTCGGATGCTCACCAACATGAAAGAGAAAGAGCTCACCTTCAATGTTCTCTTTTCTCCCTTCTCTCTCTCTCCCCCAAAAGGGAGGTCCTTCAAGTTGCAAGGCTGAGATTGCTCCCCCTAGTGAGGTCAGTAGTATATGTCACTCAGGGCAGGCCAGGTATGGCCTATATCTAATCATCTCAAGTGGGTACTTAGTTCGGTTTCTCAAACAATAATAGATCAGTCAGGTGGGACCCCTGGCTGTCTACCAAATTCCATTATTTTATCACAGTTGGCATCAAAATTTGTAAGTTTGATTTCCTGTTTTGCCACCAGTGGGTCATATAGAAGCTATATAACCTTGAACAAATTAAATTCTTGATCTTGTCTTTCTTTCTTTCTTTCTTTCTTTCTTTCTTTCTTTCTTTCTTTCTTTCTCTCTATTTTTCCAAAATGGGAAGAGAAATAATTATGCTATGAAGCTCTTAAAAATGTTTGTAAAAAACAAATGATGTCAAATAGGTAAATTTCAATACCTTAATCATATATGTCAACAATCATATAGGTCAAATTCAGTAATCATATAGGCCAAATGACACATAAACATCATCAATTGCTTTTATAATATAAGACAATGAAAATAAAAATGGATAGAGAACCAAACTATAATTCTATGTCTGATGTTTACTAAGTTGGGCAGGTTACATAACTGCCCTGATCTTCAGAATCCTCATCAATAAAATGGAATGAATACCTGATGTGTCCTCTTCATAATTTTTTTGTATAGATTCAAAGAGATAATGCATGTATAAACATTTTAGAAACTATATAGTGATATAAAAACCTACTTTAGAAGATAGATATCATGAAAAGGATTATCTAAAATAAAAAGTAAGCTCACTTCTAGACTATTTAAATTATCTGACTTATGAAAAGGAGTTTTAATGATTAAAGCAAATAGTTTGCTTAAATTGTTAATTTAACTTAAGATTTTTAAAATGCCATTCTAATACCTTATATATAGTATAGTTTGTTGGCTTAAAGAAAAATGTATTCAATAAAAACCTATATAATAACTCCATATGTTAGATCCAGAAAGTGCCAAAGAAGGATTCAACCCATCCAATATCATCAAAAATTCTAAGTCAGTGAAGTGACTTGCCTGAGGTAACACAACTCTTTGGTAGTAGTCATGATTTAAACCCAGAACTATGTATTTTTGACAAGTTAAGCCACCTTCAATATAAGACTACTGGAATTACTGGCAAGGCCATCGTGAAAATCTAAATTCCTATGATTGTTTTATATTGATTATGCATTAGCCAAGTAACTTCATTGACATCTATGCATTGCCAAAGGTGACTACATGTGAAAAAAAGAATAGATTTGCACATTCCTAAACATTCACGAGAAATTATTTCGCCACCTAAAATTAAGAATGCAAACTCTCTTAATACAGCAACCATGGAAACTATATTTGGGGTAAACAGTTTTTCATTACATCAATGGGAAACTGAAACTTAAGTAAGGCAACATGCTGCCATCTAGTGGTGTTGTAAATTAAAACACAATACAGTACCAAGCTAGATCTGTAGCTATTTTTGTAGAATACTATACAATACTACATAGTATATAATACAAAATTAGTATATTAACATATAATGTAATATAAAATATAGTATAAAATACAAAGGGGCAATAGAAAGTGCAATATATAAGATGATTAATACCCATTGAGTTATGATAGGAAGAAGGAATAAAGGTGCTTATGAATATCAAAGATATTAAAGTAAGAAAATAAGAACAAATAAAATATTTATAAAAGGGAAAAGATACCATTATCCTAGTAAGATTTTTTCTTTTAATTTGTTCAGTTCAAACTTTTTAAATGTTACTACAAATTTAAGTCCACACAAGATAAGTCATTTGATAAGATGTGGATTAAAGGGTAGTATATAAGACATAATACCTTGGGAAAATAATGTTGATGAATGAGAGAAGATAGTATATATTTATTTTAAGGGAAGAATTCTTCCTGTTAAGAAGATGAGATCTTTGAGGGCTAGGACTGTCTCATTTGTATATTTGTATTCTCAACACCAAGCAGAGTACCTGACTTAAAAGACCCATTTAATAAATGCATTCTGATTAATTGTACTGAAACAGGTTAAAAAAGAAGGAAAAAAATCTGACTCAAGGAAATTTATACACTTTTTCATGGCATTTGTGATATAATTGAAAGAGCACTGGCTTTTCTCACTTCTCGGCCATCTTGGCGGCAGATCTCTGGCTGAGGGTCCTCCCACACTGCAGGCAGGAAGATGGTGGCCACAAAGATGAAAAAGTCACTGGAGTCCATCAACTCGAGGCTGCAGCTAGTGATGAAAAGCAGCAAATACGAGCTAGAATACAAACAGATCCTGAAAATGATCAGACAAGGCAAAGCCATATTGGTCATCTTGGCCAACAAGTGCCCAGCCTTGAGGAAATCAAAGATTGAATATTACACTATGTTGGCCAAAACTGACATATATCACTACAGTGGCAACAACATTGAATTGGGTACAGCATGTGGGAAGTACTACAGAGTTTGTACACTGGCCATCATTGATCCAGGTGATTCTGATATCATTAGAAGCATGCCAGAACAGACCAGTAAAAAGTAAACTATACAAAAGTATTCTTTAATAAACTAGCCAAAAGTTGTGAAGAAGAAGAAGAAGAAGAAGAAGAAGAAGAAGAAGAAGAAGAAGAAGAAGAAGAAGAAGAAGGGAAGGAAGGAAGGAAGGAAGGAAGGAAGGAAGGAAGGAAGGAAGGAAGGAAGGAAGGAAGGAAGGAAGGAAGGAAGAAATAAAAAGAAAGAAAGAAAGAAAGAAAGAAAGAAAGAAAGAAAGAAAGAAAGGAAGGAAGGAAGGAAGGAAGGAAGGAAGGAAGGAAGGAAGGAAGGAAGGAAGGAAGGAAGGAAGGAAGGAAGGAAGGAAGAAAGAAAGAAAGAAAGAAAGAAAGAAAGAAAGAAAGAAAGAAAGAAAGAAAGAAAGAAAGAAAGAAAGAAAGAAAGAAAGAAAGAAAGAAAGAAAGAAAGAAAGAAAGAAAGAAAAAGGAAAAGCACTGGATGTTGAGTGCAGGATCTGGGAAAAGTCTCAAATCCCTGGGAAAGTCTCAACTCAATTATTAATTCATAAAATGGGATGATAAGTCCTGCTTTGCTTACTTCATGGGGTAGGAATGTGTTGTCGAAGGAAGTTCATTCTATGTCTTGAAGTGTAAAATAAAAAATGATCTATTATTTTTGAGGTGTGGATTCTTCCACCACCATTCTAAACACAACATTTCTATGAATTGGGACCTTGCCTTTGAGAGTTGTTGTGATTGAAAAACACATTATCCTGGAGCCTCATGATGAGCTTCTTTAAACTTAGCTAGGCTGATCTTTTAATGAAAAAATATTATAAATTAAAATATTATAAATTAAATTATTATAATATTAATAAGTCTATGTTACAAAATATTAATTATTAGTAGTATGCACAATAATCATCACTTTTAGCTCCATTTCCACATTTGCTAAATAATTCCAAAGCTTCTAGTTTAAGACATATTGTACTTATTATACTGAATGTCTAGCAATAAGAGATAACTTAAACATTGTAGACAATTCAGAACTAATGTTGTAGATTTACACAGATGTGGCTGAAATTTGAGGGAATATCTAACCGAACAACAACAACAACAACCCTTTTTGGTTCACATGAATGCTTAATGTATTTCTGAAAGCATCAGAATTTAACATATGAATAAATCTTCAAAAAAGAAAAATTAAGTCAAACAATAAACAACTGGTTAGTACTTACTATGTGGTAGGCAAAAGAGAAAACAAAACCAAAAACAGTACCTACTACCAAGGAGTTCATAGTCTAAAGGAGGAGAAAAAAAAAAGTAAAAAGACCTTAATTCCAAGGGAGGTATTTAGTTTACTAGTATATTAAATATAAAGCAGACTTTATTTCACTTGGCAAAAACACATAGCTCAACAAAATTATATCTAAGCCCATCAACATTCAAAATAACTTTTTTTCATCTCTAACCTAAATAGAACTAAATACATCCAAGAAGACAAGAACATGTTACTTCAGACTTATAATTTCCCAGGATGGGTCCATCTTCATATAGGGAAAAATCTGTAGTCACAAGAGAATAGACTTTTCTCCCTCTCATGAAGCCCACCTGCCAAGAAAACTGTTCAGTATTTCCAGAATTAGTATACTTTTTTTTTTTTTTAAGTGAGGCAATTGGGGTTAAGTGACTTGACTGGGGTCACACAGCTAGTAAGTGTTAAGTGTCTGAGGCCAGATTTGAACTCAGGTACTCCTGACTCCAGGGCCGGTGCTCTATCCACTGCGCCACCTAGCTGCCCCTAGTATACTTTTTTGATTGTGAACTCTCCTGGGAATAGAAAAGCATACAGGTTTGCTAGAGACTAAAGAAATCCTTCCTTTCAATGAGCACCAACTTTACAGAGGCATATGCTATTCTCCAGGCTTACAGTTCTATCCAGATGAGTGCACTAAAAAGGGGAATGGAAATGAGGTTAAGTGAACACCAAGCCCTGTTTTTGGACATTCACAATTCATAAAACTCATATCAGTGAAGGATTTGCTCCTCTCCATTATGGCTTTCTATCTTTATACATCTTAGCTCCCTCCCCTGATTAGTCAAGGCATCTGTCCATGAACATTTATTAATTACTGATTTTTTTTCATGCACAGTTCTCAGAACTGGCTCTAAAACTTCTCCACTTAATCCAGAAACTCATCCATGTGCAGGAACTCTTCATTAGTATCTAGTAGGCCTTGTCAAGAATTCATCCTTTTGTTCCAATATTCCTCCATAACACATTAACTGTTCCTCCACTGACTTGCCCCAGAATCTCTACACTTTCTATGGCCACATTTTCTTTAATTATTGTAATAACTAATACAGAAAAGAAGCTCTGTATCTTCCTGGGAGACTTTAGCTTTAAACTAGTTTTTATTTCAATATAAAATGAGCAATCATACTCACTCCATCCCCTGTGTTATCTAAACTCCAGTTTCCTACAAGACCAACCATATGTAAAAAAAATATATATATATATATGTGTGTGTGTATGTATGAGACAGTATGTATATATGTATATATTATGTGTATATAGATACATGTGCAGATATACATGTATATATGCACATGTATATACATGTATGTGATCAAACACACAAACATATATATGCATGCATTTATATATGTATGTTTGTAGGGAAAATGGAATTTCAAACAGGAAAAAGAAGGAAAACTTGCTAGTGATAAAACAGTATAAGGATCTTATAAAACATAATCACATTGACCTTGTATTAATCAGTTCATGTGGTGAAAGTCCATGGAAGTCTGGTGGAGTTAACTTTATGAACATCAGGGTTGGAATAACTTTAAATTAAGCTACACACACACACACACACACACACACACATATATATATTCCAGCTGAAATTCAGAGAAATAATGTTAGAGAATCCTTGATGATTTGACTGGAATACAAGTGTTCTTGTACACTTTGACATAATGAGAAAGAGAGAGAGAGAGAAAGAGAGAGAGAGAGAGAGAGAGAGAGAGAGAGAGAGAGAGAGATGAAACAGAAAAGAAAACAGTACTTAAAAGTTTCTTGACAATTAATTTAAACAATTCTATAGTGAAAGCTTCAATCCAACCTGAGAGATTAAAGGCAATTACGAACATGTATCCAAAAAATAATTATGAAACCTCTCCAAAGCATAGGTCTATAGGCATTTTTATACATAAGGATCTGTGGATATTCAAATGGAACTGAAAGAATTTGACTACTTCCCTAGTGCCTCCAGGATAAAACTTTAAATACATAATTTGGGACCACCATCTCTACTTGGCCTTTTCCATTGTCCCCACCCCACCTCCATTATCTTTTTTTTTTTTTAAGTGAGGCAATTGGGGTTAAGTGACTTGCCCAGGGTCACACAGCTAGTAAGTGTTAAGTGTCTGAGGCCGGATTTGAACCCAGGTAGTCCTGACTCCAGGGCCAGTGCTCTATCCACTGCGCCATCTTGCTGCCCCCCCCACACCTCCATTATCTTAAAAGTAGAAATGTTAAGGCTACTAATACAATTAGAGCTATCCCAAGTATTTGGCTATAGAATGTTACTATGCTGATAGGAAAATATGGGTATAAACTTAGAGAAGGACAATAGTGGAAATATGGGTACAGGTAAAACTTCAAAGAAAAATGTAACTTGGTTTTAGGCCCAAAAGGATTTCTTGGAAGAGCTTTAAAAAAAAAAAACAACTTTAAAAAGCAAATTAGAGAAGTAAAAGAAAAATTTGGAAAAGAAATGAAAATAATGCAAGAGAATCATGAAAAAGGTGTCACTGTTATGGGACAAGATACACAAAAATTTACTCAGGAAAACTGCCTTAAGAACAGAATTAGCCTAATGGAAAAGGAAGTACAAAAGTTACTGAGGAAAAGAATTCCTTAAAAATTAGAATGGAACAAATGGAAACTAAAGACTATTACACATCAAGATATGATAAAACAAAATATAAAAAAAATTAGAAAGAAAATATGAAATTCCTCATTAGAAAAATACCTGGGGGGCAGCTAAGTGGTGCAGTGAATAGAGCACCGGCCCTGGAGTCAGGAGGACCTGAGTTCAAATATGGCCTCAGACACTAAACACTTACTATCTGTGTGACCCTGGGCAAGTCACTTAACCCCAGTTGCCTCACAAAAAAATACCTAACCTAGAAAATAGATCCACGAGAGATCATGTAAGAATTATTAGACTACCTAAAAGCCATGATCCAAAACCAAACAAACAAATAACAACAACAAAAACAAAGTCTGGACAATATCTTTCAAGAAATTATGAAAGAAAACTGCCTTGATATATTAGAACCAGAGGGTAAAATAGAAATTGAAAGAATCCATCAAACATTGCCTGAAAAAGATCCCAAACTGAAAACTCCCAGGAAGATCATAGCCAAGTTTCAGAGCTCCCAGATCAAGGAGAAAGTATTGCAAGCACTCAGAAAGAAACAATTCAAATATCATGGATCTATAGTCAGGATTATACAGGTTTGGGCAGCTTCCACATTAAAAAACTGGTGGGCGTGGAATATGATATAACAGAAGGCAAATAAGTTAGGTTTGCAACCAAGAATCTCCTACCCAGCAAAATCAAATATAATGTTTTTTGGGAGGCATTGATATTTAATGAAATAGAAAACTTTCAAGCATTTCCAATTAAAAGGCCAGAGCTGAATAATTTTTTTTAAATGAAATGCAAATACAAGGCTCAAGGGAAACATAAAAAAGGTTAAAAAAGAAACAAAAAAGAAAAAAGTGTAATTTCAATAAGGTTAAACTGTTTATTTTTCTATATCAAAATATAATATTTGTAAGTCAACAACTTTATTATTTAGAAGAGCAATTAGGAGTATATGAAGATAGAAGGTGGAGTTTTAAGGTGACTATGGGAAGATACCCAAAAATCCAAAATAAATGGATGAGAAAGAAATTGTACTGAAAGAAGGAGGTAAACTGAATGGGTTAAATTGTCCCACATAAAAGAGGCATGAAGGGGGTGGCTGACAAAGCTTAAACCTTGTTCATCAAAATTCACTCATAGGGAAAAACATACACATTCGGTTAGATATAGAAAACTATCTTACCTTAAAAGGAAGTAAAAAGAAAATAGATGAGAATAATAGAAGGGGAAGGGGAGGCTGATAAAATGGAGGGTATATTGGGGAAGGTGGTGATCAGAAGTAAAACACTTGGGAGGAGGGAAAGTGAGGGTAAAAGAGGGGTGGGACAGAATAACTATAAATGTGAATGGGATGCACTCACCAATTAAATGGAAGTGGATAGCAGAATGGATTAAAAACCAAAATTATACAAAATGTTGTTTACAAGAAACATATTTGAAGCAGAGTGATATATACAGGGTAAAGGTAAGGGGCTAGAACAGAATCTATTATGCTTCAGCTGAAGAAAAAAAACAGGGATAGGAATCATATTTTCGGACAAAGCAAAAGCAAAACCAGATCTAAATTAAAAGAGATAAAGAAGGAAACAATATGTTGCTGAAAGGTACCATAGACGATGAAGTTGTATCAATGCTTAACATGTGTGTACCAAATTGTATAGCATCTAAATTTTTGAAGTTGAATGAATTACAGGAGGAGATAGATAAGAAAACTAAACTAGTGAGGGGCTTAACCTTTCCCTCTCGGAACTGAATAAATGCAACCAAAAAATAAATAAGAAGTGAAGGAAGTAACTGAAATCCTGGAAAAGTTAGATATGATAGATCTCTGGAGAAAACTGAATGAGAATAAAAAGGAATATACCTTCCTCTCATCAGTACATCGCACTTACACAAAAACCTGACCATGTATTAAGACAAAAAACCTTACAACCAAATGCAGAAAAGCAAACATATTAAACACATTCTTTTCAGATCATAATGCTATTATTCTTTTTAAAAAAAGAACAAGAAATAGAAAGTTGTGTATAGGGCATGGTAGGGCACAGATGTCCTTGATACCTTGGCCATAAAATGCATAAAAGATCTTCATAGAGCAATGTTTAGATGTCCTAACTCTTATGCTCTCTACACTTGTATGTTTGTATGCACCAGATATGCCTAAAATAAATGATCAGTCATTTTCACTAAAAAAAAAGTTAAGTTTCAAATTACATATCACCTGAATACAGGTTCAACCATCTTTCCAATATATCTCACTAACTTTTGAAGTTTTTTTCTCTTTTCCTGGTCAAAATGAAATCCCTAAGGTCACATACCAAATTTCAGAGAGAAAGAGACAGAGATAGAGGAAGAGAGGCAGAAACAGAGACAGAAAGAGAAAACCTAGGAAGCAATGATGATTCAGAAGAGCAAGAATCTAAGATATAACCTCAATTTTATTTTTTTTTTCTGTGAATAAATCTCTTGGCATGTTTATGTCTCTTTTTTCCTGAGAATAAAGAGAAATAATAATTTTTCTCTCCCTAGGCTTCTGAGGGAAATTTGGAACTTTAATGAAATTATGTAAAACACTGAGCAACTTGAAAGAATGGAGATAGCATAAATATCTTATCATGAAATGGAGAAATTATCTGCTATTAAATATTCTGGAAAATCTGAAGAATTTTTGTATCATTAAGTCCTTGCTGTGGTCACTAGTTTAATCTATGAATCCATTCATCTTTCATCAAGTAATAGAAAACTTATTTAACCATCTAAGTACTCATGGTTCATAATGTGTATATTTATGGTTATGTTTCCCTCTGTGGTTTTAAGTAAATAATATCAATTATTTCTATCAGTATCAATTATCTCTATCTAGAAAAATGAGTACAATTATATGTAATTACCTCATAATTAGGGTTGGGAAGATTCATTTGGAAAAGCATTTTAACATTGAAGAAGAAAATTCATTAGACTATACATAGACCAGAAATTTGTTCTAGTCTTGGACAGATACCATTTGTAAAATAGAAATAAATTACCTTTGTAATTTTTATAATCCAGTAATGAATTATCTGTATGAAACATTTATTTGATAAATGCATAAGTAATTCTTTATGGAATTAAAAATGAGTGTGTCATACAAGTCATAGAAAAAGTCAATAATTTCATCAAAGAGAATAACAATAATGAGACAATATGCCAAAACTTATGGGATGCAACCAAAGCAGTTCCTAAGGAAAAATTTATATTTCTAAATGCCTATGTACATAAAATTTTTTAAAATAGGGTATCAATGAATTAGGCACGCAACTAAAAAAAGCTAGAAAAAGAAGAAATTTAAAATTCCCAATTAAACCCCAAATTAGAAATTCTGAAAATCAAATGAGAGATTAATAAAATTGAGAGTAAGAAAACTATAGAATTAAAACATGAAACTAAAAGATGGTTCTATAAAAAAGGATTAGCATAGAAAGGAATAAATGGAGCTTTTCTTAAGATGATAAACAGTATCCATTTAAAACCATCAGCAAGCATTATATATAAAATGAGCATAAGTTAGAAGTATTCCCAATAAGATCAGAGATGAAACAAGGATGTGCATTATCATCACTATTATTCAATATTGTACTAGAAGTGTTAGCCTTAGGAATAAGAGAAGAAAAAGGAATTGAAGGAATTAGAATAGTCAAGGAAGAAACAAAACTATGACTCTTTGCAGATGATATGATGATATACTTAGAGAATCCTAAAGAATTAACTAAAAAAAAAACTACTTGAGACAATTAACTTTAACAAAGTTACAGGATATAAAATAAATCCACATAAATCATCAGCATTTCTATATATGAGCAACAAAGCCCATCAGCAACAGATAGAAATAAAAATCTATTTAAAATAATTGCACTAGGTGGCACAGTGAATAGAGCACTGGCCCTGGAGTCAGGAGGACCTGAGGTCAAATACGGCCTCAGACACTTGACACTTACTAGCTGTAAGTGGGTAAGTTACTTAACCCTAAATGCCTCATCAAAAAAAAAAAATGTAGACAATATAACATATTTTAGAGTCTACCTGCCAAGGCAAACCCAGTAACTATATGAACACAATTACCAAGAACTTTTCACACAAATAAAGTCTGACCTAAACAAATGGAAAAATATCAATTGCTCATGGGTAGGCCTAGCTAAAAAAATAAAACGACAATTCTACCTAAATTCATTTACTTATTCAGTGCCATACCAAGCTACCAATTTTTTCATAGAGCTAAAAAAAATAACAAAATTTGTCTCGAAGAGCAAAAAGTCAAGAATATCAAGTGATATTTTAAATGCAAAGGAAGGTGGCCCAGCTGTACAAGATATAAAAGTATATTATAAAGCAAGCAACCATTGAAACTATTTGATATTGGCCAAGAAATAGAGTGGTGGAACAGTAGAATAGGTTAGGCACACAAAGCACAATGAGAAATGAATATAGCAATCTCCAGTTTGATAAACCCAAAGACCCAGGCCTCTGGATAAGAACTATTTTACAAAAACTTCTGAGAAAACTGGAAAATAGTACGGCAGAAACTAGGCATAGACCAACATCTTATACTGTATACCAAAGTAAAGTCAAAATGGGAACATGATCTAGACATATAGGGTGATACCATAGGCAAATTAGAAAAGGAAAGAATGGTTTACTTGTCAGAACTATGGAGATGGGAAGAATTTATGAGAAAAGATGAAATGGAGAATATTATAAAATGCAAAAGGGAACATTTTCATTACATTAAATTAAAAAGGTTTTCCACAAACAAAGGCAATGCAACCAAGATTAGAAGGAAAATAGAGGGACAGCTAGGTGGCACAGTGGATAGAGCACTGACCCTGAAGTTAGGAGGACCTGAGTTCAAATCTGGCCTCAGACACTTAACAATTACTAGCTGTGTGACCCTAGACAAGTCAGTTAACCCTAATTGCCTCACCCCCCAAAAAATTGTTTGGGGCAGCTAGGTGGAACAGTGGATAAAGCACTGGCCTTGGATTCAGGAGGACCTGAGTTCAAATCCAGCCTTAAACACTTAACACTTAACTAGCTGTGTGGCTCTGGGCAAGTCACTTAACCCTCATTGCCCTGCCCCCCCCCCCCAAAGAAGGAAAATAGAAGGGCAGCTAGGTGGTGCAGTGGATAAAGCACAGCCCTGGATTCAGGAGGACCTGAGTTCAAATCAGACCTCAGACACTTGACACTTCCTAGCTGTGTGACCCTGGGCAAGTCACTTAACACCAATTGCCTCATCCCCCCCCCCCAAAAAATATCTTTACATTTAATTGGAAAAATAAAAATAAATACTATTTTTTAAAAGTAAGGTAATAGTAATAGGTGTTTCTTAAACACCAAAGAAGGCTGAAAATTATAAAACTTTTTAAAATGTATTTTCTTCTGCTAGAAATAACTTTGGCTTTTATTTAATAACTGAGCCTTTTCTCCAGGGAAGAAAGAAAATGATAGAGGTTTGTGTGAAAAAAGTCTTAAGGAGCTATAACCTCCAAACCCACTAGAATCTTTCAGATTTGGATAATTTGTCTTACAAAATACTTTTCAGTTCGCATTTAGTTTCTTAATAGTTTGTAATGCTATATGCTTCTGCAAAGGGAGATTTTTACCTTGTCATACTGGCTAACCTGGCCAGTATTAGTAATACGAAAATGAAATTATACATTTTTGAAAGCTTTGAAACTTTCCATAGAAAAAGTTTCAGTCTTTTCCTACCTCTTCTTAAAACTTATATCCCACTGAAAGTTTAAATATAGGGCAGGTAGAACTTCCTTTTTATTGGGAAGGTGAGTTTAGTAACATACTTGAATAATTTGCAGACATTAGAGAGAACTTATTTGGGTAGGAAACATCAACAAATAACTTAAATATAGGCAGTGTTTCAAATTCAAAAGATCCTCCCCAGTGCTTAAGAATATCAAGTTTCAGAAGGTAACCCCATCTAGATGTTTTCAAAAGATGTCAAAACCAGATTTTGGTCTGTGTTTTTTTTTTTTTTAATTTAATTGCTATTGCTATTGATGCCAGTTTGGGGTAAGCATATATACATTTTTCAATATTATACCAGTAAAAGATTGACTATGTGTCGCCCTAACTTCTCATGGTTTCAGGCCTCGTGGCAGAAAAAACAGGGAGAGAGCTTCAGCATGCCAATTAGCCCAAGCAGTAGAAAAGCCCCAAAAGACCCATGCTGTCTCACCATGTAGTCTCAAGGAGACTCAAGAGAGCTAGAAAGAGACACAGAGACTATATGGCACACAAGAACCAAGATCCAAGATTAGCTCAGAAGATGCTCCAGAAGCCCTAGAAGCCCCAAAATACCCAGAAGACCCTTTATGACTTCTTCTAAGGTTTTTTATTTAAATCTTCTTTTAATAGAGGTGAGTCATTATACATTGATCAGAGCTAATTTGTTAGCATCATTCAATTCCACTGGTAGACATGACTTGAAGGTGGTCTATATTAAAATGAACTCTAGAGATTGCATCAGGGAAAAGAATGCAAAAGACCCTCACTCAAGTTTCATATAGACTTTCTGGAGTGAGGGGAGAGAGGAGAGAGAAGGTGGGTCCCCCAAGAAGTTAATTATTAATAATTATTTTCTCACAGGTCAAACAGGGTTCTTCAAAGTGAATTTTCTTCTGTTTAGCCAAAAGATAACCTAAAGGGGTATTTCTAGGAAAGGTAAACTAACCAGATACCATATCTAGAGGAGATTTGACCAACACTTATTTAGCTTCTGAATCTATATGCAAATTTCCACCAACCAGAAATACTAGAATAAGACCAGAGTTACCACTTACTGACTTCTTAAGAGAATTAAAATGTCAAATTTATATCATTAGTGATAGGGACTCTTACTGACTACTCAAGATTTTCATCAGACCAGACAAAGACTTCCTAGGAATTTAGACAGGATGGTCAAAACATTATAGTAATTATCAATGACAGGCAGACAATAAGAAAAACTTGTCTCTTATTTATTTGCCTTTGGAAAATTAAGTAAAGGGGAACAGGATTCAGGTGATTTCTAGTCCTAACCTGGGTACTCATGCAGGGGAAAAAAAAGAGGAAATATGAAGGTCTCCTGATAGCACTCAAAAAGTTTCTTAGACCAGCCCTTGCTTTATACTTCTGATAAGCATCATACTATGATTTAGTCTGGCAGCCGACAGATTGGTCACTCCAGAATACAGTGGTTTATGTTGAATTCTTTTTTCAGGTTCAAGAAATAAACAAATAGACAATACATACAAGTACCCTGAACACTAACTTGTCTGAGATTTTCTAGACAGGAGAGCAACTTTAAAGGTCATTTGACTTTCCTGCCCATAAATCTTCCTACGTAAAATCTATCTTGTGTTGACTACATTCCTGGGCTAGAAAAGGTTACCTTGATCTCACTGGTCTGTCACATGTTGGTTCATCAATAATTATGACTAAATTGACTTAAAATTCATTGATTATGTACTGCTGCCTATCATACAATTGACAATGTAGAGATAGAAAAAACAGTTTATTGTGCTCAAAATTCAGGCTTCACTGTATACATAAGCAGGATTTTCACAGTGGAATTTCAACGAGCAAATGAGAGAAGATAATGATTAATAGGTCAAAGAATAGGTGGTAGAAGGTGAATATCTGTCTATATAAGGTAAAAACTGGCAACTAGCAGGTTAACATGGAACCACATTTAATATCTCAAGCTTCATTTTATATATCCTAGCTCTCACACAGTCATCTCAAGTAAATGGTGATAAGAAGTAAAGCCAGTAATTCCCTTATGACATGTGTATATACACATATATGAATACACTTATCTATATGTAAGTATGCATATATACAAACACTCAGATATATATATGTATATGTAAATGTGTATTTACATACACATAATTCCAAGTTAACATAAATCAATCTTGAGAAGCAAAAGTCAATACATTTCTTTAAAAAAATGGAAAAGTTATTGGGAGACTGGCAAAAATGATAGAACCTGAGAAAGCAGTAAAGTCCAGCTCTCCTTCACAACTACTCCAAAAATTGCTAAAAATAATCGAAGATGGAGAAATGATCAGAAGCTCCAAGAAGTCATTTTTCTGCACATATCAAAATAGGTAGACAGCCAGAGATCTTCTGGAACTAAGGAGGTGGCTGTCAGAAAAGCCACAAAGAATCTTCTAGCATGATACCTGAACTGGACTTGTTGAGTGTGCTGTAGGATAAGGAACAGTAGCAGATTCAGTAGAGAATCAATCTGTTAGGTTACCTTGTAGAGAGCAGAAACAGGAACCAATTAACATCTGAATCTACTGTGGATTCAGAAGAGAAAGTGAGGGTAGAGTAGGAGGAGGAACAATTTCAGGTGTATTTTAAGGTAAAGAGCAGTTACAGATCCAGCTAATACCAACCCTGAAACTGTTTATAGGGAAGGAGCAACAAGAAAAACAAACCATGTGTATGCACTGATCTTGGAATGGGGTTGTAGGTTCAATACACACAGCAGAGGCTAAAGACTATAGCTCAGTGGCCAGAGCAAGGAGCTCAGACCAATAGGGAGCTTTCAGGTCTGTTGCATTAAATTTCAAGAACTTTTCAGCTAACTTACAGGATCAAGAGAATTCTACTGAAGCTCTAAGTAAGGCAATCTTGCAGTTGTGTCACCCAGTACAGGTTCAGATTTTACCCTATATTGGATTGTTTATAGATCACTGAAAGTTTGAAGATCTTTGGCCTCAGCCCCACTCTGAGCCAGACTTTGAAGAAAACAGCACTTAGTACCCATTTCTTCCCAAATAGTAACAGAACACAAGAGGATATAAATTAGAATCAAACAAGAGCCCCAGCATTTCCTCCATAAATGCAGAGCCTGGCACTAACACAAAATCACAGTTCAAAGAGTAAGCCTGGAAAAATGAGTTAATGGAAAGGGCTTTAGTAATAAAGAACTATGAGACCAAAAATGCCCAAAATACAAATCTAAGATATCTATTGAGAAAATTTCAGAGAAGAAATCAGGTGAACCACAATGTCAACAAGAATTCCTGAAAGAAATGCAGCAATAATTTAAATACTGAAAGGAAAAAAGAAAGGAAGGAAAGAAGGAAGGAAGGAAGGAAGGAAGGAAGGAAGGAAGGAAGGAAGGAAGGAAGGAAGGAAGGAAGGAAGGAAGGAAGGAAGGAAGGAAGGAAAGAAGGAAGGAAGCAAGCGAGCAAGGAAGGAAAACAAGGTAAAAAATTTAAAAAGAAAGAAGATACCAGTTAATTCATAATCATTCACAGTGCAAAATACAGGGCATAAATTTGTCAAACTCCTGCTTGATGATATGCATCTGTTAGAAGTTGAACAGGGAGGCCAGAAACACCAATCTAGACAGAGTACTCAGAAAGCATATTTCTTTACAATGCATGTCACCTTTGCAAAAATTGATAATAGATTAAAGCATAAGGATCTCACAAACAAATGGTAGGATGCTGTTCTTCATTCTCAAAGAGGACAAAAATGACATCACTATGTTGGATGCAAGGTATGATGTCTCTGTCTGTGGTTGATCAGACCAATATGAGCTCAGAAGGCTCTACCAAAAGTGGGGCACAAATAGTCCATATGAACATTTGGAGTGGAAATGTTTATAAATTTGTGCATCTCATATTTCTTTTGAGATACTAAATTCTTCTTCACTCCTAGAAGACACTGCCTTCTGTGGTGTAGGCATGCCATGCTGGGTGTAACGATTGGAATAACGCCACCTGCTGGATACTTACTGTAGAGGAGTTCTGCCCATGAAGGGAAGGTCTTTGAGGGCAAGACCAGGAGTCAGGAAGTGACGCGGGCTAGTGGGAGGAGGAAGGAAGAGACTGGCGCTCAGTCTCGGCTCTTTTCCTCTGGACTCTGGTGGAGAAGGGAGCTAGAAATGTGCTCTCCCTTTAATAGATAGGAATCTAGGCCTTTCTCTCTCTTTACCAAATTCTTATTCTCCTTAATAAATGCTTAAAAGTCTAACTCTTGCTAAAGCTTATAATTTATTGGCGACCACTCATTAAATATTTTAGACAGACTAGCTAGAATTTTAGCCCTTAACATGGGCAATCCTTTGCCTGAGTCTCCCATGTCAAGAGATTGATCCAAAGTTCAAGAAAATGTCCATCAATTGAGGAATGAGGGAAGAAGCTGTGGTATATGATTGTGGTGGAATGGTCTTGTGTTATAGGAAATGACAAACAGTATGATCCCAGAAAAAACTGGAAAGACTCATGAACTGATGTATAGTGAAGTGAGCAGAGCTGGGAGGACATTGTGCAGAGTCACAGCAGTATTGTTCAGTGAGCAATTGTGAATGACTTAACTACTCTCAGCAATGCAATGATCCAAGACAATCCTAAGGGACTAATGAAAAAGCTTACTATCCACCCCCCATAGAAAGAACTAATAAAAAGAGCACTTGTGGAATGTATATATATAACCTGGTTGCTGTCTTGTGGAGGGGGGAGGAAAGGGAGGCAGGGAGGGAGAAATATTTGGGACTCTAAATCTTATGAAAATGAATGTTGAAAATTACCCTTACATGTAACTGGAAAAATAAATGTTTGTTGTTGAGAAAAAAAATTCAAATTAAGTTTAGATTGTGTGTGTTTGTGGGTTTTTTTTATTTCTATTGTTTTAGTTATTGAGTATATCAGTTTCTTGACTCTGCTTACTTTAATCTTCATCAACTCATGTAGATCTTGCATGCTTCTCCATGTTGATCACATGCATCATTTCTTACAGCACAGTAATATTCCATTTATTTACCACAATTTGTTTAGCCATTTGTTTCTAATTCTTTGCTATCACAAACAGTGTTTCTATAAATATTTTGGTGTATCTGAAGACTTCTTACTGAAAGTTTCCTTGAAGTATGTCTAGTGATGGAATCTCTGTTTCAAAGAGCATGAACATCATAGTGATTTTATTTGCCTAATTTTAAATGACTTTCCACAATCCTTGTACCATCTCACAACTCCATCAACAATATATTAATTTTCTTATTTTTCCATACCCCTTTGACATTGGTTTCCTTTCTTTCTTTCTTTCTTTCTTTCTTTCTTTCTTTCTTTCTTTCTTTCTTTCTTTTTCTTTCTTTCTTTTTTCTTTCTTTCTCTTTCTTTCTTTCTTTCTTTCTTTCTTTCTTTCTTTCTATCTTTCTTTCTTTCTTTCTTTCTTTCTTTCTTTCTTTCTTTCTCTCTTTCTTTCTCTATTTCTTTCTCTCTCTCTTTCTTTCTCTCTCTCTCTCTCTTTCTGTCCCCGACTCTCCCTCCCTCCTTCCTTCCTTCCTTCCTTTGTCATCTTTGTCAACTTGCAGGGTCTGAAGTGAAACCTTGAGGTCGTTTTTATTTCCAGAATGTACGATAACTTTCATGGAGGAATCAGAGGAAGATTTAATTGGATGACTTACAAAATAGATTATTTCCAGGTTTCTTTTAATGACAGATCATAAACTCTAAAAAATTAATTTTTTTTTTGGTCTTTATATTACCTTTGCCCAACTGTGCCTAACGTATAATAGACAAGTTTTGTTAAACTTATTGAATTTGACTGGAGATTATATGTATGTCTGTGTGTATAAGTGCAGAGTATACACATATATAATATACATAGTATATATGTAGCCTCAAACACACACATATACACACATACATACACAAGTGTGCATGTATGTATAAACTGATCTATATAGACTATAAAAAGTCAAATTCAACAAGTTTTGTTAGTTTCTTACCTATATATTTGTTGATGGATAGATGATAGATAGATAGAGATTTTATATATATATATATATATATATATATATATATATATATATATATATATATACACACACACACATATATAGATAAAGATATCTATCTCTATATAATTTAAATGGCAGTAGGAGGACTTGGTTCAGGCTCTCTTAACCTTGGAGGGGGGAGGTCCAGGGATAAATTTTAGAGGTGGGAAGGTGATTTGTGAATCTGAATGAAAAAAAAAAACAAGGGTGTATATGTATATTTCTACATCTATCTTTATTTGCATCAATCTCTAGATGAAACACTGATTTCTTTAAAAAATATTACTCTGAATAGTACATCGGACTCATAACACACAAAAAGCTTGAGAACCAATAGACTAATCTAATCGCTTCCTTTTATTAGTTTTCAGTTTCACTTCAAATGCAATTAACCATCAACAAAAAGCTACAATAATTAACATATTGTATATCATTGTAACTATTGATATTTCAGTTTATTTACAAGAATAGCATTCTTTGGGGGGGGGGCGAATCCGCCGCTGTAGGCCAGTTGCCCAGTATGGAAAAGGATTAATAAATGTTTGCTCCGTAGAACAGAATAAAACACGAACACCTGGGAAATCTGAAATTTATAACTAAAAACAGTAATGAAGTCTTTGTTATGTCTCTCGAGAGTACAAGACCGAGACCTCATCTCTCGCGAGACATCCAGGGAGCATCTCATCCAGCAACATCGGGAAAGGCGGGGCCGAGGGTGGGCGGAGCTCCGGAGGTGCTTGATGACGTAAGGCATCCAGTGACGTGGCCTGCGTGGACGGCTTTGACTCCTGCACTGCAGTTGCTCATGGCTGAGAAGATGCAGCCGCATTCCGAGCCCATTTTAAAGGGATTCCCCTGGGTGATTACGGTCAGTCGGCTCCGGCCAAGCTCCGCAACGGGGTGGGGAGGTGGGGAGGGGAGCGGGCTCGGACTCTTCGTGGGGCGACCAAGCTTGAAGCGGGAGAAGCAGAGTCGCCGCTTCCGGGAAAGCGGGCACCCACACCTTCCTAACAACGAACGGGGTGGGTGGTCTCGGACCCAGTGTTAGCCCCTGGCCTGTGCCACTAAGAAACGGCCAGAGTTGGAAGACTCCCTTGAAATCCCCCAGCCTTCCCCTTCCCCCTTCATTTTTACAAATGGAGAAAATGAGTCCCACAGCAAAGCACCAAGTGACTTGTCAAAGGTTCAGTGGACAGAGGGCTTGGAAACCTGGTCGTAGAACCAAGGCTGCGACTTCCACCTCTTTGAACCTCAGTTTCCCATTTGAAAAATGGGGTGAACTCCTAAGGCCCTTTCTGGCTTTATATCTGGGATGCAAGGCTGTTTGAGTGTTCGAGCCACGCCTCCATTTCCACCTGCTGGCCAGGATTTTAAGAGCCTGCAGTTAAGAGTTGAGATTTAACAGAAAGGTATTTTGATACAGGGAAAAGCTTTTAACTTTTTTTCCCCTTGCTTTATCCATCTAAGACTCAGTACGTTGCATGTAATGGATTTTTAATAAAAACGCATGATGAATTAAGAGATGACTGAATTTGTCAGAGGACCTCAATTAAAATCTGTTCTCTAGACCTTTGTGACCTTAGTAATATTAGTTTGGGACCTTGTAAACATTAGTTGGGACCTTGTAAGCCCCCTTGAAAGCATGGACTGTTCTATTTTGTTTTGTTTTTTTCTTTGTGATTCTACTAAGCCACCTTGAATATAGTTGGTGCTTAATAAAACACTTGTTGAATGGAATGGAATCAGGAATAGAGTCACTCGGGTATTATTAAGTAGCATAGGCAAGATTTCATCCCACGTTTTATTATTACAAAAACAGCACTCTTTACATTGTATCAACTGTCTTAACCTTAGGGCCTCAGCCTTCCTTATCTGTTAAACTGAGGGTTCTGGACTAGATCCTAGCTTCTTAAATTGTGGGTGAGGTCACATAACTGAATACCGGGGTCACGAAAAGTTTGGCAACAATAAAAGGTTATGTATACCTACTTTATATACCTTTATACCCAGAGTTGTGTAAAAATTTCTCAGGCTAAAATGGGTCACAAGTGGAAAAAGTTTAAGAAGTCCTGGACTAGATGACCTTTAGAATCAATTCCATCTCCAAATAAATTTATGATGCCTTTCAGATTCAACCCTGAACCGGGAATCAGAAAACTGGGCTTACAATTCTGTTTCTGATTAATTTTGTAGGTATGTGTTACTTGGCCATTCTGGGCCTCAAGCTTCTGTCAGTCAAGCTCTCAAGAAGCCCAAACATTTTACTTAATAAATGCTGACTAAGCACTGTGCTAAGCCTTGGGGATACAAAGAAAGAATAATAATCCTCTCCAAACTCACAGTCTAATTGGGGAAGATAACATGCACAAAGTTACTTACAAACAAAATAATACAGAATCAGGTAAAGCTTCATGTAGAAGTTGGGTACTTGAGATGACTCTTGAAGGAAACAAGGGATTCTAAGAAATGGTGAAACACCAGGCCTGGATAGTCAATGCAAATGCATGAGAGTATCATATGTCGAATATTGAGAAGGCCAGTTTGGCCCAATCAAAGACTGCAGGAAGTGGAGCAGTATAAAATAAGTATGGAAAGGTGAGTTTGAGCCAGGTCGTGAATAGTTATGGGGAGTCATTAGAGTTTACTGAGAAGGCAAATGACATATTCAGAATTGCGCTCCAGGAAAATCCCTGGTAGCTGTGTGCTCCATGGATTGAGGGAAACAAAATAAGAGACTGTTGCAGTAGTGCTGAGAGGAGATGAAGAGGGCCTAAAATACAGGTGCTGCCTATATCACTTGGGAGAAAGTAGACCTCAAAAGATGTTGTAGAGATAGAAATCAGAAGATTTGGCTGCTAAAAATGGAGGAAGAGTGAGTAGTCAAAGTTAATAATTCTGAACTTGTGGATTTGATTGACTGGAAAAATAGTGGTACCTTAAATAGAAATAGGGAATTTCCTTATAAACTAAGTGGTTGGGGGGCAACTAGGTGGCACACTGGATAAAGCACTGTCCCTGGATTCAGGAGAACCTAAGTTCAAATCCAGCCTCAGACACTTGACACTGTGTGACCCTGGGCAAGTCACTTAACCCTCATTGCCACCAAAAAAAAAAAAAGTGTTTGGACAGATGATGGAACTTAGTGACCTAATGAACAGGGTACTGGCCATATTATTAAGGGATTATAGGAGTCTTTTCTTTATCTATAAACCAAAAGAATTAGACCATATGCCTCTTAGTAGCCTCACATTTGATTTTTTACAGAGAGGTAAATTTTGATTTAGCATTAGGAAAATACTATTCCTACTAGGGAAAAAAATGGAGTGTAATGTACTGAGTAATGGGTTTTTCCTTACTTAATATTATCAAGCAAAACCTGTTCTACCACTTTAACTGTAAAGAGGATTCAAAGTAAGATGCCATTTGGAATAATTGCTTTTGATTTTTCAGCTGGTTAATAAATAACCAAGCATTTATTAAGCACTCCCTATGCCGTTTATTATGCTAAGTGTTGGGATACAAAGAAAAGGTAGGAAAAAAACCCCTTCAGATTCTAAATCTTTTATTTCTAAAGTACCTTCCAATTCTTAATTCTTGGATCCCGTGATAACATCATCTACTCAAGGGCTGCATAATGTGGGGACCATGAACTTTTAAAAAATATAATTTGAGAACCATATTTCCCTACAATTGATTTCCTTTGTAATCCTATGTATTCTAATTTATGCATTTAAAAACATTATTCTGAGAAAGTGGCTCATAGGCTTAGCCAGTTTTCTAAATGGATCCATGACAGAAAATCCTCCTGATTTTTAGTCTGTCTCATTTTCCAGAAGAGCAAGGTGTGGCTCAGAAAACGGAACAGTCTTGTCCAGTGTCATAAAGCTAGTCTCTGGTAAAATTGGTAGGCAGTATGGTATTGTAGAAAGAACGTTGGCCTTGGAATCTGGAAAGCTGGGTTCAAGTTCTTGCTTTGCTACTAGGTAGCTTTATGATTTGGGGCACTTTGCTTCATTTTTCTGAGCCCAAGTTTCCTCATCTGTCAAATGAGAGTATTGGACAAGATGATGTCTAAAATACTTTCACAGTCTAAGATGAAGCCCAGGTCAGATATCCAAACCAGTGTTCTTTCCATTGTGTTGAATTTGCCTCTCCCTCAAAAGCCTGATATATAGAGGTACATGTAGTTGTAGTATGTTTAGCACCACAGTGTGAATGAATGAATAGAAAAGCATTGATTAAATACATAACAGTTGAAAGCACCGTATTAAACACTGGATATACAGGGGAAAAAAGAAAAAAGATATGCTTTTTTCCTGTTATTTTGCTTTATCCCTTCTACTTCTCATTTTCACCATGTATTAGTATACATGCTTTCCCAAAGCACCCATCCTTGGCACCCTTAGTTCATATTCTGTTGTTTTCCCTTATTTCTTCACTTCTTCCTCTCAGCCCTTTCCTTTCCCTTTACCATGTGTGTACTTCTTTGACCTAGCAAAGCTCATGAGGCATTGCCAAATATCAAAAGAGTCATTTACAAGTAAAGAGATTTTTTTCCACAGTCTAGTTTAAAGTAAAAAAGGTATTGCCTATGAAGTGATTCAGGGTATGTTCTGCATGAGGTCTGGTAGCTGGTTCATTAATACCTCATATTTATTTGATAGTAATAAGTTTGTGATGTTTATTCCTTACAGCACACTGACTGGTCTGAGCCATGGTTATTGGGACTTTTAGGTTTCCACATACTTTGCCTGTTGCTCACGTACCTTACTTTCCAACGATATCGACTTCAGATTGGGCATTTCCTGTGTTTGGGTGAGTGAAAAAAACATTACTTGGTGCTAAGTTATCTATATGAAATAATAGTTGCTTCCAATTTCTATAGAGTGGAGTGACCCTGAGTTCTTGAAGAGTGTGATGGTTCTAAACTGATAATCCCTTACAAGTTGGAGAGGTTTTAAGTAGGAGCCCAATAGCCTATTACATGCTTGTCATCTGAAATCACTAGCCTAGGTGAATATTGGAAACATAAATGTGTTACCAGATGTTTGGGCATCATTTTTTCAGCCAGAGCAACTCATGAAGACAATCTACTATGGTTTATATTGGTGGAAGAGAATATCTACACTGATCATGGATCATTTAAGTATTGAAATAGGTAGTGCATACTTTATGAAAATGTCCAGACCCACTTACCATATTTTAATATTAATTATAAATGAGATACTATAAACTCAGTACCTTATACATAGTAGGTACTTAATAATATCATTGTTCACTTGAGTTCAGGTTTTGTATACTATAAGTCTTATCATTGAGTAGGCCATGCATTGAATTGAGTGTCTCTAGTTCAACCAATATGTACTTTCCCTGGTACCTTACAAAGTGTTACTAGACACTATACTAAACTTTGTCCTTTTCTGCCTTCATGGTGCTTATAATCTTATTGGACAGGCAAAATATACACTTAAAACTGCTGGATACTCACATCTTCCTTTGTGTTCCATTCCCACATGATTCTGTCTTCATTTTATTTCCATATAGAGGCAATTGTTGATGAAGAGTACAACTCTCCATTATATATGAATTAAAATGTTGAGAGGCAGTGTGGGTATAGTGGATAGAGATCTATGTCTTTGGGGTCAGGAAGACCTAGCTTCAGGTCTCACTAGCAGTGCCTCACTGTTACTTCTAGGCAACTCTCTTAAGACCATTAATGCAGAAGAGTCACATTTCCACATTGATGAAGGGAGTTTCCAAACTGGGATTTCCTCACATCCATGACATCACAATTGCAGAACCTCCCTACCCAAGAGATAGACAGAGAGAGAATGTTATGATAGAATGTTAGTGCTCAGCCAGGATGGTGCTCTGTACTCTTTGGTATACGTAGCACTAAATAAATAAAAACTGTCAATAGGCTAATGAGAGCTTATAATAATAGCTAACATTTATATAGCACTTACTGTATACAAAGCCTATGCTAAACACTTTAAAATTATTATCTCAAACTTTTACTGTTAAACATGCTTTTTATGAGTAAATGCAGTTTGGTCAGAGCAGTATGATGTGAGAGAGTCAAGAAACTTTAATTCTAGGTCTAGCTGTGTCTCTAGTATATCACCTTGAGGAAGTTAGTTGACATCTCTGAACCTCAGTGCCTTCATTTGTAAAATGAGGAGATTGAACTAAATTATCTCTAAAGGTTTTGTAAACTCTAAATCTTTTATTATTTAAAGTCCCATTTATGATGGCTAAGACTCCATGATGCAGCTAGGTGACTCAGTGACTAGAGCTCTGGACCAGGAGTCAAAAAGACCTAGGTTCAAATCCATCCTTGTGTAATCCTGGGCAAGTCATTTAACCTCAGTTTTCCTTAGATTCCTCAACTATAAAATGAGGATAACAACAGTACCTACTTCACAGTGTTGTTGAGAGGATCAAAGGAGACTAAAGTACTTAGTGCAGTGTCTGGTACATAGCAGGTGCTGTATAGATGGTTTTTTTTTCCCTCCCCTTCATCCTTCTCTCTGAATATAGAAGTGTATTCCATAAGACTTAACATACTCACTTTCTTACTTTAGCATTTTTCCTTATACTATTTTAAAAGAAGTTTAGTTTTTTAAAAATTATTTTAGTTATTCATGCCAAGTCATTTTCATTATATCTTGTTTCTTACTTTTTTTTCCAGTGATTTTAGTCTATTGTGCTGAGTATATCAATGAACTGGCTGCTATGAATTGGAGGTAAAAATGATTTAAGTTTATGTGTTTTTGACCTAGCACTTTATAATATATTCCTCAGTTTCTCCTAAGTTAGAGTTCTGGGAGCTGTTTCTAAGATTTTTTCATTTTATTGGTGCTTTGGAACAGAAATGTCAAACTTGCTACCCTTAACACAACCAGTTCAAAACTTCCTCCTGTGGCCTGAACGAGTTTAAATTATAATTTGGAAATGAATAATAAAATAAATTAAAAATATAGTACAACATAGATAATGTGTGATTTTCTAACACACACCCACATTCTTTTCTATTTGAGTTTGACACCACTGCTTTGAAGTATCCAGCCTTGTTTTGGGGACTTGTTTTGTCAATCTGAACAGGAACCTTCTATAATTTTACATCTTTTTATAATATGTAACTTTATATAACATTAATCATAATAATTTTCTATATTTCTTTACAGCTTCCTCATTGGTACTTTCTCTCTCTGACAGGCTGAGTGTTTGGGAAATTGGCAAGCTCAGGTGTCTTTACTAGCAAGCATTTTCCTATACAAATAAGATACCTCTGAGCTAAGTCCAAGATATTTTTTGAGCTATATTGTTAAGTTTTACACAAATCATATCAAATATATGGGAAAAAGAGAATAAAATGAGCCTGAGAAATTATGGATACTTTAGAGCAATATGGCATTAACAGGTTATAGGTAGAGAATGTAATGAAGGAATTTGAGAAATTACAAGGAAATGTAAGCATTTGACTAAAATTAATGTAGGAGCTGTGAAGTGATTTAATGAAAACTGTTACTTTAGGATAATTAAACAGAAGAATAAAAAGTACCAGATAGTTCTATAGTTATAATAATAATTCATATTTATAAGATGCATTGAGATTTATAAAATACTTACCTTACAACTGTGTAATTTAAGATTCTAAATGTGGATTCTAATCTGTTCCCCCAGTTTTGGGGGAAACTGACTAAAATCACTGATAAAACAAGTTTAGGTTTTTAAGGGTTTATTGGAAAATAGAAAGAAAAAGATTGAGAACAGAATTCCAACAGCCTGGCATTCCTATCTTTCCTCCAATTTCCTGTGAAGTCCTCTGTCGCTGCCACCATCCAGTCAGGAACCCAAAAAGCCCAAGAGCTCTCCAGGCAGGCTCCCTTTCCTCCTTCCTGTATCCTCCCAGAAAATAGGAGGCTCCTCAAGTTGATTGGCTGGTAGCCTTGATAGACAGCACCCATGAGCAAACGTCATTTCCTGACGCCAAGGAAAAGCCACAATGTCTCTGAGGCATTTTCCTCATGGTGGAGCTTTCCCACAGCAAGTCTCCAGTAGGTGGCATCATTCCAATCATTACCCAACAATCCTCTGAGATTAATAGTGGAAATATCACTTCTACTTTATACATGAAGAAATAGAGAAACAAAGACATATTCAGAGTGCTACCTATAGTATCATGTAATGTGTGTCAATGTGTGTACACATATATACATATGATAAGCCTTAAAAATAATTTTAATCTTTATTTTTTCATAAGTTTAATAATCATTTTCTTAAAATGATTTAATAGAAAACAGTAATAGTTAGCAAATATTGAATTCCTAGTATTACTTGGCATTGTAGGTAATATAGAAGTATAAGAAGTGATTTCTGATCTCAACAAACTGCAAATATTTCTTAAGTGGAATTGATTTACTCTTGAATTGAGGATTGGTTCTCAGTATCATCATTGTTGTCTTAGTAGCAGTACCAGTAGCATTAGCAGCAGCAGCAACAACTAGGTAGTATGGTAGATAGAGTTCTGGGCCAAAAGTAAGGAAGATCTGAGTTCAGATCCATCCTCAGACACTTACTAGTTGTGTAACCTGGGCAAGTCATTTAACTGCATATGTAAAATGGGGATAATAATAGCAATTACCTCCAGGGTTGTTATGGGGGTCAAGTGAGATAATAATTATAAAATACTTAGCCAAGTACATGGCACATAGTAAGTACTATATAAACGTTAGCTTTTATCATTAGTTGGAGAAAGAAATGGCAAACCGCTTCAGTATCATTGCCAAGAAAGCCCCAAAAGGGGTCACAAATAGTTAGAACAGACTGAAAATGATTTGATTTAACATTATCGTTAGTAGTAGAAGTAGTAGCTGTACTACTACTACTAATAATTGTACTATATGTGTCAGAAATACCATATATTATGCATTTGTGAAAATGTACAATGATTTTGATGATATATATTATATTTATATTTCACAACAAACATAAATTATATATATAATCTATAAATATTTTATTTTATCATAAACAGTATAATATAATAGACATATTACAAAATGTAAACTATATTGTAAAAATAAATATGTAAACTGTATTCTTCAATGAATATGTGATCAGAATCTATATTTTTCATCTAGTGTCATTCTAGACTGTTCTCCCATAACTCCAACACAGAAGATATACTTACTATAGTATATAGTATGTAGTATCAATGCAGTACATGAGGTATCTATCTATAATCCCTCATTTTTCCTGCGTGACCAGCCCAGTTTCTTTTCTGAGCAGAATTTCTGAATTTCTTGAATTTCTTCTTGCTGAGGAGTTAGTATTGCATTGCCCTCTACCTAGGCCTACCATGCAACTGTTTATTCCCCATCTTGGCTTACCTCCACTTTTTATTCTTCGGATAATATGAGGTGCCATAACTTGTATCTATACAGTTATACCTTCTACATCACGACTTTCTACATTGCAACTTTCTCCATCATAGTTTCAATATATCACAGCTTGGCATAAGAAATAAATGGAAATCTGGGGGGAGTTTTGCAGAAGCCATTGATAACACAAAAAAAGTTTAGAAACTCAGATATTTTATCTTTTAATACCATAATAATTCAGTCTTCTTCTCTGGTACAAAGGTAAAGGCCAATCACTTTTGTGCAGATTTTCCATATCATGGGGGCACCATGCTCCTAACACCCAGGATGTGGAAGGGATAACTATATTATCACCAAAAGAAAATAAGTATTAAATAATGAGCTTTAAATTTCTTTTTTTCCCCTAAAAGAAAACAGCTTGGGATCATCAAAATTATATACAGTTTTTCGTGTGTGTGTGTTTTAGCCCACTCTAGTCCTATCTAATTCTCCACCCAGGCTATCTATCTGCAGTGTGTAAGCTGTACGTATTTAAAAACTAAATCTAATCATCTATATGCATGTTATAGTATGGATAACAGATGTCTTTTACACATTTGATTTTCTTTTTTTTTTGGATCAATAGCCCAATCTTTGTTGAGTGGTTATAGAGCTCATTTAAGAGGCCCTGTTGTTGGTGTTAGTCCTTTGTTCTAAAAGAAGACCAGTGACATAAAGAGGGTGAAGTCTTGACTTATAATCAAAGCTCAGGCAGGCCTGTGCAAAATCATTAGCATCATTCTCTCCTCCAGAGTCTTCTGAGTCCAGTTGCAAGGCAGAGGTCAGGACAACTGATGATAGCCCCAAATTCAGTGGGAGACCTTGGCCTTTTTTAAGCTAGGGTCTCTCCCAGGTCTGTTTGTCTAAGGCAATACCCATTCAGTTATTAAAGGTTAGGTAAGAATTGAGGCCAAAGATGGTCTAGTTTGCCTTCACAGAATATTCGGTTCGGGAGGTAAAGACCCTCAGAGTTTCTAGCCAGAACAGAAGCAATTGCTATTTACACTCACTCTGAGCCATCAAAACCCAAACAATGAGCAAGTGAGGCTTGGGCTGGGACCTATTGACCAGTGAGAGCCAGAGTGATTAGGGTTAAAGTTAGGATTAGGGGTTAGGTTTAGGTTTAGGGAAGAGATAAATGTAGGCAGTTTCATTCTTTTTGAAATTTTTCATTGCTTACTAGGTCCAACATGATCTTCATTCCTTTTTTTAAAGACAGTCTTCATGATATACAAAAGTGAAGCCTCTGAGTTGATTTCCAGTCTACATGCCTTTCATTTCCTAGTCCTGAAACCTTATGTTCTAATGTTTTATATTATATTTTCTTCCATCCTCCTCATTTTTATTTTCATTTAGAAGATAGTATGTAAGTTTGTGGGTATATGTGGTTATATGGTTTGGGAAAAGACGGGGAAAGAGAAGAAAATAAGCAAGAAAACACTATGACATAATCCAGCTACCCTTATTTGCATCTCCAAGAAGAAACTGAAAGGTTTGGATGACCTACATATGTATATAAATTAAATGCATAATTATTTATATTACTTATCATGAGGCTCAGAATTTGAAGGCAGTAGAAACCTACAGGTAATTTTGAAAAAGGATGGTATCAGTTAAGGTAATTTCCTTCAGCTTAATCTCATGGTTTATATTTCTTTTTTATAAGTGCCTGGCCTCTTTTACTAATCTTGTTTCATCCATTTTTCTTGGCTGTTAATTTCTGAGTAACACAATTCACCTGATTACCTTGATAATGGGCCTAAGTACTAAAGGAAAAACAGTAAGGTGGAAAATAGATTCAGTAATTGGTTTTATGATGTAGTATTACACTGACCCAATCTCTTTAGATGATTTTGATGTGTGGGGGAATTTATTTAAAAGTTTTTCCAACTAACATTTGCCTTTTTTTTTTTTCATTTTACATATAGGTTATTTTCTAAATACCAATATTTTGACTCAAGAGGGATGTTTATTTCCATGGTTTTTTCAGCACCATTGCTGTTAAATGCTATGATCATTGTGGTACGTCTATTACAAAATCATAAACATTAATTTTCTCTTTCAAACTTTATTTTCATTTATGTGTATTGCTCACAAAGATTTTTTTTTTTTTTAGATTGCATGGGTACGTAAAACAGTGACTACAATGACTGAATTGAAGATCCTGCAACAGAAAAGAAAAGCAAAAAAAAAATGAGGAGGAAAGCAGAATAATGTAAAAGAATTTTTAAATTAGATTTTCTGGGGGCAGCTAGGTGGCACAGTAGAAAAAGCACCAGCGCTGGATTCAGGAGGACCTGAGTTCAAATGTGGTCTTAGACACTTGATACTTACTAGCTGTGTGACCCTGGGCAAGTCACTTAACCCTCATTGCCCCACAAAAAACAAACAAAAATACACAAATAAATTAGATTTTCTAACATTTTCTAACCGTCATTTTTGTTTCAGTATTTGTATATCATACAGTAGGATATATTGCAGTTGTACCTTTAGTAGGCTTATTGTTTGAAGCAGTCATATAGCCTTTTATTTCAGTCGTCACTGTGATAGAGTAAAACATCAATTCACTTATTTAATATAAATCTTAATTTAATATTAAGTGAAGCTGTTTCCCTCAGTTCTAAAATTGCATTATATTGATATGTCATTATTATTATAGTCTAAAGATATCCTGGGTGATGAAATTAGTTTTTTAATTTAAATATTTTTAGTGTTCTATCTCAACTATATATTTGTTTATTTAGAAATCTGTTTTGATTTTTTTGTTAAGTTAAACACTCATCATTTGTATCAGTGATGCTACCAGGTCATATGTAAGGATCCTTGCTGGGTATCTGCTGATTTATTAAATCACATACTAACCATATCTATGTTCTATTATATTTATATTTGTATTTTTAAAATTATTTCCTAATTATTTTAATCTGGTTCGGGCACACTTACCAGTGTTGTAAACTGGCTATATGTTTGACACCTCTGATTTATGTGATATAACTTTAAAAGAATTAAATCTCTTTATGTTTAACATTAAATAATGATATTTGACAAAACTGATGGATTGCCACTTGTTGAAACAGTTAGTGTTGATATAAATTGAACAGTGACCTTGTCCAAAACAAACTTTAATATCTTAAGAAAATAATCTCAGTTTAATGGACTACTCCTTAAATTACAGTCTCATGTGATTTGTACAGAAACTGTTTCTGTATAGATTGTGTGTGCAATAATAACCAAATAAAACCTGTGAGATAGAACGAACTGTAATGAAAATTCTAAAATATTTGTTTAAAAATATGTGCTTGAGTACAGCTAGGTGTCACAGTGGATAAAGAACCAGCGCTGGATTCAGGAGGATCAGAGTTCAAATCTGGCCTCAGACACTTGACACTTACTAGCTCTGTGACCCTGGGCAAGTCACTTAACTCTCATTGCCCGGCAAAAAACAAAAACAAAAAAATACGTGCTTGAAAATACTGTAAAAATTGTTTTTTAAAAAAATGAAGCGGGGGCAGCTAGGTGGCACAGTGGATAGAGAGCACTCGCCCTGGATTCAGGAAGACCTGAGTTCAAATCCGACCTCAGACACTTAACACTTACTAGCTGTGTGACCCTGGGCAAGTCACTTAACCCCAATTGCCTCACCAAAAAAAAAAAAAAAAAAAAGAAGAAGCAATCAATATGGAGTGTCCCAAAAGTTTGAAGCATTAATGTACTAAGACTTTTGGGACACCCTATATAAGTAAATATACACCAGAAAATTCTAAGAATAGGATAATGATAGAACAACCCTCTGTTTTCAGAACCTTATATTTTCAGAAAATATTATAAAATAATCCAACTAATATCTTTAAATGAGATATTTAATCATCCATTTTTCTTTATAAAGTTTGTGTTTGAATTTTGAGAATTTGGCCACTCAGAAACAAAATATCATTAATGTTATTTTTAAAGAAGCCGTTATAGTATGATATACCCTACTTTGTAATCTCACTCATGAAGTAAGATCCAAGTTCCAGCTTAATCTAAAATTGCATTATTTATGTGAAGAATAACAAGAGGTAGTTGTAGGTAAAAAGTATAAAAATATTTCAGAAAGCACAATAATAGTTATGTCGTTAACAACATGAGAGTATCTTAAATTTATCTTGTGCCCACCATGTTCTAGATACCATGCTACTAAGCACTTTACAGATTTTATCTCATTTGATCATCACCACAACCCTGGGAGAGTAGTTGCTATTATTCCCATTTTACAGATGAGGAGATGGAGGCAAACACTGTTTAAGTGACTTGCCCAAGGTTATACAGCTAATAAGTGTCAGAGCTTGGATTTGAACTCAAGTATTCCTACTTGGTGCTCTATCCGCTGTGCTACTATCTGCCTGATTTTTTTTTCTTTAAAAAAGTATCCCCCACCTATTTTAAAAATAAAGTGACAGGTCTTCATTTTTTTTTCCAGAGTGAAAACTAATATTTTTAACGTTCAGGAAATAAAAAGATCACTCAGTTATAGAATTTATGTATGAAAATTTGAAAAGCGAAATAATCTGAGATTTGGACACTGAATCCCATATTGTTGATTTTTTTTTTTACCTTTGTGGATAATTAAACATATCCTAGCCACATATAGCCATAGTTATTTGTTGGATGTTGCATTGTCACTTTAAAGAGTGGCTTAGCTAAATCTTTTTTTTTTTTTTTTTAAGTGAGGCAATTGGGGTTAAGTGACTCACACAGCTAATAAGTGTTAAATGTCTGAGGCCGGATTTGAACTCAGGTACTCCTGACTCCAGGGCCGGTGTTCTATCCATTGCAACACCTAGCTGCCCTGGCTTAGCTAAATCTTAAAAATAAACAAGGAGCTTTTAACTTGAAAATGTTTTATCAGCTCTCTAATGTTTGGTATCATAATTCTTCTTAAGTATATTCCTGGGCATTGTATATGAAGTAGTGTAAAGAATGTAATACCATTATTATGGTTTAATTTTTAAGTGAACATAAATCCAGTCTAATTTGCTTCAGGTTCTGAATATATGGGTTCCTGATAATTTGCATAATTTCAATAAGGCTTGAATATTAGCTAAATAAATGATCATAATATTCTTCAGAAATTACTAATTTGGGATTCTAAATGATACCAGTGAGGGAAGAGAGTTAATATACAGTTTACTCAATTTACACCAAAGAAAGAGAACATCATGTTTCATATGTAATATTTTAAAAGTGTAAAGAATTCATTATGGAGATTTGTAACTAGATTTCAAATTTGGTATTAGAGTATCATATAAAAGGAAAACAATGGCAACACCACTGTATTTGAATTTAAAAGATCAGAATTTGTGTCCTTGTACTACCATTGTTGGAATGATTTGGGGGCAGTTGAAGTAATTTTTAAAGTGAGAAGGGTTGTGCTTATTACCTATCTCCTTAAAAAGATATATATATTTGGTTTCACTGAAAAAAGGTTTAAAAATATGAATTTTATTTATAAATTAAACCTCATTTATATTTTATTTTAATTTTTATATGAATCTAGAACTACCTTGGGTATAATTTGAACACTTAGTTTTAATGTAATAAAAAATATCATTCTTGACATTTATTAAAACTGAGAGGATTGGGGAGTGTCTTTAGATCTTTTCACTTCACATCTGTCATTTGGAAATCCTTTTAAGTATTTTAAATAAGAAAAAAAAGAAACAAAGATATATATGATTTGATCTTATTTCCAAACCTGCTTGATATTTTTATATTCTATTACCTGTTATAAATCTCTTGGTTTGATTTGATTGTGGTTATTAATGGAAAGTATCCTATGAACCTAAATACCTAATACTGTATTAATCATATATAAAAAGATCATATCATGCACAATCTGACCAGCTGGCTCCTCTGCCTCTAAACTCTGTACTGCCTCTAAACTCTGTACTGCCTCTTCTATAAAATACAAATTCTTCATCCTGACATTTAAAGCCATTTATGTCTGACTCCAGTCTACATCCATTTCCATTCCAGACTTAATTCATATTATTTCCCTTCATGAACTGTTCCATATAAGCTGTTGCTGAACACAACATTCCATCTCTCCTTCCTTTGTGCCCTTCCAAGGCTGAATGCCACCCCCCCCTCCTCAGTCCTCACCCTGGGACTGGAATTAATTCCCTTCCTACCTACCCTTCACCTCTGGGAAACTTTAGCCTCCTTTAAGACTTCTTCTATGTGCCACCTTCTAAGGGAATCCTTTCCTCATAGTCCTTGCTGTTAGCGACCTCAAATAGTTGTATTTATACATCTTTGTAAATATTGGGTCCTCCAATGGAATATAAATTGCTTGAAGGCAGAAACTATTTTTTTTTGTTATTCTTAGTATCTTGCACACAGAAGGCTCTCAAAATACTTTTTTTTTAACATTAAGTGTTAAAAAAGAACTTGATGATATATCAAAAATGCTTTATCAAACCTTAAAAAGGAAACTGGCAACATTCAAAAGTCATAATCTTAACCCATTTTTTTTAATTCTGTAAATAAAAATAAATTAAATTCTACCCTATTTCAAAATGATTTAGATTGAGAGAGTATAATAGATAGAGGAAGAGTTGTGTTGACTTGGATATTTTTGTGACCCTTCTGAAACAATGATGTATTAATATGTAAATACTTCCATACCATCTTGTTGTACTTATATTTGAATTCAACAAAACATATTGTTAATAAAATTTGTTATGTTTTCCTAAAATTTTTTGATACTGTACTGTAGATTTAGAAATTGTGGCAGTGTTGTGTCTATGAAGGAGATGGAATAAGTTAATAAATTATGTGAGTTGGTAAGTAACTAAAACTAGGTCAGGATGAAGGCAAATTGCATTGGTGTTGTTTGAGTTCTATAGTTCTCAGATATTTCAAGACAAGGGCTGCCGGCATAGCTTAGTGGATAGACAGTTGGCTTTGGATTCACAAAGGCCTGAGTTCAAGTAATATTTCTGATACACTTTGGGGTATATGGTTATGAGGCAGTCCCTTAGTAGAATAAGTTTCCTTTACCAGGAATTTCCTATATAAGGAAATCCCAGGTCTGGTCCAAAAAAAAACAAAAAGTGTTGGAGAGGTAATGTGGAACAACATAAAGATCACTGGTGACTGGTTTTGTCATTGAGATCAAGGTTCAAATTCTGCCTCTGATGTTTCCCATCTCTGTAACTTTGGGAAAGTCACCTTCTGAATCTCATTTCCTACTTCTGTAAAATGATTAGATAGTTCCTGAGGTTCTTTCTTTCTATAGGATCTATGACCCTATGAAATACCATTACTTTCCTATTGAACTTTCATTGGTGACAACTTAAATATAGTTTTAAACAAAGAAAAGGCTATGCCTTCAATTATACTTCCATTCAGATGATCAGATATGTATCACTAGCTGGAAGCAACATCTAGGAACCACACTATCTATAAATATAACCACAGAATTTTGAAAACTAAGTCTTGTTAGTAAGCACTATATATGTGAGTCACAAAAGACAGTTCAAAGATTTAGAAATTGACTAGTTGTGTGACAATGGGTAAATTGCTTATCCTCTACAAGCTGAATATCTTCACTTTCTATTTCATGGGATGGTTGCAAGAAAATTCTTTTATAAGGCATATAAATGTGTCATCATTCCTTAATATCTGGACCTAAGAGGTGACATAGTTTTGCCACTTGCTAACTTTTTAACCTTGAGCAAATAAGCACGTCATCTCAGTTTTCCTTAAAGGAATTTGGATGAGGTGATTCATCTCTAAAAGTTCATTTTCAGATCTAAGGTTTATAATACTAGTCACATACTTATAGGTAACATTAGCCACTGTGAGAATTGGAATGGCACCCCTGCTGGAGAGATAGTATAAGGAAGTTACACCATGAGGAGAAAGCATGTGATTGATTTAGAGACCATGTGACTTTAGCATCTGGAAGTTACATCCATAGAACCAACTGTGGGACTTGTCAATCAGAGCTACCAGCCAATTAGCTGTGTGTGTGTGGACAGCCCTGTTTCCTGTTTCAATAATGGCTTCTGGGAGAAATTGAGGATCAGCCTCTTTTTGTCAGGGAATCTAGCTTAGTGGCAGATGGAGACTGGGGGGGGGGGGCAGACACCCTCTTTGTCATTCAGACACCTGCTTGGTGGTGAGATATTTCACCTGGGCTGCTAGGAAAGGAAATTGCTTTCTTTCTCTCTGGCTATACCTAATTAGATCTGAGTTAGGATCTATAGGATGCTATAAGGAATCTGTTCTCAATCTCTCTTCACTAACTTATAATATATATTTTAATAAATCTTTAAAAGCCTAAACTCTTGCTGAATTTATCAGTGAATTTAGCCAGCTTCCCTCCAAGATAGGGGAGGGGTGGGTTAGAACCCACAATTTAGATTTTAAATGACACAGTTTGGTGACCATGAAGAGATATTGAACCCCTCAACCTTCTGATCTTCACGTTGGGTAAGAAATGTTATGTTTATAAGTTTCTCCTATTTTCATTGATTTTATGTGCCTGTCCCTTTAAATTTTCAATTGGGTTTCTTCTACTTGCTAAGTACCTGCTAAGTACCTGCTAAGTAACTCCTAAGTACCTGTTTTTCTCTAACTTTAGTCTGGTTAATCAAAGGGGAATAAGATCATGTTACGCTTATTTTTGTGGGTTTTCTATTTTGATTTATCTTAACCTGCTTTCACCCTTAATTAATAACATTATAAAGCTTTGGTATTATGAAAGGACCAGCAGAGAAAATAAAGGGGTTGAAGAAAAACAAGAGAAACTTTATCATCACATTTGAAGAATCTGCTTCTACTGCCGTAGACAGGGACATATTTTGCAGAAATGCAATAGACAGCAACATATTAATATGAGATCTGAAGACTTTAGATACAGGAATCAAAAATTCTCTAAATTCACTCATAAATAATGTCAGTTCAAATGCTATATAAAGGTTTCCTTTTTATGCAATTGTATCTACATTTTAAAAATTAATAGTATGAGTTTATTTTCATAGATTTTCATTCTTTTTAGATTGTGTTTTAAGCCAGTTTGAATTTCACTGTTTTTTATTCTTCCAAGTGTATTTTGTTCTTCTAAATTGTTTTGTTTATCCAACTGATTATTTGATCAAATTATATAAAGCATTTTCTTTGGTAAATTGATTACCATTACAAGTGTAAATTAATTCTAGAAATTCTATTTGAAAATATTATTTGGAATTATTGCACATTGTATACTATATTCTGAGTCAAAGCAAATTATCCTCAATTTTTAAATCCATATGAGATTTGGATTATGGGAATTTACCATTTAAGAAATTAATTGCCTTCATCCATGAGAGGAATACATACAAGAGTAGGCATTAGACTGTCACAGAAGGGGAAACACGTATGAAGTCCAGGTACTACACTGACTTGGGAAAGGCCAAGAGAACAGCCTATTAATTCAATGTGCATATTTGTATATGCCTCTGTAGTGCTGAATTTGCTTAAAAAGCTTACTCTTTATATTTTAAGTATTTCTCAAAATCTTGCTTATGCTAAATTGCATTATTAAGAAAGGTTTAACAAAATTAAATGTAAGCCTAGCCCTTATTCAAATGATAATAAATTACAAACTAGAACAATTAAAATAAAGCTCTACTAAATTTTTAGAAATTAGATTCAATTCCACAGATGTCATCCAGGGCCAACTGTGTACAAATTATAGTACTGGGTGCTGTAAGATATTTAGGAAAGAATGACAGGGGCCTTTGTCCTCAGGCAGCTTAAAGTCTAGTAGATTATAGATTTACTGTAGAAATAATGAAGCGTATTTTTAAAAAATGTTCAATGTGTAGAATGCAATGTGTTTTCCCAAGGCTAGTTTAGAAACAAATACTACCTACTTACATCCTGCCTTTGGAATAGAAAAATATTGACCCACCGAATGCATCATAATGTTTTAGAAACAGAAGGGACCTTAGAGCCATCTAATCCAACCTCCTTTTGAGATGAGTAAAAGAGACATTTAGTGATTTATCCAACATGACAGAGACAGCAAGTAGCAGGAGGTGATTTAAGTTTTTATTCTTTTCACTTTTACCACTCTATCTCTAATGTTTCTTTGCACAAATGTTTCTTCTGTATATAGTTTTATTTTGAGGATCTTTATTGTTGTATTGAAGTCTTTTCAATTGTTTTCTTAAACGAGAAACAGAATCAGAAAATGGGAGGGAGCCAGAGATAAATATGATTTAGTGGCTGAAAGGGCTTAGAACCAAAAGAGACCTGGGTTCAAAGCCTGACTCCCACACTTACTAACTTTATGCTCATGGGGAGGATACAACCTCCTTGAAGCTAAGTTTTCCATATTATAAATGGGAATAACACACTCTTTGTAATTACACTCACAAGTTTATTCTGAACTTCAAATGACATCATGAGATAAAGTCTTTGAATACTTTCAAATGCTACATAAATATTAGTCATCATTAACTAAAGTTCCATAACATTTCATAATTGTGTATCAGGCAATATATGCCAAGCATAGAGGTAGAGGCAGTCTCTGCCGGGGGTCTAAAGAGCTCCTAGCATTAGAGTCAAGAATACCTGAGTTCAAATATTTCCTTGGTAGTTCAGTAATCATGAACAAATAACAACCTCTTCATAACACATGGGAAATGTACAAGACAATTTGCAGACAAATTATAAATCTGTATCAGTGGAGGGCATTTCCACTCTTAGTTCCCCACTTTGATGAAAACATAGGTGAAAAAAATAATAAAACATGGACTTAGTTGTGTCTAGTTTAGTTGGAGAGGGGGTATGGAAATCCAGAATCTAAGCAAAAAACAAATAACAAAATGATATTGCCATTTTGAGAAAATTTACCAAATTTAAATATCATTATGATATGTATGAAATCGATATATGATTGTTATAAAATGTACTTTTCATAAAACAACTTTGTTGAGAGGTATTCATAGCTTTAAAAGCATTTTGTATTGACCCTGAAACATTTAATTTTATATTTTAAAATGTTTGTAATTTTGTGAAAATATTCTACATGTGAACATTGTTTTCTGGCCTATCGATAGCATTGTATCAATTACAATTCAAATAATTTTCTGGGCAGTAAGTGTCATCTGACTTTTTCTTATATTGTTTAGCATTTCTTATATTGCTATGTATTCTAGCCAGGCTTGACTATTTCTTGTACACCCCTCTCCCATCTTTATAATTTTGCTTACATCTCCCAGGTACTTAACAGACTTCGTGATTCTCAAATCTCCATCAGTAGAAATCCTTCTGTCCCTCTGTTTTAGGCTCAACTCAGGCATCACCTTCTTGAAGCCTAACCTGTGACCTGTCCCCTGACTCCATGACCCCCCCCCAAAAAAAAACCCCTGATCTTCCCCTTCTCCAATTTCTAATAGCATTTTATCTGGAGCTCTCCTTTGAACAATTTGTGCATTGTCTCTTGCATTTATTTCTTGATGTTAGTTTGTATCCTTGTCTTTTTTCCAGTAGCCTGTATCTCCTCAAGAGCAGAGTCTATACCATAACTATCTCTGTATACCCATAACTAATTACAGTGCCACATCGGGGGAATTTAATTCATTTTGTCATAGTTGAAATAAATTAATTTTTTTCCAGAATTCCTGCTGAGGGAAAACAGTTTTCACTAAAACCTCTAGGGGGCAAGAATGCTCTACTAGAAAATTCAGTTGGGTACCTGGATTTTGTTATCTAGGTTGCAGATGCGCTCCAAAGTGCAAAGTAGATTTGTCAAGGTATGTTACTTCAAGGCTTTGTATTTGAAAAGTGCCCACCTCAATCATATATATTTACGTATTATGCCTTGAAAGGGTTTGTTTCGTTTTGTTTTTTTCTTCAAAAAAAAAAAAAAAAAAGCTCCAGGATTCTAAAACTGACCCTCTAAGTGCTTCTTTTTTTTCCTGTTCTTTGATTCAATTAACATAATTATGCCCCAAAAAGTCCATTATATTTTCCTCTGCCAAAATCCAAACAGAAACTTGGAATAGGAACAAAAAAGCCAAATCCTCCAACAAGTTAATGTTTCAATTAGAAAGTGATTGTATGGTAAGGTGATTATCTTCAGCAACAACAAAAATTAGCATCCTGCCAAAGTACAATGGATTGCCTTGAGTAGGAGTGTTTTATTGTGGATGTGACAGCTGAGAGTGAATGAAATTCACTTGTCAGAGATGGAGCCAAGAGTATTGTTGCTCAGGTAAGAGAGGAGCTAGAAGCTCTCTCATGTCCTTTCTATTGCTGTTTCCATGACTTTATGAATGTGTCCCTTTAAATGAGTATGTGGTATTGGCCCTGACTGCAAGCTTCCTAAAATAATCTTTAACTTCAGTAAGACTCAAGGGGGAGGGCAGCTAGGTGGGGCAGTGGATAAAGCACTGACCCTGTATTCAGGAAGACCTGAGTTCAAATCTGGCCTCAGACACTTGACACTAGCTATGTGACCCTGGGCAAGTCACTTAACCCCCACTGCCCCGCAAAAAACCAAAACAAAACCAAAAACAAGACTCAAGGGGGGAAAATGGAAGCAGTCAAATAAGGGAAGAGAGTGAAAAGGAAGTAAAATTATTTTCCTCATCTAACTTCCTAATTCTTTGGACTTATATATTTATGTTCTAATTTGCACTGTGTATACACGTGTATCTGAATATCTTGTCTCCTCTGTGTAGATTTTAAGTTCTTTATCAGTGTTCCATTATAGTCATTTTATAAAATCTTGAGTGAATGGGAATTCTAAGTGCTATGGGAAGAACAAATATACCTAATAATAAGTAATGATGTAGTGTAGGGGAAAGAGTGCTGGACTTTGATTTAGGAGATAACCTTGTTTCAAAATTTACCTTACTAGTATTCTATCTAACTCACTAGGTTACTATGGGAATCAAATCAGATAAAGAATATCTGCTATCACAATAAACCTTACCTAACATGATAGCATAAAACAATAAAGATTATTTTGGACAATTCTATAGGGGGAAAATCACTGGACTTAAAGACCTGAATTTTGAGAACAGGTTATGCTACTTTCTAGCAATGTGACTTTGGTCATGTGGTTTCCCATCTCTGGGCCTCACTCATTTTGTCTTGTAAACTGAAAGTTGGAGATGACTTTCATGGCTTAACTTTGCAACTTGGACATTTTATGTGATTCCATGAAATCCTTAATGTAAAATGCGGAGTAGATGGAAAGAATAGGCATATGTTCTCAAACATAAACGGCTGAATGAATGAAGGAAGGATCACAGGATGGAGAGTTAGAAGGGAATACTGGGAACATCTAGTCTAATCCCTTCAATTTGAACATCATTATATATATATATATATATGTGTATATATATATATATGTATATATGTATATATATATATATATATATATATATATATATAGTCTATGTTTGCCGCTCAAATGTGCTCTACTCTTTCCTTCACTTTTCTTAATAATGTAAATCATAGATACATAGATACATTAAACTCCTCCATATATACAACCCAGGGTCTTGACTTTGGCATGAGTCTGCATATTTTCAACAATGACTGCTCTTTCTTGGTACTTCTCACTTTTTTACTACTGCTATTCTTTATAGAGAGTCTGGCTGATAAGAATGAGAGTGATTTTCAGTGTTCATTCATTTCAGTTGTGTCTGACTCTTTGTGACGCTTTTGGAATTTTCTTGGCAAAGATACTCTAATGGTTTGACATTTTCTTCTCCAGCTCATTTTTCAGATGAGAAAATGAAGACAAACACGGTTAAGTGACTCGCCTAGGATCACACAGCTAGTAAGTATCTGAGGCCAGATTTGAGCTTAGGTCTTCCTGACTTCAGGCTTGGCATACTACCACTGCACCACTTAATTCCTTTAACAAGATAATATGCAACTTCCTCACCACAGTGGGCCCAGATAAAGTTTCTTTGAATATGGAGCCAATTGGATTGTTCTTATAGCCTGATGAGGAAGTACATACTGTGACTTTGACCTCAAGCAATTTAACAAAATCATGGAGACAAAATCAATCAATTTACTAAAGGAAAGTTGTGTATGAGACTTCCTTCTCGGAAATAGGTCTGAGTTTGAAGGTCAAGCTGTCTTAAAATTGGTTGGCTACAACCAACTATGATATATCATAGTATATTGAAAAGATCACTACATTTGAATTAAGAAAACCTGCTTTGAGTACTATTCTTGATACTTATAAACTGTGATTTTAAGCAAGTCAATTCATTTGTCTGAGCAAATGGTAAAATGGAAATAATTATACTTGCACTACTTGCAGGGTTGTTTTGAGGAAAATATATGTGTGCATATGTATATATATTTAAATTGGAAAAAACTATAAAATATAAGCTAACATTAATCCTGCATTTTCAATAGTGAATACCAGATTGATTGTGCTACCTACTCAAAATAGCAGCGTCTTCAGCTCAGCTATTGCCAGATGTAATTAATTTATTGCATTGACATATACCTGTGTGACCTTGAACAAGTAATTTAGCCTCTCTGAGCCTCATTTTTTTCATATATACAATGAAATTTGACTATAATTCTTCTGATTTCCCTTCCACCCCTAAATCTATAATTCTTTAATTCTCAAAGCATATAATGAAATCTTTATTTCTTATTTGCTATAGAGATACATTATTAATATAATAGCATGTAATATTCATTAATCTGAAATTCATAATGTATTGTACATTTGTAAAAATATATATGTATATATTTATATGTTATATACATACAAATATATGTAACGATTGGAATGATGCCACCTGCTGGATACTTACTGTAGAAGAGTTCTGCCCATGAAGCGAAGGTCTTTGAGGGCAAGACCAGGAGCCTTTTCTTTGGCGGGAGGAAGTGACGCGGACTAGTGGGAGGAGGAAGGAAGAGACTGGCGCTGACTCTGGGGCTCTTTCCTGAGGACGCTGGCGGAGAAGGGAGCTAAAAATGTGCTCTCCCTTTAATAGATAGAAATCTAGGCCTTTCTCTCTCTCTTTACCAAATTCTTATTCTCCTTAATAAATGCTTAAAAGTCTAACTCTTGCTGAAGCTTATAATTTATTGGCGACCACTCATTAGATATTTTAGACAGTTTAGCTAGAATTTTACCCCTTTAACATATAGAATAAGTCACAGACTAAAAGAAATATAATTGATGCCCTGTCCTTAATCTCAATGTATCAATCTAGGTTTTCATTTTCATTTTAAAGAATGTTCTAAACTAAGATGCTTCCTTATATCTAAAGTCCTTCATTTTCCAGCAGCCAAAGCATGCTGCTGTTCAGTTGTGTCCAACTCTTTGTTCTTTTTTTTTTTTAATTTGATTTTTTGTTTTTGTTTTTCTTGGCAAAAACACTGGGGTGGTTTGTCATTTCCAGGTCATTTTACAGATATGGAAACTGAAGCAATCAAGGCTAAATTATTTATCTAGGGTCACACAGCTAATAAGTGTCTTAGGTCACATTTGAACTCAAGTCTCCCTGACTCCAGGCCCAGAATGCTATCCACTGCACCACCTAGCTGTCCAGCAGCCTGTGTGACTCAGTACTTATTCTATTAGTCATTGCTCATATTTCTCTGTACAGGTTGTTATAACTAAGGATTCAAGGCCCTATTTCATTATGCTCATATTCACCTTGGCCCCTTTCTTATCAGTTGACTTGAGAACTTGTGCCCTCATGACTCTGATGGATGTTTCTTCTTCCTATTTAATGAATGTTTAATTTACATGAAAGTCATTTTACTTGACTGATTAATGCATTTTATAATCTGGTTTTCTGTTACAGCCAAACTATTTTCTCTTGGGCTTTGACTATTTTTTTCTTGAATACTTTAAACTCATTTGAATGAAACAGAAGTTTTTAATCAGCTTCATACCAATTTTCCTCAAAGCAGAATATGTTTTTAATTGTGTTTACATGTGTGCCATACACAATTTTGCCATACTGTTCACTTTAACAAAATTGATGCTTTTAGGTTGTAAGCTCCTTAAGGATGGAGAGAGACCATCTTGTTTACCTTTGTATCTCCCCAAATGTCTAGCCTAGTATCTTTGTACATAGTTAATTTTCAATAAATATGTTTAATAATTTAATAAGGGCTAAAATTTTGTAAGCTACCTTAAAATTCACGTTTATGGAGGTTGGAAGTCTTTGTATGACCTATGGCAATGACCACAGAATTTATTCTCTACTTTCTTAGTTATATAAAAACAGAATTATTTGGTTCTATAATGCTGAGCTCACTGAATACTAACCCTAGTACTCATGTAGGCCTTATCAGACTTTTTTTTGGCAGAGCCTCTCAAATCCCACACCCTACAAAAAAAAAAAGGTACAATTAATGCCCCACTAAAACTATACCTTTGCACCAGTTAGTGGTTTCCAAATACTGCTCTGACCCTCAGTCTCCTCAACTATATTCATGTACCCTGGCCACACATGCTCCATATGTGTCTAATACTCCCATTGATGGTATATAACCCAGGTTTATGGCTTTAAAGGTTCTATTAATACTTTTCTTACTATGTTATTCCATTCCATTTCTTTGCTTTGACCTAATTTTGTTCTATATCTGATACATTGGTGGGGACTTGTGAACTATGTTTTTTAATGGATTAAGGACCACAGAGTACGTTGAACTTTGTATACCTTTCCTGGAGGCTATATGTGCAAAACAAAACAGCCATAGGGGCATATTGTGGGCACTTTTTCAGAATTTCCATTTTCTGTGCCTATAATATGACATGATCCATTGGGAGCCAGAGGAGGTATATAATTCAGACTGAATATCCACATTTGGTCTACATTAGCATGTTTGGATTTGCCCAAAGAAGTCCCTGGTGTCAACAAGAAGGTAGGTACCTTGAATCTGTGCTTTTTAGATTATTGGTGCTAAACTATATTTTATAAAATTATTATTGCTACTTATAAATTCATGGCAGTAATAATTTATTATTAATTAATATTAAATATCAGTAGAGAATTGATCACTTACTACTAGTTAGCACAAGCAGGAGAATAGGCCCCAGAAGACCCATGCTGACTTAGACAGACAGCATGTGGTGTCAAGGAGAGTTTAGAAGCCCTACATTTCCTACACTGTCTGAAAAGAGCCCACACCAAGCTATACCATTCCAAGCCAAGAGAAGGTCCGGGAAGCCAAGAATGCCAAGATGGGGAACCTAACATGATCAAGGCATTTTATCCTCTTTTGATAGAGGCAGATCATTATACATTGATCAAAGCTAATTGGTTAGCATCATTCAATTCCATTGGTTGATGTGACTTGGGGGTGGTCCAAATTAAAATCAGCTCTAAGATGACATCAGGGGGAAGTGTGCAAAAAGACTCTCCCCCAAGTTGCTCAGGGCAAAATCCATCATCTAGGTGGTGGTTTGATCCCATCAGCTCAATTTAGCTAGACAAAAGAGTCTCCATTTTTTTTTTTGGTTGTTGTTCATCTAGGCTGGTCCCAAAGAGATTAGCTAAAGTTCCTTAAGAACTAGACTTTCTTTCCTTTCAAGTGGGGAGAGGAGAAAAGGGCTAAAACTGGGTCTCTGGGTCCCCAAGAAATTCATTATTAAAAATTATTTTCTCACAAATCTAATGTGACTAGATTCAGTACATTTTTCTAGTGTATCAACATTGATTGGACTGAATCCATACTTTTAGAGTACTATAGGGCAGCAAGCTGGGCCTCAGTAACTGGAGATTCTGAACATGAATATTTCTTATGCAAAATCTTAGCAAGGAACTAGAAGCAGTAGGTAGCTAGGAGTATCACAAGAAAGATGAATCCTCGATCTTAAGTATGACTTTAGAGAGATTTTATTTTGAACACTCCAGTTCCTGAAGAATTCTTGGAGGATTCTTTGAGGAAGATTGAATGAGTAGGGTGTGGAATATGCAACACATCAAGTCTACCTCAAAGACATGAGTCCATTTTGTCTCAGAAGATTGACATTTGAAAATTGGAAGATCTGAGAAATTTCCTTCACAGAGTTCTGCAGTCCACATGCATTGTCCATATTGATGATGGTGATGTAGCTAGATGGAAACTGGGAAGAATCAAATACTTGTAGACTACCAGACTTTGATCAAGACTAAACTGGGACTAGTACAATTCAAGTTGATTTTTAACTAAGTGTATACAAATTAGCCCACTTCATTCATTATATATACTGGCATGCCCTTGATGCCATGAAATGCTTTGGTTTCACAAACCATCCAACAAGACACCTCATTATATACCTGGTGTCATTATCTCTTAGCCTCCATGTGCTCCTTCACCTCCAGATTTCCACCTAGAGCAAAACTCCCTTATCTACGCTTATTAGAATATCATTTCCTTTAGGGTAGGGGCTATCTCTTCTTTTAATATTTGTATCACCCTGTTTATATGTATGTAGGTATGTGTGTGTGTGTAACTGATCACATTCTCTTTTTCTTCAATTCTGTGTTCCTAGTTGCTCATATATACATACATACATATTCATACATTTACATATATAGGTATATCTGTGTATATGTACATATGTATGCAAATAAATGAATGAAATTGTGAACACAGAATTGAAGTGGAGATCATAAAAACTTTGTTGTTGCCTTTTGCTCCTGCCTTTAATTTTATTAGAGGTTCAAAGAATCTTGAAAAAACTTGGAAATGGGGAAAAATGGAGCCTGAAATTTATACAGTTTTCTGGTATTTCTTTGGCTGAGCCCTCCATTAAATGGACATGAAGGGTAGATTACCAATAAAAGGATAATTAGGAATTAAAAGGAATTTCTAACCCTAAGACAAATGATTGTCTGGGATGGTGAACTTTAATTCAGCCCTACTCACACAGTATTTTCAGAGACCATAAATGTCTGTTGGCTCCACTTAGGTTATCTGTGGTCAAGGCTGTTGTGTTCTAAAAACCTTGACCTTTGGAAATAAATACTCTTCTGAAGAGAAAAAACCTCATACAACTAAAAACTAAGAGTTTTCTTTCCTTGTGAAGAGAAAAACATTTAAGAGTTTCCTCTAGGCTGATGCTGGACTTTCGTGGACCTACTTTTCTCACTAAAAGAGCTAAAATTTAAGCCTCTGGGCTCTAAGTTAAAAGGAAGAGAGATGTCAGGGCTCTCTTATCTGAAGGCAGAAGCCAGAGGCCCAAAGAAACTTTGCAACCACATGCCCAGGAGAGCAATACTCAGCAGTGACCACAAGACATATCTGTGTCCTATAATTGGTGATTTGGAGATAAACACTTTACTGAGGACTTCTGAACTATGTTTTTGAGTGGAAGTGGACCCAAAGAGTACCTTGAAATTGAAATTACTTTACTTGGGATGTTACAAAGTTGGGGGTGGGGGAGAAGTTGCTAAATACCTTTTCGTATGTTGGTATCAAAGGCATACATACAAGAAGAGATTCTCTTTGCACACCTGTGGTCAGGATCTACCTTCAACTGATCTTTTAGTGAAGTTTAATTTCTCCCTTATCTTCTTTCACCTTGGAGCTAAGAGCTGTGCATATCCCAGGGATCAGTTCCTGTCACCACAGGAAGCAAAATCTAGCTTTTGGCTCGACTTAGTCACTAAATTGGCAACTAAATTGTGCGATGGATGGAAAACTGGCACTAGAGTCAGGAGAACCTAAGTTAAAATTTAGCTTCAGACACTTCAGGAAGATGAGTCTTCCTGACTCCATGCCCAGTGCCCTTAGCCAGCTAACCCCCATGTCGCTGGATACCAACTTAATAAAAACCTTGTAAGGGCTTAATGCCCTGGATGATGAAGTAAGTGGTCACCTAGGATCACCGAGAGTTTTTGAAATTAGAGGCAATGAGGTAGTTGATCAATGATATTTATGTCCTTCCTCTCCAGATCTGTATCCATGGTTTTATGGCTGAAGTAGATATTGTAAATATTCACATCTAAATAATTCTTACCATTCCCAGCTATGTAACATTCCAGGAGGGAAGACTCCAATAGGGTGGCCAGAAGGGAGACTGATGTTTGTGTAGGTAAAAGCTGGAAAAGTTCTTCCTCATATTTAGAGTATTCTTCAAAGCTACAGTGGTCAAAAGCTATTCTTCCTTTGTTTTTCTTTGAAAAATGTCTTCTTTAGAGCTTGAGGTATGACTCCATGTGACTTGCACATCTTTGGTGGTTGAATGATACTTCTTTCCAATAGGTTTATCTTACAAAGCTTATGTGGTTCAATATGCCCAATATACTTTGCAGTTTTCTGTTTTCGAGGACAGTCTTTCACTTCTGTTTTTTCTGACTTCTTTTAAAAACTGATTGTGACATTGTCAGGGTGCAGAGATCTGCTCCCCTCTGCTCTTTAGTGGTTACCAAGTGATTCTGGGCTAGTCACTTAGCCTTGTTTGCCTCAATTCCTCATCTGTAAAATGAGCTGGAGAAAGAAATGACAAAGCATTACAGTATCTTTTCCAAGAAAACCCCAGATGGGTTCATGGAGAGTCTGAAAGTATTCAACAACAAATTCACTAAATTCCTTTTCTGATGCCTCATTTTAGCATGGAAGTGACCTTGTATATTTATTTGAAAGGTAAACTAGTGAAATTCAAGCTTTACTAGGTTCCTGCTAAACTGATTTGCTTAAGGAGATCTGTAAAATGTCAGGCAGCTGTGTACCTACTATACACACTTACCCTTCCCCAGCCTGAAGATTCCAGAACAGAGCTGCTGCTCCTGCTTTTCCTCTCCCAGGTGTTCCCTTCTCCTGACAAAGTCCACGTGCTCCTTACTAATTTTTTAACAGCCTTCCATTTTTCACTAAGTAGCTACTGTTAAGGATATATAGGCAATCTTTTCAGGGTACTGTTTAAATAAAACACCAGAACTAAAAAGTATAGATAAGCATATTCCAATAATATTTATCTTGCTGTCTCTGTACACTTCTTTACCACATTCCATTCACCCCATTTGAAGTAACAAATTATAGGCTTTAGAGCTGGAAAGAACCTTAAAGATAATCTGGTCAAATCCCCTGATTTTAGAGAAGAAAGAAAAATGAGATGTAGAGAAAGGGGAAGCAACTAGCTCAAAGTCCCAAAGTAAGTAGCTAGAAGAATTAAACCTAGTCCTCTTTTCTCTATAGCAGGAGTTCTCAATTTTGTTTTTTTTTTTGTCTCATAATCCCCTTACACTCTTAAAAATTATTGGGGACCAGCCAAAGAGTTTTGTTTTATGTCAATTTTACCTATCAATATTTACCACAATAGACATTAAAATAGCATATGATGTTAAAAATAGTTTTGACCTCACAAGGTCCCCTTAAAGAGATCTCAGGAACTCCAAGACCTCCTTAGACCACACTGAGAAATGCTGCTCTTTCCACAGCATTGTTTTTCTGCCTTACTCTAACAATAAGTATGGAATAGGCTGCTCATTTTGTGTGTATTAACTCTCACATCATTAGGGAATCATTTCTTTTTTCGAAGAAATAAATTCCAGTGTACCATTGTAACTCATTTTATAGATATTACTAGAAAATTTCTTGTCTCAGGATCCCCATGCCAAAACCACTCCTCTCCTTTTACTTCTCTCTTTTTACTATTAGGAGACGCAATGTTTTCCAGAGCTAAAGCCCAGAAAGCAAGTTGTACCCTGAGCTTGGCATAACAGAAATCCTTGTACTCACCCTCTGAATGATTTCTGCCACAGCAAAATCCCAGAATTGTTTCACATCAGCACCAGGTGTTCTCTGAGCTCAGACAAGCACCTGCAGTACCCATATTCCGGTCATGAAGCCCTGCTGATAATCAAACTTATCTCATTGTTATCCTCATTGTGAGGGCTATGGATCACTGCATAGCCGTTAGTATCGGTATTGAGATTTACCCACATTAAAACAGGTTTCTTAGTAGAAGAGGCCCTGACACATGTGTCTAGTTTTCCTCCTCCAACCAAATAATGAAAGCTTTTTGCTTATGACCACTATTATCTGAGGTTTTTTATTATTATTTTCAGAATTAACTGTGGTTGTGATAACCTATATGAGCTCTTTGGTATTTTTAGAGTTAACAGTGGTTGCAAAACCTCTGTGACTCTTTGGTCATTTGTTTTCACGGTTGACACTTGTCAATCAAATCTTTGACAGCTGAATAATGTTTTTATTATACTGTTGGAGCATATTATTTAAAGAAACCAGGATAATAGATGTTTTTTATAAAGTATAGAATCCCTTGATGATTCAAATCTGTCATTTGTTTTTTAAGCTTTCTAATATTTTAAAATGTGGCAATGCAGCTGCAACTAGATTCAATTTAATAAGTATTAAGTGTCTATTATTGGCTAAATATGTGCTAAGCCCTAGGAACATAAAATTTAAAAACAAAAATATAGTCCCTGTCTTAAATTTCTACTGGGTGAGACATGAAATGTGAAAAACAATGAATAAAGGTAAAGGTAAAACAAAGGTAAACTAAATTGCCCACTGTCATAAAGGTACTAAACTGAGACCATTTGCCGTGAGTTCCCTCTTCTCTCCTTTTCCTCATCTCCTGTTGCTCATATGTTTCCTTCCACTATGTCTTCCTTCAGCCTTATCTCAAATAATGCAGTGGCCTTACTTGTTATATAGGCTAACTTCTCCACTTATTCAAGTGATCCCATTCCATCCTGTCTCTTCCAATAGTTCCAATAGTTTCAATCTTTCCCTGTCTACTGACTCATCCATAATGCCTACAAATATGCCATGTCTCTCCCATCCTGAAAAATAACCCCTTAATCCTTTCATACCTGCTATCATCATATATCTCTTCTTCACTTTGTAGCTAAACTCAAAAAGGCTGTCTACAATAGGTACTGACACTTTCTCTTCTCTCACTCTCACTTCATAACCCCTTAACTCTCTGCTGACATCCAATCCAGCTTCCAATCTTATTCCACCAAAACTCCTTTCTCCAAAGTTACTCATGCCCTCTTGGTTGACAAATTCTCAATCTTCATTCTCTTTGACCACCCTTTAACCTTAAATCCTGTTGATCACTCTCCTCTCCTCGATATACTCTTCTCTTAAGGTTTTCAGGATACCACTCTCTCCTGGCTCTTCTCCTAATTATCTGACCACTCTCTCTCTCTCTTCTTTCTTTGATCCTTCACCAGATCATGTCCTTTACCCATAAGTGTCCCTTATGGTTCTGTCTTGGGCCCTCTTTTCTTCTCCTTCTATACTACTTCACTTGGTGATCTCATCAGCTCCAAAGGATGTAATTACCATCTCAGTGCTGATGATTCTCAAATCTACCCTTCCTCTCTCAAAATCTTTGCTGTCCTCTAATCTCACATCTCCAACTGCCTTTCATGTATCTCAAATTGGATGTCCAGTAGACATCTTCAACTCAATATATCTAAAACTGAACTCATTATCTCTCCCCCTAAACTCTCTCACCATCCTCCTAGTTTCTGAATCACTGTAGAGGGCAACACTATCCTCTCAATCTCCTCAGGCACGCGACCTTGGAGTCACCCTGCATTCCTGTGAGAAATGGGTAGTTGTCTCCTCTCAATGTGGGTACAACAGTCAGTCATACTCCCCTGACCTGTTTGTAGGATCCCCTTATCCCCCTCAGGTTAGCAAGGTCACATGGTTCAAGGAGCCCTGGTCTCAATAAGGTCCACTCCAGAGTTGTGTCCATATAAGGAAGTATAAGGTCCACTCCTGAGTTATGCCCATACAAGGAAGAGGGGTGGGGATACTGTGTTCTGATTAGCTAGTTTTTGCATGTAGATTGTAACCCCACCATTTATGAAAAAGGGGAAGGTCCATTGGCGTTAGGGACTAGGGTATAAAACAGGGCCTGGGAGCCCCCTTTCTGGGCACCCACTAGCTGCACACTAGGGTGCCTCCTTCTCATGAGAATGAAATAAAGAGCCTTTGTCACCTTGCTGCTGAGTTCCTGAAAATTATTGAGAAGAGGATGGATTTTTCCCTCACAATTCCTGACTATCTCTTGCCTCCACTCCCACCCCATGTCCTAGGCCTGTTGATATCATCTTTGCAGCATCTCTCAAATATGCCTCCTTCTCTTTTCTGACAGTACCACCACTTTAATGTAGGCCTTCATATTTTAGTGGCTTGCTGATGAGTCTGCACACTAGGGTGCCTCCTTCTCCCAAGAAGGAAATAAACAAGCCTTTGTCACATTGCTCCTGAGTTCCTGAGAATTATTGAGAAGAGGATTGTTTTCCCTCACACTACCTCAAGGTTCTCCCCACTCCAATCTATCCTCCATTCAGTCAATAATTTCCAGTGGCTCCCTATTGTCTCGAGGATCAAATACTAATTGCCCTGTTTGACATTGAAAGCCCTTCATAACCTAGCCTCTTCCTACATTTCTAGTCTTTTTACACCTTATTCCCCACCACATACTCTTTGATCCACTGACACTGGCCTCCTGGCGGTTCCATGAACAAGACAATCCATCTTCTCAACTGTGGGCATTTTCTCTGCATGTCCCCTATGGCTGGAATGCTTCCCTCCTTGACTCCAAATACTGACTTCTCTGGCTTCCTTTAAGGAAACTAAAACCCCACCTTCTACAGGTTAATTTTCAAGCCTTCACTTTTTAAATTATATTGCTTGCTTTGTATATAATTGTTTACATGTTGTCTCCCTCTTCATACTGTAAGCTCCTGGAGGGCAAGGACTGTATTTTGCCTCTTTTTGTATCCCCAATACTTAGCACAATGCAGATGCTTAATAAATGTTTATTGATTGACACTGTGTGTCTAAGTCTGGATTTGAACTGAGGGCTTCCTGATTCTAGGCTTAGCACTTTAGCACCACCTACTTAAGCTGAGTCTTCAACTGAGAAGCTAAAGTGTCTAAGAGACATAAAATGAGGGGGAATGAAGTATGAAGGCATGGAGATGGAAGGCAGAAGGTTGTATTCAGAGAAAAATAAATATGCTTTCTGGGCTGGAACACAGACTTTACAAAGAGGAAATAATGTGAAATGTCTAGAAAGGTAGCATGGGGCCAAACTGTAAATGATTTTAAACGCTGGGGTAAGAGGTTTGTAATCTACAAAAAGGAGCAATAGGCAATAGGGAGCTACTGAAGTTTGTTTTTGTTTTTGTTTTTTTTTTCCAGCAGAAATGAGAAATGTTCATGCCTGAGTTTCAGTAATATTGGTTTGAAAACTGAAAATGAGTTGGAGGGGATCAGGGAGACTAGATGAAAATAAGTCATTTAGTAGGCTTTTAGAATAGCCTATATTCTCACTACAAATGCTGAAGGCCTGAGAAAGCTTAAGGCAATGTTAATGTGGGGGACAGATTGAAGAAATGTGGATATAGAATTAAAGACTTAACAACTGATTAGAATTGGAGAGGGGTGATTGGGAAGAGTCAACGATGACCCTAAGGCTGTGAGTGTGAGTACCTGGAAGACTCTTGGTATCCTCAATAGAAATAAAGGAGTTTGAAGAATGGAGGGTTGGAGGCTGGAGAAAGAATGAATTCTGTTCTGGACATGAATTTGAAATGCCAACATCTGACTAGAGATGTTCACAGTAGGTATTTGAAAACATGTGACTAGCACTCAGGAGAAAGGTTAGGGCCAGACTTGTGGATTGGGGAGCTATCTGTTTAGATATGATAATTAGAGCCAAGAAAACAAATGAGGTCACCAAGGAAAAGGAATGTATATATAGAGAGAAGAGATCTGAGATCATAGTCTCATAGTCTTGAGGAGCACTCACAATTAAGAGTTAAAGAGATGGGTGATAATCCAGAAAGAAGACTGAGAAGTGGTAATATAGGAGAATCATGAGAAAGTGTTTCAGAAGCTGGAAGAAAAAATAGTAGCAAGGAATACAGATTGGTTGACAAAGTCAAAAACCACCAACAGGTCAAAGAAAAAAAAAAGCAAGTAAGACAGATGATTGGGGAAAACCATATTTGATAGTTAATAATAATAATAATCATAGAGATATTTTGGTTGAGTGATGTGGTCAGAAGGTATATTGCCAGGTACTGAACTCCTTTGTAAAGAAGGGAAAATGACTTGGGGGTCAATAGATGACTGTAACATTGAATTGGATAAAACAACATACACTGATGAAGTGAACTTAAAGGAAGAGAAGTATTGAATGATGGCTGGAATGGGAAGTGAGGATAATGAGTATATATTTTTTTCTTCTCTTCTCCTAGAGCATCAGAAGACATTAAAGAAAGTTCACTAAGTATTGGAAAGAAGTACAAGAAATCGAGTATCTTTTGAGGGAGTCAGATTTCTATGACTGCAAGAAGATGGAAAGTTTGTGAGGAAAGTTCTAGGGTAAAAGAAAACTTGTTAACAACAAACTGCAAAGTTCCAGAGGGGTGCGATGTAAGAGGAGGACACAGTAGAGTTAGGAACTTAGGAGACTGAAGAGTGGATGATGAAAAAAGACCCAGAAGTGACAAAAGATAAAATGGGTTTTCCTCTTGGGAAATATTTTGTTTAACAATATTAGCAAGGGGCTGCTAGGTGGTACAGTGGATAAAGCATCTGCTCTGGCATCAGGAGGACCTGAGTTCAAATCTGGCTTCAGACACTTGACACTTAATAGCTGTATGACCCTGGGCAAGTCACTTAACCTCAATTGCCTCACACACACACACACACACACACACACACACACACAAAAAAAAGATTAGCAAAGGAGAGACTTACCATAGGGCCAGGAAGTGACTGGACCTTGGCACCTCAAGTCACTTAACCCCTCTGGGTTTCAGTTTCTTCACCTATAAACTGATAGAATTGAAATAGATGACCTCTAAGGTTACTGTAATCAATTTGTTCTACTTTGAATACCAGGGAGCAGTGGACTGAGTGAACCAGAAGATTAGGTTGGGTTTCAGGATGAAAGGGAAGAATATGGTAGGTGAAAGTTTTTTGTTTTTTGTTTTTTGGGGGTTTTGGGGTAGCAATTGGCAGAGCCATTATTAGGAATATTTTCATATGTTGGGGAAAGAGAGAAGTGTAGGAGTGAGGGAACATTAGAAGGAGTCCAGGTGTGGATGTGTTGGAGCCAGTTTTAACTGGCTTGTAAAAGCCAAAGGTTTTATGTTCAGTGTGAACATTTATTTATACCTCAGAATGACACTCTACCAATCATAGCTTGATTTATTATTTTGCTCACTAGACTTAAAAAAAGTGTTAATGCAAATTCAATTTAAAAGTGTATGTCATACATTCCCTTCCCCCCTCACCCACTTAAACATTTACCAGCATACTCCTGGGTTCAGGCAACATGCTATGACACAGAGAATGATCTTACTATAGCTCTAGTTATTCACAAACAAAAGCTTGTTGGGAGAAGACAGGCTCTTGCAAGTTGGGATAAGCCACTGGATTTAGAGACCTGGGTTCCCATACTGACTCTGATGCTTATTTAGCTATGTGGACTTTGGGAATCATTTAATTTCTCTGGGTTTCACTTTCCTTCTCCAAAAATATAGTTAGGCTACATGATTTCTAAGGCCCCAACCAACACTAAATCGTCAAATCTTGTAGATGAGTTACAAACAGTAGTATAAAATTCAGAAGGACTTCTGGAATTTCCATGAGGATACAAAACAGTTTAAGGGTTTAACTTGAGCCGTCTAGCCTCTGGGAGTTGAATCAGTAGTGCAAAAGAATAAATGACTGGTTTGTGTAGGAGGATATACTAAAGTGGCTAGTGCCTTGCTGTTATAAATTGTACTTTAAAAGATATGTATTTAGTTGGTTATCTTTTACATAGTAGTTTGCTATCTGTTCATAGCCATACGGTATCTAATAAGAAATACTTTTTACAATCAGTACACAGTTAATTATTCTTCCCTTTTTTTCTCACCTCCAGTCACCAATTTTCTCACTGATTTTCTTCTGTTATATCTCTGGAATCCATCTGTTCCTTTTTATTCACACTGCCCTCATGCTAGTGCTGATCTTCATCACTTTACACCTTGAAAACAATAGCTATTAACTAGTCATTTTGTACTCCAATCTTTCTTACACACCAAGACAAAATTCAGGTCAGATGATATAAATCATTCCCCTGCCTGAAAACTTTTAATGATTTACCTTTCTCTACTGAACAAAGTCCAAATTCTCTTCACTGACATTTAAGATCCTTCATCATGTAGCCCCTTCCTGGATGCTTTTCCAACCTTATCTCCCACTTTTAATGATAAATTCCCTAAGGAACCCTTTGCTCTGGCCAAATTTATCTTGTTTCCCATCTCACTATGTAGATTTCTGCCTCTTCTTTTCTCACATCAAATTCCCCTAAGCTTTGCCTTGTTTTGCCTTCTTTTTCCCCTTTTTTCTTGCTTCCCCACTTTTTCTTCCTTTCTCCACTTCTTTTATTTTACATTCCCTCTCCTCTCCTGTCTTCTCCTTTTTTCTTGCCTTCTCTTTCTTATCCCCTTTCCTTTTTTCTCCTCTCTTCTTCTTACCTCTTCTCTCTTCTCCAATCCTCTCCTCATCTGAAGAATAAATATAATGCATGCATTATATAGTCTACTAACCAGGCTTTTTTCAAGGAAAGTGCTTCCAAAGTTTAACGTAATTAAGTCAGTGGTACCATAAATATGGGTGTCCCCACTAGTGAGGCAGATTGCAACCCATCCATGCCTGCCAGTTCTTTGCAACTTTTGTCCATGTGCTCCCATAAATTTGCCACAAGAGGCTCAACTAGCAGCTAGGTGGCACAGTGGATAGAGCACTGGCCCTGGAGTCAGGAGGACCTGAGTTCAAATCCAAGCTCAGACATTTAACACTTACTAGCTGTGTGACTTTAGGCAAATCACTTAACCCCAATTGCCTCACCAAAAAACAAACAAACAAACAAGCAAAAAAAAAAAAAAACAAAACCAAGAGGCTCAGCCAAAATGCTAGGATATTTCTTGGATTCCTTCTAATACATAGAGTGCCCACTGATTGTACTTTGTTCTTATTGATCACGTATTCCTTTGATGACATCCTAATTTTATTTTTTTCATAGTACTTTATTTGTAATATGTTGATTGGTGCTGGTCTCATATTAACCATAAATAAAAATAGGGACTTGTACCAGAATGTTGATAGTAGGAATACTGGTGAATTAGCCACCTAAAGTATCTTATAAGAATGGTTTGAGGACCCTGGGAATGGTATGTTTACTATCCTTTCTTTACAGAAAAACTTTAATTTTAACTTGTTTTTGTCAATATTCTGTATTGTGAGTGCTTACTATAATGAAACTTGGACCATATTCATCTCATTTTTGTTTTTTCAGCATGATTATAATACTTATCATTACAATTAGAAAATTTTAAAATGAAATCCCTTCTTAAAAGTTATATGATTAGGGGGCAGCAAGGTGGTGCAGTGGATAAAGCACCAGCCCTGGATTCAGAAGTACCTGAGTTCAAATCTGACCTCAGACACTTGACACTTCACTAGCTGTGTGACCCTGAGCAAGTCACTTAACCCTCATAGCCTCAACAAAAATAAAAACAAACAACAACAAAAAGTTATATGATTGAGCTAATTCTCATTTTGATGGTCAATGCTATACATATTTTTACATTTGATCAAATGTCCCCAAAATGATTATTAATATATAATTTAATCTGAATGCTAGATTTGGATTAAAAAATATATTTCTTGAATTATGAAATTGCATAAAATCACTTTAAATCCTAAGACCAAAATTGGAAAGTGAGCAATCCTTAATTGGTTTGTCTGTATCTCATGTATATATGAGTTAATTATAAATATAAATAAGTCAGACACATCAGTGTTCAAAGTACTTTAAGGAATTGGAAAAGTGATATAAAATGAAACATTGATTTTTTTTTTTTTTTAGTGAGGCATTTGGGGTTAAGTGACTTACCCAGGGTCACACAGCTAGTATGCGTTAAGTGTCTGAGGCCAGATTTGAACTCAGGTACTCCTGACTCCAGGGCCAGTGCTCTATCCACTGTGCCACCTAGCTGCCCCAAAGATATTGATTTTTTAACAAAGAAATTTGACTGCTAGTCTCTCTGGCTCCATAATATTTCATAACAACCATCACTAAAATACTCTATCTGCTTCTTCTCTTTGGTTTATTTTGAACTGTACTTAGTCTTTCCAGGAACTGTTATGGGATAGTAATCATAGATAACCATTGTTCTTATAACCCCAGGACTTGGGTCTTAATTGTTTTTTGAGTAAATTCCCTAACTTTCTCTAACTTTATTCCCAAGCCTGACTGGTGTTTGTTTGCCAACTTCTGCACTCAATCCTGTCCACAGGCATCTGACTCCTGGATACAATGTTCTTTTCCCTTTTGCTAAACAGCGGAAAGAGTCTCTTGATTTTAACTACAGAAAAGAAACAAAGACTAAGGGGCACCAAGCACCAATATTAACAAAAATGTGAAAGGCAACCAATAAATACAGTATCTAAGAAGTAGGGAAATCAATAAATTAACAAACTTAAAGTAAACACAAATGTAGAAATACTGACATTTAAGCACAACAAAATTTTTAAATGATCATTTCATTGACTATAAGTAAAACTGAACTTTTACATAGGATCAATAAAGTAGATAAACAATTAGTTAATTTGAGAAGAAAAATGTTTAGAAAAACAAGTTACCAAAAAAGAACCCCGATATATTTGAATTTACAATAAATGGTGAAATTTTTTTAAAAAGCTACCAGAAATCATTGTGTCCAATTATATGCCAACAAAATAAGCTGTCTATCTGGAGAGGGGATACAATAAGTGCAAATTATTAAGAAGTGACAGGGTAAAAACCAGAACAGGAATAAAAATTTTTTTAAAAGTTAAACTATTGGAATTCCAATATTTAAAATAAGAACCGCAAACTTTGAAAACAATAGGAGAGTAGGAGCCTTGTAGTATTAGTTTTGAAGATACACGTGTGAATCTAAGGGAACTAATTTTATTCAGGAGTAATTTTAAAAGATAGACTTGGCGACTAGATGGACTTAAATAATTGAATAAGGTTGGAAAAGAGTAAAGAACTTAAAAAATTGTAATGATATCCTGAACAAAAAATCTCAGGCAATCATCTAAAAAAGAAGACAACTTATTTGCTTTAGAACAATTTATTGGGAGGGGGGAAATGATAATGATGTCCTTTACAAAATGGCAGCTACAAATCTGATGACCCAAAAGCTAAATTAGGGGGATTGAGCATAATGTATATAAAGTACTTTGTAAACTTTGAAGCACCATAATAATGTTAGCCATTGTCATTGTTTTATGTATAAATATCTACTTATGTGAGTTTGTATATATGCATGTATATGTGTATGTGTATATATCCCACCCTGTTGAAGAACTATGTAGCTATTATTTCATTAAAGCTATATATTTAATTCTAGTAGAAAGAATGCATATGACAAAAGGTTCTAAGAAAAGTTTTTTTTTTTTCCTGAGAAATGATTGTAACTAAAGATAATGACCATTTCTTAGAAATAGTCCAGGTCATAAGAATTGGGAATACTAGAAATGTGAAAAAGGGGTGATTAGTCAATATTTGGGGAAAAAAACTTCTGAAGACTTCAAAACTAAAATTAATTGATGTTATTTTGATATCCAGGAGAAAAAAAAAAAGATTGCCTGCACTGTGGATTAAGATGTCAATTATAATGAAATTTGTGATTTGCTTTCTAGAAACATGAGTAGAGCATGAATTATATCAGTACTATATCAGAGTTTATCCAAACATGGACCCAAGTGCAAATGGTTGAAGGATTCCACTTAATGGTTTTAATGGTTTCAGTTTATTTTAAGCTTTTATATCTCTCCTGTATTGGTCCATCATCATATGCAATACTATTGCTTCACTTTGTGTTGTCATTAATTTGTCCTATATTGGTGTTCAGGTTATTTTGGGTTGTGTTATGATGAGTATGCAGTGCAATGGAAATCAACTTAGCAGTTGAGCCTGGAAGCTTTGGAGAGATGTCACAAGACATTTAAGAGGAAGAGAAGATGAATCATCTATTGACTGCTACAGCTGCAAACTAATTGGACATTTGCTAACAATGTTTTAGATCTATGGTGCTTAACCAACTGCAAAATAATGTCAACATGCTTTAAATGATGATAAATTTTGGAACTCACTAGGTGGACTAGCACCTGTTGAAACTCCTTACCATTTGATTTTTACCTAGTTTTGATCTTGGAATTTTTACAATAGCCTGAACACTTCTATTTTAGTAAACTCACTAAGCTCAAAGATCAAATTAGTGCAAGCAATTATTATTATTAATCATATTGGTAAATCAGAAATCCACCCAAAAAGGAGAATTCCATCTATCTACTTATTTACACCCTCATCAAAAGATATACTGAAATTGTAATGATGTTCTTGAGTGGCATATCCCAAAAGGGAAAGTGGGAAGGTTTGGAAAAGTCTTACAAAATAGGTTGCATATCTGAATCTGACAATAGGCTTGACTTCATAGGTATCATGATGTCATGTTGTATGAATTGGATAATCTGAAAGCAAATACTGCTCAGTTTCAAAACAAATTCAAAATAAATTAGATCCAGCAAAATCACACAATTACCAGTTTACAATTCCCAGGCCGAAACCTGGCAGAACGTAATATCACTATGAGAACATTTCTTTCTTCTCTAAAATGAAGACATAGTAATATGGCACAGTGGATAGAGCTCTGAGACCTGAATTCTAGTCCAGTCTCAGATATTGTCTGTGTGGTCCTGGATGAGTCACTTACCTAATCTCTTTCTAAGTTTCCTTAACTGTAAAATGGGGATAATAATAACATCCACCTCATAGAGTTAATGTAAGGATCAAATGAGATAATATTTATTAAACACTTAGAAGCACTTAATAAATACTTACCTATTTCTCCCACCACACACTTTTGTTCAGGTGTCTAACCTGTAAATGTAGAGTTAAAAGAAATGCTTACAAGGCCAAACTGAATTAGAAATGGTTATGATGAAAGAAAAGAATATGTCTAAGGCATCCTACCTAGGGCAATGGTAATGGAAGTTACGGATGTAAGGAATGTCCCTTTAACAATTTTTTAATGTCTTCATTTTCCCCTCCTCCACTGACACCTTTGTTTAGACATCTTGCCTTAATAATTCCTTAAGGGCAGACTTTTTCTAGGGCATTAACATCATAATTCTAGATTGATTTTTGTTTGTTTGTTTTTTGTTTTGCAGGGCAATGGGGGTTAAGTGACTTGCCCAAGGTCACACAGCTAGTAAGTGTCAAGTGTCTAAGGCTGGATTTTAACTCAGGTCCTCCTGAATCCAGGGACTGTACTTTATCCACTGTGCCACCTATCTGCCCCCTCTAGATGGATTTTTAATGTTGTCAGGATTAGCTGCCAACACAGAAACGGAATTTCAATAACTAAATAGAAAAATAGGTTTATAACAATTGAGGTAGCTTAATTTAGTCCCTGGACCTAACAGAATTCTCTGTCCTGGCCTCTTTTCTTTTTATATATCTTGTTTATAGCTGCCATAACATTCATCAATAGAAAAATCAACAATTAAAATGCTTACTCCTGCTAATAATATACTTAATAATTAATAATATTAATAACGTACTATTACTACTAATAATACACATTTCCAAAGTGCTTTAAGGTTTAGAAAGCTTTTATAGATACTGTTTGATTTTATACACACCCTGGGAAATAGATATTATTATGCCCATATTACAGACAAGGATACTGAGGCAGATAGAGGATAAATGACTTGCCCAGCATTAGTCATACAGATAATAAATATCTGTGCTTTGATTTAAAGGCAGGTCTTCCTGAATATACATCCAACTTTCTATCTGTTGTGCCCCCAAGCTGCCTCTACTATGTGACACAACACTGTACTAGCTAGCTATTGGGGATACAAAGACAAAATGAAATGAGTCCTGCCTTCAAGGTTCTGCATTCCATTGGATTACAGAAAAAGTATGTGTACTAGCTATTTAAATTTTAAATGAAAACTTAAGATTTTTCCTTTCTTACTAGCATTATTAGTAAATACTTAAATTCTAAGTTTAAGGTACAAATTTTACATGACTTTGTTTTGTCTTAGCAATGCCTAGCATCATTTGTAAAATCAGGACAAAGATGTCAGCCACCAACAGATGGTTAGTGGGCCAATAACACTCTAGGGACACTAGTATGAAAGTTGTGTACTATTCATCCCATGCTCCTAATACCCTTCCTAGCCCTCAGAAGGAATGTAGTCACATCTCTAACATCTTGTTTTCCTTTCCTGATTAACGTTTTGCTTCTCATTTATCAGTCGCCCTCAGCTCCTACTGCCCCACTTACTGATAGTTTATGCAAAGCTAATAAGCTATGGAGGGCATCATATCATCATCTAAAGCAGTGATAGGTCATGAGGCTTGACTTTATTTTTTCAGGCTGTGGGAATGTCCCTATTATACTCACCTCAGGGTGAAAAAAAATCATATGAAAACAAAACAAAACTCAGCTACCCAGTGTTTTTTAACCTATAAGGGAAATGAAAATCTCTTCTAGAAAGGGAGTTTTGGGTCTTAGGGTTATGGTGCCAATTGCTTAAATACATTTCTGATTGGTAGTCCATTGGGTCTGCAATGTATTCCAGTAATTAGAAAGTTAACTCCCAAGATGAAGTTCATGGTAAATGAAGCTTTTTGGTATAGGGCCTGTAGATCATGAATCTGTTGGCAAGGCTGTCCATGCATAGCCTGCAGTGATATTGAAGATTCTGATGGATAACTATCCTCTTAGTTTCTCAACAATAAATTTTTCTTCATCTGTAACTTTCTCTTATGTATACCCTTCAGCCTGATAACCAATTACCTTCCAGTTGTTTCCTTCTCCAATCCATTCTTCATGCCACTGATATAATTGTTCTTATGCACAGATCTTTTCAAGTTCTTCCTCTTTTTAGAAATGTTCAGTAGCTCCCTATTCACTTCTGAATAAAGTTCAAATACTCAGCCCATATTCAAGGCTTTCCACAATCTGGCAGCTTTCTGCTTTTCCACCCTTATTACATATTACTAATACTACTCTTCACAACCTCTGTGCTCTGTCCAGGCTGGATTACTGGCTGATTACATACATACCCACACACATATGCATACATAAGTATATATCATGTCTGTATAGACATATATGCATATATACAGATATACCTATATGCACATGAATGCATAGCAATATTTATATATCTATATGTAGAAAGATAGATGACAGACAGATAGACAGATAGATAATAGACATGTGTGTGTATATATATATGTATATATAGTGTATGACCACATATGCACACACTGACCTTACTTTTGCACTCCTGCATCTCTGTTCAACCTATTGTCTTTGCCTTATCTTTCTGTTTTTGAATTCCTCTTTGTTTTTAAATCCCAATTGAAATGTCCCCATCATGAAACTTTCTCTATTTCCCTGTTTACCTTTAGATATAATAACTGATTTTATGTCTCTCTAAGACTTTTTGTGAGATAAGTTTAGTATTGCATATTAAACTTATCTGCATCAGTCAACAATATTTTATTAAGCACTTATCTTGTGCCATACTACTTTCTGAGTAATAGGAACACAAATATAAATAGGAAGAAAGATGGTCCCTGATTTCATGTGCTTACATTCTAATGGGGAAAGAGAACACAAAAAAAAAATGGATAAAGGGATTCCCAATTCAAGGAATGGTAGAGAAAGTACAGGGGGCAGCCTGGAGAGGAATAAGACATGGTTGGTGTGGGTGCCCTTCTTAAATGGAGGTTCTCAAGAAGCCATTCAAATAGAAGGAGAGGGGGCAGCTAGGTGGCCCAGTGGATAGAGCACTGGCCCTGGTTCCAGGAGGATCTGAGTTCAAATGTGGCCTCAGACCTTTGATACTTACTAGTATGTGACCCTGGGCAAGTCACTTAAACCTAATTGACTCACCAAAAAACAAAAACAAAAACAAAAAAATAGAAGGAGAGGCAGCAGGGGTAAAGGGTTTTTGGAAGATATGAATTTCAGAGCTGGAATGAGGCTTCAAGATGAAAAGGTGAGGCATGGTAGAGGAGGTCTGAAATATAGCCTAGAGAGGAAGAAAATCTAAGAATAAATACAGATAACCATAATAACATGTTATTGTTCGATGAAAAACTATGAATGTCTTAACTATTCTCGGCAATACAATGATTCAAGACAATCCCAAAGGACTGATAATCAAACATACTATCCACCTCCAAAGAAAGAAATGCTGGTGATTGAACACTGACTGAAGCATGCTATTTTTCACTTTCATTTTTCTTCCTTTTATTGAAGTTGTCTTATAAAAAATTACTAATATGGAAATGTTTTACATAATTGCACATATATAACCTATATCTGATTGCTTACCACCTCAGGGAGGGGAGTGAGGAGGGAGAGATAAACTTTGAAACTCAAATCTTTAAATAAAAATGTTTTATTAAAAAAAATAGGTGAAAAAACAAAGGAGTTTACTTAAAGTGGAACACCTTCTTCCAAGGGTAGTTATTGTTGAAAACCACACAATATGTTTTTAGTACCTAAAAGACTAAAGCTATTATGATAGAATAAGGGACAATGGGTTGATATCATTTGGTCATGCCCAGCACCCCCTCAAATCACACCAAGAAGACTACTCACTGCATTCACTACATGATCCTCACTGAGAAATTTTCACAGATCATGGATCTGGTGATAAAATTTGATGAAGCTTCTAAGTAACACATTGTTAGAGCTTCTGTTTCTATCTAAAACTTGTAATTAGACTAATTTAAGCTGTAAAACTAATGAGGCTTAAGATGATTACCTTAGGAAACAAGCAACAGAACACTTTAAAGCAGAATGATTTAAATGTGGAGGCTTTCAGGTAGAGAAGTTGCCATTTTCATGAAGAGTAAAGGGCAGAGGAAAAGAGCAGTGATACTCAAGAAGTCCTAAGACTTGATTGCCTTCCTGGCCTTGTCACTTGTCAATTGTTTGACCTTGTCAAGGCTTTTGTTCTTTCTGAGCCTCATTCCTCATGTCAAAATGAGCTTGGACCCTGTGATCTTTAAAGTTCTGCTCAGCTTGAAAATTCCACTTTTGGAAAATGTCTCATTTTATTTTCATTTCATTTCTCTCTCTCTCTCTCTCTCTCTCTCTCTCTCTCTCTCTCTCTCTCTCCCACCCCCATTTACTTCCTCCCTATTTCCTTCTTATTCTTCCCCTCCTCTGCCCCTCTTTCTCTCTCTTCCTCTTTTTACTTTCTCTCCTAAGTTCTCCTCTCCATTTTTCTCTCTTTTTATGTATGTCACTTTCACCTACGGCCTTCTATTTCTTTTTCTCTTTCTGTTACTCTCTTTCCTTCTCCTTTCCTCTTTAGCTATTACCCTTCCTCACTCTTCTTCCCTCCTTCCTTCCTCCTCACCTCCTTCCCTCCTTCCTTCCTTCCTTCCTTCCTTCCTTCCTTCCTTCCTTCCTTCCTTCCTTCCTTCCTTCCTTCTTTCCTTCCTTGCTTCCTTCCTGGGATCCCACAAGAAAAATTTCTCAGTCATTTTTCATCTCTAGAACTGTTAGACCATATCTGATTGATTATTACATTTTTGAATAAGTAGTTCATTATGAAAAATCATAAATGTCAATATAATTAATTAATTTGATTTGTAACTATATTAAAATAGATTAATCTCAACATATAGAAAGGATAAGCTTTCAGTCACTCTTAAATTTCTCTCAAGTATTTTTTTCTGATCATTTTCCTCATATATTTGTATTCCTCTCCTGCTATTTTTACTTTCCTTTATTTCAAAAAAGACTTTTCATATTTCTTTAAATCCTTCATACTTGTTAATCCTTATATTATCTGTTATGATGCTTTTTGTGCAATTGCATTAAGTTAATACCGATTTTTAATCATTCTCTTATTTTTGCATATTTAAGTTTCTTCCAATATTTTATGTAATTTTAAATACTGCTGCTATGAAAATCTTTGAAACAAATAGATTTTTGGTTTGTTTTAGATAACAATGTTAAAGCATAATCCATCAAATGGAACTATTGAATCAGAAGTTATTGTCATTTTGGTAACTTTGCACTCTGCTAAATTGTTCTCTAAAGGTCAGCTTGTTACATAGAGGTAGTGTTGGCTTTGGAATGAGAAGATATGGGTATAAATCCCACCTCTGGCAATTATTACCAGTATTGTCTTGGAGAAATCATTTAACCTTCCTAGGTCTTACTTTCTAATATAAAAACTGGAGTGTGTGGAATGGATGAACTCTGAGGTTTATTCCAACTTTAAATCTATAATTTATGATCAAAAAGATTCTACACATCTGAAATGCCATCATCAATCAATGAATTTACCTGTTTTATTATGACTTTAGCAACAATGAATTTTGTTGCTTTTAATTATTATTATTATTATTATTATTATTTGCCAATTTGATGGGTATGGTCCAACAAACTTCTTTAAATTCAAATATTTTTCTCACTAATTAACAAACAATTTTTTCAAATAATTATTAACAATTTGTGCTTTCCCTTAAAAACTGTCTTTTCTTATTCTTTTACCACCAGATTTGGTAATTACCCTTGTGAATTTCATTTGTCTATTTATTCATTCATTCATTCGTTTGTTTATTTAGCTATTTAAAAATTTTATTTATTTTTTTAATTTGCAGGGCAATTACAGTTAAGTGACTTGCCCAAGGTCACACAGCTAGTAAGTGTCAAGTGTTTGAGGCTGGGTTTGAACTCAGGTCCTCCTGAATCCAGGGCCAGTGCCTTATCTACTGTACCACCTAGCTGCCCTATTTATTTTATTTTAAACAAGAAATGAAACAGGTGTTTCTGTAACATAGTAGAAAAGATAAAAAGATAATAACATATGAAACTGCGAATCTATTATATACAACTTGCTATTCCCTTTAAATATAGTTGTGAAAAGATCCAACCATTCTGGAGAGCAATTTGGAACTACGCCCAAAGAACTATAGAACTCTGCATAACTTTTGATCCAGAAATACCACTGCTAGGTTTATATCCCAAAGACAATCCCCCAAAAGAGAAAAAGAGCTGTTTGTACAAAAATATTTATAGCAGCTCTTTTGTGTTGGCTAAGAATTGGAAATCAAAGGAATGCCCCTCAATTGGGGAATGGCTAAACAAGCTGTGGTATATGATTGTAATGGAATATTATTGTATTATAAGAAATGACAAGCAGAATGACTCCAGAAAGGCATGGAAAGACATGTATGAAATGATGTATTGTGAAGTAAGCAGAACCAAGCAAACATTGTACTCAGAGACAGCAATATTTTTTGATGAAGAAATGTGAATGACGACTATAAATTGTGCATGTATGTATGCATATATATTTCTATCTTCTTTCATCCTTTGTATAATTATTTTTATGTTTAATTAGTCTTTTATTTCATGTTTCATCCTTTGGAATAGGGTTTTTTGTGCTAAAACTATGATAAAACTGGAATTTACTGATATATGGTATGACATGTGGATCCTAATCTATTTTCCAGTAAACTGCTCATTCCCAAGTATGTTTGTTCTGCAAACATAAAGATTTATTAATCCTTTCTTAGTCTTAATTTCCTATGTTAGAAAACTAGTATTTTTATATATTTCACTGAAGATCACGTAAATCTTTTTTTTAATTGTCATTTCTTTATCTTTGTCTTTCTCAGTTTTGATCATTGCTACATTGCAATAGATTTTTAAATTTAGAAGTACAATACCACCCTAATTAGCTTTTGTTTTCATAATTATTTGCCACAATAATCCAAGACAATTCTGAAGGACTTATTATGAAAAATGTAATACATCTACAGAGAAAGAACTGATGGTATCTGAACACAGATTGAGGCATAATTTTTTTGTTAATTCCTTTTCCTAATTTTTTGTCTGATTTCTTTCACAATCTGACTAATGTGGAAATGTTTTGCATGACTATACATGTATAACTCATAATGAATTACTTAAGTTCTTAAAGGTGGTGGTGGGGAGGGAGGGAGAATTTGGAATGCAAAGTTTTAAAAAACAATGTTAAAATTTGTTTTTACATGTAATTTTGGGGAAATAACAATAAAATTCTAAATAACAGAATTATTTGCTACCAAAAAAAGAGCTGATATAAATGTTTTGGGGTTTTTTTTTGGTTGTTTTTGTTGTTGTTTTGGTTCAAATAACTCCTTTTCTCTCTCTTTTTTTTTTTGACCTCTTTGCAATAGAGACCTAGTAGTGGTATTGCTATGTCAAAGGGTATACACAGTTTTTATAGTCCTTTGGACAAAGTTCCAAATTGTTCTTCAGAATGATTGGACTAGGTCACACCTCCAACAACAGTATGTTAGTGTCCAATTTTTCCATATCCTCTTCACCATTTGTCATTTTCCTTTTCTGTCAAATTAGTCAATCTGAGAGGTGTGAGGTGATATCTTAGAATTATTTTAATTTGCATTTCCCTACTCAGTAGTTATTTTTAGAGCCTTTTTTATATGACTTCTGATAGATTTCTTCTGAATATTTCTTTTTCATATCCTTTGACCATTTATCAACTGGGGAATGGCTCTTATTTATATAAATTTGACTCAGTTCCCTATATAATTGAGAAATGAAATCTATAAGAAAAAGGTTGCAAACATTTCCCCCTAGTTTTTTGTCTAATTTTAGCTGTATTACTTTAGTTTATGAAACAGCTTTTGTTTTTTAAATTTCATGTAATAAAAAGTATCTATTTTTCTTCCGTTATCTCCTCTGTCTCTTTTTTGGTCATAAATTCTTCCCTTATCCATAGATCTGAACCATATATATTTTTCTATGCTCCCTTAATTTACTTATGATATCACTCTTTATGTCTAAATCATTTATCCATTTTGACCTTATCTTGGTATATGGTGTGAGATGTTGGTCTATACCTAGTTCACATATATAAATATATATATGGACATATAGATATGTTCACATATACATGCACATATATACATAAACACCTATATAATTATATATAGTTAAATTACACATAACTATAGATATATAATTATATGTATGTGTTATATTTTTGAAAAATAAAAGAACTGAGAAAACTGTATATACATCATTTATGGAGTGGCTGAATAAACTGCAGTATATGATTGTAATAAAATAGTATAATGTTATAATAAATGAGGATTATGAAGAATTCAGTCAAGCTTGGGAAGTCTTGTATAGTCTGATGCAGAGTGAAGTAAATATAATCAGGAATACTTTTTCCACAATGACCAAAATAAGATAAATGAAAAAAAATACCAAAAGGTTTTGAAATCAATGTTGTGCTTGATTAATTATGTCTTGAGAAGATTGATGCAAATGTAACTACAGTCCCAAAGCCCATTGATATGGGACTCTTTCCTTAATGGTATAGATAAATGTCCCAAGACTGTGAAGAGTAGACTTGAGTTGGTAAGAGTAGAAAGGGAGAGATAGATTGTACTTCTTTTATCTTAAAGAGGAGAGATAGTAGACTACAGGAATTTAAGAAAATGTTCTGTTCTCTGCAAGCCTTCCTTCACACCCACTCATTCTTTTTACATTTCTTTAAACACGGGAAAAGCCTCACATTTAGAGAGAATGTTTTATGTGCAAAAATAAATAAAGAGGGGGAAGCTAGGTGGTACAGTGGATAAGGCATTGGCCTTGGATTCAGGAGGACCTGAGTTCAAATCCAGCCTCAGACACTTGACACGTTTTAGCTGTGTGACCCTGGGCAAGTCACATAACCCTCATTGCCCTGCAAAAAGAAAGAAAGAAAGAAAGAAAGAAAGAAAGAAAGAAAGAAAGAAAGAAAGAAAGAAAGAAAGAAAGAAAGAAAGAAAGAAAGAAAGAAAAAGAAAGAAATGATAGGGTGATAGTGGTGGTGAGTTGGAGAATGGAGGTTGTTATGAAGGGACTAGTGAGAGAGTAGTGTAACAGGGTTTGGGTAGGGGTTGACTATTCCTACATAAGCTGGTGTTACAGGTAAAAATCAAATTGAAGAGAGAGCTGGTTAGCAAGTTTGCAATGTTTCCTTGGACTTGACTCTCTTACAAGCAGCTTTCAATATCAAGAGGTGGAAGGTGTAGTGAAGAAAACATATGTTGAGACAGATTTAAGCTTCATGAAATGGGAAAAAATACAAAAAAAAATACCCAAAGATGTCCCAAAATGAAATGGGTTTCCTCAAGAGGCTGTTTAGATCAACCCTGCTTCCTCTTCCTGGAGATGTTAAAACACAACTGGATGAGCACTTGCCAAGCATGTTCCAGAGAGAATGCATGGACAAGTTGGATATCTGAGGTCCCTTTCAGCTCTCAAAATCTTTGGGTTTTTGTTGTTGTTGTTGTTGTTGTTGTTGTTGTTACTTAGTCACCAAAAGGTGAATTTCTTTAGCTTCATAAACATTAGTAATTGGCAAGAGGAATATCTTGGAATTCAGTTCAGGATATAGAGAATAATCTGGTGTCTAATTTTTAGACTCTATTCTCATTGGTTTTTTTGTTACGCATTCTGTGAAACTGAGAGAAGTGTGGGCTTTTTAGTCACTGTGCTCTAAAGAGCAAGCAATCATCTGTGTAATAATAACTGTAGGAAAGAAAAATCAGTCCATAAGTTCAATTTGTCAAGTCCTTTTAAAAGCAGTACATGGATAAGTAGCCTGAGAACACTGTCATATGGTATTAATTTAAATGATTATTGCTAATAACTAACCTGACCTTATCAGCAAACCAATCTGGCAACACTCTCATTGAGGATCTATGGTTAAAATGCTTTTGAAAATAAGAACATTTACTACTCCCTAGATTTCTGAATATAGCCTTCCATTGAGTTTTATTGCACTAATCTCAACAGGCTGAAAACTCTGAACACTTAATAGGGTTCCCATAATTTAGAATTTTCTGTTTCAAGAGAATGGACTTTCATAAGTAAAAGAGATTTTTTAAAAAGCAGTACTCTACTCATGCAAGCCCAATGTTCTTTGGATATATATACACACATACATATCTAAGTATGTGTATGAACACACGTATATATTCACATACACATATGTGTTTGTGTTTATCTTTTATCTACTGTTAGAGTACAAGCTTCTTGCAGGTAACTATAGGATCTTATTTAACTTTGTTTTGCCCCAACACCTGTTACAATATAGAAGAAACTAAGGCAACTCATCAATGAGGACAGCAAAGAACAGGTATGAACAAATAGATATCAGGAGAATATAGCCCATCGCCTACTCTGTGGCTATTTGTAGGCAATAGTTAAAAACTGGGAGATTTGCCCATGATAACAAGTGGCAGATTTTGAACTTGTGCCCAAGTCTTCTCACTTTTCCCTTTTTCTATTATACACTGCCTTATTATGAGAGGGAAGGAGACAATGAAAATGTATAAAGACAATCTACCAAAGCATACAACAAAATTCTCTTTTAAGAAATGTCAATTTAAATAGTTGGGAGAATAGTCAGTGTTCATGGCTGACCTGTCCCAATAGATTAAAAATGACAATACTCCCAAAGTTAATTTACACTTTTAATTTTATACCTACAAAACTACCAAAGGGATACTTCTCATAACTTGGTAATATTACAATTGGATAAATCAAAGATCTGTACTATAAAGAGAGATATGTGAATCAGTTAGGAATAAAGGGGGAATAGCAAATCCAAACCGCAAAGTATATTAGAATGTAGCAAAGATCAAACTCACTTGATTTTGGTTAAAAAAAAAAGTTCAATCAATTGAACAAACCACATGGGCAAGAACTGGAAAGGAATTCATGAGGCCATTTTTCATAAACCTGAACACATACATTACTTGGGGGAAGAACTCTGTATTTGATTAAAAAAAAAAATCTGGGCAAACAGGAAAGCCATCTGTGAGAAAGCAAGTTTAGACCAACACCTCAAACTATTTTCTACAATGCATCATAAATGAATGTGACTATAATATTAAAGGTCATATAAAATATTGGAAGAGAGATATATTATATGTCTTTTAACCCATGCATAAAAAGATTTTTAAATTAAAAAATAGTTATCAGTCATATATTTTCTCACACTGAAAAGAAAGGAAGAAGGAAAAAGAAAGAATCCTTGTGTCATATAAGAACAGCCAAGCAAAACAAATTACCTTGCTGGCCACATCCAAATATGTGTTTGTTATTTTGACTATTAGTCCATTATTTCACTGTCATTGAGGCAGCTGGTGGCTCAGTGGGTAGAACCATGGTACTGGAGTCCAGAAGACCTGAATTCAAGCCAACCTCAGACACTTCCTAGATGCGTGGCCCTAGGCAAATCACTTAACCTCTGATTGTCTGATAAAATGAATCCACTAGATACAAGGAAATGGCAAATTTCCCCATTATCTTTGTCAAGAATACCCCAACTGGGGTCATGTGGGGTCTGACATGACTGAAATGACTGAACAACAAAAAAAATCTGTTATTTGAAGGGGAACCTTCTTCATTAATCTTCTGAAATCATAGATAACAGCACTATTTTTTTTAAAGCAAAGAACTAGAAACAAAATATATGCTTAAAGATTGGGGAATTACTAAGCAAATTGTAGGATGAGAATGAAATAAATAATAATATTCCATAAGAAACAATGAATATGATAAAAAAAAGAGATGAGTAGAAAGACTTAGATGAACTTAGGCGGAGTAAAGTTTTTGTTTTTTATTTCAACTGGGCCTGACTGTGGCCCCATTTGTGGTTTTGTTTGCAAAAATACTAGAGTGGTTTGCCATTTCCTAATCCAATTCACTTTACAGATAAGGAAATTGAGGCAAACAGGGTTAAGTGACTTGTTCAGTATCAAACTGCTAGGAAGTATCTGAGGCCAGATTTTAACTCAGGAAGATGAATCCTTCCTGACTCCAGGCCAAGCTCTCTATCCACTTTATCACCTAGCTGCACTTAGAGTAAGATTAGCAAAGCCCAGAAAACAGTATCTTTTTCCTCAAATGGCCTTTTCTCAATCTCTATCATCTTTGATTGAAAGGAGAACATGATAGGACTGAGAGCTTGAAGGCACCTTAGAGATCATCTAAGGTTATAGGAACTTGAGGGGCAACTAGGTGGTCCAGTGCAGTTAGAGTGCTGGATCTGGAGTCAAGACGATTCATTGTCCTGATTTCAAATTTGGTCTCAGACACATTCTAGCTCTGTGACACTTACTGTATACTTCTATTTCCTCATCTGTATGGAGAAAGATATGACAAAAGACTTCAGTATTTTTGCCAAGAAAACACCAAAGGGTCTTTGGACAGCTAGGTGACACAGTGGATAACATGCCAAACTTATGATCAATAAGACTTATTTTCCTGAGTTCAAATCTGACCTCAGATACTTAATAGCAGTATGATCTTGGACAAGTCACTTAGGTTTACCTAAGAGCTGGGGAAAGAAATAGCAAACCACTCCAATATTTTTGCCATAAGAACAAAACAAAAAAACCCAAATGGGGTCATAGATAGTTGAACATGACTAAAAATGACTTAAATAATAACAAATTCATAGGATCATCAATTTAGAGCTAGGAAAAAAAAACACCTAGAAATTATCGAATCAACTTCCTCATTTTACAATTGAGGAAACTGAGACACATGGAATTGAAAATGACTTGCTCAAGATCAACCACTTAGTAAATAGCAGAGCCAGAATTTAAACTCAGGTCATCTGATTCTAAATTCAGAAGTCTTTGCAAACATTATATCATGCTAATTATTAAAATGTTCCAGAAATTTTAGCAAAGAGTAACTGAATGAATCAAATCATTAAGCACTGTAAAAAAAATCTGTCATAAAAGATTGAGAAGTATCAATCAAGTTGACACATGGACGGATTTTTACAAAAACTACTTTATTTGACTTACCATTATTTATGCCTAGAAAAATATGAATAAAATGTGTGAGTCAAGTGAGTATATGTGTGGAGAAGAGGCAGTGGTCACAGTTGGCTGAAACAAGTCTACTTGTATAGCTGAAAACTGTTGATATAAGTGAATAAAAGTAAATCTAATTGGCTAGTAGGAAATCAGGGATCACAATGGGCAAATTGTGCCCAGGCACTGTCATTCAATTATGTTGCCTATATTTTCAAATCTTTTGAAATGTGAAAAATTAATTATAAATTTTAATTTTAGTGTGAGAAGAATGAGCAGGGAAAGAAAATGTATAATTTTGACAAGAGTTTGTGAAAAGGGGTAATCTTTTAAAAATATATGAAAATCCGGCAGCTAGATGGCACAGTGGATTGAGCACTGGCCCTCGAGTCAGGAGGACTTGAGGTCAAATCCAGCCTCAGACACTTAACACTTACTAGCTGTGTGACCCTAGGCAAGTCACTTAACCCCAATTGCCTCACACACACACAAAAATATGTATATAGGTATATATGTGTATATATGTATATATGTATACATGTATATATATGTGTGTGTATGTATATGTATGTATGTATATATGTATGTATATATGTATATATATATATATATATGAAAATCCATACATGAAATGTCATGGTCAATACAACAGTGAAGAAAAAATGCTTACAGGGATAAATTTGGAATCACTCCTAAACTGCACCAAGGAATCATGAGTTAGAAGTCAAATCTTAGGGTGCTGGAAATACAGACACATTAATATACTGTTGGTTGAGATGTGAATTAATCCAACCATTCTTCTTTCTTCCTTTCTTTCTTTCTTCCTTTTTTTTTTTTTTTTTTTGGTGAGGCAATTGGGGTCAAGTAACTTGCCCAGGGTCACACAGCTAGTAAATGTCAAGCATCTGAGCCCAGATTTGAACTCAGTTACTCCTGACTCCAGGGCCAGTGCTCTATGCACTGCAACACCTAGCTGCCCCCTAATCCAACCATTCTTAAAAGTAATTTGGAATTATGTTTAAAAAGTGACTAAAATATGCCTCCTCTTTTTGGAGTATTCAAGGATTACTACCTCTGGTGGAAGGGCTTGCAAAGCCCTTTCTATGGCTGCTTATCCACCTTCAGTGTCTACACTGTGCCTTGGTGTCTACTGTGCAGTGGCCACACCTTCATAAACCATCTTGGCAGACAGACTAAACCAGGTTTAGGGTAACCAAAAGCCTCATACCCATTGGTGAGTTAGCGGGGTGTGGAATGGGTGGAGAACAATTTGTTACCACAGCCATGAAGCAATTAAAACAGGTTCTGTGGCATGCTTAGAGTGTGTTTTTGTTTTTGTTTTGTTTTGTTTTATTGTATATATTTATACATTACTTGCTCATTGTGAGAAGCCTCTGGTTTGTTACCTAGTAAAGGTTAAGTAAAGCTAATAATACAGTGATCTCTTCTGAAAGTACATGCAGTATTACACATCTACTACCCCCTCATTACTTCTTAAATGGAACAAAAAAAAATCTATTTTCTCTTATTCCACTATCCACCCCATTAGAAAACAGAACAAAACACAAATTTCTTATGACAAATGTTCATAGTCAAGCAAAATAAATTTCCCCAGTGGCTAAATAGATAGATGCAGAGATTTAGGTAGAAATAGATGATATAGAGATGGAGATCTATCTAGATCTAGCTATGCATGTACCCATCTATCCATGCATCCATCCATCTATCTATCTATCTATCTATCTATCTATCTATCTATCTATCTATCTATCTATCTATCCATTTATCATCTATATATGTATCCATTCATCTGTCTATTTATCTATCATCCATCCATCCATTTATCTATCATCTATCTATCTATCCATCTATCATCTATCTACATTTATCTAGCTTTCTATCTGTTTAATTCTGCACCCTAAATCCATCACCTTCTTGTCATAAATAGCATATGTGGGGCAGCTAGGTGGCACAGTGGATAGAGCACTGGCCCTGGAGTCAGGAGGACCTGAGTTCAAATCCAGCCTCAGACACTTAACATTTACTACCTGTGTGACCCTGGGCAAGTCACTTAACCCCAATTGCCTCATCAAAAATAAATAAATAAATAGCATATGTTATCACTGGTCCTCTGAATGGTCATTGAATTGATCATAGTTTTTACAGCTTTCAAAGTTGTTTATTTTTACAGTGTTGTTGTCATTGTATAGATTGTTATCCTGGTTCTGCTTATTTCATTCTTAATCAGTTTATAAAAGTCAAAATTGTTCATTTTTATAATGTTGATGTTAGAATATAATTTTTCTTCTGATTCTGCCCACTTCCCTCTGCATCAATTCATCTAAATCTTTCTAGGTCTCTTTGAAATCATCTATTTTCCTATTTCTTACAGCACAGTATTACTTCATCATATTCATATAACACAAATTATTTAGCCACTTCCCAGTTGATGGACATCCTTTTACTCTATGTTTTTAACTCTAAAAAAGAGCAGTTATGTGGTGTAATGTTTTATACTCAGAGAGACAAGACTAGTTGAAAAGCTTCTAAAAGACACCAACTTGAAATAGAGAAATTTAAAGATTTTCTTAAATATACCAATTATATGCAATTTAGGAGCAAGAGACATTTTGATTAATGCAATAACTTTGTTACTAGGGTTTCTACTTTTTGAATCTACTCATCATGTTAATTTTTGTTTGTTTGTTTGTTTTGGTGGGGCAATGGGGGTTAAGTGTCTTGCCCAGGGTCACACAACTAATAAGTATCAAGTGTCTGAGGTCACATTTGAACTCAGGCCCTCCTGAATCCAAGGCTGGTGCTCTATCCACTGCACCACCTAGCTGCCCCCTACTCATCATGTTTGATTGCTACTGCTACTACTGTTTCTCTTCCCTCCCCTTTCAATTGGGTGGGAGAGGAGTTAACTTTGACCAGACTGTATTGGTATCATATGTCTTTTCCCTTTAGCCTTTCCATTCTAGACCAAATAAAAGTTCCTTTAATCAGTCTATGAATAACATGGTCTCTAGTCTTTTCACTATCTCCATCACCCTCCTACAGAGATTCTGAAATTTAACAATATTATTTATTTCTATTTGCAATTGGTTTCAACAGATTTTATGCTGTAATCCTCCCAGGATCAGAATTTAAAAATTGATATTTGAAGTGGAACAAATGGATGTGATATATTCATATTATTTAGTACCTCTTTAGGAAGATTTTTTTTACATGAAAAATGCTTTCCTGTTCCCTCTCCCTATAGCAATAAATGATAATTATTAGATCTTATGCATGATGGGTTCTCTCTGTCTAGAAATTGTAGACTCAGGTAGGACTCAATCAGATACAGAATAGGGTTTATTTAATACTGTCAAAGCAAATCAAAACAAAATAGGACTAATCCACAAGTCAACAAATAGAAAAAACAAATACAAAAACAAAACAAAACAAAACAAAAACCCTTATCTCTGGTATGTCTCTGCTACCCTCAGTAATCTATGTAACCCTTCCCCTCCTCCCCCCAGCAGATATTACTACTGTATAATTGAGCTCCCTGCTCTCACTATCTCACCTCCAGGGGAAAACTCTGAAGATCCATTTGTTTCTAGATGTATTTTCTCTCATTTGAGCCATACCTTCTCTAGGGATATAAACAGTCTCAGAGACAGTACTACCTTCTTGCATTAAGCTTCCCTTTTCCTACCCTTCCCCAAGGAGAGAGGGCTGGATGTTTCTAGACTGTAAAATTCTCATCTGAAATGTACAAATAAAATAAAACTCCTAAAAGTCATGGGGCAGAAAACCCAGACTTGCTCCTTCATATCATGGCTCTGTCCAGTACTACTTTTTATCTTTAGCTCTTCTTTGGTTGAAGAAGCAGATATTGTCTGCAAATTCCCATTCTATTAAAAAAATCAGTTCCAGGAAATCCTCTTCTTGTTCACAAAATCTTTTATCACTCTACATCTGACTTCCTTCTCTGTTAGGGCCACATGGTTCTTCTACTCTTGGGGCCACATGGTTCCCTGAAGGGGATTAATTGATGTCCAGGCTTCTGTGTTGTTCCCATGTGAAGCTCTTCTTTTATCTGTGTTTTTCAGATCTTACTTTCTCTGTCTCTAGTTCCTCTTTTGTGGATCTAGTTCAAATGTATATATAGCCCATTGGCTCTGAAACCCACATAGATAATAAAAAGTCCATTAGCTAATTGAGAACTTATAATAAGTATGTACATCATATTTAGGAGGTCTATCAATTGCTGAATAAAATCTCATGTCAATGAGGATGTTCATACTTTGTATAAGGAAATATTTTCAATGTCACAATAAAGACCTCATCCTTTACCCTTATTAACCTGCAGACACACACATACACATACACACACACACACACATACACACACACACACACACACACACAGAGGGGGGGGGAGGGAGGGAGGGAGAAATGAGCAATAATCTTCTCTTGGGCCCATACTTTATGTTCTTTCTCCAGTTAAAAATTAAATCATGGTGTCTTCAGAAACATTGACCTACATCCTCAATTGTATACGTGTCTCTGGAAACCTAGAAAGGATCCAGAGTGTAATAGATCTCATAGAAACAGCTGTGTGATTCTCTTTCCTGAATATTTTCTTCAGTACCTTGGATCCCTTCAAAGAGTCATCTGCAGGGGCAGCTAGGTGGCTCAGTAGATAAAACACTATCCCTGGATTCAGGTGGACCTGAGTTCAAATTTGAACTCAGACACTTGACACTAGCTGTGTGACCCTGGCCAAGTCACTTAACACTCATTGCCCTGGGGGAAAAAAAAGAATTATCTGCTGTATGTAAAATTCTCCCCATGCTTTCCATTTAAAAATCTATCAAAACTTCTATAATCATCAATGCTTTGTGAGGCTCTAGGCTTCCCATTATTGTATATCTTTACTTATACCAAGACAAATTGTACAATGTTCCTCTTGGTTCACATATACCTCCCTTTGGGTGTTTAGAAGGGTACTATCTGAAGTCAACAAATGTTTTAAATAAAAACTTAAGCCTAAGACAACAAAAAAATATATTAAAAATCCATTTAAAAAACAAAAAAATCTATTATATTACAAATAATTATCAAAAACATGATAAAAATAAAAACAAACCAAAAAAAAAAAAGATTTAAAAAATTCCCCCAAAGAGCAAACACTCATCGTTGGATAGAGTACTAGATTTGGAGTCAGGAAGATCCAAGTTCAAAAAATGGCTCCAATACTTAAATGTGTGCCAATGGGAAAATCATTTAATCTCTTTTCCTAAATTTCCTCATTGTTAGATGGATTTAGTAGCAGGTGTTGGCAGTATTACAATATCTCACAAAGTTTTATATGGTTCAGATGACATAATCTAAGACACTTTGCAAAGCAGAAAATATTCTATACATTTCAGCTATTCTTTTTAGTATCATAGACTTACATTACTTTATCTTTGGGATAATTAAAGAAGGTGTGTCACATCTACAATCATTATTTCTACCTTGTTTTCCTGAATTGTTTGTGACAGTGTTGTTTAATGTTTGTTTGCTTTTATATATTTTAAGACTAACTTGTATAATAAAAATAAATGAAATAATAAAAATCTTTTTGTAGTTTCATATTGGTTCTAAGATGAAATACAAAATCTTCTTGGTATCAAAGCTCTACACAATTTGTCTCTAACCTACATTTCTCTTCATACACTTCTTATTTAGCCAAAGTGGAATATTCTTCATGGCTTCTGGAACTTGACACATCTGGAACTCTCACACATCCATGCATTTCTTAAGTCATCTGCACACCTGGAAGGCACTTCCTCCTTATCTTTGCCTCTTAGAGAGCTTTTATTTTTCTTTTAGGGCTCAAGTCTGATTGCTTCTACACTAAATCCCCTCCCATATATATCAGTGTTCTCTCTTTCCTCAAATTTATATTTACATATACATTTACTTATCTGTGTTTATGCAGAATAAATCTCATTGACAGTTAGGATTCTTCTGCTTTTACTCTTTCTTTTTCTTATCCTCAATGCCTAACACAGTAATAGGTGATTAATAAATATATGTTGTGTTCATTTAAATTGTAGACTGTTGGGGATGTGGTACTGGATCTCAGAAAGGTTCTTAGGCTTACAAATAGATTATATTTTATTATTCATTTCTCCTGTTTTTTAAATCCACTTTAATAGCTTCTACTAAAACCTTTCTCTGATATCCCTACATGGAAATGCAAGGGTTACTGGGTTCTCAAAGGCTGTTCCAGCTTCCCACAACTTCTGGCAGCACTTTCCTGCTCCTTCAATGTAACCAGATGTTCTCTCTCCTCTGAGTCACACCTTCTCCAAGGACCCAAGAGAGATAATTCTTATAAACCTAGATTTCATTGCTATTACTGAGGGCCAGCCCAATGAAATCCAGACAGGATTGATCACCAGGTTGATCAATTTTTTGGATTCAGCTCAAGAAAGGAAACATGGCATAGTGGATAGAGAGCTGGCCTTGGACGCAGCAAGACCTGAGTTTAACTCCTGCCACATACTGGCTGTGTGACCCTGGGAAAGTCATGTTTCCTCTCAGTACCTTAGACTCTCTAAGACTATAAATTATCATCCACCATGCCTTCCAAGTTTGGGAGATGATTTAAGAGAATGCATGGGTATATGAAAGGAATGCTAAGTTAAGACTTGCATTAGGAAAGGGGTAAAATGTAAATCATATTTCTACAATACATTAAAATTTGTAAATGCCTTTCATTCAAGTAACCTCATAGCTGTGTAACTACAATCATCCTTATTTGACATATGGGTAAACTGAGGCACAGAGAAGAATAAGGAAATTACTGGCAACATACAAGTAGTAATGTCAAATAGGGTATTTGCATGTTGGACTCAATATTAATAATGGCTAAGTATCAAGGAGAGAACATGGCACAAATGAAGTAGTTTCCTAAGACAAGATCCTTCCCTCCAGAATCAAAGTGTACCACTGCTGGGACCATTTTTGCTATTTTGGTAACTCATATTCATTAAGAATGAATCTTACAAACTAAGAAATTTTAATTTGGCTTCCATTCCCCCTGCTGTGAATCCTCTGGTAGACACATACTTCTGACCTTTAACAAAGGATTATTAGTATATATTAAAGGTAGCCATCTTTCAAATTAACTGTCTATTGGGGAAAGTTCAGTGAACTGGAAGCTGCAGCTGATGAGCTCCTGAGGAGATATCCGACCTTATAAACAAAAGTAACAACCAAATCCCAGTCGTAGGGAAACCAGGGCAGTGTGCAGGTCTACAATAGACCTTAATTCATAGCATAAAATAAGAAAAAAATTCAGTCACAGTCAGTTATTTTGTTTACAGGATGTCCATGAAATCGGTCAATTTGTTCCAATCAGTCTGTTCCATGAAAATATCAGTCACGCCAGTTGTTTGGGGCCTGAGAAATATCAATCAAATAATTGCATTTGAAATGCATGCATCTGAAATAATTGCAAGAAATGTTCTATGTATAATAAAGATATTCCTATTTTTGTTTAAAATATTTTTAAAAGAACTATTTGCATCAACATTTTAAGGTCCATCCAATTATCCTTTGTTCTTTAAAGACAATAATTATTCTGTGAAGAAAAATGCTAAATTATAAAAAAAATGCTTCAATTAAAGTCTTTTTTGGTACTTCAATGAGGCATGGAGGTGACCCGAAGTTCTTGAATGTCATTCTTATGGGGTTTAAGTTCCATCAAGTCTTTCCAAGATAGAAAGACTCCATTGTGGTATAAGGGGAAAGAGAGAGAGAGAGAGAGAGAGAGAGAGAGAGAGAGAGAGAGAGAGAGAGAGAGAGAGAGAGAGAGAGAGAGAGAGAGAGAAAGAGAGAGAGAGAGATGGGCTCAGAGTCAGGAGATCTGGGTTATTCTGGGGATGTTGTCCTAGTTATATCTGGTGAAGAGGTTTACATGCATCTTGCAATATGTGGGAGAAAATATAGAGCAATTAAGGGTAGCATGGCAAGTCTTTTTTTTCCCCTCTCCCCTTCCAATTTGAAAAGGGCTACCAAAGAAAAAATTGGCAGTTTCACAGGTCATGGAATATTCATTCTGAGCTGACATTAAGTTCAAACACCAGCTCTCTGAATATTTACAAGTTATTCTTTCTTGAAGTACTTCAGTTTCCTTATATATAAAATGGGGTCAACAATAGCACCTACTTTTCAGCCTTATTGTAAGGATCAAATGAAATAATATTTGTAAAGTACTTTGCAAACCTTAAAGTGCTATGTAAATACTACCTATTACTAGTGAAAACTTAAAATGGACCTATAATGCAAAGTATTATTATTAGTAATTCACTTAAACTCTGTATGTCTTAGTTTCTTCATTTGTAAAATGGGAATACTAATAGCACCTCCCTCCCAAGGTTGTTGTGAAAATCAAATGAGATAATATCTATAAAGCACTTAGCACAGTGCCTGGCACATAATAAGTACCAAATATATGTTAATTATTATTATTACTGGCCTGGCAATGGACTTTGTTATTTGTTAGCCATAGACCAAGCTAGGTATGTGCTCATCACCATCAGGGTATATGTTAGATGATTAATATTTTAAACTACAAGTGCCTCTTGAAGATCCCTTGCTAAGCAATGCAAAGATTATGGGCTCCTTTTTGGCAGGGAGAATAAGTATACCAAGGAAACTAGATCCTTAAAGAATTCATAATATTATAGCATTGGGACATGGAAGGGATCTTAAGGATCTTCCAGGCCAGGCACCTTATTTTACAGATGGGGAGACTAAGGACCAGAGCCAAGGGAGGAAGGGGAGGGAGTCACTTGTTTAAAGTCACATAGATTGCAAGTGGAAGAAGTAGGATGTGAGTCTTGATCCCCAAACTCCAAGTACAGTCCAATGAATTTTCCTCCTACATACACTATCACTTAATTTTAAAAGGATTTCCTGACTTTGTCACCTTTCTGTCACAGAGGGAGCTAGGAAAATCAGAAATTGCTAGGAAAATCAGAAAGACCTGAGTCCAAATCTGGCTTCACTCCCTTCCCTGCAGAAGGCACTTAACTATTTCTACCTCAATTTCTTGAACTGGTAATAATAATAGCTATTACCTCCCATGTTGAATTTTCATGAGGATCAAATGAGATAATATTTGTAAAAAAACATATTAAAGAAGATGTCTGACAAATAGGAGACTCTTAAAAATGTTTGTTTCTTTACTTCCTATCTACCTTTAAAACTTTGCTAAATGTTGCACAATCTTTTTAAGGGATTTAAGAAAAGGAAAAATGACTTTATGAAGGGAAAAGAAAAGATACAATGGATCAAATCTACTATTCCCCCCCACAGAATATCCTATTTAATCTCATGAATTTAATCAGAATAATTTACCTAAAATAGCATTAACATCAACAATGATTTTGATCAAGAACATAAGAGATACTAGTCTTAGTGATCCAAGTTGTTTCAAATTGAGCTAAATCAAACTATGTGTATCTAAAACACAGGATACAAGAGATGGAGAATTGAATATTTTAATCTTTCCAATTTGTTCCAACATCAAAGTTTAAAATGACAGTTTGAAAGTTAACTGGATTTAAACCACATAGAAACCCACCCATACATAATGGTCCTGAAATGGAATATGGAAAGCAGAATGGAAACAGTCTAATTCTATTATGCATTCATAGTTTAAGTCCTATGATTTTGTTGTGTGAGAGTCTCTTACATTGCAGATTGCAACCCCATTCTTCTCCCTCTCAGAATCTTATTTCCATACATAATGATCTAAAAGGGACCTTAGAGGTCATGAAGTCCAATCCTCTCATGTTACAGCTGTAAGATCTCAGGCTCACAAAAGTTAAGTGACTATCTCAAGCTTAGGGATGTCTTCAGGAGCTGCTTTGTCCCAGAATAGTCACCTCCCTATAATTAAATTGATGATGGGCCTCTACAAACTTAACTAGACTGTTAACATGACAGTGTTTGATCTTTCTCACTGGACTATTGAAGCATCAGAGGAAGATTTTAATGGAAAACTTATTCTGTTAATGATAAAATTATCACATGGGTCAAAATGTCAAATTTTTTGCTTGCCCCCTTTTAAAGAATTATATTGCTAAACAGAATGATCTCTGAGATATATGAACTCTGTATGATCACCTTGAACTCTTTGATTTGTTCTCTCCACTCCACCACACAAATATTAACCCTTCCACCCTCACTCCCTTCACCAACCACTACCACCATCTTTCTCCTCCAGTGATTTAGGAACCAATAATCTAGAGGATGGACAGTGACTAAGAGGCAGCTTTAAGTTGGCTTTGCCAAATGTTGCTAATAGGCTCATTTAGTCCCTTATAGGTAATATTCCACCACCCCCCCCAGTCCCCCTCTTGTTACATGGAACCTATTGGAAGAAGTCTCATGCTGTGGCTTAGTGAATTTCAAGCTTTTTTTTTTTTTTTTTGCTGGGCAATGAGGGTTAAGTAACTTACCCAGGGTTAGACAACTAGTAAGTGTCAAGTGTCTGAGGCTGGATTTGAACACAGGTCCTCCTGAATCTAGGGCCAGTGTTTTATTCACTGTGCCACTTAGCTGCCCCAAATTTCAAGCATTTTTGAGTTTATGGGCCCTTTTCCAATGACGATTTTTAAAAAATTCTCAAATATTAACACTATGTGCATGATTGAGCAAATTGTACTAGAGTGCATGATTGGGAAAATTCTTTGAAATTTGAACAAAATCATGGTCTCATTGATCACTTCTCTTAATAAAGTAGATGTTCTCTTTAAGAATATTCACAGCTTCTCACCCTTTGTGACCTGTCGTTTATGTCCTCCTATAAATGCTCTATGGGGGTCCCCTAACATAATACACTTCTTCTTGTGGTTTTGGAATAGCAATAGACCATACAATATGTCCACTACTTATCCTTTGCTATAACATCTTTTGATGTGACCAATGTACCAAACTTACGACCATACATTTCTCTGAAAAATATAATTTACTCCACTTTTTCTGTGCAATTAATCAGTAGTGATGTGGCAACCTACTCATATACAATATGTATCTCTATTGCTCCATAGGAAACTCGCAACTTTAATTGATCAGAAACTATGTTGCATCATGATTCGAATCCATACTGCATTACTCGAAGAATATCATGTTGAAAATGACTTGGCTTTGTTTCAGGGAGAAGCTTGTGGTCATAAAGCACTGCTTGGTTTCCCAAAGCAATCCATGATTATTAAAAGCTATTGTGAATTCAGTAATTGATTTAAATGAAATTTTGTTTTATTAAACACAATACTACCTTCACACATTCCATAGGATCACAGAATTTCAGACTTGGAAAGAACTTTGAACTTTCTAACCTTGTTTCATATTTTATGTCTTTACAAATTAAATTGTTGGACAGCCAGGTGGTGCAGTAGATAAAGCACTGGCCGTGAGGACTGGAGTTCAAATACAGCATAAGACACTTGACTGTGTGACCTTGGGAAAGTTACTTAACACTTATTAGCCCACCAATATATGTATGTATATATGTATGTATATGTACATGTATGTATACATATGTGTGTACATATGTGTACGTATATTATATGTGTTTGTATGTATACATATATATATGTGTGTTTGTATGTATGTATATATAACTATATATGGTTTTATATATAGGTATATATGTGTGTGTGTGTGTGTGTGTGTATCTATCTACACATATACACACACACATATTGGTTGGGCAATAGATATAACCATCAGATAGCACAGTGTTTGCCATATGATAGAGAATGAATGAATAAATAAATGAAAAAGCATTTATTAGCATAATAGTGTAACTTAGTTGCTCTGGTTCTGCCCTCTCAGGTCAGAATTGTTATATTTTATCCTCCTGGGGTTCTTCAGTACTCTGAAGGAATTAAGAAATCTCTCTTTATCATCATCTTAAGCCTTTTCCAGCTGCATTGGAGGACATTTTAGGGGCCCAGGGAACAGAGCCTCAGCTCCATTGAACCATTTAACATCAGGTTTCCTTATACAATGGGGCATTAACTTCAAACATATAGCAGGAACAGACATACAATTATTTCCAAAAAAACTTAATACATAACCTGCTCCCCTTTGTCTGGGGAGTAGGGGAATTAGGCTCACAATTTGAAAATATCCATAGTCCACTAAATTAAAATACAAACCAGCAAAACAAGCTTCTGCTGAGTTGAGGTCCAGTACTCTTGTTCCTCAGGATGTGGCTTCTGGGCTGGCTACAACATCTAGCCTAGATTCCTATACTCCCAGATAACCTACACCCCTGGGCAGGATTGGAAACTCTACTCCATTGACCTAGAATGGAAAAGAACTAATAAAAAGACAAAAGACTGAGGCCTATTTAGGAGAGTGGGGTCATAAGAAGTACAGAGCTATGTTATGCTAGAGCCAGCTCAAACCTGCATAGGATAGACAGTTTTTAAATGTTCAATTTGAACACCTCAAAACTAAGCAAACTACAAATCAGGATTAGATTTATTATTTTGTTCATTGCTAGATTTATGAAAGCATGGAGAAAATGTTAATACAGATTAAACTTAAAAGTGAGTTATGAGTATTTTTCTTCCACAGAGGAGGCTGTTAAACATTTTCCAGCACACCACTGGTCGGGGCTTAGGGTGCTGATGAAGGAATTCTTCACCCTCATGAGAATACCATGAAAGCCCTTCAGGTGATGTCAGACTACCCCCAAAGACTCAAACAGTTTCAGTCTTACAGGCAATGGAAGAAGACTTCAACAGGTTAGTCTAGTCCTTCAAGCCTCTGGAAACAGGCCCTGCGAATCCACCACATTCATAGTGCTATCCTGGGTGGTCCAGGTATGTACCAAATCTCCATTACATTAACAATTTACTATTCAATAAGTACTGTGCTAAGAGTTGATGATAAAAATAGCATAAGTTAGGCAGTACCTGTTCTCAAGCAACTCACATGTCTAGAATAGTCAGAAGAGAGAACATATAAAAGAAAATTCAGGAGGGATTAGTGAAAAAAAGCTATATAACTGGTCTTATTCCTTATAGGTTAAGGGTAATCAATCACTTCTAGATTCAGAGTCAAACTTTTCAAGGTATTATTAGCCTAGTGATTTGAAGATGTTGCAGAATTAAAATTCTAGAGGATCTTTCAATTGCATCAAATATTTCTAAATTTAGCTTACTAGTTTACAAAACAAATATAGAAAAAGTATTCTATAATTTTAATTTTATTCCTCCTTCAAAAGATCGATTCCCTCCCTCCCGCCAAGTCTGTACATTTGCTTAATTTTCAAAGGAGAATAATTTTACTATGACAAAATTCCTTTAGATACTGGAATGATCCATTATTGAAAAGAAAAATTTCCTGCTTGACAAGAAACTAAACTTTTATTCTGATATTTTTACAATAAATCTAGATAAAATTATCAATAAAAATTAATTAATCCTTGTTGATTGATATGAGAGCATGGATAATATCTTACTTAAAGTTTGTTTACTCCCTGTGTCTATTAGTTTAGAGTACAGTAGGTGGTTAGTAAATGTTAGACTGAAGACTAAGGTTCTTTGGATCTTCTAATTGTGCCTTATTTAAAGTTCAAGAGGAGAACTGACAAAGATAAAAGAAGAAAATGACAAATCTTGGAGGGGCTTGGGAAAAGAGGTACATTAATGTAATATTGGTGGAGTTGTGATGTTCTCTAGCCAGTCTGAAAAGCCATGTGGAAATCTTCCCCAAAAGACATTAAACCATATCAAACTTTTGATCCAGTGATACCACCAGTAGGGATCAAAGAAAGAAGAAAAGGATCCATATGTACAAAAATATTTATAAGGGGCAGCTAGGTGGCACTGTGGATAGAGCACTGGCCCTGGAGTCAGGAGGACCTGAGTTCAAATCCAGCCTCAGACACTTAACACTTACTAGCTGTGTGACCCTGGGCAAGTCACTTAACCCCAATTGCCTTGCCAAAAACAAATTGGAAAGTATTAGAGTATCCACATGTTGGGGAATAGATAAACCAATTATGGCCTATGGATATAATAGAATAATGGTATGACATAAGAAAATTATGAAATGGTTAGTTTCAGAGGATAGTGGGGATGTAGTGGGACCTGAAGAAATCCAAAAGATTTAAACCCCCTAGGTCAAGGGGAAAACAGCTCTCTCCCATTTCAGGAATGAGGCGTGATAGGGCATGGCCCCAGTATGCTTATGAGCAATGCTAAGGTCTGCAAAATAATATGCAAGCTCTGGATGGATGGGTAGACTCTACTGATTTCCATTATCGAAGACCCCCTCTTAGTTATTTGGCCCCAGTTTGTTTTGTGTTATTTGCTTTGTAATTCCCTTCCTGGTTTTTTATAATGCCCTTCCCTCCCTTTTGTCTGGTAAAAATACAAAAGACCAGTCTTCTCTTACTCCAGTGGAATAGTCACCAAGGTGATCTGTTTCCTGGCCATATATTACTCTCCTAATAAATCTCTTTTTATTTTACAAGATTCATGATGAGCCTCCAATTCTTTGGGTGAGCTAGCCCCACCCCTCACCATCCAGGTTGCAAAGCCCCCCCACCCCCACCCCAAACAGGAAAACATCTATGAGTGGACTTAGAGTGAAGTGAGTAGAACTAGGATAACACTTTGAAAGACTCAAGATCTCTGATCAATGCATTAACAAACCATGATTCCACAGAATTCGAAATGGTGTATGCTCCCAGTCTCCTAGCAGAGAAGTAATAGACTTAAAATACACAATGAGATATCCTTTTTGGGATGCCATTATTTCAATGTGGGAATTAGTTTTACATGACTATGTATATTTGTTTTGGATGGCTTTGTATATTTATTATAACCTCTTTTTCTACCTCCCACCCCCACCAGTGGAAATAAAGAGCAGGAAGGGAAAAAAATAAATGCTTTTTTTTTTTTTTTCGGGACAGTGGGGGTTAAGTGACTTGCCCAGGGTCACACAGCTAGTAAGTGTCAAGTGTCTGAGGCCGGATTTGAACTCAAGTATTCCTGAATCCAGGGCCGGTGCTTTATCCACTGCGCCACCTAGCTGCCCTAAAATAAATGCTTATTAATTTGAAAAAACAATAAAATTAAATAAAAAGAAATAAAAAAGAAATAAAGTACAATATGTTGCTCCTCCACAGTAAATCTAATTCAATGTCCCATTGTGATAAAGATACTGCCTCTGGGTACTCAGAGGCTATGTCTGCAGAGCCTAAGTATTTCTGACAGATTTTTGGAAAGTCTTCCAGTAGTGCAGTCTACTGTCTGAGGACACATCTAATTACAGGTGGATACATCCCCAGAATGCTGGTTATCCTTTTGACCATGGTGATTCATGAAACAGGTAAAATAGTGAATTCCCTCATTTTAACCCTATACATTTTCAGCATAAAAAAAATTTGACAAAACAAGAAAAAAAGAACAAATTTAACAAAGCTAGAAAAGAACTGGCCACTTTCAGTACGTTTTGAATTTAATAATATTACAATGCAGGGGCAGTTAAGTAACGCAGTGGATAGAGCACCGGACCTGGATTCAGGAGGACCTGAGTTCAAATCCGGCCTCAGACACTTAACATTTACTAGCTGTGTGACTCTGGGCAAGTCACCTAATCCCAATTGCTTCACAAAAAAACCAAAACAAACCCAAACTAAATAATTATATTACAATGCTTTTTATTTAAGCAAATAAAAAAACCTGAATTTTTGACATTCAGTGGAATGGTTTCTCATTTTCATTCAGAGATAACACTGGCTAACTGTCATTTCAGCATGGTGATAGCAGGACTAAGACAAGAAACCTTACTTACCTGAAAGTTTCTGTGATATCAGAGAATGCCAGAATATCTCTGGGTATCAGTCACTCAGAATCAGCAATTTCTCATACAAAGTAATTTTGGAGAATTAGCAATAAGATATAAAACTTCTTCATATGTATGCATAAGAGTTCAGAAAAATCATAGATTTGTAATGGGAAGAAACTATGAAGACCTGATTTCATTCATCTTATTTTATAGGAGAGAAAATGGAGACTGTAGGTGGTACAGTGGATACAGTACCAGGTCTGGGGTTAGGAAGACCTAAGTTCAAATCTGGCCTCAGACACTTACTAGCTGTGTGACCTTTGTCAAGTCAGTCCTATTTGCCTCAGTTTACTCATTTGTAAAACATGCTGGAGAAGGAAAAGGCAAACCACTCCAGTACCTTTGCCAAGAAAACCTTCAATGGGGTCTTGAAGAGTCAGCCATGACTGAAACAATTGAAAAAAACAAAGACTGAGAACAGTGAAGAAAAACAAAAATTATGAAGGTCATACTGATAGTAATGACAGAGTTTGAGTTTGAACCTACCTCTTTTATTTGAATCCAACAGCATTCCACTATGACACAGTGGAACTATTTCTCTCTCTGTCTCTCTGTCTCTCTGTCTCCTTGTCTCTCTGTCTCCCTTTCTCTCTGTCTCTCTCTCAGTGTCTCTCACTCGCCTCCAGTGGACTGATAGAAAGGAGATTATAAGATTTTTGCTCTAGAGCTGACTGACCTCCAGGGTACTTAGGATACTTAACAGTCTCAGTTTATGGATGTAGTAGCTGTTGCCTATGGAAATTAAGTGATGTGCTCAGGTGTCACACACCCAGTATGTGTCAGATGGTGATCCCAGGTTCTTCCTGATTCTGAGGACAGTTCTTTAGCCATCATCTCATTCTGAGAAAAATAAGGTTGGTACTTCCCTCACAGGTCTGTGAACAAAGTGATTTGTAAACCTTAGAGTCCCACAGTTGGTGTGATGATAAAATAACAATACTTTTCAAACCTTGAAATACTATATATGTTAGTTATTATTATTAAGCTGCTAACTGCAAAACCCAGGTGTTGTTTTGTAGTAAACTTTTTATACTCCATTTTGATTTAGTTGAAGCATTCTTCTTCATTGGGAAAAGTTCTGGGATAATATTAGACTTTTGAGAGGGCAGCTAGGTGGCGCAGTGGATAAAGTACCAACCCTGGATTCAGGACGACCTGAGTTCAAATCTGTCCTCAGACACGTTTTAGCTGTGTGACCCTGGGCAAGTCACTTAACCCTCATTGCCCTGCCAAAAAAAAAATTAGACTTTTGAGGGGCTTTCAGGGACCAGATTTCTAGGACCAGCATCCTGGTAGTGATAACAGCAATATCTGGATTATGGAATCTAAGAGTTAGGATGTCTTCTTCCTGTGGTATCAAATGAATAGAAACAAATCGCTATGGGCCTCATGTTGACTTAGAAAACCACAAATTAACATTTTATTGTCTATTTATTTTGTTAAACATTTCTCAATCACATTTTAATCCAGCTCCCTGGTACTAGTTTTACAGGCTCCATGTGACTGGTAGACTACTAATTTTACACCTCCCATCTTCACCACCTCTCGAGCCCTTTTTCTGAATTTGTTGGCTTCTATAAGGCTCTAAGACTATTCTTATCAAGAGAGATACTAAGAGCATGCAGTATCAAATAGCTTTAATATAGTCATCACCCCCTTTGTCTGGCTGGCTTAGAGATTTTTACATACATGAAGAGACATCAAGTGAACTTCATTTTAGAGTAGAAATAAAGGATGTCACCAAAGAATTGTTATGATAGAATATAGCTTGATCACACGAGGAGTGTAAGGGATGATAAATGCATAGCCACAGCAGAACATTCTCCACTGTTTTTCAAAACATTTTAAAAAAACTGCATTTTTGTATTTTCAAAAACATACTTCAATACATATGTGTAGCATGCATTCAGTTGCATAAATAAAGAGATTTACTTTAGATTTTGAATAATAGATCAATAGTAATCATTTTGAAATTTATTTTAAATTATTATTATATTTAAAATTTTAATAATAATTAAATTAAACACATGAACTATGTGGAAGAATAATGAAATTATTATATATCATGCTCATACAACCTGCCAATTTTGCTTCCAATATAGGTAGCAATTTTGGGTCGTTTTTATTCTTATTGTTGTCTTTTGTTTTGTTTTGTTTTTGGAAATGAGAACCTTAAAGGTTAATGCTGAATTAATGCAGTAGGGGGTGACAGAGATTTTTTCCATTTGTGATTTATCATGAAGATTTCTGAAAGCCACTTGAACATCAGATCAGTGTGTCTTGTTGTTGTCTCTGACCTGTCTTGCTCTAAATTAATGATCAGTCCACAGAGGTAGTATGAAATTGATAGAGCATTGGACCTGGAATCATGGGACACTGTTTTGGACATTATACTCTGTTTTGAATTCTGGCTCTGACATGTGCTAGCCATGTGACAATGCACAAATCCCTGACTAGGATGATTTGCTTTCTCATGTGTATTTTATAAAGATCTGTAAATTACCCTTGAGACAATGAGACAGATGTAGGATGGATTACTTTTGCATATTCTAGGCACTCAGCATGTAACCCTCTTTTAACTATTTGAATGCATAAATTTGATTGGCTTCTGTTGATTAGGGGGAATGCCATCTTCATTCTGGGCATGAGGAACTCACCACCTGTGGACACAAGGGCTGATATTAACTAGATATAATTTGCCTTTTATTTCACTCCATCTCTGCTGAACTTGGAATCAGAAGGAACTGGGTTTAAGTCTAAGACTGGATGTTTACTAAGTGTGTGACCTTGGGCAAGTCAATAGGTCTCAGTTTCCTCATTTGCCACATAGTTATAATAATAACTGAATGACTGACTTCAGAGGTTTGTTATGAGGGAAGTAATAAACTTCTGTAGAAAGCAAAGTGATTTGTGTATGATTTCTCATTTATCTCATTTTCTTATTCAATAGACTTCAAATAGAGAGAATCCTGGAAAAAAGTCATAATTCTATTGTTCTTTTGAGCTTCATGTTCAGCAGATTTTCCTACAGGTGCTCCAATGATTAGTTTTTTTTTTTAAATAATTGCAGTTTGTTTTGTTTGTTTAACTCATCTCTGAGACAATTCTAGCAGCACAGAGGACAGATGGGGAATATATATTCTTCTGATTTGTTCCTCTTTTTCTCTATATTTGAGTTTTTTTGTTCTCCAAAGATTGAAGATTATAAGTGTACTATCACTGATATTTTATTGTTATTATTTCATATTCCTTTCACTAATCCCTGGATTTCCAGAGTTACCCATTATTGTGATCTTTTAGGACAAAGCTCTGTCCCATGCTATGAACCTTTCCCTCTACTAAATAATATTTCAAGTTATTCTCCCATGTCCAGTTCCTTAAGAACTTTGCTTCTTGCTAGGAGACTGATAGACTAATTTGGGGGGGGGAAATGAGTGTCTAATAATAGTTTCATACACATGGTTGGTGCTTAATAAATTCTTGCCTGAATGCATTTGTAAAGCCTAAAATTCTAGCTGTGATGTTTAAAACCTAATGTGTGGTTGCCTTAAATTAGAAAAGCTTTAGCACCAGTCTTTGGGCATTAAGCATTTATTAAAGTATATTAGGAGTTAGCAAAGAGAGAGAGAGGAAAAACTACCTTCATCTACCTATCTAAGAAAAAGAGAGTGCTCCTCCCACCAACAGCTGGTTCCTTCACAAAAGACTGTGCTCCTTCACTGCTTCTCCCAGAAGCCCCCCCTGAAACAGGAAGCAGGGCTTTCCTCACACACAGCTCCAAGCTAATTGGCTGGTAGCACTGATTGACAGGACCCTAATCTGCAGACACAACTTCCGGATGCCAATCCGACCTTCCAAACCCCAGAAAGGTCACCTCATGCTTTCTCCTTAGGGCAGAGCTTCCCCGCAATGTCTTTCTCAGAAGGTTGGTGGCGCTCCACTTCTCACACATTGAATACATTATTTCTCTAGAAAAGATTTATATATCCATAGTGACCTTTGCTGCCTTCACCAAAAAAGGAATGTGAGGTGGGAATTTTAGGCATTAAGGAAGGGCCCTTGGGGGAGGTATTTTTAATCAAGAAGTGAATCCTTTCTTCATATTAGATCTTTTACATATCAGTCTGTCATGCACAGATGCTAGCCTCATTCTGTTAATGATACCTAATATTAATGAGATCACAAATCCACAAAAGTCCATCCAAATGATCCATTTGAAACATGTTTTAATCTCAATCCAAATATGCATTTAAGTAAGTTAACAAAAATCTAGAATTATGGGATGGTGAGTTTAAAAAAAGAAAAGCTCATATTGTAAAAGTAGGCCATTTTCCCCCAAAGAACAAAATATGAATTTTTTAAAAAATTGAATTTTATATTTATATTTTATATTTAAGTCATGGAATGTTTAAATTGAAAAGCATTTAAAGGAAGGAATAGAACTATTGTTAACATTGTCAAAGTCTCCACATATACCTGGAGTCTAAATGACTTTGGGGGAGGGAGTCTTTGTTTTTAAAATATAATGTCATTATTATTATATTATTATTCAGAGTAATGAAGTGTGTGGAGTGAAATTTTGTTCTCACTGTGGTAAAAGTAAGCTAATGGATAGATTTTATTGTCTTTCCCCCTAATATATTAATGCAAGAATAGGATCATTCAGTAAAAGATGACAGGAAAATATATTTTTTTAAGTGTTAGCTAAATCCACATGTGTCAAATGTTCTTCTAACTACATATTGTCATTATTTCTTAATTAAAATTGGTGTCAACCTCACACTTTTTTTGCTCATAAATGGTTTCATTCACATAATGTGAAAATTGTAGTCTAAGATTTAAAACTTTTACAGGTGACAAATTATGAAGTCTTAACATACAGATCATGTAACATATGATCTCTAGATTTGCTGAACATAAGTGTGAAATGGTTTATATGTACAAAGAAGAAATTATTGAAGAACCTGATGAAGCCAGTTTTAACCCTAGAAAAGAAAAGCTTTTATGGAAATACTTACTATTTTTGGCTCCCTAATGGGAATATTACTAGTTATAATTAAATATTATTACTAATTATAAGGAAAGACTGTTTGCATAGTGTTAGAATGTAAATTCCTTGAGGACAGGTACTTTTTCTTTTTCTTTTTTTTCCTACATAGTCCTAGAGTCTACCATAGTGCTGGGCACGTTGTTGACAATAAATGCTTATTTATTGATCAGTTGATAGCAGCTCACATTTCTAGTACATTATACTTTCTAAAGCACTTTCCTCACAGCAAAACTTTGAAGTAGATTGCTGCATATCTGTTCACCAAATTAGCTTTGGCTTATATGAACAAATACCACTTAATATATTTTCTTACATCATTTCTTTATCTGTGTGCGCACGTGTGTGTGTGTGTATGTGTGTGTGTGTGTGTGTGTGTGTGTGTTTAAGGCAGTTGGGATTGTGGTTTGCCCATGGTCACACATCTAGTAAGTGTTTGAGGTCAGATTTGAATTCAGGTCCTACCAACTTCAGGGCCAGTATTGTATCTACTGTGCCACTTACCTGTTCATTGATGGACAAGGAATTAACTTAGAATTCAAGGAAACTGTATTTCTTCCCTGAATTTCATGTTTGTATCCCAAAGAATTAAATCTGTGTCATGAAACCACTTAAATGTGAACTTATACTGAGTTTTATGTTTAAATTCTTTCTTTTTTTTTTTTTGATGTGGTTGATTATGTTAATAGTTTTCCTAATGTTGAACCAGCCCTGCATTCCTGGTATAAATCCCACCTGGTCATAGTGTATTATCCTGGTGATCACTTGCTGTAATCTCCTTGCTAATATCTTATTTAAGATTTTAGCATCAATATTCATTAGGGAAATTGGTCTATAATTTTCTTTCTCTGTTTTTGCTTTGCCTGGTTTTGGTATCACCACCATATTTGTGTCATAAAATGAATTTGGTAGAACTCCTTCTTCACCTATTTTTCCAAATAATTTGTATAATATTGGAATTAATTGTTCTTTAAATGTTTCATAAAATTCACCCATAAACCCATCTGGCCCTGGGGATTTTTTCTTAGGGAGTTCATTAATGGCTTGTTCAATTTCTTTTTCTAATATGGGTTGATTTAAGGATTTTATTTCTTCTTCAGTTAACCTGGGCAGTTTGTATTTTTGTAAATATTCATCCATTTCATTTAGATTGTCAAATTTATTGGCATACAGTTGGGCAAAATATTTCCTAATTATTGCTTTAATTTCCACTTCATTGGTGGTAACATCACCCTTTTCATTTTTGATACTGGTAATTTGGTTTTCTTCTTTTTTTAAATCAAATTAACCAATAGTTTATCTATTTTATTGGTTTTTTCATAATACCAGCTCTTAGTTTTATTGACTAATTCTATAGTTTTTTTGCTTTCAATCTTATTAATTTCTCCTTTGATTTTCAGGATCTCTAATTTAGTATCTAATTGGGGATTTCTAATTTTTTCTTTTTCTAGGTTTTTAAGTTGCATGCCCAATTCATTAATCTCCTCTTTCTCTTTTTTTGTTCATGTAAGCATTTAGAGCTATAAATTTTCCCCTAAGCACTGCTTTGGCTGCATCCCATAGATTTTGGTATGTTGTCTCATTATTGTCATTCTCTTGGATATAGTTATTGATTGTTTCTATGATTTGTTGTTTGGCCCATTCATTCTTTAGAATGAAATTATTTAGTTTCCAATTGATTTTCATTCTACTTTTCCCTGGCTCTTTCTTACATGTAATTTTTATTGCATCATGATCTGAAAAGGATGCATTTACTATTTCTGCCTTTCTACATTTAACTATGATGTTTTTGTGCCCTAATACATGGTCAATTTTTGAAAATGTGCCATGTACTACTGAGAAAAAGGTATATTCCTTTTTATCCCCATTAAATTTTCTCCAGACATCTATCATGTCTAACTTTTCTAGTAATCTATTCACCTCTTTCACTTCTTTCTTATTTATTTTTTGGCTAGATTTATCTAATTCTGAGAGGGGGAGATTCAGATCCCCCACAAGTATAGTATTACTGTCTAATTCCTCTTGTAACTCATTTAACTTCTCCTTTAAGAACTTGGATGCTATACCACTTGGTGTATACATATTCAATATTGATATTACTTCATTATCTATAGTATCTTTAAGCAAGATGTAATTTCCTTCCTTATCTCTTTTAATGAGATCTATTTTTGCCTGCACTTTGTCTGAGATAAGGATTGCTACCCCTGCTTTTTTTACTTTAGCTGAAGCATAATATATTCTACTCCAGCCTTTTACCTTTACTCTGTGTGTATCTCTCTGCTTCAAATGTGTTTCTTGTAAACAGCATATTGTAGGATTCTGGTTTTTAATCCACTCTGCAATTTGCTTCCGTTTTATAGCAGAGTTCATTCCATTCACATTCAGTTATTATTACTGACTGTCTATTCCCCTCCATTCTATTTACCCCCTTTGTACTTCTCCCCGATTCTTTCACCCTACTCCTCCTCACCGATGTTTTACTTCTTAACCCTGCCTCCCCCAATCTGTCCTTCCTTTTTATCACCCCCCCTCTCTTTTCTTTACCCTTTTCTCCCTTGCTTTTGTCCTCCCTTCTATCAGTCCCCCCCTTTCCCTTCCCCTTTTGATTCCCTAAAGAATGAGTTAAGTTTCTTTATCCCAAATGAACGTATATGTTATTCCCTCTTTGAATCAAATCTAATGAGAATAGGGTTGAAACAATGTTCACCCCTCCTTTCTTTCCCTCTATTGTAATAGGTTTTTTTTTACCTCTTCATATGATTTAATTCATCCACTTCCACCTCCCCTTTCCTCTCCTCCCCATAGACTCCCTTTTTAACCCCTTAAAATTTTTTTTGTATCATCACATCAAAGACAATTTATATTTATACCCTCTGTGTAAAGTCCTTCTCTCTGCCCAAATATATACAGATCTTAAGAGTTATGAGTATTATCTTCCCATGTAGGGATATAAACAGTTTAACCTAATAGGGTAACCTTTTTTTTTTCTCCCCCTCTGTTTACCTTTTTAAACTTCTCTTGAGTCTTGTATGCTGAGATCAAATTTTCTATTCAGTTCTGGTCTTTTCCTCAGGAAACCTTGAAAATCCCCAATGTCATTAAATGTCCATCTTTTCCCCTGAAAGAAAATGCACATTTTTGCTGGGTAATAGATTCTCGGCTGCAATCCATGCTCCTTTGCCTTCCAGAATATCATATTCCAAGCCTTGCGGTCCTTTAATGTTGAAGCTGCCAGGTCCTGAGCAATCCTGACTGTGGCTCCATGATATTTAAATTGCTTCTTTCTGGCTGCTTGGAGTATTTTCTCCTTCACCTGATAATTCTGGAATTTGGCTACAATATTCCTTGGAGTTTTCCTTTTGGGGTCTCTTTCAGGAGGTGATCGGTGGATTCTTTCAATGATGATTTTATCCTCTGATTCTATGATATCAGGGCAGTTCTCCTTAATAATTTCCTGGAATACGGTGTCTAGATTCTTTTTCTGGTCATGGCTTTCAGGCAGTCCAATGATTCTCAGATTGTCTCTCCTCGATCTGTTTTCCAGATCAGTTGTCTTTCCAATGAGGTATTTCACATTTTCTTCTATTTTTTCATTCTTTTGATTTTGCTTGACTGATTCCTGGTATCTCATGGATTCCTTATCTTCCAACTGTCCAATTTTAATTTTTAAAGCATTGTTTTCTCCAGTAAGATTATGTACCTTTTTTTCCATTTGGCCAAGTGAATTTTTTAAGGCACTGTTTTCTTCAATGAGATTATGCACCTTTTTTTCCATTTGGCCAGATGAATTTTTTAAGGCATTGTTTTCTTCAGTAAAATTATGCACTTTTTTTTCCATTTGGCCAGTCAATCTTTGTGCTTCCTTTTCCAAGCTGCTGATTCTTTTTTCATAGTTTTCTTGTTTTGCTTTCATTTCTCTCCCCATTTTTTCTTCTACCTCTCTCAATTGATTTTTAAAATCCTTTTTGAGCTCTTCCAGGAAGGCTTTTTATTCCTGACACCAATTCACCTTCCCTCTTGAGGCTTCACATGTAGGCAATTTCAGGCTATTGTCCTCATCTGAGTTTGTGTTGGCTTCTTCCCTATTGATACAGAAGCTCTCAATGGAGAGGGCTCTTTTTTGCTTCTTATTCATTATTGCAGCTTATTTATTTATTTTTTAAGTTGAGGTCTGCTCTGGGGGCACCAGAGTCCCTGTTTTGGGCTTCTTGTGCAGGGGTATAGGTGTTGTGTGACCGGCTTTTTACTCTGAGGCCTTTATGGTGTGTGGAGATCCCCCGCCCTGCACTTCCTGCCTGGGTCCGCTAGTCCAGCCAGGCGCCTGCTCCTGGCGTCTGTTCCCGCCTGACCCGTTCGTGGCCCTCCCGGCCGGTGCAGGTAGGTTTTTCCACTGTCCTTGGCCACCAGATTTTTGAACCAGGTTCCAGGGGCCTCAGTTGTTTGGCTGTGGCCCGCAGCTCCTGCTGACTTGCCCTGACCCCCTGGGCGCTGGGTTGCTGCCCTGCGCTGGGCCTCCCTTTTGCCCGAGTCAGACCGACCTTTTCCTGAAGTCTTCTAAATTATCTCTGGTTGGAGGACTGTGTCTGTCCCTTTGCAGGTTCTGTAGTTTCAGAATCCGTCCAGAGGCTTGATTTAATGTTCTTTTTGAGGGAACAGAAGGAGAACTCAGGCAGTTTGCTGCTTCCTCTCTGCCATCTTGGCTCCACCCCCCGAATTATTTCTTAAAATAGTTCAAATAAGAATAAAAGTTATTTCAGATATCAATGTTTACATATGTTCTTCCTAATGCAAGGTATTGTGCTTAGGACACTATAGTGAATACAGATAGTGTGATATAGTGGACAAACTGATGGGCTGGAAGACAGGGAAAATCTGATTTGACCACTAATTCCAACATCAACTCTATGATTGAGGAAATCACTTAATCTCTTTTACCTACAGTCTCCTCATCTGTTTGCAAATATATTAAATAACTGTGATTTCTTCCACTGGTAGACACTCTCCATTAAGGGAAATTGTAACCTATATGTGAATTATTAGATAAGAGGATCATAGCTTCAAAACTGTCATTGAGTCCAACCCCCTCATTTTACAAATGAGGAAACTGAGGCAAAGAAAAGTTAAATGAGTTGCCCCAAATCACCCATCTGAGATGTGATTTGAACCCAGATCTTTAAAGTCCAGTGCTTTATTTATTACAACATGCTTTTTCATCCTAAGTCCCTTAAAAAACATAGTTGCTAAGTTATAGCATCATATAGCAAGGTATTTCCCCCACTGTGCCCACACATACTTGTTTTCTTACTTCATTAGAATATAAGCCCCTTGAGGGTAGGGGCTGCATTTTTGCTTCTATTTGTATCTCAATCTCTCTCTCTCTCTGAATTATTGGCCACAGGACTGGAATAATGTTAGTCTGGTTTTCAAAAAGTACATGAATTAGATTTTATTGGTTTTTTGTTTTTTTGTTTATTTTTTGGTATGGCAATTGAGGTTAAGTGATTTGCCCAGGGTCACACAGCTAGTAAGTGTCAAGTGTCTGAGGTGGAATTTGAACTCGGATCTTCCTTATTCCAGGGCCAGTGCTCTATTCACTGCACCACCTAGCTGCCCCTGATTTTATTGTTTGGGTTTTTTTTTTTTTTAACAAACTTCTAAAAATATATGGTTAAAGGGATCTTTTGTGAGCACTGAGAAAAGGCTATGGTAATTATTAAAGACTGTCATAGTTTCATCAAAATGAATAGGTGGCTGGCTCCTTTTTTAGCCTCCATAGGGGTGGGGAGGTAGTATGCTGTAGAGTTGAGGAAATGGGGGGATTATGGCATATTTAGATGAACTGAGCACACAAGAGGCAGTAGTTATGATGATTAAGAATGTAGAGGGAGTGGGGCAGCTAGATGGCGCAGTGGATAGAGCACCGGCCCTGGAGTCAGGAGTACCTGAGTTCAAATCCGGCCTCAGACACTTAATACTTACTAGCTGTGTGACCCTGGGCAAGTCACTTAACCCCAATTGCCTCACTAAAAAAAAAAAAAAAAAAAAAGAATGTAGAGGGAGTACATCAGAAGATGTAGTGTACGATGTTCTAGTACAATTTCAGATGCTAAAAGGATACCCTGGGTTCCTTGGAGCAGGCATATCTATGCAATAAAGTCTTTTATATATCCCTGATCCAAGCTCAAACTTTTGTGGGTAACTTCCTGGCTCATAGAGCCATAAACTGCAATGTTAAAGCTAAAGCTTTGATGTATGCCAGGAGAAAAGAGCAGCAGATAAAGTAATAGCTGGAGTCCCTAGTGATCAAGTATATTGATGACCTATTGTATTTCATTCCTAATATGACCAAGAAGATGAAGGATGTCATGACATATTAAAACATGAGTCATGGTCAAGGATTGTATGGGGTGGGAAGTTGGTTTTGTTTGGTGCCTACTTCATATCCATCAGGAATATATGATCCATCCATTTCCTATAAACCATAAAGCAGCAGCTGTGGGGTCAGAACCAAATGAAAAGAAATCATAGTTGTATAGGGTTTTCCTTTTCTATCCAAGAGCATGAGATTAACTGGGAGCAGAGTGGGGTAGGGTAGAGGTGGAAAGAGAAGGAATGGAGGGAAAGGTTAATTTGTATTGGAGATACATCCTTTATAGTCTTTCCTATAGTTAGAATAGTGCTTATGTAAGCTGTTAGCCTGGACCCTAAGCAAAAGCACAAAAGTAAAACTTTCTACTAGGCCTGAGGCAGTCAGTAGATAAACATTTATTAAGCATCTATTATATGCCTAGCCCTGTGCTAAAATCTGGAGATACAAATATGAAAAAGACAATTTCTGCCCTCAGGGAGTTTAAAATTTAATGCGTGAAGACAACAAACAATAGGAAGCTGAAAAGTATGGCGGGGTGAGAAAAGGGAGGAAGTTATCTAGCTTGGGGACATAGTGGAGAAGTTCAAAGTAGTCTGGGGAGAAATGAAGAAATGACTGTTGGGGTCTCCTCATTAAATGGAAGTTTTACAAGGAGCTCATCTCTCTGAGTGGCAGAGAGCACTGATGAGATGTGAGTACCAGGACTGATAAGATCTTGCAGGATGAGGATTCTGATAATGAAGTTCAAAGGAGTGAGAAATGGGATGACTGGCTTGGGTGGCCTCCATAGAAAGAGACTTTTACAGGGTAGAAGATTGGCGGGGAGGCTTTGACATCTCAGAAATTCTTATTCCTTCACACAGGCTTTTTTTGGTCTGCTGCTCAGATTATTTTATTTATTTATTTTTTGTGGGGCAATGAGGGTTCAGTGACTTGCCCAGGGTCACACAGCTAGTAAGTGTCAAGTGTCTGAGGCCAGATTTGAACTCAGGTACTCCTGAATCCAAGGCTTGTGCTTTATCCATTGCACAACCTAGCTGCCCCCCAGATTATCTTTTACTGCTCTTCTACTGAATGGCAGCAGGGACAACCCTTCCTCCACCCAAAAGGCAACTAGGCTCTTTACAGTGGTCAGGGTGACAGACAAGAGTCAGGAACACCTCAAGTCAAATCCAGATTCAGATATTTACTAACTGTATGACCCTAGATAACCTCTGTACATCTCAGTTTCTCCAACTGTAAAATGGGGTGATTACTGCACATATTTCTCTGGGGTTGTTGTGAGGATCAAATGAAATAATATTGTAAAGTACTTATAATCATACCTGAGACATTGTAGGTCCTTTATAAGTTCTTATTAACTTACCTGGAAAATGTGCTTCTTGAAGTTGCAACATGCTAAATTAAAAAATGAGAATGCCTCTTTTTGGCTGCATAACAACTTTAAGTTTCTTGCTTTAGGTTTTTGTAAATAAAAGGTGTCAAAACATACTACCAGAAGGCTGTATACAGTCAGGAATACTCACTGAATACCATCTGAATGAAATAAAAATACAGTAGAAAATAGATAATGTTGACATGTAGTTTTCAAAGTCAATATGCAACCTACAGGTATCATTCTGTTCCATTTAGTTTTCCCCATTTTTGCTTGAATTTAACACCACTCTAGTAGGTGACTGGCCTAGGAAAAAGTCCTCAAAACAGGACAGAATGTAATGCCTGGCTCAAGTACTGACAATTATTTGTCTGTAGAAGAAATGAGAAGACAGCTAGGTGGCGCAGTAGATAGAGCATTGTGCCTGGAGTCTGGAAGACTTGAGTTTAAATTGAGCCTTAGACACTAACTGGTTGTGTGAAGCTGGGCAAGCCACTTAATCCTGTTTGTTTCAATTTTCTCATCTATAAAATGATCTGGATGAGGAATTGGCAAATCACTTAAGTATCATTGCCAAGAAAACCATAAATGGGGTCAGGAAGAGTTAGAAATGATTAACAAGTAGAAATTAATTATTTGGGGACCCTCTGAGAAGAGGGAGATGTAAGGGGAAAAATTAAAAATAAACTTTTCTAGAGCTAGGCAGGTTGCAAGGGAGAGCTTTAGCTGCCTCAAAGAGCAGGGGAGGCAGATGCTATTTATTACCAGTTATCACTGTTAGTGCTTTCTCAGCAATATGTTGAAAGTAACCTAGTACTAACTAGGCATTGTGTTAGAAAGGACTCTGTCCTCTTTATAGCAATTTATAGCTAACTACAATTAATGTAGCTTTATCCCCCACACCCCATCCCATACCCATTTTTTTTAAGTGAGGCAATTGGGGTTAAGTGACTTGCCCAGGGTCACACAGCTAGTAAGTGTTAAGTGTCTGAGACTGGATTTGAACTCAGGTACTCCTGACTCCAGGGTGGGTGCTCTATCCACTGCACCACCTAGCTGCCCCCATACCCATTTTTTAAAGACTACATTTTCATTAATTTCTGCTCATTCTGAAAAAAGAAAATAAGAAGGAAGAGATCACATTTTCCAACGTTTTTTTTTTTTTTTTTGATGAGTTCACTGCATTTGTAGGTAAGGGGATTGCCATAGATTACCTCTTGGATTGAGCAAGACATTTTTATTTGTTTTATGTTTTTTTTTTTTGCAGGGAAATGAGGGTTAAGTGACTTGCCCAGGGTCACACAGCTAGTGTCAAGTGTCTGAATCTGGATTTGAACTCAGGTCCTCCTGAATCCAAGGACAGTGCTTTATCCACTGCGCCACCTAGCTGCCCCTGAGCAAGACATTTTACAAGTCTTTTTTTTTTTTTTCTCAACTTCTCTATTTTTGTTGATGGCATCATAATCTTTCAAGGCACTCAGTCTGGAAACCTTAAAATCATCTTTGACCCTTTCTCCCTTTCTATTCCCAATACCCAAATAGTTGTTAAATCTTTTTCAGGGCATCCCTGCTACATCTCTGGAATCTGTCCCCTCTTCCTCATTCACTCTTCCATGACCCCAGTTTAGAACTTTATTACTTCATATTTAGACAATTTTAAGATCCTTCTACATGGTCTTTTGGTCTCCAGTCTCACCCATTTCCAGTGTATATCTACCAATATAGTGCTCCTAATATATGGTTTTTACTACGCCACTTATTTGCTCAAAAATTTAGTCTGATTTCTACTACCTTAATGGCTAAACTATCAATTTCTTAGCCTAACATTTAAGTCCCTTCACAATCTGCCTTCAGCCTCCCTTTCCAGCCTTATTTCACACAAATGGCCTTCAAAAGCCAAGATGGATAACTAATAGCTTGGATGACAGGGTCAAAATATCAAAAGCCTTCTACAGGCTTATCGGTACTGTGATCTGCTCTGGTTATACCAAATCTAGAGTATATTGTTGTCTATTTGTTTGTTTACATAGTTGTTGGTGTAACATTTTGGCAAAATGTTGAAAAACAGCAGAAAACTCAGAGGAAAGGAAGTGGGATTGCAAAAAGCCTCAAGATAATATAATATGAAGACTGTTTGAAGCAATTGGAAAAGAGAGGGGCTATGTGGGCATAATAGTGTTTTCAAACATTGAAAGATCTGTCATGTGAAGGAGAAATGTGAATTGTTTTCCTTGGCCTTATATGGCAGAACTAGAAGCAATGGGCATAAATTGCAAAAAAAATCAGATTCCAATTCAATGAAAAATTACTCAACAATTGTAGCTGAACAGAAGTGGAATGTGCTGGCTCAGGATGCAAGAGTGTTTTACTCTTCATTTGAGGTCTTTAAGCAAAGGCTAGATAGTTAATTTTCACAGATTTGGTTGAGAGCTTTCCTGTTCAGGGGTAGGTTGATTGAGATGATTTCTGGGTTGCTTTTGAGCCCTGACATTCTGTGATTCTATTTTGGAGCACATATTCCTGTTTCCATAGAGGTCAGGCTAGATGACACCTGAAGTTCCTTCCAACTTTGAGGTTTATATGATTTTATTTAAAAAATCTTAAGGTCTTACATTTTCAAAATACTTCCAACATAGAAACTAGAGTGCTATAGATGTGGTACCATCATTCAATATCTCAAGTGTTATTTGTATCCTCATCATTCTTGACACACATTATTGTAAAGCTCGCTAATTGCTTTCCCTGCCTCAATTCTCCCCCATCTCCAGTCTACCCTTTACACAGCTGCCAATGTAATTTTTCTTATTTTCACATCTGCTCACATCATTCCCTTATTCAATCAACTCTACTGACTCCCTAATGTCTCTAGGGTAAATATAAGTTCCTTTGTTTGGCCTTGATAGCCCTTCACAATCTGGTCACAACCTATCCTTTCAGTCTGGATGTATATTAATTCTCTTCCTATACTCTATGATCTAGCCAAACTGGCTTTTTCTCTGTTCCACTCACATGACATTCTCTCTCCTGAGAATGCCTTTAAACTGGCTTTCCCTCACCTGGGAAAGTGCCCTCTCTTCTCCTGCCCCACCAAGTCCCTCTCTTCCTTCAAAATAAAGCATAAATATCACCTTTGACACAAAACATTTTCTGATTCACCTAAATGCAAATACTGCCCCCCCAACTTGTGTTTAACTACCCTGCATTTATATATTTAAATTTTTATTCTGTATATACATCTATATACACACATATATATGCATATGTGTATGTAAATATACCATTCTATGTATACTCTATCTATCTATCTATCTATCTATCTATCTATCTATCTATCTATCTATCTATCTATCTACTCCCTCTATAGAATGTAAACTTTTGGATAGAAGGTAGTGTTGAGCACTTAGCACAGTGCTTCCACATAGTAGGTACTTAATATATGCTTTTTGATTGATTGTTGATTGATGTGACCCTTAAACCAATGAGACCTTGCAGTATATTTCTAATTTAGGATGAAAGACTGATGACATCCCCCATCACTTCCTTATTTCTAATACCAATGACTCTCCCTCCTATGTAATTCAAATATGAGTGACACTTCCTACTTACTTCTATAATAGACCTCTTATGCATTAGGTAGTTTGAATAGTTGCAAAGCAATTGTTCTTACATAGTTCTCTTTGTATTTTCCGTGTTGTGACTAAGTGACAGGAATCAGTGGGTCCCACTGCAGGGTAGGATAAGCATCAAAAAACCCCTAGGGTTCCTCTGACTTCATTTGTTTTGCATTATACTCCTTCACTGATAGTAGTTATAGCTTTGTCTTTCCAACTAGCCTGTTCCAGTGAAGTAATGTTCTAATTTTAAGGGAAACTAACCTATGTTGCCAAAGCCAATCATAATCCCACTGCGCATCACAGTAAGCGTATGCATTATCACGGGGATGAGTACTTGCCAGATTTTCAGTTAAAGGCAAAGTTGAATCACTTCCTGAAGCAAACAGCTAGAGCCTATTTTATTTTATTCTATCTATCTATCTATCTATCTATCTATCTATCTATCTATCTATCTATCTATCTATCTATCTATCTATCTATCTATCTATTTATTTATTTTGCTGTATGAGGAGTTTGATCCAAAATAGCTTCAAAAACTTGGACTATCATTCCCATGTGGGGTTCTTGAATAGCACAGGAAACATTTTCCTACTACAGAGTAAAATTCTAATTAACTAAAAGGCTTGGAAAAGGTGTATTTTGGTTAAAAAATATCTGGCTAAGCACTATTTCCCATCTCTATGATTTAGGTCATTTTGCTCAATATTCTTAAACTGTCCTTTTTGCCTTTGGCTTCCAGATGCAACTCAAATTCTGCCTCCTCTATAAGATGTTCCCTCCACTCCTCCCTTGTGGTAAATAAAATTTCCTTCTTCTTAACTCCACTGATATTATGTACCTCCATAATGTTCTTTATGTTTAGTGTTTGTATGTATGTATAAACACACATATATGGTATGTGGTTGTATGTATGTATGTATAGACATATATATGGATATATGCATATATATTTATACATATATGTAATATGTACATGTCTATCTAGAGTACATGTAGAAAGATGTACCCAATCGTAGAGGGGTTAGAATCCAGTGACTTGGGGGAACATATATAATTGGAAGTACTGAAATAAGTTATTTGTGAATATGCCGTAATTCCTGACAATTCTAAATTCTCAAAGGAGAGGGCCTATCTTATTTCTCCTATAGTATCTAATATAAGGCTCTGTACTCTTCTTTGGTTCAGACCTGTGATACTGCTGGTCAAAAGGACTTGTGGGGAAGGAACTCCTTTTCCCAATGCAAATCAGCCAGTATTCTGCAATTGATAATCTTACAGAGTTTCCAGGGTGCTGATAATTTAAGTGACTTATCCTTGTTCATATAGCCAGTATGTGTCAGAAGTGAAACTTAAACCGAAATCTTTCTGACTCTCAGGTTCATGCTTATTCATTATATTATACTGTCTCACCTGCACAAAGGTAATTAATAAAAGCATTATAAAAGGAATTAATCAGCTTAGTCAATTAACAAGCATTTATTGAAATCCTACCATGCACTAGGCATTGTGTTAAATTCTCCGAATAGAAAGACAAAGTTGAAACAGTCCCTTCCTAAAGGAGTTTATATTTTAATGAGGAAAACTACATACAAGATACATAAAAATAATTCCCACAAATAAATCAATACAGGGTAACCTTAGAAGGGAAATTATTAGTACCGGGGGTGGGGTGAACAGGAAAAGCTTCCTGGAGAAAGTGGTAGTTAAGCTGATAAACAGGGCTTATCATGACTGAACAAGTATATGAATGTAAAGGAATACTATTGTGCTATAAGAAATGATGATCAGGTAGATTTCAGAAAAACCTGGAAAGACTTAAGTGAACTGATGCTGAGGGAATTGAACAGAACCAGGAGAACATTGTGTACAACAGCAACAACATTTTGTCATGATCAGCTGTGATAAACTTAGCTATTCTCAGCACTACAAATGATCCAAGACAATTTCAAAAGACTCATGATGAAAAATGATATCCACATTCAGAAAAAAGAACCATGGAATCTGAATTTCGATTGAACAATACTATTTCTACATTTTTTGTTTGTTTTTTGAGATTTTTTCCCTTTTTTTCTTATTCTTCTTTCACAATATGACTAATGCAGAAATATATTTAACATGATTGTGTATATATAACCTATATCAGATTGCTTGCTGTCTTGGGGAAGGGGGAGGGAAATAAGGGATGAAGAAAAAATTCGAACTAAAAATCTTATGAAAATAAATATTGAAAACTATCTTTACATGTAACTAGAAAATAATAAAATACTTTTATAATTTGAAAAAAATAAGCAGGAAGAAGATGAGAGCATTACAGGCATGAGGAAGAGCTATTATAAAGGCATGGAAATGGGAGATTGAGAAAAACAAACCTTTCTGGTTTCAACTCTTGTTATGGAAACATAACTAAAATCTCTTAGCCAATCTTCCTTCTAAAGTCAATATTAATGAACAAATTAGATGATCTTGATGACCAAGGATATATGAGTGTCCTCAGGTCACCTTTCTGAAAATTAATGATTTTGACAAAGAAAATGTATAATAGATTGGCATGAATCTGTAGTGACTCTCATATATACCTCTAAGGTTTTTTTTAAAAATGTTAATTAGAAGGGATATCAATTTGTTTTCTTATCATTAATATTTTGCCACTAACAAAAAGAAAACCAAGTCAATTATATGATATGTAGTTAAGGCTTTGTTTTTATATTTGTTGTGGTTGTTCATTCATTTTTCAGACCCCATTTTTTTGTTTGTTTATTTGTTTTAGGTTTGTTTGTTTGTTTTTCTTTTCTAGATACTGGAGTGATTTGCCATTTCTTTCTCCTGTTCATTATACAGATAAGGAAACTGAGGTTAACAGAGTTGTGACTTGCCCCAGGTCACACATCTACTAAGTGTATGAGGTCTGATTTGAACTCAGGAAGATGAATTTTCTTGATTCCATTTGTAGCAAGTGGATACACTGTGCCACCTAGCTGCCCTTGTTTTTATTTAGGGTATCCCTTATATTTTAGTGCAGTTGGAAGCTTTGATTAAAAATTACTGTAAGACTTCTGGAACACCTTGTATATTACTTGAAAAAGGACACAGATGGTGTCTCTTATAATTGATCATAGAAGAAGGGATGCCAATATGGAAGTACAGGAGTATGATTCAAGGCAATAAGATCAAGAAAAAATTAATATGATCCAAGGAAAATTTGAGAAGGGAGAAATGACTTCTCCCTAGGCGATCAGGGAAGCCTTCATGAAGAAAGTGGCTCCTGAGGTGGACCTTGAATTTTCTTAGCATGTTGAAGTGAAACGGAAGTGCGTTTCAGGTGGTAGAAAGTAGTGTAGTACAGTCCAGGAGGAATAAACTACACAAGTTCATGGGAATAGGAGAGGCCAGAATAGGGCAGGACTCTAAAGATCAAGCGATAATGTAGTTGGACACTGGGTGAGTAAAACGATAGTAACATAAAGCAGGCCGCTATATTGAAGTTAGATGGTGTAGCATCAGAAATGCCAGGCTAAGAAATTTATGTTTAACCCTAGCTTCTTAAACTGTGGGCCATTATGGGGTCATGTAACTGAATGTGGGGGTCATGAAAAATTTGGCAACAGTAAAAGGTTATGCATACCTATTTTATATACCTATATACCCAGGGTCATGTTAAAATTTCTTCGTTGAAAAGGGGTTGCAAGTGGAAAAAGTTTAAGAAGCCCTGCTATAGACAGTGAGGCACAATTGAAGGGGAGGGAATTAGACAGAACTGTGCATTTGGAAGATGATTTTTGGCCTATTCATGGAGGATGGATTGCCATCCGGGGGCTTTCCCTTTATAGGTAATGATGCTATACTCAGAGAAAAACATATTTATTGATGTAGACTACAATTTCTTAAGTAATATCCCTTGTTACATTCTTTACTTTTATAAATAATCTATCCTGGCTTAAAAATATTTAAAAACATGATTTGATGTGTTTTGCCAAAAACAGTCTTGTGCTGTGAAAGACAATGGATGATTTATTAGCTGTCTCCTGATGTCTGAGGCCCCTTGTCATATCTGTTGGGGCTTTAGAAAGGCATTTCTATCCATATGGCATTGGAGTAGATTAGGGTAAAGTGAAGTTCTGCCTTTAGACAGCATGCTTTCTAAATGATTGACTAGACTATTTTCTGATATCACTTAATTATAAAGATGAAAAAATAGCAATCATCTCCAGAGGGAGCAGTCAAGCTTTTTAAACTAGTAATAGCGAAACTAATACTATATGAGAAAATGATTATATATATGTACACATATATATGTATATATAGTATGTCTGTGTGCATGGGTGTCTACATATATATATGTGTGTGTGTGTGTGTTTATGTGTATGTATTGCATATGCATATGTGTGTATGTTTGAGCATATGTGTACATATATACTGTTATTAAAATGAATCTGTGAATATATACATATATTTAATATTACAATATAATTTCTTCTATTTGTAGCATAATTTCTCATATAATTCAATTTTATCTATATGATACATGTAACAAATAGTATATATTGATATAATCATGTTGTATATTTTAATATACATGCATATAAGTATATAAAATCATTGTTAAATATATATCATATATAATAAGTTAAAATATATATGCTATTATATATATAAAGAGAATCAATTTCTCATGCAACACTGGTATAATATTAAATGATATTGTATATTTATTTATAGAATAATTTTATTATATTACACCAGACATGTGTGTATGTATATGAGCTAATATAAAGTGTTGGAAGAGACCTGAATTATATTTTTTCTATAACAGACAAGAATTAGAAATTATTTGTTCAACCATTAGAGAATGGTTATATCTATTATGGCATATTAGCAAATAAAATATCATAAAAACAAGAAATATGAAGCATACAAAAATGGAAAGACCAACTGAAAGTGATACAGAATTAAATTAGTATAACAAGAACTGTATATATTCTGTCTACAACTATATCAATAAAAAGAAAAATGATAAGGAAGGGAAAGGGAAGGAAAGGGGAAGGGGAAGGGGAAGAGAAGAGAATGGGAAATCATAGTGTGATGTTTAAAACTTAAATGTGTGGTCACCTTAAATTAGAAGCTTTAGCACCAGTTGTTGGGCACTAAGCATTTATTTAATAATACCAGGTATTAGTAAAAATAGAACACGTAGAGTTCAGAAAGTTAAGAAAAGGCCTATCTAGCCTAGAGTTCCGGCATGTTCTGGTTCTTCCTCAAGTCCTCCGCCTTGAACCTGCTTCCCCACGAACTGCTTCAGCAAACTGAGTGTGGAAGCTGTTTATAGGTTCAGAGCATAGGAGGTCCTTACACACTGCTTCAAGAGGATTGGTTAGCGTCATCCAAATCCATTGGTTGACTGGACTTGAAGGTAGTATCAAGTTAAGTACAAAGTCCTTAGCTTCTGAGAACAATATCTTCTTAAGGGCTGGCCAGGTGTGATTATAATCTAATTAACTTGAAGTAGGCTAATCAGCAAAATCAATCACTCTCACTTAATTCAATCAGTTTAGATTAATCTCCAGGTAGGGCCTTTGAGTATCTGCCAAATCCCATTATTTTCTCACATTATACATATGTGTGTGTGTGTATACATGTGTGCATGTGTCCATATGTGTATGCATGTATGTGTTTGGATATGTATGCATGTATTAGAATAGAATAGGTTAAACAAGAAAGGAAAGGCAGAACAAAAAGCATTTGGGGTGTTTTTTTAAAAATTACATTGATTCTTTTTTTATTAAAGGCTATGTTTTAGAGCATGGCTGTACCCTTTGTTTTATCTATTTGATTGGTTTTGTTGAAGGTTGTTAAGTTTATAATTTTAAAATATGACGTATTCGAAGAACCATGGAATTTTTATACAGGCATAGATTCTAGCACATAGTGTTTGTTGAGTTAAGATGAATTAAGGATAACTACAACAGTTTACCTGAAGTTTTAAAAGCTATTAACCTGGGGATATTCCCCTATCACTACCTACTTCAGGCACAGAATTCCACATTACACCAGAGAAATGAATAAGTTCACAATCTAACACAGATTCATACTCATATAGCATTCTCCAGCCCATTGTTTTCCTTCTTGTCTGGAGTTCCCTGGTTGTTTTCTCCTTGCTTTCTCCTATAGCTTCTCACCTGTGGCCAGTCTATTTATAATCCCTCAGGGTTCTTGCCCTAGTTCTCAAATTGATCTTCAGAATCACAAGGTTCTCCAGAGTGCAGAATATGTGTAGACTTGATGGGTACTCTACTCTTCCTTCCTCTGGAACCTAATTTTCCTTTAACCATTAGGATCCTAGGCATAAGTGGAATAAGACTGCCTGTGCTTAGAGTTAGCTCTAATTCTTTTCCATCATCATTTTTTATGAGGTTATTTTCTTTTGAATTTCATTACAATCTTCTTTTCGCCAGATCAAGATTATTGGCACAGTGGAAAGAAGGTTGAATTTGAAGTCAGGAAAACAAATTTATAATCTGGCCTTGGCCACTTACTATATGTGTGACCTTGGGCAAATCATTTAAATTCTCATAACATCAGTATGCTCATCTGGAAATTGGTATAATAATAGCACCTACTAAATCCCAGGGTTGTGGTAAGTATCAAATGATATGGCATTTTCTCACCTACATTTTTGTTGTTGTTGTTGTTTGTTTTTTTGTGGGGCCATGAGGGTTAAGTGACATGTCCAAGGTCACACAGCTAGTAATTGTCAAGTGTCTGAGTTTGGATTTGAACTCAGGTCCTCCTGAATCCAGGGCTGGTGAATCCACTGTGCCACCTACCTGCTCCCATATGGAATTTTCTTAATGATAAAACACTATATAAATGCTTACTATTATTATTCTTAATTAGTCCTCAGCCTCTGAAATGTTGTCACATTCCCTACCAAACCAGTTTTGTAGAAGGAAGAGGAGAATTTATTTTCAGCCACCAGTTTGGAGATATTCTGTGATATAACATAGAGTCTCTAGAAGTCAGAAGAATTATATCCAAGTAGGAAGCCTGCTATTTTGGTGCCAGTCTACTGCAGTGGAAAATATTTTGGAGTCAGAAGAAAAGAGTTCAAATCTCACCTCTGCTACTTACTACCTGTGTGACAAATTCTTAATAATTCAGTTTACTCATCTTTTTAATGACATATCTGACTAGATGACTTCTAACATGTTTTAGCTCTAAATCTACAATTTTAAATATTTGTTGATTGTTCCTTTGATTAACTAGCTGGGTGACATTGGGAAAATCATTTAGGTTCTCTGGGCTTCAATTTTTTCATCTATAAAATGAGAATTTAAATTAGATGTTTTCTGAGGTACCTTCTATATATAATTTTTGAATCTCTGGATAGGGACACTAAAATTGCAAATGAAATGTAACTCTTACTGAGGTCAGTGACTATTCATTTTTGTCTCTGAATCCAAAAGACATAGTTTAGTGTTTTGTTCATAGTAGGTGCTTAATGTGTGAGTGTTAAATTGAATTATATTCAACTAGGCTCTGGCTTTTGGCCAAGTGGTTGACAAATGGACAGCATAGTGATTCTAGGACACAATTTTATTATGTTTAAATCATCTGAATCTAAAACCTTTAGAGGCAGATAGTTCTTTCCTCCCCTTGTAGTGAAAAGAAGCTGTTTCTATTCATTCCAAAGAGCAGACAGACCTTTATCACCCAAGGAGACATTCAGTTAGATGAAGTCATTACCTAAACTGGCCCAGGGGAATTGAAATAGTGTGACTTTTGCAGATCTATAAATGACATGATTCTAGATAGAATAAGTTCAAACATCTCTCTAAAGTAAATTCCCCTCTTATTGGGATGATGGGGGCAGGGACGGGTGGGCAATGGCTACGGTCCATGATGTAGTTGAAGAGGCAATAAATTGGACATTAAGAGATCTAGGTGACAGCTTTACCAGCAATTATTTGTATATCCTTGGCTTCAGAACTGTAACAATGTCAATTAAAGTGAGGTCATTGTCTATGGGTTCACAAAACTAAGGGAAATAAGTAAAATTGAAATCTATTATTCCTACGATGGCATGGCCATTAGCTGTTGTACGTTTGTGGTACAATTGTATATTCTTGTCTCAGTTATTTTCATCTATTCATTAAAGGATTTGAAAAAAAAAAGGATGCTCTCTAAAATCTCTCCTGGATCTAAATTTTATTTTAAAAGAAAGAAGGAATGAAAAAAAGAGGAGAGAAAGAAGAAAAAAGGGAAGGTAGGAAAGAAAGAAGAAATAAAGGAAGAAAGAAATGATGAGCAGGATGTTCTCAGAAAAATCTGGAAAGACTTACATGAGCTGTTGTGAAGGGAAATGTAGTATATAAAAAGGAACACCAGTATTGGAAGATGATCAGCTGTGAATGACAAATGCTATCCATCCCTAGAGAAAGAACTGATGGTGTCTGAATACAGATTGAAGCATACTTCTTTTTTTTGTTTGTTTGTTTGTTTTTGTTTTTTCTGCGGGGCAATGGGGGTTAAGTGACTTGCCCAGGGTCACACAGCTAGTAAGTATCAAGTGTCTGAGGCCGGACTTGAACTCAGGTACTCCTGAATCCAGGGCTGGTGCTTTATCTACTGTGCCACCTAGCTGCCCCCGAAGCATACTTCTTTTTAAATTTTATTTTTCTTGAGTTGTCTTGTCTATGTTTTCTTTCACAACATGACTAATATAGAAATGTTTTGCATGACTACAAATGTATAACCTATATCGAATTGCATGCCTTCTCAGTGGGGCCTGAGGGTGGGAAGGGAGGGAGGGAAAGAATTTGAAATTCAAATTTTTAAAAACAAATATTAAAAAATGTTTTTATGGACAGCTAGGTGGCACAGTGGCTAACGCACCAGCCCTGGATTCAGGAGGACCTGAGTTCAAATCTGGCCTCAGACCCTTGACACTTACTACCTGTGTGACCCTGGGCAAGTCACTTAACCCTCATTGCCCTGGCCTCCCCCCAAAATTGTTTTTACATGTAATTGGGGGAAATATTAAACAAATTTTAAAATCTATTGCAGAGTATAAGTACAGAAATTCTATTAAATCATTAAAATTAATATGTTGTTTAATACTTATGACTTTGATGTAAAAGGTAGCATAAGGAGAATGGTGAAAAATATGTTCTGCTCTTCTTGCTCCTTGGAAAGAAATATGGTCTCTTTCCCAAACCCACCTTTTCTTTCCTCTCTCCTCCTCTTCTTTTAACCTCCCTTTACTAGATTTGTTGTGGGGAATCAAACGAGATTGCATATGCAATGGACATTGCAAAGTTTGAAGTACTACATAAATGCTAGTTATTTTACTTTTTATTTTATGATATTTCCACAGAAACTCAAAAGGTTTTTAATGTGCTTCTACAAAAGTTACTTGCTATATGACATTATTCCAACATAATAGTAGATTATTTTTCAAAAAAACATATTTCTATTTTTCATGATTCAGTATATTTAAACCTTTTAGTTCTAACTTAAGTAAAACACAGGAAAATAAGGAATTAGAAAGAGAACTTTTATATTCCTATGAATGAAACCAACAGGTTTAATTGTGTGTGTGTGGGGTGTGTGTGTGTGTGCATGTGTGTGTTGGGGGAAGAAGCCTATGGCTAACATTTTCCAAATTTCTGTTTCATCAGTTTCCCAAATATAACACAGGCCCCAGAATCACGAACATCTAATGTCCATGGCTGTGAGTAGGTGATTCATAAGGCTGTTAATAAATCAGTCTCTGCCACTGTTCTGTTTGAAAGCTGATGAGATGCAACCTCTGGTTCTAGTTACTCCAGTGAATACTCAAATGACACAGCATGGAGCCCGAACAATCCATTAAAACTGAACTGTTGCAATGTGGCTCACGTAACACTAATCAAAATAAATTAAACCTGGAGATGACATTTCTGATAACCTAGAGGAGCTGGGTAGATTTTCTTTTCTTTTTTTTTTTTTTTGCTAGTAGTTATTCAGTCTTATATTAACACATGTTGTTTATACACTGTAAGGTTCATTCTCATGAAAATAAAGCAATTAGATTTGTGACTATCAAATATAAAAAATGGAAATTGAATTATTGTCTTCATCTAGCACAGTTCTTCAATTTAAATTGATGAAATCCCAATTAAAAGCTTTTTAATGGGTTGATTTTTATAACTAAAAAGACATCAAAGTTGCAAAATTTTACATGATCTGCAATTAATTTATTGAAGTATATCATAATCATAGTTTGTTCAAGGTCATGCAAGTAGTAAGTAGCAGAACTGGTTTTCAAATCCAGTTTCTCAGGCTGCAAATCTAACATTATTTTTATTGTGGCATTATGTTGTCTATTATCTACAAGTCCACAAAACAGAAATAGAGGTAGTAGCCATTAGAATAGTAGTAACAGCAGTTATTATTCATGCAAAGGCACCTCCCTACTTAGGAGATGAATTACCTCCCTTTAGACTAAGGCAACACACCACAAAAATCCTTATATCACTTCTTCCAAATTATGAGAAGTTTGTGTTTTCTTGATTTTCTCCTTGATTTTCTCTTCATTTGCTCTTCTGGTCCTTCCTATTTGCCAAGATTAATCAGTCAATCACCAGACCTTTATTAACTGCCTTATTATGTGATGTTCATTTTGCAATGTGCTAGAGATAAAAGACAAAATGGAAAACTGCCAGGCTTTAAGAAGCTTACTTTTTAATGAGGGAGACATAGTGAACACATATGCAAATATACAGAATTGTTACAAAATAAATTCCTTTATTTTGTTTTGATCTTCCTCTGAAAATTTTTTCCCAATGTTAATTTCCCCTGTCATCATTAATCTTTCTTTATGTTCTGATCATTTTCTTTCTGCTTAGAAATATTCACAATAATTCTTACTCATTCATCATAGAAGATGAGTACTGGCAAGGCAATTGGATTTAACTTCTGCTTTTACAAACTCCCACCCATGCCTTCTGTCTATGAATATTCCTTATAACTGCCCCAATAATGATAAAGGTGTTAAAAGTTACAATTATCATCTTTCCATATAGGAATCCAAACATTTTGACCTTAGTGAATCCTTTGTGATTTCTTGTTCAGGTTTATCTTTTTTATACTTTTCTTGAGTCTTGTATTTGAAAGTCAAATTTTCTATTCAGTTCTATTCAGTTCATCAGGAATGTTTGAAAGACCTCTATTTCCTTGAATATCCATTTTTTCCCTTGAAGGATTATACTCAATTTTGCTGGATATATTATTCTTGTTTGTATTCCTAATTCCTTTGCCTGCTAGAATACCATAATCTAAGCCTATAATCATTTAATGTGGAAGCTGCTAGATCCTGTGTATTCCTACTATGGCTCCATGGTATTTGAATTATTTCTTTCTGGTTGCTTGCAATATTTTCTATTCAATCTGGGAGCTTTGGAATTTGGCTATGATATTTCTGGATATTTTCACTTTGAGATTTCTTTCAGGAGGTGATTGGTGGGTTCTTTCAATTTCTATTTTTTCTCTGGTTCTAGAATATAGGGCAATCTTCCTTGAAAATGATGTCTAGGCTCTATGTTTGATCCTGGCTTTTAGGTAGTATAATAATTCTTAAGTTATCTTCCCTCAATATATTTTACAAGTCATTTGTTTTCCAACAAGCTTTTTCACATTTTCTTATTTTTTCCATTAATTTTTTTTTTTTTTACTATTTCTCGATGTCTCATGGAGTTAGCTTTCACTTGCCTAATTCTAGTTTTTAAGGAATTATTTTCTCATTGATCTTTTGTATTTCTTTTTTTTCCATTTCTCAAATTTTGCTTTTTAAGGAGTTCTTCTCTTCATTGGATTTTTTTGCCTCTTTTACAATTTGGCCAATTTTGTTTTTTATGGTGACATTTTTTTCAGCTTTGTTGTATCTCTTTTACCAAACTATTGAATCTCTTTACATAATTTTCTTGTATTACTCTCATTTCCCCCCCAATTTTTCCTATATCTTTCTTATTTGATTTTTAAAATCCTTTTTGAGCTCTTCCAGGAATTCTTTAAGGCTTTGTTTATAGCTATTTAGGCATCATTGTCTTCTTCTGTATTTGTGTCTTGATCTTCCTTGTTACCATAGTAACTTGTTATATTCAGGTTCTTTTCTCTTTCTTTTCTCTTTCATTTTTGAGTAGAAGTTAAATTCAGGATCATCTGGGGTCTATTTTCAGTTCTTTGATTCTGTGAAATTTCAGAAAAGGATTTTGGCTTACTGTGTGAGAAAGCTTCCCAATAATAAGATTGATTCAAAAGGAGAATGATCTACCTTAGGATGCAATAAGTTTCTCCTGGAAAGCGAGAAAGGAAGGAATGAATGAAGGAAGGAAGGGAAGAAAAGGAAAAGAGAGAAAAAAGAAGAAAGGGATGGAAGAAGGAATGAAAGAAGGAAGACAATGTTAAGCATTACTATATGCATGGCACATAATAATGCAAATATAAATAGACAAATAGACATAATAATGCAAATATAAAATTGAGGCAGTCCCTGCTCTCAAAGAGCTTACATTCTAAAAGATGGAAACAACAAAAATAGAGAAGTGGTATCTGGGAAAGGAGTTTTTAGTCTGAAAAACCATAAATGTTTATTTGACCTCTATAGCATTCAATTGTCATGACCTTCCCAGAAACAATATTGGTTTGAGTACCTTTCTAGGGCAGATGATGTGGGATGAAGACTTGGACAGCTAATGAGTGGGTAGCAAGAAATTGGGGGTTGATGGGTGCATGGGAAGGGGGGCTTTGAGAAGTAGCCTGAGCCAGCTAGATAAAGTGGCTTTCTTATTCACAAAACAAACAAACAAATACACAAAAACACGACACAACTAAACAAACAAACAAACAAAAAATATCTCAGACCTGGAGTGGAGGTATAAATCTGACTGCCTTAAATGCTTTATGGAAGTTGGCATGACAGATTAAATTAAATGGTTTATTACATTGTTCAAATATGGTTTGAGAATCGGGGAAATTGAATGGAAAGAGATCTGGAATTTGAATCATTCCTCTTTATATCTTTTTTTTTTTTTTGGTGAGGTAGGTGGGGTTAAGTGACTTACTCAAGTGACAAGTGTTTGAGGTTGGATTTGAACTCAGGTCTTCCTGAATCCAAGACCGGTTCTCTATCCACTGAGCCACCTAGCTGCCCCTCGATATATCTGTGAATGGCAATATGACAGAAGGGTTAGAGAGTTGGACTTAACTGTCAGGGAGGCCTTCTTTGATTCCTGTCCATCAATGAGCCTCCCTGAGCTTCCCTTTCCTCATCTCTAAAATGAAGGGCTTGTACTTGATCTATAAGGCCCCTTCCAACTCTATTTCTATGATCTGGAGTCTGACATGTAGTTGGTCACCGGTGGGTGATATATCATTTCTTTTCTGAGGCTCAATTTCCCCACCTGTAAAATCAAGTTAATATAACCTACACCTGCCTTCCTCATGGAGCTATTGTTCATATTTTAGTAACTAGAAAGTACTTCCAAAATTGGATTGATCATAACTTGGTGGAATTTTGCTGCCTCACCCAGGATGGTGAGATTATTTTAGTTCTCTGCATACTGCCATGACATTTCCTCATAGGCCCCCTTTCAAAAATTACCCCACCCCACCCCCAATTTGATTGTATGCAGGAAAATTAGCTATTACCTATGATTTAGTTTCTATTCTGCCAGTCTTATTTGCTTTCCTGAGTCATCCAGTTCACAGCTCCCTTACAATCTTAATAATAAAAAAAAAAGAATACCTTCCAGAGCTTAGTAATCAAAGAAATATGAAGGATAAATGCCAAGTGATTTGGGTGTAGTTTAGAGAGCCAATATAGGCAAGGCAATTATGCCTAAAAATCTCTGACACTTGATCTCCCCTCAAAATCACTATGCAGGTTTGGAGCCTCAATTGCTAAGGATTTCCTAGGGAAGACAAATGAAGGCTTGTTATTAAGTATGCAGAAAGAAAGGGAACAGAGTTTATAGGAAACAAAGGAGTTGAAAGAAATCAGAGTAAGGTACAAGAAAAAGGGAAGAAGAAATAGACTGGTATGAAAGAAAGTAGTGCAAGGAAAATGAAGTAGTATATTGGGGCAGAGGGAATGGGACAAATGTTAATGGACAGAAAAGTATAAAATTACACTATTCTGCGTGCATAGTTAAGAGAAAAAAGGATGTCTTGATAATATTAGAATAATTATCTAAAATTCATGTTCCATCCTAAACTAGAATAGGATCCATAAAGTCAGAGATATTCTCTTATTTAAACCAGATACCTAATATATAATTTATTTATTAATATTAATAAGGATACAAATAATAGATCATATTCATATAACTGTCCTACGTCTGCTATCTACTACTTTTTTACATATATTAAATACTTTTTTCTAAAAGGAAGCATATTATTTAATCCCTTTTAAGGGAGAACCTACACATGAGCTATACCTAATCATGAAGTGATTTTTTTAGAACACTTGGCATGGGGGCATAATGAGTATAGAAAAAGCCTTAAAAGAATGACTGGGTAAGCTAGGTGGCACAGTGAATAAAACACTCGCCTTGGATTCAGGAGTACCTGAGTTCAAATATAGCCTCAGGTCCTTGACACATGCTAGCTGTGTGATCCTGGGCAAGTCACCTCACCATCACTGCCCCATCCAAAAAAAAAAAAAAAAGAATGACTGTGAAATCATTCTGCTTGAAAACTGCTACTTCTAGAGAAAGCCCACTGCAACTAGGGACAATTTAACTTATTAGGACATTTTTCTTCAAATCCATACTAAATTTGTTTTTGTTTTTTTCTTTTACCTCTGTCTATTGCTCCTAGTAAAAGCTTTGGTCTGTAGAACTCTTTGCATGAAAAGCCATCCAATATGCAGTATTAGAATTTAAATTGTTACTAATATTTTTAATGATTTTGTAGAAGAGAGTTCTAGTGTTTTTGAGTGATAATCAAAGGTTTATATGTTAAAATAAAAAATACAAGTCTTAAGATCTACTGATAGCAAAAGACTCCTCTTTATGTTTTTGTTTTTGTTTTTTTTCTTTGGTTTTGTTTTGGTTTTTGGGGTAGGGCAATGAGGGTTAAGTGACTTGCCCAGGGTCACACAGCTAGTAAGTGTCAAGTGTCTCAGGTTGGATTTGAACTCAGGTTCTCCTGAATCCAGGGCCAATGCTTTATTGACTGTGCCACCCAGCTGCCCCCAAAAGACTCCTCTTTAAATCTTAATTAATCTAATTTTTTCTTCCCATAGCCTCTTGCAATTTCCAGAGTTGTCATTATATCTTGCTCAAAACTCTTCTGATTCATTTATGTTCTTTCTGCCTTCACTGGTGTTAATGTTCCCTCTTTTTTTTTTTTTAAGTGAAGCAATTAGGGTTAAGTGACTTGCCCAGGGTCACACAGCTAGTAAGTGAAGTGGATGAGGCCGGATTTGAACTCAGGTACTCCTGCCTCCAGGACTGGTGCTCTATCCACTGCGCCACCTAGCTGCCCCAATGTTCCCTCTTAATGTTGACACTGATGAAAATTTCATTAACAGTTTGTTGACCATTCCTTTCAGATCATTAATAGCCATATTAATACTATTCAGACAACTACAAGTCTGATCTTGGGGCATTCCTGTACAAATGTCCCTAATTCAGAACATTTCCATTTATCATCCTTTGGGTAAAGTCTTTCTTTGGTTCTTAATCTTTCTATTCTTCAAATTGGATACAGAACCAGTCCTGGAGGCAAAAGGAACTGAGTTAAAATCCAGCCTTAGATGCTAGTAATAGCTGTGTGACCCTGGTCAAGTCATTTAAACCTGCTTGCCTCAAAAAAAGAAATGGGACTGATTTGACAGTTTCACAAAACACAACATCAGGAGCTTTATAATAAAGTAAGGATGGATAAAATAATTAATATTACATTCATAGTATTTTTACATGTATATTTCTCCAAATGATGCTAGTTTTTTCTATTTGATTTGTCATTAATAAATTAAACTACTTTTTCACTGTTAGCTTCAGGTAAAGAATCAAACAATATTTAAATGGAATCTGAAGTCACTTCTACTTCCTACATAGCTGCCTAAGTGAGTAAACATTGTCTCAGAAGCAATCGGGTCCACAATAACTTTTGTTTGGGTTTCTGTTTCCTTCCTACTCCCGTAAAGAGTCCTGGACTATTGAAGGTAAGCCTTCCTAGGTAAGGTAGAAAGCCTTATAGTTCAATTGCTTTGAGTCCAAATAGAATGGTGATCCATTTATTTTTCACCTGTAAATTTCTCCTGTTGGTAGGGGATAAAGGTGGGCAAGCATGGAAACAGTGGAATTATACTAACCGTGCCCCAACTGTACCTTACATGAGAATTTGTGACATTTAGGTATTATTGTTGATGCTTGCTACCTGTGTAACCATGAGCAAGTCACATAATCCTTCAGACTTCAGCTTTCTTCTCTGTAAAAATTAGGAGTTCATATTTGAGTTCCTCCAAAGGTCCTTCCAGCTCTAGATCTCTTATCCTGTAAGAGAAGGGTTGACTAGAAGGTAAGGGGAACCAAGATACATGTCCATATTTGTGGAAGTTGAATTAAATTAATATTCACAGGTATAGTTGTTACTACATGATTGTTATACATTTAAACCCCGTCCTGCTTCTGTATAATCAGTTTCCTATATTAATCTATCTTTTTTTTTCTTTTTGCCTTTATAAGACCCTGTTTTAAATTACAATAAAACATATGAAAGTATTGTTAGGAGATTAAGAATATTGAAGCCATTCAAAATATTTCTATAGTGTTTTAAAGTTTATATAAGACTTTTGAACCACCCTGTATTATTTTACATTTATTATTTCACTAGACCTCTGCAAGTACCCTGTGAAGAAGGTAATAGTCGTATTTTCCAGGTGAGAAAAATAAGTGAAGAGATGATAAGGTGACTTTCATAGTCACACAGTAAGGATTTGATTCCAAATCCAATGGATTTTCCTTAACATTATTGATTCTTATTCTGTGGGACTCCCAAAGGAGCAGTTAAAACAATGGCTGTGAGAATCTTTATGCACACAAAGCATAGCCATTTGATCTTTGTTTTACTATCACAAAATAGTCAATATGACTGGATAAAATAAGCAAGTTTAATTTTTATAGAGTGAACATTGTTGTTGTTGTTGTTTTTGAGTCATTTCAGTCATATCTGACTCTCTGTGTCCCCATTTGGGATTTTGTTGGCAGAGGTACTGGAATGGTTTGCCATTTTCTTCTCCAGTTCATTTTACAGATAAAGAACTGAGGCAAATAGGGTTAGATGATTTCCCCAGAATCACACAGCCAGTACATGTTAGTACTGTTAGTATGTGTCTGATACTGGATTTCAATTTACATCTACTGCACCACCTACATGCTGAGAACAATGTGTCTTGCTATATATTACAGTGAGTCAGTGTGACCTAGTAATTATAGAGCTCCTCAGAACTGGGGATCAATCAGTCAACAGTCATTTATGAATCATTTACTACGTGCTCGACACTGTACTGAGCATGGGGCATATAAAGAAATTCAAAAATATAGTCTTTGTTGCCAAGGAACTCACAACTGAATGGGAAGGGAGACAACATATATTAAGTGCCTACTATGTTTGGGGCACTGTACTAAGCACCTTATAAATATAATCTTATTTCATCCTCACAACAACCCTGTGAAGTAGGTGCTATTATGATCCTCATTTTACAGTTGAAATTGAGGGAAACAGAGGTTAAGTGACTTACCCAGGATCACAGGGCTTGATTATAATAATGAAAGTTCCTTGAAGAGACTTTTGAACATCATTTACTATTCTGTAACTGTTTCTTATCTAATAATCATGAGGTGAGAAAGAGCCTTTTTTATTGGGTGAAACAATTTGAAAGTTGGAGTCCAGCAGAGCTTCAGCCTCTTTTGTTGGTTGGACTCATTTTCTTAGGGTATCTTCCTGACTGATGAAATGTAACAAGAAACAATGACAGAAGAAGGTGAGAGGTTTGAGGCTGTCTCCAACTGAGGCTGACCTTTGACTCCATGAATGAGAACTTGGCTCTCATTCATTTTTTTCTTTTGTTTTAGCTTAAGCAACTTGAAGGCTATAAACTTGAGAGTCTAAGAGGTCAAGAGAATTATTTGTCTGACCTCCAGGAGTTTAGGAGTCTAGGATTCCAGGAGCTGAGTCTAATGCTGAGGTTTGGAGCTAGCCTAGGATTAATGCCCTGAGGAGTGGAATAACCTTTGGAACCCAGTTGAGATAAGGACTCATTTAGCATTGATACAGGGATGTGAACTTGATGTTATCAATGTTGTGTAGAGATGGGATTATTTTTGAGCTCATTCTCCCCAGAGATCACAGTGGCATAGGGTAGAGTGTGTCCCCAAAGTGTTGAAGGGAAATGATTGTATTTCTTTTCTTGCCACATCTGTGAATTAAATGTCCTTTTATGAAAACTAATTGATGTTAATTGCTTAAGTGGAACAGGTATAACAATCACTGTTGTCTATCCATCGTGGTGGTGGTGGGGGGCACACATCTGGAAGGCATGCTTAACAAGGAGACAAACCAACTCTTTAAGAGTACACCTACAACCTTGGGGGGAAGCTATAATAAGCTTCTCTCTGGGAGGAGCCAGAGTAATATTAGCTGTGGTAGTTTAGGTTCTGTTTTGAAGAAAGATGTTTTTGGAACATTGCTTTTGACACTGAAGATATCCTAATGATGAAACCTTAAAATCACCTTTCATTTTCATGATCATCCATATATTTTGTGAAGGTCATCTTTTGTCATCATTTAAAAGTTACATAGAGATTAGAAAGTATCTAAAATTACATCTGAACTCCTTTCACCAGTTCCTTAAAGCTTTTCATTTTCTTTTTTTTTCTTTCTTTCTTTTTTTTTTTGTGGGGCAATGAGGGTTAAGTGACTTGCCCAGGGTCACACAGCTAGTACGTGTCAAGTGTCTGAGGCTGGCTTTGAACTCAGGTCCTCCTGAATCCAGGGCCGGTGCTTTATCCACTGCGCCACCTAGCTGCCCCCTTTTAATTTTCTTAATTACTACCCATGTGAAAAATTATTTTGTTTTCTCTAAATATCACCCCAGACCAAAAACAATAAGTCATTGTAGGTCAATTGCTGAAAGAAAGAAGAGAAATACTCTCCAATCTTTGTCTTCACTAACTGATGAGGTGGTAGCGTGACATTGATCTGGGTATGGATTAGATTGGCCCCCAGAGGATGGGAAACACATGAGCCCTGTCTTTTATCAACCTAAGTGGTGGGTTTTGACAGGTTCAATGAATGAATATATCTCAGGCTATATGGGAACACATTTCTTACCTCTCTTTGAAGTATTCTTTTCTTAAAGTAGTATTTATGCCAGGAAAAAAGAAAGATCCAACCTATCCCAAATGGACATTTCAATAAGGACAACTAGACCTTGAAGATTGAGTGTTGGAATTGTATGTGATGAAACTGGTATAAAAACTCCACTTTTTTAATGACTTAAAGAGAATAAGTATCTTAACATAAAATGGTGTATTAGATTTATGTGTTGCCTTCTTCTAAAGGTTACAAAGCACACTTGTTCACCCTAAATGATGTCTCTTAAAGGACATATTTTAAATAGCCAATGTCTTAAAGTCAGTCAGTGAGAGTTTATTGGGTTTCCACAGGATAGGACTAACAGCATAAAAAGCTATTGGGGGAGGGGAAACATATTAAAGGACAGAGGAGGTCAATTCCTTTAAGATTATAATGGATAAAAAATAGGTTAGAGGGCTTGAATGAAGTCATATAAAACACATTACTCTAAGAGTCCAAAGGGGATTGTGTCTCCTCTCAAGACAGCTAAGAACAGAGTATAATGTTTTATCAGTGAGTAGTCATTATCTCATTTGATCTTCGCAAAAATCCTGTGAGGTACCCTTTAGCTATTATCACCCCATAAGATGAAGATAATGAGACTCATCAAGTTTAGGTTACTTGCCCAAAATATCATGGCCAGTACATGATGAAACCAGTACTGACATTGCTTTTAACTCCAAGTATGTTGATGTATCTTTACACCACACTTTCTATGTATGAGAGAAAGCTCAGTACAGAAAGGGGCAACAGAGTAGTGGGGAGCAAGGAATGGGAAAATTATTCTTGCTTTTAAGACATCATACTACAGAATGTAATTTTAAAGCAGAGTCAATTCAAGTCATAGGATCATAGACTTATACTCAAAATAGGCAACCCGCCCATGGTTATCCATTATGTGTGATTTTTGTCCATGCTCTCCCATAGGTTAACCACCGGGTTCCTTGAAAGGACAAATGCCATCTCTTAATTCTTACCATTTGACCAACTCATCTTTTCCACTTCATTTCTTTGACAACATCCTTTAAAATACAAGTATCAAACAGACATTGTTTTGGTTGAATGCAGTCCACAACACTCCCAATTGCTACCAAGCCAGATTAAAATCTAATTGGGAAATATTTAACAAAATAAATAACTATACAACAAACATAGATGATGTTAATATGTGGTCTTTTAAGTCAATATGTGGCTCTTATGTCCAATTTAGTGGTCCTCATTTCTCTTTGAGTTTGACACCACTGCTTTAAACTACTGTTCTTCATAATTTGGTGCTTGCAATATGTTTCAGACTATGTAACTTTGCCATGAGAAAGGGGAAAACCATTCTTCCCTTTCAGACATAAAACTGTATAATTTTTTTTGCAGGACAATGAGGGTGTAAGTGACTTGCCCAGGGTCACACAGCTAGTAAGTGTCAAATGTCTGAGGTCAAATTTGAACTCAGGTCCTCCTGAATCCAGGGCTGGTGCTTTATCCACTGTGCCACCTAGCTGTCCCTGGCCCTTTTCCATTCCTTGTACCTTATGCATTTATTCCAACTGATTTTTCACTGCCATTAACTTTGCCCATTTTTTCATTGAATATATGGAATATCAAGATATATCTAGATTTCATTTGGAGGGTCTTATCAAGTTCTTCAGAACCTTGCCCTATTTCTTCAAATACATTTTGTTTTCCTAGTGGGTTTTTTTCAAATGTTTTTTTTTTGTTTGTTTGTTTGTTTGTTTGTTTTTCTTTTTAGGCAACGGGGGTTAAGTGACTTGCCCACGGTCACACAGCTAGTAAATGTCAAGTGTCTGAGGCCGGATTTGAACTCAGGTACTCCTGAGTCCAGGGCCGGTGCTTTAACCACTGTGCCATCTAGCTGCCCCCCTCAAATGTTTTATCATGAATTTCAACCAAATGGTATCATCTCATCTTATATATCAGCAGTAGGAGTAGGAGTAGGAGTAGGAATAATTTACATTTATATAGTGATTTAAATTTACAAAACCTTACAAACATTATCTCATTTGATTCTCAATGTTGGGAGGCTGGTGCTATTAATATCCCCATTTTACAAATGAGGAAACTGAGATGAAGAAGCTAAGTGACTATCTATATTTACTTCATCTCCTTTTTTTGTTTTGCTCTCTCCTATCCTCATGTCTTTCTTAATGTTCTCCTGTCTATTTAAAAAAGCTAACCCCCCCCATCTCAATCCTTTCAAGTTTCACCATTTATTCAAGGTCAAATTCTGATGCCACCTCCTCCACGAAAATTTCCCTGACACTGCCTCCTCCCAAGTGCAATTTCATTCTCCTCAAATTTCTCAGCATTTTCTCTCAATCTCAAATTTGTCATTGCAACATTCTATCTTAGATCATCCTTCTCCATGTATCTGAACTAATTTTAGACTGTAAATTCTTTGAGGACAGGGACTATATCTTTTATTCTTCAAATTTGCTTACATAGTACCTCACATATGGCTTGCACATAGTATTAGAAACATAATATAAGTAATTAGAAACATTTTCTGTTGAGTTGAATTCAGAAATGCCCTTACCTTCAATAGCAATAAGGAGTGTTCTGGAAAGCACAAGGGGCCACCATATTCACATATCTAGACTTTCTGGAGAGCTTTGCACCTGTAAATCAAGTGCAGGTTTCATTTCTTCCATTTAAACATGATTCTTTAGACCTTTCATCACCTGCAAAATATTTAATAATTTTTAACCAACAGACCATAAAATTTTTGACGAAAGGCAGATCCTAAAAATGCAAAATGTGATTATCTTCAGAATGATGAAATCCAGTGTCACAGGCACTCCAGGATCTACAGAGTCTCTTGTCTATTCATAGGAGAAGGTTCTGTCTCTGCTTTACCTTAAGATTCTCTGTCCATATGAGCTTTGTGCCCAGAATAAGTAGATTGCTGTTGAATTGGTGTCTACCACTATATAAATGACTCTTATTGAGGAGAATGAATATTGCTATGGGTAACTATCAATAATTACTCTAAAGCTTTTTAAAAGTCAACCAAATTTATAGAGTCCTAGAGTGGGATGGGAAATTATAGTTCATTAAATATTCATTCATGAGATATTAATACCAGCTCCTGTGTCTTTAAGTGGTTACTCCAGTTCATTCTAGAATACTTGTAGCTCAAAACTTCAAAAAGCATATATTACATCAAGAAATTTGGTTGAATTTGACAATAGGTGGAAGCAGGATAAAATATAGAAAATTAGTTTTCAGAAGAGATGGACTTCAAAAAATAATTAAAACAAGTTGGAGGAAAAAACACGAAGCTTGCTGGTCACTTTTATTACTTTTATTTTACTGAGTATAGTTTATTTTATTGAGTTAAGCTTTATTTTACAGAACCACCCTCAATGGGCAGCTTTAATCATCAGTCCATTGATAAAAGATAGCTTTCTGTGGGAAGTCCCACTTGCTACAGGGCTTTTCTAATACTTCCACTAATTAGCATTGTTTACCTCTTGAAATAACTTTGTTTTACTTTGTATTTATTTACTTGGGCACATCTAACCTACCTCCAGTAGAATGTGAAGATTTTTGAGGGAAAAGTGTGCTTCATTTTTTTCCTTTGTATCTCCAACACCTAGCATATTTTAAAAATGTTTGAGCCACAAAGCCATAATGTGGAGCAGCAAACTCTAACCTTAACTTGAGCTATTGAAGGTTGTATGGGGTGGAGTAGGATGCTAGAATAGTACCATAAACTGGGAGTATTTATAGGTGCCTGGGAAGTAGTTTACCAAGATGGTGAGCTTAACTCAATAGCATCAAGTCCTTCACCTTTGTTTTGGAGGAGTACCTAGAGCAGAACTATACGTTGGGAGGACGATGTAAATCTGTGAGGAGGCAGAGATTATCAGAGTTGGAAAGGGAATAAACTTGCCTGCTTATGGGCCAAATTATGAGTTCTTAGTCTTTTCTATTAGGTGAAATAAAGCCTGCCCTAAATTGTTTGTTTTGGTAGCCTGAGTACATTCATGGGAGCTGAGACCACTTTTCCTTTTTGTAAAGATTTATAAGAGCAAAGTTTTGATGAGTCCCAGGGGAAATAGTAGTTGTGGGCCAAAGAGAGAGTTATTGAGAAGTCTCCATGACTGAATTTAGAACTTCATCTGAACCATGAATTACATATGTATTATCTAATCTCACTTGACTCTCACAAAACTCTTGTTCGGTAAGACAGTGCAATTATTATCACACTTATATGCAGATGAAAAAAATGAAGCTTTGGATGGTAAAGTTACTTTACCCCAGTTAACAGAGTAAGGGGTAAAATTGAGACTTGAACCCAGATCTTCTGATTCCCAAGTTATCTGTTTCTCCTAATGAAGTATTTCTTCTGAGAAACATTTCTGATAATAAATGTTCTACTGGCAGCTGTCTACCTCTACTCTTTTATCCTTGTTGATACTTGTTGCCCAGGTGTCCAAAGAATATTATTGAATCACTTCTTTAACTGATAATAGCTTTTTTTGATGAGTTGTAATTTGCACCCAGGGGAAAGAGTGCCCACATGCATGAGATCACAGAGCCATTGAATTATAATAACTTAACAAGTCAAAAAGCCTCAATTTTCAGAATAGAAATGATAGGATTTTATTCAACTGATTGATTCCCATCTTTCAATTGTCCCCCATCCTCCCTCCAAAAATAAGGGGGAGAGGACTATTATAAGTATATAAACTAATATAACACCCACACATGACACAAAGGATGATGGCACACATTAAATGGGAAAGACAAACAACATACAATGTTATCAGCTTGTTTCTTTCCTTCTTTAATGTCACCATGCTGATGATACATATCTCTTTGGGGAAATAAGACTGTTTAGTTGCACTAGTTTCCACTCATATATAACTTTAAAACAATGTCTTATATATTAATAGATAGTTGCTATTTATCGTATAGTGCTTAAACATACTACTAGATTTTTTCAACCAGCAAATGGGTGCAATTATACAAAGAAAGAAGCAATGTCATCTAAAGATTGTGATAATAGTGAAAAAAAGAAGAAAGAAAAGAAAGAGGAAGAAGAAGAAAATGGTGATGGTGGTATAGATGGCGGATAAATGTGTAGTTGTGAGATGGATGATGATGGCTTGTGGGATGGGGGTGGGAGTAATGTTAAGCATAGGGTCATAGCCGTTAAGGTTTGGGCTTGGATTCTGAAAGACTTGTATTTGAATCCTAACTCTGATGCTTGATATCTGTGTGTCCAGGGATAAGTCACATAAATACCCATTATCCCCAGGAAACTCCCTAAGATTACATATGGATTGGAATTTGCTTCTGTGGAGTGAGCCTGGAAACCAGACAAAAAAGTCCTTGATGTATCACAAGTATTTGATGTTTTGAAAACCTTTAGGTTAACCAAGTACTTTACACACATGATTTAATTTGATCTTCAGGACAACTCTTTTAGTAGGTGGTAGGGGAAAAAGAGAGGAAAAAAATCAGACCCGAAAGATTTGGCTTCTATCTAGTTTCAACTCTGATATCAATAATTTGACTAGACAAATCATTTAACTTCTCTAGCCCTGTTTCCTTCTTTGTAAAGTAATGGAGTTAGACTAGATTTCTTAACTGACTCTCTGACACCTTGTTGCAATGTTTATACTTCTAAAAATGCAAATAAGCTATGCAATCATTCAAAACACATTATCTCAAATCAGATTTCTTGTTTTATTGTAAACATGGAGAAGCAGTCGATATATTCTTTATGTGTCTTCATGTTAAAAAAATAAATTAACATATTTAGAATACAGGCTATAAAGCTGAAGAGCTATTTTACAGACCATCCTCAACTTCCATTTCAGGGATTTTCAGACCTATATATGGTAAAATACAAGACCAGTTATATTTCATTTTAATAGTATATTCAGTCTGATTGTCTGGGGGTGTCAAGAAAATTGGAGATACATTTTAGGATCTGTGAGGTTTTACAACAATGCATTTTTTTTCCTCCATGTTTCTTATGCAACACCCAAAATAAAATTGCCACTACAAATATGGAGAAGAATTTGTGTAGTAGCCCAAAGGAAGAGAGAGATAGAGGTGAAGATGTGGGCACAAAACATAGGTGGGTCATTTCTGGCACAGCCAGTGTGATCTTGTTAATAAGCTATAATTCATTCATCTGTTGAGGGAGACATTTATTGACTTATAACCTAAAATACACAAGGCTTTTCTCATCTCCATGCCCATGGTTTTAGACCCAGTTCAATCTGTCTACCTGGTCTTCAGAAGTAGGATAAGAGGGTTATACTCAACAGGCTCTAAGGTCTTTTCTTATGCTCACATTCTATACCTAACTTTGGCTCCCTTGATTCCAAGTCAGTAACCAGGCAAATTTGCTATCTTTGGAGAAAGGATGTGAGAAGTGTGAGCTGTGTGTTTGTCTTCAATTTCTGAGGAGATATGTACTTAACTATAGACTTCCAATACACTCAATGATCCATATTTTAAATTTTTTTCAATGATCTCATCTTTATTCTTCTTTTTCACATCTTTTCCTTTATGGAGGTGGGATAAGAGAAGAAGAAACATAAAGCCCTTGCACCAGTGATGAGTAATCAAGAAAACCAAAATCCAGTACTGGTCATTTCCAAAAATGTGTCACATCTACATATTTCATTAGTCTATTACCTCTTAATTAGGAGGTAGGCAGCTTTCTTCATCGGTCTTCTGGATCTTGGTCAATAATTGCATTGATTAGAGTTTTTAAGTTTTTAAGAATTGTTCATTTTTACAATACATATACATTTACAATACAATAACATAATTTGTTCTCTTATTCTATTAACCTCACTATACATCAATTTATGTAAGTCATCTCAGGTCTCTGATAACATCATAACTCCTTACTATACAATAACATTGCATTACATTCATATACCATAATTTGTTCATCTCTTTCCCAATTGGTGGTCATCTTCATTTTCAGCTTTTTAGTTCCTATATAAATAAAAGCTGCCATGAATGTTTGTTGTTGTTGTTGTTTTTTGTTTTGTTTTGTTTTGTGTTTTTTACCTATATAGGACTTTTCCTTCTTCCATTGACTTCTTTTGATTGTAGGTCTAGTAGTAGTATTCCTGAGTCAAAGTAATTTTGGAAAGATACTTCCAAATTGCTTTCTAGACTTTCTGTACCAATTCAGAGATCCACAACAGAAAAATATGTGCTAAATTTTCCTAAAACTCTTCCAATATTTGTCATTTTCTTTTTCTGTTGTTTCTGACAGCCAGTCTGAAGGTAGGATCTCACAGTTGATTTAATTAGCATTTATCTAATTTTTAATTACCTGGAACATTTTTATATGGTCATAGAGAGCTTGGATTTCTTTGCTTGAAAACTGATTTTTCATATTATTTGACCATTTATCAATTAGGGGAGTGATTCATACTTGTATTAAGAAGAATCATGAGTAAAATTGTTAATTAGGCCTTTTTTTAACAGCTCTTACCCACTCTGTGAGCAAGCACCTGGTGAGAACAACCCTAGGAAGTCTTTATCACCAAGGCATGTTGGTCTTGCTTGTTCACTAATATATTTTCTTCATGAAGGGATGTAGATCCTGGTTATTTGTGGAAGGACTCACTATTTGACAAAAAGTACTGGAAAAATCGAGTTGTAACCTGAAAGAAATTAGATTTATGACAACACCAAACCTCATGAAAAAATCCCCCCCAAACACCTCTAAATGGATATGTGAACTAGCATGTATCACATCATAAAATATCATAGGGACAAGGGAGAAATAATCTCTCAGATCTATGGATAGGGAAAAAGTTCATGACTAAATAAGTGATAGGCTCACATGAGGTAAAATGAATGATTTTGATTATATAAAACTTCAAGATTTTGCATAAACAAATCTAATGTAGTAATACAATTAGAAGGTACACAGGTAATGGGGGGATCTTTACAAATCTTATTTCAAGGATTTATAAGGATGTAACTCAAATTTATTACCAAGAGCCATTCCTTAGCAGATAAATGGTGAAAGAATATACAGTTATCTCTTCTCTATCATGGGGTTAGGGATGTGGTAGCCCTGGGATTTGGAAAATCGTTGTAAATTTGTTGCTCCCCCTCTTAATACCAGAAAAGAAGTATGAATTATTATAGTATTAAAAGATAAAATATGTTGATATACAATACTATACATAATTTAATGCATTCTGAATTTCTTACCTTTTTTCTCTATCATCTACTGGTCTTTTCATGTCATCTGTGTCTTCCACAAAACTCCCCCCTCAATTTCTCAATTTCTTATGCTGACCCATGATATATCAAAACCACAATGGGTTCCCCAATTGAGAAATGGTCAAAGGATATGAAAAGGCAGTTTTCTGATGAAGAAATCAAAGCTGTCTATTGCCACAGGAAAAAATGATCTAAATCACTATTAATTAGAGAAATGCAAATTAAAACAACTCTGAGGTACCACCTGACACCTATCAGATTGGTTAATATGACAAAAAAGGAAAATAATAAATTTTGGAGAAGCTGGGGAAAAATTGTAACACTAAGGTATTGGTGGAGCTATGAACTGATCCAACCATTATGGAGAACAATTTGGAACCATGCCCAAAAGGCTATGGGACTGTTCATACCCTTTCACTGAGTGGTATCACTTCTAGGTCTGTATCCTAAAGAGATCATAGAAGAAGGGAAAGGACCCACATGTAAAAAAATATTTATAGCAGCCCTTGTTCTGGTGGCAAAGAATTGGAAATCGAGGGAATGCCCATCAATTGGGTAATGGCTAAACAAGTTGTGCTATATGAATGTAATGGAATACTATTGTGCTCTAAGAACCAATGAGCAGGAGGAGTTCAGAGAAACCTGGAAGGACTTTCATGAACTGATGCTGAGAGAAGCAGAAACAGGAGAACATTGTACACAGTAACAGTAACATTGTATGATGAACGATGGTGATAGACTTGGCTCCTCTAAGCAGTGCAACCAACGATCCAAGAAAATTTCAAAGAACTCATGATACTGTTCTCAACATCTAGAAAAAAGAACTATGGATTATGAATGCAGATTGAACCATACTAATTCTACTTTTGGGCTGTTTTTTTCCCCTTCTTTTTTGCGGTTTTTCCCTTGTGCTCTGATTTTTCTTTCATAAGATAACTAATGAAGAAATATGTTTAATGTGATTGCACATATATAACCTATATCAAATTGCTTTCTGTCTTGGGGAGGGGGGAGGGAAAGGAGGGTGGGAGAAAAATTTGGCACTAAAAATCCTATGAAAACAAATGTTGAAAACTATCCTTACATGTAACTCGCAAATAATAAAATACTTTTATTTATTAATTTAAAAAAAGAAACCACAATGGGGAAAGACATAGTGTGAAGGGAATATATATGGACAGTAAGTTTTTTTTTTGGTGAGGCAATTGGGGTTAAGTGACTTGCCCAGGGTCACACAGCTAGTAAGTGTTAAGTGTCTGAGGCTGGATTTGAACTCTGGTCCTCCTGACTCCAGGGCTGGTACTCTATCTACTGCACCACCTAGCTGCCCCTGACAGCCAATTTGTTTTTTTGTTTTGTTTTGGTTTCGTTTTGGTTTTTTTGCGGGGCAATGGGGGTTAAGTGACTTGCCCAGGGTCACACAGCCATTAAGTGTCAAGTGTCTGAGGCCAAATTTGAACTCAGGTACTCATGAATCCAGGGCCAGTGCTTTATCCACTGCGCCATCTAGCTGCCCCCAATAGTCAATTTTTAAAGGAAGAAATACAAGCTATCAATAGCTTTGTGGGAAAGTCAAGCTTCTTTGAGTATCCACTTCATATCTGACTGACAGAAATGGAAAAAAAAAAGGATAATGGAAAATGTTGGAGGGACAACAGGAAACATGGTATAGTCGTGAACCCCTAGTGGGGCTCTGATTTGAAAGGAAATTTTAAACTATGCCCAGGAAGTTAACAAACTGCATTCCACAACCAGGTTTATAACTCAAATAAATAAAAGGGATTGGAAAATGATTGATATGCACATAATTAATTATAGCTACTGTTTTTGTGGTGTCCAAAATTGGAATTAAAGGGGATATCCTCCTTTTGGGGAATGGCTTGACAAATTGTAGTATGTAAATATGATGGAATATCATTGAGGCATGATAGATGATGAAATGGATATTTTCAGAAGAACGTGAGAAGACCTTTGTGAATTGATGCTCAGTGAAGTGAGCAGAATCATGAAGAAATTATGCAATGATAACATGGAGATAAAAACTTTGAATGACCTTAGAACTCTGATCAGTGCTATAATGGATCACAAGTTAAAAAAGAATGAAGATAAACCTTGTTCACCTTCTGGACGAGAGCAAATGAACTTAAAATGCAGAAAGAGATATTTTTTTGGATATGTAATTATCATATGGAAATTTGTTTTGCCGGTCTATCTATATGGCAATGTATTAAGGTATATGTATGTATTTGTTTAAATGGAAAGGGATAAATGAATTGTAAAAATACTTGTTCTTTAGAAATAAAAAATGAAAAAAAATGAAACAAAAATTAAAAGGATTTAAAAAGTAGCTTTCGGGCCCAAGGTTATCCATTTGAAAAACCTTTTGGGTGCATTTTTCACTTGCTTTGACTTAGTTCCTCTTGCCCATATTAATCACAGTGAAAACTCCCCAAGTGTTTCAGAGATCTCAGGAATATAGGAACTTTTTTCAACTCAGAAAAGGTCATAGAAAAACAAAGACATTTTTATTCTTCACCACTGAACCTTCAATTTATATGAAAAAGGTTTTATATAAAATTACAAAACTATATAATATTTCCTACATGTAACCAAAAAGACAAGTACAATGTTGAAGTACTCAGGTAGAAAGAGTTCTTCTCCAGAACTTTTTTCATGAATGTGCAGCTTAGTCCCTTTGTATATACTTGGTAATAATAGCTAGCATTTATATACAACTTTAAGGCTTGCAATGTACTTTACAAACAACCCCCAGATGGTTTAACATAAGCAAAACTATTAATATTATAGATTATATCAATAATAAAAGTAAAAATTCATATTATTCTATCAATAGATGCAGAAAAAGCTTTGATAAAGTATAACAGTGACTTTTATTAAAATATTTGGAAGTATATGTATAAATAGATTTTCCCCTAATTTGATAAAAACATTTTCTAAAACTATTAGTGAGCATTATTTGTAATGGGGACAAACTAGAAGCCTCCTTGGTAAGATTAGGTACAAAACAAGGATACCCACTGTCACCAATATTATTCAGTATTTTATTGGAAATCCTAGTATTAGGAAGAAGTGTACAGTAACAGCAATATTATTTTAAAAACAACTTTGAGTTACTAAGTCATTTTGACTATTACAAATACCCAAAATAATTACAAAAGATATATGGCTATCTACACCAAGAAAAAGAACTGGTAAATAAAAGAATATAAAGAATGATTCCACACACATAGACACAGACACATTTGTCAAATGTAGCCATCTCTGGAGAGGAGAGAAAAAGGAAAAAAAACCAGAAATATGCGTGTTAACTTTATTATATTCTTTTTTGTTTGTTTGTTTTTGTTTTTGGGGTTTTTTTTGCCGGGCAATAAGGGTTAAGTGACTTGCCCAGGGTCACAGAGCTAGTAAGTGTCAAGTGTCTGAGGCCGGATTCGAACTTAGGCACTCCTGAATCCAGGGCCCCGTGCTTCATCCACTGCGCCACCTAGCTGCCCCAACTTTATTATATTCTTAAAAAAGAATATCAAATTATACATAAAAATTAATAGAACAAAAACAACAACCCTTGAAGGTAACAACTATTATTTTCCCTTTTTATAGATGAGGAAACTCAACCAAATGAAGGTTTTATGATTTACTTAGAGTCATACAGTTAATAAATATCTGAAACTAGATTTGAATTCATTTTTTACTACATATCTAGTGCTCAGTTCACTGTATCAACTAACTTTTTCTGGAAAAAGAGAGTTTGGTACTAGGCTAACGACTTTCTGATATGGGACTTTCTTTATACTTCCTGCTCTGGACCTGAATTTGACTTGATGTCAGTAGGTCTAGCAACAGGAAGATCTGAATGGAATGGGAAGCAAAACAAAACAACATAAAACAAAACCCCGCAAAACAAAGAAAAAGGCAATTACTGACAACTATGAGAAGATATCTTGCCTAGCTCTAACTATGACAGGATTCAAATAAGCAACAAAAGTATAGTATTTTTTTTTTTTGTGGGGCAACAGGCGTTAAGTGACTTGCCCAGGGTCACACAGCTAGTAAGTGTCAAGTGTCTGAGGCCAAATTTGAACTCAGATCATCCTGAATCCTGGGCCAGTGCTTTATCCACCGTGCTACCTAACTGCCCCCAAAAGTATAATAATTTTTAAAAGACCTACCATGTGCCAGACATTGTGCTATGTTCTGTGGATACAAAGACAAAAATGGAAGAGTTGCTGTATTAAGTGTACTTATATTCTATTAGGATGAACATCATATACATAAATTGTTATTGTTCAGTTTTTTTCAGTTGTGTCTGACTCTTCATGATGCCTCTTGGGATTTTCTTGGTAGAGATACTGGAGTGGTATGTCATTTGCTTCTCCAGCTCATTTTACAGATGAGGAAATGGAGGCAAATATGGTAAAATGACTTGTTCAGGGTAACAAAGTTAATAGGTGTCTGAGGCCAGATTTAAACTCAGGTAGATGTCTTCCTGACTCCAGGCCTGGCATTTTATCCACTGTTCCACCTAGCTGCCCATACATATAAGTATATAAAATAGGTATTCAAATAAAAGCAAATAACTAAGGATCTCATTTCTATAATGTATTATGTGCCCAGATTTCAACATATCTCTTATTAGATATTCCATAGAGTTTTCCAACAATAGGTAAATTTTGGTCAGTGAATAGAAATGGACAATGAGCTGGGCCCAAAAAGAGAGTGGGGATGGATAGCTCTTGGAAAACTTAAAAATACTTTTACTTACCCCAAATCTCCCTTAACCTGAAAGTCCCATCTTTTTAGTACAAACATTTTGAGCCTTGTAACAACATTGCCTCTGAAGAACTAACATTGAGTACAATGTAAAGGAAAACTGTGGGTGTGCAGGGGCTGCATCATCATAAATAATTTAGAAGAAGCAAAGGAAAAGTGGGTGTCATCAAGGAATTGCATGACAGAGAGAAAAGATGAGCTTCATCACATGGCTAGCCATGTCTAGACTTTAGGTGTTCTTAACCTGTGTGTGTGTGTGTGTGTGTGTGTGTGTGTGTGTGTGTGTGTGTGTGTGTGTGTATGTGGTATTCTGGTGAAACCCATTGATTCCTTCTCAGAATGTTTTTACATATTTAAAATAACATGTATAGGATTACAAAGAAAACAAATTATGTTGAAGTATGGTTAACAAAATCTTATGTTTTTTCAAAGAAAAAGAAAACAAATTCAAGGACCTCAGTTCCCCTGGGCTAATTTAGAGAGACCATAGTTCTCTTCCTGTACCCTCTAAATGTTATGATAAAGCAAGGAAGCTCTCCAGTATGTTTTCTGCATAAAGCAAAACAGACTTTGCAAAGGACATAGATGAGAGTGACATAGGAGGGCTAGACAGGGATATGCTGTGATATGCCTTGTTGGAGGGAACTCCTGAACTGATGAGATCATTGATCCAATTAAACATTTGAATTTGTTTCCAAACTGCTTTTCCTCAAAGTAGTCCTGTGAGGTAGTTACTACAACAATTATTATCCCCAATTTACAAATGAGATGATTGAAGCTCAGAAAATTCAAAAGATTTGTTCCAGATCACACACCTCTTAGGTAACAGAGCCAAAACTTAAACTTAGTTCCCCTGACTCCAATTGTAGTGCATGTTCCTTCACCACAGTATAATCCTTCAACATTTCAACACATATTGATTAAGCACCAACTATGTGCAAGACACTGCTGTGTTCTAATTTTTAAATAAAAGATGGCTTTCATTGTGAATAGGACACAAAAGACCTGGGTTCAAATCCCATCTTGGATATATATTAACTCTGACTGTGGGCAAATCACTTCCCTGTGCTTCAGTTTTCTCATGTTGAAAATGAAAGCAGTAGGACTCGACTTTCATAACAAAATCTATGATGCTATGGCTTTATTGTATTTGGTGTCAGCAATTTAAATTCAATAAAATTCAATATCTTGCATCATAAAAAGGAGGGGAGAAGTAGTGATGACAGCACGTCTGAGCATACACGAAGACCCAGCTTAGACTCAAGTTATTATCTAGTGCTGGACAAGTCATGCCAGATGCAAGCTGTCATAATGACCCCATTAACCTTTTTTTAGCTGGAGCCTATCAAATGTGTCTACTCTTCACAGGTGATGTTTTCCTCTCTTTTTAGCTTCTCACTAGCCCAGGCATCAGGGAATAAATATCTTATCAACCCCATCTTGGGCTATTTTTGCTTCACCAGCTGCGTGGGCATGAATAATATGGCCAGCTGCATGTGGACAATGTACACAAACAATATGTCTATGAACACAAGGGCTTCTAAACAATGTGAATGACTCCATTTAGAGCCTTGGAATCAGCAGATGGGATACTGACGAGCATTACGGAAATACTGTCTGCTTGAGAGAGGGAGGGTGAATTTTTATCCTTAATGAAGCAAGAGACTGGAACAATGAATGATACTGGACTGGTTTGACTTTCATAGTTGGAGACTTTTCCAAGTTTTTGCCATGGAGTTGATGAAGATCATAAAGTCTTTAAAGAAAGGTCAGGCAGTCATGCATTCTGGCTCTACAACATCCCTCATAGCCTCCCCTTCTACCATGGCCATACCTTAGGACAGACTCTTACATATGGCATTGTGGAAGATACTTCATATTTCTGGGCCTCAAATTCTACATCTATAAAATAAGGAAATTGGAATAGATTGTCTTTCAGATAAAATCAGTGATCCAGTGATCAGTGATTCCATTAGATTATAAGTTTTTGAGAGCAGGTACTTTTTTCCCTTTGTTTTTAATTTCCAACACACAATGTCTGGCACGTAGAAAATGCTTAATCAATGCTTTTTTACTTTATTTGATTTTCAATTGGAATATTATAGGCATTTCCTTAAATTTTCTATCTCTTCTCTCTCCAGTACATCTGAAACAAAGGTCACAAAATCTGCTACAAAATAGTCTGCCTAAAACAGATATGACCATGTTTTTCTCTTGTTCAAAAACAATAAGTTTAAATCTAGGATAAATTCCCCAACATGACATTTAAGATCCTTCATAATTGAGCTTCACTTAGAGTCTCCTCTTATTTTCATTGTGTTTTAGCCAAACTGGATTGATAGCTGGATTAGAAAGTCAAGTTTTACATTCATATAAGCCACTCCCCAAATCTGGAATGTACTCCTTCTTCATCTGCACCTGTCAGATTCCTTACCTTTCTTTGAGGCTCAGCTCAGTTACCAATTCTTCCATGAAGGCTTTAGTGATCCCCTTGGCATGCTTAGCTATTGTCAGTCATTTGACTTTTGTCTTGCTACTGGACTTCAATGACTGCAAAGGAGAGAATGAGGCTGATGACTTTGCATATCTCTGCCCCACTCATATACAATTTGTGTGAAAGTCAAGATATCACCCCTATATTGTCATTATTCCTCTTTGAGAACAAAGGATGAACAACTGCAACAAGAAGAGTTCTCCAGAGCAGGTGTTGTGAGGTAAATTTTGTAACATATATTTCTTTTTTTTTGTTGTTTTTTGGGGTTTTTTGCGAGGCAGTTGGGGTTAAGTGACTTGCCCAGGGCCACACAGCTAGTAAGTGTCAAGTGTCTCAGGCCAGATTTGAACTCAGGTCCTCCTGATTCCAGGGCTGGTTCTCTATTCACTGCGTCCCCTAGCTGCCCCCACATATATTTCTTAAGTGTGCACCTCACTATAATTATGGTGCTCTAAATTTAAACTCATTTCTTTCCCAGAGGTTGTATTTGTGGGAAGCAGGGAACTAGGTTCTTAGGAATATGCTTTGTCTTAACTGTCTTTATCTTGTTACCTAAGAATAATAGTCACTGCCCTCTTGGGATTCAACCTGTCAATTGGATCAAAAGTCAGGAAATGCTATGATGCCTCCTCCTCCTCCTCCTCTTCCTCTTCTGCCTCCTCCTCCTTTTTTCAAAAAGGTGGAACAATTAAATTTTTGTCATGTGTGGTTTTCATTTTTAATTTCTTGAAATATTGCTCTGGAAAGACAAGCATTTACAAGCCTATTGTGCTTTAAATGGAGCTACTTGACTGTATCTTAAAACCCAAATCACGTTGGCTTTCACTGAATGGCTAATAACAATTCCAATCTAAATCTCTGTGGATTATTGTTTAGCTTTTTTTGGTTTGGGATGATTGTAAATAGCAATTGTTCCTTGTTCTGGCCAGAAATACTGAGGGCCTTTTCTGTCTCAGGTTGATATCATTTTGATGATAAATTGATCCATCTTTTGTCTCAGCTCTTACCTAGCCCTTAGTTATTGAATGGTTGTGGCCTCAGATAAACTGATACCTGGAAAAAAATAATTTAGAAATGCCTAGAAGCAGCTAGGTGGCTCAGTGGATAAAACACTGGCTCTGGATTCAAGAGGACCTGAGTTCAAATCTGGCCTGAGACACTTGACACTTACTAGTTGTGTGACCCTGCGCAAGTCACTTAACCCTCATTGCCCTGCAAAAAAAAAATGCCCAGGTCACCCACTACATCTTGGACCTTTGATAGTAATTTTGACTTTTGTCTTGCTCCCTAACTCCAATGACTCTGGAGGAGAGAGTGAGGTGATGACTTTGTACAGCTCTGCCCCATTTATATCCAATTCACATGCAAGACATCACTCTCATGAGGTCATTGGTCCTCATTGAGAACAAAGAATGAACAACAACAATAATTATTCCGTCAAGTTCCTAGTGCTCTCATGCTTCTTACATCATCTAATATTCTATACATTAAACTTTTTGTGTGTGTGTGTGTGTGTGTGTGTGTGTTTTTGTGGGGCAATGGGGGTTAAGTGACTTGCCCAGGGTCACACAGCTAGTAAGTGTCAAGTGTCTGAGGCCGGATTTGAACTCAGGTACTCCTGTATCCAGGGCCGATGCTTTATCCACTGTGCCACCTAGCCACCCCTTACATTAAACTTTTAATATGAGATGTTTTGCCCTACTTCCTAACCAACCTCCTATAGAATATAAATTCCTGGAGGATGGGGAGAAATTTGAGGCCGAGAAAGCTATTGTATTTAACAAATATTTATACAAATGAGTTGAATAGCAAACAACCACTTCTCAAAGTGCATTTCCTTATCTGTATAATTGCAGCCTCATTGAACCATATGATTTGAGAATTGGAAGGGACCTTGACAGGCACGTAGTTCAATGCCTACACAACAGGAATCCCCACTATTACAAACCCAACAAAAGTTACAATTTAACTTTTGTTCAAAAACTTTCAAATTGGGGAGTCTACCACTTCTCAGGTCAGGGCAATTCTAATTGTAAAGAAGTTTGGTTTTTTCCCCCCTAGAATCAAATCTTTGCACCTTCTATCCATTGTTCTTGGTGTAGCCTTCTGTAGATAAAAGGATTCCAATCACTCTTCCATATGAGTCTTTCAAATATCAGTTATCATTTGCACATAATTGCACACAATACTATAATAAAATCTTATGGGGAAGATTATAGTGACAGCATCATTTCAATATCCCCAGGAACTTCGTCTTTCAAATTAACCCTTTTTTGGTCTTACATAACCTCCTGATAGATTACCTTTTGTTGTAGTCTACTAAAATCTCCAGAATTTTTTCTTTTTATTCAATCTTAAAAGTATTTTATTATTTTCCAGTTACATGTGAAAAGAGTTTTCAAGATTTATTTTTATAAGGTTTTGTGTTCCAAATTTTTCTCCCTCTCCCCTCCCCAACACAGAAAACAATCTGATATAGGTTTTATATATATACAATCGCACTAAACATATTTCTATATTAGTCATGTGGTGAAAGAAAAATCAGAACAAAAGGGAAAAACCTCAAAAAAGAAAACAAGAACAACAACAAAAGTAAAAATGGTATGGTTCAATCTGCACATAGATTCCACAGTTTTTTGGGTTTTTTTCTGGATGTGGAGAGCATTCTCCATCAAGAGTCCCCTGGAATTGTCCTTAATCATTTTATTGTTGAGAAGAGCAAAGTTCATCACATTGATCATCACACTATGCTGCTGTTACTGTATATGACATATTTCTGGTTCTGCTAACCTCACTAAGCGTAAATCTATAAAATAATTTTTAGGTATTCTGATTGGTATGGCACTGAATAAGTAAAATTAATTTAGGTAGAATTTTCATTTTTAATATATTAGCTCAGACTATCCATGAGAAATTCACATTTTCCCCATTATTTAGATCTGATTTTATTTGTGAAAAAAAAAGTGTTTTCTAATTGTGTTCATAGAGCTCCTGGGTTTGTCTTGGCAGGTATACTCCCAAATATTTTATATTGTCTATAGTTTCTTTAAATGAAATTTCTCATTCTATATCTTCCTGCTTATTTTTCTTGGTCATGTATGGAAGTGTTGATGATTTATGTGGGTTTATTTTATATCCTGAAACTTTGCTAAAGTTGTTAATTGTTTCAAGTAGTTTTTTTTTTAGTTGATTCTTTATGATACCATCATATCATCTGCAAAGAGTGAAAGTTTTGTTTCCCCCTTACCTGTTCTAATTCCATTAATTCCTTTTTCTTCTCTTATTGCCAAAGCTAACATTTCTAGTACAATATTAAATAATAGAAGTGATAATGGACATCCCCATTTCAACCCTGGTTTTATTGGAAATGCCTCTATATTATCCCCATTACATATAATGTTGGCAGATGGTTTTAGGTAGATAGTGCTTATTTTTTTAAGGAAATCTCCACCTATTGCTATGCTCTCTATTGTTTTTTAATAGGAATGAATGTTGTATTTTTTCAAACACTTTCTCTGCATCTATTGAGATAACCATATGATTTCGGTTAGTTTTGTTATTGATGTGGTTGATTATGTTGACAGTTTTCTTAATGTCAAACCAGCCTTGCATTCCTGGTATAATTCCCACCTGGTCATAGTGTGTTATCCTGTTGATGAATTGTTCTAATCTCCTTGCTAATATTTTATTTAAGATTTTTGCATTGATATTCATTAGGGAAATTGTTCTGTAATCTTTCTCTGTTTTTCTTCTTCATGGTTTAGGTATCAATACCATATTTGTGTCATAAAGGGAATTTGGTAGAATTCATTCTTCACCTATTTTTGCAAATAATTTGTATTAGAATTAATTGTTCTTTAAATGATTGATAGAATTCACTTTTAAACCTATCTGGCCCTGTAGATTTTTTCTTAAAAAGTTCATTGATGGCTTGTTCAATTTCTTTTTCTAAAATGGGCTTATTTAAGGATCTTATTTCCTCTTCAGTTAACCTGGAAAATTTGTATTTTTGTAAATATTTATCCATTTCATTTAGACTGTCAAATTTATTGGTATATAGTTGGGCAAAATAACTCCCAATTAATACTTTAATTTCCACTTTAATCGTGGTCAATTACACTCCTTTCATTTTTTGTGTATGTGAGGCAATTGGGGTTAAGTGACTTGCCTAGGGTCACACAGCTAGTAAGTGTTAAGTGTCTGACGTCAAATTTGAACTCAGGTCCTCCTGACTCCAGGGCTGGTGCTCTATCCACTGCACCACCTAGCTGAGCCCACTCCTTTCATTTTTGATACTGGTAATTTGGTTTTCTTCTTTTTTAAAAAAAATCAAATTAACCAAAGGTTTATTTATTTTATTCACTTTTCATAAAACCAGCTCTTAGTTTTATTAATTAATTTTGTAATTTTCTTACTTTCAATTTCATTAATCTATCCTTTGATTATCACATTTTAAAATATTTAATTAGGTATTTTTAATTTGTTCCTTTTCTAGCTTTTTTAAGGTGCATGCCCAATTTATTGATCTCCTCTTTCTCTATTTTATTCATGAAATAATTTAGAGGTATAAAATTCTCCCTAAGAACTGTTTTGGCTGTATCCCCAAAACTTTTGGTATGTTGTCTCATTGTTGCCATTCTCTTGCATGAAGTTATTGATTGTTTCTGTGATTTGTTGTTTGACCCACTCATTCTTTAGGATGAGATTATTTAGTTTCCAATTAATTTTCAGTCTGTCTTTCCATGGCTTTTTATTGCATGCAATTTTTATTGCATCATGATCTGTAAGGGCTGCATTTACTATTTCTCCTTTTCTACATTTGACTGTGAGGTGTCTGTGCCCTAATACATAGTCAATTTTTGTGTATGTGCCATGTACCACTAAGAAAAATGTATGTTCCTTTCCATCCCCATTCAATTTTCTCTAAAGCCTATCGTATCTAACTTTTCTAAATTCTATTAATCTCTTTAACTTCTTTCTTATTTATTTTGTGCTTAGATTTCTCTAGTTCTCAGAGAGGAACTATACTCACTAGTATAGTTTTGATGTCTATTTCCTCTTGTGACCCATTTAACTTCTCCTCTAAGAATTTGGATGCTATACCACTTGATACATATATATTTAATATTGATATCACTTCATTGTCTGTGGTACCTTTTAGCAAGATGTAGTTTCCTTCCTTATTTCTTTTAATTAGTATTAGGGAATTTTTTGCTTTTGCTTTGTCTGAGATAAGAATTCCAGGGCAGCTAGGTGGCGCAGTGGATAGAGCACTGGCCCTGGAGTCAGGAGTACCTGAGTTCAAATCCGGCCTCAGACACTTAACACTTACTAGCTGTGTGACCCTGGGCAAGTCACTTAACCCCAATTGCCTCACTTAAAAAAAAAAGAATTCATAACTCTGTTTTGTTTTACTTTAGCCAAAGTATAATATATTCTGCTCCAACATTTTACTTTTACTCCATATGTATCTCTGCTTCAAATGCATTTCTTGTAAACTTCATATTGTAGGATTCTGTTTTTTAATCCACTTTGCTATTTGCTTGTTTTATGGGAGAGTTCTTCCCATTCATATTCACACTTATGATTACTGTGAATTTCCCTCCATCCTATTTTCCCCTTTGTTTATACTTTTTTTCTTCTTCCACCCTATTCCTCCTCACAAATGTTTTGCCTCTGACCACTGCCTCCCTCAATCTGCCCTCCCTTTTATCAGGCCCCTGCCTTTTCTTTCCCCTTCCCTCCCCTGTAGATTTTTACAGCAATTTCAGTCTATAAATGTTTCTTCTAATTCTTTTGAAGTTGATTTTTATACCAATTTCAAAACTTTATATTCATATCAACTGAATTTTGTCATATGTGGTTTAGTATAATGCTCTAGTCTAATAAACAAAAATTCTAGTTACCTAGTGGCCAAAGTTCTAGTAATGAACTTCTTCAATGTTGGGAATTCTGTTCTTCAGCTAGAAAACATATAATCTGCTGTATAACCGATACTCAGTATAGATTTTTCCATCCTGCCAAGACATCTCAAAGTCTAAACTCTGTTAAAGTCACCTATAAATGTAGATGGAAAGATAGATGTATATATAGACTGAAACAGAGAGAGACAGAGAGGTAGCTGTAGATTAACAGATGTAGGTATAGATTATAGATATAATCATAGATATAGACATATATATTATATACATGCATACGCATACATGTATGTACTTATACATATCCATATTTATACATAAATATATAAATAATAGGTAAATATATAAATAGTATATAAATCTGCATGTATGTATACTACAAACATAAAATTACATTTTATATATTTATATATTTATATATGTATAAGAGACAGATTTGGGAGAATGTAATAGAGAAAAAGAATAGAGGTAGGGAGAGAAATTAGGAGACCATTGAAATAATTCAAGTAGCAGGTAATGTGGATTAAATGCCACAGTAATGGTGGTAGTATTATAAGCGGTATAGTTTACATTCATAATTAACTTAAACTGACTTAGAACTGATTGTATATTATAAGACCTATACAAGTAATATTTCAGTTGCAGATTAATTTATACCAAAAAAATCTTTCCGGTTGCTTTGTGTATGTAGCTGACTAACATACAATATATTAGATGTTAATTCTAGGACTCAGAAGACCTGAAGAAAGGAAGGAATTAGTATCTCATTCTAGAAGAAAATTGAGATGAACTACTTAACTTTCATGAATATGTAAAGTGTCCTCTTTCCTCTTCTCATATGTCTCTTAATATAGAGAACCCTCTATCCTGATCCTAGGATATAAGGGAGATAATATGCTGATTAATTCATTATATGAGTAATTTTACACACCATTCAACCACATAGCTATGTATATGCTTGGAAATTTCTGGATCTGTGGCCCTTTCAAGTCAGAAACTCATCTCTTCTTCATCCATGAGCCATATGTCAACCATCTGCAACTAGACACTTGAGACATAAACATTATACATGTTGACATTTTTCTCTAATTTGTTGACAATAAAATAGACATTACCTAAAATTTCTATCATATTACATATGTATATAATGCATATGTATCCTGCATATGTTTATATAGATATATGCATATATGTCTGTATGTGTATGTATTGTGTATATATGTGTGTGTAATTGTATCTGTGTCAATAGCGATGATGTGAAATATCTCACATCACTAAAAAGACAAATTAATTTTGGGTATATAACATAAATATCAAGCAAAAGAAAATCAGTCAATTAAAAATGTTGTACTATGTACCAGACAATATAATAGACACTGAGGATACAATTACAAAAATCATACCGTCTAGCCACAAGGAGTCTAAAGTCTACCAGAGGTTTGTGAGATATTCATAGGTAAGTAAATATAGGAGATACACTGTCTACATAAGTAAATGAATAGATAGATAGATAGATAGATAGATAGATAGATAGATAGATAGATAGATAGATAGATAGATAGATGATAGATAGATAGATAGATAGAGAAATGAATAGTGGGGTAGGAGAGTAATAAGAACATGTTGAATTGGAGAAAGTTTTTTGAGGGAAGAAATACGAGAGCCAAATTTTGAATTGAACATTAGGTTCTTTTCTTTTCTTTTTTCTTTTCTTTTTTTTTTTGGTGAGGCAATTAGGGTTAAGTGACTTGCCCAGGGTCACACAGCTAGTAATTGTTAAGTGTCTGAGGCTGGATTTGAACTCAGGTCCTCCTGAATCCAGGGCTTGTGCTCTATCCACTGCACCACCTAGCTGCCCTGAACATTAGGTTCTAAAAGGCAGAAGTTAGGAATAAAGTTTTCTAGACATGGGGACAGCCTAAGCAAAGATATGGAGGAAGGAAATAAAATTATCATGCATAAAGAACAAACGGGACAGTATGGCTGAAAGGTAGAATGCAGTAATGAGAGGAATCTGTAATCAACATTGAAAGATAGATTAGAACCAAATTGAGATAGATTTTAAATGCCAAACAAAGTAGTTTGTATTTTATCCTAAAGCAATGGGGGATCATGGAGAACAGTGAGTAGAAGTCTTTTTCAGAGATAGTATTTTCTTTGTTTCACTGTTATTCAGACCTAGTGACTAGTTAGTTATAAAGAATGATAATATTGTTCAAAAGACCAACATTTACTTACTCATCTCAGTACATTAGAATGTTCTTCATTGACTATTAGCCCAAAATGACTCAGAATCAGCTGCCATGACTCACCAAGATCAGGATAAAGAATGACATTTAAATCATTTAGTTGTCTAGTCCTCTGTGAGTTCTCCACAGTGAAGAATAGAAAGAAGCATGTTTCTATATTACTTAATGAAATATGCCAAAAAGGATTATGTTAAACTATGAAAATACTTCTTAAAAAGTTGTGGAAAGCATTTTCAAGAACCTTACTTTTTGTTTTTATAACGGTGCTAGACAACACCTAGGCATGCAAAAAAATTGGTCTAGATGGAAAGCTACTTAAGGAAAGAAACTATATTTATTTAACTAAATATTTTATCATTTGGAAAAAAAACATAACAATTGAAGGTCACAGTTTTCTTATTTATAAAATCCTTCCTATCTTTTTTAAAAATTATGATCACTTCTATGGACTCCTTTTCTTTTCTTTTCTTTTTGAGGCAATTGGGGTTAAGTGACTTGCCCAGGGTAACACAGCTAGTGTCAAGTGTCTGAGGCTGGATTTGATCTCAGGTCCTCCTGAATCCAGGGTCAGTGCTTTATCCACTGTGCCACCTAGATGCCCCCTTCCTATCCTTTCTAACCCTAAAATACTGCTCTTATATGATTCTGTTATAGATATCCATAAAAGTCCTCTTCCAATATTTTATCTTGGTCTATAAAGGGATGATTTCTTGAAGGCTCAATCAATATGTCATAAGTTAGCCTTGTTTGGACATATTGGAAAGGCTTTGAGTATATTCCTAATAACAAATTGTTCTAGCAATAATAGCCTAAATAAGTACAGAGGTTGGTGATGACCAGTGGTTAGTTACTATTAATGATGTGATAAATTCTTTGGCCACAGCAATCCATGAAACAGAATGAAACATAAAATCACCTTCAAATTTGTGTCTGCCCCTTCTTCTTTGCTTGTGATTGTGGCAGAGTGACTTGGGTACTGGTTCAAATCTGGCTTTGCAACCCTGGGCAATTCACTTAATCTCTGTTTTCCTCAGTTTCCACACCTGTAAAATGGGGATAATAATATCTGAGCAATTTTATGAGGATCAAATGAGATAATAATACCAAATCTTCAAGAGCTATATAACTGGTAGTTGTTATTCTAGCTATTAGAGGTGTGGAAAAATAGAAGGAATACAAAGAGTCATAATTTTTAGACTAGCTATAAATAGTAACATAACCATTGTCCCTCCAAATATGAAACTGTGACCATAAATCTAGAGCCAGGAAGGACCTTAGTGACCATAATATGCAACACCTTCATTTTACAGATGCGCAAACAGAAGCCCAAATAGTTTAATAAACTTGCCCAAAACATTACATGTTAATAAGCAGTTGAGCCAAGATTTGAACAGTCCATATACATTACTCCCTCATGTATATAAGATCTTTAATAGAATGAAATTATCACATGTGACAAGGATATACAAGGTGTGGGGGCCAATTTTTAATAGGGGAGTGTTTGCTAAGTGGCTCGCCTCAATATTGGGGCAAGTAAGGAGACTGGCAGCCTCCCTCAAAACAGAACAGGATTTATTTTAACAAGAATGAACGTACACACACACACACACACACACACACACACACACACACACAGGATCAGTAAGATCAAGGGAAAGGAAATAAAATGGGGAAAGGGAAATTATACAACCTGAAAAATACCACCACCCAGGAATCAGCTGAGAATACATAGCAGAGCTCCTGTCACCTTCCAGCTTCCAGCTTAGAATGCAGAATTCTCCCCATTCCCAGAAACCCCACACAGCCCCCAACCAATTGTCTGCCTGCTCTGGCAGTCACATGACTGCCCTCACTAGGCTTCCAATCATTATAATTTTGCCAGGCCCAAGTAGGCATCAGTGAGTGGTGATAACATGAGGTGCCAGCGCCATGGCAATGGCTACAACCAGTGGGTGGACCACAATGCAGTTTGTAGAGCCCCAGGTCAGTGCGCACCAAGGCATAAAACCTCAAATAACAATTAATTCTTTACAAATGGTATATCCTTGATGGAAATATTAATACTGAACCAGCAGGCTTTCTTGAACAATGTTTTATTGTAGACCATATTATTAAAGAGATACAATGCATTGAAAAGCATAGAAAAAACGACCTTACTGTGTTTATTGCTTGTTTATATACTTCACTTTTGTTTGAAGGCACTACAAGAGGGTGTTTTCCATCCATCCACTAATACACGAGGTTAGTGACTGGTTTTTATGTATAGAGAAATTAGGGCTTGGCGAACAGCTCATCATGCTTAGAAACTGAAGACCTGCATTCTAACCAACCATTCACTGACTGTGTGACCCCAAGAAAAATTGATTTACCTCCTTAAGTCTCAGGGACCTCATCTATAAAACCAAGATAATAATACTCAGAATACTATTAGGTATTCTTTGTTTTCCATGTCACCCTGAATCTTCCCTCTTGGGGAGATGAGTGCCTTTAAAGTTTCTAGAAGAAGGAATGTTTCTTTTGCTGTTGACAAGAAATGACAACTTAAGAATTCTGTTCCCCAGTGCATATATTGTGACATGGGCTTGCATTGAGCATGATCTCCATGTGTGTTGGGTGGGGGGGGGAGAGAGATGGAATTAAGAGTCCAGAAAAGACTCCCTGTAGGCTGTGCCAACACACTCAGTCCATAGTGTATGAATATCCATGCTTTGGGCTAAAGAAATATACTTACATATGGGTCTGTGTTGAAAACTAAACAGGTAAGACAGTCTTCTTATAAGGATGCTATAACCTTCTTAAAATAAAGAAAGAATGATATCCAACAAATGGAATTCAAAACATAGAGTCTGTACAGTACATTCAGAATTATGTAAGTGGTTTAGAAGTTTTAAAGTAACATCTTACGAGCAATGTGGGAATGATCATAACAATCAGTATAAAACTGATGAATAGAGCAAAATGTTTACCAAATGGAAACCTTTTGACAGGAGAAAATCAGTCTCCACAATTTGACAGGCAGTGTGGGACATAAACCAAATATTTTGGCTAAACATATAGTCTTTTCTTAGAGTCAAACAATATAATACTGGTAGAAAACGTTCACAAGACATACAATGCATATGTAACTCTCTTGTGTAATAGAGAATGGACTAGAATTGGAGATAAAAATTAATCAAGTATTGTCCAAGCTCCTACTGCATTCCAGGCACTGTCCTAAACATTGGACAAATAAGTATAAAGAATGAAACAATACATACTTGCGAAGAGTAAAAGCATTCTGACTCCAACGTTTTGGCTGTATAATAACTAGGACCAAGTGATGTGATTCTCTGTGATTCTCACTTTCCCAGTAGGTTAGAGGAAATATTTCTACTTCCTACCTCCCAAAGTCATTGTGATTAAGAGGTTCTACAAACTTTAAAGTCTAATAGAAATGTGAGTTAGTTTTACTTTCTAGTCTATCTTACATAATACTATCAGAATAATTTCCCTAAACATAGGTGTGACAATGTTACAATCAACTCCAGTGACTTCCAATTGTCTTTAGGATAAAATATCAACTCATCTGTTTAACTTTTAAACCTTTTATAATATTGTCCCATAGGAACACAATCTGGCCCTGTTCTTTGAATATATTTCCAGCCCTTGATGTTCTCCATCTTGTACTCTGAGATCAAGCCAAATTGGCTTTCTCTCTGATCTTCATTCAGTTAAATCATTTCATCTCCCATCCCAGTGTCTTCATGCTGTCTGTCCCACATGCTTAAAACATACCCCTTTCTTACCTGCAAGTTCATAAAGTCTTTCTTTCTTTCTTTCTTTCTTTCTTTCTTTCTTTCTTTCTTTCTTTCTTTCTTTCTTTCTTTCTTTCTTTCTTTCTTTCTTTCTTTCTTTCTTTTTTTCTTTCTTTCTTTCAGAAACAGATATCATCTTCTGCATGAAATCTTTTCCACAAGAACCAATTTCCTCTCTTAATGATCCAAGTCTTTCAGAACTCTACCTACCAATGGATAAGTCAAAAATTAGAGTTCTTTCTGAAAATCCTACCCCCAGCCACAATCTTCTAAGATTATGAATTTCTGTGTTCTTCCACTTTTCAATATTTCAAAATGGACTTCATCTATTCTCACAATATGGTTTCCATTTTTGAGTTATTTTCCTTTTTCTTTTGTATGAGGAAGACTTTACATGATTTCTTGAAGCATTATATTTATCATGTAAAAGTCACACAAAAAATGCATTTATTCCCTTATAGTACTTTCTTTGATAAAATTAAAAAAAAACACTGAAGCAAAACCATCTGCTATAGAAACTATGTCTGACAGCATGTAGCCTTCTGTACTACTAGTTTAATACTTCATTTGGAGTTATCATTTCTTTTGTGTGTGTGTGTGTGTGTGTGTGTGTGTGAGGCAATTGGGGTTAAATGACTTGCCTAGGGTCATACAGCTAGTGTTAAGTGTCTGAGGCTTTTCCCCTTAAAAGCTAAAAATTATAGAATTTAAAATAGCGTTATTAAAAACTGTTTCTGGCACACAACCTGGAAATATGATGACAAATAATCAATCAATCAATTAAACTTTTATTAAGTGCCTACTATATAACAGGTAAAGTGCTAAGCACTAGGGATTTAAAAAGAGACAAAGGACAGTCCCTGGTCTCAAGAAGCTTATGATGTAATAGGAGAGACTATATGTATGCACAAACACATACATACATACATACATACATACATAAATTCATGCATACATATAAATCAGGCTATATACAGGATAAATAGGAAATAATTAAAAGAGAGAAACCATTGGAATTATGGGGTTAGTGAAAGCTTCTGTAGAAGTTGGGATTTTAGTTGGGACTTAAAGGAAACCAGGGAGGTTGGAGTATAGAGAAAGAATGTTACAGGCATGGGGGACTGCCAGAGAAAATGCCCAGAGCCAAGATATGAAATGTCTTGTTCTCTGAACATTCAGGAGGCCAGTGTTACTTGATCAAAGATTATATGCTAGGAAGTAAGGTCTAAGAAGACCGGAAATTAGGATTGGACTAGGTTATGAAGGATTTTGAATATCAAATAGGAAATTTGATGTTTATTCCTGGATATCCAAACATGCATAACTAGCTCTGAAAAAAGTAGTATACAAAAGCATTAAGCTTGAAATGGTGGGGAGTAAGGCAATGCTTGAATCTCACTTATTTAAATTCATTCAAAGAGGGAATATGGATACATAGATATAAATAGGTAGGTAGATAAGCGTATCTATATGCACATACATGTATACATACATACATACATGCATATGAGTATGAATGAATACACTCAGTTGGGTTTCAAAATCTCTCTTACACACAGGGAAATAGGAGGGATATGGATTAGAGAAAGAAAAAGAAGATAATTGAAAGGAAGGGTGGTTGAAGGAAGGCAGTTATCAGGATCGAAACAGATTTTAGGGGCAGAATGGGGTGAAAAGAGAAAAAATAAACAGAAGAAAATAGGATGAAGGGAATTACACAGTTAGCAATCATAATTGTGAATGTGAATAGGTTGTATTTACCCATAAAATGGAAATGGATAAAAACTGGATTAGAAACCAGAATTCAACAATTTGTTGTCTGCAAGAAACACACAGAACAAAGAAGTACACACAGAGTTAAAATAAGGGCCAGAGCAACATCTATGCTGAGTTACCTGAAGTAAAAAAGAAAAGGATAACAATTATGATCATAGATAAAGCAAAAACAAGAAGAGACCTAATTAAAAGAAGTAAGGAAATTGCATCTTATTGAAAGGCACCATAGACAGTGAAGTAATATCAATACTAAATGCTTATGTATCAAACAGCATAGAATTTAAGTTCTTAAAAATGACTTAAAGGAGGAAGTAGATGGCAAAACCATACTAGTTTGGGGACTTCAACTTTCCCTTCTTAGAGATAAATAAGACAAAATTTAAAAAGAATAGAATCTTAGAAAAGTTAGATATGATAGACCTCTGGTGAACTTTGAATAGGAATAGAAGGAAAAATAGCTTCTCTCAGGTCTACATGGCACCTTCACAGAAGTTGACCATATATTAGGGCATAAAAACTTTACAATCAAATGCAGAAAAGCAGAAATATTAAATGCACTCTTTCCAAACATGATGAAATAAAAATTACATCACCAAAGGGTCATGGAAGGACAGATTAAAAATTAATGGGAGGGGCAGCTAGTTGGTACATTGGATAAAGCACTGGTCTTGGATTCAGGAAGACCTGAGTTCAAATCCAACCTCAGACACTTGACTCTTACTGTTCATGCTTTTCCCTCTTTAAGTGAATTCTGATGAGAGTAAGGCTCACTCACTCCCCCACTCCTTCCCCATTTTTCCCTCCACTCCATAAACGTTTTCTTGTTTCTTTTATGTGAGCTACTTTACACTCTTCCACTTCTCCCTTTCCCTTTCTTCCTGAGCATTCCTCTTACCCCATAACTTTATTTTCAAGATGTCATCATGGGTCAGCTAGGTGACACAGTGGACAAAGCACCAGCCCTGGACCAGGGAGGCCCTGAGACCAAATCCAAGCCCAGACATCAGCCACTTCACCCTGCCTACCCCACAAAAAACAAGGATAAATGCTTTACAGATATCATCCCTTCATATTCATTTCACACCTGTACACTGTCTAAGTATATTCCTTTCAGCTTCCCTAATACTGAGAAAGTTCTTATGGGTTAGAAGTATTATCTTCTCATGTAAGAATGTAAACAGTTTATCCTTTGAATGTCCCTCATGATTTCTTTTTTCCTGTTTACCTTTTTATGCTTCTCTAGGGTCTTGTATTTGAAAGTCAAATTTTCTATTCAGTTCAGGTCTTTTCATCACACATACCTGAAAGTCCTCTTTTTCATTGAAGTATCATTTTTCCCCTGAAAGTCTTAGATTGTAGTCCCAGTTCCTTTGCCCTCTGGAATATCACATCCCATGCCCTCTGATCCTTTAATGTACAAGCTGCTAGATCTTGTGCTATCCTGACTGTGGCTCCACAGTATTTGAATTCCTTTTTTCTAGCTGCTTACAGTAATTTCTCCTTTACCAGGGATCTCTGGAATTTGGCTATAATACTCCTGGAACTTTACCTTTTGTGATCTCTTTCAGAAAGTGATCAGTGCATTCTTTCAATTTCTATTTTATCTTCTGCTTCTAGAATATCAGGGCAATTTTCCCTGACAATTTTTTAGAAGATGATGTCTAGGCTCTTATTTTAGTTATGGTTTTCAGGTAGTCCAATGATTTTCAAATTATCTCTCCTGGATCTATTTTCCAGGTCAGCTGTTTTTCCAAGGGTATATTTCATATTGCCTTCTAATTGTTTATTCATTTGGATTTGCGTTACTGTGTCTTGGTTTCTCATAAAGTCACTAGCTTCCATTTGCTCAATCCTAATTCTTAGGTAATTATTTTCTGGAGAGATCTTTTTTATCTCCTTTTCCATTTGGCTTATCAAGCTGTTGTCTTTTTTTCTCATGACTCTCCTGCATTGTTCTCATTTCCCTTTCCATTCTTTCCTCTACATCTCTAAATCTTCTTTCTACTTCTCCTGCTTTCTCTTCAAAATCCTTTATGAGTGCTTCCATGGCCTGAGACCAATTCATAATTTTTTGGGAAGCTTTGAATATTGGAGCTTTAGCTTGGTTATTATCTTCTTCTGAGGGTGTATTCTGGTCTACCTTGCCCCCAATGAAATTTTTGATCGTCTGGTGTTTTCTCTTCTTACTCATCATGACTGCTCATTTCCTGGCTTTTAACTCCTTCTTAAAGTGTAGCACTGCTTCCAAGACACAATGTCCTGAGCTACAGCTTGACCCAGGCAATGATTTGGCTTGTTCTCAGCCTGCCTGGCCTGTGAGTAACCACAGCCTGCTTTCTCTTTGACCTGGAAACAGAAGTCTGATCCAAATCTGATTCTCTATGGTATGAAGCTTGGTGAGCATATGCCCCTACCCCACTGGTTGGCTGTCCCTAGAGTTTGCTTGCTGATTCAGAAGGTGGGCACCCCACCACAGTCCCAGCAGAGACCTCAGCTATTTCCCCCAACCACTGGACCTCCTCACTGCTCCAGGAGCCAGGCTTCAGAAGAAGCAGCTGAAGATTCTGAGGCTATGGAGGCATTGCCTACTCAAGGCTGGTCCTGCTTAGCATGCTGTGCTCCTCTCTCAGCCTGAATAGCAGGTGATCCCAGTCACCTAATTAAACCATCTTTGGCTGGAAAAGAGCCTCACTCTGTTTTTATGTGGGTTATGCTGCTCCAAGAGTTGGCTTATGGCATAATTTTTGGAGGTATGTGGACAGCCATCTGGGCTCCACCCCCAAATTTTTGGTTTTAAATGAATAGTTACTAGCAACAAAACCATATCTTTGTACTTTTTGTGAGCTTGTGTTGTTATACCTGAAAAAATTCTAGATTATTAATTGGTTAAACAGTTTTTTTTATAAAAAATAAATCCATTGGCTCAAAAACCAAAATTAAACTAAAATTTTTAAAAAGAAACAAAAAAAAAATACTACCATTTTGTAATTTAGCAACTTTCAGTAGCTCAAATTTATCTGGTGCTTAAAATGCCACCCCCCAAGTTTTGTCCTTTTAATTTTCTTTTTTCTCCAACTTGGAAAGGATACTTTTTCAAAGTAACTCAACAAAAGGAATAAGCTCAGAAAAAGGAGAAAATTCAATTTCAACATTTTGTTTACCTGACCATAGTGAACATTTTAATGATTTGAAAAAAATGCCTACTAAACTAGAAATGGACATCTAAAAGAAATTAGAATTGACTATGCATTTACAGTCTTAAAGAAGAAAAATAAGAATATATTTTACTTGGCAAAAAGCCATTTATCTACCAAACCTCATGTTTTATGCCTGCTCATTTTTAAGCAAAATTTTGCAATGAATTTGATATGCATAACTAAAAATAATGGGGAAAAGGTCAAACTTCTAGAAAGTGGTATTAGAAATTTTAGCAAGTTTTTTTTTTTAAACTTCATAGAGATAAGAGAATGATGAGATAGATTTCCGTGCCTGTACAAATGTAAACTCAACTTGGATATTATTCTTCAAATAAGTACAATGAGGGTAAAAATAAAATAATATGTTTAAGGGGTGGCTAGGTGGTGCAGTGGATAAAGCACTGGCCCTGGATTCAGGAGTACCTGAGTTCAAATCCAGCCTCAGACACTTGACACTTACTAGCTGTGTGACCCTGGGCAAGTCACTTAACCCCCATTGCCCTGCAAAAAAAAAAAAAAGAAGAAGAAGAAAGTATATGTTTAAAAGAAAAACACTATCATTTTTAATTGATACATTAGAAACTTTCCCAATAGCACATGGTTTAAGTGAAGACATGACTTCTATTCATTATTACTTTATATGAAACCAAAAATGTTTGATATCGAAGTATGATAAGAGAAAAAATAGAGTAACATATCCAAAAAAGAGAGTGTTACATTTTTTATATTTATAGAAGATATGAAAGTTGACTTAGAAAATTCTAAAGAATTAGCACAGTAACCAATTAATTCATTCAGCATTGTCAGAAAAGTAGAAAAAAAAAGAACAGAAAAATCACGAGGATTTCTGTATGTTACTAACAAAAAAATGAATAAAATTATAAGAAACAGTTTTGGAATTAGCATGAGAACATAAAACAATTGTCAATTAATTTTCAAGTAGAACTCAATTCCTTCCTTAATTCCTTCCCTCAAATATTGAAAGGGTTTCTTCTGCTCTTAGGTGGTTCATGGCACCCATCACTTCAGAACGGTAAGGAAGCATTAATCGTAAATAGACAAGAGTTAAGTCCAACTTTAATTCCTTCCTAGGACCTTATCCTCTGTTCTAGATTTTTCCAACACTTTCCTAAAGAGAAATTTCTGGAAAGGATTTTGAGTGAAAATAATGCTCTTTCTTATTATTTTCAGTTGAGATAAAAATGAAAATTTTAATATGCTTTTTTGTTTTTTTGCGGGGCAATTGGGGTTAAGTGACTTGCCCAGGGTCACACAGCTAATAAGTGTCAAGTGTCTGAGGCTGGATTTGAACTCAGGTACTCCTGAATCCAGGGCCGATGCTTTATCCACTGCACAACCTAGGCACCCCTTAAACATATACTTTCAATCAGATTAAAAAGAAAACAATTCATAAGCCTGTTTCCTAGAGTTTAAGGTAAATGTGCTATACTTTTTCTAAGATTTATTTCTTTTTTTCCTGCATCAGTGGATATAATTATATTGTTTTTGTAGATTTTGTTATTTTTATGAAGAATTGTTAATAGTAGTTTTTTTAATGTTCAAACATCTTTGTATTCTTCATATAAATTAAAGTTAGTCACAGTGAATAATTTGATGGATGATATGTTACAATAGTCTGCTAAAACGTATATTGGAAATGTACATTATATTACTAGGAATATGATCTCTATATTTCTCTTTTTCTGCTTTATTTGTATACCTGGTTTGAAGATCAAAACTATATTTGTCTCATAAAAGTGAAATATTTATTATTGAGAACAAAATATGTAATAAAGGTATCATTGCTTTATTGAATTCAAAAAGTAGCCATAGTGTAATGGATAGAATTTACTTCAGTCAGAAAAGGTGAGGGTTCAATTCCCACCTCTGACACATAATGATTTTTCTCACCTTATTCAACAAAAATTGCTTATTTCAAAGTTACTATGATCTCCTAATTGTTGAATCCAATGACCTTTTCTCAGTCTTAATTCTTCTTGACCTTTCTGCATAATTTGATATTCTTAATCGCTTTTTCCTATTTTCTGCTCTCTTCTCTCTAGTTTGTTTGTGTGTGTGTATGTGTGTGTGTGTGTATGTGTGTGTGTGTGTGTGTGTGTGTGTGTGTGTGTGTGTGTGAGAGAGAGAGAGAGAGAGAGAGAGAGAGAGAGAGAGAGAGAGAGAGAGAGAGAGACTACTTTCCCCTGGTGCTCCTCCTACTTTTCTGAACACTCCTCCGTCTCCTTTGTTGGATCATCATCCAACTCTTACCCTCTAACCATAGATGTTTACCTTAGGGTACTGCCCTAGTATCTCTTTTTTTCTCCTCCACCCCATACTAATTCAATGGGTGATCTCATCATATCCTATGCATTTGTTTACTATCTTTATGCTGACAATTCTCAGATATGTCTATCCCACCCCAACTTCTCTGCTGTCTTCCAATCTCACATATTCAAATACCTTTCAGATACCTCAAACTGGATGTCCAAAAGACATCTTAAAATCAACATTTTCAAGGTGGAACTCATTATCTTTCCACCTAAACCCTCCCCACATTTTAACTTTCCTGATAGTATAGAGGGCAACACCATCCACTCAGTCCCCTAGGTTTCCAATCTCAGTTTCATCCTTGACTTTCACTTTCTCTCACCCCTATATCCAATCTGACGCCAAAGCCTGCTTATTTCTCTTTTTCAAAATTTCTCTAATATTCTTCATTCTCTTCTCTGACATAACCACCACTCTGGTGTAGACACTCATCACCTCACACCTTGATAATTGCAATAGCCTCCTCTTACATCTGCCTACTTTGCATATCTCTCCCCACTTTATCCTCCATTCAGCCACCAAAGTGATTTGCCTAAAGTTCAGGTCTAACTATGTTATTCCTATACTCAATAAACTTCACTGGCTCTCCTTTCCCTCTAGGATCAAATGCAAAATCCTTTGTTTAGCATTAAAAGCCATTCATAACCTATTCTGACCTTAACTTTCTAGTCTTCTTGTACCTTACTCCCAACCATGTAATCTTTGAACCACTGACAATGGCCTCCTAGCTGTTCCATGAAGAAGATACTTCTCTTATCTCCTAACATTTTCTCTGGCTATTTTATGCCTGGAACATTTGCCCTCATCTCCACCTACTAGATTCCTTTCAGTCCCAACTATGCCCAATCCTTTTAAAATCTCTCTGGGAGTTGGGGATTGAGCCTCAATGGCAGAGAAAAGGCAGTGACTTGCCTGAGCTCTCCCCAAGACCCCTCCAAATACCTTCAAAAATGACATAAGACAATTCCTGGAGGAGCAGAACCCACAAAAGGACAGGGTAAAATCATTGTTCCAGCCAGGGATGACATGGAGGTTTGACAGGAAAGGTCTGTTGTGCTGAGGTGTGAGTGAACTGCAGCCTAGCACCTTCCACAATGGCCCAGATCCACCCCCCAGCACAAAGCCAGTCCTAGTGAACCAAGCCTCTGGAGCCTCTGAATCAGTAGCAGCAGCAACTGCTTCTGGAATTTGGTACACAGATGGTAAGGGAGTTGACAATAGCCCAGAAGGAGATTATAGGGCTCTCTTTGCTGGCATGGGGGCAGGACTCTGTTGTTTTTCCCATACTCAGATCCAGGTCACAGTGTTGGGTGGTGGCCCCAGGCAGGGGAGGAGCACAAGCACACAAGAACTTGTAGCCATAGTGGAGCAGACTTCATAGCTCCAGGGCAGAAAAGTAGCCTGTGGTTGCTTGAAGAACAAAGGAAGTATCACAGAGAATAGCTGCACAAATCCCCTGAAGCTTGAGACAGTGTCCTATTGAAGCAGTGCCCCATTTTAACAAAAATTTCAAAGTCAAGAAATAGGCAGGGAAAATGAGCAAACACATAAAAAAATGCTGACCACAGAAAGTTTCTATGGTGACAATGAAGATCAAAATACACACTCAGAAGAAGATAATGAAGTCAAAGCTCCTGCATCCAAAGCTTCCAAGAAAAATGCGAATTGGTCTTAGGCCATAGAAGCACTCAAAAAGGACTTTGAAAATAAAGAGAGGTAGAGGAATAAATGGAAAGAGGAATGAGAGTGATGCAAGAAAATTACGAAAAATAAATCAACAGCTTGAAAAGCCAAATAAGCCAAATAGAAAAGAAGTTATAAAAACTCTCTGAAGAAAATACCTGCTTAAGAATTATGATAGAGCAAATGGAAGCTAATGACTTTATGATAACTCAAGACACAATAAAGCAAAATGAAAAGAATGGAAAAATAAAAGGCAATCTGAAATTTCTTTGAAAAACAACTGATCTAGAAAATAGATCCAGGAAAGATAATTTGAAAATTATTGCACTGCCTGAAAGCCACAATCAAACAAAGAAGCTAGAAGTCATCTTCCAAGAAATTGTCGAAGAAAATTGCCCTGATATTCTAGAACCAGAAGGTAAAATAGAAACTGAAAGAACCCACTGATCACCTCCTGAAAGAGATCCTAAAATTAAAACTCCCAGGAAAATTCTCTGGAAAACTCCCAAGTTCTAGAGCTCCCAGGTCAAGGAGGAAATATTGCAAGCAGCCAGAAAGAAAAAAAATCAAGTATTGTGGAGTCACAATCAGGATAATACAAGATCTAACAGCCTCCACCTCAAAGGATAGGAGGGTTTGGAATACAGGAGAGCAAAGGAACTGACATTACAGCCAAGAATCACCTACCCAGCAAAACTGTTTGTAATCCTTCAGGGTAAAAAATGGGAATTCAATGAAAGAGAAAATTTTCAGGCATTCTTGATGAAAAAAACCTTAGTTGAATAGAAAATTTGACTTTCAAATTCAAGACCCTAGAGAAGCATAAAATGATAACCAGGAAAAAGAAATTATAAGGACACTTTTAACTCTTAAGAACTTTCTCATTATTAGGGCAGCTGGATGGAGTATAATTAGACAGATGGTACAGGTGTGAGTTGAATTTGAAGGGATGATATCTTTAAAAAATAAAATTAAGGGGTGAGAAGAATGCACTGGAAACAAAGGAAAGGGATAAGTCGAATGTAGTGAAGTATCTCACATAAAAGAAAGAAGAAAAAGCTTATACTGTGGAAGGGAAGATGGGGGAGGTGCTGGGGAGTGAGTCAACCTTACTCTCATCAGAATTGGCTCAAAGAGGGAATAACATACACACTCAATTGTGTACTGTAATATATCGTATCCTGCAGGAAAGTGGGAAAGGAAGGGGATAGTGGGGGGTGTGATTGAAGGGAGGGCAGATTGGGGGAGGGGGCAGTTAGAAGCAAAACACTTTTGAGGAAGGAGAGGGTGAAAGAAGATAGAAAATAGAGTAAATGTCATGGAGCGGGAATAAGATGGATAGAAATAGCAGTAGTTAATTTGAAAAAAAATTGAATCAAGTTTTTCTGACAGGCCTCATTCCTCAACCACATAGGGAACTGAGTCAAATTTGTTAAAGTAATAGCCATTCCATAATGATATCGATATATCTTCTAAAGATATGAAGTTTTCACATGAAATAATCAAAGCTACCTATAGCCATATTAAAAATACTCTAAATCACTATTGATTGGAAAGATGCAGCAGGTCAAATTCTGGGGTACTACCTCATAACTACTGGATTGGATAATAAGACAGTAGAAGAATATGACAAATATTGTAGGGGATATGGGGGAAACAAGACATTAATGCACTCTTGGTGAAGTTGTAAACTGATTCAAATATCCTGTAGAGCAATTTGGAAGTATGGTCAAAGGGCTATAAAACCATACAGGCTTTTTGACCTAGTAATACCACCACTAGGTAGGTATCAAAAAAAAAAAGATAAAAAACAAAAAGTTTGTGAGATTTAAAATTGGATATAAGAGCATTAAACTCCCCTTTAACCTTTCCCTTATATATCTCCCAGACCAGTAAGAGAAAGAAACCTCTGAGCTTTAATTAGAGATAGATTACTTAGCTTTTATTGTTTGGGAATTAATTAGCCAACAAACAGGAGATACCGATTAGGGAAATAGGAAAGTAGAAATACAAATAAATAGTATTAGATCTAAGCTTAGTCTATATTCTTTTATAAAACTCACCGAATCCCAAAGCTACCTCTCAGGCTGAGAACAGCATCAAGCACGTGCTGTCACGAGGACCAGAGTCAATCACCTGAACACCCGTCAAACATGAGCCAGTGTGTGTGTGTGTGTGTGTGTGTGTGTGTGTGTGTGTGTGTGTGTGTGTGTGTGCCGAGAGGAAGAGAGCCCACTTCCATTCTCTCCTCATTTTTAAACTTGCCCCCCGGAAGTGGAGTGCTCGGTCTCGCTCTCCCGAGCATCAGCAGGCACATGGCTGTTCGTCATGGTCTCCTTCCCGAAAGGGCGGTCCTTCAAAAACTGAGGGTCCTTTCGCAATGTGCATTCAACTCTTAAATTTTAGTTAAAGAACTTTCATTTTTTTACCACAAGTTAAATTCAAAATTGAGGAGATGTCCATCAATTGGGGAATGGATAAAGAAATTGTGGGAGGAGATTATGATGGAACACTGTTATACTATAAGAAATTATGAGCAGGATGCTATCATAAAAACTTGGAAAGACTTACATGAGCTGATGCAAAGTGAGATGTACTATATACAAAGTAACAACAATATTGTGAGATGATCAGCTGTGAATGACAGCTGTTTTTAGCAATACAGTGATCCAAGACAACTCTGAAGGGCTTATGAAAAATGCAATCCATCTCCAAAGAAAGAACTGATAGCATCCAAATACATATTAAAGCATCATTTTTTAAGTTCCTTTTTAAGATTTTTTTTGTCTGTTTCCTTTCACAACCTAATGTGGAAATGTTTTGCATGACTACATGTGTAAAATTCATATTGAATTGCTTTCATTCTTTTGTTTGTTTGTTTGTTTTTGTTTTGGGTTTTTTTGGGGGGGCAGGGCAATGAGAGTTAAGTGACTTGCCCAAGGTCACACAGCTAGTAAGTGCCAAGTGTCTGAGGCCAGATTTGAACTCAGGTCCTCCCGAATCCAGGGCTGGTGCTTTATCCACAGTTCCACCTAGCTGCCCCAAATTGCTTGCATTCTTAAGGAGGGAGGGAATAAGAGAATTTGGAACACAGAATTCTAAAAATTGACATTAAAATTGTTTTTATATCTAATTTTGGAAAAAAATAATATTCTAAATAAAAATAAATTTGAGTTAAAAAATTCTGTCTTCCCTCTGATAATTATTTCCTATTTATCTTGTATGTAGATTGTATATAACTGTTTGTTGTCTCTCCCACTAGAATGAGCTCCTTGAGAGCAGAAACTGTCTTTTGACCTTTCTTTGTATCCCTTTGTTTTGCACAGTGTCTGGCACAGAATAAATGCTTAGTGGATTATACAAACAATTTCTAAAAATATGTCTTTTTCTGCATTTTAGGTTTTTCACTTCTTTGCCAGGAAGTGAGTGGTTTATACCATTTTTCTTCTTTTGGATTTATCATTTATCAGTACATTGATTGGTGCTCTGTAGTCTTTAAAAATTGTTTTTCTCTATAATATAATTATATGGATTGTGTTGTTAGTTTTACTCACATCGCTTTGTGTCAGCTCATTAAGGTCTTCCCATTTCTTCAGAAACTGTCCATTTCATCATTTATTATGGCACAGTACTATTCTATTCCTTTCATAATCTTGAATATTGATATTGTTGAGAGCTAACATTTATATATGCTCTAAGGTTTATAAATAATATGACATATATTATTTGATTTCCAATATTCTAATGTTAGTCTCACAGGTTTTACCATCCTTAATATAGCACTACCTTGCCCAAAACAAATGTCTTTTATCTCTTATTCATAATAAACTTTTATTATTTTTTCCCTTTTTATTGTAAAAAATGTCCTTTCCTTTCCCATTCATAAAGGGAGTAGTTACAGATGCCCCCCTGGCTTTTCTCTTCCCTCATTATCTAATCTCTTAGTTCAAATAACATGCATTTATGGTATCCATTTTAAAGAAATGTCGATTAGATTTCTTCTCTTCCTTATTCCTTTCCTCTTCCAGGAAACTCAGTGATGTACTTTCCTGGTCACAGACTTGACACATTATTTTTCTCTGCTTATTCTATGACCTGCATACAAGTTGAGACTTCTGGAAGATAAAACTCTACCTCCTATGCCTTTTAAAATACTACTGCGATGGGGGCAGCTAGGTGGTGCAGTGGATAAAGCACTAGCCCTGGATTCAGGAGGACCTGAGTTCAAATCCAGATTCAGCCACTTGACAGTTATCTAGCTGTGTGACACTGAGCAAGTCACTTAACCCTCATTGCCCCACAAAATAAAAAAAATACTACTGTGATTATGCGTCTTTCCCATACTGCCATTTTCATCTTGCTGCCTGAAACATCCTCTACTAGAGTCCCATAATGAGAAATTGCAAACCATACAGGAATTACATAATATTATAGATTTACATTTAGGGTTTGAGCTGAAATTTACCTGAAAACCAGGCCCTCACACTCACCACTTGTAAATTTTAAAGCTTGTCAGATAGTACTTCCAAACCTATGTCCCTGACTAATTGGTCTTTCTTCTTGGATCTACTTAGGACCTAGAGTTCTCCTTTCCTTGGGAATGTCATGATCCAGAGAAGAATGGCTGCAAGACAACATCCAGAAGAACCAATTCTCACTAAACAGAATCCTACAAATTTGAATTTAATCACCTATGAAAAAGGATGCACTTTCAGTGAAAATAAAGATATTGCACTATTCCTTCAAATAAAACCAGATGTGAGAATTGTGATAAAATAATGGGATTTAGCAGATACTCAAAAGGCCCACCTGGAGATTAATCTAAACTGATTAAATTAAGTGAGAGTGATTGACTGCTGATTAGCCTACTTCAAGTCAACTAGATTGTAAGCACACCTGGCTAGCCCTTAAGAAGGTATTGTTCTCAGAAGCTAAAGACTTTGAACTTGACTCAAGACCACCTTCAAGTCCAGTGAACCAATGGATTTGGATGATGCTAACCAATCAGCTTGAAGCAGTGTGTAAGGACCTCCTATGCTCTGGACTTATAAAAAGCTTCCACACTCAGTTTGCTGGGAGTTGCTGATTAAAGCAGGCTCATGGCAGAGGACACAACCAGGCTGGACCTCTAGGCTAGATAGGCCTTTTCTTAACTTTCTGAACTCCACATGAATAACTGGTATGCTTTAATAAATGCTTAATGCCCAAAGACTGGTGCTAAAGCTTCTAATTTAAGGTGATCACACAATTTAGATTTTATTGTTTGTTTGTTTGGTTGGGTTTTTTTTGCAGGGAAGTGAGGGTTAAGTGACTTGCCCACCAGGGTCACACAGCTAGTGTCTGGTGTCTGATGCTGGATCTGAACTCAGGTTCTCCTGAAGCCAAGGCCAGTGCTTTATCTACTGTGCCATCTAGCTTCCCCAAAATTTAGATTTTAAACATCACAGAGGTATATTTAAAATGTTACCTTGGGGACAGCTAAGCACAGTGCATAAAGCATGGCCCCTGGATTCAGGAAGACCTAAGTTCAAATCTGGCATCAGACACTTGCTACTTACTAAGGTACTTACTGTGTGACCCTGGGCAAGTCACTTAACCTTCATTGCTCTGCAAAAAGAAAAAGAAAAAAAAGAAACTAATGTTACCTCATTATGCAATAAGAATATAAGAAAGAAAGTCTAAGCAATTGACTCACTGTTTTAATAATCCTAAAGCTGGTAAGGCTAGTTATTTTTATTTCTGACCTTATTTTAATATCCTTGAAGAAATAAAGAGAGTAAGTATGGGTGAATTTCATTTCTTTTATTTATTTTTTTTTTGGTGGGGCAATGAGGGTCGAGTGACTTGCCCAGGGTCAAACAGCTAGTAAGTGTCAAGTGTCTGAGGTCAGATTTGAACTCAGGTCTTCCTGAATCCAGAGCTGGTGCTTTATCCACTGTGCCACCTAGTTGCCCTCCACTGTGCCACCTAGCTTCCCTGGGTGAATTTCTAAAAGAAGGGAATCTGGCAAAATGAAAGAGGGAAGTTTTAATTAATAACTTCTTATTACAATCTTGTTCATAGTTTTAGCTTTTTGTGGTAAGGCAGTGAACAAAAGGATTTCTTTTAAACGGTGAAATTGGGATAACAGGGCAATCTAGAGAGACAAATCTGTCCGGCTTACGCAAGACAGAACAGGCTACATTTTTCCCCATTTCTCTCCCCTTTAATAAAGGGCATTTTGAAGGCTAGGAAGATCAGGGGTGAAAGGAAACCAGGGGAAACATAAAAAAATTCTGTCCATAATAAGAAATTGCTCTGTGGGATTTAAAATGCATTCCTCAAAACATGGTAATATGTTTGTTAGAAGTCTTGCAGTAAATTCTGGTCAGTGAGAGACAGCAGTTAAGTCACTTGGCCAATGTCATATAGCTAATAAGTATCTGACTAGGTTGGATTTGAACTCAGGTCTTATAAATCTATCAGGTCTTTATCTACTACTTCATCTAGCTGTCAAATTAGATTAGGTTATTAAATGAGATTAAGTTTATGAAGATTGGTATGGCTGAAAATTTGCTCAAAATAATTTATTCATTTATCTCTGTAAACACAGCCTAATTTTTCAACCAATATTAAAAAAAACATGCAGCAATATTATTTTAGTGTCAAATATCCCTAATCATTAAGCCCACAAAGGACAGATATCTACTCTGAAAAATGTAATGAAATTCCTCTCAACAATTCAGCCATTTTTCTAAATACATTTCTCAGCAGATTTGCTCCTGCTTAAAGATTGTCCTGAAATGAAAATCCAAAGCCCTAAAGACATTCTGTATACCTTTCTTGATATCATTGTCTAACAAATGTCAAACACATAGCCTTTGGAAACATAAAGCAAGCTACATTTAGAAACAAGAAGGCCTTTTTCAAATATTAGCACATCTCTCTAAATCTCACACTATAATATCCTTAGCAAAATGGAATAATATTTATATTTAATTTAACAAAACTTCCTAATGCGTATACTAAAAATTATAACTAATTTAGAAAATATGACTGAAAAGGATTACTGATTTAGGACACATAGGTGGTGCAATGGATAGAGCACTGGGTCTAGAGTTAGGAAAACCTGAGTTTGAATTTGGCCTAAGACATTTACTTGCTGTGTGACCCTGGACAAAACTCTTAACCTCTCTTTGTCTCAGTCTTCTCATATGTAAGATGAGCTGAACAAGAAAATGGCAAAACACTAGGATCTTTGCCAAGAAAATCCAAAATGAAGAGTCATACATGACTGAAACAACTGAACACCACTTTACAAGTTATTAGTTGCCACTATGATCCAAAACTGCAAACAGGATTTTAAGATTCTGACTCCTATTCCAACAACCATGCTACTTTCATTATGTATTTCCATTGATTATGTTTTAAATCTGAATTTTTTTTTATGGTAAGCATGATAATCATGAACAACAAGAAATTTTTTAGAAACATTGATTTCTCCTCTTCTACTTGAAATAATGAACACCATTAGCAAATTAAATAGTAGAAGAAATACACTATTTATATTGTTATTATGCTTGAACCTTTTATGGTAGTTAATGTCAAGTATAATTATTTTCCTCATTTCACAGATGGGAAAACTGAAGGGCAGAGTTAATATTACTTACCCAAGTCTATACAGTATTTGAGCAGAACTGGCACTAAAACTCTAGTCTTTTTACTCCTAGTCTGGTATTCTAAATTCAAGACCTTGAAATCACACACAGTAGACACTTAGGAAATATTTATTAAATTAAATATAAATGAATAAGAGAATGGTTGAAAGACTATGGTAAAATCCAACATTGCTGAAGAATAAAAGTGGAATTTTGGAATTCATTGAGGCAAGGCTATCTTTAAACTGAAAATGTGAGGAGTTTAGTGACAACACAGTTCCAGTTTTTCAAGTACTTTTAACCCCTTTCAAATACATTTTTTGGGGAGGAAATACAGTGACTTGCTTGAGCTCTCCTCCAAACCCCTCTAAATACCTTCAAATAATGCCATAGGAAAATTTCTGGAGAAGTAGAACCCACAAAAAGACAGGGTGAAATAATTTTTCCAGTAAAAAACAACTTATAAGGTTGGCAGGAAAGGTCTGTTGTAATGATTGATAGTGGAGCTCAGCCTAGCACAGGCTGTACCAGCAAAGAACCAACACCAGCCGTAGCAAATCAGGCCTTGGAACCTTCTTTATCAGCTGTGGCAGCAGCTGCTTCTGGAACTCAGCCAACGGACAGCGAGGGGGTCAAGCAGTTGGCCAGAGGGAGATTACAGGGGTCTCTTTGCTAGTGCTGAGGCAGGACTCTGTTGTTTTGCCATGCTCTGATCTGGTTTGCAATTTTGGGTGGTGATCCCAAGCAGAAGAGGAGCATAAGCACACAGGAGCCTGCAGTCATAGTGGAGTAGGACTCTGTTCAGAGTTACAGGGCAGGGAAATAGGCCTCTGGTTGCTTGAAGACCAGAGCACAGGCCAGTAGAGTGGTGACCATACCTCTCCTTAAATTACAACACCTTGGAAGAACTAAGGACTTACAAATTCCTAGAAGTATCTCAGAGAACAACTGCTCAAACCCCATGAAGCTTGGTGTAGTGTGCATTTCAACCTGGAAGAAGTGCCCCGCTTTAACAAAGAGTTAAAAGTCATGAAATGGTCTGGGAAAATGAACAAACAGAAAAAAATAATTCTGACCCTAGAAAGTTTCTATGGTGACAAGGACGATCAAAATATACCCTCACAAGAAGTTAACAGATAATTTTTGTTATGCCATAGAAATTCTCTCTCTGGGGTGGAGCCAAGATGGTGGAAGAAAGTCAATAAACTCTGAGGAACCCATGACACATGATCACTCCAAAAAACCTCCAAATAATGCCATAGGATGATTCCTGGAGTAGAAGAACCCACAAAAGAACTGACTGGGATTATTTTCCAGCCAAAAACAGCTTAGAAGGTCAGCAAGAGGGGACTGTTGTGCCAGGGCAGGAGTGGAGCCCAACCCCATAGTCACACTGACACAGATCCAGTCCCAGGCAGACCTCACCAGAGAAAGAGAACCTGAGAGCCTCTGAATCAGCTGCAGTACCACTGTTGTCTGGAACTAAGCTTATGGTTGATTGATAGGACTGTGTGGTTGGCCACGGGAGATTACAGGGGTCTCTGCTGGTGCTGAAGTGGAACTTGCATGTTTCACCCCTGCTAGGAACTGGGAAGTAGGCTTGAGTGGCAGTGGCCCGGGTGGGGGAGCGGAGCAGGCTCATAACAACCACAGCACACAAAGTTTTGCTGCTTGGGAAATTAGCAAATTGACCTGGGATTATGTAGGGATTAGAGAACAAGACAGGTGAGTGAAGAACCTGCCCCTCCTTAAATACTACCTTAGACACCCTGAAGATTGGGACAGTACATTCTGGAAGTAGTTCCCACTTTAAGGAGATAAAAGTCAATAAAAGAGGGGCAAGATGAGCAGACAGAGAAAGGTATGGACAATATAAAGTTTCTTTAGTGACAAGGAAGATCAAGGTACACCCTCAGAAGAGGATAGTAACATCAGGGTTCCTACATCCAAAATTTTCAAGAAAAGTATGAATTGGTCTCAGGCCATTGAAGTACTTAAGAAGAACCTTGAAGATAAAGTAAGAGAGGTAAAGGGAAAAGTAAGAGAGGTAAAGGAAAAAATGGAAAGAGAAATGAGAGTGATGAAGGAGGGTCACGAAAAAAGTCAACAGCTTGAAAAGCCAAATTGACCAAATGAAAAAGGAGGTACAAAAGCTTTCTGAAGAAAATCATTGCTTAAAAATTAGGATTGAAGGGGGCGGCCAGGTGGTGCAGTGGATAAAGTACCAGCCCTGGATTCAGGAGTACCTAAGTTCAAAGCCAGCCTCAGACACTTGACACCAGCTGTGTGACCCTGGGCAAGTCACTTAACCTCCATTGCCCTGCAAAAAACAAAAACAAATACAAAAACAAAATTAGGATTGAGCAAACAGAAGCAAATTACTTTATGAGAAATGAAAACACAATAAATCAAATCCAAACGAGTAAAAAAATAGAGGGCTATGTGAAAATCTCCTTGGAAAAAACAGCTGATTTGGATAGTAGATCTAGTAAAGATAATTTGAAAATTATTGGACTACCTGAAAACCATGGTCAAGGAAAAAAGCTTAGACATCACCTTCCAGGAAGTTGTCAGGGAAAATTACCCTGAAATTCTAGAAGCAGAAAATAAAATAGAAATTGAAAGAGTTCACCAATTACCTCCTGAAAGAGATCACAAAATGAAAACTCCCAGGAATAATATAGCCAAATTCCATAGCTCCCAGGTCAAGGAGAAAATACTGCAAGCAGCCAAAAAGAAACTATTCAAGTACTGTGGTGCACAGTCAGTATAGCACAGGGTTCTAGCAGGTTATACATTTAAAGGATCAGGGTGCATGGGATATGATATTACAGAGGGCCAAGGAATTGGGATTACTACCAAGAATCACCTACCCAGCAAACTGATTATAATCTTTTCAGGAGGGAAAATGGGACTTTGGTGAAAAGAGACTTTCAGGCATTCTTGATGAAAAGACCTGAACCTGAATGGAAAATTTGACTTTCAAATACAAGACCCTAGTGAAACATAAAAAGGTAAACAGGAAAAAGAAATTAAGAAGGTTGTTAAAAGGTCGAACTTATATTCCTACATGGGAAGATGATACATCTAACTCATACAAAATTTTTCAGTATTAGAGCAGATGATAGAAGTAAATTTAGACAGAGGGCACAGGTGAGAATTGATTATGAAGGGATCATATCTGTAAAGCATTTATTTTTTGTTTATCTTTTTTTTTTTTGAGTGGTTGGAGTTGGGTGACATGCCTGGGATGAGCAATGGGTGAGTGTCTTGTGACTGGAGCCAGATTTGCACTCAGGGTCCTCCTGGATCCAGGTTGTGTGCTTTGTCCACTGTGTCACCCAGCTGCCCTGTGATTACATGTTTAGGTTAAAACTGAGGGGTGAGAGGACTGCACTGGGGGAGGGGGGAAGCAAAGAGGTAGAATGGGGCTGAAATCCCACATGATAGAAACTGGAAAGGGTTTATGGAGTAGGGGGAGAGATGGGAGAGGATCTAGGCACTTACACTAATCAGAATTGGCTCAAAGACCTTACTCTCATCATAGTTGGCTCAAGGAGGGATTAACATACACACTCAGTTGGGTGGAGTAATCTATCTAAACTGGGCAGTGAATGAGCCTTATGTCATCAGAATTGGCTCAAAGACCTTAATTTCAATCATAGTTGGCTGAAGGAAAGAAAAACATACACACTCAATTGGGTGGAATAATCTATCTAACCCTGCAGGAAAGTAGGAGGGGAAGGGGATAGGGAGGGAGGAGCAAAGAAGGAAGGGTAGATTGGGGGAGAGGGCAGTCAGGAAGATAGATAATAGAGTAAATATCATGGGGAAGAGAATAGGCATGGAGGGAAACAGTTAATAATAACTGAAAAGAGAAGAAAAATGTACAAACAAAATATTTATAGCACTCTAAGTGGTGGCTAAGAATTGAAAATCAAAGGAATGCCCATTAAATGGGGAATGATGAAACAAGCTATGATATATGATTATAATGGAATATTATTGTGCTACAAGAAATGACAAGCAGGATGATTTCAGAAAAACTGGGAAAGGCTTATATGAACTGATGTATAGTGACACGAGCAGAACTAGGAAAACAGTGTGCACAGTGACAGCATTATTGTTCTATGAAGAATATGAATGACAACTACTCTCAGCAATTCAATGATCCAAGACAATCCAAAGGACAAATGATAAGCATAATATCCACCTCCAGAGAAAGAACTGATATTAGTTGTACACAGGGAGAAAACATGCTCTTTTGTGTTTTTAATTATCTTTTTATATAAAATGACTTATATGGTAATTTTTTACATAATTGCACATGTATAACCTATATCTGATTGCTTAGCACCTCAGGGAGTGGTGAGGGGAGGGAGGGAGGAAATGAGGAGAGGGATAGAATTTGAAACTCAAAACTTTAAATAAATAAACAAACAAACAAATAAATAGAGATTAAAAAAAAAAAGAAAATCTTGGGGCAGCTAGGTGGTGTAGTGGATAGAGCACCGGCCCCTGGAGTCAGGAGTACCTGAGTTCAAATATGACCCCAAACACCTTAACACTTACTAGCTGTGTGACTCTGGGCAAGTCACTTAACCCAATTGCCTCACTAAAAAAAATAAGAAAATCTCTCATTCTTTTCTCTCTGTGTACATACACACACAATTTCTAGTAAACAGAAAACTGATGAACTGGCACAGGTGTGATTTTATAAGTATATGAAATTTCAAGTAGCAAAAGAGAAATATCCTCAAGATAAGATTTCCTCAAATTTTCTAGTCTAGTCATAATTATTACTTTGATTTGATAAGTGCAGTTAACTGCTGTAGTCGTTCTTCTCTTTGTCTTTGAAAGAAAACATTGAATATAAATGATACCAATGATGAAGATTTACCAAGCAACTTTTAACAGATGGGACAATAGATCTCCTTTTCATGCTTTCACTCTGATTTTCTGTGAGAGGTGAGTGACAAGGAAAAGTGTGTATTTTCCAGGTGTTTCTCGCTGTATAGTGGAAAGACTGGTTTTAGAAATAGAATCTTCTCAACTAATGATACCTTCTTAATGTAAAATTCTCTGACATTACACATACTTTAACTTTAGCCTTCAAACTCACTACAGATGGTCAAGAAGTAAAACAGATACAGTGCCTTTATTATCAGGTTTTGTTCTTTTTTTCAAACATGTTATGCTTGGGAGTATTGAAATATGACTTTTATAAATTACAAAAGTAATTCTTGAATTGATTTCTCAACCTATTTTATAATTTAAAGGAATACAACTGTCATGTTTGATACCTATCAGCTCCATCAAACAAATTATCATTCATCTGTATTTGAGAAGCATCAAAGAAACCATCTAGTCTAACCCCCTTATTTCTAAATGAGGTCAAGGGAAGTTAAGTAACTCAGCAAAAGTCAACTAAATCACAAGTACCAAAAGGATTTAAACCCAGGTCCTTTACTCCCACAGTCAACTATCTTTCTACTGTACCATGCTGACTATGATATAAAATAGTACTCATCTAGGAAATGGAAAATCCAAGTCAATACTCCATGTTTCTGACTAGAACCTCAGACTTTACCCCCATAGAGAAACTAAGTCCATGGATTCCCCTTACTTCAGTAAAGGAAGTATCCCCTTCTCTTTTTGTTCTGCATGTAATGCTTTTTAGTATGTGAAGCTTATTTACTTTTACAAAATAAATATTTTACTTTATTTTCTGTATTTTTTTTGTTAGATAATAAATGCCATCTACTCTATAATCTTGACAAAAATTACATTCAGTAGAGAAGGAATTCTTTAACAAATTTAAAAAAATGGCTAATATAATTGGACAAGTGCAAAAATAGAATAGATACATATTTGGCAATGTATACCACAATAAACTCCAAATAGGTCAATAATAATAGATCAATAAAGTAATAAATCATAATATCATCATATCATAATAGATCATCAAAACATCATTACAATAGAATGGTATTTCTATTAAAATTATAGAGTTGATTATATTTCTTATATATATAACAAAAAATGCCAAGAGAAAAAACTATTTTATTTTGTAAAGTAAAGAATCTTTGCATAGCAAAAAGGAATACATGAAGAATAAAAAGGAAGTAAAGACTTTTTGGGGGAAATTCTTTGTTATAATATTCCTAATGAAACATGTCATTTAAAATCTATAAGGAACTGACATAAATTCTATTGGAGTAGTATCCACTCCCCAATAGACATGTTGTCAAAGAAAAGTAACAGACAGTTCTTAGAAGGATAATCAGCTGAAAATTGTTTGATATCTCTAATAATAAAGGAAATAAAAATTAATATATCTCAGATGTTAAATGTGCAATGTTAAACCCATCTATAGGATGTGATAAAGAAGTCCATTATTGGATCACAGGACTAAAGACTAAGAGAAAGTTCAAGAAAATGTGTCTTATGAGGAACAGTGGATTACAAAGAGGAATATTTAGTATGAGAAAAAAGTACGACTTTGATAGAGAGAGATAAATAATTTCAAAATTGTAAACCTATCACATAATAGAGGACAGTATCAGAGTGTGTGTGTGTGTCTGTGTGTGTGTGTGTGTGTGTGTGTGTTGTAATGTGAAGGTAGCAGAATAGATAGGATTATCAGGGTTAAATATCCTAGACATTCAGGACACTACTTCCTAAATAAGTCACTAGGGCAGAGTTTTTTGACAAAGTATTATTTTACTGCTATAGATTGTAAACATTGTAGAAGAATTCACTATGTTGACTTTGCATGCTTATTTTTTGTCCAAAAGGATTTTTAAAGTGTAATTAGAGAGGATAGATACTTCCTTGAGTGACTCCAAAACTTTCATTTTGCCTTCAAAATGGCAGCCATCAAAAAAATCTCAAAGGCAGTGACTCACAGTAAGGCTGTGCTTAGAGCTGTTCAAACAAGGGGAATTGTTTTGTTTTTTGTTTTTGACCTAAAACCATGTATGACAAAAGGCTAACTATTTGGCCTTCTTTGATGGTATCTTGAAGTCAATGATAACTATAGGACTGGGCCCAAATTGGACCTATTTTGCATTGAATAACATTAGTATCCAGTCACATAATTTGATGAAACAACTGCATTTACTATTTGGTCAAACTTCATGTTATTTGTGTTGTATTTAAATACATATTTCCAACTTAAAAAATATCCTTGGCGAATCATCTCAAGGTTATAAAATTTTATTTATATATTTTATTTTATACAAAAAGAATTATATTGAACTTTTGATCAATATCTTCACCAGTTTTATAATCACTTTAAATTTGCATTAGGTGTAAGTAGGTATCATGAATCCACTATCATTCCAAGAGGCTTTAGCTTCTTCCTCTAAAATGCAGGGTTAGAATATATGATTTTTAAGGTCTCTTCCAACTCTCTTAATCTTGTGACCCCTATGCAAAGAGCATATAGAATTAAAAACAATCACACACAGACACACAGACCACACACATTAATGGTCATTTAGATACCAAGGTTATGCTTTAGAAGAATACATTCAGGTAAGATGTCCACTATCAGGAATTTTAGAAACTTGAAGTAATCAAAGAGGGCATTTAAGGTAGCACCTATGTAAAAATGTAAGCAGATATACAATATCCCAACAAATGGATAATCTCATTTTTGTTTGATCCTAACTACTTCCCAAGACAGATCATTAAACTTTAGAGTAGCTATTATTGTTGGGAATTGTTCTTATATTATGAAAACATCTATTTCATTACCCTTAGATGAGAGAAAACCTAATCGGTCTCAAACATGACATACTTTCAAATACCTTAATTGTCATTATTCCTCATAAATCTCATTTTTCAAAGCAAAAACTTCTACTTCGTTCAAAAAATCCCTTGAATGGCATGGCTTCAAGACCCTTTACCATTACTGTTTACTTTCTTGTATGCTCTTCACATTAACAATGGTCTTTCTAAAATGTGTCCAAGACAAACAAACAAATAAACAAAAACAAAAATAGCTTGGCTAACATCACACAAACATTTAGAAACTGAAATAGGCCTATAACCAAAAAGTTCCTTCCTCCCATATCAGCTATCTTTCCACTACTTCTACAGAGAAACTGGATGATCATGGGCCATTCAATTATTTATTTCCTGCCATAGACTTGTAGGTATCTGAATTAGGAGAAAACTTAAAGATCATTTGGCCAAACTGCCTCACTTTACAGATAAGCAAACTGAGGAGAACCAGAGAAGATATAGACTGTTCGAAAGGAAGGCAATCTCAGAGGAAAGGTACTAGAAAAGAGGGATACTAGGAAAAGCTTTCAGCAGAAAATGGAATTTGAGCTGAGTTTCCAAAATAAGTGGAGGTGATAAGAAGAGACTATTGAAAGTATGGGAGACAGCCAGTGAAAATTACATGAAGTGTTGGTTGTGCCAGGAACAAGAAAGTAAGTATTGCTAGATTGTTCAGGATATGGAGGTGAGAAAAGTTTGAGGGAGAAACATAGTAAAGGGCCAAATTGTAAAGGGACTTGCATGTCAAAAAGAGGATTTTAGGGGCATCTAGATGCTGCAGTGGTTAAAGCACCAGCCCTGGATTCAGGAGTACCTGAGTTCAAATATGGCCTCAGACACTTGACACTTATTAGCTATGTGACTCTGGGCAAGTCACTTAACCCTCATTGCCTGCAAAAAGAGGATTTTATATTTGTTTTTGAAGATAATGGAGAACAACTAGAGTGTATTAAATTGGACATGATTCGACCTGCACTTTAGGAAAATCACTGCTAGCTTAATAAAGGGTGGATTGCTGTGGAGGAGAAACTTAAATAAAAGAGAGCAATTAGAAAGCTATTTCCTCACTCTAGATAAGGTGGGAAGCATTATTCAAAGAATAATAGATTCTCAAAGATCATCTAAACTGACCCAGACTTGAAGAAGAATTTCTGTACCATACTCTCTGAAAGTGAGCATCTGGTTTTCCTTGAACACCTTTAATGAAGGGGAATACATTACCACCTTAGACATATTTTTTTCTCTTTGGGATAGCTTTATTAATAAAGTTTTCCTTACACTGGGCCAAAATCCTTCTGCAAATGTCATACATTGCTCTTGGTTCTTTTCTCTGGAGCCAAGAAGATCAAGTTCAATCTTTTCCACTTGACAGCCTTTCAAATAATTGAAGACAGCAAATACACCCCTCCTAAGTATACTTTTCTACAAGTTATATTTCCCTAGATCCTCTAGTAGACCCTTAAATGGCTTGTCTTGATCTCTTCCACCACCCTGTATATTACAGGCCCCAGGGCTCACTCTCCTGAAGTCCAATAGTGTTGGTTGGTTTGAACCTCAGATGTGGCTACTAATTATCCCTTCAGGCTTTTAGGATTGACCTTCATGGGTTCTATTACTATTATTTATAAACAGTGATCCAACGGGGCTGGTTCTTTTATGGGATGGGTTTAGTCATTTGATTGCCTGCTTTTCAACTCCTCACTGAGTTTGGTTGCTGTATCTATGACCAGATTTTGTTGCTGACTCCAGTTCTTAGACTTCTGAGGGTTCTTAAGACCTTTTAGAGCTCACAGAGTCATATCTGGTTCATTCTGTTCACAGTATTGGTCACTTTAGATAAGGAAAGAAGAAAGCAACACAACAGAGACAAAAGAAAAAGGCAGTTGGAATTCATGGACAGGAAGAAGCCTGTTGGTAAGGAACTCCCCCTACCTGGAAGTTCAAGGCAGTTCTTGCCTTATTCACTAGAGGTGGGTGATAGTTTGTGCATTCTACCCTTTTGGATATACTTCTGGTTCAGCATTCAACATAACAGCTTTTTGTCACCCCTCCACCAACCAACAGGCACCAGTCAGTCAGTAAACATATATTAAACACTTTCTATGTGATAGGCACTCTTCTAAGTTCTGGGGATGCAAAGAATGGCAAAATACTGTATCAACCCTCAAGGAGCTCACTAATAGAGGAAGGCAAAATATAAGAAGAAGCTGAAAAGGGAATGGTAGGGTGAGTGGACGAGTAGGAGAAGGATGGAAAGGTGACAAAGGAAGTTGGGTGGGAAGACCAGAGGAGTGCCATTGGGAAATAATGGCATGACTGCACTGGGAACTTCTGCTAAATGTAAAATCTGAGAAGAGCTCTACAATGTCCATACTCTACTGTCTCCAAACAAAATGGGGGGGGGGGCAGGAATACTGAAAGCAGGTAACAATGATAAGGTATGAGTTTCAGGGTTGCTGTGATCTTGCAGAATGAGCCATGTTACAAAAGAAAAAAAAAACATGGCAAAAAGAAAAATAATAAAAGTGAAAAAAGCATGCTTCAATCTGTACTTATTTTATCATTTCTCTCTCTGGTGATAGCATTTTCATCATGGGTTCTTGGATCACTAGATTGATCAGAGAAGCTAAATCTTTCACAGCTGATCACCCTTACAATATTATTGTTACTGTGTGCTCTCACTACTACAGCTTGAAACCTATTGAAATAAAAACAAATCAAGCAGTGTTGTTATCATATTGAAGGAGTATCTATATGTCAGATATACATGCCTTAGATTGTAAGGACTTTTTGAATAAAATAACTAGCCTGCCTTCCTTTCCTCCTTCCTTTCCTCTTTCCTTCCTCTCATCCTTTTTTCTTTCTAAATTTAATATATAATTATTTTATATAATTATATATACTTATGATTATACATATGTATAATTCTATCTAGCAATTCATTTTTAAAATTTAATGAGTTCCCCTTAACCTCTAGGTTTCTGTCATAGTAAGACTATAAGTGGTGATCTATAAATGGTTTTCAAAGGAACAATTAATCTAGAATAATAACTTACAATTTTGTTGTCAGAAAAATTGGCCCAAAATAAATAGGGATCATGAGATACTTCAAGGGGAAAATTCCATATAGAGTTGGTGGGGAAAAACTCACTCAGAATATTGCTGATTAGTTTCCTAATGTAATTATTCTCACCAGCTAATTGGAAACCTATGTTTTTTGAAGGATTGTAAGTACTGTCTTTGCCTTCTAAAATTTGGCACCTGGAGGCAAAGGTCTGGTTGATCTCTCTTAGTTATGTCTTTAAATGGCTTATTTTCTTTATTAGATTAGGGTTATAATGCTGCTGAAAATATTTACACTCAGTCCTGGCCTAGCTAGCCTTGATTTAGTTGTTATCTGGTCATTTCAGTCATGTTCAACTCTTTGTACCCCATTTGGAGATTTCTTGGCAAAGATACTGGAGTGGTTTGCTCTTTCTTTCTCCAGCTGATTTTACAAAGCAGGAAACTGAAGTAAATAGGGTTAAGTTATTTCCCTAGGGTCACATAGCTGGTAAGTATCTGAAGCCAAATTTTAACTCATATCTTCCTGACTCCAGGTTTAGTTCCCTATCCACTGTGCCACCTACCTGCCCATCTAGCTGTCATTGATTTACTGCCACAAAAATAGCTTGGTAAGTCTAGTTTGATACATAAGTAAGACAGAATGATTTAAGCAATCCAGAGAAAACCTTCCTGCCCCAAATGTCTTCCCTAGACATATATCCTAGCACTAAAACCCCATGTTTAGTGATTCTATTGCATTAAGAATTACCTTGTCCTTGACATGTTCTTATAAAATGTAATTACTTTTGGAAGGGGTAACCATTAGGTCACAAATAGTTTAATTCCCTATCTTTGCATGATTAACACATAGGATTAATGTTTTTTGATTTGTTAAATTACCTTATCCAAACACTTCCTTGGGGTAGGTTGGGGCCCTCAGAATATCATGGGAGCACTGAGAGAATAGAAGAATGAGAGTTAAAAAGTGGGGAAGGGATATAGAAGGGTTTTTTTTTTATGAAATATTTCAACTCTGGTAGGATGATAAAATTAGAACAAGAAGGAACCTTGCAGGCCATTTAAGCCATCTGACTCATTTCATCATTGAGGAAAATGAGGCTCAGGGAAGTTAAAATACTAACTAAAAGTCATACACATGATAAGTATTGAGAGGTAGAATTTGAACCTAGGGATTCTGACTAGAGAATCAGTGCTTTCTCTACTGGGCCATGCTGCCTCTGGGAATGGTAAATTCAGCAGGTTCTTTACTATTTACTGTAGGAACATTTTTTCCCTCTATGTCGACTTGTTACAACTCCATTTTCAAGGCTTTTCATTTTGCAAGTGGATTGAATCTATCCAAAGACAGATTTGCATCAGTAAGGGATTCCATCTGAAGACTGGCGTGTGTGGCCTTGAAACAGTTCTTGCACACCAGCTCACTGGAAGCAGCCCCTTGTTATACCTAATTAGTAAATGAGTCATACCTTCAGAACAGCCCACAAGAAAATTAAAAACTTAATCGTTCTCTTCATCTAACTAACGGCCCAATTGAGATGAGCAAATTAATACCAAATGGGAAGAGGTTTTACTTAAAACTGAATAAAGAAAATGAGTTCCACTCCTCATTTATGCCAGGCACTAACCTAGTTAAAGGAGAAAATAAGCCAGTAGCCACAATCAGCCTGGATTTTAGCTGTGGGATCAGCAACGGGAGGAAATTTCACCCACCCTATTCTTTTGTGTCATCTGGTAAAATATGCCTTCACACTATTCTGGGACTTTGTTAGGCAAAAGATCCATATGTACATCTGGAGCCTATAGTTCATAAGCATGTGTTTCACAGGTGGAAATTTCACTGCAATGTATGTTATTGATGTCTCCTCAAAAAACTATGACAAAATGTTGCCTCGGGTGCCCACAAGCAAAAGCTCCTCAGCTCTTTTGACTGCTGTTTGGCTAATCCTCCACTGGTACCACTCAGGGTGGTGAGGGTTTGTTTTAAAGCATCATGTCCCTGAGTCCTTACCCTCTTGTGGGACCTCTTCTCTGATCTTGTCCTTTACAGTGTTATAAATACTCAATAATCTGGGTTCAGAGTTGAGAGAGGAGTTTTGAGTTATTATTTGACTTTAGTTGGATAGCATTTGTACATCACTGTTATCCTCCCAATAATTAGACAAACAAGGAATGCCCCAAGAAAATTGTTGTGGTGAATTTCTGTGAAGAGATGGATGATAATGAAGGATGGAGATGATGATAATGAAGGATGGAGAAGCTGTAGATCGATTAATATCTGAAACCTTGGAGGGAATACCTATATCAGTGAAATCACAGTATCATATTTTCTGATTCAGTTTAGTATAGGTGTCCGTATAATAGATTATTTTAATTCACTAACTTAGTTTACCCTGGCTTCTACTTTTTTTCATTTTCTTACTTATCTGATTTACTTTCTTTAATATTTAGAATTTTATTTTTCCCAAATTACATGTACAATCAAATTTTAACATCAATTTTTAAAACGCTACGTTCCAAATTTTCTTCCTCCCTCCCACCGCCCCTTAAGAATTTAAGCAATTCCATATAAGTTATACATGTGTGGTAATGCAAAACATTTCCCCATTGGTCAGGTTATGAAAGAAAACAGACAAAAAATTTTAGAATAAGGGACTAACAAAAAATTATGCTTCAATAATCAGTTCTTTCTCTGGAGATGGATTGCATTTTTCATAAGACCTACAGAGTTGTCTTGGATCACTGTATTGCTAAAAATAAATGTCATTCACAGCAGACCATCTTACAATATTACTGCACATTGCACTTTGCATCAGCTCATGTAAGTCTTTCCAGGTTTTTCCTGATAGCATCTTGCTCATCATTTCTTATAGAACAATAATGTTCCAACATAATCTCATTCCACAATTTGTTCAGCCATTCCCGAATTGATGGGCATCTTCCCCATTTTAAATTCAACTTTGTTTTTTATCTCTTTTTGGATACCAACTTAGTAGTGGTATTACTAGGTCAAAGAGTATGCATGGTTTTATACCCCTTTGGCCATAGTTCCAAATTGCTCTACAGAATGTTTGAATCAGTTTGAATCTTATTTTAACAAATATGACTCAGTTCTCCATGTATTTGAGAACTGAGGCCTATCAAACAAACTTGCTTCAATTTTTTTCAGTTGCTACTACTAACTGTATTCCCCTCCATCCTGTTCCCTTCCCATGACATTTACTCTATATTCTATCTTTTTTTACTCTATTGCTCATCAAAAGTGTTTTGCTTCTCATTATGCCCTGCCCCTCCTATTATCCTGCAGGGTAATATAGATTACTATATCCAGTTGAGTGTGTCTATAATTCCCTCTTTGAGACAATTCTGATGAGAGTAAGACTCACTCACTTGTTTTCTGATTTCTCATTTTACCAGCCTATTTCCTGACTTTTCACTCCTTCTTAAAGTGGATAACTGCTTCCAGGGTGGAGGGTGCACTGTCTCAAGTTTCAGGGTGTTTGAGAAGCTGCTCTGAGAGATACCTCCAAGAGCCTTCAAATTCCTAGTTCCCCCAAGGTGGTACAATTCAAGGAGAAGCATGTTCAGTACTCCCCTGTCCTGTGCTCTGGTCTAGAAGCAACCACAGGCCCACTTCTCTGCCCTCCAACCTGGAAAAGAATCCTGTTGCACTGTGGTTGCAAGCTCGGGCATGTCTGTGTCTCTCCCCTGCTTGGGCCACCACCCAATACTGTGACCTGAGCACCAGCAAAACAACAGAGTCCTACCTCAATGCCAGGAAAGTAACCCCTATTATCTCCCCCTGGCCAACTGCAAAAGTTCCTTATCATCCATCGTCTGAGTTCCAGAAGCAGTCACTGCTACAGTCCATTCAGAGTCTCTGGAGGCCTAGTCTGATGGTGCAGCCTGCCTGGGGCTGGGTCTCTGTTGGCTCAGCCAGTATGGGGCTGTGCTCCACTCTCCCCCCAGGTACAACAGACCTCTCCTATCAACCTTCTAAGCTGTCTTTGGCTAGAAAATGATGTCACCCCATCCTTTTGTCAGTTATGCTGCTCCAGGAATTGTCTTATGGCATTATTTGAAGGTATTTGGAGAGCTCTTGGGGAGAGCTCAGAGAAATCACTGCCTTTACTCCACAATCTTAGCTCCATCCCCTCACCCCCATCTCCCTGGCTTCTACTCTTTAGAAAAATATCAGTTTTCTCCTGGATTCTTTGTCCTGAAATTCCTCCCCCAACCTCCTGCCCTGGATTCATGGGAGATAAAAATGACAAGGAGAAGGGACAAAAGACAAGATAGTCAAGGAATCATAAGACCATTGGATCTCAGGACCTGAGAGCCTAAGGTCAACTTTCAAAGAAATACAAAGTATGTCATGTTTCACCTCTGTTTACCCAATGCTCAACTCAGTTCTTAACCCACAATGAGTGCTTTTTAAATGTTTATTTAATGGAATTGTCCTCGTTTCTAACCTCTTGTTGTATGTTGCCACTGAACTATCAAGCAGCTCAGGGGCAGTAAGGTGGCACAGTAAAAAGAGCACTTGCCCTGGAGTCAGGAGGACATGAGTTCAAATCCAGCCTTAGACACCTGACACTTACTAGCTGTGTAGTCCTGGGCAAGTCACTTAATTCTGATTGCCTCAAATGTCTCGGGCCATCTCTAGTTGTCCTGATGTATATCTCGCCGCTGGACCCAGATAGCCCTGGAGTAAAGAGTGAGGCTGGTGATTTTCAACAACCCTTCCTTACTTAAATCCAATTCATTGCAGGTCACAACATCTGTCATGGTCCTCTTTGAGAATGAAGGACAAAAACATCAGGTTCCTCATTCCCCAAAATTAGCTTTGGTATTGCCTCACACCGGACAAAGGCTGTCATCACAGGGGGAGAAATTCTTTCTATCTAGGCTTCTAAAGCCACTGAAATTCAAATTCAAAAGCTTTTCTGGATTCTGCTCTCAGTGACTCCTTGAAGCTACCTCTTCTTTTGTTGGGTACTCACTACTCTGGTCCACTTGGCTCACCCTTCTCTAAAGCATTCCCTGCTTATGTAAAGCAATATTTTGTCTAAAAGCATTAAGAGTTTTCACAACCTGGTTCCTTTTCTTTCCCTTTCCTCAGCTTATGAGGCTACTTTAATGATGCAAAAAATTCCTACAGAGTGTTGACATGTTGTCATGAAATATACCTTAAATTTAGTTAGAGGGACTGAATTTGGACACTGGCTCTGCATTTATGAGTTCTGGGATGTTGAGCTACTCACTTAACCTGTTGAGGTCTGAAACTCAGTTTATTTATCTATAAAATGCCTGTTTCATAGAGGTGTTGCATGGATTAAGTGAGGAAATACACCCAAAGCAATATGTGCATATGAAAGTTATTAAGCCATTATTATTATTATTTCCATATTTTCTTGGTAAAAATATTTTTCAGTTTCACATAAAACTTTGACCTATCTATAATTTTAATTACATGGTGATAACTCCTAGACTGAGTTGGGCTAGGACATTTCACTCAATTAAAATTAATAAGATTGCACTTAATTAATCTAATTAATTAATATGGAGGGAAGATTTATGCTTCCCCACCCCCATAAAATCTTTAGGCAAGTTTGGGCTTCCTAGATATCAGATTGTGGTGCTATTAAGACCCAAGTTATAGTTTTGATTGCGCATAGAATAATTTTATCTCATATTCATGCCCAATCATATATCCAATGGGATGGGTGGATAGTACATAAATTTCTTTCTAATACATTCTAAGACTAGTACTAACAAAATAACCCCACCAAAAGACAACTATCAATTTGTAAATAATAACTTGTAGTTTATGCAGTGCTTAAATATAGTATTCCATTTGATTCTCAATTCCATGAAAACATTCACAGAACATATCCAAATAATGGTGGGTAAATGGTATAATCTTCCAATTCAGAGTGTGTGTGTGTGTGTGTGTGTGTGTGTGTGTGTCTGTCTGTCTGTCTGTCTGTCTGTGTGTCTGTGTCTGTGTCTGTGTGGTGTGAACATGTATGACTCAACTCAAATCCCACCTTCTGCAAGAAGCCTTTCCCAATGCTCTTTCCTTCTCTCCAGTGTCCTTACTGCTAGTGCTTTACCTCCAAGGTTACTTTCCATTGACACTGTATATGTTATATAGGTGCCTAATTATTCCCATACTATCCCTCACATTATCATGTGAGCTCCTTGAGAGAAGGGAAAATATTTTTGCTTTTCTTTCCATTCCCAGAACTTAACATAATATTTGGCACATGGTACATGTTTAATAAATGCTTGTCAATTGACTGGATAAATGAGTATGTTAGGCATGTCCTCAGAAGAACACAAGAACTATTAGAATTTATGGGGAAATGAAAAAATGTTCATGCTATGCCTTTCTGTTCCCCAACATTCTGCTGTGACATTTAGCTGTCATTCACTTTGGCCTCTTCATTGTCTCTCACTGATGTCACAGTTTGATGTCAAGCAATTAGCAGACAAGGATTTTCATAACTGGAGGTAGGAAGGCAATGTACAGGATCAAAATGCTGATCATTGTGTAGGATGATTCATGATTAAAACTAGTTTAAATTACATGTTAATTTATGAAACTAAAGAGTAGTGCAAAAAAAAGTAAAGGTCATGTCAGAAAAGAAGGAACAAGTAGAAAGAAATGAAATAAAAGAATTTAGACAATAATTAGGCATACCTATAAGGGCTCCTTTAGCAAGGTCTCCAGAGAGAAGAATAACTGTAGCTTTATAAGTGACCTTCTATAGAGGAATTGTGTGAATGTCTCAAACTCACATTAGAGTTTCTCCTTATTAGCCTGCCCCACTTGGCCTGACCTGAAGAAATAGATAAGGGGACCCCAGCTGGGGTCAGCCTTGGGAAGTCTGAGTGTAGGAGGGAATGTGTGGACAGTAGCAGAAAGTTTAAGGCAAGACATCTATCAATACTTTAAGCCCAGCAGGCCACTTCCTTCCTTTCACTACCATCTTGGCTCCAAACTCCATCTTGAGAAACTGTGACCTTAGGCTTGGATTTGTCTATGGCTGAATGGAACTGGCCACTTTGTGACCTAGGGATTTCTTGACAATAGAGATGTTGAAGTATAGGCTGGATGATCACTTGTCAGAGAGATCATAGGAGATATAGCTTTAAGTTTCTGCAGATTCTATGATATAAAAATGTATTACTAATTGTCTTAATGCAGGTTTGCAGTTGTACCTTGATTTTCCATAGGCAAGGGATTAAGGCCTCAGGGAAATAGAGGTCTATTCCTTTTTGTCCCAAGGATTAAACTCTTCAGTTCCTAAGGAACCACATAGTAGAAATTGATAGAAATGTTCCTCATTTGGCACTTGGGAAATAACAATAATAAAAACAAAAACATTACAGAAATATACACATCACTCAGATTACACCGATATTTTAGCTAAAATAATATGGAAATGTTTCATATGTTAGAGTTTTCTTGTTTTGTTTTGTTTTTTAAGGATCTGTCTCCTAGGAATCTTAGTGACAGTGACTAACTCTTTTAAAATTAAATTTTACAATTACTCCCAGAGGAATGGTGATAGCCTAATAGGAGCTTGAAAATAAATAATGTAGTACAATTAGTAAAGATGCTTTAAAGCAAACCAATTCTCCTCCCATTTGATTAGTCCTTGCTGGTAATAGTTAATATCAGAATAGAGTAATAGACACAGAAACATGATTTATTGTAATGAGCAGTGGATTTAGAGTTTAGAGACCTGGATTTCAGTCTTATATTCCAACAGCCAGCTTGTAAAGTCTAGACTGCAATGAGTAATTTGTCTGTGGACAAACCAATCATACCAATTTAATTAGGGTGGGGAAGGGAGACCCTGAGACACTGTTGTCTTGTGAAAGGTGATGGAGGGGGAAGGTGGTGAGAAAAGTTAATTCTTGATGCACTTTATTTGGGAAAATTAAATGAAACAAAAACCAGGAAGCAAACCCCAGATCTAAGATAAGGTTAAAAACTCTGAGTGGGTCAGACAAATTTTATGCTAAATTTTTGAAATAAAGAAATGAGTCAGAGACTTTGGGTTACTGGCCTCATAGGAGGAGAACTCAATATTTCTGGGTTTTGGGGAGGTTGTGTGTTTTTTTTTCAGGGCAATGAGGGTTAAGTGACTTCCCCAGGGTCACACAGCTATTAAGTGTCAAGTGAACTCAGTTCCTCCTGAATCCAAGGCCAGTGTTACTGTGCCACCAAGCGGATCCCAAGAACTCAACATTTCTAAGGCACTACTTCCATGGTCAGGGAGAAGGGAGCAAGAATAGGTAAAGGTCAAACCTGGAGAGAAACTTAATGTTTTAACTAATTGTTTTTGTTACCTACATGCTAAACTCAGCTATGCTGCTAAAGAGTTTGTTTTCTCAGTACCCTTTAAATTTTGATGCCCTAGAGATAGCATCATAGAAAATAATCTTCTGCCTTCATTTTTCATCTCTAATGTGGCAATAGTGATCATTAGTGTCCTTCCTACTTCATAGGAATTATTTTAAGAGAAAATGAAATACTATGAGTAAGTACTTTGAGAACAATTTGAAAAAAAGTTCCAAAATTTTAAATGACATTATTTTATTTTTAGAGGACAACATGTCTTATTGATAGCAATTCACTAAGCACTTCACTCTCAACTTCTCTGTATAATTTTTAATAATATCTTCATGCATTATAAGGAGAACTAAGGCTCAGAAAAGGGATTTGGCCAATATCACATGGGTGGTAAGTATGAAAAGCCAACAGAATTATTATCTTTTATCTTCATTCTAAGGCCTGTAGATTTTACACTGGATCATGCTGTCCCATACCCATAGAAATACTACTACTTGAGTGACTATAAAAATATGTTATGCTGATCCAGCCATTCTGGAGAGCAATTTTTAATGATGCCCAAAGGGTTATAACACTGTCCATATCCTTTATCTCAGCACTACTAGATAGTGCTAACACTACTAGGTATGTTTCCCAAAGAGATCATAAAAAATGGAAAAAAAAACACTTGTACAAAAATACTTATAGCAACTCTTTTAGTGGTGACAAATAATTGCAAATTGAGGGGCTGCCCATCAATGGGGAAATGGATGAACAAGTTGTAGTATATGAATGGATGGAATACTATTGTGCTATAGGAAATGAGGAGTAGACCTGTTTCAGAAAAACCTGGAAGATTTACATGAACTGATGTGGAGTGAAATGAGGAGAACCAGGAAAACATTGTACAGAGTAACAGCAACATTGTATGAAACCTAGCTCTTCTTCAGCAACACAATGATCCAAGGCAATTCCAAAAGACTTATTATGGAAAATATTTTCCACATCCAGAAAAAGAACTATGGAGTCTGAATACAGATAAAAGTATTCTATTTTCATTCTATTTGTTTTTTTTCCATTCATATGGATTTTCCCTTTTGTTCTGATTCTTTTTTTTAAACATGACTAATATGGAAATATATGTAACATGATTGCATATGTATGTGTGCATGTACATCTATGTGTATATGTATATGTGCAGATATAAACCTATATCTGATTCCTTGCCATCTTGGGGGAGGGGTGAGGGAAGGGAGGGAGAAAAATTTGGAATGCAAAATCTTACAAAAATGAATGTTGAAAGCAATCTTCACATGTAATTAGAAAATAAAACACTAGCATGAGAATTGAAAAAAAGAAAAAAAATGTTATGACTAGAGGGGAAACTACCTATTTTCCCAATAATTTGTTAAAATTTTGTAATGTCCAGATAAAGATTTGCAGTTAGTTAACAGATACTATGGATGGACAGTTTCAGCTCTAATAGATTCTTACCAACTATATCCACAGGTTATTTATTAAGCAGGCACTTATCTATCTATCTAACTAGATCTTATAGTTATCTATATAACTATATCTGATAGATAAAGATTTATTCTACCTGCTACAGAGAGATTAAAAGTGATCACCACTCCTTGAAAACAAGGACTATTTTATATTTTTCTATTTTAGATACCTAGTACATTGACTAGCATAGAAACATAAGTTAAAAATGCCTATTGAACTGGATTGCAAGATACTCCAGTGGTTCCTTATTGCACATATGATAAAATGCAAACTCTTCTCTTTTGTATTTAAATTCCTTCAAAACTTGGTTTTGACTTACCTTTCAATCAATCAGAAAATGATTATTGGGGCAGCTAGGCAGCACAGTGGATAAGCACTGGCCCTGGATTCAGGACGACCTGAGTTCAAATCTGACCTCAGACACTTGACACTTATTAGCTGTGTGCCCCAGGGCAAGTCACTTAACCCCAACTGTCTCACCAAAAAAAAAAAAAAAAGAATCTATTATGTGGTAGGCAGTGTACCAGGCATTGGCAATTCAAAGAAAAGAAAAATGAAGCAATCTTTATTTTAAAGAGCTTCTTTTCTTTTCTTTTCTTTTTTTTTTAGTGAGGCAATTGGAGTTAAGTGACTGGCCCAGGGTCACACAGCTAGTTAAGTGTTAAGTGTCTGAGGCCGGATTTGAACTCAGGTACTCCTGACTCAAGGGCCCATGCTCTACCCACTGCACCATCTTGCTGCCCTTTTTCTTTTTTTTTTTAAGAGCTTATTTTCTATCAAGGGAGATAACATATGTCCATGTAGCTATATGCAGAATAAATATCAAGAGAATATGCTAGTTAAACACAATTAAGTTAAGGAGAGAGGACACTAGCAGATGGAGGATCAGGGAAGGTTTTATGTTGAACTTGGAGAAGGAAATGGCAAACCAGTCCAGCATCTCTGCCAAGAAAAGCCCATAAAGGAATCATGAAGAGTCGGAAATGACTGAAATGACTAAACAACAAAACAATTTGGTGCTTGAGCTGCATCTTTAAAGAATATAGGATTGTATGAGGCAGGGCTAGGAGGAGAGTGCATTTGATGTATGAATTTCTAGCTATCAATAAGCATGTGAAAGAGTTTTCAATCACTAATAATTAGAGAAATATAAAGTTAAGTAACAAAGTTTCTACCTCACACCCACCAGACTAGGAAAGAAAAATGAGTACTCTTGGAGGGGCTGAGGGAATGTAAGGTGGGATTTATATCAGAAATGCAGGGCCAACATCTTGGCACTGTTAAGTCACCCAACAATTTTTAACATTTTCTTTTAATTGAGTTCCAAATTTTCTCACTTCTTCCTGCCCAACTCTGCTCCTTGAGAAGGCATGCAACTCGTACTGATAATATGAATGAAATCATGCAAAATATTTCTACATTAGCCAAGTTGAATAAAATTAATTTTCAATGGCTCACAATTCAACTGATGATAAGAATTTTTTATCCAGCTCTAGTATTTATGAGTTGTAGGTCAACATAATCAACTGATTATTGGGAACTTCATATTTAATATCCAATATGAATCTCAGACTCAACATCTCTAAAACGGAATTAATTCGATCCCTTCAAATCCACTCTTTTAATTTCTATTTTACTTTCAAGGGCACCACCACCTTTCCAAAGTCTTGGTTTATAATCTCAACATCATCCTGTTTCTTTTGCTTACCCCATGTAGTCAATCAGTTGCTAAATTTTGTGAATTCTTTCTCTACAGTCTTTCTCACATATATCCACTTCTCTTCATTTATATACCCAGCATTGTACTTGAGGCCTTGATCACCTCTTAACTAGAATATTACAATAGCCTTCTAATTATTTTCCCTTCCACAAATGTCCCAACTTCTCACCTCTCCCACCTCTACCTATCTTCCATCCAGCTACAAAAGTGTTTTTCTGCATGTGTAGATCACACCACATCATTACCCTATTCAATAAGTATCAGTCACTTCCTATCACCAATAAAATCAAATATAAACTGCTCTTTGGGACATTTAAAGCTCTATGCAACCTGGACCCTTCCTATCTTTTTAATCTTTTAAGATATCTCATCCACAGACTATATTTCGGTCATACTAGCCTTTTTGCTATTATACACCACACAACATACATCTCTTATCTCTAATCCTTTGTACCAGCTGCTTTGCGTGTCTGGAATACTCTTTCTCTTCATGTATAATTCATAAAATCATTGGCTTCCTTATAGATTAATTTCAAATTCCCCCACATCTAGGAATTTTTCTAGTTCCCCAAATTCCAATACCCTACTCTCCAAAGCCACTTTTCATCTAGTCTATATTTGTTTTGTATCTATTAAACTCTATATGTTTTTTCACCCATTAGAATGTAAGTTATTTGAGAACTAGAACTTTTTTCTTCTTTGTATATCTAAAATTCAGCATAGTTCCTGGTAAATAAGTGATTAGTACAGTAAGTAATCAATAACTGACTGAACATTGTTTCATATTATATTTCATATTTTCTTTTGAGAAGGACTTTCTTCAATGGCATGATTCTAAGCTTCTAAAAGGCATGAATTATATACTGTGCTTCTTTATATTTCCAAAATTTGACCCAGATTTTATTTAAAGATTATCAATGGAGTTCTGGAGGTGGATCCAAGATGGTGGAATGAAACCAGTAAGCTTCCTGAACTCTCCCAAATTTCCCTCAGAAACAATGTTAAAATAAGCCTCTCAACAGATTCTGAAGCTATAAAACCTACAAAAACATGGAATGAAACAATATTTTGACTTAACCTAGATCTTCAGGAAAGTTTGGTCTTATCTGAATAAAAGGAGAGCACAGCTTAGTGCAGAGGGTATCTGGGTAAGCCAGCAAAAGGCTCTTCATCATAGCACAGATCAGCAGTTATAGGCCCATGGTCTTAGCTCAGCTAGGTATTGGCACAGCAAGCCAGTTGTGAGGCCCCTAGCCCCAACACAGTAGGCAATTTGACAGCTGGGGTATCCACTACCCAACAGGCCCAACTAAGCTGGGTCACTCCAGTGCAGTGAGAAAGCTTCAAACAGCTGAGACCTCAGAGCAGAAAACCAGTGATTGGGCTCCTGGCCTCCAGCAAAAGAAGCTTGGGGCACTACATGCTGTAACCCAGGAACAGAACTTAATTTTAAAAGGCAGAAAAGAGAATAAAATATGAATAAGAAACAGAAAAGAACCCTCATCAAAGAAAATTACTATGGTGACAGGGAAGAACAAAACAAACTCAGAGGAGGACAAAAATGATAAAACACCTATATTTGAAGCCTTAAATGGGAAGAGAAATCAGTCTAAAGACTAAAATGCCCTCTTGGAAGAATTCAAAAAGGATTTTATAAATCAAATAAGAGAAGAAAAATTGGGAAAAGAAATGAGTGCTATACAAGAGAGAGTCAATAGCTTGGGAAAAGAAGGACAAAAACAAGGAGGAAAACAATTCATTAAAATGCAATTGGACAAATGGAAAAGGAGGTGCAAAAGCTGACTAGGGAAAATAATTCCTTAAGAATCAGAATTGGGTAGATGGAAGCCAATGACTCAATGAGACAACAGGAAGGAGTAACGCAGAATCAAAAGAATATAAAAGTAGAAGTAAAAGGTAAAATACCTTTTCAGAAAAACAACAGACCTGGAAAAGAGATCCAGGAAGGATGATCAAAGAAAAATTGGACTACTTGAAGACCATGATCAAAAAAAGAGCCTGGAAAGCATATTTCATGACATTATCCAAGAGAACTACCCCAATGTCTTAGAAATAGAGGAGAAGATAGTCATTGAAAGAATCCACTTATTACTTCAGGAAAGAGACCCCCTCCCCCCCAAAGAAAACTCTAAGGGATACCATAGCCAAATTCAAGAATTATCAAGTAAAGGTGAAAATACTGCAAGCAGACAGAAAGAAACAGTTTAAATATCAAGGAACAAAAATTAGGATTACATAGGACATGGCAGCTTCAACATTAAAGGATCAGAGGGCCTACATGAATAAAATAAATAAAAAGGGGGCCAATGAATTTGTCATACAACTACAAAATCTAGAAAAAGAACAATTTCAAATCCCCAATTAAATACCAAATTATAAATTCTGAAAATTAAAGGAGAGATTAATAAAATTGAAAGTAAGAAAACTATAGAATTAATAAATAAAACTAAGAGTTGGTTCTATGAAAAAACCCAGTAAAATAGATAAAACTTTGGTTAATTTTATTTTAAAAAAGAAAGAAGAAAACCAAATTACCAGCATCAAAAATGAAAAAAGGTGAAATTAAGAGCTATTTGGCCCAACTACATGCCAATAAATTTAACAATCTAAATGAAATGGATGAATATTTGCAAAAACATAAACTGCCCAGATTAACAGGAGGAAATAAAATGCTAAAATAAGACCATTTTAGAAAAAAAATGAACAAGCCATTAATGACCTCCTAAGAAAAAATCTCCAGAGTGTCAAGATAATGGAATGTGATAGATGAGATTTGGCAGATGCTCAGGAGCTGACCTGAGTGGATTACTGGCTGATTTGACTGGATTAGTATTTGACTAGATTCTAAGCACATCTGGCAGGTACTTGACAGCACATAAGAAAGCATGGTTCTCAGAATCTAAAACAACTTTGAACTTCTGGCCCAGTCAACCAACCAGCTTGAAGAACCTCCCATTTCTGGAAGGGGCAGGAAGGAGGAGAGCCTACTCAGAGAGCGCTGGCTCTTTGGGTTCCTGATTTAACCAGGGTGGCAGCAGAGGACGAGACAGAGGAGTTGAGGAATTGCCAGCTTGTAGGAATTCTGTTCTCAATCTTTCTCTTCTTTTACTATCTTTCAATAAACCCTTAAAAACCTAAACTCATTTTTACCAGTGATTTAATCAGTTTCCCCCAAAACTGGGGGAACAGATTAATACCCATATTTAGAATTTTAAATTACACAAGAGCCAGATGGATTTACAAGTGAATTCTACCAAACATTTAAGGAACAATTAATTCTAGTAATATACAAATTATTTGGAAAAATAAGTGAAGGAGGAATCCTACCAAATTCTATTTATGAGACAAATATGGTGCTGACATCTAAACCAGGAAGAGTAAAAACAGAGAAATAAAATTATAGAACAATCTCCCTAATGAATATTCATGCAAAAATTCTAAATAGAATATTATCAAAGAAATTACAACAATTTATAACCAGGATAATACACTATGACCAGATGGGATTTGTACCAGGAATGCAGGCTTGGTTCAATATTAGGAAAACTATCAACATAATCAACCATATCAATAACAAATCTAACCAAAATCATATGATTGTCTCAATAGGTGAAGAGAAGGCTTTTGACAAAACACAACACTCATTCTTATTAAAAACACTAGGGAGCATAGGAATAAATGGAGCTTTCGTTAAGATGATAAACAGTGTTTATCTCAAACCATCAGCAAGCATTATATATCATGAGATTAAATCAAATGTACTTCCCAATAAGACCAGAGGTGAAACGAGGATATCCATTATCACCACTATTATTCAATATTGTTCTAGAAATGCTAGCTTTAGCAACAAGAGAAGAAAAAGAAATTGAAGGAATTAGAATAGGTAAAGGAGAAACAAAGCTATAACTCCATGCAGATTATATAATTATATACTTAGAGAATCCTAAAGAATCAACTAAAAAACTACTTGAAACAATTAACAACTTTAGCAAAGTTGCTGGGTATAAAATAAATCCACATAAATCATCAGCATTTCTATACATGACCAACAAAATCCAGCAACAAGAGATAGAAAGAGAAATGTAATTTAAAATATTTATAGACAATACAAAATATTTGGGAATCTAGCTGCCAAGCAAACACAGGACTTATATGAACACAATTATAAAACACTTTTCACACAAATGAAATCAGATCTAAACAAATGGAAAAAACATAAATTTCTCATGGGTAGGCCATGCTAACATAATAAAAATGATAATTCTACCTAAATTAATTTACTTATTCAGTGATATACCAATTGAACTACTAAAATTTATTTCATAGATCTAGAAAAAATAATAAGAGAATTTATCTGGAAGAAGAAAAGTTCAAGAATATCAAGGGAATTAATGCAAAGGAAGGTGGCCTTGCTATGCCACATCTAAAACTATATTATAAAGCAGCAACAATCAAAGTGATTTGGTACTGACTAAGAAATCGAGTGGCATATCGGTAGAATAGCTTTGGCACATGAAACACAGCAGTAAAGGAATATGGCAATCTCCTGTTTGATAAACCCAAAGACTCTAGCCTCCAGGATAAGAACTCACTATTTGACAAAAACTCCTGGGAAAAATGGAAAATAGTATATCAGAAACTAGGCATAGACCAAGATCTTACACAAGACACCAAAGTAAAGTCAAAATGGGTACATAATCTAGAAACAAAAGGTAATAAAATAGGCAAATTATAAAAGCGAGGAAGTTTACTTGTCAGATCTATGGAGAGGGGAAGAATTTATGACAAAAGATAAGCTAGAGAACATTAAGAAATGCAAAATGGATGAATTTGACTACATTAAACTAAAAAGGTATTGGACAAACAAAACCAATGCAAACAAAATTAGAAAGAAAGCTGAAATCTGGGAAACAATTTTTACAGATAGTGTTTCTGAAAAAGGCCTCATATCTAAAATATATAGAGAATTGAATCAAAATATATAAGAATAGGGGGGCAACTAGGTGGCACAGTGGATAAAGCACCAGCCCTGGATTCAGGAGGACCTGAGTAAAAATCTGGCATCAGACACTTGATATTTACTAGCTGTTTGACCCTGGGCAAGTCACTTAATCCTCATTGCCCCACCCCCACCCTCCAAAAAAGGAAAGAAAAAGAAAAAGAAATACAAAATATATAAGAATAAAAGTCGTTCCCCAATTGACAAATGGTCAATGGATATGAACAGGCAGTTTTCAGATGATGATATTAAAGATATCTCCAACCCAATGAAAAAATGTTCTCAATCACTAATTAGATTAGATAAGTGCAAATTAAAACTACTCTGAAGTACTACCTCATGCCTATCCAATTGGCTAATGTGACAAAAAAGGAAAATGATAAATGTTGGAGATGTAGGAAAATTTTAACACTAATGACCTGTTGGTGGAGCTGTGAACTGATCCAACCATTCTGGAGAACAATTTTTTAGGCCAAAAGGCTAAAGAAGTGTGCATACCCTTTGACCCAGCAATACCACTACTAGGTCTGTATCCCAAAGAGATCATAAAAAAGGGTAAAAGGACCCACATATATGAAAAATATTTATAGATGCTCTTTTTGTGGTGGCAAAGAATTGGAAATTGAGGGGATGCCCATCAATTGGGGAATGACTAAATAAGTTATGGCATATGAATATAATAGAATATTATTGTGCTGTAAGAAATGAGGAGCAGAGAAACCTGGAAGTACTTACATGAACTGATGCTGAGTGAGATAAGAATAACCAAGAGAACATCCTACACAGTATCAACAACATTGTGTAATGATCAACTGTGATAAACTTAGCTCTTCTCAACAATACAATGATCTATGACAATGCTGAGACTCATGACGACAAATGTGCTCCACATTCAGAAAAAAAAAAACTAGTCTGAATGCAGATTAAAGCATACTATTTTCACTTTTTTGTTTCTTTTCTTGTCATTATTGTTTATTCTTTCTTGTGTATTGTTTCCTTTTGTTCTTATTCTTCTCTTATGTGACTAATGTGGTGTGTAAATCAGAACTACACCCCCTGCTGAGGGAGACATTGTGAGAATCAGGCCTGAAAAGAAAACATGTGACTTCAGCATCCTGAAGTGACCCTTCTGGGCTTTTGAAGGTCAAATTGGCATCTGGAAGTTGTGTCTACTGCCTGTGGGTACTGTCAATCACTACTACCAGCTAATTAGCTTGGAGCTATGTGTGAGGATGGCCCTGTTTCCTGTTTCACAGGGGGCTTCTGGCAAAGGATCTGGGTCTTTTCATTCGGGAACTGGCTGTTGGCAGGAGGAAGACTCCCTCTCTCTTAAATAGCTAGATGAAGGCTGTTTTTCCCCTCTCTTTCTCTCTCTCTCTTTCTCTCTCTCTTTGCTAACCCCTAATATACTTTATTAAATGCTTAATGTCCAAAGACTGGTACTAAAGCTTTTTTAATTTAAGGCAACCACTCATTAGATTTTAAACATCACAGCTAGAATTTTAGGCTTTACAGTGGAAATATGTTTAAAATAATTGTAATGTATAACCTATATCACATTGCTTGCTGGCTTTGGGAGGGGGGAGTTAAGAGAGGTTGGGAGAAAAATTTGGCACTCAAACATATATTTACATATAATTGGGAAAATGTTTTAAAAATAAAAGAAAAAATAAAGATTATCAGTGACTTTTAGAAGTTAGGTGGCATGGTGAATAGAGCACTGGACCTTGAGTCAAGGAGACAGGAGTTCAAATCCCACCTCAGATGCCTACTAGCTCTGTGACCCTAGGCAAGTCACTTATTCTTAGTTTCTTCATCTGTAAAATGGAGATAATAAGAGTACCTATCTCTCAGGGGGGTTGTGAGGATCAAATGAAATAATAATTTTAAAGTACTTGGCATAGTATCTGATAAATGTTAGCTTATTATCATTATCATTAACACAATAAATGAAGGAAGGGTTATGGCAAACAAGATGATAGAAAAACTACCTTTTGTGCAAAACAGAAAGTGGTGGACCTGTATCAGATTCATAATTATTTTGTTAAATGTTTCATAGTCATGCATGAATTAATAGTAACACATTTCACCTGCTTCCTTGAAAATACTAGTCTACTTCTCTTAAAGAAAGTACAAGAAAATAAAGCTATAAAATAATTCCTGGAACTGTGGAATCCACAAAAGGATGGGGTGAGATTATTTTCAAGCCAAAGACACCTTAGAAGGTTGGCAGGAAATGTCTGTTGTACCATTATGAGAGTGGAGCCAAGACCCGAGCTGCACAGTCAAAGATCCAGCCCCAGAAAGACTGCACCAGAGAGCCAGGCATCCCAAGCCTCTGAATTGCCTGCAGCAGCAACTACTTCTGGAACTCAGCTCATGATCCAGTGTGCATGTCGAATGGTGGGCTAGAGGGAGATAGCAGGGGTCTTGGCTGGCACTGAGGCATAACTCTGTTGTGTTGCCTGTGCTCAAAATGAGGAATCAGTATTGATTGGTGGCCCCAGTGATGGAGGGGTGTAGGCATGCCCAAGTTTGCAACGATAGTGAAACAGAACTCTGTTCCTGGGTAAGAAGGCTTATGGTTATTTATAGAAGAGAGCACAGGCCAGGGGAGTGTAGAATGTGCCTCTCCTTAAATCATACCAAGTAGGACCCCTTGAAGCTTGAAACAGTGTGCCCTGGGAACAGTGCCCCACTTCAAAAATGAGTTAAAAGTCAAGAAATAGGCTGGCAAAATAAGCAGACAGAAAATGATGCTGACCCTAGAAAGCTTCTTTGGTGACAAGGAAGATCAAAATACAACCTCAGAAGAAGATAATAAAGTCAATGCTCCTACATCCAAAGCTTCCAAGAAAAATAGGAATTGGTCCCAGACCATAGAAGTGGTCAAAAAGGACTGTGAAGATAACGTAAGAGAGGTAGAGGAAAAAATGGAAAGAGAAATGAGAGTAATGCAGGAAAGTCATGAAAAAAAGTCAATAGCTTGAAAAGCCAAATTAAAAAGGAGATACAAAAAGTCTCTGAATAAGATAATTTATTATGAATTAGGATTCAGCAAACAGAAGCAAATGACCTTATGAAAAATTAAGACACAATAAAGCAAATCCAAATGAATAAAAAATAGAGGGCAATGTGAAATATCACCTTGGAAAAACATCTGACCTGTAAAATAGATCCATGAGAGATAATTTGAAAATTATTGGACCAACTGAAAGCCATGATAAAAAAGTGCTTAGATTTCATCTTAAAAGAAATTGTCAGGGAAAATTACCCTGATATTATAGAAATAGAAGGTAAAATAGAAATTGAAAGAATCCATCAATCACCTCCTGAAAGAGATCCCCAAATGTAAATTTCCAGGAATTTAATAGCCAAATTCCAGAGCTACTAGGTCCAGAGAAAATATTGCAAGCAGCCAGAAAGAAACAATTCAAGTATAGTGCAACCAGTCTAGATAACACAAGATCTAGCAGCTTCTATATTAAAGGATAAGAGGGCATGGAATACAATATTCTGGAGAGCAAAGGAACTAGGATTACAACCAAGAATCGTCTACCCAGAAAAAACTGTGTATAATCTTTTAGGAGAAAAATGGGAATTCCATGAAAGAGAGGACTTTCAGGCATTCTTTTTTGTTTTGTTTTGGTTTGGTAGGACAATGAAGGTTTAGTGACTTGCCCAGGATCACACAGCTAGTAGGTGTCAAGTGTCTGAGGTCAGATTGGAACTCAGGTCCTCCTGAATCCAGGGCTGGTGCTTTATCTACTGTACCACCTACCTACCCCAAAAAGCTTTTTCTAGAAATAGAAACAAATAATTGTGGTTTTTTTTGGAGGGGGCAATGAGGGTTAAGTGACTTGCCCAGGGTCACACAGCTAGTAAATGTCAAGTGTCTGAGGCTGGATTTGAACTCAGATCCCCTTGATTAAGGCCAGTGCTTTATCCAGAGGCACCTTAGCTGCCTCAAGGCATTCTTCATGAAAATACCTGAACTGAATAGAAAGTTAGACTTTCAAACACAAGACCCTGAGGAAGCATAAAAAGGCAAACAGGAAAAAGATATAATTAGGGATATTAAAGGGTTAAAATGTTTGCCTTCCTACATAGCAATACTTCTAACTCATTAGAACTTTCTCATTATTAGTGGAACTGAATGGAGTATACTTAGACAGAGGGCACAGGTATGAATTGAATATGAAAGGATGGTATCTTTAAACCATATTAAATTGATTTGTTTTTGTGCGGTGGTTGGGATTCTGTGGCTTGCCCCAGGTCATGTAGCTGGTGAGTGTCAGATGTCTGAGGCTGGATTTGGGCTTGAGTCCTCCTGGGTCCAGTGCTGGTGCTTAGTCCACTGTGCCACTTAACTGCCCCATGTTGATATCTGTTAAGGGCTAAAATTCTAGCTAGTCTGTCTAAAATATCTAATGAGTGGTCGCCAATAAATTATAAGCTTTAGCAAGAGTTAGACTTTTAAGCATTTATTAAGGAGAATAAGAATTTGGTAAAGAGAGAGAGAAAGGCCTAGATTCCTATCTATTAAAGGGAGAGCACATTTCTAGCTCCCTTCTCCGCCAGCATCCTCAGGAAAGAGCCCCAGACTGAGCGCCAGTCTCTTCCTCCCTCCTCCCCCTAGTCCGCGTCACTTCCTCCCCGCCAAAGAAAAGACTCCTGGTCTTGCCCTCAAAGACCTTCGCTTCATGGGCAGAACTCTTCTACAGTAAGTATCCAGCAGGTGGCGTCATTCCAATCGTTACATATCTTTAAAAAATTAAGTGGGGAAAGGAATGCACCGGGAGAAAAGGAAAGGGAGAGGTGGAATAGGGTAAAGTATCTCACATAAAAGAAAAAAGAAAAAAATTATGAAGTGGCGGGGAAAATGGGGGAGGTGCAGGGGATTGAGTGAGCCTTACTCTCATCACAATTGGCTCAAAGAGGTAATAATATGCACACTCAATTGGGAAGAGTAATCTATCTTACCCTGGAGGAAAGAGGGGAAGTAGATAAGGGGGGAGGAGTGAAAGAAGGGAAGGCAGATTGGGGGAGGTGGTAGTCAGAATCAAAACACTGGATGGATAGGGTGAAAGAAGATAGAAAATAGAGTAAATGTGGGGAGGGAATAGGATGAAGGGAAACACAGCAATAGTAACTGAAAAAAATTTGAAGCAGAGTCAAGAGCAATTTAAGATGATGATTGATGGATGGATGGATGATGAGGATTGATTGATGAGGAGGACTGATTGCTGTTAATTGATTGATGATGATAAAATTTATGGTACCTACTTTGCTGGGCTATTATGAAGAAAATTCTTTGTCAGGAATTAATTACTATATGAATGTTATCTATTACTGTTGTTTCAATAATCAACCTCATGGGTTTATTGTAAGAAAATTTCTCTTTAAAGTATTATATAAATATATTTCAGTATAAAAAATGATTAGCAGGATGCTATCAGAAAAACCTGAAAAGACTTAGATGAGCTGATGCAAAGTGAAATGTATTGTATATTAAATAACTGCAATACTGTAAGATGATCTGCTGTTAATGACTTAGTTATTTTCAGCAATACAATGATCCAAGACAACTCTGAAGGACTTAGGAAAAAATGCAATCCATCTACAGAGAAAGAACTGATGGTATCTGAACACAGATTGAAGTATAATTTTTCATTAGTTACTTTTTCTGAAGTTTTTTTGTTTTCTTTCACAACCTGACTAGTGTGGAAATGTTTTGTATTACTAAATATGTATAACTTAAAAAAACATAAAAAACAAAACAAAATAAAAAGACTGAAATGAACAAATGCAGAGTGAAGTGAGCAGAATCTGGAGGACAAAGTACATAGTAAGAGTAATGTTGTACAAAGAACCATGAATGTCCACTATTCTCAGCAATACAATGATCTGAGACTATCCAAAAGGACTCACAATGAAAAATGCTATTTGTTTGCAGAGAAAGAATTGATGGTGTCTGAATAGAGATCAAAACACACTATTTTCACTTTCTTTCTTTCTTTCTTTCTTTCTTTCTTTCTTTTTTATGAGTTTTATTTCACAAACTAATTAATGAGGAAACATGTTTTAAATGTTTGCACATGTATAACCTATATCAGATTGCTTACTGTCTCACAGAGGGTCAAGGGAAAGGGGGGAAAGATAGAACCTGGAACTCAAATCTGAAACTCAAAACTTTTTTTTTAAAGAAAGGATGCTAAGATTGTTTATATGTATAATTGGGGAAAATACAATGTTGTTTTTAAAAATAATCAGGGATAGAAAGGGAATTATCAAAGTGGGTCAAGTTGGCAGAGATGCCTATGGTAGAAGTTCAGTGATTTGCCCAAACTCACACATCTGGTAAATGTCAGAGTAAATATTTAAATCCCATCTTTCTATGTCCAGCTCTCTAACTACTCTATCAGTGTGCAGCTATTATAAAAATATAACATCTTTAAAAACATATAAAAATTAAACATGTATGAACACCAAAAAAATTTGAAAAGAAGGCAAATACATTTTAACAAAAGATGAAAATGCTTATAACCCCTCCAGTTATAGGTACATTTGGAGTTTATTTAACCTACACAAAGCATTAATACCTTATTCTATATAAACACTTTATAAATACTTATAAGAAAAAAATAGACTGGTTCTGGAGTATATCTTTTCTAGATAAAATATGGTTCACCAGAAAGTTCCAGGATTGTAAAAAGGAACTCATTATTGAACCAGCTGCTACAAAGCATTATATCATTTCTATTACATTTCAAATTAGTTCTACATTCATGGCTTATTCATATATTGCACTCATATAAAGTACTTAAATACACTGAGCTCAACATAAAAACTATTCTTTATAAAAATATTAATATAATAATGTTAAGACAAATTAATGTAAGATGTGGCATCTTTCAGTACAACCTAAGTCTGTTATGATTCTGCCAAACCCTCAACTCATGAATAGACTTGAGTATCGTATGGCTTCTAGGTCAAAGAAGGAGTCACAACAGAACAGTATTAATTCTTTGATTTATTTTGGTAATATAGCATATGTCTCCTATGAAAAACATTAAATATATCTCAAAGAAACTTTCTAAGCTTTTTCCAAAGAAGTCAAAATGTCATAGGTTCTCTCAGTGAAAAATTCTGAGGACAAATAATACTAAAAGTTTTGAACTTTAATCAGGAGGTCGAATCTATATGATTAGGTAATTATTGAACTATTAATTCATATTGAATTATAATAATCTGGAGCACTATAAAACTTGTACTACTTTTCAACTTAGTGCTACACCTTTGATTTATTCATGCATCACAAATATATAAAACAGAACTAAAACAGTGGTACAACAGAGCAAATTGAACCATGGTAGATCTTGGACTTCTCTAGGTCAGACACATTAAGCCTTGACTTATCAAGGAGAAAGTACATAATGTCTATGTATATGACAAAGTTCTCTGTCACTCTTTCCTCATTTTATATGACAAAAAAGCAAAATACATTAGAATAAATCAGAAATACAAACACCCTACTTATTGGAAATGCTTCAGTGCACATGGCATTGAATAATCAAGAAGGAAAACCACAAGTGTTCATGAAATAGAATGAAATTATGAACACTGTCGTTATATACCAGTACCAAATCCTAAGAAAACTGGTGATTACTCTTAATAAGTCATAAGCAGTTCATTAGTCAATTAATTAGCAGTCATTCAATACTATGTGTTGACATAAGAGGTGATACCATAGGTAAATTAGGAGAGGAAGGAATAATCTATCTTTCAGATCTTTGGAAAGGAGAACAGTCTATGAACAAACTAGAGATAGAGAATATTATGAAATGCAAAATGGATGATTTTGATTGCACTAAATTAAAAAGTTTTTGTATAAAAAGAGGTGATACATCCAAAATTAGAAGGGATGCAGAAAGCTGGGAAACAATTTTTATGGCCAGTACTTCTGATAAAGTCCTCATTTCTAAAATATATAGGAAACCAAATTAAATTTATATGAATCCAAGTCATTCCCCAATTGAGAAATGGTCAAAGGATATGAACAGGCAGTTTTCTGATGAAGAAATCAAAGCTATCTATTCCCATATGAAAAAAATGCTCTAAATCACTATTTATTAGAGAGATGCAAATTAAAACAACTCTGAGGTACCACCTGACACCTATCAGATTGGCTAATATGACAAAAAAAGGAAAATAATGAATGTTGGAGAAGCTGTGGGAAAATTGGAATACTAATGCATTGTTGGTGGAACTGTGAACTGATCTAGCCATTCTGGAGAGCAATCTGGAATACCACTTTTGTGTCTTTTCCCCAAAGAGATCATAAAAAAGGGAAAAGCACCCACATGCACAAAAATATTTATAGCTGACTTTTTGTGGTGGCAAGGAATTGGAAATTGAGGGGTTGCCCATCAATTGGGGAATGGCTGAAAAAGTTGTGGTATATGAATGTAAAGGAGTTCTATTGTGCTGTAAGAAACAATGAGCATGAGGAGTTCATAGAATCCTGGAAGGACTTGCATGAACTGATGATCAGTGAGATGAACAGAACCAGAAGAACATTGTACATAGTATCATCAACATTCTGTGTTGATCTACTGTGATGGATTAGATTCTTCTTACCAATACGATGGTACAGAAGAGTTCCAGGGGACCCATGATGGAAGGGGATCTCCAAATCTAGAAAAAAAAAAGAACTGTGGAGTAGAGATGCTGATTGAACCATACTATTTCTTTTGCTTTTGGTGCTGTTGTTTTTCTATTTTGAGGTTTTTCCTCATTGCTCTGATTCTTCTCTTATAATATGACTAATGCAGAAATATGTTTAATGTTATTATGTATATATATATAACCTATGTCAGATTACCTGCTGTCTAGGGGAGGAGGGAGGGAGAAAAATCTGAAATTGGAAAGCTTGTAAAAGCAAATGTTGAGAAATATTTATACATGTAACTGAAAAAAAATACTTTTATCAGGAAAAAAAAAGAAAAAATGTAGAAAACTAAGCCAATCATTTATCCTTGGGCAACTCCAATGGAAGTTTCAACATAGGATGATACTAAGTCATTCTGTGGGACTATAATCCTATAACTATCCATATCAAAATAATCATAGATGATTGAAAAATTTAATTGAATTAAATAGCTATCTCATATCCACAATACATTTTGAATATATGAGACCTCTGTGCCTGTGTCTATCCTGTAAATATATGTGTCTGTCTGTCTATCTGTCTGTCTGTCTGTCTGTCTGTCTACTCCCTTTTATTAGCAAGGGGCCTGATAGGAAGAGTACTAGGCTAATGAAGCAATCCAGGCATTTTAGGGATCTCTGAAAAGGAAAGGAAGATGGGGTTCAGATGTGTGCCAACATTGCTGGCCTGGTAACAGTAAGTGAAAGATTCTACTTGCCTAAATTGAATATAATCATGAAGAATTAGAACTTTGTCTGGATCATGACACAATTAGTGAGTGATTCTAACTTGTTATTTTGCACCTATTGAACCTAGTGAATTTATTGCATCTTTACTTCCTCTGTTATCTCTACCTTATACTGACTGGTGACCTGGTATCATTCACCCTTCAATTTTGTTTATTTGCTATCTGTACTTTTATAGTTGATTTTGTGTCCAGACAAAGATGAGTTAATTTCTCATCATGAGTAATATAAACAATTAGATCACGCCTTGAGAAAGGATATATAGGAACATCCAAACAAATATCCCTACATTATCTACAGGCCTATATTAAAACTCTGTTTTTGTCTGCATGTCTCTTTCTGTTTGTCTGTCTAATTCTCTCCTCAATGTTGAGAATGTATATACTTTACTAAATTAAGTCTAAAACAATGACAATGATACTATCCATTGAAAGAGGGAAGAAAGGAGGGAAATTTTAAAATAAAGAAAACAAAAGCACAAAAAATGTTTTTCTTTTAACTTTTCAATAAATTGTGTTGGTTGTATTCAGTTACCACCCAAATGGATAAGAATCCATTCTATGATATATCCATATATCAAAAAGGTGACAATCTGCCTCCTCTTCTACCTTCTTTTTCTCTACTAAACTAACACAGTGCATAATACATAGCAGGTGCTTAATAATTGCTAATTAATTGATGAGGGAACTGAGGTTGAGAAAATTTATATGACTTTTCCAGGCTCATATAAAGCTAGTATCCAAGGCAAGATTTGAACCCAGATCTTTCTGATTGCAAGTCTGGTGCTCCAAACTTCATACCATACTACTTTTCTTAGGTAAAAGGAGAAGAATTACTTTGAATTAGTCCCCTGAAACAAATTAAAGGTGAGCCTCAGGACAAAAACAAAGCAGGAGGTGGTGATCATTTAGAATAATGTTTAAATGGGAGCTTTAGATAACAGGGTAGAGGGGATGGCATCCATTCTGAAGATATGATTAAGGAAGAAATGACAGTATTTGGCAAGTACTACTCTCTTGGGGATGGAAAAGATGAGGTGAATAAAAGATAATGCCATGACTGCTTAGTCCATGTCTGCTTTCAATTATACTGATTATGTCTATAGAATCACTCACAGAATGTAAGTACCTAAATCTGTCTAGTTTTCTTCATCCTCAAAGTACATGATCTTTTGCCAGCTCCTGTTTTCCATTTCTGAAGGAATGAAAATACATTTGGCCTTTATTTATGCAGGTCACCCAGATGTAGCTCGAGTCTATGAATCATGTAATTGCAGAGCATATGGCAAAGATAGGCTGAGAACATGCAGAAACGAGTGAAGTTATCCTCATATAGAAGATTGGAGAAGTCAGGAAGGAAAATTTGGAAGCTACTATTTTATGTTTGGACCTGACAGCAAAGAATTGCTAACAACAACAACAACAACAACAACATCAAAACAACAATAAATATATGAATATGTGACATATTTTTAATTTAATTGAGACCCATGAAATACCACTCTTAATATATAATTTTGGGATTTTACAAAGGATCATAATATAATTTGAAAACATCCTAAGGAAAATCTATACAATATTAATTAAGCAGAGCTCATCAGCTATGGCAGTTGTAGAAAGCTTACTACTTCTTCACCAAAAAAGTAGGAAAAAGATTGATAAGCAGATTTAGAGGACATGATAATAGGGTCAAAAAACCATAGAAACATTTTTAATAAGTGCATATTATTTCACCAAATAATATTAAAGACTTTTAACAAGTAGATGCTTTGGGATTTTATAAGTGTAACTCTAAGTGGTTAACCTTCTGAATAAAGCCTGTGAAATGGCTAAAGTCCAAAATGGAATCAACAGGTCTTCCTTGAGTGGCTTACACATTAACACAACCAACAATATTTCAACAAAGAAATGTTGAAAAAAGTGATTGAGTAATGTGCATTTCTTTATGGAAATAGAGGAGTTTAAGGGAACAATTCCGATCCAGGTCATCATCATCATAAATTAACCTCAAGGATCTCAGACTTTAGTGATCAATGTAAATTATGTAAGGAATTATAGACTTATTTGTAACACATAACTGTAGGTTTTAAAATTTAGCACTTTTTGAATGCTTAGCAAAATATGACACATTGCTTAGAATTGTGATGTTTAGCACCAGTCTTTGGACATTAAGCATTTACTAAAGCATACTAGGTATTAGTAAAAGGAGAACATGTGGAGTTAAAAAAAGGCATATCTAGCCTAGAGTTCTAGCCTGGTTTGGTTCTTCCTCAAGTCCTCTACCATGAGCCTGCTTCAACCATGAACTCTTCACAAACTGAGTGTGGAAGCTTTTTATAAGTTTGGAGCAGAGGTGGTCTTTACACACTGCTTAAAGTCGATTGGTAGGCATCATCCAAATACATTGATTCACTTGACTTGAAGGTGGTCTCAAGTTGAATTCAAAGTCCTTAGCTTCTGAGAACATTACCTTCTTAAGGGCTGGCCAGGTGTGGCTACAATCAAATTAACTTGAAGTAGGCTAATCAGCAAAGTCAATCATTCTCACTTAATTCAATCAGTTTAGATTAATCTCCAGGTGAACCTTTGAGTATCAGTCAAATCCCATTATTTTCTCACAGAATTATACATCAGAAGCTTGCCATCTTGCCAAAACAGCCAAAAGATAAATCCCAATGCTATAAATATAGAGCTCAAAATATCCTGGGGAAAAAAAACAATCAATAAGCTAAACTTGAATCAGTTTATTACCAAGGGATGAATTGATTTCCACAATTGCACATACAAGACATTGATACCTAAAACTTAAGGACCACATTTTTATAGATATTCCCATATAAAGTCCTCATATTCTTCTACCTACATAGAAAAAGAAATGTTTCAAAATACAGAAAACTAGCTAAGGAGAGCAGGATCCCATTGTTCTATTTGCTACTGGAGTTAGACTGAACATGCTTCCTGTGGACCAAAACCCACCATGAATCATACTCCATTTGTTATTTTCTTGGCAAAGATACTAAGTGGTTTGCTATTTCCTTCTCCAACTCATTTGACAGATGAGGAAACTGAAATAAAAAAGGGGCAAGTTCCAGGGTCACACAGCTAATAGGTATAGGAGACAAGATTTGAGGACAAGAAAATGAGTCTTTCCAGCTCCATGTCGAGTGCTCTATCCACTGTGCCAACTAGCTGCCAGAGGATGAATACAAAACCCCAAATTTTCATTCAGCCACAAAATGCAATTTCTTAGTCCACTTGTGCCATAATGCATAGAACATTAAGTAGCAAAGAATAATAGCATGATAGAAAGTCAACCTACTACCGTTTCTGCCTGATCTTAATAAAAAATATAAGAATAATATAATAACAACAATAAAAATAATAATGGTGATGGTGAAAATAGCAATGATACTCAAGTGATTTTAGTAATATGGACCTTTTCTTCCAGCTATGAAGACTATCACTCTTAATAGAGAGTCACAGTAACTTGTTACAGAAAACAAAATTTCTGATGGATAATAATAAACTCCTCAGATTCTGTATAAACTGGTTCTCTAATGAAAAGTGAGTCCTGGTCAGTTTAAACTTAAAGCCTCTCCAGTTTGTTAGAACATTCCAGGATTTATGCTACCAGAGCACTGTCTTCAAAATCTAGTGTCCATGCCATAGAAATGCTTATTATGGTAGGCCTTTAGTAGAGGAATAGTGACAGCAGCTGGTATTTATATATATCAAATAATTTAGAGCTATGGGATACTTTAACAACCATCTACTATAGAGCTTCATAATCTATTTCATGTCAAGGGCCCCTTTGTCAATTTGGTGAATCCTATTAACCCCTTCTAAGAATAATGTTTTTAATGCAAAAAATAAAATGCATAGAACTATAAAGGAAATCAATTCTATTGAAAGTTATGAAAATTTTAAAAGAAAATTTTCAAGTAAATAACCCATAACTTCATCAAAATGCCACAGTTTATATATATAGAACTTTTTCATTCACAAAGAACTCTATGTATAAGACTGAAATGGAGATATGCTTTGAATGACTTCAAATGTATAATAGATGTCATATTGCTTGCCTTTTCAAGGGGTGGGGCAGGAGAGAGAATTTAGAAATTAAAATATTATAGAATGAATATTAATACATTTACATGTAATTAGAATATATTTAATGAAATAAATTATATTTTAAAAATAAGTTAACTTAAAGACAAAAAATAATAACTTCGTATATTTATAACTTGATCCTTGAAAGAACTCTATGGATTGGTGGTACAATTTTTATCATCCATGTTATGGATGAGGGAACTAAGTCTCAGAGAAAGTGAGTAAGGGCTGTCAGGCTTGAACATCAATCTAAGTCTCTGGTTCTAAATAGTGTAATTTTATTATACCACAATGATGTATGTATACCTGATGTATTTTCTAGAATGGCCCAACAATTTTCTATAGTTTTTTTTTATTTAAACAATAAAATCTTACAAGGTATATAGTACCAACTTGTGTCCAGTCTATCTGGATTACTTTGTGCCCTCACTAAAGTAGTAGTCTTCCTGAAAACCCAAGCAAGAAAACAAGATTGAAAATAACTTATAAGCACCAGAGAAATTTATAACTAACTCAAGAATCATAATATGATACAACTGGAAAAGACTTAGAGACCACATAGTATTTTACAATCAACAGTATCTCTTAAGTGCCTATTATATTAGGTATGTATGGTGGGTAGTTGGTCTGGCATGATAGAAAATCCAGCAAGGATTGTTATAATTTTTTAAAAGACACCAATGAAACTTACTATTTAAAAAAAAACATGAACTATAAAGCACTGAATAAATATAATATCTAGTGGAATAAATAGTAATTACTTCCAGCAATAATAAGGGGACAGTTTTCTCATGAGTTCAGCCTTTGTCTGCTCAATTTATTACTTTCATTTTTTCTCTATTATCAGATACAGATGAAACCAGGAAAGGAGCCAAAATCATTGGAAAATTTTTGTAGTTGTTTTATTGCAGTTTTTAATGCATTGTTTAGTCAGAACAAAATTTAGTCTAGTAGAAAAAATCCCTGATATTGAACATCTGATTCATGTGTGGTCCAAAAACACCTTTCTGTTATTCCTGAAGATTCATGAATTTTTATTTGTAGGTAGGTGTGAAAAAAACAACTATTTGTGCACTTTGGTGGAATATTTTCATCTTGAAAATAAAAGCAACTTTTGTAAATCCCAAATCATATTTTATTTTCCTTCCTACTTAATTGATTCTTCTCAAACTAAGGGATAAAATTGAACTCTCCTAGGAAATGTCTTTGCTTAATAGCCTTGGATTTTTGTAAATCTAGTCCTAGGACCAGGGTTGATTAGTTCTTCCCTTTCTAATTAGTAGACAATAAACATAACCTATTATTATATTACTAAATTCATTTTTATGAATGTATTATTAACACAATTTCTGTTGAGTATCTATAAAAGGAAACATGGCCACAACAAGGCAGTGTGGCTTCTTCAAGAAGGCAGATAAAAGGGGCAGTTAGGTGGCATAGTGGATAGAGCACTGGCCCTGGAGTCAGGAGTACCTGAGTTCAAATCCGGCTTCAGACACTTAACACTTACTAGCTGTGTGACCCTGGGCAAGTCACTTAACCCCAATTGCCTCAGTAAAAAAAAAAGAAGGCAGATTAAAGGGGTGAATTGAATTTTTGACTTGAAACAAGAGATACCAGAATTAGAAAGCAAACTCAAGCTCTTGCAAGCTGTGTGACCTTAGACAAATAATTTACTCCCTCCTAGCATGTGCCTCAATTCAAATATAGAGATAATAGCAACTCTCAAAGGATTATTGTGAGAAGCAAATGAGATAATGTATAGGAAGTGTTTTACAAATTTGAAAATGCCAGCAATTATGAAGAATATGTGTGATTAGTTTCCTTTTTTATAAACTAATTAGATTGTTAGATGGTGTATTTAGACTTTAGCCACGTATTTACAAAGCCACATATTATTTGTTTGGACGAGATGGGTAGATGAAATTTAATGGTGGTAAATGCAAGTCTTAGACTTGGGTTCAAAAAATAAAGTACATAGATCCATAATACAATTGGAAAGGCTAGACTACAATTTGACTGAAAAGATTTATAAGTTTTGGATGAATTTGAGCCCAAGGTGAATCAACAATGCTGTATTGCAACTAAAAAAATAAAAAATAAAAAAGGTAATGAGATCTTAAGCTCCAGTAAGAGGCACAGTGACTGGAACTACAGAAATCATAACCCTACTATACTCTGCCCTTGATAAACCACACCAAGAGTACCAGACTAAGCTCATCATATCACAATTTAGCAAAGATATTGACTAAGTAGAGAGTACCAGAAAAGGATTCTCCATTAAAACACAATCTTGCTCTCTATTATCTTCTTTGCTCCTAAATTCTTCTTCTGCCCACAAATCTGACAGATAAATAATTCCATGCTTTGTTAATTTTCTTGTGGTATCATCCTTTATGTGTAAATCATGTACCCATTTTAGTATATGGTGTGAGATGTTGGTCTATACCTAGTTCCTGCCACACTGTTTTCTAGTTTTGCATCAGTTTTTGTCAAATGATGAGGTTTTTGTTCCAAAAGCTTATATCTTTGGGTTTATCACAGACTAGATTACTATGCTAATTTTTTAAAGTATAATTTATACATATTCTAGGCAAAATATAAAATAAATCATTTTGATTATACAAAATTATAAATTTTTGCAAGAACAAAACTAATGTAAACAAAATTACAAGGGAAACAGAAAACTGGGAAAGAATTTTTGATATAAGTATCTCTGATAAAGGCCTCATTTCTCAATCATATAAAGAACTGAGTCACATTTATAAAAATACAAATCATTCAATTGATAAATGGCCAAAGGATGTCAACATGCAAATTTCAGACAAAGAAATCAAAGCTATCCTATAACCATACGAAAAAATGTTCTAGAGCACCACTGATTAGAGAAATGAAAATTAAAACAACTCTGACATATCTCAAACTTATTAGAGTGGCAAATATGACAAAAAAGGAAAATGTTGGATGTTGAAGAGGATATGGGAAAGCTGGGATGCTAATTCACTGTTGGTGCAGTTGTAAATGGATCTAACCATTCTGGAGAGCAATTTGGAACTATGCCCAAATGGCTATAGAACTGTGTATAACCTTTGGTCCAGCAATACCACTGATAGATTTATTTCCCAAAGACATCCCCAAAAAAGACAAAAAGAACTATTTGTACAAAAATATAGCCACTCTTTTTTGCGTTGGCTAAGAATTGGACATCAAAGGAATGCCCATCAACAAGAGAATGGCTAAAAAAGCTGTGGCAATAGAATATTATTTTGCTATAAGAAATGACAATAAGTATGATTTCAGAAAGGCCTGGAAAGACTTACATGAACTGATGTATAGTTAAGTAAATAGAACCAAGAAAACATTGTGCATAGTGACAGCAATATTGTTTGATGAAGAACTGTGAATGACTTAACTATTCTCAGCAATACAGTGATCCAAGACAATCCCAAAGGGCTATTGATGAAACATACTATCCACTTCCAAAGAAAGAACTTATATCTAATAAACACAGACTGAAGTATACTTTGCTTTCTTTCAATTGTTTCTTTTAATCAAGTTTTCCTGTACATGACAAATATTGTGATGTTTTACATAATTGCACATGTATAACCCATATATGATTTCTTGGCACCCCAGGGAGGGGGAAGGAAGGGATAGAATTAGGGATAAAATTTGGAACTCAAAACCATAAAGAAAAATGTTTATTATTTTAACAAAACCTAAACTTGAAGGCTAGGGTTATTTTATTTCTATCTTTGTATTACTAACACCTAATGCACTGCTTGACAAACAGTAGGTGTTTAACACATGTTTAACTGAGTCTCATGACAAACTGTATTCAATCTATTTTCCCCGAATTCTTTTCACTTTTATATGAAAGTGTTTCTCAGAATCTTCTGTTATTTTCCATCATGGTGTCCTACAAGTGAGTTTGTCCTCTAAATCCATGTTACCCTTGACTTCTACAACTCTTATTGATAAAGAAGAAAGTCTTTTCAAGGAACAGAGTCATGAATACTCAGGAGGTTTGGGAAGATTATATTACCTTGGGTAACTCATTTATCCTTTGTAGGCTTCAACATCCTCATCTGTCAAATAAGAGTGCTGGAACTATTGTCCAATATTTTGTGACCCTAATTGGGTTTTTCTTGGCAAAGATACTAGAGTGGTTTGCCATTTCCATCTGCAGCTCTTTTTAGATATGAGGAACTGAATCAAATAGGGTGAAATCACTTTCCCAGGATCATACAACTAGTACATGTCTGAAGTCAGATTTGGACTCAGGAATAAGAGTCTTCCTGACTCCAGACCCATTACTCTGTCCACTCTGCCACTTAGCTGCTGAGAGAGAGCGAGTGAGCGAGTAAGCAAATGAGAGAGAGAGAGAATGCTGTTACACATTGAGAATAGATCTTAGACATTAAGTTAAAGCGATGAAGAACCAATGAAATTTTGAGCACGTCTTAGTAGCCTAGGTTTTAAAGTGGAAAGGATGCTATAGGTCTTCAATTCCAACTCCTCCATTTATTACTAATGAGAAAATTAAACTGACCCACATCTAGAGAAGGTATGATTTATTCAAAGTAATTAAACATTTAGTAATTAAACAGTCAGCACACATATCTTATGTTCTTACTTTGCTCAAGATACTATGTTAGGCACTGAAAAAATAGATAAAATAAAAGAAATTGTCACTCTCAAGGAAGTTATATTCTAATGAAGAAAGTAGTGAGAAAGATAATATGTATATAAATCAGTACATTGAATATAAATACAGAATAAATACTTACAGACTAACTAGAAGGTAGTCAGTGGCAGAAGTGAGATTGTTAAACCAATGATTCTAAATCTAATATGTATATTCTTTTCATATTCACCAGTTGTCTGTATTTGAAAAATGAAGAAAGAAAGTTAAGGATGAGGAGAATTATAGACAATTCCAAGAGTGAGAAATACCATGAGTGTAACTAAAGATAGAATAATAAACTGTAGATTTGAGAAAGAATATATATTTGTAAGAAGTAGGAGAAAAAGGGACTAATGAAGGGCTTTGGATTCCCAAACTGATTGTCAAAAGTTTAAATGGCACAAATGAAAGATTCATTTTCTGGATTGTCAACTTATCACCAGCAGAAATTATGTTGACAAGTGGGCTGATCACTTCTATCAGACACTGTATGTTCTCACAAATCTGACTTTGTTGTCCAGGGAAAAATATGCAGAGTAAGACAGTTAGTAAGGCATGTAGTACTCTCTATTTCTGGCAAAGAGTGTTCTAGATGCCTTCTATACCAGCTATACAGTAATTCAGTGATTATGGTACCACAAAATTAAATGTTCTTAATAAGAACTAGAAAGGTGGCATTGACAAAAGAAAAAGAAAAGAACTTCCAAGACTATAAATACTAAATAACCATTTGGTAGAAAATATTCACCTTCATTCATAATTAAAGGATTACAAGTCAAAAGAATTTTGAACTGTAAGTTAATACCCGTTAACTTGGTTAAATATTATGTAAAATTAACACCAAAATTACCACAATCTTCAACTCCATCCTTTCATTTTGGGGAATATGCCCAGATTTAGGGTTGCAAGTGACATTATTGAAAATGTAATGCAACCTTTTCATTTTCCAGGGAAGAAAAATAGGCTCAGAGGAGAAGTGACTTGGCCAAGGTCACACCAATTAATTAGTTCAGTACTCTTTTCATTTCAATAGTCCAGTTCTCAAAATATTATCAAAACAAAACAAAACCCTAGAAACAAAAAAGGATAGATGTAAAGCTTTATAGAAGCAATGATTCATTAACAAATATTGCTTTTATAAAGCTTTAGATCTATTCTTTTTTGTTTCTAGGATTTTGTTTTTATTTCACAATTACATAAACACCACCTAAGGAAACAAACAAGATTTCACATAATTGGTTCAATAGATTTTGGGATAGGTTTCAGTATAATAGAATAAGATAGTGTGATTAAGATTGGTAACTATGTACATATAGAGAAATGAGGAAATGTTTATATGAAATAATATAAAATTTAAAAACCCAGAAGATTAGAATGTATTATGACTGCAATATATAAAAAGAAAATTCAAAGTAAATATATATGTATATATAACTGTGTATATATATATATATATACTATATGTGTGTATATATTGTTTATATATGCATATATGTATAATGTAAAGTGTTTTTCCATTGATATGTGTCTATATATGGGAATGTATGTATTTGTGTGTATACACGCACACATTGATGGACAAAAACTTTAAGAGGATGCAGAGAGAGCTACTGATAATTTATGTCTCTTTTAGTTGTTGAAATGAATGGATTCAGAAGTAAATAGTTGTAAAATACATTTATTGGTTTTGAGGATTAAAATTGTTTATAATCAACCTTTTTTTAAAGAAAGAATTTAATTTTCTTTTTAAATAAAGTGTCCAAAAGACAGCCAGGTTGCTTAACTAAAGAATTTAGTTTACAGGATCATAGATTTAGAACTAACAAGGACCTCTGAGATCATCTACTTGAGCCAAGTCATTTTACAGATCAGAGATCAGCAAAGTTAAGTGACTTGTTCAGTGCAACTCAGAATGGGGAATCCATATCTTTGACTTCAAATCCAGCAAACTTTCTATTATATCCTGTTGCTTCCTAGAAAAACTAATTTGATTTTTACTTCCTGATGTTATTACAAAGTTGAAAGCAAGGCTAGTTTGCAGTTTAGTCATATGGCCCCTTTATCCCTTTTCAACCACATATCACAGAATGTGAGATCTCTACAAGAAACATCATTAAAATTCATACTCCTACCTTGCAGAATTCAGAAATGAATTATGGTCCTTGCAGTTTAGAGCAAGTAAGCAAACAAAAACAAATGTTTTCGATTCTATATAAGAAAGAGAAATGCCATACACATAACACTCACATCTTGTCCCTCTTATTTTCTAGTCTAAAGCTTTGCATATATTGTTTTGATGAGAGGGTGTTTGTTTAAACATTCATCAAATGTGGAGAGAGTGGGAGAGACATCATCTAGCCAGAAATAAGTAGACTGACTGGTGAATCCATAAGCTTCTCCATTGAGTATAAAAATAATTATATTAAACTTTCTGCGTGAAACCTCATCCAATTTAGTCAAGACTGGTGCATTTGGTGATGCTGAGAATCTGCTTGCACTGTCTGGGTATTTGTAATGTTCTCCAGTTCCCTCCATTATCCCAAGTATAAAATCTAAGTTTTAACATTCAGGAACCAATAGTATCTCTCTACAATACTGGTAGAACTGGCAGATACCAGGACAGGCCTCAGGTGTTTTCTGACATGTATTAGAATCAGGATAAATCAAACTGTGATATCACTACATTACAGACCTTGCATTTGTATAATATTTAGCCTTCCTACATCCTTTGCTTTAATATTAAAAATAATATAAGCTAAGTCCCTTGTAAAAGTAAGCTACTTCTCTCTTCCTTAAATTCAAGAAGACAGTTGCAGTGAATGATTTGAAAAATAGTTTAAGTGGTTAATGGTTGAAAAAGGAAAATTTCGGTGACTGAAATGAAATTTCTACTGAATGACAGGACCAAATAATAGTGAAGGGTTCATGTGAGATCTTTTTCAATCTAGAATGCAAATAACCCCCATAAACGTCTGCCCTTATAGAAAGTTATCATCATATAAGAAGAAAAAAATATTCATTTAGGAATTTTCATTTATCATAATCATTGATCAATAAGTACAGTTTCCCATGGAACAGATGCACTAATGTAAAAATAACTTTTAGCGAAAGAAACTCATAGTCAGAAGAGACCTTAAAGACCATCTGGTTCCAACCATAACTGAACAAGAATCCTATGTACCCCAAAGGTAGTCATACAACTTTTGCTTAGAGATTCCAACTGAGGGCAAACACACTACCTCTCAAGGCAGACTATTTTCACTTTGGAGTAGTTTAATTTTTAGAAGTTTTTCTTTGATCCTAAATTTTCATCTTGGCAATTTCTTGTGCTCTAAGATCTATTCTTTAGGGCCAAACAGAATAAGTCTAATCTTTCTTCAAACTTCAAATTCTTGAAGAGAGTTATCACATACTCTTTTTCCCCCTTTTCTATGATAATCATGAGCTAATGTTGCTCCCATTCCTCTTTCAGCAGATAATATGCATTTCTTTCCCTAAGGTCAAAGCCAAGAAATTTGAGCTGCTTCTACTTTTCCCTTCATAATTTCTCTGTATTTTCACTCATATTTTTCTCCTTCCCTCCTGCCACAAAGAAAGGTCTTACTACTTTATTAATGTGAATTGCTCCACCCATGCCTTTGATGCCAACATCTTTCTCTTTTACAGAACCTCACTTAACCACCTACTCAATTAACCACCTCACTCAACTCTTTATGATTCTTTCAATGTCCTCCTCTCTGCTAGCTATTTTCGGCCCATGAATATGCTCACCTCTTATTTCTCTCAAAAAAGCTTCCCTCAGTCTCCCCTTAAGAAACCATTTTATTCACCATCTTTGTCAGTTTGTTAGTCAATACAGATTTATTGAGAACCTACTAAGTGCCATATTGGGGCAGCTAGATGGCACAAAAGATAGAATGCTGGGCTTGGAATCATGAAGATTCATCTTCCTGAGCTGAAATCTGGTCTCAAACTCTTACTCACTGTTTGATCCTGGGCATTTGCCTCAGTTTTCCCATCTGTAAAAATGAGCTGGACAGAGGAATGGCAAACCACTCCAGTGTCTTTGCCAAGAAAACCCCAAATGAGGTAATGAAGAGTCAGACACAACTGGAAAATGACTGAACAATAGCAACCAACAACATGGGCCAGACAGTATGCTAAGCACTAAGAATACAAAAAGAGACATAAAGCAAACCCTGTCCTCCAGTAGTTCACAATATAATTTGGGAAACAGGCAAACCAATAAATACAAACAAACTATTTAGGATAAAGGGAAAAGACAATTTCCTTTCAGAAACAAACTTTTCAAAAATGACTTTCTGGCTCTACTACCTCAACATCTACTCACTTCTTAACCACATGTAAAGTGTTATGGGATGTGATCAATATTCTGAAACTGTTTGTTAAAAGTTCACTAATGGGGTGGAGCCAAGATGGCAGAGAGGAAGCAGCAAGCTGCCCGAGCTCTCCTTCTGTTCCCTCAAAAAGAACATTAAATCAGGCCTCTGGATGGATTCTGGAACTACACAACCTGCAAAGAGACAGAGAGACACAGTCTTCCAACCAGAGATAATTTAGAAGACTTCAGGAAAAGGTCAGTCTGACTCAGGAAAAAGGGAGGCCCAGCGCAGGGCAGCAGTCCAGCACTGAGGGGGTCAGGGCAAGTCAGCAGGAGCTGGGGCCACAGCCTAACAACTAAGGCCCCTGGAACCTGGCTCAAAAATCTGGTGGCCAAGAAGGACAGTGGAAAAACCTACCTGCACCAGCCGGGAGGGCCACGAACGGGACAGACGGGATCGGACACTGGGATTGGGCACCTGGCCAAGCACGCTCAGATAGGAAGTGCATGGGGACCAACTGCACACACTATAAAGGCCTCAGAGTAAAAAGCCAGTCACACAGCACCTATACCCCTGCACAAGAAGCCCAAAACAGGGACCCTGGTGCCCCCAGAGCAGACCTCAACTTAAAAAATAAACAAACAAGCTGCAATAATGAGTAAGAAGCAAAAAAGAGCCCTCTCCATTGAGAGCTTCTGTATCAATAGGGAAGAAGCCAACGCAAACTCAGATGAGGACAAGACCTTCAAATTGTCTGTATGTGAAGCTTCATGAGGGAAGGTGAATTGGTCTCAAGAACAAAAAGCCTTCCTGGAAGAGCTCAAAAAGGATTTTAAAAATCAATTGAGAGAGGTAGAAGAAAAAATGGGGAGAGAAATGAAAGCAAAACAAGAAAACTATGAAAAAAGAATCAGCAGCTTGGAAAAGGAAGCACAAAGATTGACTGGCCAAATGGGAAAAGAAGTGCATAATTTCACTGAAGAAAACAATGCCTTAAAAAATTCATTTGGCCAAATGGAAAAAAAGGTGCATAATCTCATTGAAGAAAACAATGCCTTAAAAAAATTCATCTAGCCAAATGGAAAAAAAGGTGCAGAATCTTACTGAAGAAAACAATTCCTTAAAAATTAAAATTGGACAGTTGGAAGATAAGGAATCCATGAGACACCAGGAATCAGTCAAGCAGAATCAAAGGAATGAAAAAATAGAAGAAAATGTGAAATACCTCATTGGAAAGACAACTGATCTGGAAAACAGATCGAGGAGAGACAATTTGAGAATCATTGGACTGCCTGAAAGCCATGACCAGAAAAAGAATCTAGACACCATATTCCAGGAAATTATTAAGGAGAACTGCCCTGATATCATAGAATCAGAGGATAAAACCATCATTGAAAGAATCCACCGATCACCTTCTGAAAGAGACCCCAAAAGAAAAATTCCAAGGAATATTGTAGCCAAATTCCAGAATTATCAGGTGAAGAAGAAAATACTCCAAGCAGCCAGAAAGAAGCAATTTAAATATCATGGAGCCACAGTCAGGATTGCTCAGGACCTGGCAGCTTCAACATTAAAGGACCTCAAGGCTTGGAATATGATAGTCTGGAAGCAAAGGCGCTTGGATTGCAGCCAAGAATCTATTACCCAGCAAAACTGAGCATTCTCTTTCAGGGGAAAAGATGGACATTTAATGACATTGGGGACTTTCAATCTTTCCTGGTGAAAAGACCAGAACTGAATAGAAAATTCAATCTCAGCATACAAGACTCAAGAGAAGCTTAAAAAGGTAAACAGAGGGGGAAAAAAAGGTTACCCTATTAGGTTAAACTGTTTATATCCCTACACAGGAAGATAACACTCATAACTCTTAATAACTGTAAATGTATTTGGGCAGAGAGAAGGATTATACACAGAGGGTATAAATATAAATTGTCTTTGATGTGATGATACAAAAAAAATTAAGGGGTTAAAAAGGGAGTCTATGAGGAGGAGAGGAAAGTGGAGGTGGAATGGAATGAATTATATCATATGCAGAAATGAAAAAAAAAAACCTATTCCAATAGAGGGAAAGAAAGGAGGGGTGAACATTGTTTCAAGCCTACTCTCATTAGATTTGATTCAAAGAGGGAATAACATACGTTCATTGGGATAAAGAAACTTAACTCATTCTTTAGGGCAGCAAAAGGGGAAGGGAAAGGGGGGACTGATAGAAGGGAAGACAAAAGCAAGGGAGAAAAGGGTATAGAAAAGAGAGGGGGGTGATAAAAAGGGAGGGCAGATTGGGGGAGGCAGGGGTGAAAAGTAAAACTTCGGTGAGGAGGAATAGGGTGAAAGAAGGTGGGGGGAGTACAAAGGGTGTAAATAGAATGGAGGGGAATAGACAGTCAGTAATAATAACTGTGAATGTGAATGGGATGAACTCTGCTATAAAACGGAAGCAAATTGCAGAGTGGATTAAAAACCAGAATCCTACAATATGCTGTTTACAAGAAACACATTTGAAGCAGAGAGATACACACAGAGTAAAGGTAAAAGGCTGGAGTAGAATATATTATGCTTCAGCTAAAGTAAAAAAAGCAGGGGTAGCAATTCTTATCTCAGACAAAGTGCAGGCAAAAATAGATCTCACTAAAAGAGATAAGGAAGGAAACTACATCTTGCTAAAATGTAGTAAGGATAATGAAGTAAGATCAATATTAAATATGTATGTGCCAAGTGGTATAGCATCCAAGTTCTTAGAGGAGAAGTTAAATGAGTTACAAGAGGAATTAGACAGTAATACTATACTAGTGGGGGATCTGAATCTCCCCATCTCAGAATTAGATAAATCTAACCGAAAAATAAATAAGAAAGAAGTGAAAGAGGTGAATAGATTACTAGAAAAGTTAGACATGATAGATGTCTGGAGAAAATTTAATGGGGACAGAAAGGAATATACCTTTTTCTCAGAAGTACATGGCACATTTTCAAAAATTGACCATGTATTAGGGCACAAAAACATCATAGTTAAATGGAGAAAGGCAGAAATAGTAAATGCATCCTTTGCAGATCATGATGCAATAAAAATTACATGTAAGAAAGAGCCAGGGAAAAGTAGAATGAAAACCAATTGGAAACTAAATAATTTCATTCTAAAGAATGAATGGGCCAAACAACAAATCATAGAAACAATCAATAACTTTATCCAAGAGAATGACAATAATGAGACAACATACCAAAATCTATGGGATGCAGCCAAAGCAGTGCTTAGGGGAAAATTTATAGCTCTAAATGCTTACATGAATAAAAGAGAGAAAGAGGAGATTAATGAATTGGGCATGCAACTTAAAAAGCTAGAAAAAGAACAAATTAGAAATCCCCAATTAGATACTAAATTAGAGATCCTGAAAATCAAAGGAGAAATTAATAAGATTGAAAGCAAAAAAACTATAGAAGTAATCAATAAAACTAAGAGCTGGTTTTATGAAAAAAACCAATAAAATAGATAAAATATTGGTTAATTTGATTAAAAAAAGAAAGAAGAAAACCAAATTACCAGTATCAAAAACGAAAAGGGTGATGTTACCACCAATGAAGTGGAAATTAAATCAATAATTAGGAATTATTTTGCCCAACTGTATGCCAATAAATTTTATAATCTAAATGAAATGGATAAATATTTACAAAAATACAACTGCCCAGATTAGCTGAAGAAGAAATAAAATCCTTAAATAAACCCATATTAGAAAAAGAAATTGAACAAGCCATTAATGAACTCCCTAAGAAAAATTTTCAGGGCCAGATGGGTTTATGGGTGAATTTTACCAAACATTTAAAGAACAATTAGTTCCAATATCATAAAAATTATTTGGAAAATAGGTGAAGAAGGAGTTCTACCAAATTCGTTTTATGACACAAAAATGGTGGTGATAGTAAAACCAGGCAAAGCAAAAACAGAGACAAAAAATTATAGGCCAATTTCCCTAATGAATATTGATGCTAAAATCTTAAATAATATATTAGCAAGGAGATTACAGCAAGTGATCACCAGGATAATACACTATGACCAGGTGGGATTTATACCAGGAATGCAGGACTGGTTCAACATTTGGAAAACTATTAACATAATCAACCACATCAATAAGAAAACCAACCAAAATCATATGATTATCTCAATAGATGCAGAGAAAGCTTTTGACAAAGTACAACACCCATTCCTAATAAAAACACGAGAGAGTTTAGGAATAGGTGGAGCTTTCCTTAGAATAATAAACAGTATCTACCTAAAGCCATCAGCAAGTATTATATGCAATGGAGATAAATTAGAGGCCTTCCCAATAAGATCAGGGGTGAAACAGGGATGTCCATTATCACCCCTATTATTTAATATTGTTCTAGAAATGTTAGCTTTAGCAATCAGAGAAGAGAAGGGAATTAAAGGAATTAGAATAGGCAAGGAGGAAACAAAACTATCACTCTTTGCAGATGATATGATGGTATACTTAAAGAATCCTAGAGAATCAACTCAAAAATTACTTGAAACAATTAACAACTTTAGCAAAGTAGCAGTATATAAAATAAATCCACATAAATCATCAGCATTTCTATACATGACCAACAAAGTCCAGCAGCAAGAATTAGAAAGAGAAATTCCATTTAAAGTAACAGTAGATAATATAAAATACTTGGGAGTCTACTTGCCCAGACAAACCCAGGAACTCTATGAACACAACTACCAAACACTCTTCACACAAATCAAATCAGATCTAAATAATTGGAAAGATATCAATTGCTCATGGATAGGCAGAGCTAATGTAGTAAAAATGACAATACTGGCTAAATTAATTTACTTATTCAGTGCCATACCAATCAGACTACCTAAAAATTATTTTATAGAGCTAGAAAAAATAATAACAAAATTCATCTGGAAAAACAAAAAATCAAGAATATCCAGGGAAATCATGAAAAAAAAATTCACAGGAAGGTGGGTTAGTGGTACCAAACCTGGAGCTTTACTATAAAGTGGCAGTCATCAAAACTATCCGGTACTGGCTAAAAATAGAGTGGTAGATCAATGGAATAGGCTAGGCTCAGGAAATGCAGTAGTAAATGACAATAGTAATGCACTGTTTGATAAACCCAAAGACTCTAGCTTCTGGGATAGGAACTCAGTATTTGACAAAAACTGCTGGGAAAACTGGAAGATAGTATGGCAGAAATTAAGCATAGACCAACATCTGACACCTTATACTAAAATAAGGTCAAAATGGATACATGATTTGGACATAAGAGGTGATACCATAGGTAAATTAGGAGAGAAAGGAATAGTCTACCTATCAGATATTTGGAAAGGAAAACAGTTTATGATCAAACAAGAGATAGAGTATATTATAAAATGCAAAATGGATGATATTGATTACATTAAATTAAAAAAATTTTGTACAAACAGAAGCAATGCAGCCAAAATTAGAAGGGATGCAGAAAGCTGGGAAACAATTTTTGTGGCCAGTACTTCTGATAAAGGCCTCATCTCTAAAATATATAGGGAACTGAATCAAATTTATAAGAATCCAAGTCATTCCCCAATTGAGAAATGGTCTAAGAATATGAACAAGCAGTTTTCTGATGAAGAAACCAAATCTATCTATTCCCATATGAAAAAATGCTCTAAATCTCTAATGATTAGAGAGATGCAAATTAAAACAACTCTGAGGTACCACCTGACACCTATCAGATTGGCTAAAATGATAAAAAAGGAAAATAATAAATGTTGGAGAAGCTGTGGGAAAATTGGAACATTAATGCATTGTTGGTGGAGCTCTGAACTGATCCAACCATTCTGGAGAACAATTTGGAATTATGCCCAAAGGGCGATAAAGCTGTGCATACCCTTTGACCCAGCAATACCACTTTTGGGTCTTTTCCCCAAAGAGATCATGGAAAGGGGAGAGGGACCCACATATCCAAAAATATTTATAGTTGCTCTTTATGTGGTGGCAAGGAATTGGAAGTTGAGGGGGTGCCCATCAATTGGGGAATGGCTGGACAAGTTGTGGTATATGAATGTAATGGAATACTATTGTGCTGTAAGAAATGATGAGCAGGAGGAGTTCAGAGAAACCTGGAGGGTCTTGCGTGACCTGATGTTGAGTGAGATGAGCAGAACCAGAAGAACATTGTACACAGTATCATCAACACTGAGTGTTGATCTACTGTGATGGACTATATTCTTCTTACCAATGCAATGGTACAGAAGAGTTCCAGGGAACTCATGATAGAAGAGGATCTCCAAATCCAAGAAAAAAAAAAAGAGAACTGTGGAGTATAGATGCTGAATGAACCATACTATTTCTTTTGGTTTTGGTGCTGTTGTTTTTTTCTATTTTGAGGTTTTCCATCATTGCTCTGATTTTTTCTCTTATAACATGATTAATGCAGAAATAGGATTAATGTTATTATGTGTATATATATGTATATATGTGTGTATATATGTATACATGTGTATATATGTATGTGTGTATATATGTATGTGTGTATGTGTGTGTGTATATATATATAAAACCTATATCAGATTACCTGCTGTCTAGGGGAGGGGGGAGGGAGGGGAGAGAGGGAGAAAAATCTGAAATTGTAAAGCTTGTATAAACAAAAGTTGAGAACTATTTTTACATGTAACAGAAAAAAATAAAATACTTTATTAATTTAAAAACAAAACAAAACAAAACATTGATGCTAACATTTATATATCTATTTCTGGGTCTTCACATATTATGTCACTAAATATAGTATATTATATAAAAAAAGATCACTAATTATCTGGTTTTAATTCTACCATTTATACTATTTATCTGTGTGACACAATTCACTTAATCTTTCTAATCATCAGTGTCTTCAACCATAAAATAGCTATAATTATACCTGTGATTTTTAACTAGCCATGTGACCCTGAGCAAGTCACTTAATCCTGTTTGCCTCAGTTCCTTCATCTGTAAAATTAGCTGAAAAAGGAAATGGAAAACCACTTCAATACCTTTGCCAAAAAAAATCCCAAATGGGTCATGAAGAGTTGGACACAACTAACCAACAAAAACCACTTATTTATTTTACCTATGGTCTTTATGATCATCTTTCCCCTTGTCCTTTGCCAAGTCCTCATGCTTCTGCTACTCCTTTAAATGCAGGTACTTCTCAAAGCTCTGCTCTCAGTTTTCTTTTCTTCTTTCTCTATTCTCCAATGCCCCCAATACCTTGGCCATTTCATCAACTACTGTGGCTTTTATTATCCTTTCCTCTATGTTGATGGTTCTCAATTCTCTATCTCTAGAACAAATTTTCCCTGAATTCTATTTCTAATATTCCCAAATGAATTCCCTTTCAATACCCCAAACTATATATATATATATATATATATAACAAATTCCATGCATTTCCTGTCCTTCCACTTACTCTGCCAACCAGCTATTTTTGACATCTCTATTTCTATTAAAATAACTGCCCAGCCTCCAAACTCTACTGCAGAGAGTGTGACTCTGATGTACTGACCAAGTTGTTTGGACACCAAATATACGTTTACCCAAAAGACTATTTTTATAGAAAACTCACACAAGGCAAGTGCTCACATAGTGGTCAGAAGAACTTTGTAATTGATTGCATGACACTTCAGACACTGGAACAGAACTGCCCAGCATGGCATGCCCTCAATAAAGAAGGCATTGTGCTCTATGAGCAAAAGATAATTGAAGTAACTCAAAGGAAATGCAAGATGTACAAATTTAGAAAATTCATCCCAAATGTTCACATGGACTATTGGTGTACCCATGGTACAGCATTCCAAGTTTGTATTGGTCTGATGAACCAGTCAGACATATTGTAACTTGATTCTAATGTAGTGATGTCATTTTGGTCTTCTTCAAGAACAAAGGAAAACAAACAAACAAAATAACATTAACCTTTGTTCAAAACCTTGGAATTATCTTTGTTCTTTTCCCTCCACGTTCACTTTGATTTTATTATGTCCCTTTTTTAATTACCATTTTTGTCATTGTTGTTTAGTCATTTTCAGTTGGATCATATTCTTTGTGACCCCATTTAGGTATTCTTAGGAAAGACACTGGAGTGGTTTGCCATGCCCTTCTGTAGCTCATTTTACAGGTGAGGGAACTGAAGCAAACATGGTTAAATGACTTGCCCATGGTCACACATTTAGTAAGTGTCTGAGGTCATATTTGAACTCAGGTCTTCCTGACTCCAGGCCTGGTGCTAAATGCATTGCATCACCTAACTGCCCTTACATCTGTTACTTTCCTCATTTACATATTTGTTTTTTTCTTTCTCGTCTAATACAGCAAGTCATAACTGGTTTCCTTGCAATCAAGTTCCTATCTATTTGTCATTGTTGCTTGTCCTTCATTCTCTAACAGGACCAATGACATGATGAGGGTGCTGTCTTGAGTGTGGATTGGATTTTAGTGAGGCAGAGATGCACAAAGTCATCAGCCTCACTCTCTCCTCTGGAGTCATCATAGTCCAATGACAAGAGAAAAATCAGAATGACTGACACTGACTCATTTCTATCTATTTAATCTTTCCCTAAAACAGAGTCACTGGATCAAGATTTCTAAATCAGTAGTCTGATCATATTACTTGCCTGCTGAAAAAAAAATGATGATGATGATAGCATCTATATAGCAATTTTCAGTTTGCAAAGCACATTTTCTTCCAATTAAAATCCTTAGTTTCACATTGACCTGACCTTGATTTACCTTTCCAACTTTATTTCCTACATAGGGTTATTCCTACTGATACTCCACCAAATTGTGGAATGAGTTTCTGTGACTTATCCTTACCCAGTAGTAGAGGGTAATGCTGAAGTCTTCATAGATATAAGTAATTTAAACTCTCTGGGAATCCCAAGACTTAGAATGTTTGCACATATTTCTAGCTAAGGAGAGATTCAGAGGTTTGGTCTAAAAAGAGCTAGATTATGAAACTTTGTCCTGAGGACAAAGGCAATGTGTGTTAGGATCAATAGCTGCAGCAATGGAAGGAAAGCACTGAATTCCTTTTCTTCCAGCAACTGAGAACAATGATGAGAATAGAGCTTCCTGGTCATCTCTGGCACCCAGAGAGGAAATAGAGATGGAGGTAATGCTAGGGCTTTACCTCTATTATCTCCATTTTATTCTTTATATATCTTTTTTGTACATAGTTGTCTTCACCATTAGACTTTGACCTCCATGAGAGTAGGTACTATCATTTGCCTTTTTTTATATCCCTGACACTTAGCAGAATACCTGGAACATAGTAGATGCTTCTTAATAAAGGAAGGAAGGTAGTGGCCACTGAAGAGCCATGAAGTAACCAGGGATATCAGGATTGTAGATTAAAGACAGAGGCTCATCATAGTAGTCAGCCTCAGCCTATAGTTTTATAATAGAAAATGCTGGATTGTGTTTGTTGAGAGGAAAACCATCCCTCTGGGAAAGCAATGAGACTCCTCAAAGGATTATCTCTCCAATATCCCTTCCCTTCCAAATAGATTGTTGTTTTTTTGTTTTGTTTTGTTTTTTGTTTTTGGTTGAATGCAATTGGGGTTAAGTGACTTGCCAGGGTCACACAGCTAGTAAATGTTAAGTGTCTGAGGCCAGATTTTGACTCAGGTCCTCCTGACTCCAGGAATCCATGCTCCTATCCACTGCACCCACCTAGCTGCCCCAACAGATTGTTATTTAAAGGGTGTCCCATTATGATTTGTTCTTATTTTATTATTCTGATACTGTTTTATATAAAACATCTGAGGTTTGTTGAGATGTACTTTTCCTTATTGTATTCTGGTCAGTCAGAGGGTGCCATAGTAGAGAACAGGAGGGACACTGGTTGTTTTAACTACATCCTGGTTGTTTTAACTATTGAGTAAAGTTTCACTTCCTAGTTTAAGACAGAAATACCAGTAGGTAGCCTTTGATTAGAGGAGATAATCGTCCTCTCTTCTAATATGAGAATGAATGACTAGTGTTATTTTATTTTGCATTTTATAATAACTCTATAACTCCCCAAAGAGGAAAAGAAAAATCTAGGGCCATACATCTGGTTACAAATGAACCTATGAAATTCGTTGTGATTGGGTGTGGCTTGATTAATCTTCCTCTGAATGCCAGAGGAAAAGACTATGGAAGGAAAGCATTGTGTGCAACACCCAACCGAGTTTCTTCTTCTGACCTAAAGGGACTTGGGAGAAATTAGAGGGTACCTACTATGTACCTCTAATGAGAAAAAATAGGTATTGTCTGAGTGGATTTTCTTCCTTTTTCCTTGCTGGGAGGAGGAATAAGGCATGAACGTGCCCACACACAACTTTACTCTCCATAGCAAAACTAATTTCCTAGTTTCCTGTTAGATACCAAGGTTGTTGAGTGAATAGAGCTGTGGATAGTCCTTGAGTTCAGATCTTAACTAGCTCTGTGGCCATAGACAAAATCACTTACCTTTTGTCTGCCTCAGGTTTCCTCAAACTGTAAAATGAGGAATAATAATAGTACTCACCTCACAGGGTTTGTTGGAAGGATCAAATGAGATAATATTTGTAAAATACTTATCACAGTGCTTGACATATAATAAGTACTTAATAAATGCTTCTTTCCTTCCTGCTTGCCTTTGTGCTTTTGTAATGATTGGTTAGAATAAAGGTCAAAATCAATACTAATTTACAAGAAAAGAAAAATGAGAATTGTCCATGCCCAATCACAGGAGCTCCAAACTGACCTATTTAAATAAGCTGTCAAAGCAAACATAATAAAAAATTTTAAAAATAGATATTTACTTTTACTTTTTCTAAAAAAGAAGTCTAAAATGCACTGAGATTAGCACAATATTTTGAATAACCACAACAATAACAAATAGCTAACATGTAGCTAGACCTACTATGTGCCAGTCAGGCCCTCTGCTAAGTGGTTTATAAATTTTATCTCATTTAATCCTCAACAGAACAACCCTGGAAGGTAGGTGCAACTATTATCACAATTTTGTATCTGAGGGAGCTGAGATAAACTTATGTTAAGTGACTTGCCTAGAGTCACACAGTTAGTAAATGTAGGAGGTCACATTTGAACTCAGAACTTCTTAGCTCCTGGCACAGCATAGATACTTCTAGATGATTATTTTAGTGGGGTGACTTAGATGGTGAGATATTAGAGAATGGCACAATAGTGAGAAACCTAAGGGACTAAGAATAAAATACTGTGAATGGAAATGTTGGACATGCATTCTTGACAGTTTGTATGATTCTATGCAAAGATTTCCTGGGAGTTTCGGTCATTTCAAATGAACCTTGATTTAGAAAATGTGAGGAGAATAAGTCAATCAGGTCAATAAGTATATATTATGTACCTACTATGTACCAGGCACAATGCCTAAGTACTAGGTTATAAAGAAAAGCCATAAAAGTCCCTATTTTCAGGGAACCCTTAGTGTGATACAGAAGACCATATGCAAATAAGTATGTAGAAAAAGAAAGATGTATACAGAATAAACAGGAGGTAATCAACAAAGGAAATGTGCTAGCATGAGAATTTAGTTTCTCTTTGAACTAGTACAAAGCATGGATCTAATAATATTTGGTTGAATTGAATTGAGTCTGGGCCTGCAGAGGAGGTGTCCAGCCACTGAGTTTTAATGAGAGGACCTGGATTCAAACCTAAATTTTGCCATTCTTAACTACCTAACTTTGGAAGTCTCATTAGCTCTTAGACTCAGCATCTCAATTGCAAGATAAAGAGGGTCAACCAAGATGACCTATAAATCGCCTTTTGGGAACAGCGTCTAAGATCATATGATCTCATGAGTCTATGATTTCATCAATTAGGGGAATTCTTGGTATTGAAACCCCCTTTATCCATTGCAGATTTAGAATTTATCTGCAATTTATTGTAATGATTGAAATGACACCACCTGCTAGAGACTTACTGTAGGAAAGCTCCGCCATGAGGGGAAGGCACCTGAAGGGCAAGACATGTGGCTTTTCTTTGGCATCAGGAAGTGACGTTTGCATGTGGGAAGAAGAGGGGGCAAGGCTGGCACTCTTGGTCTCTTTCGTGAGGACTCTGTTGAGAGTGGAGCTAGAATGCGCTCTCCCTTTAATAGATAGATGAATATAGGCCTTTCTCTCTCTCTTTACAAATTCTTATTCTCCTTAATAAATGCTTAAAAGTCTAAACTTTTGCTTAAAGCTTATAATTTATTGGTCACCATTCATTAGATATTTTAGACAGACTAGCTAAAATTTTAACCCCTTACATTATAGTGTCAAAGAGTTGCCTGGGACACTTGTTCAGTATTTGAGAAGCAGGACTTAGACCTAGGTCTTTATGACTCCAAAGTTGTCCCTTTAGTGCTATGCCATGTTCCGCCATTATTATTATATCACTTTATTAAAATTTAAAAACAAAATGAATTTGCCTCTGACCACACTGATACAACAAATAGCATTGCCTGTATTAACAAAGTTCAAGAATTTCTTATCCCTTTTGAGGTCCTCTTTTCTTGTAGGAGACCAGAATCTAAAATTCCAAATTCTTCTGAGCTCAATGATTAATAGGCAGTCTAAAAATTAAAAGTAATCAGAAGGGGCAGACTAAGTCATAACTGCCTTATATAAAGATAAAAATGGCAAGAATTTGCTCATAAGTAACAATGAAGCCTGTGCCATAACTTTCTTCTGACTTGGAGTGCCCTTTTTGGTCATGTTTTATAATAATGTGCCTGTTTTGTAAATATCTGCCTGCCTTCAAAAATATATAATAGTTTTTTGTAACTCATCCAGACATTGAATAGGATTGCACATTGAGATCCTTTAACAAAATTAATCAAGAAAAACCCCATTTCCCACACAATCTGAGGATATTCTAACTCAAACATGAGAAGAAATTCCCTCTATAAACACTCCCCATAAAAAGGTATTGTCAAGCATCTACTTGAAATTCCCAGTAATATAAAACTCCTGCCTCTAAGACAACAAACTTTATTAAGTAAATGGGAATTTCCCCCTTTATTATGAACCTAAATCTACCTCCACAATTCCCAATCCTGGATGCTAATTTTGCCTTGTGGGACCAAGTATAACAGTTTTTTCACGCCCTCAGGCCTACCTTAGTGTTCTTTTCCTCTGGCTATATATCAATACCTGTAACTGGTTCTCATATGGTACTATCTTGAGTCCTTTCAAGCTTCCTGACTAATCTCCTTTGGACATATTCCAAGTTGCTAATGCCCTTCCTAAAATTTAGCTCACACAATTGAATGTAGCATTCCAGATGTGTTATGACCAGGACAAAATGCAATGGGGCTATCAACTCTATAATTCTAAATACTATACTTTTATTAATTAGACCTAAATCTGTAATGGTTGTTTTCATTGTCTCATCAAACCAGTGGCTCCGATTGGACATGCAGTCCACTTTCTTTGGTCTTTCACAGCACAGTATAATTAGGAATTAGTGAGGCCAGAGAGCAGAGGGGACCAAATAAGATTCCACAGGAAGTATTAGTGACACATTCTGGGAGGTCTAGTCATTCTACTATGAATAATCAGAATATTGACAGTTTATGCAATTTATTAAAGAGGAAGATCAAAGAACAAAGCACATAGGACTGCAACTGTGTTGTTGAAGAAAAGAGTAACACCAAGTCCATATTATATACACAGAAAAGAATGTCAGAAGAGTTACAAACATAGTTATAATACAGGAACTGCTCTATTTATAATGTCATGTCATTGTGGTTAAGCTAACCATTCATTTTTTTAAAATTTTTTAAATTTTTTTTTTATTTTAGTGAGGCAATTGGGGTTAAGTGACCTGCCCAGGGTCACACAGCTAGTAAGTGTCAAGTGTCTGAGGCCGGATTTGAACTCAGGTACTCCTGACTCCAGGGCCGGTGCTCTATCCACTGCGCCATCTAGCTGCCCCTAATCATTCATTTTTAAAGGTAAGTTTATAGTCACATTTATAGTAATTTAAAATCCTTAATTTTTTTTCTTTTTGTTTTTTTCTTCATTATTTTTAAAAGTCCTCTCATTATTTTTCTTCCCTTATGTTCAAGTTTATCTCTTTGAATACCAGTACTTATTGATGAAAGTTTTTAAAAACTTACACAAAAAATTATAAAGAAAAGAACAAAGTTGGGAGGCAGAAAACCTGGGAGAGGGGAACAACTCCATCATATTTTTTTAATGCAACTATTTATGTTACTCAATCCACTTGACAACCTCATTTCCAATATATTTTCATCTAACAAAATTTTTAATCCCTATTCCTCCATGCCCTTTATTAATTTTTGGTGCAAATGAAAAATTAGCCAATGTAGGGATAATGAATTTTATTGGAATAGGGCAATAGTTCTCGGTGTCTAAGTTTGCATCTTTATAACCCTTATCTGTTTCTATTAGTTATTCTTAGTGGAGTAGGCAGAGAAGACTAAATCCTTATTCTTTATAATAGACCTTCATATAATTGGAGATCACTCTGGGTCTCCTTGACTCTTCTCTTTTTGTGGCTAAACATTCCAAAATGCTCCAGCTCATCCTGGAAAGGCATGGTCCCTAGAAAAATATAAGCTTCTTGAAGTCAGAGATCTTTATTTTTGTCTTTGGTCTCTAGCACATAACACAATGTTTGGAACACAGTAGAAACTAAATGGATAGATGCTCCATGATTGATGGTTCTTACCTTTTTATTTTTCCCATTAAGCCTTATAATATACTCTATAATCTACTTTAGGGTTGTTATTTAGAGTTATTCTTCTAGAAAATGTACTTTTGGTGGATGTCAGTGTGGAGCATTATGATAGCCTTCTGGCACTTTATTCTTTTTGATTCGCTTTTCGTTGGGGATGGATAAGGGTAGTTCTGAATTCTCAAATCTTTTTTTTTCTCCTGATGTAGCTTAAGGTATATCCTTTTCTCTAGTCTAGGGCTTCTTCTCTTATCTGAGAATATTCTCCTCTCATCCTTCTTTCTTACTAGAGCTGTAATCGATCACTCTTTATTATAGCAATGTGGTTCCTTTATAGCCTAGGTGCAATTAATAAACCTCAGGTAACATTTAAGATCCTTATAAACTTATCACCACCAGTCAATCAAACAGTATTTCTTGATCACTTAAAATATGTGTACCATATACAATGGTAAGTGTACACAGTACACTTACCATTGTACAATATACTATGCTAAGTGTTGTGGGGATACAACAAAAAGCAAGAACATTCCTTGTCAATAGTTTTCACTCCCAGTGGATACCTATCCATTGCTGTGAGATTGTAAACCAGTGGCTAATCATTTTAAAGAGCTGGAAAAAAAAGCAAAACCAACCATTTCTCCTCTGAGACTCCTCTGACTTCACAGAGATCACGATTACAGTTGGAAGTACCTTCAGAAACTAGTTCTTTTTTGGAGGCAATTGGGGTTAAGTGACTTTCCCAGGGTCACACCACTGCTAATTAAGTGGCAGAGGCCCATATTGAACTCAGGTCTTCCTGACTCAGGGACAGTGATTCATCCACTATGCCATCTAACTGCCCTGGGAAACTAGTTCTTTACAAAAAATATCCTCCATAAGTAGTCATTCAGCCTTCACTCGAAGCCTCCCATTGATGGGAATTCATGGCCTTGCAAGGCATCCCAATGACATTTGGGGACAACTTTAGCTGGATTTCTTTTTTCTTATATTAAATTACAATCTATCCCTCTGAAATTTCTGCCCATTGCTCCTATGTCTGTCTATCTGTTTCTATGGGGGAAATTTCTAATTTCTCTTCTACATGATAGGTTTCGAATACTTGTAGTTAAATATAATGTCCTCGCCAATCTCCAGCCATTCCTCAGGTAAAATAGTGCCATTGATTCAACAAGTTTTTTGGTAATTTTTAATCCATTCCTCTTTTGTGCTTTCTTTAAAAAATTGATGTTATCACAAAAAAAGGAGCCAGGATCAAACAGCATATTACAGATGGTCCAATCAGGACATAGTATAGTGAGATTGTGGACATCTATGATTCTGAATACAGCTTGTCTCTCATTGGACCAAGGCTAGCATTAGCTTTTTTAACTATTAGAACAGGCTACTGACTCAACTCATTTTAACCCATAGTTCCTAGGACTTCCTATTTTTGAATTTTCTAATGACAGAATGAAAACACACACACATTTGAAAGTTTACTAAGATCCTGTCAAAGTGCTATGCAAGAAATACAAAATCAAAGAGCAAGCCAAGTCCTACATTCCCAGAAATTTACCTTTTCCTGGGAAGACAAATAGGTGAAGTGAAAGTCTAGCAGAGTGTCTTGGTCAGAGAAGTCAGAGGGATGGTAAGTCTTGAAGCAGGGAGTCCTACTGTAAGGGCTACAACATAATGGGGGAGATTGAAGGTGAACAGCAGCATAGGGGTTACGGGGAAGTCGGGCTAGAAATAAGGATTTCTCATTAACCAGAAAAACCAGTGAACCAGGGTAGGAATCTGAGGGATATGTTTGGAGATACAGGGTAGCTTGTTAAAGCATAGCATGAAATTTGATGTTTCATATTTCATATAACTAACATTATAGGACTGAGAGCTGGAAGGGGCATAAAAGATGAATTACTACAACAATTCTAATTGTATAGGAGAGGAAATTGAGGTCCTTGCAGGAGAGTAAAGGACTTGTACAGGTTCACACAGGTATCAGGTTCCCAATAGTTTTTAGTGCTTTTTCTTTTTTGAAGTGACACCATATTAATTTTTAAATGCTTTGAATTTACTCATCTGTGTATACACTTGGTTGTAGAGTAGAATATGAGTTCTGTAAAGGCAGGGATTATATTATGTTTGTCTGTGAAACCCCTGAGACCAGCTCTATAGCTTCTTCTGCAATAAATATTCCCTTACCTTTGCAATTGCTAGTGTATTTCCTCTGAACCCACTCTGAATTTAGCTATTTCATATACATTTGTATTTGTTCATGTGATATTTATCCTGTATGTGTTTACATATGTATTTGATTCTCCTCTATTGATCTCCTTTTGAGAAGGGATTGCTTTATTCTTTGTTTGTATTTCCAGCACCCAAAGAAATGCCTGCTACTATGTTGAATGAATTCCTGTTGATCATATGAACTGAACTGAAATGAATTAATTAAAATGAATTGAATTGAAGCAGTATATTTAGAATTTGAATGCAGGTCCTCTGCTTGCATGTGTGTAATGGTATATATGTATATGCCTGTAGTGTATGTATGTATGTAGGTAGGTAGGTATATAATGCATATTTAGATATATACATATATGTATTTATAGATAATGCATATATAGACATATACATATGTGTTTATATGTATGGATGTGTGTATGGGATGGATGAATATAATGAAACACCAACAAATGCATCCAGGACATAGTTACGTAGTTGAGTGTGTGCTGTATGCAAAAGCTATCTTTATATGAATCACTGAAAATTGAGCATATCATAAAGATTTATTCAGAGTCTCTATGTAGTTTCTTTATAATACCTAGTACCACAAGTGCCAGAACTGTAAGGGTTTTCAACTAGAACTTTACTGATGACTTCGGCAACTAAAGATGATATTATGCTCCTTGACCAGTCAGGTGACATAGCTAGTCAATTCCAGGTTGGATTATTGGTTAGATACAAGAGAGTACATTCTCATCTTCCCCTTCCCCCCCCCCAAAAAAAATAATTATACTTCAGTGTTTTTGGCAAATAAAACATTTCACTTTGCCAAGGTAGGGATCCAAAAGGGATCAAAAGGGTTTTCTTTGTCTCATGTAAATGTTCACATTTCAGTTGTTGGTTTTTTTAGAAATACACACAATGGAATTTCTTATGAACTCAATGTTAACATCTTCAAGGGAACATGCCTCTTATAAAATCACAGAGGTCATACAGTGGAGACTTTGCTAATTAGCATAATTTTAAGAAAAACAAAAAAAGCAGAGGAAAAAAAGTCTGGTTTATTTTAAGAGCACCTGTACCAATGAGAATAGCGGAGACTGGGGTGAGGGGCAAGGGCAGAAAGTATCTGCCAAAGACAGGTTCCAAAGTATGCTGGTTAAACATTTTATTTTATTTTTATTTTCTTTTTCAAGTTGCATATATATTTTGTCTTGGCCTCACAAGGACTTATAATTGGATAGAATCCATAGTACAAGAGGGGAGGCAAGAGAATTCCAATGATATTATTCTATTGCCAAATAGATGTATTTAAAAGATAGTCCTTTGACATATATAAGCAAGTATACTATATTTCTTTTAATATGTTCTAATGCAATGTAACATAAGTTACAAAATATTCTTTATGAGAGGACTTTTAAAACAGATTATGTGGCAGTCTATATAATATTCAATCACTGGGAATGATTTAAAAGTATGAGTTATTCACAATTAATGTTTCTCTGAAGTCAACTATGACAATTATTAGTAACACAAGGAGTCCCTTGAGTATTCTGCCCTAGAGAGTTTATTGTAATTGAATACTGCTCATATATCTGCCTTCTGAAACCCTTCTTCCATTAAAGTCCAGCTAAAAATGCCACTTGCACAATGAATCTTCTCCACATTCCGAAGTTTGAAGTGATTGTGCCTCCTTCAGTCTTTCATTCTGAATCTCAACTAGCATTTACTCCTTCCTAACTTGAAGTACAGTGATTTCTATGCATGTCTTTTAAAATACATGATCCTATGGCCTCCTTGCTATAAGGGAAGCTATTGAGGATAGGGATGGGGTTTATTTCATCTTTGTATCCCAATTACCTAGCATGAATGAATGCTAAATGACTTGAGGGGGAAAAGCCACTCAACTCTTAAATCCTAGGCTAAGTTTCATAATTATCATTCTAGCAGCATTCTTGTAAATAATTAATAACTGTCACTCCCAGGAAAAAAAAATTCTACCCCAACACACTTTTAAGTTTAATCTGTATTATTAAAATTTTATCCATCACTTTCTGAAGTCTAGCCAATCAACATAATCAAGCCCTGGTTTGTAGCATTTATGAGGTGTAAATGCTCACACTGAAAAATTGACTAATCAGTATGACCTGACTTTAATGCACTTCTGTTTCTAACCTATTAATACCAATGCAAAGGAGCATCATGGTGTCAAGGAAACCTGTATTCTAATCCTCCCTCTGACATATGTTGACTGTGTGCTCTTGGACAAGTCAATTGACCCCTCAGTGTATAATTCTCTAAGATTACAAATAATTGAACTAAGTTGATGGAAGGAGTTTCAATACCAGTTTTCGGGGTGGGGTGGTTGGATAATACTAAGGCAGCTACAGCACAGAGATGATGCTCTTTGTGGCATTGGCACTAACAAACTGAACTTTATTCCTTAGCTTGATATAGTATTTCAGCTTAGATTTACCGAGCAGACAACTCAATGTACTGATACACTGATATTAATTTACTTTAGCTACTAAAGTCTGCTGTGGTTTTCACCAAAGTCAGAACAATGCATTGGTTTCCTTGGGCATCACCTTTGTGTGATTGTCCTATGGAAATTCCTATAGCTCTAGTCACTGGTACCTATCCCATCCCCAGCTCCCTACTAGCAAAGAATAAATTTTATTGATTTCTATTTGTAAGCCTGAAGCGAATTATATCCTTTGAAAAATGGTCTCCTGGGGGAGGGGATAATGCCACAGGTCCTTTAAGCTCAAGCCAGTCTGAATGAACCAGAAGCTGACAAACCAAAGAACACAAACACATAATGGTTCAGCCTTTCCTCTCTCCTTTCAACCTTCCCTACTCGTCTTCTCCATTCCAATTTCAGTCCTCCTACTCCAGCAAGGCCAGTGGCAACAGCACCACTCCTGGAAATTCTCGAAGTTCTCTTAGGCAAAATAAAATAAAATAACATATGGAATTCCCACTTTATGGTTTCACTTAAAACTAGCTTGTTTCCTTAAAAACTTTACCACACCAAATTAAAAAGTCTAAGAGATATAATCACATTCTTATCATTATTAACTTTGGAAGAATATTGTTTTTAATGTACACTCTCATTGGCTCTAGCTTATACCTAAGGTCATGCTGAAGAAAATTGATTTGTCATGTTGATGCTCTTGTTCCCCTTTCCTCAATTCACTCCTCACATTTTTTGCAACCAAATTTTTTTAAAATTTAAATCTAATTTTTATAACAATTTCAAAATAACATGAGAGAAAAAGAAGTAATGTAAGATAGGTCAATGACTTTCTTTCCTCCTCCAGCTCTCCTCCAATTACATCAGAGGTGGGAATAGGAGGTGAATGGAGGATAGATAAGGGGAATGGTTCCTTCTTTCAAGGATGGAGGAGGTTGCAAAAAGGGCCTGTAATTATTTCCTGTCTCCTTACTAGTAACTCTCTGATGTTTGCCTTTATTGTCTACTAATCCTGTTGCCAGGAGACTGTGTGGTAAAAAGAAGTATTGTGGGCAGCTAGATGGCACAGTGAATAGAGCACCGGCCCTGGATTCAGTAGTACCTGAGTTCAAATCTGGCCTCAGACACTTAATACTTACTAGCTGTGTGACCCTGGGCAAGTCACTTAACCCCAATTACCTTACTAAAAAAAAAAAAAAAAAGAAGTATTGTGAAAAGAAATGCCAGATTTGTAGTCAGAAGACCTGAATTCTAATCCTGTCTCTTAAATTTATTATTTGTGTCTTGAGCAAGTCACTTAGGCCGATTAGGGCCTAAGTTTCCATGTCCGTAATATGAAGAGATAGGATAGATAGCATCTAAGTTATTTTCTATTTCTAAACCACATAGTCCAAAGAAATAGAGTCAGTTTATGGAGAACCAGAAAATATCCTCTAAAAGTAACTTAATATATACACTGACACTTAATGATTTCATTGTGAGGGATGTGCATGGAAAGAATGGCAAAAAAGACATTGTTCAAAAATCTTTTTAATTTGGGTAGTTTCAGTCATGGGTGAAAATTTGTTGAATGAAATGTATATGGGTTATAATCTGTGCAGATGGAGAAAGCACTCATAGAGAAGAAATAAGAGATTATGGACTTGAAGTAAATGTCTTAAGTATTACTTTGTTTGAGTAATTGAGATAACTCTGAATCAATGCAAAATTGTGAAATGGATGAGTCCCAATAGGTAGTGCTACACAAAAGCATATCAATAAAACATATTTAAAATATATAGAACAAAATGGTCATTCACAGTTTCATGTACAATCCTTTTGTTGTCCTAGGCTGTATACAGAAGAGGTCCATTTTTGATATTTTTAAAATTCAGATTTTTTTAATTCCAAAAAATTACAGGAAAAGGAAGTACAGAATGGTATATAAATAAAGCAGTTTTACTTTGTCACTATCTTGTTATAAACATACACACATATGCATATATATGTGTATGTATATACATACACATATATATGTATGTGTATATAAGAATAGGTATTACCTATATGCATGCATGATATTCTTCAAAAACTATACATAAGAGAATTATACAATTTCTTATATGTTTCATCTTTCTGTATTGAAATATTTGTGTTGATGATTGTTAGATTATACATACACATACATATGTATGTATATGTGTATATGTATATGCTTATGTTTATGTTTATGTTTATGTATTATATATGCATACACATACAATTACAAATTCCAACACATGGGAAGAAGTGTTGTATAGTCTGGTGGTGTCAAACTCCATTAGAAAAAGGTCCACTGGATCATTCATAATGCTGGGCAACAGATTATCTTAGAAAACCACATGTTAACATTATATATATCTATATATATATCTATATCTATATCTATATCTATATAATTTTGTATATTCATTTATTCTGTTAAAATTTTCCCATTTACATTTTCACCTAGTTCCTTAGGCACTGAGATTATTTTAGGCCTCATGCCATTCACAGGCAGTATGTTTTACATTTCTGTCCTACTAGATATGGCACAGGAATTAGAGCCAGGAAGATGTGGGTTCCAATCCTGCCTTATACACATAAACTGTATGATGCTAGGCAAGCCACTTTTTCAAATTTAGTTTCCTTATCTTTAAAATGGGAATAGTAATATATGTAGCTGTTAGCTCATGAAGTTATTGAAAAGATTAAAATGAGATACATATAAAAGCCTTACAAACTTTAAAGTATAATATAACGTTCAGTATTATTCTTTCTTTTTTGTAAGGCAATTGGGGTTAAATGACTTGCCCAGGGTCACACAGCTAGGAAGTGTTAAGTGTCTGAGGCCGGATTTGAACTCAGGTCCTCCTGAATCCAGGGCTGGTGTTCTATCCACTGCACCACCTAGCTGCCCTAATGGTCAGTATTATTCTTATCATTACTACTGTTTGTTGCTGTTGCTGTTGCTGTTGCTGTTTGCTGCTGCTGCTGCTACTACTACTATTACTGCCATTATTACTTTTTTTGTTTCTTTCAATGAGTAGAACCAAAGAAGTCTGGAAGAAGTTACCACTAAAAGCAATAAGTATGTGAGTTAGTAAAGTTAAATGGAAAAAAGAAAACAAACAAATAAAGCATTCAAATGCATTATTAAAACAAATAGTAAACTAAGATTTCCATTGCCTTGAAAATGGCCTTTCATTCCACTGGTAAACTTGTAGAGTTTTATGAGTCATAAAAATTAAGGAAGGCCCATAAGGTCAGGATTATAAGGAAACTGAGTGATCTGAACAAAGGAATCAAATTTTTAGTGTCAACTGGACAAACCTTTTAGACTGTGGAGGTTGGAGCCGAACAGACAAAGCAGGCAAAAACAATTAAGTAGAGACTAGACAGAAATTTTATTTCTTAGTGAGGGAAATGGCTTGTGAGCAGGGAGAGAAATGAACACATGTAGCACTGCCCCACCCCAAGTGGGGGAACTTGCTTTAGTCTGGACAAATCTCAATACTTATACAAATGGCTACACAGTGGGCTATAGTCCTGACAATGAGGGGTAACAGCAACAACATGGCAAGTTTGATTCATAGAAGGGCTTCATGCCTGGAATATGGATAAAGAAGGTGCTTGTCCAAGTTCAGAGAACACCTGGTGCTGGTGAAAGCAATCCTAATAATTATGTGAAACAATTCTGGAATTTTCCTGTGGCTGAGATCATCTAGAGAGTGAGTGTGAAGGATTGTTGTTATGCCAAACTCAGGGGGCAGCTCATTTTCTGGGCCTTAGCTCTGTAAAATCAGGTGTCTCCTGTGAAAGTGGTTACCGTGATTTGCTTGAGTCCCCTAAATATCCTGGTAACCAGAAGAAATGTATGAAGATTGGCTCTATTGACTGACATACCAACAAGAGGACCAACAGTCCTTTGCAGTGACTGGGAGTAAAACCTAGTTGGACATGCAGAAAAAATTGGACATTCAGAAAATTGACTCTGAAGTCAATTAAGCTCATATCAACTTTGAAGTATATCCTGAACCATTTTGTGGTGATGGTTTATGGATCTTCAAGAGAAATCCCCATCTTCAAAGAATTACCTAACTGCAGGTTATAAGACTATGAATATATCCTGCTTATGATATATTTGGAGACAATCTTATTTTCTGTGATTCCTTACTTTGGTATTGGTGCTCTCAGAATTATCCTATTTTCTGAAAGATCTCCTTATCAAGACAGCTCCTAAACAAGCCTTGAAATGTGAACTGCTTATCACCATTGATGCCTTATGATTTGTTTATCAAAGGTCATATCCTTCACACTCAGAATTCCTCATTCCTGCTCCCCTTGGGAATGGGAGCCACTGAATCATTCCTTTCTAAGCCCACCTTTCTCTCAAAAATCTTTTGCCTGCCTTTCTTTAAAATATATAGAAACCGGGGCATCTAGGTGGTGCAGTAGATAGAGCACTGGCCCTGGAGTCAGGAGGACCTGAGTTCAAATCCGTCCTCAGACACTTAACACTTACTAGCTGTGTGACCCTAGGAAAGTCACTTAACCCCAAATTGCCTCACAAAAAAAAAACAAACAAACAAATATATATATAAACCCACACAATCTATTACCTGATGACCTACTCAGCAGAGGCTGGATAGAACCCATGCAACATGTTAAATTTGTCTTTCCTGCTCTGCTTAATAAAGCCTTGCCTTAATTTCACAGGCACTGTCTTTCTCTGGTTTCCTTCCCATTTAGGAAAAAGGGGATTTAAATCTTTAGAACTGGCCTTTGTGTTCTCTAAGTATCTAAATTTCCTCAAGAGAGTGTTTGCCTCAGTTTATACTCCTGATATCTTGACATTAGAATTAAATCATTTTGTTCAAAAACACTAGAAGTATGTTATTGGATTCCTTCCAGTTACAAACTAGAGGTCAAGGTGTCGAAAAATACTATTAATGACACTGAAAAAAAACCCTGAGATTAACAGCTATCCCCATAACCCATTTACTATCTTACAAACATATGTTAAGTGTTTAATACATGTAGAACCTATTTTGGTTGCTAAAATGCTAAAGCATTACATTAAGCACAGTCACTGCCACTTGTAAATTACTCATTATCAGAGGGATTAGAAATATTTAAATACATTTCAACTTAACATAATTATTAAATGTCTTCTATGTCTAATATGCTCTGTTGGGTACTCTGGATAAAAAGGAGGGGAAAAGAGTCACTGTCCCCATATGGCTTACATTTGCTCAGAAGGTTTGCATCTTGGGCAAATAACTGAAAACTTTTGGGAATTAGATGGTGTTTTCATTAGTTGTTGCCCATTGAAGGCAAGGGATTCCAAAAATTAAAGCAGATCTGGAAAGTGTACCTTCACTGTTTGGGAATATGCTTTCCAAGAATCAGATTTGTATTCCTGGATCATGTCTTGAAATATGAGAATGGCAGAATATTAGCCAGGGATGGAGTGCACATAAAAAGAGCTGGTAAGAATGGATTTTCCTCCAGTTATGCATGTATTTAGTATGCATGAATGTATATATGCATTTATGTATACAAGTGTGTATATATTCTAAGGGTTTTAGATAAAAAAGGAAGAAGGCAGAAAATTGCAAATCTATCTCCACCAACCTAGATAATACAGACAGAAACAACAGTTTAGATAAAAGAAAAATAGTAGAGACTCACAGAAGCACACAGGAGACAATAATCCAAGAAAGAAAAACTGGATGAAAACCTAGCTTAGATTTTATACACACACACAAAAACCCAGAGACTAGAAAATAAGCAATATGAACTACAAATGTCAATGGAAGGAGGAAAATTTGACCTCATGCATCACATTAAGATTTGATTTGATTAAACTCATCGATGGAATATCATTCTGCAAGGATATATGTCATTAAAATCAGACTTAAAAAACATGGTTGGAGAAGGGTGAATATAATTTTTATTAAAGGATATACTCATTTGAGGAAAACCACAATTCAGATAGGTGAAGGGATGATGAAGTATATTCATTGAAATCAAGATAAATGGAGGTAAAAAAGAAATTATATGGTTTTTAGAGGAGACTAGGTGAAAGGGTATGATATAGTAGTGATGTAGAAAAGCCATTATTAAAAAAATCTACTGAAGTTCAACCCAAAGCAAAGTTTCTAATAATTTGTTGAATTGCCTTAATAGGGTTTAGCACAATACCTGGAATACAAGTATCTGAAAATAAGGAGACCCTCATGTCACTGTGCTCTAGTTAGTCCATTAATGCAGCATTGTGTTCTGGTCTAGGAAGAACATTAAAAAACTGAAGAAAGTCCCTAAAAGAGTGGCTTTGTGGTCACAGCAAATCAAGATCAATTGAAGGAACTGGGATTTAGCCTGGAGGGGAAAAAGAAAAAGAAAAATCATGGTGATATGCTAAGTGTCTTCAAGTGTTTGAAAGTCTGAAGAGAGGAAGAGTAATATAATTTGCTTTTCTTGGCCTTATCTTAGACTGAGATAGGAACAATGGGTGGAAGTTACAAAGGGCTCTCTTTAAACTCATCATAAAGAAACACTTGCTAATAATTAGCTATCTAAAAGTGAAACGTAACATATTTATTCAACATGTTAATATTTATGAATACCTCCTCTTCAGGAGGTATCAGGTCTTCAAGTTTAAAAGGCTGATGGGTATATTGTAAACAGGATTCTTTTGGGGTTTGAGTCATATGACCACTAACTCCGAAATGCAGTTATTCTATAATTAACATAGATACGTAAGTAATTTGAAGAGGAAAAGACCACTAATACCTTATGTGATTTATAAAGCTTCCTGTAAGAGGTGACTCCTGAGCCTCCAAGTATTTTAAAATAATATTTTATTTTCTGCACAACTATATATTTTTTGTTTTTACTTTTTTATTTTGTTTAAATAATAAACATTTTATTTATGGGTTTAGGTTCCCATTTTTATCCATCTTTCCCTTTCTTCCCTCCAGCCTCTCTGTAGCAGCAAACAATCATATATGGGTTTATATATATATATGTGTGTGTGTGTGTGTGTGTGTGTGTGTGTGATTTTGTACAAGAAAACTTGATTAAAAGGGAAAAAATGAAAGAAAGTGAAAAATAGCATGCTTCAGACTGTTCCATCAAAATCAGTTCATTCTTTTGAGGTACATAGTATGTTTCATCAATAGTACTTTGGTATTGTCTAATATCATTGCATTGTTGAAAATAATCAAGTCATTCATAGTTCCTCATCAAACAATATTGCTGTCTCTGTGTACAATGTTCTCTTGGTTTTGCTCACTTCACAATACATCATTTCATACATGTCTTTCCAGGCATTTATGGAATCATCCTGCTTGTCATTTCTTATAGCACAATAATATGCCATCACCATCATATCCTACAGTTTGTTTAGTTATTCCCCAATTGATGGGCATTCTTTTGTAATTCTTAGCCACTACAGAAGGAGCTGCTATAAATATTTTTGTACAAATATATCATTTTCTCTGTTTGGGGATGTCTTTGGGATGTAAACCTAGCAGTGGTATTGCTGGATCAAAGGGTATGCACAGTTCTATAGCCTTTGGGGCATAGTTCAAAATTACTCTCCAGAATAGTTAGATCAGTTCACAACTCCACCAACAGTGTATTAGTGTTCCATTTTCCCCCACATCCCTCCCAACATCCATTATTTTCCTTTTCTGTTATATTTGCTACTCTGGTAGGTGTGAGGTGATACTTCAAGGTTGTTTTAATTTGCATTTCTCTGATCAATAGTAATCTAGAGCATTTTTTCATATAAGTATAGATAGTTTTGATTTCTCTGTCTGAAAACTGCCCATTCATATCCTTTGACCATTTATCAGCTTGGGAATGACTTGTATTTTTATGAATTTGACTCAGTTCTCTGTACATTTGAGAAAGAGGCCTTAATCAGAAATATTTGTTTCAAAAATTCTTTCCCAGTTTTCTACTTCCCTTGTGATCTTGGTTACATTAGTTTTGTTTCTGCAAAAGCTTTTTAATTTTATATAATCAAAATTATCTATTTTACATTTAATTTTATTCTCTATATCTTTGTTGGTCATAAATTCTGCCCCTGCTCATAAATCTGATAGATAAATGATTCCATACTCCCTTAATTTGCTTATGGTATCATCCTTTATGTATAAATTATGTACCCATTTTGACCTTATTTTAGTATATGCTGTGAGATGTTGATATATACCTAATTTCTGCCATATAGTTTTCCCAGCAGTTTTTGTCAAATAATGAGTTTTTGGTCCAAAAGTTTGGATCTTTGGGTTTATCATATACTAGATTACTATAGTCATTCACTATAGTGTAAATTCTATCTATTCTATTCCACTGATCTGTCTCTCTCTCTCTTTCTTTCACAGGACAATGGGGGTTAAGTGACTTACCCAGTGTCACACGGCTAGTAAGTGTCAAGTGTCTGTGTCTCAGATCCTCCTGAATCCAGGGCTGCTACTTTATCAACTACACCACATAGTAGTCCCCTACCTTTCTATTTCTTAGCCAGTACTAGATTGTTTTTATAATTACCACTTTATAATACAGTTTGAGATCTGGTACTCCTGGACCACCTTCATTCATATATTTTTCTTTTCATTGATTCCCATGGTATCCTTGAACTTTTGTTTTTCCAGATGAATTTTGGTATTATTTTTTCTAGCACTATAAAATATTTTTGATAGTTTGATTGGTATAGCACTAAATAAATAAATTAACTTCAGTAGGATTGTCCTTTTTATTATATTGGTTCTGTCTACCCATGAGCAATTAATATTTTTACAATTGTTTTGATCTGACTTTATTTCTGTGAAAAGTGTTTTGTAGTTCTGGTCATATAGTTGCTGTGTTTGTCTTAGGAGGTAGACTTCCAAGAATTTTATAATGGCCACAGTTATTTTAAATGGAATTTCTCTTTCTATATGTTATTACTGGACTTTATTGGTAATATACAAATGCTGATGAATTGTGCAGGTTTATTTTGTATCCTGCAACTTTGCTAAAGTTGTTAATAATTTCAAATAGCTTTTTAGTTGATTCTCTAGGATTTTTAAAGCATAGCATCATATCATTTGCAAAGACTGATAGTTTTGTTTCCTCAATACCTAATCTAATTCCTAAAATAGGGTGCAGTATTTTGTCAAAAGCCTTTTCTGTATCTATTGAGATAATCATATGATTTCTGTTGCTTTTGTTATCGATATGGTCAATTATGCTGATAGTTTTCCTAATATTGAACCAGCCCTGCATTCCTGATGTAAATTCCACCTGATCATAGTGTATGATCCTTGTGATATATTTCTGTAATCTTTTTGCTAATATTTAATTTAAACATTTTTGCATCAATATTCATTACAAGATTGGTCTATTATTTTCTTTCTCTGTTTTAGCTCTTCCTGTTTTGGGTATCATCTCCATATTTGTCTCAAAAAATGAATTTGGTAGAACTTCTTCACTTATTTTTTTCAAATAATTCATAAAGTATTGGTATTAATTGTTCTTTAAATGTTTGGTAGAATTCACTTGCCTGGGGACTTTTTCTTAGAAAGTTCACTGATGGCTTGTTTTCTTTTTCTAAAATTTTGTTATTTAAATATCTTATTTCTTCTGCTAATCTGGGTAGTTTATATTTTTGTAGATATTCATCCATTTCATTTAGATTGTCAATTTTTTGGCGTATAATTGGGCAAAAGAGTTCCTAATAATTGTCTTAATTTTCTCTTCATTGATGGCAAGTTCACCCCTTTCAATTTCGAGACCAGTAATTTGGTTTTCTTTTTTTCTTTTTTTTTTTTTTGGATCAAATTAACAAATGGTTTATCTATTTTATTGTTTTTTTCATAAAAGCAGCTTCTAGTTTTATTTATTAATTCAATGGTTTTCTTACTTTCAATTTTTATTAATATCTCCTTTGATTTTCAGGATTTCCAATTTGGTGCTTAGTTGGGGATCTTTAATTTGTTCATTTTCTAGTTATTTTAGTTGTATTCTGAAATCATTGATCTGCTTTTTCTCTCATTTACTGATATAAGCAGTGAGGGATATCAATTTTCTCCCAAGAACTGCTTTGACTGCATCCCATATATTTTGATATGTTGTCTCATCATTGTCATTTTCTTTAATTAAATCATCAATTGTTTCTATGACTTGTTCTTTGACCCACTTGTTTTTTGGGATCAGAGTTTTTAATTTCCAATTAGTTTTAAATCTCTCAATTGTCCATTATTGAATGTAATATTTATTGCATTATAATCTGAAAAGGATGTATTTACTATTTCTGTTTTTCTGCATCTGGTTGTAAGATTTTTATGCCCTAATATATGGTCATTTTCTTGTGTAGTTCCCAAGTACTACTTTCTATTCCCTTTCCATTTTCTCCAGAAATCTATCATATCTAACTTTTCAAGAATTTTATTCATTTCTTTAACTTCTTTCTTGTTTACTTTTTGGTTAGATTTATCCAGTTCGGAGAAGGGAAGGTTAAGGTCTCACACTAGGAATGTTTCATTATGTATTTTCTCCTGTCACTTCTTCAACTTCTACTTCAAAAATTTAAATGCTATTCTATTTGATGCATGTATGTTAAGTATTGGTATGACTTCATTGTCTATGGTACCTTTCAACAAGACATAGTTTCCTTCTTTGTGTCTTTTAACTAGATCTTATTTTTGCTGCAGTTGAAGCATAATACATTCTGTTGCAGCCACTTACATGTACCCTGTGTGCATCTCTCTGTTTTAAATGTGTTTCTTAAAAAAATTAAATAAATGTGTTTCTTGTTTTTGTGGGGTAATGGGGGTTAAGTGACTTGCCCAAGGTCACATACCTAGTAAGTGTCAAGTTTCTGAGGCCGGATTTGAACTCAGGTACTCCTGAATCCATGGCCGGTGCTTTATCTACTTTGCCACCTAGCTGCCCTGATAAATGTGTTTCTTGTAAACAACATATTGTAGGATTTTGATTTTTAATCCATTCTGCTATCCATTTCTGTTTAATGGGTGAGTTCATCCCATTCATGTTCATAGTTATGATGATTAACTATTTCTCTCTATGGTATTTTTTACCTGTTTATTCTCTCCACTCTGACCCCACATGCTCTCCCTTCTCACAAGTGTTTTACTTATGATCACCACCTTCCCCAATATCCCCTTCCTTCTATCAGTCCCCCCTACCCCTTCTATTACCATCATTCTGTTTAAACTTCCTTATAGGGTAAGATAGATTTCTATATCCAGCTGAGTGTGTTGTTCCCTCCTTGAGTCAACTTTGATGAGAGTAAGGTTTAATCTTTGCCCATGCTCCTCATCTTCTTCTCTATTATGATAGTTCTTTTATGCCTCTTTCGTGTGTGTGTTTGTGTGTGTGTGTGTGTATGTATAGGATAGACAATTCACCATATTCAATTTCGCCCCTCCTTCTTCCATATAATTTCTTTTTACCCTTTTATTTTGTTTTCTGGGGTGTCATTCCATCAATGTCATCTTATGACCACACCCTCTACCTACATATACTCCTTCTAATTATTATAGTAAAGTTTTTAAGACTTAAAAATATTATCATCCATTCAATATTACCATATGACCACATCCTCTTTACATATATTCTTAATTGTGCTAATAATTGCTCTTATAATAAATTTATTAAGGCATAAATATTGTCTTATTATATAGAACTTTTAAAAAGTTTAACCTTAACAGTTTTTCTTTCTTGTTTCTTTTTTACTTTTTTAATGTTTCTGTCGAGTCTTCTGTTTGGAGACCAAATTTTATTCAACTCTCGCCTTTTAATCAGAAATGCTTGAAAGTCCTCTATTTCATTAAATATGCACTTCCCCCCTAAAAGTATCTATTCAATTTTGCTGAGTAGGTGATTCTTGATTGTAAACCTCACTACTTTGTCTTCAAGTATATTATATTCTAAACCCTGAGATTCTTTAATGTGGAAGCTGCCAAATCCTGTACTGTAGCTCCGCAGTATTTGAATTGTTTCTTTTTGGCTCCTTGCTATACTTTTTCTTGGATCTGTGAGCTTTGAAGTTTGGCTATAATATTCTGGGGAGTTTTCATTTTGGGATCTTTCAGGTGGTAACTGGTGGATTCTTTCAATTTCTACTTTGTACTCTGCTTCTAATATTTCAGGGCAGTTTTCTTTGATAATTGTTTGAAAGATACTGTTGTCGATGGCGCAGAGCACCCCAGACATTCTCTGGGGCACATCAAGGAATCTTGTCCTTGAGAAACAAAACCGGAGGACAGATATGCCTAGAGAGATAAGGGGAACCAGATTGGAGTGAGATAGCTTCAGGACCTCCACCCTTCATTCTGATATCCCTTACCCCTGGGGAGATAACTTTGGGTGTGGCTATGGCCTCTGCATCCTGAAGAGAGAGATGGCTTGAGAGACGCCTCACCCAATTCCTCTAGCCACCACCAGTGGGGAATGGTCCACCCCCACTAAAGGAACTTTCCACAGGCAGATGGTCCACCCCCATCAGCCCTCTATAAAAGTACCTACCAGCCTCCTGCTAGAGGAGATGGGTACCTCAGAGCCATGTGCTTTGTGCCTTTCTCCCCAAGAGAAGTCCAAGGATTTCTCTTGATATCTCTTCCCTTCCCTTCCCCTCCCTTCCCTTCCCCCTCCCTTCCCCTCCCTTGCCCCTAAATAAACTACCATCTTATTCTAACTGCTTTTGTGTGTAAAAGGGTGTAATTCTTTTTTTTTTTTTTGTGAGGCAATTGGGGTTAAGTGACTTGCCTAAGGTCACACAGCTAGTAAGTGTTAAGTGTCTGAGGCCAGATTTGAACTCAGGTACTCCTGACTCCAGGGCCAGTGCTCTATCCACTTCGCCACCTAGCTGCCCCATGAGTGTAATTCTTTAAAGAGGAATTCCTAAAACCCCAACCCCTACCCAAACCCGTACCCCGTTTCCCCCATAACATTGTTCAGGCCTTGTGTGTGTGTGTGTGTGTGTGTGTGTGTGCGTGTGTGTGTGTGTGTGAGAGAGAGAGAGAGAGATGGTTTTCAGGTAGTACAATAATTCTTATACGATCTCTCCTGGATGTATTTTCTAGGTCAGTTATTTTTCCAATGAGAAATTTCACATTTTCTTCTTTTTTTTAACTTTTTTGATTTTGTTTTATTATATCTTGGTGTTTCATAGAGTCCTTAGTATCCATTTGTTCAATTTTAATTTTTTAAATTTTTTTTAGTGAGACAATTGGAGTTAAGTGACTTGCCCAGGGTCACACAGCTAGTAAGTGTTAAGTGTATGAGGCCGGATTTGAACTCAGGTACTCCTGACTCCAGGGCCGGTGCTCTATCCACTGTGCCACCTAGCTGCCCCCAATTTTAATTTTTAAAAAATTCCTCTTTAGTGACATTTTGTACTTCCTTTTCCATTTGAATAAAACTGTCTTTTAGGGAGTTATTTTCCCCAGTAAATTTTTGGATTTCTTTTTCATGGTTCTCTTGCATTACTTTCATTTCTTTTCCCAATTTTTCTTCTATTTCTCTAATTTGATTTTTAAAGTCCTTTTTAGGTCTTCCAGGAATTCTTTTTGGGCCTGAGACCAATTGTATTTTTCTATTAAGGTTCACCTATAGCCATTTGGTTACTATTCTCTACGTTTTTGCCTTGATTTTCCTATCAACAAAGTATTTGTCAATAGTCAAGCTTTTTTTTTCATTTTTTTATTCATTTTTGTGCATTGATATTTTTATTTGAGCTGGGGTCTCTTCTTAAACTGTCCTAGGGTCTGTGCTGAGGCTCTGAATCTTATTGGTGGTTTTCACTGGGCTTCAGGGCTTAGCTGTTTTCTTTTGCTGGGTTCGTAAAGTTAACAAAGTCTTTCTTGTGGCTGGCCCTGGAGGAGTGGTCTTGTTGTTGGTCTGCCCCAGGGGTGGTGCCTTAATGCTGGGTTACTCTGTTAGCAGGGCCTCTCTGTTAGCAGGCCCCGGAGGAGTAATTTTGTTGTGATCTGCTGAACCCCTGGTGCTGGTTTGTCGTGGAAAAAATCTCTCTGCTGGGAGATGCTGTTGCCCAGTCTTGGGCAGGGCTTCACTACTGGTCTATAGTGGGGTCAAAGCCTCCCTGGTGGTCTGTGTCAGCTTTGGGGTACCTGGTGAGGGTCCCTGCTATGCTGCTCAGATTGTTCCCCTGCCCAAGTTGTTTTTCCTTTGCTGGTGGGTGGAGCCTCACTGGGGGATTTCCCCATTTTAAGAATGCTTCTTCAGGCCCCTTGCTGTGAGCCCAGAAGCTGTTGCTGCTGCTTCTGCTCCTGAACCTCACTTCCCTCTCACCTAAGTAAGACAGACCTTTCCTGATGGACTGGCAGGCTGTTTCCCTGGTCCTGGGACACTTAAGGGGCAGTTTTATGTCAGTTTGGAGGGGAAATTTGGGAGAGGTTGCTTCCTCAGTTGGCCATCTTGGCACAGGAAGTCCATGACAACTACATGTTAAAAGAGTTTTAAACACATTTGTAAAGATTTGAATTCCAAATTCTATCCTTCCCTACTTCTCATCCCTTTCCTGAGACAGTAAGCATTTTGATATAGATTATACATATTCAATAATGTAACACATCTCTGTATCAGTCATTTTGTTCAAGAAGACAACAACAATGAAAGAATGGTACTAAGATAAGGTCAAAATGATTACATGATTTACACATAAAGTATAATACCATAAGTAAATTAGAAGAGCATGGAATAGTTTACCTATTAGATCTATGGATAAGGGAAGAATTTTGGACTAAAAAACACTTAAAGAGTATTGAAAAATTTAAGGTACATAATTTTAATTATATAAAATTAAAGGTTTTTTTCATAAACAAAATCAATGTATCCAAAATTAGAAGGAAAGCAGGAAACTGGGGAAATTTTTTGTACCAAGTGTCTCTGATAAATGTCTCACTTCTCAGATATATAGAAAACTGAGTCAAATTTACAAGAATACAAGTCATTACCCAATTGATAAGTGATCAAAGCATGCAAACAGTTTTTAAACAAAAAATCAAAGTTATCTATAATCATATAAAAATGTTCTAAATCACTATTGACTAAAGAAATCCAAATAAAGACAACTCTGAGGTACCACCTCCCTCCTATCAGATTGGCTAATATGACAAAGCCCAGGGTCACATAGCTACTAAGTGTCAAATGTCTGATGCTAGATTTGAACTCAGGTCCTCTTGAATTCAGGGCTGGTGCTCTAAAAATTACATACCCTTTGATCCAGTATTGCTATTGTTATGTTTATATCCGAAAGAGATTTTGTTTAAAGGGAGGAAGGGCTATTTGTACAAGAATATTTATTGCAGGTTTTTGTTTGGTTTTTTTGTGGTAGCTAAGAACTGGAAATCAAAGGGATGTCCATCAACTGGGGAATGGCTAAACAAGTTGTAATATATGATTGTGATGGAATATTATTGTGGCTTAAGAAATGATGAGTTGGGTAGATTTCAGAAAAACCTGGAAAGACTTACATGAACTGATGCAAAGTGAAGTGAACAGAACCAGGAGAACATTGTAAACACTGACAGCAATATTGTGTGATGAAGAACTATGAATTACTTTTTTATTATCAGTAATACAATGATCCAAGAAAATTCCAAAGAACTCATGCTTACAGAATTCATTAAAGAAAAGAGAAGCTGGAAGTAGGTGATAAATAAGGAATTAACTGTATACATCCAGGTAAGATGAGGGCTGAAGGAAAAAAATGATGATTTGGGGTTTGAGGACATATATCACTCAAAGTTTGGTGCTGCCTTAAGTGGTAATAAAGAAATTTAGAGGATGAGGTAAAAAAAGTGAATCTTGTTTTAGACTTGCTGATTTTGAGATGCAGACAAAATATACAGAAGGTGATTATGTGCAAAATTTGTAATTTGGGGCTGTGTGGCAGAAGACATCATGGAATATATAGATTTGGAAATAATTTACATAAAGGCAAAATATTCATTCATAGAATAAAATTGAGAACACAAAAACAGATCAGAGAGAGAAAGAAGAGGGATCAGGACAGGACCATAACAGATTTATAGCTAGGGGGTTGGAGATGGATTTTGATCCAGCAAGTGAGAGTTATAAGGGTAGTCAGCTAGGTGAAAAGCAAGGCGAGAACAGTGTGAGTATACAGAAAAGGAATAGTGAGTAGCAAATAATGCAGAGACGCCATGTGAAGTGCATATTTGGAAACATTAAGTGAAGTTTCATGAAAAAAACAACTTAGAAGACCTACAAAGACAACTTAGAAGGTCTACAGAAGTTTTTGATCTCATGGGGATGAGTGTGGAACACAGTTCTTTGCAGGTGGCACTCTTACAAGTTAGCACAGGCCTTTGGAGTGTGACTGAATTGGTGGGGGTAACTTACAGAGCTCTCAGTCTACAGAAGGTAGGGGAGTAGAGCAATGAGTCAGAATATTAATGGGGACACTGCTGGCCCTAGATACAGGACTCTGTTGTCTTGTCCATATGGGAATCTGGTAGGCAGGCCTCTATAACAGTTTCAGAGTAAGGAGGAGCACTAGCACACTAGAACTCAGAGCCACAGTTAAATGATGACCTATGGTTATAGTCACAGGGTAGAAAAGAGTGCTTGTAGTTGCTCACAGAACAAAAGCACAGTCTAGAGAACAATGTCTACACCTATCCTTAAATCATGCCATTTCAGAAAAACTGAAAACTTACAGGTCTCTAGAATTAGTTCCGAAAAAAAAATCAGAAAAAAGCTAATACTTAGGACAGTGTGCCCTCAAGCCCCAGGAGCAGAACCCAGCATTAAGATAAAAGTAAAAGTAAAGAAGTGTGTTGGGAAAATAAGCAAACAACAACAAAACAACCTGACTATAAAAGGTTATTATGGTGACAGAGAAGATAAAAATACAAACTCAGAAGACAGCAATGTCAAAATAGCTACATATAAAGCCTCAAAGTAAATTGTGAATTGTTTTCAGGCTCAAAAATAATCCTTGGAAGAGTCTCCAAAAGGATTTTTTTTTTCAGGGCAATGGGGGTTAAGTGGCTTGCCCAGGGTCACACAGCTAGTAAATGTCATGTGTCTGAGTCCTGATTTGAACTCAGGTTCTCCTGAATCCAGGGCCAGTGCTCTATCCACTTTACCACCTAGCTGCCCCTCCAAAAAGGATTTTAAAAATCAAAGAAGTGAGATAGGAGAAAAAATTAGAAAAGAAATGAGAATATACAAGATAATTGTGAAAAAAGAGTCAAAATCTTTGTAAAAAAACACAAATAAAAAATGGAAAAAGATGTACAAAAATTCACTGAAGAAAACAACTCCTTAAAAAGTAGACTTGGGGGACACCTAGGTGGCACAGTGGATAGAGCACTGGCCCTGGAGTCAGGAGGACCGAGTTCAAATCTGGCCTCAGATACTTAACACTTACTAGCTGTGTGACCCTAGGCAAGTCATTTAACCCCAATTGCCTCACACACAAAAAAAAAAGTAGACTTGGTCAAATAGAAAGAAGTATGAAAAACATAATTATTAATAATGGATTTTTGGGTAGATCCATAGATCATTTTCTTAGTCCCTTCTCCCAGCTTCCCCCACCCTTAGAAGTTCAGATCTCTTCAGGGACATACCCAAGGGAACAAAAGAAATGGAGAGAGACTCTTTTGACTACCTCAGTGAAGGACTGGTGAGATCAAACCACACCTAGATAATTGCTTTGCCATAAGCAACTTGAGTGAGGGTCTTTTAAATACTTTTCCCTGATGTCATCTGTAGAGTTAATTTTGATGTAGACCACCTTTGGATCATGTCAACTAATGGAATTGACTGATGTTAACCAATTAGCTTTGATAAATGTATAATAACTCACCTCTATCAAAGGAGGATAAAAACCTTGGGAAGAGACTAGGAACTCTCTTGGATCTCTCTCTTTTAGGACATTGTGGGTTTTGTAGGTCTTTTGAATTCTCTTTTGTCTCCTTGAGACAATGTGATGCCTCTCTGGGAGACAGCATGTGTATTCTGGGGCTCTTCTCCTGCTTGTGCTAACTGCCATGTTGAAGCTCTCTCCCTGCTTTCTCTACCATGTAGCCGGAGACCATGAGAAGTTAGGGAGACATGTGGTCAATCCTTCACTTGTATATAATATTAATAAATTAAAATATGCTTACCAAAACCTTGTATCTATAATAAAAGTAATTATTTAAAAAACACAGAAGGCACAAAAGCTCACTGAAGAAAAAAGAAATTGCCTAAATAAAAAAAAATAAAACAAAAATCAAAAGAATTAAAAAATAATATTGGGGGGCAGGCTGGGTTTTCTAAAATATTGCTACTTATAAAGTAATGGCTATTGCACCCATTTTTCACATTAAGTATTTATTATTAAAGTATATTAAATATTAGTAAAGAATTGACCACATGCCATCTAACACAAGACAAAAACCCCCCAGGACCATATAGTCTCTAAGAGAGCACATGAAAAAAAAGGGGGGGGGCAGCTAGATGTCGCAGTGGATAGAGCACTGGCCCTGGATTCAGGAGTACCTGAGTTCAAATCCGGCCTCAGACACTTGACACTTACTAGCTGTGTGACCCTGGGCAAGTCACTTAACCCCCATTGCCCCACAAAAAAAAAAAGAGAGAGAGAGAGAGCACATGGTCCCAAGCAGAGCTCAGAAGCCCTACATTACCTTTTCTGTCCTAAAAGGAGACTGCTCACCAACCACACAGCCCTCCAAGCCTAAAATGCAAGGTATGAATGGTGCTTAACTCATGCTCTGAGTCTTTTTCCTCCTTTGATAGAGTTGGCTCTTACACACTTATCAAAGCTAATTGGCTAGCATCATTCAATTCCATTACTTAATGTGACTTGAGGGTGGTCCATATTAAAATGAAATCTACTATGATGACATCAGGGTCTAATGGGAGACCTACCCCTGAGGGCAAAGTCAAAATTCAGCTAGGTGAGGCATAATACCCTTACTTCTCTGAGCTAAACACAAAGAAGCTTACCTCTATTCCATAGACTTGCCCTGAACAAAATTAGAACTGCCTCCTAAAAATTGATTCCTCTGTGAAATGAGGTAGGGAAGAGAAAGCCAACTAGGACTAGGTCCCTGGGTTCCCCAATAAATCCTTTATTAATAATTATTTTCTCACCCTATTGACAAATTTCCTTATGAATAATGATACACACATTTTATATAAAATGCTAGCAAGGAGATTGCAGCAATGTACCATGAAGATTGTGCACTATGGCCTGGTGGGATTTATACCAGGAATACAAGTGTGGTTCCATGTTAGGAAAACTATCAGCTTAATTCATCAATAGCAAAACCAAACAAAATTATATGTTTATCTCAATAGATTTAGAAAAGGTATTTGATAAAAATATAACACACATTCATTTAAAAAAACTAGCATAAGAATCAATGGAATTTTTAAAATTATAAGTAGTATTTGTCTAAAACTATCCAAAAGCATTATTTGTAATGGGGTAATATAGAAGCCTTTCTAATAAGATCAGGGTTGAAAAAAATGATGCCCATTATCAGTGATATTATTAAATATTGTACTAAAAATGCTAACTTAAGCACTAAGAGAAGAAAAATAAATTGAAGGAATTAAAATAGTCAATGAGGAAAGAAAACTATGATTCTTTGTAGATTATATGATGGTATACTTAGAGACTCCTATAGAATCTACTAAAAGAACTAATTGAAATAATTAACAATTTAAGTAAAATTGCAGGAAATAAAATGAACCTACATAAGTCATCAACATTTCTATGTATTATCAATAAAGTGCAGTAAGAGATATAAAGAGAAATTCCATTTAAAATTACTGTAGAAAATATAAAAAAACTCAGGAGTCTACCTACTAAGACAAACACAGGAACTATATAAACAAAATTTTACACTAATAAAGTCAGATCTGAATAAGTGGAAATATTGATTAGTTGATCATGGGTGGGTCAAACCAATATAAAAAAATAACAATTCTACCTAAATCAATTTACTTATTTAGTACATACAAATCAAATGGCTAAAATATCATTTTATTGAGATAGAAAAATAATTTTAAAATTCATCTGAGGAACAAAAGGTCAAGAATTTCTTATTAAAGGAATTAATGAATAAAAAAGATGTGAAGTAAGGTGGCCTAGATATACTAGATATCAAACTGTATTATAAAGTGACATAAATCAAAACAATCTAGTAATGACTAGTAAATAGAATAGTGGATTAATGCAATAGATTGTGTACATATTAGATAGTACGTAATGACCAAAGTAAAATAGTGTTTCATGAACTCAAAGACCCACACTTTTGGGACAACAGTATTTTACAAAACTTGCTAGGAAACCTGGAAAACAGTTTGGGAGAAACTAGGTATAGACCAACATTTTATGCAATATACCAATATAAGGTAAAAATTAGCATATAATTTAGAAATAAAGAGTGATACCACAAGCAAATTAGAGAAGGATGGAAGAGTTACCTGTCAAATCTATGAATAAGAGAAGAATTTATGATCAAACAAGATATAGAGGGCATTATGGAATATAAAATGGATTAATTTTGATTATATTAAATTCAAGGTTTTTTTTCCTCACAAAAAAGAACAATGAAGCCAAGATTAGAAAAAATGGTAGGGAATATATGGCAAATTTCTCTAAGAAAGGTCTCATTTCTCAAATATATAGAGAAATGAGTCAAATTTATAAGAATACAAGTCATCCCCTATTGATAAATGGTCAAAGGACATCAACAGGGAGTTTTCCTAAAAAGAAATCAAATCTCTTTCAACTCATATGAAAATATGCTCTAAATAACCATTTATTAGAGAAATATAAATTTAGAAAAATTCTAAAGTACTACTTTACACACCTATCAGATCAACTAATATGATAGAAAAGAAAAGTGACAAATGTCAAAGATGTGAGAAAACTGAGACAAATGCATTATTGGTGGAGTGGTGAACTGATTCAACCATTGTGGAGAGCAATTTGGAACTATTCCCTACAGGCTATAATACTTTGCATAACTTTTGACCTAGCAATAAAACTACTAGGTCTATATCTCAAAGAGATAAATGAAAAAGACCTATATGTACAAAAATACAAAAAAAATGGAAATTGAGAAGATGACAGAAAAAAACCACAAAATATGTACATGAACTGATGCAAAGTGAAGTAAACAGAAGCAAAAAACATTCTAAACAGTATGTTTGTCCTTCATTTTTCAAAAGGACCAATGACATCACAAGATAATGTCTTGACTTTTATGTTTGACCAGTTGGGCGCAAAGGTAGATGAACACCTCTGAAAAGGGGATAGAGTTCTGGCCTTTAATTTAGGAAAACATCTCCCTGAGTTCATAATTGGGCTCAGACACTTACTAGTTGTGTGACCTTGGGCAAAACACTTAACACTGCTGACAGAGTCTGTACGCACTTGGAGCATTGAAGCATACTATTTTCTACTTTATTTTTTTCATGTCTTTGTCTGTTTTCTTCATAACATAATTAAATATAGAAATGTTTTACATGATTGCATATGTATGACCTATATCAAATTACTTGCTGTCTCAATGAGGAGGAAAAGTAGGGAGGGTGAAAATTTGAAACAAACAAAAAAAAATGTTAAAATTGGTTTTACATGTAATTGGAAAAAATAGATTATAAAAGGAAGATTTCTTAAGACATTATTGAAATAATGCCAATAAGTCTTGCCTTGGGTGGTGACCAGTTCCTTATTTTGAAATATTGTTGCTTTCCATCTAGGTTTTCATTCTGGATTTGAAGTCAGGAAGATCTATGTTTGAATTTTGCATCAGCACTTAGTAGCTGTGTGATGTTAGACAAGTTATTTAATCTTTGTTCGTCTCGGTGTCCTCATCTATAAAAGGAGAATAATAATAGTACCTACCCCCCCCCAATGTTGTGGTGAGAGGAAAATGAGACAATACACAGAAAACAATTGACAAACCTTCAAGTTCTCTAAAAATGTTAGGTGTTATTATTGATAATGACAAGATTTATACTACTACTACTACTACTACTACTACTACACCTATGTAGTTAATAATTCACCCCAGTCTTTAAACATGTATTTTTCCAGTTCATTCTTCCTATAAATCCTCCATAGGGCATCTACCCAGAATGCTATGATACTTCTAGATCTTTTGACAGTTTGTGGATTCTCGTACTATTTTATTAGCTCATTTTTTTTTTCTGATAAACTACTTCTACAATGATATCCCTTATATCCTTTCTCTAACACAACTCCTCACTGGTAATGTGTTGAAGTCTATCCACTCCCCTTTGAAACTCTCCACTACCCAGTGAGTTATCTCCATTGCTAAGAAAATGTCTCCCACATATCCAATCGATGGCAGACCATAGATGTCAGCATTGTTTGTATATATAAGTGATAGCTCATTGTTATTTTACTTTCTAATTTTCTAGTGAAAAGGGTGAATCTAAAATAAATATCTTCATTCATTTCCTTATTTCCTAAGCAAACACTCATAAACAGTTGCTTGTTGTTGATCAATAGAGCTAAAAGACCTAGATTAAGCAAGTAATAACTTTTAGTTACTAAAACTGAATGTTGTTTTTTTTTTTAATTTAAGGGTTATGGAATTCTTCATTGAAGTAAATAGTTTCTTCTCTGCCTTTCTCACCTCTCTCTCTATCTCTCTCTCTCTCTCTCTCTCTCTCTCTCTCACACACACACACACACACACACACACACACACACACACACACACACACACATCTCTTTCCTGGAGATAGAAACAAAAGTTTTCAACCAAATGAATCTATCTATCTACCTATCTATCTATCCACTAAGCACATACTATGTGCCCAGTCCTTTAAGAAAGATGAAATTCTTTCACCTCTCTGTGCCTCATCTATAAAATGAGGATAATAATATTCAAACTAACAACCTTCCAGAGTTGTAAGGAAGGCATTTTGTATAATGTGCAGTGTCACAGAAATATGAGCCATTATGATAATTATCATTATTAGAGCAATCTGTATAGAATGGCATTGCAGATCTGCCTGGAGAAAGGGAATAGATCAGATTTAACCATGAAGGTCAATGCAGCCTGAGGCAAACAAAAGTAATTCTTAAGAAATGAGCAGTATTATGAGGAAAACCACTCACAGCAGAACAGTCAAGGTTTCTTTGAAACTAGCAAGCTGCATAAGTTGTTAGAAACCGTTAGAACAGCGTCATATTATCCTTTAGGTATTTAGACATATTAGTAGCAAAAAATGTCATTGATTTACAGGATAAGACATATTGTACAACCAATAAAGAAGATATTACAGGTCTCCAGTTATTTTTTACATCACCTGAAAGTCGATAGTCACCTTTGACACCTTCTACTTCTGCTAATCCACCTAAGACAGTAGAAAGCAAGGTGGTTGCAGATAATGGGTTAACTTTGGCACTATCACAAAGAAAATTAATTTCCTTTAAAGTCATTCACTTCTGAACCTTAGCAATCCATCAAATTATAGTGATTGTTGAGCACCTACTATGTCCAAGATGCTGTACTATTCACTCTCAAAGATTCATGGTGAAAAGATATTTGAATTTGGGAATCAAGAACCCTGAATTCAAATCTCTCCTCAGGTAATTACTAACTCACAAGGAAAAGTTGCAACCCCTCAAAACCTCAGTTTCCCCATCTGTAAAATAAAGTAATGCTTGCACTATCATTCAGGATTGCTAAGCAAAAAAAAACCATATTCCTTCAAATATTATATAATTATGCTGCCATTATCATCATCATTCTGAGCAAAAGAAGCAAAATTTTTTTAGTGAGGCAATTGGGGTTAAGTGACTTGCCCAGGGTCACTCGGCTAGTAAGGGTTAAGTATCTGAGGCTGGATTTGAACTCAGGTACTCCTGACTCCAGGGCCAGTGCTCTATCCACTGAGCCACCTAGCTGTCCCTGTTGTTGTTTTTTAATCCAAAGGATCTCAAAAATTTACTTGAGAATATAAGGAATAAATCCATAAAAAAGAAAATGAACCAAAGAGTTAGGGTAATATCTTATAAATATCAAAGGGTATAGAGTCAGAAGATCTGAGTTTTAGGCTTGACTGTGCCACTAATGAACTGTGAGACCTTGATTAAGCCATATATTTACCATTGGTCTTTTTCCTTAGTCCAGTAAAATGGGGGTTTGTACCTCCTCTCAGGCCTTATCATTCCATGACAATGACTTTGACTTCGTTGGTAGAATTTGCCCATGTAATAAAAGTTCTACCTGGCTCTGCAATTGAAAGGTGAGAGAAGAGAGATGAGAGTGAGAATGAGAGATTAGTGCGAGAGCAAGAACATTTGTCCTGACAAAGCAGGATCATATGTTTCCAGGGTCATTTTCAAGGTCTCTCTTATATTTTAGAATCTGCCAGAACTTGGACTTTTTTTGCACTGCATTTGAGATGCCTAATTTATTTCTATACCATAATGGGACATCAGTGAAGGACTTGAGAAGTAGTAATTTAGTATTGTATTTTAATTACACTTATAAACCTTTCTGAAAATAATTTTATCATGATTTATAATAAGAGATGATATGAATGAGTAGAACAAGCAGTAACCTCCAACCTAGGAATAATTGGGTTCAAATTGTGCCTCTGACACATACTGGTTATGTGAACCTGGATAGTTAGGAATTCAGTGCTCTGGGAAAACTTCTATAAATTGAAAAGAAGGTACAAACCTTCAGTGTTGGAGACTTTCCTCCCATGGTAGTTCTCTCTACCAATGAAATCATAAATCAAGTCCCCATCCCATTTATCATAAGCAGATTGTTGATTATAATATAATTTAACACTTCAAGAACACATGATTTTGCAAGTTTGATTAGTCCTCCACTGGTAAAGAATAGCACCATTTCAAGCCTTATTTTATGATTCTTTAGTTTTTTTCCTACAATGATACAAGACCATTCCCAAAAGACTTATGATGGAAAATGCTCTCCACATCCAGAAAAAGAACCATGGAGTCTAAATGCAGATCTGAGCATAATATTTTCACCCTTTTTATTGTTTTTGTTGTTGTGTTTTTCTTTCTTGTGGTTTTCCCTTTTTGTTCTAATTCTTCTTTCACAACATGGCTAATGTGGAAATATGTGTAACAGGATTTGACATATATAACCTATATCAGGATGTTAGCTTCCTTGGGGAGGAGGGAGGGAAGGGAAGAAAGGACAAAAAAATGAAATTCAAACTCTTACAGAAATGAATATTGAAAACTATATTTACATGTAATTGGGAAAAATGAAATAAACTACTATTAAAACAAAAAAAGAGAAAGCTAATTAAGATTAATTGAGTATCAATGCAAAGCACAGCAGTGGCAGTTCATGAGTGACCATTTTAAAAACCTAGGCCCTAAGGGTTACTCCTAGAAACCTGAGACTGGTAGTAGTAGTCAGATTCACCTTCTTGGGAACCCATTCTGAGAATGTGAAGGAATGTGGGGGGAATGGCCCCAGAATGGTTGTTTCAGTATAAAGTAGTTTTTGATACTTTTTGAAAATAGAAATCTTGATCAATGGAACAGTCTAGATAAGCAAGACTCAAAACCAAAACAGTAGCTTAGTGGCCAATAAGCCCAAGAATACCAACTGTTGGGCTATGGACTAAGAGGAATCACATTACATTAGAAAGACACTAGCTCATTTTGCATGACTTCACATGTACAATCAATATCTTATTGCTTTCCTTCTCAATGGGTAAGAAAGGACTGGGGTGGAGGGAGAGACTTTGGAACTCAAAATATTTTTTAAAATGACTGTTAAAATGTTTACATGTAATTGGGAAATATTTTATGAAATAAACAAAAATATGTTTAAAAAAAGTTCCTGTGCCCTTCCTCAGTCCCCTCAAAATCCATTACCTGTGGCCATCCTAATAATGAGAAAACAACAACCTTGACCCTTATGATCACCAACATCAAGCTCCTCCTTCTCCTCCTCAAGACCTAAGTTAAAATCCTGTCTCATACAATTAGGAGCTGTATGACCCTGGGTAAATAATTCAATTCTTCATGTTACTTTCATTTTTTCACTTATAAATGGGGATAATAATAATAGCAACTATCTTCCAGGGTTTCTGTGAACATAAAATGAGATACTATTAGTAAATTACTTTTCAAACCATAAAGCATTATTTAAATGCTTGCCATTATCATCCTTTTACTCCTCTTCATCATAATGATCAACTGTTCAAAACTCCCATTCTGTAGCTTTCTAAAATCTTTTAGAAGGAAAGTGTTCACAGACTATTTTTCTGGAAAATGGCTATTTTCACTTATAACTGCTGGATAATTGCAAAACATGCAAATTCTGTAGCAGCATATCCATTCAAAGATCAAGAAATATAGTTTATGATGAAGTACATCAGTGTTTGGGCAGGTAGGAGTAATTAATATTAAGACATAAGACTGGGGCAGCTAGGTGGCACAGTGGATAGAGCACCGGCCCTGGATTCAGGAGGAAATGAGTTCAAATCCAGCCTCAGACACTTAACACTTACTAGCTGTGTGACCCTGGGCAAGTCACTTAACCCCATTTGCCCCAGAAAAAAAAAGACATAAGACCAATGCAGTGGATCAGATATAAGCAATTGGAAGTGTGAAGTCTAGGTATCATGGAGAAAGTTTGAAGACAGAGAAAATGTGGAATGCATGGGGAACTGTTTTTGTAGTTAGAGGAGGAATGGTCACCTGGTGATAAGATGCAGTGTAACCTGAAGTGTGTAATGATTGGAATGACGCCACCTACTGGAGACTTGCTGTGGAGAGCTCCACCATGAGGAAAATGCCTCAGAGGCATTGTGGCTTTTCCTTGGCGTCAGGAAATGACGCTTGCTCATGGGTGCTGTCTATCAAGTCTACCAGCCAATCAACTGGAGGAGCCTCCTATGGTCTGGGAGGAGACAGGAAGGAGGAAAGGGAGCCTGCGCAGAGAGCTCGGGCCTTTTTGGCTTCCGGACTTGATGGTGGTGGCGGCAGAGGACTTCACAGGAGATTTGAGGAAAGATAGGAATGCCAGACTGTTAGAATTCTGTTCTCAATCTTTTTCTTTCTATTTTCCAATAAACCCTTAAAAACCTAAACTCGTTTTATCAGTGATTTTTAGTCAGTTTCCCCCAAACTGGGGGAACACATTAGAATCCACATTTAGAATCTTAAATTACACAAGTGTATGCTACACTGTGTTTTCACTTTTCTAAGATCCCCACAGATTCTCTTGACCTTACTCCCTCCTCTTCCTCAGTATCCTTCTTTTCCTCCTCTATCCCAATAAGAAACTTTCTTGATGTATTGAAAATGCCCTTGTTGCTAAGAAGGCTTAGCAAGATAGTCTTTCCACATAGCAGCTTCATAGTTGCTTACTAGGTCAGGGGTAAAATTACTTATAATTGTTTAGAAATTTCACATTTTTGTTGGGAGAACAAATCAGACCTCGCCAATAACCCAGAATGCAAATAGGAATACTCTTTTTTAGTAATCTACAAAATAAAGTTCTGTGTCAATGGAAATTACACTTGGCAAATATCCTCAATACATCTTGTTGTTGTAATCAGTGTGCTGCCTAATGAATGGAAACAAATCTGATTTGTTGCATTTATTTCTACTTTCTAGTTGTAATTGTTTGGCTTCATTATTCTTGGCATTTGTGGTGTTGGGGATGTATATTATTTCATGCACATGCCCAAATGTTTGGTCTGATACTGTTTTGGAGGTTGGAAAAGGACAAAGGGAAAAGGAATGTGTCTGAGATAAATATCTATACAGATTTTCCTTTTCCCTGGACAAACACCCACTGATAGTACTGAAGAAATGATCTGAAAAATCTAGATATATCAACAGTGATAAGTTAAGTAAACAATGTAGAGGTGTTTTTGCTTTTGTTTTTTTGATGATGCAATTGGGGTTAAGCGACTTGCCCGGGGTTAAGTGACTTGCCCAGGGTCACACAGCTAGTAAGTGTTAAGTGTCTGAGTCCGGATTTGAACTCAGGTATTCCTGGCTCCGGGGCCGGTGCTCTATCCACTGTGGCACCTAGCTGCCCTGTATAGGTATTTTTTCAAGTACAAGAAGTGAAATATGATACTTGATAATTACAAACTGCCAAAAAGAAAGAAGAAAATAAACTGACGTAACTAGGTGTCACAATGAATAGAACTCAGGATCTTGAGTCATAAAGAGTTCAAATCCTGACTTTGATTCTTACTATTACTGAGCAACTTGCTTAATCTCTGATAGCCTCAGTTGTCTCATCTATTAAATTGGAGATAATAATAGCATTTATTTACCAGGTTGTTGTGAGGTTCCAATGAGATATTTCTATAGTGTTTTGCAAACTTTAACAAACTAAATAAATGCTATTATTATTAATAGAATTTTATATGAAAATGATGGCCTATATTGCTCTATGGATTTTCATAGGAGGAAATAAAATATTCTCTAATAGTATCTCCATTATATATACACATACATAAAATAGAAGATTTTATTCACACACATATAATATGTATATATGCATATATACATACTTGTAATCTTATAAGTATATATGTGTATATATATACATATAAACAAATATATTATCTGTGTGTGTGTATATATATATGTATACATATATACATAGATGTGTGCATAAAATCTCCAATTGTATGTACATGTATATATGTTGGAGAAGATTTTATTTCATCCTCTGAAAATCTATAGGGCAAAATAGGTCTATACATACATACATGCATGCATGCATGCATATATACACATATGTTTATATGTACATATTATAGAAGTGTGTGATTCTAAAAAGGCAATGCAGAATTATTTTTCTCATCAGAAAATAAAATATACAAAAAAGTGTTCATATATGCACATATATAAATAGTTGTATATGCATGTGCATTTACACATTTATCTATCTACCTATGTAAACACTGGAACGTGATGTTTTATGATGAACATGAAAACATATTGGGCCAATGTACTTATATTTAACTTCTATTTTCACATATTTTCCATATTAATTTTTCACATCTGTCTATTTATGTAGCCTTCCAAAGATCTGAGATATCATTGCTCTCCATACTGACACAAATTTCAAACTTCATGGGCAATTTCATGGGTTACTAAGGACAATAAATGTATTGCCTTGTGGCCAATATGCAGATGGAGATTAGAATCTCTGAACTTGTTGGTCCTCAAACAGGCATACTCTTAGCCTCCCAGTAATACGTCTTTCTAGAATGCTAGAACAGAATAGAGTCTAAGCTGCTGTGAATCTGCTTTTAAGATGCCAAGACAATGAAAGAAACATTCAATGGAGGAAAAAAATGTGTTAAAATCCTTGGGTATAAAGTTTTTATTTGTGTTCATACTACCTTGTTCCCATGAAATGAAACTATAAAACAATGATGTTTATATCTATGTAACACAAATGCAACAATCATATCTTTTATCTATATGCATATTGTTAAAGGCAATGTTCAAGAAGTGAAACAAAAGCCATGATTATCTAGTGTGTAAAATCCCATGTAAACTTGAAAGCATAGTCCTTCACTAATCTGCCCTGGCTTATTAATAACTTAAAGCCCCAATCTCCTGACTTTTTGATTTTAGCACACACCTGAAAAATATGTGTATTTATTTATTTGTAAATTAAATGCAAGAATTTTATACTAATATATTATATACACTATAAAATATAAACAAAATTAATTGAAAGGATTACAAATGAAATAATCAAGATTTTATTTATTAATTAATATAAATATTTTCTCATGAAAATGTGATTAAAGATGTTTCATTAATTTTGAAACACCTTTGTGTATTTCCTTAGGGATAGATCCAACTTGTGAAAAATAATGCTGGTTTCACAACTGATGACTCACGTGTCATGGAATATGTTATATTTCATAGATTTTCCAACTTCTAGACTATTGTTGGCCTTGGGGGTCTGAGACAGTGTGCACTAAAGCAGAGTACAAAAAGATATATTATAGTATTATTCATCTTTTAGGAGTATATTTATTCTTCAAAGAACTAGAAATTTTGTATAGTAAAATGACCTGCCCATATACGGTACCACAACCAAGTAAATGTCTAAGTCATAATTTGAACTCAGACATCTTGACTTTAAGCCCTAAAACATCTATAGATGAAAACTGAACAAAATCCCATGACTATATACATGAGAAATAAAAATATAAGAAGATATCTGAGGAGCACCTAGGTGGCACAGTGAATAAAACACCAGCCCTGGATTCAGGACGACCTGAGTTCAAATCTGGCCTGAGACACTTGACTGTTACTGGCTGTGTGACCCTGGGCACGTCACTTAACCCTAATTGCCTCACCAAAAAAATAATAATAATAAAAAGAAGAAGATATCTGAAAAAGTCCCAATGATGAATTGTGATAAAAATAAATTATAAGAATACATATAGATGCTGTTGACTGGAAAGAGCAGTAAGGGCTTGTTGGTTAGTTTCTATGTAGTTTATTGCTTTTCTGAAGAAAAACCATCAAGGAGTTAGTTGACTCTAGGCAGAGCATAAGAGATTCTTTACTTCCTAATTTGCTGTGCATTTTTATTTTCCATACAATATTATTTTACAGATAAAGTACTTATCCTACCTTTCTTACTTATTAATTGTGTGATCTTATAAAACTTAATTCCTTGGGCCTCAGGTTTGTTACCTGTATAATACACAGTTTGGACTGGATGATCTTTAAGATCCCTTTCAGTTCTAAATCTAAGTTTCTAGGCTTTAGTACTGCCTCACTCAGTGTAATAATAACAGTTTATGTATTTTTATCACAATTTTGTAGATGAGTAAATAGCCATCGAAGGTAAAAAGACTATCTCATAATTACATAGCTAGCAAGTTTCAGAACTAGGATTTGAAAAGAGGTTGTATTTTTCTAGGTTTGATGCCTTTTGCATTGATGTGATCACTGAGGAAATATATCTGGTTCAAAATACCTCATTTTGTTGAATGTTCAAATTAGTGTTCTGTATGCTGTTCTTCACATACACACCCCCATCCTTACAAGAGCAAAAGGAACAAAGGGTAAAAGGAAAGCTTTTCATTCTTCTGCCAGTGGAACTGTAGCCTTCCTAATGACAAATAGAAAAATTTCTGTAGTGAAGATATATTATTATGTCATGGATGGAGCCTGTAGGGCTGTAGGGTTTAACTGAGTGGTTCAGTAACATGTGAATAATCTGGGAGCTGTGCCAGGGTGAGTTGAGGTTTTGACCTACAAGTCACCACTGGAAAGTACTGAGAATTATTGACAACAGAATTGAAATGGAAATTCTACATCAAAAAGCAGTGTACAGAGGAGAGGGAGCTGTAAAAAGCCTTCAAGTCATCTCCCTTCTTAAATTTTAAAGGTATAGTTGACAGAAATTGTACACATATACTACACACTCAATATACATTGCCTTTAGCTATATCAATGGGGGTGATCTTTACAATTATAAAGAACTGTGCCTATAAGTTAATGTCTCTTTAATGTACCGCCCTTTCATATAGAACAGTTTTTTGTGTAGTTAAATTTCATTATGTTCTTCTAAGCCTTTTTTTAGACTTAGTCTCTCTATCTTGCCCAGCCTAGAAGTGCAAAGGTAACTTGTGGCCCAATCCCAATTCACCTTAGGACAGCAACCATCCTGTTTAGCATATTACTACTGTTATGTTTTTTTTAAGGTAGTACAGTTCATTTTTGCTTAGGCAGTATGGTGGCCCTCTAATTTCAGAGGCTCGTGATCAATTTTAACCTTACTTTAGCTCTGAACTTCATAAATTCACAAACTACATTTTCCTTTGGTAACAGGGATTATAACATGTACCTCTATATCAAAATCTGTTTTTCAAAATACTAAGTAAAACAGATTTACTTTGACTCACTATTATAATAGTTATTGCTTTTTAAATGTGTATACTAAAGAGATATGGGCTTCAGATCTGTGATATTCATGTGATACTTATGGGACAAATATATATTCATCTTATTATAGCCACAAAATGAAATCAGGTTACCAACAATAAGTTTAGTTGAAAAAGGAATCCAGAAAGATAAAAGGAGAGACAGAAAAATAAGTTTTCAGAACAGCAAAAATAAAGTTTACATCTGGAAGTGATGGATTTGACAGTTATTGTTAAAGTAAAAAGTCAATCTGAGCAGAGTAAGAGTTTATAAGCCAGAAAATGAAAGAAGCCACTTAGCAGATAAACTAATTTGACTGAGGCATTATACCTGTATAATGAAGCTCAGTATGGGTGAACTTAGCTGCTAAAGTAGCTCAAACATTTGTTTAACTGAGAAAGCAGTATCATCTAGGAACTTTTATGAACAATTACTGAGACAGAAGAAGTACAACAAAGTTTAAAGTTTGAGAGTTGTGAGGTACCACTAAACACATGGATTTTCCACATTCACAGACCTTGTCAAGCTTTCTTGTGTACCCCTCCCCCACAGATACCGAATGTATTAGTGGGAAAGCATGACCAAGACTTATGTATGGATTGTAATGTATTTGTTGTTCCTGGATTTATTCTAATATGGCAGTATGGTAATATTTTTTCCTTTTCATTAATGGCATGTAAAGTTTTATACTAAAGGTATATGTACCATCATTTTGACTGGCTAATTTAGATAAATAGATGATAAACCAATGAGAGCTCAAAGGCTAGAGTGATGATGAGTAAAAGTCAATGTTTTCCCTCTTAGCAGGGTTACCCTTTACAATCCTTAGAGAATTTGAGTATAATCATATTGTATTATGCCTTTTCTAGAAAATTACATCTATTAGTGTGAAATGGGATTGAGAGAGCCAAAAAAGAGAGGGAATAGGTATCCATATACCCAATCAAAATGTGTGAGGTATTACAATGGGTGTAGGCACATCATTTTAACCCCCATGTAACCCACCTATTACCTAATCTTAAGATGATAGTATCCTAAATTAAGATCTGGAAAGGACCTTAGAAACTAACTAGTTAAGCTACCTTATTTAAAGATGAGGAAACCCAAAATACAGGAGCAGAGCCAAGATGGCAGAGAGAAGCTAGAAACTTGCTTGAGTTTTCCCATATTTCCCTCCAAAACAACATTAAACCAAGCCTCTAAAGAGAATCTGGAACTACAGAAACTACAAAAAGAGAGACGAAATCCTGCTGCTTGAGATAATTTAGAAGACTTCGGGAAAGGTCTATCTCACCTGGGTAAAAGGGGAAGGCAACTCAGCACTACTCATTTCAGCTGGCAGTTCACCTCAGCAAAGCTCAGCTCAGTGGGCAGCTCAATACTGCTGCAACTTAACACAGCTGAGAGTGGTGCAGGTGAGAGCAGTAAGAAGCTTACAACAGGGAACCATGCCTAGGAGCAGATTTCAACTTTATAAGTTTAAAAGTAGCCTACAAAATGAGCAAGAAACAAAAAGGACCCTTCCCATTGACAACTTCTATGGTGAAAGGGAAGACCAAAACTCAAACTCAGATGAGTTGGTCAAAATACCAACAAGTGAAGACTCAAGTGGGAAGATGATCTTGTCTCAAGACCAAAAAGCCTTCTTTAAGAGCTCAAAAAGTCTTTTAAAAACCAAATAAGAGAGGTAGAGGAAAAATGGAAAAATACATATCAAAAGAAGCACAAAAATTAACTGAGGAAAACAATTCCTTAAAAAATACAATTGACCAAATGAGAGGAAAAAAAATTGCCAAATGGGAGGAAAATTGGCCAAGTAGAAAAAGAAGTGCAAAATCTTACTGAGGAAAATAACACCTTAAAATTAAAATTGAGCAGATGGAAGCTGATAACTCCATGAGACATCAAGAATCTGCAAAGCAGAATAAAAAAAAACTGAAAAAAATAGAATAAAATGTGAAATACCTAATTGGAAAAACAACTGGCCTGGAAAATAGATCCAGAAGAGATAATCTGAGAATTATTGGACTACCTGAAAGCCATAATCAAGAAAAGAGTATAGATACCATATTTCAGGAAACTATGAAAAAAATTGCTCTGAAATTATAGAATCAGAGGATAAAATCATCTTTCAAAGAATCCACTGATCAACTACTGAAAGAGACCCCAAAAGTAACACTTCAAGTAATATTGTAACCAAACTCCAGAATTATCAAGTGAAGGAGAAAATACTACAAGCAGCCAGAAATAAACCATATGAAGATCACGGAGCCACAGTCAGGATTACACAGTACCTGGCAGCTTCAACATTAAATGATCATGGCAGATAGATGGCAGAGTGGATAGAGCACTGGCCCTGGATTCAGGAGGACCTGAGTTCAAATCCAGCCTCAAACACTTAACACTTACTGGCTGTGTGACCCTGGGCCAGTCACTTAACCCCAATTGCATCACCCCACCCCCCCCCAAAATTAAAGGATCGCAGGGCATGGAATATGACATTCAAGAATGCAAAGGAGTTTGTATTACATCCCATGATCAACTACCCAGCAAAACTGATCATTCTCTTTCAGAGGAAAAGGTGGACATTCAATGAATTAGGGGCCTTCCAAGGCTTCCTGAGAAAAAGACCAGAACTGAACAGAAAATTTGATCTCCAAATACAAAATTCTAGAAAAATATAAAGAGGTAAACAAGGGGGAAGGGGGGGGGGAGATTGTTAAATGATGTTAAACTGCTTGCATCCCTATGAGGGAGGATAATACTTTTAACTCTTGGGATCTGTTACTCTGTTAAGGTATTGTTATTAAATCAACTTTGATGTGATGATATAAAGAAACTTGGGGGACAGAATAAAAGAAGACTAGGGGGAGGAGAGGGAGGGAGAGGTGGAATGGGATTAAATTACATCATATGAAGAGGCACAAAAAGAATCCATTACAAGAGAGGGAAAGAAGGGGGGGTGGGCATTGTTGCAACCTTACTCTCATGAGATTTAGTTCAAGGAGGGAATAAAATACACTCCCATTTGTATAAAGAAACTTATCTTACTCTTTTTTTTTTAAGTGAGGCAATTTGGATTAAGTGACTTGCCCAGGGTCACACAGCTAGTAAGTGTAAAGATTCTGAGGCTGGATTTGAACTCAGGTACTCCTGACTCCAGGGATGGTGCTCTATCCACTGCACCACCTAGCTGTCCCTTAGCTTACTCTTTAAGGAAACAAAAGGGGAAGGGGGAAAGGGGTGGCATTGATAGAAGACAGGTAACAAGTGGGGGGGAAAGGGACAAGAAAAAGAAGGGCAGATGATAAAAGGGAGGGCAGATTGAGGGAGGCAGTGGTCAGAAGCAAAACACTGGTCAAGTGGCATAGGTTGAAAGAAGGGGAAAAAAAGTACAAACAAAGTGGAAAAGAAGATGGAGGGAAATAAACAATTATTTAAACTGTGAATGTGAATGGGATGAACTTTCCCATAAAACAGATAGCAGAGTGTATTAAAAATCAGAACCCTACAATATGTTGTTTACAAGAAACACATTTGAAGCAGAGAGATACACACAGAATAAAGGTAAAAGGTTGGAGCAAAATATATTATGCTTCAGCTGACATCAAAAAAGCAGGGGTAGCAATTTTTATCTCAGAAAAAGCAAAAGCAAAACCAGATATAATTAAAAGAGATAATGAAAGAAACTACAGCTTGCTGAAAAGTATGATAGATAAAGAGGTAATATCAGTACTAAACATGTATGAACCAAGTGGTATAGGATCGAAATTCTTAGGGGAGAGGTGAAATGAATTACAAGAGGAAATAGACAGCAAAATTATACTAGTGGGGGATCTGAATCTTCCCCTCTCAGAATTAGATAAATCTAACTGCCAAAAAAAAGAAGTTAAAGAGGTGAATAGAATATTATAAAATTTGTTTATGATAGACATCTGGAGAAAACTGAATGGGTATAGAAAGGAATATACATTCCTCACAACAGTATATGGCACATACGCAAAATTGAACATGTATTAGGGCACAAAAACATCATAGTCAAATGTATAAAGGCACAAATAATAAATGCATCCTTCTCATATCATGATGCAATCGGGAGCCATGGAAAGGTAGACTGAAAATTAATTGGAAAATAAACAATCTCATCCTAAAGAATGAGTTGGTCAAAAAACAAAGCATAGAAACAATCAATAATTCATCCAAGAGAATGACAATAATGAGACAACATACTGAATCTATGGGATGCAGACAAAGCAGTGCTTACGGGAAATTTTATATCTCTAAATGCTTACATCAATAAAAAATAGAAAGAGGAGATCAATGAATTGGGCATGCACTGAAAAAGGTAGAAAAAAAAACAAATTAAAAATCCCCAACTAAATACTAAATTAGAAATCCTGAAAATCAAAGGAGAAATTGATAAAATTGAAAGCAAGAAAAATATAGGACTAATCAATAAAACTAAGAGCTAGAGCTGGTTCTATGAAAATAAATAATGAAATAGATAAGCCTTTGCTTAATTTGATTTAAAAAAAGAAAGAAAGGGGGGCAGCTAGATGGCGCAGTGGTTAAAGCACTGGCCCTGGATTCAGAAGTACCTGAGTTCAAATCTGGCCTCAGACACTTGACACTTACTAGCTGTGTGACCATGGGCAAGTCACTTAACCTCCATTGCCTAAAAAAAAAAAAAAAGAAAGAAAACAAATTACCAGTTTCAAAAATCAAAGGGGTGATTTCACCAGCAAAGAAGTGGAAAATTAAAGCAATAATTAGGAGCCATTTTGCCCAACTGTATACCAATAAATTTGACAATCTAAATGAAAGGGATGAATATTAACAAAAGCACAAATTGCCCAAGTTAACTGAAGAGGAAATAAAGACCTTAAATAGGTCGATTTCAGAAAAAGAAATTGAACAAGTCATCAATGAACTCCCTAAGAAAAAATCTCCAGGGCCAGATGGGTTTACAAGTGATTTCTACAAAACATTTAAAGAACAATTAATTCCAATACTATATAAACTATTTGAAAAAATAGGTGAAGAAGTTCTACCAAACTCCTTTTATGACACAAATATGGTATTGATACCTAAACCAGGAAGAGCCAAAACAGAGAGAGAAAATTACAGACCAATCTCCCTCAAGAATATCGATGGAAAAATCTTAAATAAAATGTTAGCGAGGAGATTACAGCAAGTGATCAGCAAGATAATACACTATGACCAGGTGGAATTTATGCCAGGAATACAAGGCTGGTTCAATATTAGAAAAACTATTAATATAATCAACCACATCAATAACAAAACTAACCAAAATCATATGATTATCTCTATAGATGCCGAGAAAGCATTTGATAAAAACAACACTCATTCCTATTAAAAACACTAGAGAACATAGGAATAGGTGGAGTTTTACTTAAAATAATAAACAATATCTACCCAAAACCATCAGCAAACATTATATGTAATGGGGATTAGTTAGTGGCATTCCCAATAAGATCAGGGGTAAAACAGGGATGTCTATCATCACCTCTATTATTTAATATTATATTAGAAATGTTAGATATAGCAATAAGAGAAGAAAAAGGAATTAAAAGAATTAGAATAGGCAAAGAGTAAACAAAACTTTCACTCTTTGGAGATGATATGAGGGTATACTTAGAGAATCCTGAAGAATCAACTAAAAACTGCTTGAAACAATTAACAACTTTAGCAAAGTTGCAGGATATAAAATAAACCCACACCAATCATCAGCATTTCTATACATGACCAAAAAAGCTCAGCATCAAGAGATAGAATGAGAAATTCCATTCAAAATAACAGTAGACAAAATAAAATACTTGGGAATTTTCCTCCCAAGACAAACCCAGGAACTCTCTGAACACAATTACAAAATGCTTTTCACACAAATAAAATCAGATCTATGTAACTGGAAAAATAAAACCTGCTCATGGATAGGCCCAGCTAATATAATAAAAATGACAATTACACCTAAATTAATTTACCTATTCAGTGCCATACCAATCAGACTACCAAAATATTCTTTTATAGAGCTAGAAAAAATAATAACAAAATTCATCTGGAGAAACAAAAGGTCAAGAATATCAAGGGAACTTATTTAAAAAAATGCACAGGAAGGTGGACTAGTCATACCAAATTTGAAGCTATACTATAAAGTGGCAGTCATCAAAACTATGTGCTACTGGCTAAGAAACAGAGTGGTGGATCAATGGAATAGGTTAGGCACAGGAGACACAGTTGAAAATGACTATAGTAATCTACTGTTTGATAAACCCAGACTCCTGCTTATGGGATAGGAACTCAGTATTTGACAAAAATTGCTGGGAAAACTGGAAGATAGTATGGCAAACTAGGGATAGACCAATATCCAACACCTTAGACAAAAATAAGGTCAAAATGGGTTCAAGATTTAGACATAAAGGGTAATGCCATAGATAAATTAGGAGAGGAAGGAATAGTTTACCTCTCATATCTATGGAGATGAACACAATTTATATCTAAACAAGAGACAGAGAATATTATGAAAAGCAAGATGGAAAACTTTGATTACATTAAAGTTAAAAGCTTTTGTACAGCCAGAAGCAATGCAGCCAAAATTAGAAGGGAGGCAGAAAACTGGGAAATAATTTTTACAGTCAGCATTTCTTTTTTTTTAATTTTATTTTTTTTGTCTGCAACAAACATATATTTTATTTTTTCCAGTTACATGTAAGGGTAGTTTTCAACATTAATTTTCATAAGATTTAGAGTTCAAAATTTTTCTCCCTCCCTGCCTCCCTTCCCCCCCCCCACAAGACAGCAATCAGGTTATATATGTACAATCCACAATGTGATGTTTAAAATCTAAATTGTGGTCGCCTTAAATTAGAAGCTTCAGCACCAGTGTTTGGGCATTAAACATTTATTAAAGCATGCAGGTGTTCACAAGGAGTTCAGAAAGTTAAGAAAAAGCCTATCTCACATAGAGTTCCAGCCTGGTTGGGTTCTTCCTCAAGTCCTCCTCCAGGAGCCTGCTTTAATCAGGAACTGAACAGCAAGCTGATTTTGGGAGCTTTTTATAGTTCTGGAACAGAGGTGGTCCTTACACACTGCTTCAAGATGATTGGTTGGCATCATCCAAATCCATTGGTTCTGAAGATGTTCTCAAGGTGTGATTACAATCCAGTTAACTTGAAGTAGGCTAATCAGCAGTTAATCACTCTCACTTGATTCGATCAGTCTAGATTAATCTCCAGGTGGGTCTTTGAGTATCTGCTAAATCTCATTATTTCATCACAACAATTACTCTTTTTATCAGTTCTTTCTATGGGTGTAGATAGTAAGTTTCATAATTAGTCCCTTGGGGTTGTCTTGGATGATTGCATTGCTGAGAATAGTTATGTCATTCACAATTGCTCACTGATTAATACTGCTGTCACTATTCACAATGTCCTCTCAGCTCTGCTCACTTCACTATACATAAGTTCATGAGTCTTTCCAGTTTTTTCTGGGATCATCCTGTTTGTCATTTCCTATAGCACAATACCATTTCACCACAACCATATACCACAGCTTCTTCTGTCATTCCTCAATTGATGGACGTTCCCTTGATTCTCAATCCTTAGCCACCAGAAGAGTTGCTATAAATATTTTTTGTACAATTTCCCCCCTTTTCTCTTTTTCATGATTACTATTGTTAACTATTTCCCTTCCATTCTATAACCTTCCCTTCCCCATAATATTTATTCTATTATTCATCTTCTTTCATCCTATCCCTCTTCAAAAGGGATTTGCTTCTGTCTCACCCCTCCCCCAATCTGCCCTTCTTTCTTTTGCCCCTCTCTCTTTATCCCATTCCCCTCCTATTTTGCTGCAGTGTTAGAGAGATTACTCCAGCCAGTTGAGTGTATGTTATTCCCTCCTTGAGCCAATGCTGATGAGATTGAGGTCTTTGAGCCAATTCTGTTAGAATTATTTACTGCCCAGATTAAATAGATTATTCCACCCAGTTGGGGGTGTGTGTTAATCCCTCCTTGAGGCATCTCTGAAGAGTTTAATGTCTTTGAGCCTTTTCTGATGAGTGTAAAATTCATTTACTGCCCTGCTCCTCCCCCATCTATTCCCACACTCCATAAGCCTTTTCCTGTTTCTTTCATGTAGGATTTTATCTCTGCCTTTCCCCCTCCCCCACTGCATTCCCCTCACTCCTCAATTTAACCCTAAAGATGTCATCATGGGGCAACTAGGGGACACAGTGGACAAAGAATGCACCCTGGACCCAGAGGGATCCCAGCCAAAACCTGGGCTCAGACACTAGATAGTCACTCACTGCACGACTCCAGGTATGTCCCCCAACTCCATTGTTTTATGGTTTTCTAGGGTCTTGTATTTGAAAGTCAAATTTGCCATTCAGTTCAGGTCTTTTCTTCATGAATACCCTTTTTTTCCCCTGAAAGATTATGCTCAATTTTGCTGAGTAGATGATTCTTGGTTGTAATTCCAATTCCTTTGCCTTCTGGAATATCATATTCCATGCCCTCAGATCCTTTAATATAGAAGCTGCTGGATCTTGTGCTATCCTGGCTGGGGCTTCACAGTACTTGAATTCTTTCTTTTTGGCAGCTTGCAATATTTTCTCCTTGACCCAAGAGCTCTGGAATTTTCTAGGAGTTTTAATTTTGGGATCTCTTTCAGGGGGTGATTGGTGAATTCTTTCTATTTCTATTTGATTTTCTGTTTCTAGAATATCAGGGCAATTTTCCCTCAGAATATCTTGGAAGATGATGTCTAAGCTCTTTCCTTGATCATGGTTTTCAGGTTGACCAAGAATTTTCAAATTATCTCTCTTGGACATTTTTTTCAGGTCTGCAGTTTTCCACAGAAGATATTTCACATTGCCCTCTATTTTTTTATTCATTTGGATTTGCTTTATTGTGTCTTGGTTTCTAATAAAGTCACTAGCTTCCATTTTAATTCTTAGGCAATTATTTTCATCAGAGAGCTTTTGTACCTCCTTTTCCATTTGGCCAATTTGACTTTTCAAGCTGTTGACTTTTTTCTCATGGCTTTCCTTAATCACCCTCATTTCTCTTCCCATTTTTTCCTCTACCTCTCTAACTTTATCTTCAAAGTCCTTTTTGAGTGCCTCTGTGACCTGAGACCAATTCATAATTTTCTTGGAAGCTTTAGATATAGGGGCCCTGATGTTGACATATTCTTCTGAGGGTCAACCTCGATCTTCTTTGTCACTGAAGAAACTTTTTATGGTCCTCGCCTTTCTCTGTCTGCTCATCTTGTCTTTCTTTTACTTGACTTTTAGCTCCTTAAAGTGGGACACTGTTTCCAGGCTGCAGTATCCCAAGCTTCAGAAGTCCCAGGTGGCATGATTTAAGGAGGATCAGGTTCTTCAGTGGCCTGGCCTCTTCCCTGCTCTGCAGGTGACCCAAGACTAACTTGCTAATCAATCAGCTTTGTGTGTTGTGGTTGTCAGCTCTATGAGCCTGTGCCCCTCCCCCACCTGGGCCACTGCTACTCAAGCCTACCTCCTGGTTCCCAGTGGGGGTGAGAAACCCAAGTTCTGCCTCAGCACCAGCAGAGACCCTTGTAATCTTCCCCCTGCCAAGGGCTCAGCCCTCTTACCAGACTGTGAGCTTAGTTCCAGTTGACACTGGTGCTTCAGCTGACTCAGAGGCTCTGAGGGTCTCTTTCTCTGGTGAGGCCTTCCTGGGACTGGATCTGTGTCAGGGTGCCTGGGGGTTTGGGCTCACCTCCTGTCTCAGCACAGTAGCTCCCTCCTTCTGACTTTCCAAGCTGTTTTTGGTTAGAAGATGATTTCAGCACATTCTTGTGTGGGTTTTGCCATCCAGGCATTGTCCTATGGCATTATTTGGATGTTTTTTGGAGTGATCCTGTCATGAGTTCAAGAGCTCACTGCCTTTCCTCTGCCATCTTGGCTCCACCCCAGAAGTCCACAGCCAGTACTTCTGATAAAGGCCTCATTTCAAAAATATATCAGAAACTAAATCAAATTTATAAGAATCTAAGTCATTGCCCAATTAAGAAATGGTCAAAGGATATGAACAGGTAGTTTTATGATGAAGAAGTCAAAGCTATGTATTTCCATATGAAAAAATGCTCTAAATCACTATTGATCAGAAAAATGCAAATTAAAACAACTTTGAGGTACCACCTGACATCTATCAGATTGGCTAATATGACAAAAAAGAAAATAATAAGTGTTGGAGAAGCTGTGGAAAAATTGGAACACAAATGCACTGTTGGTGGAGCTGTGAAGTGATACAACCATTCTAGAGAGCAATTTGGAACTATGACCAAAGGGCTATGGGACTGTTCATTCCCTTTCACCCAGTGGTACCACTGCTAGGCCTGTATCCGAAAGAGACCATAGAAAAGGTAAAAGGACCCACATGTACAAAAATATTTATAGCAGTTCTCTTTGTGGTGGCAAAGAACTGGAAATTGAGGGAATGTCCATCAATAGGGGAATGACTAAAGAAATTTTGGTATATGAATGTAACGGAATACTATTGTGCTGTAAGAAATAATGAGCAGGCAGATTTCAGAGAAACCTGGAAGGACTTACATGAACTGATGCTGAGTGAGATGAGCAGAAATAGGAGAACACTGTACACAGTATCAACAACATTGTGTGTTGATCAACTATGATAGACTTGTTTCTTCTCAGCAGTGCAACAATCCAAAACAGTTTTAAATAACTCATGATAGAAAATATTCTCAACATCCAGAAAAAAGATCTATGAATTATGAATGCAGATTGAATCATGCTGTTTCTACTTTCAGACTGTTTTTTTTTTCCTTCTTGTTTGAGGTTTTTCCCTTGTGCTCTGATTCTTCTTTCACAAGATGACTAATGTAGAAATATGTTTGATGTGGCTGTGCATTTACAACCCATATCTGACTGCTTTCCATCTTGGGAAGGAGAAAGGGAAGGGAGGGGACAGAAAAGTAAAATTTGGAACTAAACATCCAGTGTAAACAAATGCTGAAAACTCCTTATATGTAATATGTAACTGGAAAATAATGAAATAAATTTTAAAAAATAAATAAATAAAGATGAGGAAACCCTATAGCCCAGAGGTAAAGTAACTTGTTCAAGGTGATATAGGTAGAAAATGGCAAAAGTAAGATTTGAACTCAGGTTTTCTGATTCCAAATACATCTCTCTTTTGGTCTCATGATCTTGAGGAATGCATAATGATCACCATCAGCAGACACTGTAAAAATATGGTGGAAGTTACCTTTACCAAAAAGTGTTACCCTCAAACTTGATATTTTTCCCATATTGCATTCATAGCCATAGATGAAAAAAGATAGTAAATGCTATCTTGTATCAGGACACCTTATGAAGAGGTCTTTCAAAATGATTTGATGCCTGAGGATTTTTTTTTTAGAATATGGATACTCTTGATTAAATGACACCAGAAGAGGTCCATCTACTTAGCTCTAATTCATATGGATACTGAATGGTATATTTTCTCAAGTTAGCCCTTTTTGTGGAGGCTGTACTCTGATTCACAGGATAATAAATTTAGAGCCCAAAGAAAGCTGAGTGACTTGCCTGAGTGACTCCTCACATAGATATTAACTGTGGTAGTCAAAAAATCTGTCATGTCTAAAAATCTGTGTGGTCACCTTAAATTAGAAACTCATAGCACCACTCTTTGGGCATTCAGTATTTATTAAAATATATTAGGGGTTAGTAAGGAAAAACACATAGAGAAAGAGATCTGTCTACTCTGCCTGCCCCTGCCACCAACACTGGTTCCCAAATGAAAAAGGACATCCTCTTCTGTGGCTTCCAGTAGAAGTTCCCTGTGAGACTGGAAGAGGGGAGGTCCCCACACACATCTCCAAGCTAACTGGCTAGTCCATTGATTGACATGTCTTACAGGCAGTCTAAGAATAGATGTAATTTCCGTACACTAGGCAGTTTCTGAACACCAGTTATATGCTTTCTCCTCAGGGTAGATCTGCCCTGGTTCTCACAATATCCTTCTCAGCAGGGTGGTGGCACACTGATTTTCATATAACAAAGACAACATATTAATGCAGATCCTCTGACTCCAAAGTCAATATTATTTGCATTCTATCACAATGACTCTCCTGCCTTAATGCTAATATTAGAACAATACCATACCTTCTAACTGTAATCTGAAAAGGCATGGATATGTTTAAAATCAGCTGGAACTTCATGGAGTAGATATTACTTGAGTTATGAGGACTCTATTTGTAAATACTTTTTTCCTATGTGTTATATAGAGAAGTTAGGTTAGATTCTTCTACTTTAAGTTTGGTGATTATTCTACCAGTACTGATTGGTCCAGAGCAACTCCACAGTAGCTATTTTGGGAATCTGACCTTTACCCTGATTGGTCCATCCTAACCACAAACCTTTAAAGTTTCAAGGGAGAATGCTTAATATATGAGAAGACAAAACACTTACAGTCTATTGTATATGAGAGGAAACAAAGATTGAAGTTTTTACAACCTATAAAGAAGTAAATCATATATATCTGTAGAGAAGTAAATTATACATACACACATACACACACACACACACACACACACACACACACACACACACACACACACACACACATATATATATATATATATGGGGTGGGGAAAATCTCATTCATAGCTTCATTATGAAGAAACTCCATACACCAGGTAGTCACATAGAAATTCATTAAAGAAAGTCATACAATTACCATGATGAGACAAATGGAATATTGATACAACATGTTAATAGCCCAAAAGGGGGACAGAAGAAGAAGAGATGGATAGATAGTGTAATGGAAGCAACAAACATAAGTTTGGAAAGACCTTGAGGGATAGTGGTGGGCAAAAGAGCCTGGTATGCTGTGGTCCATGGAGTCACAAAGAGTCAGACACAATTAAATGACTAAACAACAATTTTCCAGGCAGTATGCTAAATATCAGAGATACAAAGAAGGACAAAACCAGTTCCTGTCATCACAATCTAATGGAAGGGAAGGGACATAAAATACAAGTAACTTTATACAAATAAGATATATAGAAAATTAAAAGGAGATAATCCATTTGGATACATAGATTCTAAGATGTCTATTAGACATTGAGTTTGAGACATTTAAACAGATGGAGATGCAATAATGGAGGTCGGAAGAAAGGTAAAGACTAAATAATAAATCCATATCATTTGTAGAGGAGGATAACTGAATCCATAGGAATTGATGAGAATGTCAACTTCAATAGTATAGTATGTTAGATAAGGAAGAAGTTTAGAGAACATGGCCCAGGATAGAACTCTTTGGGATGCCCACAGTTAAGGGGTACAACCCCTTGTTGGTTGAAATCCAACAAAAGAGGTAGAATAGGAAATGCACTTCCTCCATAACTCTGCCTCAGAAAAAAATCTTCTTCCTTCAAGACATACATAAAGTATAGTCTTTTCTATGATGTCTTCTAGATCCCTTCAACTGCTAATATCATCTTTCCTAAATGACCTTGTATTCTACTACTTTCTTTTCATTTGTATTTATTTATGTTTATTCAGTATATTCTTATGTATATAACTTGTCATTTCCATTAGAATATAAGCTACTTGAGATTATGGGCAGTTTCATTCTTTGTATTTATGTATCCATTGCCCAGTCCAGTGGCTGGAACTTAGTAACAAAGGATAGAGACTAAATAAAGACTGCAATTGTTGTTTTATAGATTATAGAGGAAACTTCCTCTGTCAATGGAGATGGTGTTGTTTATTTGTTGTTGTTCATAGAGGAAGACCAATGATATCAGGAGGGTGATGTTTTAACTTGAAAGTGAATTGAATTTATATGAGATAGGACTCCTCCAGAGTCATCTGAGTCCAGTGGCAAGATATAGGCCAGGATGACTAGAGATGGCCCCAAATGCAGTGGGAGAGACCTTGGCCTTTTTTAGCTAAGGTCTTTCCCAGGTCTTAGTTTGTCTGAAGCAACGCCCTTCAATGATTTAAGGGTAGTTAAGAATTGAGGCAAAAGATGGTCTAGTGTGCCTTCCACAAAGAATAAATCTGGGCTACTTGCCAAAACAAACCCAGGAATTCTATGAACACAATTACAAAACACTTTTCACACAAATCAAATCAGATCTAAATAATTGGGAAAATATCAATTGCTCATGGATAGGCTGAGCTAATATAATAAAAATGACAATTCCAACTAAATTAATTTACTTATTCAGTGCCATACCAATCAGACTACCTAAAAATTATTTTATAGCGCTAGAAAAAATAATAACAAAATTCATCTAAAAAAAGGTCAAGAATATTAAGGAAAATGATGAAAAATGCATAGGAAGGTGGGATAACTATATCAAATCTGAAGCTTTACTATAAAGCAGCAGTCATGAAAATTATATGGTACTGGATAAAAATTAGAGTGGAGGATCAATGGAATGGGTTAGGCACAGGAGATACAATAGTAAATGACTTTAATAATGTACTGTTTGTTAAGCCCAAATATTCCAGCTTCTGGGATAGGAATTCAGTATTTGACAAAAAATGCTGGGAAAATTGGATGAGAGTATGGCAGAAACTAGGCATAGACCAACATCTTATACCTTATATTAAAATAAGGTCAAAATAGGTACATGAATTGGACATAAGAGGTGATACGGTAGGTAAATTAGGAGAGGAAGGAATAGCTTACCTCTCAGATCTTTGGAAAGGAGAACAGTTTATGACCAAATAAGAGATAGAGAATAGTATGAAATTCAAAATGGATTATTTTGATTACATTAAATTAAAAAAGGTTTTGTACAAACAGAAGGAATGCATCCAAAATTAGAAGGGAGACAGAAAACTGGGAAACAATTTTTATAGACAGTACTTCTGATAAAGGCCTCATTTCTAAAATATATTGAGAACTAAATCAAATTTATAATAATCCAAGTCATTCCCCAATTGAAAAATGGTCAAAGAATATGAACACACAGTTTTCTGATGAAGAAATCAAAGCTATCTATTGCCATATGAAAAAATGCTCTAAATCACTATTGATTAGATAGATGCAAATTAAAACAACTCTGAGGTACCACCTGACACCTATCAGATGGGCTAATATGACAAAAAAGGAAAATAATAAATGTTGGAGAAGCTGTGGAAAAATTGGAACACTAATGCATTGTTCGTGGAACTGTGAACTGATCCAACCATTCTGGAGAGCAGTTTGGAACTATGTCCAAAGGGCTATAAAGCTTTGCATACCCTTTGACCCAGCAATACCACTACTCGGTCTTTTCCCCAAAGAGATCATAAAAAGGGAAAAAGACCCACATGTACAAACATATTTATAGCTGCTCTTTTTGTGGTGGCAAGGATTTGGAAATTGAGGGGATGCCCATCAACTGGGGAATAGCTGAACAAGTTGTGGTCTATGAATGTAATAGAATACTATTGTGCTGTAAGAAATGATGAGCAGGCAGATTTCAGAGAAATCTGTAAGGAATTACATGAGCTGATGCTGAGTGAGAGGAGCAGAATCAGGGGACCATTGTACACTTTATTAACAACATTGTGTGTTGATTGACTGTGATAGACTTGTTTGTTCTCAGTAGTACAATGGTTCAAGATAGTTCCAAAGGACTCATGATGGAAAATGCTCTCCAAATCCAGAAGAAAAAAAGAACTGTTGAATCTGTATACTGATTGAACCATACTATTTCTTTTGGTTTTGGTCCTGTTGTTTTTTTCTTTTTTGAGGTTTTTCCTCTTTACTCTGATTCTTCTCTCATTACATGACTAATGCAGAAATATGTCTAATGTGATTGTACATATATAACCTATATCAGATTACTTGCTGGGTGGGGGGGGAGGCAGGGAGAAAAATATTTGAAACAAGAAATCTTATAAAAACAAATGTTGAAAACTATCTCTACATGTAACTGGAAAACAATAAAATATTTATATTGAAAAAAAGAATCAATCTTGAAGGGAAGACCTAGAACTTGTAGTCAGCCTTAGAGAGTTGTTTAAAGCATAGTGTGTTATTTGCCTCAGGCCATATAACCAGTATTTATCAAAAGGGAGATATAAGCCCAAGTCTTCCTGGCATTGGGGACCACTTTCAATCCACTACTTATATTTTGTACCTAGTTTGTCCTTAACAAATGTGTATTGATTGATTGAATGAGGATACAACCAAAATGAGATTCTTCCTGCCCTCAAAAGGATATCGCTTGTATATTGAAAAATTTATGCAAAATCCATACAGAGTTAAGAGAAGATAATTTCTAGGTGAGGATGAACCTGGTTGGGGCATCAGGGAAGGCTACATTTAAAAAGTGGTGATTGAGGTTAGCTTTAAGAAAGCTAAAAGTTTCTAAGATGTGCATCCCACATGCCCTTCTTTAGACATTTATACCATTCATAGACACTCAATGAGGAGTCATGAAGAACTATCAGCCTACTTAATTTAGGGAAAATGAGGACTGAAAATGTCAATTCATTAATCCAAGGCATAGTTGGGTCTAGACCTGACAATCAGGTGTGTTTCAAGTCCTAGTGCCTCCTTGATTGGCACCACAGTGCCCCTCTATGTCACAAACTAAGAAGTTAGGGATATATGGAAAGGTAAAAAGGTACCACATTATAGGGGCCCTAAAGTAGTGGCCAATAATTTTTTTTTGTTTTATAGTAGAGAGAATATGTGGCCACTATTTTTTTAAAGAAAAACAACATTAAGGAAAAATGAAGACCTTTTAATGTAAAAGTAATTCAACTCTGTTTTTAATCACAATAGCACACAAACGAAAATAATCCAAAAAAGCAAATGCTTCTCATCAACCTAACAGGACAGAAGTCCTGAGCATCAGTAACTTCTATTTTCTCACTCTGCAATTTGTGTCTTAAGCCAGGCACAAGAACCTTTCTCTCTCTATCATAGCAATCAACTATGTCTCTACCAGACTTTTCATCAAATTGTTTTATGGCAAACTATTTATGCCACTTTCTAAGTTCATTTGATTCTTTCCCCCCAAAAAGGTCCTTATTCCAGAAATTATCATAGAACAATATATGTCCAAGAAAAAGCAAGCTCCTATTCCCTTATGCTTAGATCTTTTGACTTTAATAACTGTTGTCTTTCCTTTGGGTTTGAAGAGAGAAATTTCTCCTGGGAAAAGCTGAATCAGTTGAAGCATCCCAGAAATCCTGTGTACAATGTCACACCATCACCAATATTAAGTGTGACAAGTGCTGAAAAAGAAGATGACCCCATGGTCCAGGGGCAGAAAACTCTCATGTGGATTTAAGCTTACAAATTGTTAGATTCTATGCTGAGGGGTGTTTCATTTTCAGTGGCCACCTGTATAAATAATTTACTTTCCTTACATGTAGCAAACACACAGGGATTAGGGTTAATGAGAATTGGTAGAGTAAAAATATTAACATACAAGTTATGGGAAAGTAATTTATTCTGGAAGAAAATGTCTCTCAAGATTTGGATAGTTTGGGATGTCAATGCTTTCACTAGTTGGCTGTAATCTCTCCCTCAGCTTCACTTCTCTGATTTGATTTAGAAATATTAATTTATAAAATATGCTTATTTTGAATAAAATTTGAATAGAAAGAGAATGAATAAATGACTAGCCATATAATTATATAGAAAATGTTTGCCTGGTTTTAAAGGACCAGAAGTTAGAATTATACTTATTCTACTTGAGCAAAATATTTTAAAATACTTTTTCCTAATTTAAACCTTTAAATTCAATTCTATAACCATACATACATACATATATATATATATATGTATGTATGTATATACACACACATACACACATAGGCAATTACTTGGCACAGTGGATAATAGAGTCATAGGCTTGGAGTCAGGAATATTTGTCTCCATGAGTTCAAATCTGGCCTCAGACATTTAATAGCTGTATGGCCCTGGGCAATACATTTAACACTGTTTGCCTCAGTTTTCTCATTTGTAAAAAGAGATAGAGAAGGAAATGGCAAACCACTCCAGTTATCTTTCCCATGAAAACCCCAAATGAAGTCACAAAGATTCAGGCAAAACTGGAAAAAAATACACTATATACACATACATACATATGCGTGTTTATATGTGTATGTATACATGCATATATATTTACATACACATGAATATGTAAATATAGGTATGTACTTACATATATATCTTTGGGCCAATTCAGTGATTTGCTATTCTTCCAAGAACCAACAGGTCTTGACATATTTAGAAAAATGTGAAAAAAATTCAAGTTCTCACAAAATATAAAATCAATTCAGAATAAAAATATCAAAAGAAAAAAGTTAATTTTTTTTTTGGCTTTGTTTTAAAGGATGAATTCTAGAACTGGCATATCAGGATAGGTTTTATTTACATTTTAACACAAATGTTAATATTTTGAAAAGTAAGCAAAAAGCAAAACAAATTATGAGACTTTCTTCTTTCTCTTAGATCTGGATGCCTACTATGTGCCAGGCACCGTCCTAAGATTATTTGGCTATAAATAAGAAAAAGAAGGCTGGTCCCAGACCTTAAGGAGTTTATAATCTAATGGGGGATAAGGCAACATGCAAAAGGAAACTGAAAAGAGAAGAGAGAGAGGGAAGGGAAAAAATATCTAATCCAATATCTAATGGTGGAGTCTAGTTTAAGGAGTATAGCCCATGGGAAATGAAGGGCTGGTTATCCTTTGAGCCTTCTTGAAATGGAAGCTTTTGGAAAAGTAAAGAAATGGGGGAAATCAGATACAGAAAGTATTTGTCAGATATGATATCTATGTATTTCACCAAACTTAACTATACCTCTTTGTTGCTAGAGAGTATTCAATATTTTGATGGGCTTGGGGGAGGAAGATGAAATATATTGAAATAACTAGTACTAAAGATACAAAAAACTCCCATAAAACTTAGTCAACAAGCTTTTGTTGAATTGAATTGAAACTCATTTCAAAGTTCAGAAATTTATTCCATGTATCAAATTCCAAATCCTAATTAAATAATACAATTCAAAAAAGCAAAATCCTTTCAGATTTTAAAGATATCAGAACTGAAAACCAAAATGTTACCCAAATAACCACAGGAAATCAAGAATTTTGGGGAAAAAAATGGTCCTCTAATTCAAATCCAATATTCATTCTCCTAGATAATGTACTTCAATGATATTTTCATATTCATAAGCCTTTTGTTCTATTATAAAACTTTCTAAAGCATATCATCTTGGGATGAAATTAAAATATAATTTTGAAAATCTTATATATTGATGAAAATGTTTGTAGCAGTACTTTTTTATAGTAGTGAAGATTGGAAACATAATAAATGATTGTTTACTAAAGAATTGTTTACTAAAGCAAATTTTCATATATGATTGAAATGGAAAACTACTGAACCTTAAAAAAACAGTGAATGCAAGTCATTCCCCAGTTGAGAAATGGCCAAAGGTTATGAAAAGGCAGTTTTCAGATGAAGAAATCAAAGCTATCTATTGCCATATGAAAAACTGCTCTAAATCACTATTAATTAGAGAAATGCAAATTAAAATATCTCTGAGGTACCTATCAGATTGGCTAATATGACAAATGAGGAAAATAATAAATGTTGGGGAAGCTGTGGAAAAATTGAAACACTAATGCATTGTTGGTAGAGCTGTGAACTGATCCAACCATGGTGGAGAGCAATTTGGAACAATACCCGAAGGGCTATAAAATCGCGCATACCCTTTGACCCAGCACTACCACTATTAGGTCTTTATCCCAAAGAGATCATAAAAAATAGAAAAGGGCCCACATGTACAAAAATGTTTATAGCTGCTCTTTTTTGTGGTGGCAAGGAATTGGAAATTGAGGGGATGCCATCAATTGGGGAATGACTAAACAAGTTATGGTATATGAATGTAATGGAATACTACTGAAGCAACAAGCAGGCAGATTTCAGAGCAACCTGGAAGGATTTACTGGCACTGATGTTGAGTGAGATGAGCAGAACCAGGAGAACATTGTACACAGTATCAACAACATTGTTTGATGATCAGCTGTGATAGATTTAATTCTTCTCAGCAATACAATAGTCCAAGATAATTCCAAAGGACTCATGATGAAAAATGCTCTCTAACTCCAGAAAAAAACAAAACTATTGAATCTAGATGCAGATTGAACCATATTGTTTCTACTTTTTTTTTCTTTTGTGGGGTTTCCCCCTTTCGTTCTGATTCTTCTTTCACAACATGATAAATGCAGAAATATGTTCAATGTGATTGTGCGTATATAACCTATATCAGATTGCCGGGTGTCTTGGGGAGTGGGGAGGGAAGAGAAGGAGGGAGAAAAATTTGGAACTAGAAATCTTATAAAAATAAATGTTGAAAGCTATCTCTACATGTAACCAGAAAATAATAAAATATTTATGATTTTTTAAAAAGAGGGTGAAAATGAAGAAGATGGAGAAGAAAGAGAAGACATGAACTGATTCAAGGTGAAAAAAACAATAAAGGAAAACAACTTACATATTGACTATAAGTGGATAAAACAATAACAAAAACAGATTTAAGTATATAAAACAAACTCAAATGGAGCCAACTATTGTAAATATGTCTTTTCCATTTGTCTACAAAGAAGAGATGGAAAAATGCACCCTTTCTGTTCTTTGTAGAGATTGCATAAACCCTTAGATTTGGTTCATGTGTTGGTTAATTTTTCTGGCTGACAGTTTTCTGTTCTTTAAAAACAATTTTTAAAAAAGGAATGACTTTTTTTGGTAGAAGAGGGAAAAGAATATGCTTTGACATGAATTTTTAAAAATAAAAACAAAGGAAAGCATTTTTCTTTCAAATTTCTTTGACTGATAATCCTTTTATCCCAATTAAGACAGAAATTTCTTATAAAATTAATTTATTAATTAATGACATACTAAATATAATCTACTAAAATATGGAGCAAGAGATAAGGAATAAATTAGAGAGGCCAACATACTTCTCACCTGCCTTCATTCAGTTTACAATATGTGCAGACCAAGTTTTTTATTAGCTTTAAGAGATAATATCAGACCTCATCTAAACCATGAGAAAGAGAATGACACAAAACATATTCTCTTCTGCAAGTCTGAGGGCATAACTGTCAGGAGTTGGAAGCAAATGGCTTTTCCAAATATCTAGAAATCATCACTGTTGAGCTTATGCATTTATATGTTTATTAAATATTGTAAATGAGCCAAAAGCAACGTAAAAGTTTCATTGTGAAATAAAAGTCTTTAACATATTGTAATTAATTACTCGTATTCAAGAATTTATGTAAGAGACAAGAATCACAAAAGACATTTATGAATAGAAAATGAAATGGGTCAGTCATATGGTAAGAGAAAACACACTCTTGCTCCTACCACCTTTTCTAGGCTTACTTCATATTATTGCTTTTAAACATTCCCTGTTCCTAACAAACTTTTTAAGCTCTACTCAGTAGATAATATTTCATCTTGCCATTCCACCCCTTTATGTAAGTGGTCTCTAATGTCTGGAATGTTACTCCCTCCTTGATTCAATCTTCTATAAGCCCTTAGCTTTATTCAAAGAACAGCTCAGGTACTATTTTCTCTATGAGGCCTTTCCCTATCTCCCTTCAGTTTCTAACAACCTTTACCTCTAGAAATTACTTTGCTTTACTTTCTAATAATTTGCAATACCCTAATTGATTATGTGTTGTATCATAGAAATAGAATGTTTTTTCTAGGTTCATAAATTTTGTTTTTCATATTTTGTTTTGCTTTGCATCCTTAATATCTAGCATAGTACCAGTCACACAATAGGCACTTAATAAATTTTAGCTAAATTAAATGGAACGGGAGAGACAGATGGAATATCCAGGTGCTTCACTATTAACATGGAATGCCAAAAGCAAAATAATATGAATATCTGATGTATATTGGCTAAATAGTTCATGGAAGATCTATGGAAGGATATGGAAAAGGATCACACAGAATAAGTAGCTTTGGATTGTCTGTCATCTATGTATAATGATGAAGCAAAGATACCCAAATTAATATAATAACCACTATTCATATGGGTTTAAGATTAGCAAAACACTTTACATGTGTTATCTTTTTGGAGTCACAACAACCACATGAAGTAAATAACATAATTACTATGTTATAGATGATATTGAGAATCACAGAGATTAACTGACTTGTCCATGATCATACAGCTGAATAGTTATGGAATCAGGATTTGAAATTGAAGGTACCTTACTCCCAATCAAGTAATCCATAGATCATTATGCCATGATGTCTCAGGAGGTCAAAGAGGTGTAAAAAACATTGTGCTAAGCATTAGCATCATTGTGAGAAAGCTTTTTGTAGAAACAAGTTTGTGAAAACTCCTGAAAAGGCTTAGTCCTGTTCCAGAATTATGATAGAGGTGAAAGCAGTTAGATGGCACAGTGGTTACAGCACCATGCCTGATATCTGAAACACCTGAGTATAAATTCAGCCTCAGACACTTACTGTGTGACCCTAGGAAAGTCAATTAAACCTGTTTGTCTCAGTTTCCCTGTTGGTAAAATGAGCTGGAGAAGCAAATGGCAAACTACTTCAGTATCTTTGCCAGAAAACCAAAACCAAAACCAAATGAGGTCACAAAAAGCCAAACACAACTTGAATGAATGACAAAACAACATTATTTATTATTATTATTATTATTATTATTATTATTATTTGCGGGGCAATGAGTATTGTATGACTTGCCCACGGTTAAGTGTCTGAGGCTGGATTTGAACTCAGGTCCTCCTGAATCCAGGGTTGGTGTTCCATCCATTGTGCCACCTAGCTGCCCCAACGACAATGTTATTTACTAAAAAATGGTTACCTTCAAAAGAATAGGACAGAGGAAGCATGGTTAAACAGTGATTTGAAAAAAAGATCTCAAAGTAATGATCCCTAAATGGACCACATGATTAAAATGAATCAGGAGTGTGACTTAGTAGCCCGAAATGCTAATATGTTCTTGTATTAAAAGAGGCTTGATTTCTAGGAATAAGGAGGTGGTAGTTATTCTATACTGTGCCATGATCAAACCACATCCAAAATATTATGTTCCATTCCTGGGTACCTCTTTTTCAGAAGCATATTGATAAATTCAATGAGAATCATAAGGCTGTTGAAGGGCTTGAGTCCATATCATATAATTAACAGAAGGAATTAGAAGTTTTTAAAAGGGGGAGAAAAATCCACAGGGAATATATTACTCTTTAAGTATTTGGCAGGCTACCATGCAAGTCATACTAATGATGTCATTGGTTCTCTTGGTAAAAGAATGATCAACAACAACAACAACAATGTAGAAGAAGATTCAATGTTCTTTTGTTTGAACCCAGAAGACTAGACTAGAAGCTATGAAGAAGTTATAGAAATGCAAATTTAAGCTTTGATATAGGGGGAAAAACAAAAACAAAGAAACAGCCAAAATAAAACTCCTAACAAAACTGGGGGAAAAGTAGAATAGGTTGCATTGAGGCATAGTGAGTTCCTTGTCTTTGGAGGATTCCAGCCAAAGGCTAGAATCTCACTCATTGGCTGTGTTATAGCAGGGATTTCTATGATAAGGACTAAATGATTGCAGAGCTCCCTTCCAAATCTCAAATTCTGTGAATCTGCTATTCCGTGACCAATTTCTGTCAAGATAAAAATCAAGTGTGGCTTATCATTATGGCATTGGTATTCACCTTAAGGGAAAACATGTTAATTAATTGCCTCATTCTCTAAAGATCATATTTGTGGGACCCTTTGTGGTCTACAAAATGCTTTCATGGAAACAGTCCTGCAATGACTATCGAGTATAATTGTCCTCATTTTACTAATGAGAAAAAAAGCTACATGGTGTAAAAGGATCTTTTAGAAGATCTCATAGCCAGCAAGTAGGAAAGTTAAGACTAGGTCACAAATGTGTTTGAGTACAGTTGTGTTCATTGCTTTTGAACAAAGAAGAAATGCATAAGGATGTGATCTAAGTAAAGAAATGTGGACCCATATTCCTTTCTGAGAATTGTCTGAGAAAAAAAAAATCATCTGTTGAATAAAGGGCAGCATACTTTGGATTCTATGAACCTCTACCAAAAATGTGCTTTGTGAGCATAAAACATGATAGAACCGATTTAAAACAAGAAACTTAGACAGAACTATTACTGTATTTGGTATTCATAATTTCCTCCAAAATCACCCAATACTTCAAGTTAGGCAAAAAAAAATACATTTTTCTAACATTTTCAAGGAAAATTTCCCTTTTATTTTCAGGTTCATTGGATTTTTCATAATCTATGCCAAGATAATTTGAAAATATTTCTCTATTTCCTAATGCTGGAATACAGAATGCCTTGAATCATAATTGCTCTGTTCAGACATTTTGCACTGAATTTCTATTGCTTTTATAATGTTAATTTCCTCCTTATAGTTCTCTAGCCTAGTATTTATTGTTTCTGTTTTCATAGGATTTGTATAATGAAAGTCTCATAGTATATTAGAAAGGAAGACTGGACTAGGAATCAGAAGACCTGGGTTCTAGGCCAATAACTACCACTTACTGGTACAGTAGCTTGGAACCAGGTAGATTTTGAACCAGTCTGGTACTTAGCATGATCTTGGACCAGTCAGTTCTTTCTCATCAGTAAACTGGGAAAAATAATAACACCTACTCCATAGGGTTCTTATGAGTATCAAATCAAGAGAAAGCATATAAAAGGTTTGTAAAATTTAAAACACCTTATAAATATGAATTATAATTATCATATGACTTTGAACAAATTACTTCACCTCTCTGACCTAAGTTCCCTTTTTGCTAAAATGGAGGAAACAGATCATCTTTGTGATCCATTCAAATGCTAAATTTCCATGACTCTAAGATGTTCAAAGTCTCACTAGCTACCATTCAAAAGAAACAGAGGAGACTGTACTTGGGAGATATGTAAGCAACATCAACAATATTATAGAGGAAGAGTGGATGGTTACCTGTGCCATGGATTTGAGAGATGCCTCAAATCCTGTATTAAAATGTATTAAAATCCTTAAAATGTATTTTCTACTTAAAATATATTAGCCTACTATTTAGCATATTCAGAGAATAGATCATTAAGGTGACAGGGTCCAATACAGACCTTCAATATTGAAGTACCTACTGTGCATAAGACACTCTAAAAGTATATCATATTATGCATAGTAGCATGCCATATGCCTGATTTAAATTTAACAAAAGTGAAAAATTTACTTCCAATTAAAACAATCTTTCTTTCTGTGTGTATGTGTATGTATGTATATGCATATACATATGTACATAAATATATACACATATACATATATAATTTATGCATACATCTATATGTGTATGCATATACATACCATTTGTTTAAAGGAAGCTAAAGGTCATTTAATTGAAAAAAACTTTCATTCTACTCTTTGAAATGAGATTTAAAATGCAGAATGCCTGAAAGAGGGAACATTAGTGATCTACTTATATTGTGCATCCAAGAAAAGGGAAGAGGAAGATATGCTAAAGAGATAGGAAAAATAGTCAGGAGGTTTCTAATACAAACAAACCTTTTCCTAAGTTTTTATTAAGACCATCATGATTACCTTGGCATGCATTAGATAATATTCTACTTCGTTAGATCTAATTGATTTGGTAACATGCTCTTGGGATTCTAAGAGATAATATGAAGGATAGGATAAAGTCATTGTCAGGTCAATCAAAAAAATTTATTAAGCAGTTACCATGTGCCCGGAACAGTGCTAAGTGATGGGGGTGCAAAGAAAAGCAAAAGATAGGCTCATGGAAATACACACATATACACACATGCAGAACACACATACACACAATTATTCCCATTAGATTGGGGGTTCTTTAATTTTTCTATGTTATGGAACATGTTGGCAGTCTGGGAAAACCTAGGGATCTATTCTCAGAACTATGTTTATTACCTACTATATTCATAATAAAAGAAAATGTTAAATTTTAGTTAGAGATGAATGAAAATAAAGATGTCATTTTTTCTCAATCTAGATCCATGGTCTCTCTGATCCCCCTTGGGGATCTACAGACCCCAGAATTCCTGCAAGAGATTTTGCTACTGAATGAGGTACTGATGAGGCCCTATACAATTAGAAGGGGAAAATCAATACTGAAGTTTTCCTGTAAACATTCTCCAGAGTTAGGTGGATTTTGCAGCTGAACCTTTTATGACAAAATTCTCATGAGCATTGCTGGATCATCTGCAGAATTTTGGCAGTAAAGATAGAGCCTTACTAAGTTTGCAATCACTTTCCAGCTCTGTAGAACAAAGTGATAGGGAAGCATCTGGAAAGAACAGTCAATTGCTTGTAATTTGGTAATTGAGCAGGTGACTTAGAATTTCTCTGCTTTGTGAGTCATGCAACTTTCATTCATTCAAAATGAAACATAAATCTTACTTTGGAAGATGTTTCATTTCCTGCTTGTTTTTTGTTCCATATGTATGATAATATATTTATATGTTTCCATATTTGTAGGACTATATATTTATGGGTGTGTTATGTATATGTATATGATGTATAAATATATGCAAATGTATACACATATACATACGCATATGTTTGTGTATATGTATATATACATGTGTGTGCATGTGCATATGTGTGCATATACACATACCTACATATATGTATATGTATGTATATACACATGCATATCCAATCTGAATGGAGAGTCCATATATGTGAGTATTATATGAATATATGTATATATCTGTTAATTAGATAGAGATGCTAGATAGATGCTAGATAGATAGACAGATAGATAGATAGATGCTAGATAGATAGACAGACTAGATAGATAGATAGACAGACAGACAGACAGATAATATATATCCTCACCAAATAGTAAAAGCAGATTGCTTCAAGGCTCATGGAAAGAATATTTTTTTTTTATCTGAGTAAAAGAAATTGAAATCTGGGGCAATTTTTGGGAAATCTACTTTTATACATGGCTAATTTTATGCAATAACCTTACCATTCATCAAAATAATTTTCTAATGCCTCATCATTGTTGGAGATAGTGCTTTTGAAGATTTTGTCAGTGGTATATGTATGAAAGATCCTATTAAATTGGAAAGCTTGTGAATACAGGTTTATCAATAGAGAGTATGTCAATTTACCAAGGACTGCCTTTCTTTAATTTGAAGATACTAATTTCTAGATGGTTACCTACCAGGTACTATTTATTTTTGGTCAAGCCATTAATGAAATCATCTATTAAAAATAAGAAAGACTGTGATCAAGGTTGATAGATAGAAAATCCACATGTACAAAATCATAGATCTTTTAAATATTTATGTAGATATAATTTTACTGAAAATATAGCTAAATGGTATTCAGTCCTTTATGCTTGATCAAATATTACTACATTAACCCTAAAATGTAGGTATTGCAATTTTTAGCATTACCATTATACAGATGAAGAAAATTAGGCCTTCTGGGTCTCAAGCTTAAATAGCCTGCCTTAGATCACAAAAGTACTTTTGATGACAAGAGAGGATATTAAACTGTAGATGTGGTCAAAATATTCACTGAGAATGGCTTGAATCCCTATATATAAACTCATAAAAAAACTCATGACACAGAGATGATAACTATTGATTCTTTTATTTAACTAACATTTATTAAATAACTACTGCAGGCAGCCTACTGTTCAAAGTATGGGAGAAATATAAAGTTTAAATGAGACGCAATCACTGCCTAAAAGAAGTTTGTAGTTTAGAAGTAGGATAAGATAGAAATACAGATCACTCCAATACCTTATGGTAATAATAAATTAATAGGCTCAAGATAGAAAGTTGCAAGGAATTTTAGAGGTCATCTTGTCTAATCTCCTTACTTTATATTTAGTTAACTAAGGGTCGAAGAAGTTAAGTGACTTTACCAAAGTAATACCTAAGCACAAGATATAGAAATATTTCATGGTAGTAAGCATTACTTAGACCTGAGATTTTCATGATATGTGAGCAGACATTCAAAGAAAATAATTTATGTCAAAAAAAAAGAATTAAAAGCCAAGAAAATACTGGATGTCTAAATTACTCAGAGAAAAGTCCCGTTTTTCATAAATATGGTATATGGGGAAGGAAATAATGGGATATGAGGCTAGAAAGGCAAATAAATGCCAGTTTTGGAATGGACTTTGAATACCAGGAAAAGAAATTGGACTTAACTTACCAGGAAAAAAAGTGTTATTAAAAGTTCTTGAGCAGAGAAATTACATGTAAGAAAGATTATATAGTTTATTGAACCCTTGATCTATCAATGAACATATTGAATATTGAATCTTGCTAATTGAAGCCTTATTTCTTTTTGATAAATTGATCACCACTTTAAGTATCTGTTACTGTTATACTAGAGAATTCATGTATAAGATGATGTGGTTTACTTGCTAAAAGAAGATAATGTAATAATGTCTAATATAATTAGCTATTTACATTCATTTATCATTTAGATATCACTATATTCTGGGTATGGTTTGGAATTATTGTACAGATTACTAGTATATCCTCAGTTGTGCAACATAACACGCATTTTTATCATCATCCTGTCTTTGGTGAAATTAATATGAGATTTATGAAGTATGGAAACTTATCATTTCAGAAACATAACTGACTCTTACAGTAAGCTTGATGCAGGCCCTGGAGAGAATATGTGTGCAACAAGAGGAGAGATGGGTACAAGTAAGTCTATGGTTTGCTTATGATGGCGACTATGTAGACCAATCCAGTTCCTTCCTCTCTCCTTCCTAAAATAACCTAATTTAACTGAACTTGTTTTCTTTTTGTCTCACTCAGTCTAATCACCTGTGGCCTAGCACAATCACTGGCTGTCTCAAAACCATGAGATATGGTATGATAATCTTTCCATAACATTTTTCAGGTGTTGTGAACACATACTAAATTTGGCTTTGATCCAGACACATGGTGGTAAGAAGTGTTATAGATTGCTTAACTACCTCATGTAATTGAATGTATTAATTTGATCATTGACAATGCTATGATTTAATAAAAATCCAGCAATTCAAGCAGTTAAAGAAGAGAATCCAGCTTTCCAGATCAGAATCCATAATCCAGTTTTCCAGTCCAGAGTCCAGAGCCCAGTTTTCCAGACCAGAGTCCAGTTTCCTCCTGATGACATCTTACCACTCCAAGAAGACAAAAAAACTTTATGTGAACAGTTTTGTTGATCTTGCTTTCTCCTTCTGTCTTTATATACTTGCAGAGGCCCTTCCTCTGCAAGACCAATGTCAAAGCCTCATGTCTATGAGGGACCGCCCCTTGGACAAAACTTTTCTCTCTCCCTTTTCTGTATTGTTATTTACATATTGTTTGTTAGTATAGGGTGTGTTTCATCAAGGAACACCCTGTTCCTAGAAGAAACAAAGGGGGGAAACTGTCAAGATAATGGAATGTGATAGATGAGATTTGGCAGATATTCAGGAGCCCACCTGAGTGGATTACTGGCTGACTTGACTGGATTAATAGTTGACTAGATTCTAAGCACATCTGGCTGGTACTTGAGAGTACTTAAGAAAGCATGGTTCTCAGAATCTAAAAAAACTTTGAACTTCGGACACAATCAACCAACCAGCTTGAAGAACCTTCCCATTCTGGGAGGGGACAGGAAGGAGGAAAGGGGAACCTGCTCAAAGAGGGCTGTCTTTTTGGTTCCTGACTTGGTGGTGATGGCAGGGAAAGACAGAGAGGAGCTGAAGAAAGGTAGGATTGCGAGGCTGTAAGAATTCTGTTCTCAAACTTTCTCTTTCTATATTTCAATAAAACCTTAAAAATCTAAACTCGTTTTATAAGTGATTTTAGTCAGTTTTCCCCAAAACTGGGGGAACAGATTAGAACCCACATCTAGAATTTTAAATTACACATTATAAAGTACATTCTAGCAATATAGAATGGAAATGTCATCATGTACCAAAAGATAAATTATTCAATAATTGTGTAACTTGTGCATCCAATTAGCAGAATCAAACATGCAAAATTATAGGTGAGCCGATGAACAAGTAGAGTTGTCATAATTATGTTACTAATTTATTCTGATAATGTTATATTCCATGATTCAGTTTCTTTGTCTATATAATGAAGATAGACACACTTGCTCTCTGATTCTTTCAGAGCAGTGGAAGTATTTAAGAGTTTAAGTCTTAAACTCTTAAGTCTTCTGGAAGTAATATATGTAGTCATGTTTGTTAAATTAGAACTCAGAGATTGTTTTCTTTCTATTGAATCTCAAACAAAATATTGCTCTTGGAAGGAAAGGTGTGGTGATGTGATTTAAAATTTCATCACATGTTAAATCTTGGAATGGTAATACTTGGAAAGAAGCCTCAAAGTAATCAATGCACAGCCAAGGTGAAGCTGGTCTTTTCATACCTCAGAAGGAAAGAAAATCTCTAAGTCATTTGAAAGTAAATTATTATATACTCTGTGTGATATTTGGTACAAATGAAAATTATTACACTGAGAGGCAAATATGGATGTGGATAGCATTTTCCTTTATAAGTCCCTTGTACTTATCTTGGATCATTGTGTTGCCTTAGAAGAGCTGAGTTATTCATTGTTGATTTTCACACAATGTTGTTGATACTGTGCACAATGTTTTCCTAGTTTAGCTCATTTTACTTTGCATCAATTCATATAAGTCTTTCCAGGTTATTCTGAAATCTGCCTCTTTATCATTTATTATAGCATAATAGTATTCCATTATAATCATATGCCACAGCTTGTTAAGCCATTCCCTAATTGATGGGTATCCCCTCAATTTCCAATCATTTTCTACCATGAAAATGGCTGCTATAAATATTTTTTTCCACATGAATGTTCTTTTCTCTTTTTATGATCTCTTTGGAATACAGACCTAATAGTGACATTGCTGGATCAAAGGGTGTGCACAGTTTGATTGCCCTTTGGACATAATTGCAAATTGTTCCACAAAATGGTTTGATCAGTTCACAATTCCACAAACAGTGTATTAGTGTCACAATCTTCCCAAATCCTCTCCAACATTGTAATTTTCCTTTTTTGTCATATTAGACAATTAGATAAATATTAGGTGGGACCTCAGAGTTGTTTTAATTTGCATTTCTCTGATCAAAAGTGATTTAGAGCACTTCTTCATATGCTTATAGATAGCTTTGATTTATTCATCTGAAAACTGCTTGTTTATATCCTTTGACCATGTATCAATTGGGGAATGCTTCTATTCCCATAAATTTGACTCAGTTTTCTATATATTTTAGAAATGAGGCCTTTATCAGAAAGTAACTATAAAGATTCTTTTTCCAGATTTCTGCTTTCCTTCTAATCTTAGTTGCATTGGTTTTGTTTATGCAAAAGTTGTTTGTTTGTTTTTTTTTTTAATTTAATTTTAATTGAATCAAAATTATCTATTTTACACTTCGTAAAGCTCTCCATCTCTTGTTTGGTCATGAATTCTTCCTATCCCTTATTCTTCTAATTTGCCCATATTGTCACCCATTATTTCCAAATCACCCATTTTGACCTTATCTTGGTATATGGTATGTGTTGTTAGTCTTTTCCTAGTTTGTGTCTTATTGCTTTCCAATTTTACCAGCAATTTTTGTCAAATAGTTCTTATCTCAAAAGCTGGGTTCTTGGGGTTTATCAGGCACTGTCTGATAAACCCCAAGAACCCAGCTTTTGAGATAAGAACTATTTCTAAGTTAATTTTTGGTTGAATTTATCAGGTTCTGAGAGAAGAGAGTTGAGACTGTCTATTTCTTCCTGTAATTCACTTAACTTATCCTTTAATAGTTTGGATGTTATACCACTTAGTGCATGGATGTTTAGTATTGATATTTCATCATTGTCCATGGTACTTATAGTAAGATGTAGTTCACATCCTTCTCTCTCTCTCTCTCTCTCTCTCTCTCTCTCTCTCTCTCTCTCTCTCTCTCTCTTTTTTTGCAGGGCAATGGGGGTTAAGTGACTTGCCCACGGTCACATAGCTAGTAAGTGTCAAGTGTCTGAGGCCGGATTTGAACTCAGGTACTCCTGAATCCAGGGCCAGTGCTTTATCCACTGTGCCATCTAGCTGCCCCCACTTCTCTCTTTTATTTAGGTCTATTTTTACTTTTACTTTGTCTGAGATCAGGACTGCTACCATATTATTTTTTAGTTCAGCTGAAGTTTAATAGAATCTGCTCTAACCTCTTATCTTTACTCAGTGTGTGTGTGTCTCTCTGCTTCAAGTGTGTTTCTTGTAAATAACATTGTAGATTTCTGGTTCTTGATCTACTTTGCTCTCTGCTTCTGTTTTATGGGAGAGTTCATCTCATTAATGTTCATAGTTATGATTACTAAGTGCATTTCCCTCCATCGCTGGGAAGAGAAAATAGGCATTGAAAGATGTTGTCCTTTTACTGATGGTTTTCAGGTAGTCCAATGATTCTGACATTGTCTCTCCTGGAACTATTTTCAAGATAAGTTGTTTTTCTCATGAGGCATTTTATACTTTCTTCTATTTTTTCTTTCTTTTGAATTTATTTATATACATTCTTGATGTCTCAGAGTCATTAGCTTCCACTTGCCCAATGCTAACTTTTAAGGAGTTGTTTTCCTGAATTTGACTTTGTACTTTCTTTTCTGTAAGTCAAATTGTACTTTTTAAGGAATTGTTTTCTTCACTGGGTTTTTGGATCTCCTTTTCCATTTGACCACTTCTACTTTTGAAGCAGCTGTTTTCTTTTTTCAAGCTGTTGACTCTTTTTTCATAATTCACTTGTATATGACTCTCATTTCTTTTCCCAGTTTTGCTTCTACCTCTTTTAAGTTCCTTTTTGAGTTATTCCATGAGTTCTTTCTGGACTTGAGACCACTTCTCATTTTGCTTTGGCTTTGCCAATCGGTGTTTGACATTGTTGTCTTCTTCTAAGTTTGTGTCTTTATCTTCCCTGTTATCATAATAACTTTCTATGGTCAGATTTTGTTGTTGTTGTTTTGCTTATCTTTTTTGGCCTTTCTCCTTTCTTTTAAATTTGAGCTCTGCTCCTATGTGGGAGGGATACTATTTCATGCTTCTTATCTCAGTGGCTACAGGCCCTGGTTTTTTTTTGTTTGTTTTTGTTTTGTTTTATTTTTTTGACCTGGTGCTACTCTGATGTTGCCATAAGACCTACTGGGTACCGTTGTGTCTGGTGCTATGATGATGGTGTTTGGTGGGGGATGGCTGGCACTGCTGGAAGCTGGAAGTATCTGTGAACTTATCTGATGCTGAGGTGGGGTCCTAGTGCATGTGTTGAGGCTAGTGGGGTATTTCTGCATTTCTTGGGGGATACTCTGATGCACATGGTTGTCTGGCCACTGCTGAGTGCCTATTTGCCCAGAGTTATGCTGAAGCACATGGCAGTTCTTAAAGCTGGAGGCTGCCCATTCCCCTGGCTATCCTGAGGCACATGGGGTTACTGGTGTTGGTATTCCCCTGCTCAACTGCACTGGAGCTCAGGATCTACCAGTGGTTTGTTGAGGTAGAGCTTGCTGCTGACTTGCTGGGCTGCTTCCTCACCTGAACTAAGCTCCTTTTTTTACCCAAGTGAGACAGACCTTTCTTGCTGATCTTTGAAGTTTCTCGGGCTCAAAGATTGTTTCACTCCATCTTTTTGCTGATTCTGCTATCGCAGGATTTGTTTTGTGGTGCTACTTGATGGTTGTTTGGAGGTTATTATGGGAAAATTATGGTAATTTACTGCTTATTCCACCATTTTGGCTCCAGTAAGTGTTTCTCATTTTTTTTTTAATGTGGACAATGTTGTTGTTCAATCATTTTTCAGTTGTGTCTGACTCTACAAGACTCCATTTGAGGTTTTCTTGGCAAAATACCAGAGTGGTTTGCCATTTCCTTCTCCAGCTCATTGTACATATGAAAAAACTTAGGCAAACAATGTTAACTGGCTAGCCCAGGGTCACACAGGTAGGTCTGAGGACAGATTTGAACTCAGAAAGATAAGTATCATTACCTTCAGTTCCAAGACTCTATCCACTGTGTCACCTAGCTTCCTAATTGGGACAATAATAGAACCTATTTCACAGGGTTGTTGTATAATGTCTTATTTTATTTTTATAACATTCCTGTGAAATAGCTACTTTTATTATAACATATGTATAAATACAGTAAAATGACATTTTCAGAATTCCCTATATCTTAGCAAGGAATATTACCTTTTTTTAAAAAATCAAATATGTCAAAGCTGACTACTTTTTTTTTCATGTATTCTGTGATCTCAAGAATTTTAGAAGCAAAGTAGTAACTCATACATAAACTCTACCTCCTCTACCTTGGTCAGATACCTAGACTATTCCTTGAACTAATTTAAAACACTAAATAATTTGGCACTTTAAATATGATGAAATATGTCAAAAGAATGTTGACACCAGGAAGGACTTTAGAGTACTAACTACATACACAATCTTCTCATTTTATAGTGAAAGAATCTAAGGTCCAGAGTGAGGTCATGACTATCTTTTTTTAGTAGAAATACCTATGTCTTTCGAAAGGCAACACAACATATTGACTAGATAGGAAACTGGCCTATGTAGGAAGACCTAGGCTCAAGTCTCACATTTGACAAATTAGTTGTGTTACCCTGGGCAGGTAACAACTTAATACTTAATACTTAAGTATTCCCTCTTGGGAACACTTTAATATTGGAGAGTTGCAAGGAAGCTACTGACCTACAATGGTATAGTTTTTTTTTTAATAGGAAATTTCTCTTTTGAATTAAATCGCAGATCCAATTTCTATTCCTATCAATTTTTTTGGTTACTGAAATGTAGTTATGACTACAAATATTTTACAGTGATATATTCCAGAGGAGGATATGTTGAAATTTTATTCAGAATCTTTGGGAATCATGATTTTAATGAGTTTAAAGCAAACCAAGCTGGTTTGCTTCACCTAAGGAAGTTAAATTAGGTCAATAATAATAATTGTTCAAGGTCATATATGTATTAATGACAGAAACAGAATTTGAATCCAACACCTCTGATTTTATATCAGTTATTTCTTCCATAATAACATGAAAACATTTCCCCAGGAGGAAGCCTTGGATGATTCTAGTAATTCATGCCAGAGACCAAATTGTGAAAAGAAAAACAACATATTATAACGATCATATAGGACCCTAGGCCTAAGTATTGGCCTTCAAATAATATTAGAATTGTAATCATGTTAAAGAGAGTGAAGTTTTCTCTAAATTAGGACTTGATTTAATCTATCTTGGTCTATGTTATTTCCTAACTTTAAAGAACTTCCTATAAGATATATTTCATATGGTTTCCACTGGGTTATCTGTTTACCCACTATAAAATGCCAATGATTTATCTTTAACAAATTGAAATTCAATAGAGATCAATCTAAAATTATTGATTAGATACATAAAAATTAAGTTTACAAGTATATTGTTGGAGAGTTCTAATTGGTCATGTTATTCTGAGAGGTGGGGAACATATCTAGATGTTTTAGAGGACTGAAAATTTAATATAAGCCAGTTTAATAATTAGAAGCTGGAAAAGGTCATATAATCTTCAGCTGCATTGAATGACCTCAGTTTCACAAATAGAAAGGTTGTAGGCTTTCCCTCCTTGCAGACTTCATGCAGAGAGCAGACAGCTAATTGGCAGATGTATTATTATGGATATTCATTTTTGTTTTTAGATTTGAGTAGCTATCCAATTAAATTTCTTCCAACTCTTGGATTCTATGATTCTCCCTTTTGTTTAATCCAAGTCTTCCATGTGATATCTGTCCTTAACAAAAAAAAGTATATGTGAACTTCATTTGTTATAACTGATATTGAAATCTGGTCGATGATCCTCATATGATTACAACCCCATTGAACATAAGAAATGACAGTTCCACACTTTCCCTCTTTATTTCTGTCCAAATAGTTGTCCCATCAAGCAATTACCCTTCCAGATAGTATTTTGCAGTATCTCATCCTTTCAATTTTAATCAGACATACTCTTCTCTAGATACTGTAAAGATGACTGATCTGCCTTCATGACTTTGGGTAGAACCTCCTCCCATCTTCCTTATTCATCATGGAATGCCATAAAAAGAATATGCATAGCATCATGCATTGGGTGTCTACACATTTCTGTCCTCTCAGTCATCTGCAGTCTGATACATAGATCATTTCAGGCAATGCTGTTACCCTAGCTTCTCTTCTCTAGGCTACAAAATTCCAGGGCTTTTATTCAATAGCCCCAAATCAACAGCTTAATTTCCTTTTCAACTCCCTCAATTATTTATTATAACCCTTGGGGATGTCCAGTGAAGAATCAAAGGAAATTGTAGTATTTTCTTGACCTTCCTCTAATTCTGATTCTTTTCAATGACTATCACTGGCAACATGTTTCTATATTACTTGTACTCTATTGTTAAGAGAGAGAGCATTGCATAGTAGGAAAAGCCTTATATTCAGAATTAGGAAAGAACTAGATATGAACTTGCTTCTGTCAATTATTATCAATGTATCCTCTCTGTACCCATTTCATCAATGATAAAATGGTGAAAATAATACTAGTATTTATCTCACAGGATTATTGCAAATCTTTTTTTTTTTTTTTAGGGCAATGAGGGTTAAGTGACTCGCCCAGGGTCACAAAGCTAATGTGTCAAGTGTCTGAGGTCGGATTTGAACTCAGGCCCTCCTGAATGCAGGGCTAGTGCTCTATCCACTGCACCACCTAGCTGCCCCCAATTGTTTCAAATCATAAAACAATATATAAATTTTAGTAATTATTCACTATTTCAAAGTATATCTTTTGCTTTTTATCCTAAAGTTTTGTCAACTAAACCTCATTTGGTAATATGTTTTTACCTCAGTTTGGGTGTTAAAAAAAAAAAAAAACTCTATCATTAAAAACACATTAAAATGAAAGTAGGATGATTACTGGGTCTTATAAAAATTCCCAGAGCAAATTCATGTTTGCTATATTGCAATGTTTTAATCTAAATTGTAAAAGTTAATATTTACATACTTTAAGTATTGCAAAGTAGTTCACATACAGTATTTCATTTGATCTACAAAGCGGAGCTTCTTAAACTTTTTCTACTGATGACCCCTCTTTGCCCCAGACATTTTTATGCAACCCCAGTTATGTAGGTATATAAAATAGGTATACATAACCTTTAACTGTTGCCAAGTCTTTACAACCCCTACATTCAGCTATGTAGCCCACAGTTTAAGAAGCTAGGATCTAGGTGTAGCTAGGTGGCGCAGTGGATAAACACTGGCCCTGGATTCAGGAGGAGCTGAATTCAAATCTGGCCTCAGACACTTGACACTTACTAGCTGTGTGACCCTGGGCAAATCACTTAACCCCCACTGTCCCACAAAACAAAAAAGAAGAAGAAGCTAGGATCTATAGCACAACCCCAAAAGGTAAATGCTGTTATTATTTTCCTTTTACAGATGAGAAAACTGAGGCTGTGTGACCCAGGATAAGTCATTTGACCTCTCTGAGCCTCACTTTTCTTACCTTCCTCAGACAAGATTTAAATTCATATCTTCTTGAATCTCATGCTGTCCATTGTATCCCAATATTTTAAATGTGATTATGGATATAATAAAGGCAAATTTATAATGCATTCAAATGCATAAACTAATTTAATTTAACTTCTTTACAACTATCTAATGTAGTTGCTTGGATCTTTTCAAAGACATAAAGGATTGACTGCTTTCCCTACTTTAAGTCAAGGTCACTCCTTAGTACCCTCTGCTGGAATCAAGTAGATTTTGCCATAATCTTAAAGAGTACCTGAGGTCTCCTTTTCCTTATGTCTAAAACTTTTTAAAGGCTTCCTTTATAAGTAAAGTGATTAAATTTGGTATTTATATAGAGCCTAATTATATATACAGAATCACACTGTAGAATATATTGTTATCACTGTGGATCAATGTTCAACGTAATCTAAGATGAAACAGAGAGAGAATATTTAAGCCTCTGAGGGGTAGAAAACAGGCCTATAGTTAGATAATGAACCTTTATTAAACATGTACTATGGACCAGACACTGTACTAATTTCTGGAAATACAAAACAAGGCAGAAAAAAGTCCCAACCCTTAAGGAGCTCACAAATAATGGTAGAAATCACATGTAAACAACTAAGAATTTTTAAAAATATACAGATAATTTGGGGAAAACTCAGAAGGAAAATGTAAGGAGGACTGGGGAAAACGTCCTACAAAAGATGGGACTTTTGCTGAGTCTTGAAGAAATCTAGGAAAACTAAAAGGTTGACAGTAGGGGGCATGAGGGACAGCCAGTGAAATTGCTTGGAACTGGAAAATGGATTATTTTGTGGGAGGAACAGTTAAGTGGCCAATGTCTCTGAATTAAAGAATATAAAGATGGGGGTTGGTTGGGAAGTGTAAGGTGTAAGAAGATAGGAAAAGTCAGAAGAAGCCAAGATGCAAAGTCTTTTAAAGCCAAGCAGAGGAATTTATATTTAATTCTAAAGGTTAATATGGAAGCATTGGAGTTTATTGAGTGGGGAGGAAAGTGACAAAGTAAAATGTTTGCTTTGGGATGGATTGGAGTGAGGAGAAACCTAAGGTAACTGAGCATTTCCAAATATAATGTATTATTTGATTAAAAATATCTCCATCTTTTGTATTGCTTTTCAATGTGATATGCAATAAAATAGCTAGGTAAAGCAAAGTTAGCTCAGAGTCCAGAAATAGGAATCAAGATGCATTTGTAACTAAAAGCAACTCCCCCAAAAGGAAGACAGAAAGTGCTTGATCTGATGTTTGTATTTCAGTTATTTACTTCATAGATTGAAAAATCACAAAATTTTAGAGCTAAAACTTTGAGAATATCTAACTCAGCATCCTAATTTTACAGAAGAAGCCAATGCCTTAAAAGTACAAATATAACCAGAATTCCAACTTAATAGTTTTTGCAAAATTCCACAAAGATTTTCTCTTTTTATAAACAAGTATTTTAGAATTTTGTTTCCCCAATTACATGTAAAAACAATTTTAACACTTTTTAACAATTGTAAAACTTTGTGTTCTAATTTCTCTTCCTCCCTCCCTCTCCACTTGCCTCCTTAAGAACTTAAGCAATCCAATATAAGTTATACATGTGTAGTCATGCAAAACATTTCCATATTAGTCAGGTTGTGAAAGAAACCAGGTTAAAAAAAAACTTAAGAAAAAGAAAGTAAAAAACTGTGCTTCGATCTGTATTCAGACACCATCAGTTCTTTCTCTGGAGATGGATCACATTTTTGATAAGTTCTTCAGAGTTGTATTGGATCATTGTATTGCTGAGAATAGCTAATTCATTCACAACTGATCATCATACAATATTACTGTTACTTTGTGTACAGTACATTTCACTTTTAATCAGGTCATCTAAGTCTTTCCAGGTTTTTATGAGAGCATTCTGCTTATGATTTCTTATAGCACAATAGTGTTCCATCATAATCTCATCACACAATTTCTTCAATCATTCCCCAATTGATGGGCCTGTCCTCAATTTCAAATTCTTTGCACCAGAAAATGGCTACCATAAATATTTTTTGTACATATAAGTCCTTTAACTTTTTGTTTTTTAATCTCTTTTTGGATAGTGACCTAGTAGTGGTATTACTAGGTCAAAGAGTATGCATGATTTTATAGCCATTTGACCATAGTTCCAAATTGCTGTACAGAATGTTTGAATCAGTTTGCAGCTCCGACATTGCATTAATGTTTCATTTTCCCCATATCCCCTACAACATTTGTCAATTTCCTCTGTTGTCCTGTTATCCAATCTAATAGGTATGAGGTAGTACCCCAGAACTGTTTTGACTTGCATCATTCTAATCAATAGTGAGTTAGAGCTTTTTTTGTTTTGAATATGGCTATGGATAGCTTTGATGATTTCATCTGAAAATTCTTCATATCTATTGATCATTTATCATTTGGGGAAGGGCTCATATTTTAATAAAACTTACTCAGTTATCTATGTGTTTAGGAAATGAGGCCTTTGTTTTGTTTTGTTTTGTTTTGTTTTGCAGGGCAATGAGGATTAATTGACTTGCCTAAGGTCACACAGCTAGTAAGCGTCAAGTGTCTGAGACCAGATTTGAAATCAGGTCCTCCTGAATCCAAGGCCGGTTCTTTATCCACTGAGCCACCTAGCTGCCCTGAAACGAGGCCTTTGTTAGAAAAACTTCAATTTTTTTCCTAATTACTATTGCTAGTTGCATTTACCCCCATCCTATCCCTGTCATTTATCCTATTCTCTATCACATTTTACCCTTTCCTTCCTCAAAAGTGTTTTGCTTCTGACTACCCCCTCCCCCAATCTGTCCTTCCTTCTATCATCTCCCCCACTTTATTCCCTTCCTACTTCCCAGCAGAGAAAGATCACTATGTCCAATTGAGTGTATATGTTATTACCTCTTTGAGCCAATTCTGATAAGAATAAGGTTCACTTGTTTCCCAGCACCTCCCCCATCTTCCCTTCCACTGTATAAACTTTTTCTTGCTTCTTTTATGTGAGATACTTTACCTGTTCTACCTTTCCCTTTCCCTTTCTCTCAATTCATTCCTCTCTCACCCCTTAATTTTATTTTTTAAAGATATTATCCCTTCATATTCAACTCACACCAGTGCCTTCTGTCTAAATATACTCCATCCATCTACCCTAATAATGAGAAAATTCTAATGAGCTACAAGTATCATCTTCCAATGTAGAAATGTAAGCATTTTAAACTTTTAAAATCCCTTATTATTTTTTCCATTTATCTTTTTATACTTCTCTCAAGTCTTGTATTTAAAAGTCAAATTTTCTATTCAGCTCATATATTTTCACCAAAAATGCCTGAAAGTCCTCTCTTTCATTGAATTCCCATTTCCCTCCTGAAGGATTATACTCAGTTTTGCTGGTTAGGTGATTTTTGGTTGTAATCCCAGCTACAAGTCTTCCTATCCTTTAATGTAGAAACTGCTAAATCTTGTGTTATACTGACTGTTGCTCCATAATACTTGAAGGGTTTCTTTCTAGCTGTTCACACTATTTTCTCTTTGACCTGGGAGCTCTGAAATTTGGCTATAATATCCTGGGAGTTTTTATTTTAGGATCTCTTTCAGGAGATAATTGGTAGATTCATTCAATTTCTATTTTACCTTCTGTTTCTAGAATACCAGGACAATTTTGCCTGACAATTTCTTGGAAGATGATGTGTAGGCTCTTTTTATTTGATCATGGCTTTCAGGTAGTCCAATAATTTTTTAAATTATTTCTCCTAGATCTCTTTTCCAAGTCATTTGTTTTTCCAATTATATATTTAACATTGCCTTTTTACATTCTTTTGGTTGTGCTTTATTGTTTCTTGATTTCTCATAAATTCATTAGCTTCCATTTCCTCAATCCTAAATTTAAAGAGTAATTTTCTTCAGAGAATCTTTGTACCTCCTTTTCAATTTGGCCAATTTGACTTTTCAAGGCATTATTTTCCTCATTGGTGTTTTTTATCTTTTACCATTTGGCCTAGTCTGTTTTTTGTTTGTTTGTTTTTTCATTTGTTTAGTTTTAGTTTTAGTTTTTTGGTGAGGCAATTGGGGTTAAGTGACTTGCCCAGGGTCACACAGCTAGTAAGTGTTAAGTGAGGCCAGATTTGAACTAAGGTCCTCCTGAATCCAGGGCTGGTGCTCTGTCCACTATGCCACCTAGCTGCCCCCAAGTCTGTTTGTTAAGCTGTTATTTTCTTCACTATTTTTTGTGTCTCCTTTACCAAGATGTTGACTTTTATTTTTCATTATTTCCTTCATCGCTCTTATTTCATTTTTTGGCCTGAGACTAATTCATATTTTTCTTTGAAGCTTTGGATGTAGGAGCTTTTATTTTGTTATCTTCTTCTAAGGATGTATTTTAATCTTCCTTGTCACCATAGAAACTTTCTATTGTCAGCTTTTTTTCCTGTTTTCTCATTTTTAACATTTTTTATCTATCTATCTATCTATCTATCTATCTATCTATCTATCTATCTATCTATCTATTTATTTATTTTTGCAGGGCAACAGGTGTTAAGTGACTTGCCCAGGATCACACAGCTAGTAAGTGTCAAGTGTCTGAGGCTGGATTTGAACTCAGGTCTTCCTGAATACAGGGCCAGTGCTTTATCCACTGCACCATCTAGCTGCTGTTTTCTCATTTTGCCCATGAATTTCCTGACTTTTAACTCTTTGTTAAAGTGGGGCACTCATCCCAGGAGGAGGGTGCACTGTCCCAAGCTTCAAGAGGTTTTTACAGCTGTTTTCAGAGATACCTAATGAGGTATGATTTAAGGAATTGTATGTTTACTACTTCCCTGTGCTCTGGTCTGTAAGTAACTCATTTAACCCCAATTGCCTCATGAAAAAAAAATCAATTAAAAACAAAATCAAAAACAAACAAACAAACAAAAAGTTACCAGGGCAGCTAGATGGCACAGTAAATAAAGCACTGGCCCTGCATTCAGGAGGACCTGAGTTCAAATCCAGCCTCAGACATATGACATCTACTAGTTGTGTGACCCTGGGCAAGTCACATAGCCCCTGTTGCCCAGGCAAAAAAAAAAAAAAGAAAGAAAGAAAAGAAAAGAAAAGAAAAGAAAAGAAAAGAAAAGAAAAGAAAAGAAAAGAAAAGAAAAGAAAAGAAAAGAAAAAAGAAAGAAAAAGAAAAAAATTACCAAAATAAAAAAGGGACCATTAAGAAAATTATTTCTAAAAGTACACAAAAGGAAAAAATAAAAGTCAAATTTCAATTGAAGAACTAATGGAGAAACAGTTTCAAAAGTCATGAGCTTGAACCTCACAAAGCTTCAATTACAGTCAAATCAATGAATTTGTAAGACTAAACTATAGCATTCTAAATAAACTGTGTATTGTAGAGGAGAGAGGAAGAAGATAGTTGCAAATGTGTGACATGCTCTACTAAAGTAAATGGTAAATGATGAAGGGAAATAACCCATGTAATATCTCAGGAAAAAGAGAACCTATAAGAGGTATGATGCCAAAGAATGGAATTGAAATGGGGTAAATAAAGGGAGAACTCTCAATTCAGTGGCAGGAGATGCTTCTACTGAGAAAGAACCCTATGAAGGAAGAAAGTCTATAATTGGAAATGAAGACCTTACAATGGGTATATTCTGTATGGATTTGGTTCTTAGAGAATACTACATCTAAGAAAGTGTTCATGCCTTTCTACACTAGAGTTCAGGGGTCCAGAGAGACTTCATGGCAAATGGGGGAAAGGGGAAGGATAACAAATCACTAATAACTTTCACAATCAGGGACAAGAAAATTTCTACCATTAGGGCAATACTTCTATCCTCTCTATCTTTCAGAAGTTGCTACTTCTATGAGTGAGGCACAATTGAAAAGGGCATGGAATGGCCAAATTCAACAAACCAATAACAGACACTATTTAGAAGGAATTCAAAAGATGTGCCTTAAAAGCTGTAATTCCATGAGAAATACATAGAGCCATAAATCAAATAATGAACGCATAGACTAGATATAAACAAAAAAAATTAATTAGGGCACAATGGAAAGATTTTTTTTAAAAGGTTCAGGAAATTAAAAAAAAAACCTAACAAACAAGTTTGAAGGGGAGAATAAGGAAGATTTTACCTATTTAACTGAGGGGGGAAATGAGAAGAAAAATAGATATCAAAATTTTTTAAAAGAACAACAACAAAAAAGGAATTATCAAGTAAAACTTCAAAAATTGAGGGAGAAGTAATAAATGGGAGTGGAGGTTTAGGGTGAGAGAAAGATACTCAATGGGAATAGAGTTCCCTTAAAGTAAATTAACATAAAATAACTGAAGATACAAAGTACAGCCTTTACAGAGGAAGAAAGCAAAAACCCAACCTAATTTAATAAAAGATAATGAAATATTTTCTAAAGGAAGTAAGATACAAATCCAATATATTTCTCAGACATTGATACCATTATAAGTCCATACTTCTAATTCATGTTTGAATGTTGTCTGCAGGAGGACTCCTAAAAACCACCTAGGAAAATTCAATTTAATTTTGAAAGAAAAAAAATAGATAACTAGACATCTGACACATTTCTTGAGTATAATACATAATCTAGAGATCATTTCTTTTACTAAAATTTGAATGGAATTGATAGGTTTTTTTCCATTTAAAAAGTATCTTTAAATAAATAGGAAAGACAGTTAAATTCAATGAAGTTTTTCTAAAACTGATTTCAGAGATAGTGGAAAATTCCAGATCATGTTATATTGCTGCCTGAAGGTAGATTCCTGAAATCCCTTTATATAACATGTATTATGAACTTTAAGAACCAAGGAGAATAGTCAGTAATATAGAGTATAAGGTATGGTCCAAATTCTATTTAGCTTATTCCCATATATTCTGAAATTCTCCCAATTGCTAACATAAATCTATTCCCATTGTAGTTAATTCTTTTGATTAGAAAACAAGATATTTAAAAGTATATCAAAGTTCAATAAGGACAATGATAAAGCAGCCAATAGACGGATCCTGGTCATATTAGACTAATAGCTATAAAAGGGGACTCAACAAATAGAACTTTATGCCATATTAAAGATGAAATATGGAACTAGAAATCTAGTATCCTACAATAAAATAAATTAACTGGAAATGCACCTACTACATTCAATTTGAGTTAGAACTATTTTCAATCAAGAAGATAACTTTCTTTCAATTTATATAGAACATTTAAACTCAGAAGCAACTTCCTTAAATTCATTTGAATTCTATGACAACTTTGATCCAATAGCCAATTGAGTGTTTCAATTACCTACAATATTCTTTAGACAGCTTTTTTATATCCTTTTCCATTTGACTTTTCAAGCTGTTGAATTTTTTCCTCATGACTTTCCTGCATCGCTCTCATTTCTCTTTCCATTCATTCCTCCCTCTCGCTAAATCTTCCTTCTATCTCTCCTACTTTCCCTTCAAAGTCCCTTTTGAGAGCTTCCATGGCCTGAGACCAGTTCATATTTTTCTTGGAAGTTTTGGATGTAGGGGCCATGAGGTTGTTACCCTTTTCTGAGGGTGTACTTTGAATTTCCTTGTTGCTGAAGAAACTTTCTATATTTCTCAACTTTCTTTGCTTGTTCATCTTGCCGTCTTTTACTTGACTTTTAACTCCCCACTGGGGGGCCCTGCTTCTAAGCTATGCTACTGTCCCCAGCTTCAGAGGGTCCCAGGTGTTTTAGTTTGAGGGCGGACAGGTTTTTCTCTCACCTGGTCTGTTCTCTGGTCTTATGATAACCTCAATCCTATTTACTAAACCAGCAAAGTTTTCTGTGGTGTGGTTCTTTGCTTCAATGAGCCTGCACCCCTCCCCAACCTGGGCCTCCTACCACTCAGGATCTCTTCCTGGTTCCCCGCTGGGGAAGGACAGCCAAATTCTTCCCTAGGTCTCACTGACACCCCTGCACTTTCCCCCACAACCAGCCGTTCAGCCCTCTCACCAAACTGCAAGCTCAGTTCCAGAAGACACAAGTGCTGCAGCTTATTAGGAGGCTTGGGGGTTAAGTTCCTCTGGTGTGGCATGCTTGGGGTCTCTATTGGTGCGATCATGGGGTTGGACTTTACCAGGAGCTCTGCATGGCCCCCTTTAATCTGTCTATGTCTGGAAAATAATCTCAGCCCATATTTTTGTTTTTCTGATCCAGGGGTTCTTTTATTGCTATTTTTGGGGTAATTGTATCAGAAGCTCTATGCATTTAATGTCTTTCCTCTGCCAACTTGGCTCTACCTTTCCAGTTCCCAACAATTTTCTGGTGATAGGAAGAAGCCTAAAAACTCTTCAGGAAAAGCAGACTATAATCTGTAGCAATTTAGTCATATGATCAGTAATTCTAGGAATAAAATGCATGGTCTATCAAACAAATGAGCAAAACCTTCATTCTCATAAAGTTCTGAAACTTTTCTTCCAAAAAAAAAGACTCAATCTTCAGTTAACACCTGCTGTCTTAGCATTGGATTTGAAATAAGTTTTTCATTATAAAGCCCATTTGATTTTTTTTAAAAAAGCATCAACAGGGGTAGCTAGGTGGCTCAATGGATAGAGCAACAGCCCTGGATCCAGGAGGACCTGAGTTCAAATCCAGCCTCAGACACTTTACACTTACTAGCTGTGTGACCCTAGGCAAGTCACTTAACCCCAATTGCCTCACCAAAAAAAAAAAACAAAACAAAAAAAATCCCCAAAACATAAAAAGCATCAATAGACAGCAAATTAAGAAGGAAGCATATGTACTGGTTTTGAATTCTGCCTAGTCTGTCTATAACTCAAAGCACAGAGACTATGAATAGAGCTCAAAAACAACACAGAATTTTCTACCCATCATGATAACAAAAGTAAATTTTATTTGACCACATACCCCTGAGAAAGAGGTAGAAAGCTGAAGCAAGTTGGGCAGCAGGGATTGTCATGGTAAAACATATCACCAGTTCCTATTCCTGCTTGATAGACATATAGGTTAATGTGATTCTCAGACCAGGTTGGTTATAGAGAGATTAAGGAAAGCTTGAAGTATACACCCTGTCAAGTCAGGTCTACCTGGGCCTCACTATAATATCCAGCAGATTATATCCCAAGAAGAGTGTGTGTGTGTGTGTGTGTGTGTGTGTGTGTGTGTGTAAAAGAATTGGGGAAATTACACATAAGGCTTTTTTCTTTTTTCCTAGACTGAAGGCCAGTAAGAAGTTAAAAGTTTGATATCAGGCTTCAGTGAAATAATGTTTGCAAAGGAGTTTTAAAAGTCCTATTGCACTATATTAATGCTTACTTCCTGTAAAGTCTTTCTTCATTTGTTCATTATGGCTCAAAGTTGACCTTGAATATTCAAAGGCTACACCAATAGGACATAAACTCTGATGTAGTCTACCAAATTAAAAAGGTTTTGAGTATGGTCCCAGTGACATATTATATAACTGTCACAAAAGAAACAGTCTAGGTAATTTCAGAAAAGATCAATACCAGGTTGGTTCAGGGTGATAATTTTTTCATCCTAGATTTTCTGAAAAATCAAGTAATTCATATAGAGATAGGCCTGTGACTGTGAAGAGACCATCGATATAGAGGAAATCATGAAGTCTCTTAAAATTGATGAATTATATTGGATGAGGTACTATTGCACTTAAATGAAATATTTCCTTGGATAAGTATATCCTCTCTTATTGTTGTTATAACTCCCAACCCTGAATAGATCTGCAAATTCCTATTTTGTGGAAGTCATGTTATTGTTCTTAAAGAAACATGAAAATCTTTGAAAACTGCCTTTTTGGTATCCTATAGCAGCAACATGTCCATGTCACCTAAAATTCCCGGAGCATTAACTTGATTAAGAAGGAGGAGCAGAAGCAAAACAACTTTAACCGAAAATCACTGGATGCAGGAAGTCCCAATTCATTAGAACTCTATTTAGAACTGTCTGATTGAGCTGACTGTGCTGAGAATCTGATCTTGGGAAGCAAGAGGAGCCAAAGTTAGACATAACAGATGTTCTAGTCTACTCTCCATTCATGGGAAACTACACTTAGTGTAATTGTCTCTCACAATAAGTATGAGATCATTGTAGAACTCGTTGAGGAAAAAAAACCCAATAAAATAGAAGAGTAAAATACAGGGAAAAAATGCTTATGCAGTAGATGGATTTTAAATTTTTGTTGAGTTTTATAAGGGGAAAGTCATTCTCATTATTATAAAGTTGATGACTAGAATACCAACAGTACGTAACTGACATTTTAAACCTTAAAGATTTGTAAATTATATCTTTGATTTTTATGTGCTTTATTTGTGAAAGTTTCTGGAAGACTATTGTTATTAATGTAAAAGTGAAAAAGGGTAAAAATCAAGTTTACACAAACCAAGTTTACAACAAGGCAAATGGGCATATTTAAAGAAGCAATACAGTGTCAGGGAAGAGACCTGGCATTCATGTCAGACCATCCTGAATGATTCATTTGTCTCCTTGGTCAAATTCATTATTCAAAATAAGAAAATTTTTATTCAGTTGACGTATGTCAGAACAAAAAAACCACCAATGCCACTGGCAGGAAATATTTGTTAAGTACCATGGTTTTCAAATGTACATATTTTGTTGATGGACAAAGATTGCCTTGCTTTAACCCAAATTGGTAATAGAATATTCCTGACATTTTGCCTATGTCTTTTCAACTGAAGAACTTTATTCTTTACCATGTTGACACCTAAAAATGTTGTATGTAATAGTCAGTAATGATGCACATTTTGTGTGCCTTCTTTTTGTCCACAGTGCAAAAGTTTTTTGTCCTTTTTATGATCTGTCTTGGGTGTAGAAACATGAGGTAGAGTAAGGAGAACTAGCATAAACTTGCAAGCCTCCTACACAAGTGAATCCACATGACTAGAGACAAACTCTAGCTGATATTCTTCCTAGGGAGAAGGATAATGTACTGGTGGAGTAAAGAACTCATGTTTTAATCCCAACTCATTAATCAAGTGCTTGATCTAATATGATTTAATTAACATTTCTTTGGATCTCAATTGCAACCCTTGAGAATAGGTTGGAAAAGATTATCTTTAATGCTCGCTCTTTGAGCCGTAATATTCTATGCTTCTATCACTTGTTTCCTATTAGCCTCATTTTTACAAAATCACAGAATTGGAGAGTAGAAAGGGATTTCAGTAGCCATTTGGTTCCATTACTATTTAAAAGCAATCTATAACACTGGACAAGCAATCTTTCAACTTTGGCTCATAGAACTACAAGGAGGAGAAATACATCACCATTGAAGTGAATTCATTCAACTTTCATAAAGCACAAGTTTTTTGGGGGTTTTTAAGACCATTTTCTTTCCCCTAACATTAAGCCTAATGTTGCCTGTTTGTAGCTTGCAACCAATCATTCCTTATTCTTCCTTCTGGATTCAAAGAGAGCAAAACCAAACCCTTCCCCTCATGATACATATTCAAATACTTGAAAACAGTGATCATGTCCTCAATCCCCAAGTCTTTTTCCCCCCAGGTTAAAAAATATCCACTTCCTTCAGCCTAATTTCATATACCATAGACTCAAAGCCCTTCATGACTAGTTTCCTTCCTCTCAATATTCATCAATTTGTCATTATCCTTCTTATCACATGGTAACTAGAACTGAAAAAGTGAAGACAATTTCGAGATTATGTCTGATGAGAGCAGACCACTGTGGGATTTTCATCTCTTTATTCCTGAAAGAATATTACCTCATTTCTATACTCCAATGTAACCTTAGGTTATTTTACTTCCCTATCACACTGCAGACTCATATTTAAGTTAAAGTCCAGTAGAACCTCAGGATCTTCTGAAGAATAACTATTCTCTAATCATGTCTCAACAATTTTATTTTTGTGAAGATGATAATTTTTTTAAAAATCTAAATGTATGACTTTACAATCATCCCTGTTATAGTCTATTATATTAGGCCCCTCTTAATGCTCTAGACCAGAGGTTCTCAATGTGTAGTCCAGGGGCTTCTGATAGTACCCAAAACATTTTCATCATATCTATAAAGGCAAAACTACTTTCATACTAATATTAAAATACTTGAATTTCTAATGAATTTTAGAGAGGTCCTTGATAATTTTTAAGAGTACAAAGGTGGCACCCATTCCTATTAAAAACACCAGAGAGCATAGTAATAAATGGAGCTTACCTTAAAATGATGAGTAATATTTATCTAAAAACCATCAGCAAATCAGAAAAATCTGGAAAGATTTACATGAGCTGATGCAAAATGAAATATACTGTATACAAAACAACAGTAATATTGTAAGATGATCTCCTGTGAATGACTTAGTTATTTTCAGGAATGCAGTCATCCAAGACAACTCTGAAGGACTTATGAAAAATTCAGTCCATCTCTAGAGAAAGAAATGATGGTGTCTGAATATAATTGAAGTATAATTTTTTTGGTTCCTTTTAAAAAGATTTTTGTGTGTGTTTTCTTTCACAACCTGACTAATGGGGAAATGCTTTCCATGACTATGCATGTTCAATTTATATTGAAATGCTTGAGTTCTTATGAAGGAATGGGGAGGGATGGAGAAAAAGAATTTGGAACAACAAGTTTCAAAAATCAACATTAAAATTTGTTTTTACATGTAATTTGGGGGAGAAGTCTAAATAAATGGGAAAAAGTAAAATTAAATAAATAGATACATGATAGATGATAGATAGATAGATAGATAGATAGATAGATAGATAGATAGATAGATAGATAGATAGATAGATAGACAAAATAAAATAAAAACCATCAGCAAGCATTATCTGTAATGGGGATAAACTAGAAACCTTCACAAGACAATCAGGGATGAAGTAGGGATGACCATTATCACCTTTAATATTTTACTAGAAATGTTAGCTTTAGCAATAGGAAAAGAAAAAGAAATTAAAGAAATTAGAATAGGCAATGAAGAAAAAACTATCACTCTTCAGATGATGTGATAGTATACTTAAAAAAACCTAGAGAATCAAATAAAAAGCTACTTGAAATTATTGACAACTTTAGCAAAGTGGAAGAATAGAAAATAAACCCACATAAATCATCATCATTTCTATATATTACCAATAACATCCAGCAGCCACAGATAGAGAAATTCCATTTAAAACAACATGGGAGTCCACATGTGAAGATAAACCCATGAACTATATGAACATAACTATAAAACACTTTTCACACTAATAGCCATATCTAAACAATAGGAAAAATGTTAATTGCTCATGAGTAGACTGAACCAATATAATAAAAATTAAAATTCTACCTAAATTAATCTTTTTATCTAGTGCCATACCAATCAAACTATCAAAAATATTTTATGGAGCTAGAAAAAAATAAAATTCATCTGGAAAAACAAACTCAAGTATATCAAGGGAATCAATGAAAAAATGGGAAAGAGGGTTGTCCAGCAGTACCAGATCTCAAACTGTATTATAAAGCAGTAAGTCTCAAAACAATCTGGTACGGGCTAAGAAATAGAGTGGTGGATCAGTGGAATAGAATAGGCTGAGAAAACTAGAAAACAGTATGGCAGAAACTAGGTGTAGACCAACATTTCATACCATATACTAAAGTAAGGTCAAACAGGGTACATGATTTACACATAAAGGGTGATACCATAAGCAAATTAAGAAAGTATGGAATAGTTTTTTTCTGTCATATTTATGGACAGGGGAAGAATTTAGAACAAAAGAAGAGATAGAGAGCATTACAAAATGTAAAATAGATCATTTTTATTATTTGAAATTAAAATGCTTTTGCACAAGCAAAACCAATGTAACCACAATGTAACCACAGAAAACTGGGAAGGGTTTGTTTTTGCAATGAGTATAACTGATAAAGGCCTAATTTCTCAAATACATAGAGAACTGAGTCAAATTTATAGAAATACAAGTCATTATCCAGTTGATAAATGGTCAAAGGATATGACCATTTATATGGCAGTTTTAAGACAAATAAATCAAAGCTATCTATAATCATATAAAAAATGTTCTAAATCACTATTGATCAGAGAAATGCACATTAAAACAACTCTGAGGTACCACCTCACACCTATCAGAGAAGCAAATATGAAAAACACTGGAAAATGTTGGATGTTGGAGGGGATGTGGGAAAACTGGAATGCTAATCCACTGTTGGTGGAGTTGTGAACTGATACAAACATTCTGGAGAGCAATTTATAACTATGGCCAAATGGCCATAAAACTGGCATACCCTTTGATCCAGCAATGCCACTGCTAGGTTTATATCCCAAAGACATGTCCCAAAAGAAAAAAAAATAAATGTAAAAACAATATTTATAGCAGTTCTTTTTGTGGTGGCTAAGAACTGGAAATCAAAGGAATGTCCATCAATTGGGGAATGACTAAACAAGCTTTGGTATATGATTGTAATAATGTCTTATTGTAGTTTAAGAAATGACAATCAGAATGATTTGAGAAAGGCCTGGAAAGACTTATTTGAACTGATGTATTATGAAGTGAGCTGAACCAGGAGAACATTGTGCAGTGACAACAATATTGTGCAATGAAGAACTGTGAATGACTTAACTATTCTCAGAAATATAATGGTCCAAGACAATCCCAAAGGACTAATGATGAAGCATATTATCCACCTCCAAAGAAAGAATTGATATTGAATGAACACAGACTAAAGAATTTTATTTTTCACTTTCTTTCTTTCATTTTTTTCTTTTATTTGAGGTATCTTATACAAAATAACTATTACAGTGATGTTTTGCATAATTGCGCAGGTATGCTTATGGCTTCAGGAAGGGGAAAGAAAGGGTAAGAAGGAGGGATAGAATTTGGAACTAAAACTTCAAATAAAAATCTTTATTAAAATAAAAAAGACTATAAAGGGGTCTTGAGATCAAAAAGTTTTAGAACTACTGCTCTATAGTTGAGATTCTTTTGGATTCTGCCTCTGTCTTTTCTGTGTTACCTATGTCCCTCCTACCCCTATTCATTTCATATACAAACTTGAATATCAATGCCTTTTTCTAAGTTAATGAAAAAGCTCCACAGCATAAGGAAGAACACAAATCCTTTAGGTACAACCCTGGAGATCTCTTGCTATTTTAATAATAATTAATTATTTATAATTACTTTTAAGTCTATCCATCCAATCAATTATGAATCCATACACAGGGAGCTAGAGAAAGCAGTGAATATAGTGCTGGGTATTGAGTCAAGAAAATCTGAGTTCAAATCTGGTATCATTCATAAGCTTTGTAACCATTTGTTACCCTGTTACTTAACCTCTGTTTCCTTCAGTTTCCTTAACTATAAAATGATTATAATAACAGTGTCTATCTCCCAGAGTTGTTATGGTGATTAAATATCACCAAAAATTAGATAATATCTATAAACATCTAAACACCATGTACTTGGTAAGTTCTTTATAAATTCTTCTGTTCTTCCCTCCATCTCTTTCTATAAATGTATAATCCATACCACTATAATTTTTTTCTCCTAAGAATGGTGTGAGATTTTTTCAAATGCTTTGCTAAAACCTTGGTAATTATATCCATATAACCTTTCATGTACTAGTTTAGTAATACTATCAATAAAAGAATATGAAGGTAACCTGGCCTGACTTCTTTTTGATAAAGCCTCAGATTGACTCTGTAGTCATTACTTTTCTTTCTAGATGTTCACCAACTATCTCTTTAGTGACCTATTCCAGAATTTTCCCAGGAATTAAAATTAATCTAATTTACCTAAATTTTTCACACTCAGTTATTCTTTTTCAAGTGGGACATTTTACCTTATTCAATCTTTTGCTCTCCTTTTTTCTATATTTCAACCATCATTCACTGTAATTCAGCAATGACATTACCTAGTTTTTCCTTTTCAAGATACTTTCACTTTCTTCATCTATAAAATGAGATTATAGAAGATGACCTTTAGGTCTCTGAAGCTCTGATGTTCTATGAAGCTATCAATCTCTCTGACCCTCTGTTTCCTCACCTGAAAAAATGGGAATAAAAATGCTTATACTGTCTACCAATCTCAGAAGTTTGTTATGGAATCAGTGCTTTAGAAAGAAAAAAATGTTCTTTTTCTATAACAATGTTTCCTTAGAGCTTTAATAGTCTATTTTTAAAAAAATGTTTACTATGACTGTTTCAAATCGTATGTTAAATATAAGTGGGGATATGTTAGAGGCTTGAAATTGATAAAAACAATAATGTCTATACTGGAAGCATTTTTAAATTCAATCAGGAAATGCATGAGTGTACATGTGTGTATGTGTCCATACATGCATGTGTATGATGAGAGGCTAGGGACAGAGAAGTACCATGGGTCATGACCTAGAAAGTATGTAACTGTAGTAGCCATTGACCATGATCCTAATTAAACAGTAGTCCTTTTCTACAAATCAAATATTGTCTTTACAAATCCATAATTTATATCATAAAACATGTAATGATAGAAGGGGTAGTAGTAGTAACAATAATAGCAGAAAGTTATATAGCATTTTAAGATTTACAAAGTATTTTAAATTTACTGTCTCATTTGCTCCTCATAAAGATGGTAACATCTCGCCACCTGAAATAAGATCATCATATGCAGAAATTAATTTTATTTTTAAATTATTGCCATATATGAGGGTATTAAGACTATTTTAAAAGGGAAAGTTACTCATAAGGAGAGAAAAGAAGAAATATTTTGGTTATTAGAACAATGAAGGTATTTAGAAAACTGTCTCTATACACCCTGAGTTATTCACACAATTCAAAGCAAAGAATGAAGCTAGAAAAATGTCATTTTAAAATTTTTACATCCCCAATAGTATTGTAGAATTGATGCATATATGAAAATATGTCAAAAGCAAGGCTTTAAAATGTTAGTGGCTATGGGGCAAATAAAATCTTTTCCATTCATGTATTTGTAGAATTCACCATATAAAGTGAATGTCCAATCAAATTGTATGATATCTTTTTTTCTTTGAAATAAGTTTGATGAAATGCCTCTTGTTTTTATATCATAGTAATTTCTAGATTTGCCCTCCCACCTAGTGAAAGTAACAAAGAAAAACAACTAAATGAAACCAAGCAATATAGTAACTACAACCAAAAGCATATACAGAATTCTGTTCCCATGGTCCCCTGCCTGTCTCCTAAGAAGAAGGGGTTTGCTCTTTTTCTCCAAAACTAATGTAAATGCTTCCTCAAGGGAAACAACCAAAGGTAATTGTTGTGACTCTAACTTCTTTCCAAAATAAACAACCACAATCTGTTGTTAAGTAGAGAAAAAGGCTTCTGAGACTTAGAGAAAGTGAATTTTATGAGTAAAAACCCCATAGATTCATACTGGGAAAACAAAGAAAAAAAAAGAAAGTTGATATTTGTTATTATAACACATAAGCCTTCTTTTTGTCCCTGAAGAATTATATTTGCATGTCTCTACCATAAAGGTGATAACCAAGGAGGTCTGTATGAACATTTGGTGATTATTAGACTTTAGAAACTAAATGATAGGTTTTGGCCCCAGTCCTATTAAGATGACATATGGGACTCAGATACGTACATTCCCCTTGCTCATATAATTTTATAACTGATTTTTTAAATTTGTAAAATTTACAATTTTTTTGTATGATGATTGTATTCACATACATATGCATGAAAAGCTCCTCAGTATTAACAAGAAAAATGTTATTAGATAAAGAAAGTAGAAGATCAATGGTACTTCTTTCAATGGATGGGAATGTCCTGGGTCTTGGCTTCTATCATATTGCAGTAGACAGTTTAAATGAGAAGATGAACTGGAATCATGTTTGTTAGTTGGAAAAGATACCTTTTTTCCTACAAATTCTTTATGGTTGCCAGGGAAAATGCCCAGAATTAAACTGACCTTCAGCAAGACAACTATCACAGCTGCAATTAATGGCAGTTGGCTTCTAATCTACATAGCACAATTGTAGATGCTAACTGGGATTAGAATTAAATTTTTCAGATCTAGACAGAGGAGAGACAGCAGTAGCCTTTGGCTGAGAACTGAGTTACTTCACTGCCAAAACAGCCAATGTTTATTATAAAACCACGTAGAGAGCCATTGGCCTTATGACAATTTGAACATTATGATGTAAAATTAACTTAATAGACAATAATTCAGACTAATCTGACCCTTGTCAAGAAAGGGTCACTTTTAGAATAGTTACACTGTTAAAGTAACCAATGTGTTGTAGCACCTATATCTAATAGTTCTTGTTCTTTAATCCTACACACTTCTATGACTAAGGAATAAATATTTCAGTGTTTTCTCCAGCAAATGGCTACTGCTTCTTGTCATCTTCCTTTGTAATGAATTCTTTACATATTTTGATTCAATAAACATTAGTGAATTTCATATTATGCATGAAGCATTTAACTTCTCCCTGAGAATACAAAGATAAAAAGTGAAATCGTCTTTGGCTTCAAGGAGCTTCCTGTGGATCTGGGGGGCAGCATATACAAAGATAAGTAAGTACAAAGTACATACAAAATAATATCAAGTGATTCTATGAAGAACAGCGTTAACAACCCTAGGTTTAGGAAAGGTCTGTTGTAGGAGGTGACATCTGTTCTGCGTCTTGAAGGAAATCAAAGTTTATATGAAGGGAAGGAAGGGATTCTAGGCAAGAATTCTCTATATAGGGAATATCTAACATGCCAGTTTGATTATGATGAAGGGCACATCTTAAGAGAATTTATTATTATTATCATTAATAATAATAATAGTTGTAGTAATAATAATAATAACAACAGCAACAACATTTATACAGCACTTAGTATGTTCTGGGCCCTAGGTTAAACACATCACAATGATTAAATCATTTGATCATCACAACAATCCTGGCTAATAGGTGAGGCAAAGAGAGGTTAAGTAACTTGCCCAGAGTGACATACTACTACATGCTTCAGGTCAAATTTGAACTCAGGGACAAGGTTCAGTTCTCTATCCACTGTACCAGCAAGCTACCAATATAATCACTAAAGTCCCTTTCAGCTTCAAATCCTGTTAAATAGTAAAGTAAAATTAGGGCTTCTGAGTATAAACTCTGTGATCTTTGAGAAGAATCCCTATTTTCCCTGGGCATGTCAGTGCTTCTTCAGGGCTTCTCGCAAAGAGATTAAAGATGACACCACTCACATGGGAAAAGGGAATGACTCATTTTTCCTGATATCTAAGGTTGAACAGACAATAAATTTATGGCTTCAATAGTTTATCTTCTTATTTTTACTCCTGTATATGGCATAAAACAAACATTGTCTAACTGCTAGAGCTTACTTCAGAAGAATATCTTGTCCAAATCCATTCAAAGCTCTATTTAAAATATTGATGTTTAGGAAGAATTCCATGACATCCTTCAGTAGGATTTTTTAGTTTGGCTTGTGATTCCTCTTGGGAAATAGTAAAATCTAATTTAACTTTTTGAGAATAAGAATAACAAGTAAACCAAGGTCAACCAAATAGCTCTTCATGTCATCTATAGAAATTAAATGGTCAACTAAATAGACAGGCCTCAGTTTAGACTCAATGAGGCAATTTTTTTGTTTGGTATTTTCTTCCAACTCAAGGCCATTCTACTCAGCATTTTAATTAAAAGTGTTTTCTCCCTTCTCAAATTTTCCTTCTGGATTTTCTCTGGAATTTTTATCTGTCCATACTATCTTCTACATTATATCTAACTCATCAGTGTACATGCCATTATCCTCCTCACCCCCAACACTGCATTATAATTCAATAATAAAAATGCAAAATACCGCAGACCCAAGTACTAATGGCTGAGGTATGTTACATTCCATTTAAAATCCAATCCATGGGGGGCAGCTAGGTGGCGCAGTAGGTAAAGCACCAGCCCTGGATTCAGGAGCACCTGAGTTCAAATCCAGCCTCAGACACTTGACACTTACTAGCTGTGTGACCCTGGGCAAGTCACTTAACCCCAATTGCCCCACAAAAAAAAAATCCAATCCATAGATTTACATGTGGACTTTCCCCACTGAAAAAGCAAGTGCTGTCAATAATGAGCACAAGGAAAATTTCCATCAATAAATCTCCATGATGGATTAGTGATTTCAGAACTAATTTCAGAACTAATGGTGTATGAGCATGCTTGATGCCTACTGTTCTATACCAAGCCGTGATGTTGCACAAGAAAAAAATATACAAGAAATCATCAGTAACTGAGATTAGGTGAATTAAATAACAATTATTGTGTTTAGTGAAAATATTTTTTAAATTACAAACTGATTTATGTGAAAACAGCATAGTAATTCTTTATGTCATATTAATAATGATAACAATAGTAATAACATTTATATAGTGCTTTAAGGTTTGCAAAATGTTTTACAAGTATCTCATTTGATCTCCAAAACAACACTGAGTCAGGTGCCATTTTATCCCTATTTAACAGATGAGAAAACCCAGGCAGGCAGAGGTTAAGTGACTTGTTCAAAGTCACACAGCTAGTAAGTGTATGAGGCCAGATTTCCCTTACCCCAGATCCAGATCTCTGTCTGCTATACCACCTACTTGCCTCTTGTCGAAATATTAGACTCATCTTTTTGTGGCTATAGCAGATTTTTTTTTTTTGGTTGATGGTATTGTCCAATGTCATCTTCCTGAATCTGCTGAGATAATTATCATATCATCTTTCAGTTTTTTTCTTTCCCATAGTAAGGAGCATTACTTTATATAATCTGCCCTGTCAATCTCATCATCAGAGTCCAAATGAAACATATGGTAAATTCATTTTTTTAATATCAAGTATAATGCCTTACACAGAGTAGAAATCTTTTAGCAGTTGAATGAATTATTCACTGAATATCAAAAAATCACACAAAATTTCTGGCAATTCAGTTCTGTTGCCTCATCAAATATACATACACAATCAATCAATTAATGATTTTTCTTTGAAGAAAGATTTATTAGTCTCATTGTGTGTCCAAGGCCACGGTACTGATGTATTAGACAGATACAAAGGTGAGTACATAAGGCAAAAAGTTTTTCTTTAATTAATCTAGTAGGAAAGATACAACATGTACCTTAATAACTATAAAACAAAGCTTTAGGCTATAAGACAGGTATAAATGAATTTCCCTCAGTATTAGAAGAGGGAGAGATAACTGAAATAACAAAGAAGTCTTCAATTTAGTTTTATTTGAACTGAGTGCTGAAAGAGCATGGTTTCACAAGAAGTAGAAATACTGTCCTTCCAAGATCTAATTCAAAAGTGGATTTATATGTACATTTTTTCTGCTTGGTACATGGATCCATTGCAAATGTATTTGTATCCCAAGCTTCATGAATCAAGGGACAGAGATTTGTTTGAAGTAGTATATTAAATCCAATTAGGATAGTTTTAGAATAGATATAGTACCTAGATGAGTAATAACACTGAAATGAGTAGATACTACTAAATTTTGGAAATTGTGGAAAACTTTGAATGCCAAGCTTTATTAGATATTTGGTCAGCTATTTGGAGCCATTTAATCATTTTTGATCAATGGAATGGCATGACCCAAACTTTATGTATATGATTATGTATGGAAACAATGAATGGATGTTAGGATAGAATACATTAGGAAGATAGTATCACTAGGGGAATCAGGTGGAGATGATTTGGAATATAAAGGAAAGAAATAATAGCACCTCAACTACTACTGAACCAAGGGAAGAATGCATATCAGAGCAATATTAATCTCACACTTTTTAGGGGGTGGCTAGGTGGTGCAGTGGATAGAGAGCATGAACCGTGGAGTCAGGTGGACGTAAGTTCAAATATAGCCTCAGACACTTGACACTTACTAGCTGTGTGACCCTGGGCAAATCACTTAACCCTCATTTCCCTGCAAAAAAAAGTCTCACCCCCCCTTTATTTTTCTCAGTAGAGCACTGGACCTTGTGTTAGGAAGACTGTAGTTCAAATCCAGCACCAGACACTTACTGGCTATGTGACCTTTGGACAAATCATTTAAGCTCTATCTGTATCAGTTTTCTTATCTCTAAAATGGAGATAATAGAAGTGTCTGCTTTGCAAAGTTGTTGAGAGAATCAAATGAGAAAAAAATAGTAAAGTGCATTCTCAATGCTACATGCCATGTTTTAGGAAGGACATTTGAAATTAGAGTGTCCTGAGTAGGGCATCCTTTATGACAGAGAGTGTCATATTTATGCTATATGAAGGGAGATTGAAGGAACTCAGGGTGGATAAACTGAAGAAAAGCAGACTCAAGGAGGTTATTATTAGCTGTCTTCAAATATTTGAAAGGCTTTTAGATGAAATAATTTAATTGTTCTTTTTAGCTTTAGAGGGTAATCTAGGAACAATGTGTATAAATTGCAAAGTGACAAATTTAGTCTTGATGGTAGGAAATATTGCCTAACAATTAAAGGTTTGGGGGAGGTAGTAGGTACAATTTCAGTGGATGAATTCAAGAAAAGACTGAATAACCATTTGTTCAGTGTATTATAAAAAATATTTATTTAGACAGAGGTCATATAGCCTGGAGTTCCAGAATGCATTTTCCTATTAAAAAATGAATTTGGGAGGGGCGGAGCCAAGATGGCGGAGGAGAGGCTGTGACTCCCACAAGCTCCAGATAAACCCGTCCATTCACGCCCAAATAATGCGGTAAAAATCAAAACCCAGAACAGCCTAATGCACATAAGAACAGAGTGAGACTGTTTCTCCGCAAAAGAGGGCAATTCTGATCACCTACTGATCAGGCTGAACAGCTCAGCGCGGTCCGGACCCAGCCAGGGACAGTGCCTCCAACACGTCAGAGTCTTCAGCACCAGCAGCTTCTGAGGCTCCGATCACGGACTGGTGAGGGGGTTCGGAGGTAGGCCGGGGTGAAGTGGAGGCAGTATCTGCTGGAGTTGGGGCAAAGCGCCCTGGGTCTGAACCAGTGGGCTGAATCGAGTGGTGGTGGCCCAGTGGGGGAGGGGTAAAAGCATGCCAAGCTTCCGACCATAGAGAATCAGAGTTCAATCAGACTTCTGTTTCCGGGTCAAAGAGAAAGCAGCTGTGATTACTCACAAGCCAGGCAGGCTGAGAAGAAGCCCAATCACCCCCTGGGCCACGCTGTAGCACGAACAGTGTGTCCGGGAAGCAGTGCTACACTTTAAGGAGTAAAAAGCCAAGAAACAGTAAGCCAGGATGAGTAGGCAGAGAAAGCAGAAGACCATCGAAAACTTCTTTGGGGGAAAGGTAGACCACAATACATCCTCAGAAGAAGAAGATAATAATAGGGTCAAAGCTCCAACATCCAAAGCTTCCAAGAAAAATACGAACTGGTCTCAGGCCATGGAAGCTCTCAAAAGGGACTTTGAAGAGAAAGTAGGAGAGATAGAACGAAGATGTAGAGAAAGAGAGGAAGGAATGGAAAGAGAAATGAGAGCAATGCAGGAGAGTCATGAGAAAAAAGTCAACAGTTTGAAAAGCCAAATGGCAAAGGAGATTAAAAAACTGTCTGCTGAAAATAATTGCCTAAGAATTAGGATTGAACAAATGGAAGCTAGTGAGCTTATGAGAAACCAAGACACAGTAAAGCAAATCCAATTGAATGAAAAAATAGAAGGCAATGTGAAATATCTCCTTGGAAAAACAGCTGACCTAGAAAATAAATCTAGGAGAGATAATTTGAAAATCATTGGACTACCTGAAAACCATGACCAAAACAAGAGTTTAGACACCATCCTCCAAGAGATTGTGAGGGAAAATTGCCCTGATATTCTAGAAGCAGAAGCTAAAATAGAAATTGAAAGAATCCACCGATCACCTCCTGAAAGAGATCCCAAAAGGAAAACCTCCAGGAATATTATAGCCAAATTCCAGAACTCCCAGGTCAAGGAGAAAATATTGCAAGCAGCTAGAAAAAAGGAATTTAAATACTGTGGAGCTCCAATAAGGATAAAGCAAGATCTAGCAGCTTCTACATTAAAGGACCGGAGGGCATGGAATATGATATTCCAGAGGGCAAAGGAACTGGGACTACAGCCAAAAATCACATACCCAGCAAAACTAAGCATCATCTTTCAGAGGCAAACATGGAACTTCAAGGAGAAAGAAGACTTTCAGGCATTTGTTATGAAAAGACCTGAACTGAATAGAAAATTTGACTTTCAAATACAACACCCTGGAGAAGCATAAAAAGATAAACAGGAAAAAGACTTCATGAGGGATATTAAAAGATCAAACTGTTAACATTCCTATATGGGAAGATAATACAGAGGACACAGGTCTGAACTGAATACGAAGGGAAGTTATGTTTTGTTCTTTGTGGGGTGTCTTATGTATGGGGCCGGATTTGGGCTTGGGGCCTCCTGGGTCCAGGGCTGATGCATTGTCCTCTGTGCCATCTAACTAACCCATAATGACATCCTTAAAATAGGGTTGAGGTGTAGGAGAAATAGACTGGGGGAGGGGGAAGGGGAACGATTGTCTGGGGAGAGGTTGTTCATATGAAGGAAATAAGAAAAAAGCTTATGGAGGGGAGGGGAAGAGGGGGAAGGAATTGGGGAGTGTTTGAACCTTAATATCATCAGAATTGACTCAAAGAAGGACTAACATACATACTCAAGTGGGTATAGTAATATATTTTGCCCTGAGGGAGGGGAGGGAGATAAGGGGGGGGAGGGGAAGGAGGGAAGGGCAGATTCTGGGAGAGAGTAGTAAAAAGCAAAATACTTTCAAGGAAGGTGAAGATGTTCTGCATAACGGCACAAGTATGAAATATTGAATTGCTTGATTTCATAGGGAGGGTTGAGGAGAGAGGGAGGAAGAAAATTTGGAACACAGAATTAGCTCAAAGACCTTAAACTCATCAGAGTTGACTCATGGAGGGAATAACATTCACACCCAGTTGGGAGGAGTAATCTATTTAACCTTACAGGAAAGTATGAGGAGAAGAGGATAAGGAAGGAAGGGTGAAAAAAAAGGGAGTGCAGAGTAGGGAAGGGGACAGTCAGAAGTAAAATACTTTTGAGGAGGAATAGTTTAAAAGAAGATGGAAAATAGAGTAAATATCATGGGAAGGGAATAGGATGGAGGGAAATAGTTATGATGACTTTGCTGGGCTAATACGAAGAAAATTCTTTGTCAAGTTTAAGGTACATTATTTAGGGTATGATGAACAGGATACTATTAGAAAAACCTGGAAAGACCTACATGAACTGAAGCAGAGTGAAATGCACTGTATACAAAATAACAGCAATAGTGTAAAATTATCTGCTGGGAAGCATGTGGTTATTTTCAGCAAGGCAATGGTCCAATATAACCCTGAAGGACTATGAAAATGGCAACCCATCTACAGAGAAAGAAGTGATAGTATCTGAAATAGATGGAAACACATTTTTTTTTCTTTTCTTTTTTTTTTTCTTTTTTGGTGAGGCAATTGGGGGTGGGTGGCTTGCCCGGGATCATGTGGCTGGTGGGTGTTGGGTGTGTGGGGCCGGATTTGGGCTCGGTGCTCCTGTTTCCAGAGCCGGTGCTCTGTCTGCTACACCACCTAGCTGCCCCTGGAAACACATTTTTTTAAAAAAATGTTTTTTCTCTTTGACAATTCCTTAGTCTGAAGTTTTGGGAGTTTTTTGACTGTTTTTTTCTCACAACCTAGCTAATGTGGGAATGTTTTCCATGACTACTCATGTATAATTTATTTTGAAATGCTTGAGTTCTAGTGGGTGGGGGAGGGAATAGAGGAGGAAGAGAAGTTGGAACAATTTTTTTTTAAATTGATGTTAAAATAAATCTGTTTTTACATATAAAAACAAAAAAAAATGAATTTGGAAGAAATGGCAACATCTTATTCTTCCCTTCTACCTACACTAAAATGTTTTATCCTGGTTCAAGAAGAGTCATCTAGAATAGATAATTAGCTAGCTGAAAAGTTTGGCATCAGGGATGGATGAAAAAAAGTGAGAAATGAGAACTAGTTTAGGATTACTGGAGGGCAATGCTCTTTCTACCACATTATCTATTTACTGTCCAAATCCAGTAGGTAAACATTCAGCATATTTTTCTGTGACAACTTGGCATAAGAACAAAAGTGAAAAAAGAATTGATCAACAAACTATCTTTTTTTCTCTTAGAAAAGTTTTTAAAGAAACTAATCATGATTTAATGAGATAATAATAGAGTACACTTTTGCAAGGCTTAAATTAAAATGCAGTCTTGTAAAAAATTTAATCATACATTCTTGTGAGCTTAAATGACTAACATAACAAGACTTAGCTAACATCAAAGGAAAAAATGCCTTAAAATGTGGGAAGCAAAGAAAACTCTTTCAGTGTAATTCCAAATTGTGAGAAAGATGGAATAGAACACAGACTATAATTGTATGACCAAAAGCTAGTTAACCCCCAGAAATATTACAGATAAGAGAGTTATCACCATGGTGTTAAACTTAAATAGAAATGAGGGCAAATAATATTTCTCTCTCTCTCTCACACACACACACACACCATACCTAATCAGTTGCCAAGTTCTGTCATTATAACTTTCATAACTTCTCTCTCCTTGGACACTACCACTATACCAGTGTAAGCCATAATCATCTCACACCTGCTCTCTTGAAATAGCCGGGGGACAGCTAGGTGGCACAGTGGTTAGAGCACCAGCCCTGGAGTAAGGAGGACCTGAATTCAAATTCGGCCTCAGACACTTAACACTTACTAGTGTGTGACCCTAGGAAAGTCACTTAACCGCAATTGCCTCACCAAAAAAACAAAACAAAACAAAACAAAAAAGAAATAGCCTGTCCTTTGGTCTCATTTCCTCAAGTCTCTCCTTTCTTCAATCCATTCTCTATTCATCTGTCAACATGATCTTCCTAAATCCTAAGTCTTACCTTATCACAACCCTATTAAATAAACTTCCACTGGCTTATTATTGCCTCTGGGATAAAACAAAAAAATGATCAGTTTGACATATATATGTATACACATATGTGTATATATACATATATGTAGATGCATATATGTATGTGTGTATAGATATAGATATATGTGTATATATATATTCTAGATAAGTGAATGTTTACTTAATTTATTCTATAATTTATAGCTGGTCCCATTTAGTTGATGTGAGTAAATAAGGCAAATGAATCAAAGATTTAAAAATAATTTTTTTAATTCACTTAACTATGGGGCAGCTAGGTGGTGCAGTAGATAAAGCACCAGCCCTGGATTCAGGAGGACCTGAGTTCAAATCCAGCCTCAGTCACTTGACATTTACTAGCTGTGTGACCTTGGGCAAGTAAGTCACTTAACCCCCATTGCCCAGGCGAAAATAAACAAACAAATAAACAAACACGCAAACAAACCAACAAATAAATAAATAAATTCCCTTAATTATAACAAACCTATGGGTACACTGATCTTAGAGTCAAAAGATATGACTGAATCTTGGCAAGGCCTGCTTATTTACATAATTATGTGATGCTACTTAAGTTTTATAAGTTTATAAGCCTATTTTGTAAAGTAGAGATAGTAATTATTGTAGGTTTAAAGGAAACAGTAGATATAACAAACTGAAATCCCCATACATGTTTAGACCATCATCATAGCCACAAGGAACAGAGTGGGATTATTAAAATTATTGCATAGTTTCCCAAATGCAATCCAATCTATTTGTTTCCTTTAATTCCATCTCAAGACAATATTATTAATGAAGTTACTGCCTAAATTATGTATAGTGAGTAGTTCTTACTTACTGCCCTGCCCATTCAAGTTTATGACATAATCAAGATGACAGAAATTAACCAGCCATCTAAATTTTCTTTGGTCACTTATTTAGCCAGTGTCATCATAATGGACATGGCTTTCATTCATCCAAGATATAGGATAATATTTAAGGGCTTGATGCAATCAACTCAATATCATTTTCAGTAAGAAAGCGTATCCTTGGTACAAAGCCCCAAATCATGAATTAATGCTAGAGATATCAATAAAGAGACTACCAGTTAATATTAAAAAAACAATAATAATTGTAGATCTAGACATGCCCAGAAGGAGAAAAGAATGCTATAACAACTGTAAGAAGTAACTAAAATTAAACTATGGATTTCTCAGAAGGAATTCATGAATACCCAGAAGAAATTAAGCAAGCAATAAAAGTGATATGAAAATCTCTGGAGAAAAGAATTGGAATGGGAAGAAATAGATTAGAAAAAGGTGGTAAACTTACACCTAAGTCACAAACTTCCTGTCAATTAGAATAGACCAAATGAAATTAGAACAAAATAAATTGGTAAAATAGAAGAAAACACAAGTTATTTAATATTTTTTTAATGATCACATAAACAGTTCAGAAGGAAATTAGAGAATGATTCTAACACAGGAGAGGGGAAAGTATTCCTTCAGAATCTTCAGAACAAATATTCTTTTTTCACAACAAATATTGGGTTTTTTTTCAATTCTCAAACTAATGAAGCAAATGTAAACTTTTAAACTAAAAAGAAAAAATCTTTAAAAGGTCACTAAAATGACAAAAAAAGGAAAATAATAAATGTTGGAGAAGCTGTGGAAAAATTGGAACACTAATGCATTGTTGGTAAAATTGTGAACTGATACAGCCACTCTGGAGAAAAATTTGGAACTATGCCCAAAAGGCCATGGGGCTGTGCATACCCTTTGACCCAGTAACACCTCTACTAGGTCTGTATCCCAGAGAGATCATAGAAAAGGGAAAAGGACCCACATGTACAACAATATTTATAGCAGCTCTTTTTTTGTGGTGGCAAAGAATTGGAAATTTAGGGAATACCCATTAATTGTGATATATGAATGTAATGGAAAACTATTGTGGTGTAAGAAATGATAAGCAGGCAGATTTCAGAAAAACCTGGAAAGACTTAAGTGGACTAATGCTGAGTGAAGTGAGCAGAACCAGGAGAACATTGTTCACAGTAATAGCAACATTTTTCAATGATCAACTGTAATAGACTTAGCTCTTCTAAGCAAGAAAATTAATCAAGATAATTCCAAAGGACTTATAATGGAAAATACTCTCCATATCTAAAAAAAAGAACTGTGGAATCTGAATGCATATTGAATCATACTATTCCTACTTTTTTTTTTCTTTTTTGAGGTTTTTCCCTTTTGTTCTGATTCTTCTTTCACAACATGACTAATGCCAATTAAATGACTAATTACTAATTAAACATAAGTAATATGTTTAATGTGATTGTACCTATATGAACTATATCAGATTGCGTTCTGTCTTGGGGATGAGGGAGGGAAGGAAGGGTGGGAGGAAAATTTTGAACTCAAAATCCTATAAAAACAAATGCTGAAAACTATATTTACATGTAACTGGAAAAATAAAATATTATTAAGATTGGAAAAAATAGCACTTAAAAGTATTGCCTATTAATTTATATAGCAAAAATCTCCTCCTTAACATACCAAGAAGTGTCATTCAAACTTGCTGGGAAATCTCTGATAAGAGGGAACACTCTTCTTCCCAAGACTGTCCATTTGACTTTACGATATCTCTAATTATCAGGAAATTTTCCTTGTATCATATCTAAATTGACTGCTTCCAGTTCAACTTATAGGGACAAATAATGAAACACTATGTGTGTTTTAATTAATTAAATCATTTGCTTATTTGTTGTTTACTGGAATTTAATATTACCCAAACTGTCTGAATTAATTGGAGGTTACTGTGTAATGTTTAGGAGGAATAAGGAACAAGCCTCATAAGAGCATCTCTATCTTGAATCAATCAATGAGCTTTTATCAAGACCTTTATAGGGGCTGCTCATCAACATTTGGTGTCCACCTTTACCCAAATCTCACCCATGGCTCCAAGAAGCTGTAGCATGCACAGTGGCCACACCCTGGCAAAACTATCTTGGCAGATGGGCTAAACCAGTTTGAGGGTAACCAACCGGCCTCAAACCTCTTGGTGAATTATGGGGATGTCTACTGCAAGAATATCAAGACGTTCCTTGGGAGAATGGGCTGATTAGAACATCTTTTCAATTCCCATAAAAGAAGCTGAAGCAGGCCCTGTGGAAATTTAAGAATTTGGTCAGACATTAAAGATACCATCCTGGGCCATCAGAACTCACCTTGATTTGTTCTGTGACTGAACTCCAATTACTCAGGAAGAGCGAGGCTGATGACTGTGCATCTCTGCCTCACATCCTATTCACTTGCAAGTCATCACCCATGATCCATGGGCCTTCTTCAGAAAGGAAAGGTAAACAACAAGGATCCCTGTGGGATACCTATGAAGAGGTTGTACAAGGTGGTTCCTCATGTCCCTTCCAGCTCCAAATCAATGATCCTTCAATTTTCTGGACTTAAAGGCATCAGTCATTGATACTATGATGCTTCCCCATGTCCTCATCAGTGAGATAACATAGCTGAAATACTTTCAAGGCAATAGCAGTATTACTAGCATCTTTAGTGAAGTCTGATGCTATCTCTTAACACATTAAAATTGCATAATCACTTCCCACTCACCAGATTCTTTAATTATTATGGTAATGCTACAGTGACCATGAATCAGAAGAGGGTTCCTTCTTAGGATCACAGGATTTCAAAGTTTTATATATATATGCAAAATATATATGTGTGTGTACATATGTATGTATATATATGTATATATGTATGTATGTATTCTGTATGTGTGTATGTATATAATATATATGTGTATATGTGTATACATGTATATTTAAAAAAAATTTTTTGCAGGGCAATGAGGGTTAAGTGACTTGCCCCAGGTCACATAGCTAGTAAGTCTCAAGTGTCTGACACCAGATTTGAACTTTGGTACCCCTGAATCCAGGGCCAATGCTTTATCCACTGTGCCACCAAGCTGCCCCTGGAAAAGATCTTTCTTAGAGGCTATGTGGTCCAACCCCTAACTTAAGAGAAATCTATTCTACTAGATACCTAACAAATAATCATCTGCATTACTTAATGACCTCACTCAGTGATGAACCCTGCCTCTCAAGAAGTGGACCATTCCAGATGGAATTGGTATGAACTTGAATGAATAAGAAAAATTCAGTAAAATCCCACAAACATTGACATTAAGCCACTTCTAAAAATAGAGAACATTAGAAAAATTAGAGAGTTTTTGAGCGAGTAAAGTGACCTTCCAACCTGACCCTGATTTTAATCAAATTGTTATGTGCAGGGAAATTAATTTGTAAGCATTGCTTCCAAATCCAGCATGAATATGAGTGAGTTAACAGCACTTAGAATAAAAACTTAAGTCTTTCTAATTATTAATTCTAAGCAATAGCATTTTTGCATTTATTTAAATTAAAGGGGGGCAAACCAAGAATACTGTGAGTGAACAGAAGCAAACCCAAATTATAGAAAGGTTGGGTGAAACAAAAAAGTATCAGAGGCAGCAAGGTAAGTCTGTTAGTACTGATTTCCCTTAGCTGATTCAACAGGAAATTAATGATATAGACAATTTTGAGATATGGTGTTGAGTCATGGCTAGAGATCTGACCTTCAAGCCATATATACTGGAAGTCATTTAACAGCTCAATGTTGTAAGATACTCTCTAAAACTATGTGTTTCAAAGAAGCTGCTGACATGCATTTCTGTTGACCTAGAGTCTGAAAACTCCAACTTCTTATTGGGCTTCTCAAGCTGCATGTTCTGTTCACATTAAACTCTACATAAACAAAACCAAACTTGCCATCTTCTACCCTAAGCCCTCCTTTCTATCCAACTCCCCTATTACTGTTGAGAGTTGTACCATATTTGGAGTCACCCAGACTCACAACCTAATTGTTATCTCTCTTCACATGTCTCTAACCCCTTCCCATATGCAGTCTGTTGCCAAGTTCTGTCAATTTTACATATCTCTGATTTAGTCTCTCTTCTCTTTTTTTTTTTTTTTTTTTTTTTTTTTTTAGTGAGGCAATTGGGGTTAAGTGACTTGCCTAGGGTCACACAGCTAGTAAGTGTTAAGTGTCTGAGGCCGGATTTGAACTCAGGTACTCCTGACTCCAGGGCCGGTGCTCCATCCACTGCGCCATCTAGCTGCCCCTCTCTTCTCTCTTTTAATGCTATCACCACTCTGGTACAGGTCCATGCTTAGACTATGACAATAGTCTGCTTTTTGGTCTGCCTGCCTTAAGTGTCTCCCTGCTGTAGGCCATTCTCAACCCTGCTATCAAAATAATCTTACTAAAGCACAGGTCTGACCATGTCACCTCTTCCCCTATTCAGTAAACTCCAGTTACCTGGCAACTCCAGGGTCAAAGGTTAAATACTCAGTTTTTATTTTAAAGTTCCCCAGGCCCCAGATTTGTAGTTTTTTGACACCTTACTCTCTCCACATATACTGTGATTCAGTACTGTGGTCTTCTTGCTGTCCCTTGTATAAAATATTCCATCTCCAGACTGGACATTTTCACTGGTTACCTTCTATGCCAATAATGCTTCAACTTGTTATTTCTGTCTCTTGCCTTTCCTGGAAGTCACAGCTAAACTTTACCTTTTTAAAGGAAGCTTTTTCTTTTTAAAAACTCTATTTTATTTTTGTTAAATATTTCCCAATTACATGAAAAATTTGATTTTTTAAAACTTTGAGTCCCTATTTATCTCTCTTCATCTTGCCCCATCCCCTCCTTGAGAAGGTGAGTGATTTTATATTGATTATACATGTGAAGTCATACAAAACATATTTCCATATTAGCCACATTTCAAAAGAAAACAGAAAAATAAAGTTTAAAATATGCATCAATCTGTATTGAGTTCTTTGGTTTTCTGGAGGTAGATAGCATTTTTTCATCTTAAGTCCTTTAAAATTGTCTTGGATCATTGTTGTGATCAGAGTAGCTAAGTCTTTCACAGTTATTTCCTTACAATATTGCTATTACTATGCGCAATGTTCATTGGTTCTGTTTACTTCACTTTCCATGAGTTCATATGTCTTCCCAGTTGTAGTTTTTTTCTGAAACCATCATGTATTATAGCACAATAGTATTCCATCACAATTATATACTATTACTTATTCAGCCATTACCCAATTAATTGGAATCCCCTTAATTTCCAATTCTTTCAGGAAGGTTTTTCTGCTTTCCCTGAATTCTGGTGTTTTCCCTGTGTTGATGGTTTCCAGCATATCATCCAGGGTATTATGTTTATCTTTTGTTTGTACATAGTTATTTTTGTGTTGTTTCTCCCATTAGATTGACATCCTTTAAAATTGTGCCTGCTTTTTGCCTTTCTTTGTATCTCCATTGCTTAGCACAATGTTTGGTACATAGTAGGTGGCTGTTAGATGTTATTGACTGCATTGATATAGAGATTTTTCTCACTGTTCCATACCCCATCCCTAATTCTGGAAAAACTCAAAAAGATTCCTCCCCCACCACCCCCAATGTTGTAAGAAAATTCTTTATACTTTTGGGGACAGCTAGGCAGTGCAGTGGATAAAGCACCAGCCCTGGCTTCAGGAGGACCAGAGTTCAAATCCAGCCTCAGGCATTTGACACTTACTAGTTATGTGACCATGGGCAAGTCACTTAACCCTTATTGCCCTATCCCCCAAAAAATTCTCTATATTTTCTTTGGCTAAGGATCTAACCTATTAAAATAATTGTATTCCAAATTTCTGGTGGCATTTATCAAGTACCAATTCAAGAATTAATGAATTATAGACCATTTCATAAATTCGCATGTAAGGTTTGCCTTTGATCTGCTTCATGGGTTATGGCCCCGTAATAGCCCCAAGATTCTTTATATTGTGGTCAGCTTTCTGAGATGAGACACATGTCTCCTCTCAAGTACAAAGACCACATTATTTTTATTTCTTAGGGTTTTTTGTGCATTGATTTTTTCAAATAAGAGAGCTTTGATGAGGTTATTAGTCAGTGTTACACCCATGTATCCAAGAACTATTTTCAAATTCTTCATCAGTATTCTTTTTCATTAAGGAACTGCAAAAACTAAATTTCATAAAACTTTCCGAATTAGCTCATGAGTACTAATCCCTGAGACTGAAAAAACTTCATTATCATTCTCTGCTTTTTACATGCATAGGAATTATGGAGTCAAAACATCTTCAAGCAATTGCATTGCACAACTTTATGATGCTTGTTTTTAATGAAACTGGTCTCTGATCATTGAAGTATTTCCATAATAGAAAATACAACTAAGATCATGATATGAATTGCATTATAATCATTAGTAGAGTAAAAGAAATGTTATTTACTGTTCTTTCCCAAATAATCCATATTTAATGATCCTATATGTTCAGACTGATTATCAGAAAGTTTTAAGAATAAATATTAGGGGGTAGCTAGATGGCACAGTGGTTAAAGCGCTGGCCCTGCATTCAGGAGTACCTGAGTTCAAAGCCAGCCTCAGACACTTGACACTTACTAGCTGTGTGACCCTGGGCAAGTCACTTAACCTCCATTGCCCTACAAAAAAGAAGAAAAGAAAAGAATAAGTATTAGACCCCCATTTATCAAAATACACACTGTGTGATCATGTATATACCTATTTGCTGACCTTTTTGACAAGGCTTTTCATGATGGTCCAACAGTAATTCAAGGATATTGGACCATTTCTGTACAAACCACAGAGATCATAACCATGGTTTAACTTAGTAAAGGATTTTTGAAAACTCTTGGGTCCAAAAAAACATAACTGTGAGCTCTCTCGGGTGAAGAGGTTCTTAGGACTTAGCTAGGTTGGTTCCTAAAACAACAGATAGCTCTGAACTAGTGGGCTAGTATTCACAGTATTTCTATCTCTTACCAGTGCATGCAATCTGTAAATCTAAATTTGAGCATCCAATATCATCTAAACACTACAATAGACCAACAAGGTAGAAAATGTGAATGATAATAACACCTACCTCCCACAGTTGTTGTTAGAATCAAATAATACTTGCAAAAATTTTGCACAAACCTACTGGTTTAATATAACATAATTTAATACAAATGGTATGTTATTTCTATTATTAGTTATTTTTATAAAACTTCAGCAGACATTGGTGGCTTTATCTACTTGAAACTTTATTGTTGAGGTTTATGGCATCAATAAGACACATGCTTTTTTAATAAAACAAATGAGTGAAAAACACTGAAATTTTTTTCACTAAGGAAGAAGTACCATAAGTACATATTTCCTGCTTGTAGCATCACCAGAATAGGTGGCACACACATTGAACATTTTACCAAAATTTGCTTTCTTTTTGCTCATGTGATACATTATCAGCTGTTATGGATATGCCAGGAACCGTGTCTACAAGCCTAGGATTATGTCTTTCATATGCTCCTGACTAAAGAAGATAAACATGAGGTTATTCACTCAGTATGTGGGTTGCAATATGCTTGCAATCTAACAAAGCTTTCTTCAACCCATGTGTTGCCTTTCCACAGAACAGAAAAAAAATGTACCCATTGTGCCAGAGTACTGACAGATCAGTGCTAGCTGAGTGACTGTTGATGCTACACTTGTGAAGACTTTCCAGTACTATGAAGTAAATACATAGATGGCTAGAAAAATGGCTGAGCTAGTTTGACTATTGTTTTATGCTTGCAGAAAGCCTGTGCCAAAAAGCATCAGTTGAAGCCTACATCATTCAGCACATTCAGTTTAGGACACTGTACACTCACAAAGGACATGTTTTGATGATGGAACAAAATAAGATAGCAATGCTATTTTTTTTTTTTACTTTATTGCTGCTGCTGCTACTACTATGACTATTACTATGACTACTACAACTACTATGACTACTATGACTACTACTACTACTACTACTACTACTACTACTACTACTACTACTACTACTACTACTACTACTACTACTACTACACACTCCACAATTGGTGATGTTATCCCTTTGGGGATTCTCTACACCAATGCATTCGTAATGCAATCTCTCCCATAATATAGAAACCTCTTTAGGTTTCATGGACCAAAAGCATTTTTCCTTAGTAACCAACTTTGCTTCCTCTTAAAGTCTACTACTTCTTCTTTTATATTGTTTCTGCACAATACTTCAGCAACAGAATCATAAAGAGAAGTTTTATGATTACCATTTTGTAATATAGTTTAAAATCAGGAACTGCTCAGCTACCTTTAACACTTTTTTATTGGTTCCCTTGATATTCTTGACCTTTTGTTCTTCTATAATAATTTTGTTATTTTTTCTAGCTTTAAAAAATAATTATTTGATTGCTTGCTATAGAACTTAATAAGTAAATTAACTTAAGTAGAATTGTCATTATTGTGGCTCAGTCCACTCATTAGCAATTAATACTTTTCAAATTGTTTAGATCTGACTTTATTTGTATGAAAAATGTTTTGTAACTGTGTTCATATTGTTCGTAGCTGTTTCAGTGCAGGTGGACTTCCAAGTGCTTTATATGATAGGCAGTTATTCTAAATGGGATTTTTCTTTTTAATCTCTTCTTGCTGGTGTTGGTTGCTGGTATATAGAAATTTGATGATTTATGTGGGTTTATTTTATATCCTGCAACTTGGCTGAAGTTGTTAATTATTTTGATAATTTAGTTTTTTAGTTGTTTCTCTATCATTCTCTAAGTATAACATTATATCATCTGAAAAGAGTGATAGTTTTGTTTCCTCGTTGCCTATTTTTATGCCTGCAACTTAGTTTTCTTGTCATATTGCTATAACTAGCATTTCTAGTACAATATTGAAGAACAGTTGTGATAATGGACATACTTCCTTGCTTCACCTCTTATCTTACTGGGAAGGCATCAAATTTACCCTTGTTATAGATAATGCTACCTGTTATTTGAGATAGATTCTACTTAGCATTTTAAGAAAAGTCCCATTGATTCCTTTATTTTATAATGTTTTAATAGGAATTGAGGTTGTATTTTTTGAAAAGCTTTTTCTTCACCTATTGAGAAAGTCATATTATTTTTATTGTTTTTGTAATTGATATGGTCAATTATGGTGACAGCTTGCCTAATATTGAATCAGCCCTGCATTCTTGGTATAAATCCCACCTGGTTATAGCATAATATCTTTGTGATTTATTGCTATAATATCTTTATTATCCTATAGCTTTCTTGCTCTGTTTTTACTCTCCCTGAGTAAAGTATTAAAATCATATTTGTATCACAAAAAGAATGTGTTAGGACTCTACCTATTTCTTTCAAATAGTTTATATGGTATTGAGATGAATTATTTCTTAAATATTTGGTGGAATTCACTTGCGAATCCATATGGTCCTAGAGAGTTTTTCTTACTTAGCTCAGTGATGGCTTGTGCAATTTCTTTTTGTAAGATAGGCCTATTCAAGTATTCTATTTTTCCTTCTATTAATTTGGGCAGTTTATGTTTTTGTAAGTATGTATGGCATATAATTTTGATGCCATTTAATTGGGAATAATAGCTTCTAATAATTGCATTAATTTCATCTTCATTTGTGGTACATTCACGCTTTCCATTTTGATAGTAGTAATTTGGTTTTCTTTTTTAAAAAAATAAAATTAATCATATTTTTCATAAAGCCAGCTCCAACTGTATTTATTCATTCATTGATTTCCTTACTTTCTATTTTAGAAATCCATCCTTTTGTTTTGAGAACTTCCATGTTGCTTTCTTTCTTTTTTTTTCTCTTTCTTTCTTTCTTAGATGGTCAATGAGGGTTAAGTGACTTGCCCAGGGTCACATAGCTAGTAAGTGACAAGTGTCTGAGGGTGGATTTGAACTCAGATCCTCCTGAATCCAGGACTGCTGCCTTATCCACTGCACCACCTAGTTGCCCCCTCCATAGTTCTTTAATTAGAATTTTTTAATGTGTTATTTTTCTAGTGTTTTTAGTCACATGCCAAGTTTATTAATCTGCTCATTTTCTCTCTTATTGATGTATACATTTAGAAATACATTTTTTCCTTGAGTACAGTTTTGGCTGTATTCCACAAATTGCAGAATGTTCTTTCATTATTTTCATTTTCTTTAATGAAATTAGTGATTGTTTCTATAACTTGTTCTTTGACTCATTCTTTAGGATTAGATTACTTAGTTTCCAATTAACTTGTTAATTTATGCTTCCATACAATTTATTAATTGTAATTTTATTGTATTATGACCTAAATAGGGTATATTTAATATTTCTGCTTTTCTGCAATAGGTTGTGAGGTTTTATGCCCTAATACTTGGTCATTTTTTTGTGACGATGCCATGTACATTTAAGAAAAAAAAGTATAATACTTTCTTTTCCCATTCAATTTTCTCCAGATGTTTCTCATATCTAATTTTTCTAAGATTTTATTCTTCAAAGACTATAAAGTTAGTAATCATTAATTACCCTGGTTTCCTGAAACCCCAATAGTTTGTCACTTCAGTAAATTGTTTATAATCATCTCCAACCATTTCATTTTAGTATTTTCCATATGGAGTCACACTAAAGAAATGAAGAAACATCTGTTATCATCATGTGCCCCCTGCCCCTGGAAAAGGCCAGTTGTCCAACAAAAGTTACCAGTAAGATATGACCATTCCAAGAATGAAATGTCTCCTTCTACAACTACCCTTTGTACACTTTCCATTCTATCAAAAAATGTGATGTTTCTCCCTTCCACTCATGTATTGCAGAAAAGTGGTGTTAAAAATTAACATAGCAAATTATTTTTACAAAATAAAAAACCTGGGGCAGCTAGGTGGTGCAGTGGATAGAGCACTGGCCCTGGAGTCAAGAGTACCTGAGTTCAAATCCAGCCTCAAACACTTAATACTTACTAGCTGTGTGACCCTGGGCAAGTCACTTAACCCCAGTTGCCTCACTAAAAAACAAACAAACAAAAAAAACAAAATAAAAAACCTCACTGAGAACTTCTTATACTGCAAAATTCAAACATCCAAAATAAACTTAAAATATGTTATCATCCAAGCTTTAAATTATAATTTCTGTTTGTTTTTGTTAATTTGTTTCCATTTTCCTTGGATTAGCCATTTTTAGTGAACATAAAAAATATCTATAACATATTGTTTTTCACTTTGCTTCCTTTTAATCTAGTTAATAAATTAAATATTTGTTAGAAGTTATTCTTATTGAATCTGAAATTATTTCAAGACTAATACCTTGATTGGAGCATAGAGATCATTGCCTTACCCATTTTCTCATTTGATTAATGAGCTAAAAATACATGGATTAATTACTATTGGTACCAAACAATAATCCAACCATTCTTAACAGCAATTTGGAACTAAGCACAAAGGTTTATAAAGCTATGCATAACCAAACAGTTTATGATTACTAATGCTAACTAGTGCAATAAAAGCAATTAGAATGACCTTAAAGGACCTTCATGTACAAAAATATTTATAACAGCTGTGTGTGTGTCTGTGTGTGTGCGTGTGGTGGCCAAGAAATGGAAATTTAAGTTATTCCCATTAATTAAGGAATGGCTAAACAAGTTGTGGTTTAGGAATGTAGTAGAATACTATTGTGCTATGAGAAATGATGAGCAGGCAGATTTCAGAAAAACCTAGAAAGACTAATATGAACTGATGCTGGGTGAAGTAAGCAAAACCAGGAGCACATTATACACAGTAACAGCAACATTATGTGATAATTAACTGTGAGAGACTTAGCTCTTCTCATCAATACAATGACCCAAGACAATTCCAAAAGACTCATAATAGAAAATTCTATCCACATACAAGGAACTGATGGAATCTGAATGTAGATTAAAACAAGCTATTTTCTCTTTGTTGTTTTTTGCTTTTTTGTTCTGTTTCTTGTTTCACAGAATTTATAATTTGGAAATTTGTTTACATATGTGAGGAAATAATTATTAATAATTAATTTCTAGGAGAAACCTAGATGTGTTATTGTTAGCTGCTCTCTCTCCCTCCCAAGAAACCAACCTGTTATGAGCCTTCAGCCTAGCAAAAGGAATGCAGACCTTTATGATTAGCTAGGGGAAGAAGCACACTTAGATGGTTATAATTTGATATCCAGACTATCCCTCAGGTCATGTCAATCAATGGAGCTCAATGATGCTAACGAATTAGCTTAGATCAATGTGTGGTGACCAGCTTCTACCAAAAAGAGGATAAAAATCCCTGGGGACAGGAGAGTCACACTCTCCTTCTCCTCATTAGGTAATGTTGGGCTTGAGGTCATGTGCTCTCTTACTCTTCTCTCTCTCTCTCTCTCTCTCTCTCTCTCTCTCTCTCTCTCTCTCTCTCTCTCTCTCTCTCTCTCTCTCTCTCTCTCCAGCCCCCTTCCTGAGACTCTTACTTTTCAAGCTGGATATGTAATTGCCTGTAAACCTGTCACCAGTGGGGAAGTCAGGGATAAATGTGGTCAATATTATATTTATATGTGATCTTAATTAATAATAAATGCTTACTGCCAAAACCAGTGCAATGGCCATTAATTTATAAGTTGTAACATTTTAGAAACCCCAGAATAGTCCCACAATATTTTAAGTAACACACATGATTACACATGTATAACCTATATCAGATTGCTTGCCATCTTGGGGAGGGGGAAGGACAAGGAGGGAAAGAGAGAAAAATCTGGAACTCAAAATTATTTTTAAAAAAATGAATGTTGAAAATTTTCTTTGGGACTTCCAGGGAGGAGTCAAGATGGTGGAGGAAATGCAGTGAGCTCTTGAAATCATGACATGATCACTCCAAAACACATACAAATAATGCCATAGGATAATTCCTGGAGTAGAAAAACCCACAGAAGAATGTGCTGAGATCACTTTACGACCAAGGACAGCTTGAAAGGTCAGAAGGAGGGAGCTGATGTGCTGAAACAGGAGTAGAGCCCAAACCCACAGTTACCCTGACACAGATCCAGTCCCAGGAAGGCCTCACCAGAGAAAGAGATCCCCTGAGCCTCTGAATCAGCTGCAGCACCAGTGTCATCTAGAACTAAGCTCACAGTCTGGTGAGAAGGCTGAGCCCTTGGCAAGGGGAGATTACAGGGGTCTCTGGTGGTGCTGAGGCACAACTTGGGTTTTTCACCCCAGCTTGGAACCAGGAGGTAGGCTTGAGTAGCAGTGGCCCAGGTGGGGGAGGGGCACAGGCTAACCAGAGCTGACAACCACAGCACACAAAGCTGGTTGATTAGCAAGTTAGTGTGGGGGCATCTATGGACCACATAACAGACCACGTGAGTGAGGAACCTACTCCTCCTTAAATCATACCACCTGGGACCTCCTGAAGTTTGGCATAGCGCAACCTGGAAACAGTGCTCCACCTTAAGGAGCTAAAAGTCAAAAGAAAGGCAAGATGAGGAGACAGAGAAAGGTGAGGACAATAGAAAGTTTCTTTAGTGACAAGGAAGATCAAGGTGCACCCTCAGAGGAAGATGTCACTGTCAGGGCCCCTATAGCAAAAAATTGTCTTTAATCCAACCATTCTGGAGAGCAATTTGGAACTATGCCCAAAGTGCAATAAACATATGCATACCCTTTGATCCAGAAATACCACTGATAGGTTTATATCCCCCAAAAGAGAAAAAGAGCTGTTTGTACAAAAATATTTATAGCAGCTCTTTTTGTGGTGGCTAAGAATTGGAAATGAAAGGAATGCCCATCAATTGGGGAATGGCTAAAAAAGCTGTGGTATATGATTGAGATGGAATACTATTGTGCTATAAGAAATGACAAGAAGTATGACTTCAGAAGGGTCTATAAAGACATGTATGAAATGATTTATTGTGAAGTAAGCAGAACCAAGAGAACATTGTACACAATGACAGCAATATTTTTTATGAAGAACTGTGAATAACTAGACTATTCTCAATAATACAATGATCCAAGACAATCCCAAAGAACTATTGATGAAACATACTACCTACCTCCAAAGAAAGAACTGATGTTGATGGAACAGACTGAAGCATGCTATTTTTTGCTTTCTTTCATTTTTTTCTTTTAATTGTTTTCTTGTACAAAATGACAAAGCAATGGTTTACATAATCATACATGTATACCCCATACCTGATTGCTTGCCAGCTCAGGAAAGGGGGAGGGGAAGGAGGGAAGGAGGGATAAAAATTGGAACCCCAAACTGCAAATAAAATTTTTTATTACATTAAAAAGAGTGAGTGTAGGAGGAGTAAGACATATGAAGAGATGGAAAGATAAAAGATTATGAATAGAAAAAAAGAAATTGTCTTTATATGTAATTTTCCTTCCTTCCTTCCTTCCTTCCTTCCTTCCTTCCTTCCTTCCTTCCTTCCTTCCTTCCTTCTTCCTTCCTGCCTTCCTTCCTTTCCTTATTCCATTTCTTATTAGTATTTTTTTACAAAATGACTAACATGAAAATGTTTTACATGATTTCACATGTATAAATTATATTCGATGGCTTGTTGTCTTGGGGAGGGTAAGGGGAAAGAGGAAGAGACAAAATTTAGAACACGAAAATTTTTTAAAATGTTTAAAAATTGTTTAACACGTAACTGGGGAAAATAAAATTTTAAATATATATATATATATATACATATATATATATATATATATAGTGAGAGTCAAAATTGGATATGTGGAGCATTAATCTCCCCCTTTTATATATATACCTCCCAGGCCAATAAGAAAAGGAGCCTCTGAGCTTTAATCTGTGAGGGATCAGGCTTTATTACTTGGGAATTAATTAGACCACAAAGGTGAAACCAATTAGGGAAATAAGGAAGTAGAAATGCAGATAGATAGTCTTAACACTAAGCTTAGGGTTTTCCATCATTAACTCACCAACCAAGTCAGTATTCAGTAACTCAGCCGTCACCTGAAACAGAGCATGAAACACGTGCTCTGCAAGGTCCCCACACGCCACCAGCCTGAACTCTCCATGAGTGTCATGGGTAAGTCACCAGCCAGGGAGAGCAAACTTCCATGCCCACCATCACTTTTGAGTTGGCGTTCAGGAAGTTCTTCATGTTTTCCTCCCCAAAAGGGGAAGTCCTTCAGAAGCCACTCAGTAGCATGTGCAAACTTTCTATATTAATCTTTACCACAAATAATTTTTACCACATTATATACACATGTGTATATATGTGTATATATATGTATAAATACATATATATATATATATATATATATATATATATATAAATTTCCATTATCCTAATTTCCTTGTGAGACTACCCACCTTTTCCCTGAACAAGTGGATATGAGAACACAGACTCATAGTAATTAAAATGACCTTGAGAGTTCTAGTATATCTCCCCATATCCCACAAAAGTACTTTCAGTCAACCATAAAAATGTACACATTGTTCTGGTTTGTCTCATGAACATGAGAAAAAATCCAAATTAGATCACAGTTCATTCCAGACAGCAAATACTTATTATTGAATATGGTGTGCCTTTCATGTGCATTAATTTCTGTTAGATGCCTTGCAAATTATAAATCATCTCAGCAGGATGTGTCAAATTAACCAAGAAATGTTTCTAAAGATTTCAGAGAAGCTAGTACTTTGCAATGTCCAGTTAGACAATATAAACTGATGGTAATATCCCTACCCCACCTTTAATATGCTTCCTCATTTCTGGGATTATATCCCATACTAGGATACCAGATTGGTTAAGTAACTCCTCAGAAGACTCACTTCATAATAGCTGACTTTTATATATAGTGCTTTAAGGTTTAGTTATGTTGATTCACTTGATCATTACTATACTGTGAGATAGGTACTGTTATCTTTTACAGATGAGAAAACTGAGACACATAAAGGTCAAGTGATTTGCCCAAGGTCACATGGGAAAAAATCTGAGGCAGGATTTAGGCTTCTTTCTTTCTCACTTGTCTAAGTGGAAGTAAATACCACTCCTTGCAATGTCCCAGGAACTATTAAATGATGTCAGGGGTTAGGCTATTAGATGGCTACACAATGTGTCTGTTAAGCCAGTGTGTTATAGCAGAATTCACAGGAGCTGACTTTGCCACTTGCCTCCTAAGTGGCCTTAGGCAAACTGTGTCCTCTTTTCTCTTCTGTAAAAATGAGAGTATTTGACTAGGTCAGGGATTCCTAACCTTTTTTATGTTATAGGCATCTTTGCAGGTTTGGTGAAATCTATAAGACCTTTTTTAGATATTTTTAAATGCATAAAATAAAACACATAGGATTGCTGAGGAAATTAATTATATTGAAATACACTAATCAAAATATTTTTAAAATTAAGATCTCTGGTCCCAGGTTAAGAATGCCTTAACTAGATGATCTCTAAGGCCTTGTACAGCTCTATTAACATTTCTTTTTCAAGAATTTCTCCTTAGGAATTCCCTAACACCCAAGGAAAATGACAACTATTACAGTGGGCTGTTGGCTATTTACATCTTTAAACTCTGCCCTGGAATACTTTTACAAATCTTAAAAGGAAATGATATATCTGGAACATTTGAAACTGCTTCATAGCTATAGTCTTTGACTATCTTCTTTATATTAAACTTGAATTACAGAATGAAAGGGATGTTTGTAATTTTCTGCATATGTTTACAATCCCTCTATTGTTAACTATTACAGTGTAGTTTTTTAACCTGGTTATCTATGGAAATCAACTTATTGTTCTATTTCACATAGAAAAAGGTAGCTCTTTTCTTCCTTCTCCCCTGACCTTTTTCTCCCAAGAAAACGCCCCTGAAATCATTGGTGTAGGGTTTACAAAAGAAATTAACGGAAAGAAGCTATAGCCTGGGGAAGAATATTATCAACAAAAGCCCTTATACCCTGCAAAAAAGGGAACTTATTGACACTGTATAGATGATTCAAATCAGGTCGATATAGGTGGGAACTAAAGAGGTAGTGTCTTGTACTGAAAAAGACTACTGAAATCTAAATCCTGACTGCAATTTGCTACCAATGTGATGTTGAGTACATCACTTTTTCTCTGTAGGCCTCAGTTTCTTCCTATAGAATATAATAGTATTTGTCTAAATGGCAGCTAAGATCACTTCCGGGTCCATGATCTTATAAGTCATATGTATTATTCATGAACCATTTTTACTCCTGACATACTTTATATTTCAGTTTCAGTTTTCTCTGACAAAATGACATCCTTACCCTTAGCAATAAGGAAACAATTTTGATAACAACCGCTAGAGTCTCATGATACATACACTACAGTGTGTAACATGTCCTTGAAGAGTTAGCTTCTCATAAGACAAAGACATTATGTCTTTGGGCAGTGTTTAGGAAAGATAAATAAGGTTGATTTATTTCCCCAATTTTCCCTAAAATGTACCTTCATTAATAATCAATCTGGTCTCAAAATTTTCATTCTCATTCTCACTTCTGAGAATTATGCATTCATTCATTCATTCATTCATTCATTCATTCAATCATGTAAGAAAAATTTCTGTGCAGAATTTAAGAATTGGTACCTGCCTTCATCGAGTTTTCCAATCTAATTAGAGAACAGGTTATGAACATATTGTGAAGTAAAGATTTGGAATAGATGATAAAATTACATTTAGTTTCAAACAAAAAATTTAAGTGCCCACTAAATAGAAGGCCTTGGGGATAAAAAGGCAAGTTTGTTTGTTGGTTGGTTGGTGTTTAAGTCCCATGAAGTCTGAAATCCTTTGTAGTTCTTTTTTGTTTGTTTGTTTGTTTGGTTTTTTTTTTTTTGGGGGGGGGGTTGCAGGGCAATGGGGGTTAAGTGATTTGCCCAGGGTCACACAGCTAGTAAGTGTCAAGTGTTTGAGGCCGGATTTGAACTCAGGTACTCCTGAATCCAGGGCTGGCACTTTATCCACTGT